>NC_140703.1:117547500-118747500 GCF_050655825.1 Lonchura striata | reverse complement strand
CGTGTCCAGTAGCGACAGACATCCATCAGTAACTCCATGATTCTGTGGTGCTGTGATGCCTCAGTCTGACCGAGAAGGTTTCACTGCTGACCCCACAGAGGCCGGGCAAGGGAAGCAGCCACGTGTCCTTCATTTCAACACCAATTTGGCTGAGCTGGAAGCAAGAGCTTGAGAGATTTCCCCTCTGAGCCTGGAGCTCAGCAGTTAAGGATGTGCTGGATTTCACATTTCAGACAGGATTTTCTGTGGTGTTTGATGGACTTTAGGGGCCAAGCCTTTCATTCCACTGGCTTCCATGGAATGGACCTCACTGAACCTCCCAGCCCAGGTGCAGAGAGAGTGAACACACATTGAAACAGACCCTCTTGCATTCTTTTGAGGCAACACAGAATGCCAGGATGGTTTGGGTTGGGAGGGATCTCAAATCCCACCCAGTGCCCCCCCTGCCATGGCAGGAACATCTCCACTGTCCCAGGCTGCTCCAGCCCCAGTGTCCAACCTGGCCTTGGGCACTGCCAGGGACCCAGGGGCAGCCCCAGCTGCTCTGGGAATTCCATCCCAGCCCTGCCCACCCTGCCAGGGAACAATTCTTAATTCCCAATTTCCCACCTGAATCTCTGCTCTGTTTGACACACTTGCCCCTTATTCTGGCACTCCAGGTCTATGTGAAAAACCACTCCCCTGCTTTCTAATGACGCCCCGTTTCATGGCAGCAATAAAAAATCATCTTATGCTGATGAACCGTTTCTTGCAGAGTGAAGAGTTGCTCATCTGTGTACCAAGTGTGAGTCACAGTGACTCAGACGTGCCTGAGACACCTGGAGCAGAACTCTGCTTGTAGAGGAGCTGCCAGGCCTGCCAGCCCCGGGGGCTGGGGTGGGGACACTGAGCCACGGGCTTTGGGGCTGTCCAGCTCCTGTGGGCTCTGCCCCAGCTTCTGTGGGCTCTGCCCCAGCTTCTGCCCCAGCTCCTGTGGGCTCTGCCCCAGCTCCTGTGGGCTCTGCCCCAGCTCCTGAGGGTTCTGCCCCAGCTTCTGCCCCAGCTCCTGAGGGTTCTGCCCCAGCTCCTGAGGGTTCTGCCCCAGCTTCTGCCCCAGCTCCTGAGGGTTCTGTCCCAGGTTCTGCCCTGGTTCTGCCCCAGCTGCTGCAGGTTCCTCCTGGGCAGAGCAGCCCCTGCCCCGGGAGCAGCTGGAAGGGCCTGGAGGAGGATGTGGCTCCTGGGGTGTCCCAGCTGGCCATTGTGGGACAGGGCACCCCAGCTCCAGGGGCAGGTCTGACCTCGGCCAGCGATGCCTGTGAGGCTTTGTCTGTGCAGAGGGAAGGCTGAGAGCACAGCAGGGCTGCTGCAGGGCGAGCTGGGGCTTGTGACAGCAGCCAAAGCAGTGTCCAGCTGAGTGTCTCAATTCCAGACAGAGAATCCAGGGGGAAAAGGCAGCCAGACTCACCTCAGGTGAAAAGACAAGAGGGTGGGTGGGAAAGTTGCAGTAGGGCAAAATTCTGTTGGAAAATAAAGGAAAAGTTCTTCCTCGTGTGGGTGGGACCTCAGTCCTTGGAAATGCAAAACTTGGATACACACAGGGCTCCTTCTTCAGGCTGGAAGCTGTTCACTTGCAAGGACACAAGAGGTTTCAACTACAAAAGCTTCTTCTCCATTTTGAATTTCTATCCCTGCCAATCCTGACTGGGACCTGCTCAGTACAAGCTCCTCAGCCCTCAGAAGATCCGTGTGCTGCCCCAAAGCACAGAGCGGGTGTACACACACCTCTGTATTTTATTACTGCCATCATATTTTATTTCATAAATTGCCCAAGACCACAGCAGTGGATAATGAACACACCCACTCCACTGGCTATTTTCACTGGTGTCTCTGGGATAAAGTATCCATGAAGGAGAGACAAATTTAGGCAAAAACTTCAAGGAATTTGTCAGTTTATCATCTGCCTCAATATTTAGAAGTTCCCCCAGCAATGTTGGTCATTTTTCCAAAATAAAACTATTTTAGAGTCATGATTAAAGCCTGTGTGTCCATCCAGCAGTGAGTTTGGATTTCCCAGTTCCTCTGATCCAGATTTTGTCTTGGGCAGGTGAATGACTCAGAATGACCGTACTGAGGATGTTTTGGGGTTTTTTTCACAGTAAATGTAAAAGTTCTGATCCAAAGAACTTATAACTGTTCATCTGATATATAAGGATTGAATAAAATCTTGAGAAAAAACTGCAAAAAAAAAAAATTGAAAATTAAGAAAAAATAAGAATGCAAATTTCACCTAAGATACCAACAGAGAGAAAGAAAGTCCAGGGAGAGACCTGACTTACCTAGCTCAGACAATGTGAGAGTTAAAAGAAAAGCTGAATTGATCTACAACTTGTCCCCAGTCTTGTGTGGTGGCTCTGATGACTCCCCAGCACCACCCCAGCCTAACATCAGGCAGTTACACAGAAATGGGATGAATGAGGCACTGCTGGTTTGCTAATCTGAAAGTAAAAAAAGACAGATGGCAAATTCTTTGTCTTTTGGGAGCCTGAATCTGAGGACAGTTCTTCTGCCTTGCCTGAAGCCCATTGCAGGGGTTTGGTGGGTAAATGGGTCATGAAATTCCTCCGGAAATACAGCAGAGGATGTCAGAACAGATACAGTGATCCCTTCCAGATCTGATATTCTGTAACTCTCCCGTAGCCAGGAACAAACCCCACATGAATTAACACACTAATTGGAATGGAGAGCAGGGACTAAACGTTCTTTCCATGCTTTGCCCTTGAGTCCCATCAGCAAAACCTCTCAGCAGTGACATCAGGCTCTGCAGGTGTCCCCTGAGTGACAAAACCTCCTGGCACTGCCTGGTGCTTTGGAAATGCCCCAAATGGGAGCTCCGTGGTCTCTGCCCTGGTGCTTTGGAAATGTCCCAGATGGGAGCTCCTGGCACTGCCTGGTGCTTTGGAAATGTCCCTGATGGGAGCTCCGTGGTCTCTGCCCTGGTGCTTTGGAAATGTCTCGATGCTGCAGGCTGGGAGGTAAACCTGGTGTGGGTAGAGTTGTCACTGTCACTGTCATTGTCACTCTCACTCTCACTCTCACTCTCACTCTCACTCTCACTGTTCTGGCTGTTTCGTGGCATTTCGAGTCCATCACTGTGTCGTGTCCAGCTGAGGTGTGTGTGTAGAGCTGCTCTGATCAGCTACAGGCTGGAATTCCTTCATGGAAAGGGCTGTCCAGCCCTGGCACAGCTGCCCAGCACAGCCGTGGGGTCACATCCCTGGAAGTGTTGGAAAAAACCTGGATGTGGCACTTGGGGGCACGCAGTGGTGGCCGTGGTGGCAGAGCTGGTTGATGGCTGGGCTGCAGAGACCTTTTCCAGCCCCTGGTTCTGTGATTCCCCAAGAGCTGTGTCCCAGCACAGCTTGGGGTTCCCAGCCTTGGAAGGACAGTGGGTTGTCTGTACTGTCCTCTCATTTTTTGGGGCGTTAGATCTGATAAACAGCATTTTGAATGAATCTTCACAGGGCCTGGGACCTCCTGGCACCAGAACCACGACGGAGCAGCAGCTTCCGAGGCAGAAGTCCCTCCTGTCCAGGGGGAGGGTGCAGCAGCTCCAGCGTGGTTTCACCGTGGCTGGGTGAAGATGACGGTGCAGGAGTCCCCCCTTCGTGGTGCCATGGGCTCCCATCTCCTGTCCCCTCACACCAGGGGTGCTCCACAGGGCTGGGGCCCTCCAGGAGCCTGTCTGTCTGTCCTGGCTCTGGGCTGGCAGCTGGGGCCACCCCGGGGTGTTGAAGAGCCCCCGGGAGCCCTGCGCTCCCTTTGCTGCCTGTGCTGAGCCCTGGCAGTGCCCAGGTAGGAAAAAGCACCTGGAGAGCACAGGGGGGTCACTGCCCTGCCAGCCTCCATCCCTCTGAGCCTCTGCTGCTTCCTGAGCCAGGAGATCTGCTTTGTGAGGATATTCTTTAATGGTTTTGTTTTTCCTGTGCATTTCTCCCACCACTTGGTGAAGCCTCTGCAGATTTTGGTGTTTGCAGTTTGCTCCGACAAAATGTTCCAAAGATTAATCCTGCAGAGGGAAAAATGCTTCCTGCAACTGGTTTTAAATTTGCCACCTGCTATTTTATTTAATGCAGCTTAGTTCTTGCATTAAGGGAGAGCAAGCAATTAGAGCTGAGTGACCTCCTCCAGCCACCCAGGGCACCACAGAGCCCTTCTCCACCCTCCAGCCATTCCCCTTCCAGGCTGGAGACTCTGCGTTCACCCACATCTTCCTCTGTGGAAATTATTTTACACTTCTTGGTTGTGTTTGTTGCCTGCTCCCAAAATCCTCCTACCTCCCCAAGAGGACAAGTAGAAGGTGAGAGCATTTTCCTCATTGAGGTTTCAGATCAAGACTTTTGTGGCTTAAAGGAAAGGGAGAGTAACTGTGAGGGATGCAACACAGCTCTGGTAGTTGGTGGCTGCAACAGCAAAGCCTAAAACTCTTCAGCCTCTCTCTGATGGGCCCTTAGCAAACTCCAGCTCAGCCTTGGAGAGCAGCAGCCTGGCCCTTATGGCTGAGACAAAGCAGGACATGATGGGGGCGAGGATGCAGATGTCTGAGTCCTGTTGGACTCTGCGAGCACACAGAGAGCCTCAGGAGAGGGCTCAGCGGTGGGAAGGAGGTGTAGGGAGGCCAGAGGTGGGGGAGATCCAGGGCTGAGGTACCCAAAGGGATGATTGCAGCCACGGGGAGGCCAAATGCTGGAGCAGACTGTGGCATGCAGCCTGCCCTGCGTTCAGCAGCCCGGCTCGAGGTGGTGGCAGCAGCTGGAGCTGGTGGCAGCAGCAGTCCAGTGGTGCCTCAGGTTTAGTTTTTATATTTTTCAGGTTCTGTGCTGCTTTAGTGTGTGGGTCTGAGCTTCATATAGGGGATAGTGAGCTCTGTGCACAGAGCAGGGACACAAAACAATTCCTGCTCCAGCTGGGCACCAAGGACAAATGATCCAAATCTCAGCCCAGGAGCACAAACAGCGTGGGCTGGAGAGAGAAAAACAAGCAGGATGGGACTGATGGGCTGGAGCTGGAATGGGACAATGAACTCCAAGGTGCCAATGGAGCAGAACTGATCCCAGGGAGAGCCCCGGGAGCGCTCCTGCATTTTGGGACATTTTGGGTCATTTGGGTGCAGCCCTGGCTGGGCTCTGGTGCTGCCCAAGGTGGATCCATGAGGAGATCCTTGAATAAATCCTTTAATAAATCCCTGCTTTATTCTGTGGCTCTGCCCGGCCCCTGCTCCAGGGCAGCCTCACAAGGCATCACCACCAGCAGCAGGGACAGCTCGGGGACAGCTCGGGGACAGCTCGGGGACAGCTCGGGGGCAGCAGGGACAGCTCAGGGGCAGCAGGGACAGCTCGGGGGCAGTGCGGACAGCTCAGGGACAGCTCAGGGACAGCTCGGGGACAGCAGGGACAGCTTGGGGACAGCTCGGGGGCAGTGGGGACAGCTCGGGGGCAGTGGGGACAGCTCGGGGACAGCTCAGGGACAGCTCAGGGACAGCTCAGGGACAGCTCGGGGACAGCTCGGGGGCAGTGGGGACAGCTCGGGGGCAGTGGGGACAGCTCGGGGACAGCTCGGGGACAGCTCGGGGGCAGTGGGGACAGCTCGGGGACAGCTCAGGGACAGCTCGGGGACAACTGGGGGACAGCTTGGGGACAGCTCAGGGACAGCTCAGGGACAGCTCGGGGACAGCTCGGGGGCAGTGGGGACAGCTCGGGGACAGCTCGGGGACAGCTCGGGGACAGCTTGGGGACAGCTCGGGAACAGCTCGGGGACAGCTCGGGGACAGCTCGGGGACAGCTCGGGGGCAGCAGGGACAGCTCGGGGACAGCTCGGGGACAGCTCGGGGACAGCTCAGGGACAGCTCGGGGACAGCTCGGTGACAGCTCGGGGGCTGCCGGGCAGCGGGGACCCCCAGGCCGCGGGGCAGTGGGGCTGAGGCCTGCAGGCCGCGGAGGCCATGGACAGGGCCGAGGTCAGAGCTGTCCCCCGGCCCGCCGGCTGCCGGCCCCGCGGGTCCAAGGCCGGGCTCGTCCATGTGCCCTCCCCTGTGTGCTGCCAGTGTCCCCCGGCTCCAGCAGCGCCCCAAACCATCACTGACCCCAAACCAGGGCTGACCCCAAACCATCACTGACCCCAAACCAGGGCTGATCTGAAACCAGGGCTGACCCCAAACCATCACTGACCCCAAACCATGGCTGATCTGAAACCAGGGCTGACCCCAAACCAGGCTGACCCCAAACCAGGGCTGATCTGAAACCAGGGCTGACTCCAAACCAGGCTGACCCCAAACCATCGCTGACCCCAAACCATCACTGACCCAAACCAGGGCTGACCCCACACCATCACTGACCCCAAACCACAGCTGATCTGAAACCAGGCTGACCCCAAACCAGGCTGACCCCAAACCAGGGCTGACCCCAAACCAGGCTGACCCCAAACCATCGCTGACCCCAAACCATCACTGACCCAAACCAGGGCTGACCCCACACCATCACTGACCCCAAACCACGGCTGATCTGAAACCAGGCTGACCCCAAACCAGGCTGACCCCAAACCAGGGATGACCCCAAACCAGGCTGATCTGAAACCAGGCTGATCCCAAACCAGGCTGACCCCAAACCAGGGCTGATCTGAAACCAGGGCTGACCCCAAACCAGGCTGACCCCAAACCAGGCTGACCCCAAACCAGGCTGACCCCAAACCAGGCTGATTTGAAACCAGGCTGACCCCAAACCAGGCTGACCCCAAACCAGGCTGACCCCAAACCATGGCTGATCTGAAACCAGGGCTGACCCCAAACCATCACTGACCCCAAACCGTCACTGATCCCAAACCATCACTGACCCCAAACCATCACTGACCCCAAACCATGACTGACCCCAAACCATCGCTGACCCCAAACCAGGGCTGACCCCAAACCACAGCTGACCCCTGGGCTTCCTTCAGGAAAATCCCAGCTGGCAGCTGGCACAAGGATGAAAACGATTCTCAAAACAGGACCCATCCACTGTTCTCAGGCTTTTCTCTTCAACCCTTCCCATTTGGAGACCAAGACCTTTGCTCTTCCTGGAAATTCTCAGCCTTCTCGATAGTTCTGTGGCACAAGTGGGCCGGGGGTGCCAGGGCGTGTTTCTGCCCTGCAGTGAGGGGTGCCAGCTGCTTGGCACGGGGGACAGGCGGGTTTGACAGGCTCCAGCACAGCAGTGCTGGGTGTCCCCGACAGCCTGGCTGGGGCCTGCCAGCACCAGGGAGGAGTTCTGCTGCGGGGCGAGTCTGTCAGGACAGGAGCTGGGCTGGGGCAGGGACATCCAGGGAGAAAAGAGCGAGTCAGAGCGGGACATTCGCGTTCTCTGGACAGAGACACAGCTCTGTCTGTCAGGATTGCACAGAGAGAGGAAGAGGAAACAATCCTTATCTCTGCTCCTTGGTTTTGCCCATGTGGAATGTGGTTGGAGATCGTTCACCTGCAGGGATGGCTGGGCTGGGTTCTGGTGAAGCTGTTTGGGGTCAGTGACCAATGGATCCAGCTGTGGCTGGGGCTCTCAGCAGCTGGATTGGATTCTGGGGAAGCTGTTTGGGGTCAGTGACCGATGGATCCAGCTGTGGCTGGGGCTCTCAGCAGCTGGATTGGATTCTGGGGAAGCTGTTTGGGGTCAGTGACCAATGGATCCAGCTGTGGCTCGGGCTCTCAGCAGAGAGTCACGAGTTTGAGTTAGGGTAAGTAAGACGTGAGTATGTAGAATAGGATAGTCTCTCTTTAAATAGTATATTAATGTAATATAGTATAGTTTTAATAAAGCAATCCTTCAGCCTCCTGATCTGGAGCAGACATCAGCATTTCTCCCCTGAGCTGTGTTTTTGCTGTATCCATGGGTGGGAAGGTCCAGCTCGGAGCAGGGTGAGGTCTCTGAAGCACTCCTTGGGGGTGGATGGGTGCATCCTTGGTATAAAACCCTGCTTCTGGGCACTTTCACTGCTGAGCTGCTTCGTTTTGCTCCTCCTTTCCGCTGCAACAACAGCCAGGTGAAGGATGCTCTGTGCCCAGTGGTCAGTGTTATGGGGGTTTTTATTATCCAGCTTATCTCATAATACCACAAATTCTGGGAATTAAAGCCTCGTGGGGTGACATTCATCGCTGACCTCTGCAGGGGCCGGGATACCGAGAACCTTCGGATCAAGGTGACTCACCCTGGGAAGCAGGGCAGTAATTATTTCATCTGCAGTCATCACAGGGACGTGGTTTTGCTGTGGGGAGTGATGGGTTCAGGGTTAGAAAATGGTCTGGATAAATTTTGGAAAAGCAAATCATTTTAATGCTGGGCCACTTTTCCCTCCAGCAAACAACTACAATTAATGATGCATTTTTCTGAAAACTGGGATTTTAGCAGATGCCTGACCCTGCATTTTGTATTGTATTTTTATTTTTCAGGAGAGATAATTTCTTTCATTAGCCCATAGGCTGGAGCTGTGACATAAATCTTGCAGAAGAACCTTCTTTCTATAAAATGTGCTGATGAAAAAACAGCTTCTGGTCACTCTTAGCTCTTTCTTTGGTCAGTTATGATTTTAGAGATCCTTGTGGCCCCACCGGGGAGTCAGAAGGGGAAACCCTGTCTGCATGGGGAGTTCTGAAGGGAAAATCCAAGTGCAGCCAGCAATCCCAGAATCCCAAATCCCTGGGGCTGGCAAAGCCCTCCCAGCCCAGGGAGTCCCAGCTGGGCCCCATGCCCACCTTGTCCCCAGCCCAGAGCACTCAGTGCCACCTCCAGGGGACACCTGCAGGGATGGGCACTGCAAAGCTCCCTGGGCAGCCCCTGCCAGGGCCTGAGCACCCTTTCCATGGGGAAATTGCTGCTGCTGTCCCAGCTGAGCCTGCCCTGGCCCAGCCTGAGGCCGTTCCCTCTCCTCCTGTCCCTGTTCCTGGAGCAGAGCCCGACCCCCTGGCTGTCCCCTCCTGGCAGGAGCTGTGAGAGCCACAAGGTCCCCCTGAGCCTCCTTTGCTCCAGCTCAGCCCCTTCCCAGCTCCCTCAGGAACTCTCCATTCCCTTCCCAGCTCCCTCAGGAACTCTCCATTCCCTTCCCAGCTCCCTCAGGAACTCTCCAGCCCCTTCCCAGCTCCCTCAGGAACTCTCCATTCCCTTCCCAGCTCCCTCAGGAACTCTCCATTCCCTTCCCAGCTCCCTCAGGAACTCTCCAGCCCCTTCCCAGCTCCCTCAGGAACTCTCCAGCCCCTTCCCAGCTCCCTCAGGAACTCTCCATTCCCTTCCCAGCTCCCTCAGGAACTCTCCAGCCCCTTCCCAGCTCCCTCAGGGACTTTCCATTCCCTTCCCATCTCCCTCAAGAATTCTCCAGCCCCTTCCCAGCTCCCTCAGCCCCTCCTCATGGACTGACTTTTCCACATCTCCTGTTGCCTCACTCCATGCTGGTTTTCATTCCCCATCTATTTTCTGTTCATGCTCCAAGATCTCTGCCAGCAGCCCTTGAGCTGCCCCTGTCCCGCTGTAAATGCTCCCAGGGGAATTGTCACCCTGCCCTTACCTTGCTCTGCTAATTTTAAACCATCTGTTTGATTAGCTTTTAATTTTCCCTGCTATTCTCTCTGATTTCTTACTTTGCTGCTGACGTCAGACTACTTCAGGACAAATAATTTATAACAAAGAACCAAGTCCCTGCCATGCCTGGTCACAGCATCCATGGCTCCCTGTGCTTCCCCAGCATTTGAGTAACAGAGCAGCTTGTACTTTAATCTGCCTCTTGATGAATGCAAATCACTTCTTGTGTCCCATCCTTCCCTTTGCTTTCCATGCTTGTGCCATATTCTTCTGTAAATCATCACTTCTGGGTTTTTCTCATGCCAGGGATCACCTCAAAGGTGAGAATTTATGCCTGGTGCCTTCTAGTGCCCTTCCTGCCTAGTCATTGCATTGGTGAAGTTTGGGAAAAGAATTGCTAATTTGATTCCATCTCTAATGAACCCCATGGGTTCCTGAAATGTGACCTCCTGGGCATTGTCCTTGTGCAAGGTGACAGTTCTGGAGAGGTTGGGGTTGGAAGGGTCCTTAAATCCCATCCAGTGCCACCCCTGCCATGGCAGGGACACCTCCCACTGTGCCAGGCTGCTCCAGCCCCAGTGTCCAGCCTGGCCTGGGACGCTGCCAGGGATGGGACAAGGAAATATCTCTACCTCAGTATCCCCAAGCTCACCTTGATGAGGTCCAGTGCTTTCAGCTACAAAACCCAGACAAACAAAAGCAAATGAAACACCCCACAGAACAGAGATCTGCAGCAGTGCAGGTCCTGCTCAGTGGCATTTCTTCTCTCCTTGAAATAATCAGCACAGACACCATGGGGAATGTCATATTCCTGCATATTCCTGTTTGGGCAAATCCATGAGATGGGCAAAAGTCAGATATCCCAGGGGGTAGAAAGGATTTTGGGACAGGGCTGAGACCAAACAGTTCATCTTGCTCTTTCTCCAGGTGCTGCCTCTGTGCCTGTGGTGCCTGCCCAGCTCTGCATCCCCTCGTGCTCCTCCCCAGCCCAGCCCAGCCCCTGCCCACCCTGCCCAGGCCCCCTCTCCTCTGTGCTGTCCCCTCTGGCCCCACTCCCTGGTCACCTCCTGGAGCAGCCCCAGCTCCTCCCTGAGCCTGCTTCGGGCTCCAGCTCCCCCAGCCTGGGCACATTTTCCTGGCCAAGCTGCACAAAGCCACTTTTCTGGGGGAAGCAGGAGCTGCTGAGGGCACTCAGCCCTTGGAGGGGAGCTGGGGCTGCCTCAGGAGGAGCTGGCTCAGCATCCCTTGCAGCTCCTCCCAAAGCCCCTTACAGGATCAGACCATCCCTGGAGGTCAGATCTGCCCCCAGGACAGGTGCCCTGGTGGGCTCGGGGCAGGAGCAGATCCCAGCACTCTGCAGGACCCGACAGCTCCTGAGTGACGAGGACCTGGAGCTCTGCTGGGCACAGAGCAGAGCTGCAGAGCACGGGCTGCAGGGGCTGCCCCAGCAGCCTCTGCCCCGAGCAGCTCTGAGCCTCCTGAGCGCCTCGGTTCTGGCTCCCAGTGCTCCCTCTGCCCTGTCCCTGCCCGGGGCAGCCTGGGCAAGCCTCACCCCCCACACGGCTAGAAAACAGTCTAAGCCCTGGTCAGCTGTGGGCTCCACCTTCACGTTTTGGAGACAAGACAGTGCATTTAGAGCAATTAGATTAAATGTGCCATATTTAAGTTAGAGGGAAAGTGCTTCTCTGTTTCATGTAAAGGCAAGGAATTAGTGATCAGCTGTGGCAGAGGTTACATCATTAGGAACATTTTAAAATAAAAATGCGTCAGAAAAGCTTCTGGAAACAGTTGTTCTGATCTAAAAACTCCTGAAAATATTTGAAGTACTACAGAGCTCTGCAGCCTGGACTTGGCCTGGCCCAGGCAGCCCTGGCCTCACTCCATGGGCAGAGTGGGAGACAAAGTTTGCCATGAGATCCTCCCACTGAGTCCTGAGGAGCAGAAAGGACCCCCAGACACTCCCCACAGACCCCAGCCCACCAGCCCACCCCAGCTGGACTCCATGGCTCCTGAACTCCTCCCAGAGGGGACTCTGGGTGAGGCTGGGTCCAAGCCCAGCCCCAGCCTTGGTCGATGCTTGCTGTGTGAAGCACTGCACAGCTGTGATGGAACCTTTACCTCCAGGGCTGAGGATGGGAACCCAAACATATTTATATAAATAAATTATTCATTATGAGATTGATTAGACCAAGAGATTAATCAGCATTATTTACTGCACAGCACAGGTAGCTGCAATTGCCAGAATGATATCTGAAAGAAGATTGAAGCAATTCTGTTAAAGCCAGCAAACCCCATGCGGAGCAGAGATTGATGCCACTCACCCACACCAAGGCCCGTGGGCAAATCTCTTTGGCCCAGCCTTGAGAAGTGACCTTGAGGGCATCCCTAGAAGGGACTCAGGCAAAGGGGGTGTTAGAAGATAAAAAACTGAGACTGGGCTTTTGTAGGACATAGCCCCTGGAGTGGCAGCCAGGTGTCTCTGGGCTGTGCCTTTAGGGAAGGGATCAGTGGGACCACCTGGGGGTTCCTTTCTCAGGAACTCCACCTCAGTCAGGATGTGGAGCCAGGCTGGGCTCTGCTTTATCCAGCCCCAAGGCAGCAGGGCCCCTCTCTCCAGGCAGAGCACCCAGCTCTTCCCCTCCCCTGCGTCTCCCTGCAGGACCTTGCTAGAGTTCTGCTGAAGTTTCTGCCTTAGAGGAAGAAAAACCCCAAAGAAGCTGAGCACCAAGTCTCTGCCCAGATCCTGCAGGTCTGGGAAGCTTCACCTTTAGCCCAAGGCAGGGGTGGGCAGGGCTGGACCAGCTCACCTGGGCTGCAGCCCGGGACAGGGAGGGTCCTGCTGCAGCCCCTGCCAGGGGCACATCAGGGACACTTCTGCTGCTCTGCCCCAGCCCTGGGGCCAGCACAGCCAGGACCTGGAGCTCTGGAGAGAGCCCAGAGGGGCCACGGGGCTGGAGCCAGGCTGGCAGAGCTGGGAATGCTCAACCTGGAGAGGAGAAGCTCCAGGGAGAGCTCAGAGCCCTGCCAGGGCCTGGAGGGGCTCCAGGAGAGCTGCAGAGGGACTGGGGACAAGGATGGAGGGACAGGAGCCAGGGAATGGCTCCCACTGCCAGAGGGCAGGGCTGGCTGGGAGATTGGGAATTGGGAATTGTTCCCTGGCAGGGTGGGCAGGGCTGGGATGGAATTCCCAGATTCTCCTGGATCCCTGGCAGTGCCCAAGCCAGGTTGGAGCAGCCTGGGACAATGGGAGGTGTCCCTGCCATGGCAGGAGAATGGAAAGAAATGAGATTTGACATCTCTTCCAATCCAAACCATTCATAATTTTATGGTCTTTCCTCCCCTCAGAGCAATTCCTACATTGACAGACCCCACACCCCCCACCACCCCCAGGACGCCCCAGGAGTATTTCACATCAGTACAGCAAGGCTGATCCAGAGCCAGACTTTATTATCAAAGCCACCCTTCAGGGAGTCCCAGCAGGCCGGAGCACCAGCCACCAGCGCTCAGCCACGCCAGCACACGCCGTGGGGGGAACAGATGGGCAGGAGCTCCCACATCGGAGCAGACTGCACTGCTCCTCCCCAGAGGCACGAAAATCCCTGCTCTGGTCAGCAGCCGAGAGGTGGTGCCAAGGTCCAGCAACACAGCTCATGCTGGGCGCTGGGACAGACAGACAGACAGACAGACAGACAGACAGACAGTTGCGTGTGCGTTGCTCCTGCAGGGCAGCTGGGCAGCCCGGCCGTGCCCCTCACAGGTGCTCACAGGGAGCCCAGAGCCCCCAGCCGCCCGGGCAGCAGCAGCAGGGCCGGGGGCAGCAGCAGCAGCACGGGGCAGGGCGGTGCCCGCGCGGCCCCGGCCGCCTGCCCCGGCTGGGATCTCTGGCTCCGGGCGTAGAACCGTGCCACAGCCACGTTGGGGTTGCCCCGGGCAGGGTCGAACCACATCTGGATGCAGCGGCCGCTGCCCCGCGGCTCGCGGCTGTAGCGGAAGGAGTTGGACCAGATCTTCTCACACAGGTCCTGGGGCCGGGGGAAGACCTGGCTGAAGGGCCTGCACATGGAGCCCCAGGGACAGCGGTTGGTTCCTGTAGGAACAGAAAATGCCAATACTTCAGAAAGTGCAGAAAGGCCCCTGAAAGTAGACATAAAGCTGAGAAAGGCTGAGAAATTTCTAAACCTTCTCATGGGAGGCGAGGAAAATCAGAACCAAGTGAACACATTTATAGTTATCATAAGGAACAAGGAAGAACAAGAACTTATTGATAGTTCATGGTGTGAAAAGTCCTAGATATATGCTTTGCAAAGATAGAAAAAGTTTCAGTCTTAAATAATGAATTACTGTGTATTGTTTGAGGTTCATGGAAGTCCTTTTGTTAATGTTAAACCCACGTGGGTCCTTGTCTTATTGATTAGAGTATAATGACTTTGCACCTTTTCTTTTACGCTATTGGGTCAAAGACTATGCAGAAAAAGGCTTTGCCTAAGCTGCCATCTTGTCTCTGCTGTGGATTTGCATGGATGTTATTATTTCCCTGTGTCTCTTGCTTTTTGCTTGTATGATACAGATAATAAACCCCGGGTCTGCCACCAGGCAGGGTCCCACCCGTTTGTGAGACAGGGAGCGATCCGGCAGAGGTTCCTGGGGACAGAGCAGCGTGGCACAAAACCCTGGTGGGAGCACAGCCCTCCTCCTGTCCTTCCCCTGCGAGGGGCAGCTCACCTGCCCACAGCCCACAGCCACACCTGAGCGGGGCAGTGCCACCTGCCCGGCCACCCCAGAGAGGACAGAGGGGTCCTGGCAGCAGTGGCACTGCCGGGGACCTGCCTGGGGGGTGAGGAAAGCTGCCAGAGCCCACCCCTGCCAGAGCCCACCGACCTGTGGCCCAGTTCCAGCCCTTGTGCCAGTTCTCCTTGCAGGTGAGGGCGTCCTTGCAGTCCTCCCACCACTCCTCGCAGTCCTCCCTGCAGAGGGGCACGTGGAGGATCCTCTCCCGACGCCAGCTGCTGTCAACCTGCGGGACACAGGAGCACTCAGGGGCCAGGGGCAAGATCTGCCACGTCTCAGATCCTCCCAGCCCCTCCCACGGGGACCACAGCTGACCCCAGAGGAGTCTCAGCCCCAGCAGAGATGTGGCTTGACACAGGAGTTCTTCCATCAGTCTGAGGACAGAAAAGCCCTTGCAATCTTTCTAGCCTGTGGGAAAAGCTGAGACACCCTAGATATTGAAGAGAAATCCTTCCCTGGCAGGGTGGGCAGGCCCTGGCACAGGTGCCCAGAGCAGCTGGGGCTGCCCTGGATCCCTGGCAGTGCCCAAGGCCAGGTTGGACACTGGGGCTGGAGCAGCCTGGGGCAGTGGGAGGGGTCCCTGCCATGGCAGGGGTGGAACAGGATGAGTTTTAATGTCCCTCCCAACCCAAAACAGTTCCACGGTTCCCTGATCTGACCCCACCTGCTCGATCCAGGGCCCCAGGTTGGGTGAGCACTCGTACAAGCACGTGTCCTGGATGAAGTGGCGCTTGCACTTGGGTGGCATCACCCCACAGTGGTTCCAGTTGAAGTTGTAGAGGTAGGACTGGTCCTTGTGGGCTTCCAGGCTGGTGTTGGCTGTGCAGCAGGCATTGTCCTTCCAGGGGGAGCACTGCAACAGAGGGGACGGGCAGCAGCTCCAGCGGGCACAGCCACCGCAAGAGCCCGCAGCAGCCACGGCATTTTGTCTACCCAGCGAACTCTCGGTCACTTTGGCTTCAGGAGCTGGGCACCGCAGCAAGGCAGAGCTGGAGGGGCAGGAGACCAGCTCCGGAGCAATTGTGCCAGCCCAAGGGACAGAAACAAACCAAACCCTCCTTCCCCTGCCAAGGGCAGAGCAAGGAGAGTGTCCCACCCTGCGAGGGAGCAGAGCAGAGCCCTTCCTCCCTTCTCCCCGTCCTTTCCCGGCTGGGCTCCGGGCTAGCCGAGCTCCAGGGGTGTCAGAGATGGTGGCAGAGCCCCCGGCAGTGGCACTGCTTGGGCAGCTGCTGCAGGAGGATGGGACAGAGGGATCTCCCAGCCAGGGCAGGCTGCAGCCCTGGGGCGAGTGATGGCCCAGCCTGCAGTGCTGGCAGTGCCCGCAGTGTTCACAGTGCCTGCAGTGCCCGCAGAGCCCGCAGTGCCCGCAGTGCACCAGAGCCCGCAGTGCCCATAGAGCCCGCAGTGCCCGCAGTGCCTGCAGTGTTCACAGTGCCCCAGAGCCCGCAGTGCCCACAGTGTTCACAGTGCCCCAGAGCCCACAGCGCCCGCAGTGCCCACAGTGTCCACAGTGTCCGCAGTGCCCGCAGTGCCCGCAGAGCCCGCAGAGCCCGCAGTGCCCCAGTGCCCGCAGTGCCCGCAGTGCCCGCAGTGTCCACAGTGCCCGCAGAGCCCGCAGAGCCCGCAGAGCCCGCAGTGCCCCAGTGCCTGCAGAGCCCGCAGTGCCCGCAGTGCCCCAGTGCCCCAGAGCCCGCAGTGCCCCAGTGCCCGCAGTGCCCGCAGTGCCCGCAGTGCCCCAGAGCCCGCAGTGCCCGCAGTGTCCGCAGTGCCTGCAGTGACCGCAGTGCCTGCAGTGACCACAGTGCCCGCAGTGTCCACAGTGCCCGCAGTGTCCACAGTGTTCTCAGTGTTCACAGTGCCCCAGAGCCCCAGTGCCCGCAGTGCCCGCAGTGCCTGCAGTGCCCCACCGCCGGCCAGCCCAGCCCTGCTCCCACCTGCTCGTACAGGCTCCCCTCGGGGCCCGGCTCGCTCTTGTGGTGTTTGGCGTCCATGCAGACGTTCAGCAGCGGCTCCTTCAGTGCCTCGGCGGCCAGCAGCGCCAGAGCCACCACCAGGGCCACCGCCAGCGACACTGCCATCCCGGGAGCGAGCTGAGAGGGGACAGGGCTGGGAGAGGGGACAGGGGTGGGAGAGGGGACAGGGCTGGGAGAGGGGACAGGGATGTGAGAGAGGGGACAGGGATGGGAGAGAGGGGACAGGGGTGGGAGAGGGGACAGGGGTGTGAGAGGGGACAGGGATGGGAGAGAGGGGACAGAGATGTGAGAGGGGACAGGGATGTGAGAGGGGACAGGGATGGGAGAGAGGGGACAGGGATGGGAGAGAGGGGACAGGGGTGGGAGAGGGGACAGGGATGGGAGAGAGGGGACAGGGCTGGGAGAGGGGACAGGGATGGCAGAGAGGGGACAGAGATGTGAGAGGGGACACGGATGGGAGAGAAGGGACAGAGATGGGAGAGGGGACAGGGGTGTGAGAGAGGGGACAGGGCTGGAGAGAGGGGACAGAGATGTGAGAGGGGACAGGGGTGTGAGAGGGGACAGGGATGTGAGAGGGGACAGGGCTGTAGAGAGGGGACAGGGGTGTGAGAGGGGACAGGGCTGGGAGAGAAGGGACAGGGATGGCAGAGAGGGGACAGCCCAGGACAGGGTTGGGTGCCGGCAGCAGTGAGGGAGGTGCTGTGGCACTCCTGAGGAGCTGGCAGCAGCGGGTGGCACCAAGGACACCGTGCAGCCCCCCCGAGGCTGGCTGCAAGGTCAGGCCCCGTTATCAGCGGGACAAACAGCCCGGGAGAGCTGGGACTGGTCACTCCATCCCCCTGGGCGAGGAGGGGTGCTCCCAGACCCCCTCATTCGGGGCCCTCTTGCCACCCCACTGCTTCAGAGAGCAGCTTCCAGCCCCCCAACCTCCTGCACCCCCCCAAACACGGGGAGCTCAGGGATGATTCTCCTGAGTGCTCAGAGGGGCAGGGAATGCACCAAGCACAGCAGCCTGCGTGGGCCAGGAGCTGCAGGGCTGTGCTAGGACAGGAAAACATTTTCTTTATCTGCGTCTGAGACCTGGAAACCCTCTCCCGAGGTCTCCAGGAGGGCTGAATCACCAAAGAATCACAGGAGGGTTTGGGCTGGGAGGAATCTTAAAGCCCATCTCATTCCACCCCTGCCATGTGCAGTTACCTCCCACCATCCCAGGGTGCTCCAGCCTGGTCTGATTTGAGTGACAAAAGATATTTCACACATCCTTGGCCTCCTCTGCCTGCCTAGAGGCCGGGACCAATTTTATAGTCATTTTCTAAAAAAAAAGCCCTAAAACCAACCCCACACCAATCAACCAACATCAAGACTTAACCAAGAAAATTCCTTCCCATTCCTTGTTGACACAGCACAAGGGTCTGAAGCAGACACATTTTAAGAAGAATTTTGCAGAACACAGAAGCAAGACAAAGCATTTACAGCATTAAAACAGCACAAAACACCCCAGAAAAAGCAGCTTCAGGCCTGGGGAGGCAGACACAGAAACGTGAGAGCTAGGAAGCAGCTAACCTGCGTTACAACTACATTTGTGCCCCAAATCAGCGTCAGCCTTACCAGTCGAAAAAGCCTCTAAGCTCTGCACACCGCTCAACACACTCAGCTCAGCAGCTTCCCGGGGCAGCTTTAACTGCAAAGCTGCTGGCACGGGTGCTGCCTCTGGGGAGGAACTTCCCCCTCTGCAAGGGGCTGGGGCTGGGGCTGGTGCCAGTGTTTGGCAGCACAGGGGACAATGTTTGGGTGACAGGGCCGCTCCAGCCTTTCGCAAGCAGCACCTCCTGCCTGGGAGAGATCCAGCGTTCCTTCCCAGAGCAGCTGTCTGCTCAGCCCTGGGCTTCACCCCAAGCCCTCTCTGCTCCCTGCACCAGGCACTGCCATCTGCCCATGGCACTGGGCAGAGGAGCCAGCAGGGACCGACCCAGGGCTCTGGGTAGGGAACAAGTCGGGTAAGTGCAAAAGGCAGCAAATGACACCCAGGCTGCTGCCTCAGAAGGAAAAGAACAACTCCCACCACAAACCAGAAATGCAGGTGCTGAGGGGCAGCAATGAACCTCCTTGTAACCCCTGAGCACATCCACTGGAGCTGAAAGCTTCACCAGAGCCTGTGGAAAGCCCTCGCCCTCAGCATGGGAGCAGAGTCTTCTCCTGGAGCAGGTCTGGGGGCTGATTTGCTCTTTTCTTCACACACAGCACTGCTGTTTCAGTGATGAATCACTTGCATGAAGAGCAAATCCTTCTAAATTTCATGTGTGAGCACTTCAGGCTCTGGTAGACCCTGCTCTGGTGATCACAGAATCCCTGAGGTTGGAAGGGACCTCCCCACATTGTCCCCAGCCCAGAGCACTCAGTGCCACCTCCAGGGGACACCTGCAGGGATGGGCACTGCAAAGCTCCCTGGGCAGCCCCTGCCAGGGCCTGAGCACCCTTTCCATGGGGAAATTGCTGCTGCTGTCCCAGCTGAGCCTGCCCTGGCCCAGCCTGAGGCCGTTCCCTCTCCTCCTGTCCCTGTTCCTGGAGCAGAGCCCGACCCCCCGGCTGTCCCCTCCTGGCAGGTAGAAAACAACTTTGTGCTTCTCACACTGGAGATGTCACTGGGCAGATCCCCGCACCCACTTCGGGCCCTTTGCCACCTCTGCTGCCTCCACCAGAAGAGTTTTGCCCCCCGAGGCTCAGGACTGTGGCAGTTTCAGATGCCCTGCACTGTCCTGGCCACGTTTCCTGCTCCTTGCCAGGGAATTTCTAATATCTGCTTTGTTTTTGGAACTGCTGATCACTGAACTGTGTTGTAACATTGTCAGAGCAGTGACAGCTTGTTCCTGAGAGATAATTGTCAGCCACCAGCCTGTCATCTTCCATCTGACGTGCTCTCCCCAGTGCATCACTGTGTGCTCATCTCAGCTGCTTTTTCTTTGAAATCTGTTGTTTTATTGCTCGGTGACTCAGTCGTACCAGGTGTCACGTCCCGCTCTTGTGTAGAAGGGAGCACCCAAGAGTCATAGGTGCCCATGGTCACAAAGGAATGGCAAAAGCCAGAAGGGTCCCACAAACAAAGCTCAAAAACCAGGTTTTATTGGCCAGCTCCACACTCGGCCTGGAAATCAACACAAGTTTTGCCCCTACGTTGTAACAGTGAGAAAAATAAAAGAGTAAAATGAAAGAGGGAGGCAGAAGAGTGTGAAAGAGAGACTGGATAGGAAAGGAGATCACCAGTCCTGGCTTCAGCACTGATCCAAGCAGGGAGTCCTGGGGCACCGCCCGGGTCTGGGGGCACTTTTTGTAGGAAAGTTTCCCCTCCCTGGCATCGGGGTCCCTGCCCTTCCTGGGAGCACCTGCACTCTGTTCTTCTGGGCCTTTCTGGAAGTGGCTCCAGGGGCTCTGGGGGTCTCCTGGTAGATCCTCTGCACTGGATCTGCTCTCAGCCAGCAGCTGATGCCCCTCCTGGCCCCAGGGCTGCCCTGTCCTTTGTATTGCTCGGTCACCACAGACCAGAACAGGGAAGTTGGCCCCAAAACGGGGCTGCCCCACGAGGGCCCTGCCCCTTCCCAGACACATCCTGCTCTAATCCTGGTTCAAATTTCTTGCTCCAGTGGACACCAGCAATGCTTTTACTCCTTCCTGCCCAGGCTTCTGCAGCAGGGACTTCTGCAGATTTTCACAGCTGGTCCTGGAGCCATTTGGTACCAGCAGACACTTGGTTGACTTGATGTTTACTCAGACAAAATTTGTTGAAAAGCAGAAATCGGAGTCAAAGGAGTGTTTGGTTGGGAGGGACATTAAAGCTCATCCAGTTCCAGCCCTGCATGGGCATGGACAGCTTCCACTGTCCCAGCTTGCTCCCAGCCCTGTCCAGCCTGGCCTGGAACACTTCCAGGGACAGGCTTTTCCATCTAGCTGTGGTTCAGCCCTGAATTACATTTCCTGTGACCTTTCCCTGGACAGTCACTGTGTTCTGGGTGTGCAGATCCCCCCATCTCGCCAAAGAACTTTCCAGGCTGTCCCGTGTGAATGTCTAGACCGTGTCCTTGCAGGGGGAACTTGTGCATGGGCTGATGCAGAGCACTGCACCATCTCCCTGTTGTCCTGCCTGTATCCCCGTACACCCCCTTACCTAAAAATGCTGCATTTTTCCACACCAGAGGCTCCTTCTTTGCTCTCTTTGTCACCTCCAAACCATTTTTGTCCCTCTCTGTGCTCGTATTTCCTTACCTGAGCATTCCAGAGGTGTTTGTAGCCATGAGGTCTGCAGTGGCAGCCCGTGCCCGTCCCTCACTGCCCTGTGCCCCTCTGTGCCACAGCCTGGTCCCCTCTCCTGGGGCCCTGCCGTGCTGCTGTGCATTCTGTGCCTGCCCCACGTGCTGCAGCCTTGCCCCTGTGCCCCAGCCAGAGGTTTGCTGTGCTCTGCCTCCCTCAGAGGCAAGTTTGCAGCAGCAGCGAGGAGCAGAGAGCCACTGCATGGTCTGAGGGAAAGCTGGAGGGAGCAAAGCCACAGGACAAGTGCCCAGGCAGCAGGGCTGGCACGGCTCAGGGCCCCGGGACCCTGCAAACGCGGCACAAAGCCGTGGCCAGCAGTGGCCACGCTCTGGCACGGCTGCAGGAGCTGTGGCACAGCTCAGCCAGGCTGGCACGGCCAGGGAAAGACAGAAGGGGTCGAGGTATGAGCTGGCCTTGGGTCTTCAAAGAGACAGGAGCAGTTGCTGGTTGCTGTAAAGTTGTTTATTGCATGAATACACCAGCCTCGAAGGCGAAGAGTTCAGAGTATTAAAATCCAGGCTAAAAAAAGCTAAAAGCTTTCTGGCACAGGGTCTTGATGTTCTGAGCAGAGGCAGCAGAAGCAGCAGCAGCTAGCAGCAGCTGCTACTACCTCTTCTGCCCCCTAACACAGGGGGATTTTACTCATAAACCATCTGATCAGCTAAAAACACGATTCTAAAACATTCTTCTTACACCTAGCCAAGCTTAATTCTAATGTGCAAAAGCAGTGTCTGTTCTTACCCAAAACCTACACATAGAGTTCTGTCTGTTCACACAGATGTTCTATCTGTTCTATCTAGAAATGCAAGCAATGCTCTGCTGTGTTTTCATGATGTCTGGAACTAAGTTAATTTTGTGAAAGGTATCACTACTGAACTTTAAACTAGGCTTTAGGGCCTTTTACTGCTAACCCAGTCTCCTAACATATATTTCTACTTACTTAAAACTAAAACTTACACTCCTGCTTCATGTCTGTGTGGCTTAACATACTTCAGTTTCTCTAAAGGTTCCAGTTCAATCCCTGCATTCCTTTCTCTCTCTGAGGGGCTCAGAGAGGCTTTTATTTCATGTATTCTAACAGAAGGCTTTGGGTTGGCAGGGACCTTAAAACCCATCCAGTTCCACCCCTGCCACAGGCAGGGACACCTTCCACTAGGTGAAAATTCCAGAGAAGAAACAAATCCCTTCAGTCCCTGTGCCAGAGGGCACGGCTGGCAGGGGGAGGATGTTTCCCTGAGGATTTTGCTGATGGCAGCTCCCGTGGGAAGCTGCAGTGGCCTCAAGGCTGTCGGGGGGGCTGAGGTGGGCACTGATCACCTCAAACCCCCAGCTGAGCCACAACAGCTCCTCGTTAGCATTAGCCAAAATTAGCAGGAGTGAACCAGTGCCTGGGGGCAGACTGTGCTGCTGCCTGGGGCCTGAGCAGACCTGTCCCACAGATTTTGGGTTAAAGTTCATTATAATCGGTGCTTTTATTCCAGGGGAAGACCATCTGAGCAGAAAGGAGAACGGGAAAAGGGCCTGGGGGCCTGGTGGGTGCCCCTGAGCCCAAGGTCACCCGGAGACCTGCAGGAGGGGGCTGGTGCTGATGCTGGGGGAGCTGGGGCTGAGCTGGGGCTCCTGGGCAGGAGGGGACCCAGCAGCTCCAGGCCCTGTCCTGGACTGGGGCTGGGTGTGCCAGGCCAGCTGACAGCGAGGGGCTGCAGGTGCTGCAGGGCTGTGGGGTTTTGTTCCCAATCCCTGCTTTGGCCCCGACAGGATGCATTCCATGCACACTTTCTCCACCAGTGAGACCAGGGCCTTGAACACCTGCACCTCTCACACCTGTGCTGTGCTAACCCCCGTGCTGCAGTGATCAGCCTGTCCAAGACACAAATCCCTGAAAAATTCTTCTCCCACTGCTGACATTCTCATGGCCAACATCTGCTGCTGGTCCCACTGTGGTGACTCTGGTTGTGCACAGAGCAAAAATCGGGTCAGTCCTGGACCACCAGGAAGCTGCAGGAAGCCAAAAGTGACCCCACAGCCACGGAGGAGCTGGGCTGGAGCTGGGGCTGTGTGCTGGAGCCTCACAGGGGTGGTGGGGTAACACAGCTCACAAAGACAGCAGAAAGGATGTTCAAAATTGAAGGGCAAACTCATCACCTGGTGCCAACTGGAATTACTGCACAGACTGGGGTGAGAAAATTCCACCTAAGAGTTGTGAATTCTCACGATAATCACAGCCTCAGGCTGGGCCAGGGCAGGCTCAGCTGGGACAGCAGCAGCAATTTCCCCATGGAAAGGGTGCTCAGGCCCTGGCAGGGGCTGCCCAGGGAGCTTTGCAGTGCCCATCCCTGCAGGTGTCCCCTGGAGGTGGCACTGAGTGCTCTGGGCTGGGGACAAGGTGGGCATGGGGCCCAGCTGGGACTCCCTGGGCTGGGAGGGCTTTGCCAGCCTCAATGATTCTATTCTATGATTCTCTGATTCTGTGGCCTTTAAGGTCCCTTCCAGTTCAAACCATTCCACGATTCCAAGACTCTGTGTATGCCATTTTTTATGGTCAGATGTGGCTTTGTGCTTTGCACACTTCATGTGGTTCATTTGGAGAAATGCCCATACCCTGAGTGATGTCACAGCATAAATATTTGAACCAAACATAATTTCCTCTATTGATTTCTCTCCCACAAAAACATCTAATAGAAAATGAGGCTGTGCCTGCTTTCTTTGCTAAAAAATATAATGAATAAATACCTCAATAAAGTCTAAAGTTGTATAGCAGAGTGCTGGATATCCACACCATTGTGCCAGGGATATCAGTAATTTCCATCAGTTAATTAGGAAGCAGAGCCACAGGGATCACAGGGAGCGGGCAGGGGTTATCAGTGGGAACAGTTATTCTTGTGGGCACAAAGGGGAGTTGAAGATTAACCAGAAAAGCAAATGCAGCTCCCAGAGATTGGCAGCTTTGAGGACCAGGTCTGCGGGTCTGCAGAGGGGCTGACAGGGATTGGGGTCCCACCTGGAGGTGGGATTCCTGCCTGCTGCAGCATCCCAGACAGGCTGTGAGCTGTGAGACCCACCCCGAGGTGGGCTGGCCACAGGTCTGCCTGGGGCTCCCAGGTGTGAGGGCATACCGGAGAATCATGGAATCTGGAAGTGGTTTGGGTGGAAGGGACCTTAAGGATCATCTACTTCCACCCCTGCCACGGCAGGGACACCTCCCACTGTGCCAGGCTGCTCCAGCCCCAGTGTCCAACCTGGCCCTGGGCACTGCCAGGGATCCAGGGGCAGCCCCAGCTGCTCTGGGAATTCCATCCCAGCCCTGCCCACCCTGCCAGGGAACAATTCCCAATTCCCAATCTCCCACCCAGCCCTGCCCTCTGGCAGTGGGAGCCATTCCCTGGCTCCTGTCCCTCCAGGCTCTTGTAAATAGTTTCTCTCCATCCTGGAGGTCTTTTGCCACTTTAATGATTCCATGATCCTTGGGGCAGGGAGGGGGTGGCAGTTACACCCCCCAGACCTCCCAAGGCACGTGGGTCCTGGCTCTGGCTGAGGCTTTGCTGAGGTTCCTCGGGAGAAGCCTTCAGGTGAAGTTTCTCTGCAGAGGCTGTGCAGGAGAGCAGCCTCTCACAGGGACTCGACTTCTGGGCTGTCTCCCTGCTCCAGGAAAAGGAGGAATGTGACAAAAGGAAGAATGGAATTAAAAAACCTTTCTGTGAAGGTCCTGACATGGCACCCAGAGCCTCTGGGTGCATCTGGCATGGGGCAGCCTGTGTGACTCTGTGGAGATGGTTCCTCTTCTTGGTGACCTGGGGAACTCCCAGTGCAGGCTGAGGCCACAGGGTGATGGGGAGAGGAGGGACTAGAGCATCCCTCATCCATATCTGCATCCCACCTCCCTCATCCTGCATTCAGATCTGCATCCACATCTGCATCCCACCTCCCTCGTCCTGCATTCAGATCTGCATCCACATCTGCATCCCACCTCCCTCATCCTGCACCCAGATCTGCATCCATATCCGCATCCCACCTCCCTCATCCTGCATCCAGATCTGCATCCACATCTGCATCCCACCTCCCTCGTCCTGCTTCCTCATCCACATCTGCATCCCACCTCCCTCACCCTGCAACCACACCCACCTCCTGCATTTCCATTTTCCACAGCCTCCACTTGCCTATTGCATCCTGCATCTGCCTCCTACCTCTGGATTCTGCATCTCATCCCATCTCCTGCCTCTACATCTGCCTCCCTCACCCTGCATCCACATCCTGCATCCTGCAGCTATATCCTGCATCCACATCCTGCATCCTGCAGCTATATCCTGCATCCTACATCCTGCATCCCACATCCTGCATTTCACATGCTGCATCTCACATCCTGCATCTCACATCCCACATCTCACATCCCACATGCTGCATCCCACAGCCACATCCCATATCTCGCATCCCATATCCAGCATCCCACATCCTGCATCCCACATCCGGGACCTCACATCCTGCACCTCACATCCCGTATCCCATATCCTGCATTTCACATGCTGCATCTCACATCCCACATGCTGCATCCCGCAGCCACATCCCATATCTCACATCCCATATCCAGCATCCCACATCCTGCATCCCATATCCCACATCCCATTTCCCACATCCTGCATCCACATCCCCATCCCACACCCCACACCCTGACCCCCATCCTGCACCCCATACCCTGACTCGCACCCCACACCCTGACACCCATCCTGCACCCCACACCCATCCCGCACCCATCCCGCACCCCGCACCCATCCCGCACCCATCCGCAGCCCGCGCCCGCCCCGCCCCGGGCCGCCCGCTCCGGCCGCGGCCCCGGCAGAGGGAAGCATCGAGCCGCGCTCCGCCGCCCGCCCCGCGCCGGGGCAGTCCCGGCAAGGGGACGGGGATTTGCGGCGTCCGGCCCGCACATCCCTCGCAGGGGCAGGACGGCACCCGGCTCTGGCCGTGCGGGTGTCCCCGGGCTCCCAGTTACCCTTCGGGCTCCCCAGTTACCCTCCGTGCTCCCCAGTTACCCTTCGGGCTCCCCAGTTACCCTCCGTGCTCCCCAGTTATCCTCGGGGCTCCCCAGTTACCCTTCGGGCTCCCAGTTACCCTTCGGGCTCCCCAGTTATCCTCGGGGCTCCCCAGTTACCCTTCGGGCTCCCAGTTACCCTTCGGGCTCCCCAGTTATCCTTCGAGCTCCCCAGTTATCCTCGGGGCTCCCCAGTTACCCTTCGGGCTCCCCAGTTACCCTCGGGGCTCCCCAGTTACCCTTCGGGCTCCCCAGTTACCCTCGAGACCCAGGGGCTCTTTGGGGACCCAGGGGCTGTTTGGGGACCCAGGGGCTGTTGGGGACCCAGGGGCTGTCGGGGGACCCAGGGGCTGTTTGGGGACCCAGGGGCTGTTTGGGGACCCAGGGGCTGTCGGGGGACCCAGGGGCTGTTTGGGGACCCAGGGGCTCTTTGGGGACCCAGGGGCTGTTGGGGACCCAGGGGCTGTTTGGGGACCCAGGGGCTGTTGGGGACCCAGGGGCTGTCGGGGGACCCAGGGGCTGTTTCAGGACCCAGGGGCTCTCCTGTGGGGTTTTTTGAGCCTGGGGAAGCCTCTACCACCCACGGTGTGTCCCAAAGCTCCTTCCCAGGGGCCGGGCTCTGAGGACAGCTCTGAGGGGGAGGACAGGGGGTCTCACCTGGCTCTGCCGGGATCTCCGGGCAGAGATTGAGGAGTGGCACGTGGGGACGTGGCACTGGCAGCACAGGGGCTCGGAATGAGATGGCATTTAAGGTCCCTTCCAACCCAAACCTGTCTGTGAGTCTGTGATCCCAAGTCTAAATGGGCCAGATGAGGAGGCTGAGCTGCAGCATCCCCTGGAAGCTCCAGCAGCCTAATTAATGCCTGCTAATTGTGGAATGACTGATGTTTCCAGCAGGCTGGCGGTACAGCCTGAGCCAGGCAAAACGCTCCAGGTGAAGCAGAGACAAAGCAGGGAGGCCAGAACCTGTGTAATTTTAAAGAGAAGCCACCTGGAGTTTCTGGTTCCTGGCTGAGCCCAAAGCCACGTTCTGTAAAGGTCCCTTGGCAAAGCCGGGGGCTGCTCCTGCGTCAGCTCCTGTTTGGGACCCCAGCCCAGAAGTGCAGGGGGACCCTGCCAGGCCCACGCCCCTCTCCTCCTGGTGACCCCCAGCCAACCCCTGGCGCACTCGGGACCACGGGACGGCCGGGGCCAGCTCGGCCTGCCTGGGGCCTGGTGGCTGAAGGATGTCCCGAGAGCTGAGCCCGTCCCCGGGGCCACCACAGCAGCAGCGCTCGCGTGGGCACGGCCCGCAGCACCCAGCCCTGCTCCTCCTCAGGGACGACACGAGCCTGGCCCGCTTGGTTCCCTTCCCTCCGGCACCCAGAGCAGCCAGGAGCCTGTGCAGAGCCGTGCCCAGAGCCATGTCCACTGTCCAGCTCCAGAACTGGGATTCCCAGGGTCTGCTCCCTGCAGCCAGCGGCTGCTCCGGGGCTGGCCCGGGCCCGCACAGAGCTGCTGACTGTGTCCTCCAGGAGCTCTCCGACAAGCGTCCCCACAGCACACAGAGGGAAGGAGGAGGACAAAGTCATCTTCAGCAGCAGCACCTGGCCCGGCCAGTGCAAGCAGCGCAGCGCCAGCTCAGCGCCCGCCCTGCCCGCCCGAGCTCTGCTGTGCCCCGTGGCCGTCCCCCCTGCCCCAGCTTTGCACGGCCGTGCCGGCTGCTGCAGGGGCTGGGGACCCTTCGTGCCACACAGCAGCAGCTCCCCAGCTCCCCTCGGCAGCCGGGCAGAGCGGGGCTGGGGCCGGGGTGCCCCCTCACATCACGGAGCCATTTCCTGCCTGCCTAGCAGGGACGGACACACTGGGCAGCGAGGAGGCTCCCCGGGCACTGGGGCTGGGATGGTGCAGAGCAAGGAGATTTGGGGCAGGGCTTTTCGGGGACAGGGGTGCAGGTGCTTCCCACACCTGGAAGCTGCAAACCCTGGGGAGCAGCTGCCCCTGGCTCCAGCCTCGTGTCTGGGACACCTCTGGAACTGAGTGGGGTCAATTGAGCCTTGTAGGGTCGGGGCAGCTCACCCCCAGCTCTGCTCTGCTCCCTCTGCCTCACAGCCTGGGTTTTACCTCTGAGGGTGGAGAAATCCCAAATGAGCAGAGCTCAGCACCAAACCCAGCCTGGTGGAAAACCCAGAGACGAGATTAGGGATGGGTTTGGAGCAGCGAAACCCCAGCAGCTCTGCTGGAAATCCCAGTCACTGATGGGAGCAGCAGGGTCTCACGGCAGGTGGGGGCTCCTGGGAGAACAAACCGGGTCTGCCCCAGTCCCTCCTGCTGTCCTGCCCTCCCTGCTTTAAGCTGTGCCTCAGTTTCCCTGCCTGAAAAAGTGGATCTGCTGCTGTTTGTGTCAATAAAGAACTGGTTGGTCCTTTTGCCTCATCCTGAGGGTCTTTTGGTCCTTTTGCATCCCCCAAAGGTCTGTGGTTCCCTGGGCATGAACCAGCAGAGGCTGCCCCGGGAAGTTGCCACATTCCAAGCAGAAAGGAAAAGGCCTTTCCTGAGGCAGTGCTGGTGTCCCCAGACCCCCACTCAGGGCCTGTTTGGATGGGACTTGTGAAAAACAAAAGCTCCTGGGGTCACAGGAGATCCTGAGTGAATTTTGTGCCTTTGAATCCACGGAGCTCAGTCTGGACAGCTTCGTGCTTCCCAGCTCAGTCACTTCGTGATCGGGATCACCCTAAACCACCCTAAACCAGACCCAAAAGCTCCTCAGTCCCAGTGGACAAGGCTGGGTTGGGAGCACAGGAGGAGCTTGGCTGGAGCACAGCTGGCTCAGCACCCACCTGCCTGGCCTGGGGCTGGGTTGGTCAAGGGGACACTACACCCCCACCCCAAATGGGCTGGGCAGCACTGTCCAGTCAGAACGTGGGTAAAGGCCTGGCTAAGGCCAGCCTGGACAGGGCTGGAGCAGCCTGGCACGGCAGAAGGTGTCCCTGCCATGGCAGGGGGTAGAAATGGATGGGCTTTGATGTCCCTTCCAAGCCAAACCAGTCTGGGATGCCACGATGCTAAGACTCTAAGGAAAGAATTCTAAACATGTTAAGGAATTCTATTCATTCTGAGGTAGGCTTTATCTAGCTGTGTCCCTGGCTAGGAGCAGGACATGGGACAGCAAACATGCCCCTGTCCCGAAGGGGATCCGCCCTGCCATGACCATTCCATGGCACTTCTGGAAAGCAGCCGCTCTGCTTTGTGCCTCAGTTTCCCCAAGGGAGCCCTGCCTGTGACCAGCAGAGGGGGAGCAGGGCAGGAGGAGGACAAGGTGTGAAATTCCCTCTCTTAGGGAAACAGGAAAGTTTTCAACAGCAGCTGGCACCTTGCACACGGCCTGCCCCAGACTTGCAGCAGGGCAGCAGAAGGGGGATGGGGAAGGGAGGCTGGATCTCAGGACGTGTCCCACCATCCCTTTGGGAATGTGGAGCTCCTGAGCCTGCCACGGGCTCGGCCCCACAGACAGAGGAGGGTCCTGAGCCCCTCACTGATGCAGGAGTCAGCAGCCCGTGCTGGGGACTGCGGAGCTGCCCTCCTGGTTCTGCTAAGAAAAATAAATAATAAATTTAAAAAGCTGTTTCCCCCCTCTGGCTCAGCAGAAATGTTTTCTGCTGTGTCAGAGTCTGACTCAGCAGAAAGGGGACACTGCCCTGGGGCCAGGGGCTGCCTTATCACTGCCCACAAGGCTCCTGTTTGTGCCACCCCAGTTATCAGCGCTGAGCATGGCCAGGCTGGGGCCGGCACCGTGACTCAGCACCCCGAGCCTGTGCAAACTCATCCCCCCAGTCTGTGATGGGAGAGCCCATAAACATCCCATAAACTGCAGAGAACGGGCTCCAGTGCTGGGCACGGGGGTGAGACCCCTCACTTTGACCCCGGCTCTGACCCTGGTCCTGGCCCTGATGCCAAACCTGACCCCAGTCCTGGTTCTAACCCTGGTCCTGGTTCTGACCCTGGTCCTGGTCCTGCCCCTGGTCCCAGTCCTGCCCCTGGTCCCAGTCCTGACCCTGGTCCTGGTTCTGACCCTGGTCCCGATCCTGACCCCAGTCCTAGTCCTGATCCTGGTCCTGGTTCTGACCCTGGCCCACATCTTGACCACAGTCCTGGTCCTGCCCCTGGTCCCAATCCTGTCCCTGCCCCTGGTCCTGGTCCTGCCCCTGGTCCTGATCCTGCCCCCGGTCCTGGTGCTGAGCCTGGCTCAGATCCTGCCCCTGGTCCCAGTCCTGACCCCAGTCCTGCTCCTGCCCCCGGTCCTGGTGCTGAGCCTGGCTCAGACCCTGCCCCTGGTCCCAATCCTGCCCCTGGTCCTGGTCCTGCTCCTGGTCTCAGTCCTGCTCCTGGTCCCAGTCCTGCCCCTGGTCCTGCTCCTGCCCCTGGTCTCAGAGCTCCCTCTCTGCCTGTCTCTGGCTGTGTGAGGAGGAGCCCCAGACAGACCGAGCCCTGGGCTGGGTGTAACGGGGTCAGCGGGACGTGCCCTGAGCCCACCCCAGCTCAGCTGCTGCCTGGGGCTCCCTGGCTCTGCCCGGGGCTGGTGCTGGGCACAGCTGGGCAGAAGGAGTGACGGAGCTCAGGCCAGTGCCCCTCTCTCTCACAAGCCCTGGGACCCTTGGTGGGGATGAGCCCCACGGTCGCTGTCCGGGCAGTGGGAGAGGCTCTGCCAAGGGCTGCCCCGAGGACCAGGACCAGTGCCCCACCTGGGGCAGGGGGGAGCTTCCCTCCAGCCCCAAACAGCCCCTCAGCCTCTGCAGAGGGAAATGAATAAGAGCCCGCTGGCAGGCTGGGGTCAGACGTGGAGTTGGGGCAGGTCTGCCCTCCCAAAACCAGCCCAACACGGGAACAGGTCTGGCTCTGTCCATTGCCAGCTTTAAAGGCTGGAAAGGCAGAACAAGACCCGTAAAACATGTCCTGGCCCAGCTGGTGCCGTGCCAGGAGGAGAAAAAGCCTTGCCTGACCTGGAAGCATCCTCGCACACAGAAAACTTTTTGTTAGCAAGTGCCCCAGGACTGGGAGGTCCAGGACAGCTCCGGTGGCTCCCAGACAACCTGGGGCTTTTTCTGGAGGCCTGTGGGGAAGGGATCCTTCTGCAAGGCAGCGAGGGGCAGAGGCAGCTGGGCCTGTGGCAGCTGCAGTGCTGGGAGCACTGGTGAGACCCTGGGAGCTCGCCTGGCCTGGGACAAAGGCTGCTGGAGCCTGCTGAGCGACAGCAAGGACCTCCTCTGGGGGTCTGGGGCTACCTGGCTGAGGGGCACCAGTTGTAAATGCAGGTGAGCCCGGTGGGAAGAAATGATGATGCCTGACTCAGTTCAGAGGCGGAATGATTTCTTTATTATAACTATGCTATAATACATTAATATACTATTTAAAGGAGATACTAAAACTACAAACCTACTTTTTCTAATTACCAAATGTAACTCCCAACTCTTGACCCTCTCTGAGCACCCAGTCCCAGGTGGGTTGGATTGGCCATCAGGCTGAAACAATCCTCACCAGAATCCAACTAAGCAATCACCCCAGGTAAACAATTCTCCAAACACATTCCACATGGGAAAACAAGGAGCAGAAACAGAAATTGTTTTCTCTTTCTTCTCTCTGTGCTGCTCTATGAAAAATCCTGAGAGAAAAGAGAATGTCCCTGTGACAGGTACCTGCTCTGCACCCTCTGCTGCCAGCACAGCACAGCACAGCCAGCCAGGCTTCCTCCAGCTCCTTCTCCTGCAGCAGGGCCCGGCAGTTCTGGGGATGGGGGAGCAGCCCCATGGCTGCAGGAGCAGAGGGAAGGGCTCGCTGAGGTCATTCCTGTCCCATCCTCCTGGTCCCTGTGAATCCTCCTGGGGGCACCGGGCAGGGATGGAGGAGACCCTGAACCCCCCTCCTGGTACAGCTCTCTCCTGCCTTGAGAGGAAAACAGGAAGGGAAAACTCAATGTACCCCATGGACAGGAGAGGAGAAGCTCCAGGGAGAGCTCAAAGCCCTGCCAGGGCCTGGAGGGGCTCCAGGGCTGCAGAGGGACTGGGGACAAGGATGGAGGGACAGGAGCCAGGGAATGGCTCCCACTGCCAGAGGGCAGGGCTGGGTGGGAGATTGGGAATTGGGAATTGTTCCCTGGCAGGGTGGGCAGGGCTGGGATGGAATTCCCAGATTCCCCTGGATCCCTGGCAGTGCCCAAGGCCAGGTTGGACACTGGGGCTGGAGCAGCCTGGCACAGTGGGGAGGTGTCCCTGCCATGGCTGGGGTGGCACTGATGAGGTTTAAGGTCCCTCCCAAGCCAGACCAGTGTGGGGTTCCACAGCAGAGCTGGCCCTGGTGCAATGCTGTATGGATGGAGATCTGTCCATCGTGTGTCCGTCCGTCTGTCCAGCCCCCGTGCTGACCCTGCCCGTTCCCAGCAGCCGGAGCCACAGGCCAGGCTTATCTGGGGCTGCAGCCTGGGGCTATCGGACCGGCCCTGGGGAGGGGCTCTGGGTGCCCGGGCCGATAGGGGGGAGCAGGCCCAGCCCGGCCGGGGGTCCCGGCTGATAGCCCGGGATGGGCCAGCAGCCGAGCCCCGGGGCCAGCACAGCTCCAGGGTGGGCACGGGGCTGGGCTGCGGGCACGGCTGCAAACACTGCCTGCCTCCCTTGGCCCTCCCTTCGCAGCCCACACACCGTGGCCCTGCCTTGGTGTCCTTGCCTTGGTGTCCCTGCCTCAGTGTCCCTGCCTCAGTGTCCCTGCCTCAGTGACCCTGCCTCAGTGACCCTGCCTCAGTGTCCCCTCAGTGTCCCTGCCTCAGTGTCCCCTTGGTGTCCCTGCCTCAGTGTCCCCTCAGTGTTCCTGTCTCAGTGTCCTTGCCTCAGTGTCCCCTCAGTGTTCCTGTGTCGGTGTCCCTGCCTCAGTGACCCTGCCTCAGTTTCCCTGCCTCGGTCTCCCTGCCTCGGTGTCCTCTCAGTGACCCTGCCTCAGTTTCCCTGCCTCGGTCTCCCTGCCTCGGTGTCCCCTCAGTGACCCTGCCTCGGTGTCCCTACCTCGGTGTCCCCTCAGTGTCCCTGCCTCAGTGACCCTGCCTCAGTGTCCCCTCAGTGTCCCCTCAGTGTCCCTGCCTTGGTGTCCCCTCGGTGTCCCTGCGTTAGTGACCCTGCCTCAGTGTCCCCTCAGTGTCCCCTCAATGTCCCCTCAGTGTCCCTGCCACAGTGTCCCTGCGTCAGTGTCCCTGCCTCAGTGTCCCCTCAGTGTCCCTGCCTCAGTGTCCCTGCCTCAGTGTCCCCTCAGTGTTCCCTCGGTGACCCTGCCTCAGTGACCCTGCCTCAGTGACCCTGCCTTGGTGTCCCTGCCTCAGTGTCCCCTCAGTGTCCCCGCCTCAGTGTCCCCTCACTGTCTTTGCCTCGGTGTCCCCTGCAGCCCGGGGCTCTGCTGGCAGCCACGGCCCGGGTCCCTGCTGTGCTGAGATGGAGCCCAGCAAGTCCAGGGGCAGAGCAAACCTCCAGGACAAGCCTGTCCTGAGGCAGCCTGGCTGCAGTGAGAATCTGCTTTTGCCCCTGTCTGGATGGTTTTTCCTGAGTTCTTGTGCTGAGGGATAACTCAGATGCACATTCACTAAAATTTAGCTTTCCCTCAGACATCCTGGCCCTCAGGCCTCACCTTGTGCCTCTCATCCTGTCCCCTGTCCCCTGTCCCCTGTCCCCTGCACCCTCTGCAGACCCTCAAGCCCGTGGCACTGGGCTGGCTCCAGTGCCACATCCTGCTAGGTCCCTTTGCAGGGACTCGGGGACAGGGATGGACAGACAGGGTCAGGGCAGGTCTGCTGTGCCCAGCAGGTCCTTGGGCATTTCTGCTGCATCCAGCCCCCAGCAGTGTCCCCAGGACCCACATTCCACACCCAGGAGATTGCCTATGAAACTAAAATATCGTGAAAGGCTCCAAAGAAATTAAAACATGTTTGTATGAGAAGTGAGACACGTGTTGGGATTCCTGGGGTGCTCTTGGTCCTGTGTAGGGTCAGAAGCTGGACACAATGATCCTTGCAGATTGTTTTTTAGGAAGAATTTCCCCATGGAAAGGGTGCTCAGGCCCTGGCAGGGGCTGCCCAGGGAGCTTTGCAGTGCCCATCCCTGCAGGTGTCCCCTGGAGGTGGCACTGAGTGCTCTGGGCTGGGGACAAGGTGGGCATGGGGCCCAGCTGGGACTCCCTGGGCTGGGAGGGCTTTGCCAGCCCCGGGGATTTGGGGATTCTGTCCCTTTCAGCTCAGGATATTCCATGTTTCTGTGATTACATGGCATGAAGGTCAAGCTGGAGCAGTCAGAGCAAGGGGTGCTCCACACCTCTTGGAGTCAGACCTAAACGATACCAAGGGTTAAATCTGGATCCTGAAATGAGAGAACTTTGTTAGGGGCAGAGAGGAATTCATTTAACCTCCATGGCATTTCCCCTGGTTGTTACAGCAGAGAAACAAATAGAATGTCATTGTGTTGAAAGCAGAGTGCCTGGGGCTGAAGGAGACATCTCCTGGTGGGGATGGCATCCAGCTCTGCTCTACAATTCCAGCCTGCCTGGGGTCTCCACTGTGGAGCCCCCACCTCTGCTGCCTGTGGTGTCTCCCACGATCCCTCTCCCTGCTCAGGAAAAAACTGCATTGCCAGAAATTCTTTTCCACCATGTTTGGGCAACAGCCAGTCCCAGCCAGGGGCAGTTGTACAAACTGTGCTGATTCAGACACACTCATTCTGCATTTCCCTGGATTCATCACTGACCCCATCCTGCATGGGCTTAGAGCACCTGCTCTGCCCCTTTCCCTAAGTCTGGGAGCATCCGGCTTTGCTCTGCTGCTCTGGGCACCCTGTGCCAGGGCCTGCCCACCCTGCCAGGGAACAATTCCCAAATCCCAGTCTCCCACCCAGCCCTGCCCTCTGGCAGTGGGAGCCATTCCCTGGCTCCTGTCCCTCCACCCTTGTCCCCAGCCCCTCTCTGGTTTTCCAGGGGTTCCTGACATCCCCTGCTGCCCCGAGCTCCATCCTGAAGCCACCCCTTACCGGGGTGCAGCAGCAGTGGTGCAGTGGTGGGAAATCACCTCTGCCCTCCCAGCCAGTGCAGACTAGCCGCAGCCAAAGGGGCCAGTGGGGCAGGATGGCTGGAGCTGGTGTGTGCATTCAGAGTGGCTGCAAAAGGCCACTGCCATGACACACAGTCCCCAGGCACAGGAACAAGACCCTAATCCGATTAAGGGGCTGATTCACCTGCTGTTATTCCTTTGCTGTTGTGCCCATCTGAAGGGATTTGAGGTTAAAGAGCTGCTGTGGGGATAAAACCAGCCATTAGAGGGATCAGTACAGGAGAGCAGCATGGAGTGGGCCTGGCTGAAAGGAAATTACTTCTGCCTCTCTTCCTCCTGTTTCCTCTGCCTTCCTCCTTCCCCCTCAGCTCTTTATGGCCATCATTAACCATCCATGAAAAGCCATCTTGCTCCCACACCAGTAAAACCAGCCCCTGATGGGTCACAGGTGGGTCCAGGCTTCTCACCACGAGCTGTGCCTCTGCTTGTTTCAACAGGCTCCAGAAACCCAGCATTTACTAACCCCACTTAAAAAATAACATTAATGCTGCAGTTAACGCTCCTGTCCAGCTCTGTGTTTGATGTTGCCCTGCCTGTCCCAGGCTCACCCTCCTGCTGCCCCTCCCTGAGCTTTTCCCTGCTGCTGGTTCAGATGCAGCAGAAAAGCATCATTATCTTTTCCCTTTTAAAGCTCGGCCTTGCAGAGCTGAAGATGAATCTCCTATCAGAGATGAGTGCATTGCTAAGAAGAGCCCCAGATGCAGCCTGAGTTTTAATTTCAATGCCAGGAATTCAGGCTGCAGAGAAGGAATAAATGCAGAGGCCACTGGGGCCGTTCATTGTCATCCCCAGCTGGGCGAGCAGCTGCTGGCTCAGGGGTGGGAATGCCTGCCTGGGAATTCAGGGCTGCACGTATTCCATCGCACTCCTTGAGCTCCGTAGGGTGAATTTGGACAGCCTCTGGGGCCCGCAGATCTCCTGCGAAGCACGGGTGTGCTGTGCAGGTGAGGAGCTCGGCCGGCCGATACCTTTATCTGCCGCGCACAGCCCCGCTGCTGCCCGGCTATCAGAGCCTGCCGGGCTGCCCGGGGCCTCTCCCAGCCGGCCACAGAACAAATCAATAATGCCTCCCAGAGCCCAGGGGCGAGGAGCTGCAGGGGACTGCAGCTGTGAGTGCCCAAGGGGGCCACGGTGACCGGCCGTGCCACCGTGTCTGCCTGAGATCACACAGTGCCACACTGGTGCAGCTGGGAGAGACCTTCAACCTCATCAGTGCCACCCCTGCCACGCCAGGGACAGCCTCCACTGTGCCAGGCTGCTCCAGCCCCAGTGTCCAACCTGGTCTTGGGCACTGCCAGGGATCCAGGGGAATCTGGGAATTCCATCCCAGCCCTGCCCACCCTGCCAGGGAACAATTCCCAATTCCCAATTCCCAATCTCCCACCCAGCCCTGCCCTCTGGCAGTGGGAGCCATTTCCCCTTGTTCTATTCTACCCTCCCCATGTAAGAAGTCCCTCTCCAGCCTTCCCAGATCAATGCACCAGTATCAGTCTGTAACTGGAAGATTTCAGGGTTCTGGATGAGAATTCTTAAACTGCCCAGTCAGACCCAAACCACAGATGTGAAGAGTCTGGGAATGGTTTGGGTTAGATAATGCCCAGTTCCAGCTCCCTGCACTGGGCAGGGACACATTCTGCCAGAGCAGGGTGCTCCAAGCCCCATCCTGCCTGGCCTGGAACAATTCCATGTCCGTGGCTGTGTCTGGATGCCTGACACCTCCAGCATCCTGGCTTTGCCTGTGTGAGCACAGGGGCACAGCTGCACTGGAGGCCTGGAAACCAGGAAAACACCAGTGCAGGTGTCAGCCAGAGTCAGAGAATGGCCCGTAGCCAGACCTCGACCTGGTGGGAATGGGTGCTGCTGATGGGGCTGTGACAGGGCAGGGTCCTGCTGTCCTTGTGCAAGGCCGTGCATTCCAGCAGGGAGAGAGCCCTGGAGGGCTCACACCGGACAGAGCAGAGCAGAGGAGCCTGCTCACAGCTGCAGCCCACCCTGGCATCCCACACAGGTGATCCTGGGAACCTGGAGCTGAGGAGGTGACCTCTGCTTCACCAACACCGTCCCTGCAAGTGTCCAAGGCCAGGCAGGGAGAGTGGAAGGTGTCCCTGCCATGGCAGGAGGTGGAACAAGATGAGCTTTGAAGTCCTTTCCAACCCAGAGAGTTCTAAAGCACCTCTCGGAGGGGTCTGTGCCCGTTCAGGGAGGGGTGCAGTGTCCATGCCTGCGGTGAGCAGGCAGCCAGGGCTGAAGGAGGGAGAGATAAGAGGGTCCTGTGTCCTGGCCTGGCCTGTTAAGGGGCTTGCAGGGCTCTCCTTGGAGACCACACCTCACTGCAGAGTGACCACAGCATGGGGACCCCCGGGGGGACCCCCGCCCGTCCCAGCCAATGGCCCCCGCTGGGCAGGGCTGGCCCAGGGGATAAAAGCCGGCCCAGGCTCGGGCTCAGCTCAGCCCCGTGCCCTCCTGCAGCCCAGCAGAGCCGCCACCATGGTGCACTGGTCAGCCGAGGAGAAGCAGCTCATCGCCAGCGTCTGGGGCAGGGTCAGCGTGGAGGAGTGCGGCGCCGAGGCCCTGGCCAGGTGGGTGCAGCCCCGGCCCTGCCCGGGCACCTGCGGGCAGAGCGCGGCGCTCAGGGCGCTCTCGCTGCCTCTGTCTCTCCCCAGGCTGCTGATCGTCTACCCCTGGACCCAGAGGTTCTTCTCGGACTTCGGGAACCTGTCCAGCCCCACGGCCATCGTCGGCAACCCCAAGGTGCGCGCCCACGGCAAGAAGGTGCTCACCTCCTTCGGGGAAGCCATCAAGAACCTGGACAACCTCAAGGGCACCTACTCCAAGCTGTCCGAGCTGCACTGCGACAAGCTGCACGTGGACCCCGAGAACTTCAGGGTGAGCTCTCCTTGGAGCTTTATGCTCTGTCCCTCCTTTCTCGGAGCATCTCAGTGCCTGGGGGTTTCCAACAGGCATCAGTAACTTGTATTTTAGCTACCAAACAGGGCATGGCTGACCGGAGTGGACAAACACAGGGAGATTCTCTAAAAGTCTGGGGGCTTGTGCAGGCATGGCTGGAGAAAAGGAGGAGGATGTTGGCCTCTGCTTCAGCCTCTGTTTAAGCCTGGCTTTGGGGATGTAGAAGGTGAACCTTGCACTGACCCTCAGCTGAAGTAGGTGTGGGGTTTCACAGCAGAAAAAGGAGAGGCAGAAAAATGTGTAGTGGCTGGAAAATGTGAGAGGGAGCAGAGATGGGGCAGGTGGGCACTCATGCCCACAGCCGGCACAGGGCTCTTGTCCTGCAGCTGGCAGACCTTCCCTGGGCCACTGGGGAGCTGGGGTCCCTGTCCTGGGTGCTGTGCAGGGCGAGGGGGTGCCCAGCACTCTGCTGACCTGATTTCCCTCTTGCCTTCCCCTCTGCAGCTCCTGGGTGACATCCTGGTCGTCGTCCTGGCCGCCCACTTCACCAAGGACTTCACCCCTGCCTGCCAGGCCACGTGGCAGAAGCTGGTCGGGGTGGTGGCCCACGCCCTGGCCCGCAAGTACCACTGAGGCTTTGAGAGGCACCTGTGTCTGTAACGGGCAATAAAAACCACCTTTTCTGGGATTCTTTGTGTTCTGTGTCTCTGTGGCTGCCTGTGGACCCTGCGCCTCTCCTGCTGGGGTGTTTGCAAGGATATAAATTCACAGAGATTCACTGATCAGGCAGAAATTTACCCCTCCATAGTTTGCTACTGAGGTATTAAGTTGATCAAAAGCATTTTCTGCATCAGTGATAAAAACTGGTGCATATTGGCCAGAGTTTGATATCTGAAATGTGTGAGATCCCAAGAGCAGGGGATGAGGGCAGCTCTCACACAGGATGGGTTAGAGCCCTTTTTTGCTCATTTTGGTTTAATGGAAGCACATCTTTTCACTGCAGTTGAAAGATTCTGTGTAAGCATCACAGTTGCAGCAATGGTTTTTCAGGACCCACCTAAAAAGCAACAAGGAGGGACATGTTGGTGTCTCACAGTGATGAAACCCTTGTTTTGCATGATTTAGGAATAAATGTTCTGCCTTTCTCCTGATAGAGCAGGGATGTGCACTTCAGCCCTCTATCCTGCGCAGCCAGGCAGGCAAAGGCCCAGCCCTGCCAGCAGCACCGAGGGGCTGGGGGAAAAGAATTAGGGAAAAAAGCCCAAAATCTGAATCCAGCTTCCCTGCAGCACAGCTTCTCCTCTCACCCTTTCAGCAAAGGGGCATTTTGGCAGGATTGCAGGAGGTGAGGGCATTCTCCACGTCCTGCTCCAGCCCAGAGCTGTGGCATTTTCCAGCATGCAGGGCTGGATGGGGGTGCAGCCTGCAGCACCCCAGGCCTGGGGCTGTCCAGGGCTGGGTCAGCTCCCAGGGTGGTGGCCGGGGACCTCAGCAGGGACTTTCCACCTCAGTGAATGGTCTCATGGGGGTCATTCTGCTGCTCCTCTCCTCTGGGCCCGTCCCAGCGGTGCGGTGGAGCACGTGCTGCTCTCTGACCAGCACCCACACAGCCCTGTGGTCCAGGGCTAGGGCCAGGGACAAGGGTGCGGTGCCTGTGTCACACAGCCAGCGTGTCCCACTCTCCCAGGGACAGCTGTCCCCCTCTGGGGTGACAGAGCAACGTCACAGCTACCGCCAGCCCACCTGGCCCAAAAACAGGTCAGGGGAGTACAGGAGAGCCCTGGATGCAGTATGCCCCTGGATGCAGGATGCCGCTGGATCCCTGGCAGTGCCCAGGGCCAGGCTGGACACTGGGGCTGGAGCAGCCTGGGACAGTGGGAGGTGTCCCTGCCATGGCAGGGGTGGCACTGGGTGGGCTGTGAGGTCCCTCCCAAAGCAAACCTTCTGGGATTTTAAAATAGGAGCAAAGATAACCTCAGGGCCTGCTGGCTTAAGACACAAGGCCCTGCGCTCTCTGGAGGAGCGTGGAGGCTGGCGTGGCTCCAGAGCAGAGCTGGGCACAGATGCCACTGCTGCTGATAAGGGCTCTGTAAAGTTTGGCGGGGACACTGCTGCAATCAGGGACCAAGGAGCTCTGCTTGGGGCAGGAGGGCCCTCGCTGGAGCTGCCTTTGGCCCTCTAAAGGAGACAAAGTTCTTGTCCATGGAAGGGGGCAAGTGTGTGGCCAAGACCTGGACCAGTAGAAGGTTCCCTGCTTATGGTAGGGGAGATGAAATGAGATGTTCTGAAGATCCCTTCCAACTTTAACCATTCCATGATCTCGTGGTTCCAGGAGTTCAGAGATTTTCCACCCACACCAAAGGGAACGTCCCTGGAAGGATGCTGGAAGAAAGGGTCCTGAGCGTAGTGAAATCCATCCCAGGCTGAGAGCAGAGCTGCCTCTCCTCTGGGAACCAGCTGGGAAGAAGCTGTCAGGTGTTGCTGGGCTTGCCCTGGGGAAAGGAGATCTCCCTTTGACTCTGCAGACACAATGAGAGCTAGAGGAATTGTCCCTGCTCAGCACATGGGGATGAACATTTCCCCTCCCAGCCTGTGTCCCAGAGAGCTCCCTGAGCAGGCACTCCCTGAGCCCCCGAATCTCCTAGCCAGGCTGCTGCCCCCAAGGCAGACAGCAGGGGATTTTCAAGCACGCTGAGAATTATCAATTTCTTATAAAATCGAATGGAGCACCAGGGTGAGCCCAAGGCTGGACTGTCTGGGCTGTGCTTGCCTTTGGTTCTTGCCAGGTCTCACAGGGTCCAGGACTGCTCAGAGCTGCTGCAGTCCTGGCCAGGCTCACCCTGCCATCCTCACAGGCACCTGGGGGCTGTGTCTGCCTCCCTGGGACCTTGTGCCACTGACGGTGCTGTGGACCAGTGGCCCTGCTGCAAACAGCCTCTGGGCCAGCCCAGCACAGCAGAGTGCCTTCAGATTTATCCACGGCTCAATAATCTTCACATTTAGAAGCCCTTGGAATTCTTTCTCTGGGAGTTTAAACTGATGTTTTAGCTTCTGCCAGCTGGTGAGCGCCCTGGGCACAGACGCAGCTGCTGGAGAGGCTCTGGGTGCCCAGGGAGGCTGTGGCTGCCCCGGCAGTGCCCAGGGCCGGGTGGAGCAGCTGGGACACTGGAAGGTGTCCCTGCCCATGGCAGGGGTGGCACTGGATGGGCTTTAAGGTGCCTCCGGACACAGACTGGGATTCCATAATTCCGTGCAAAGCGCCGTGAAGGATTCTCTTGGCAGGAGGGGGTGTTCCCCAGCAGGGACACAGCCCTGGAAGCCCCAGCGGGCCGGCAGCTCCACCTGTGCTCAGGGCTGAGGTGATGCTTGTCCCTGCACAGACAGAGGGGGGAAAGGGCCTCTCTCCCCCTTGGACAGCTTCCAAACCCACTATCTCCCCTCGTGCAGCCCCGCTCCCTCCCCAGCCCCAGGCAGTGAACCGTGGCTGAGATTAGCCCGAGCCGTGTATAAAAATCCCTGGGGCGGCCTCGGGAGCCACGTCCTCGGCATCGTTCAGGGAAGCCCGGGAACTCTCTGCCGGCACCATGGTGAACTGGACAGCCGAGGAGAAGCAGCTCATCACCGGCCTCTGGGGCAAGGTCAACGTGGCCGAGTGCGGCGCCGAGGCCCTGGCCAGGTGGGTGCAGCCCCAGCCCTGCCCGGGCACCTGTGGTGGAACCACTCCTGTCGCTGGAACATCGACGTCTCTGTGTCTGTCTGTGTCCCTCCACCTCTCCCCAGGCTGCTGATCGTCTACCCTTGGACCCAGAGGTTCTTCGCCTCCTTCGGGAACCTGTCCAGCCCCACGGCCGTCATCGGCAACCCCATGGTCCGTGCCCACGGCAAGAAGGTGCTCACCTCCTTCGGGGAAGCCATCAAGAACCTGGACAGCATCAAGAAATGCTTTGCTCAGCTGAGCAAACTCCACTGCGACAAGCTGCACGTGGACCCCGAGAACTTCAGGGTGAGCCACGCTCAGCTCCAGCCTGGGCTGGGCAGAGGGGCTGGGCTCTGGAGGGGCTTCAGGGGTCTCAGAGGGGTCTGCCAGTCACTGAGACCTCGAGAGAAGCCCTGGGGCTGCCTGAGAGCCCGTGGAGGCTAGGAGCAGTGGAGGGAAGGGACAGTCACGTTCGGGGGGAACAGAGAGGAGTTATGGGGCTGGGACCTGTGAGGGGAGGCAGCCAGGCAGGTGAGGAGAGCGGGCAGAGATGCACAGACTGTGTGTCCTGGTCAGCAGAAATACCCTGGAGCAGCCAGAAGGGAAGAGCTGACGCGGGCTTTAGAGGGAAGGGCTGAGCTGGGCTGTGAGGCAGTGGTTGAACCAGAAGGGAAAAAAGCACAGCCACTGTGGCAGGAGGGCTCTGAGCCCAGGGACAGCCAGGGCGGGAGGGATGGGAAGGGAAGGGAAGGGAAGGGAAGGGAAGGGAAGGGAAGGGAAGGGAAGGGAAGGGAAGGGAAGGGAAGGGAAGGGAAGGGAAGGGAAGGGAAGGGAAGGGAAGGGAAGGGAAGGGAAGGGAAGGGAAGGGGTAAAGCCAGTAGAGAACGAGGGAGGACAGTGCAGAGCAGGCACAGGAAGGTGCTGGGGAGGATCCTGCACACCCAGGGGTCCCGGGGTGTGCCAGACCCCGAGCTGTGCCTGGGGCCAGCACAAATCTGCTCCTTGCTGTGCTCTGAGCTCACAGAGGGGACAGTGGGGAGGGCTGGGAGGGGAGCGGGGGCAGCACCAGTGACAGCTTCTGCTCCCTCCCTGCCAGCTCCTGGGTGACATCCTCATCGTCGTCCTGGCCGGCCACTTCGGCAAGGAATTCACCCCCGCCTGCCAGGCTGCCTGGCAGAAGATGGTCCGTGTGGTGGCCCACGCGCTGGCCCACGAGTACCACTGAGCCCCCTGGGAGCCTGCCTGCCTGGAGACACTCCTGGGGAATCTCCTCGGGTCCTGCTGGGCTCCAGTCACACAATAAACCAGCTGCTCCAGCCACCAGGAGATGTCTGGCTCTTTGTGGGAACGGGGAGGGAGGGACAGGGGGCTGGGGGAGGAAATGCTCACAAACGTGGGATAAAATGAGCCACAATCTCCTTCACGCAAGTGAAACTCATCCAAGACGGAGATCCCAGGGCAGTGTTCTGGACTAAACCCAAATAAACACCACAAAATACAAACAGGAACGCCCTGTCACTTTTTGGAGACATCAGGTGACACTGCTTGGTTTAATGTTTGAAGACTTTCACAGAGTGAGCAGAGAAGAACAGTGCAAAAATGTGCACTGGGAGAAGTGACAGGGAGATTGGGGCCATGGCTTGTAACTTCCTGCATGTGGGGCTTTGTTGGCTTGGGGTTTTATTGAAAGCCATTGTCATTCTTAGATTAGCAAAGACTGTACCAGACACAGCCCTCAAGAATCGGTTGGATGGGACTTGGAAAAAATCTGGAACAGTGGAAGGTGTCTGTGTCTATGGCAGGGGATGGACTGGATGAGATTTCAGGTCCCTTGCAGCCCAGCCCAGTCTGGGGTTCTGTGACCCATCAAACACCACAGTGCTGCTTGCAGAGGGAACAGTGCCACCCCAGCCTGGCCAGGGTCCTTGGCTGAGCCCCTCCTGCAGTGAGCAGAACAAGCACAAACACTTTGCTCCAAGGTCATCCAGACCCCAGCAGGGCATCCCCGTGCCCCATGAGTCCCCTGCACCCCAGTCCCACCTTCAGCTGGGCACAGGGGCAGAAGGGCAGCCCCAGGAGACCCAGCTGCCTCTCCCCCTTCTCAGGACTGATCCTCTGGCTGCTGAGCCCCTGTCAGGCTGCACATCTGTGCAGATGTTTTTTCTTCCTGGAAAGGGTGCTCAGGCCCTGGCAGGGGCTGCCCAGGGAGCTTTGCAGTGCCCATCCCTGCAGGTGTCCCCTGGAGGTGGCACTGAGTGCTCTGGGCTGGGGACAAGGTGGGCATGGGGCCCAGCTGGGACTCCCTGGGCTGGGAGGGCTTTGCCAGCCCCAGGGATTTGGGGATTCTGTGGGATCCCAGTAATCCCAGTGTTCCCAGCTCTCCTCATGCCCTGTGAGCCAACAGGGAGCTGGTTTCCCTGGCTTATAACATCTCCTTTCCAGCCCTGCCTGAGCTTTGCCGAGAGGTTCTTTGGGACGGGAGCTCCCTCTTGGCTGCGAGGCCTTGCCGTGGTTTTAGCCGTGTCATCCTGAAGTGAATCAAACTCCTGAAGAGCCGATGGGAAGCAGAGGGACAGGCCCTGCAGGGAGAGGAGGAGGAGAAGCTGGTGCGTTCAGAGGGAGAACCCCGAGTGCCGCTCCAGCCTCAGGGGCTGGCTCCAAGGGGCAGCAGCCTGGCAGCCCCCGGGGCGCCGCTGCAGAACCCGTGTGGGACCTCGCCGGGAGATAAGGGCACCAGCAGGGTGGAAATCAGGCCGGGCAGGGCGGCTGGCCGCCGAGCCCACGCCGGAGCCGGGCAGCTTGCCCTGGGCCCCACCCTGAGCCGGGTCCCCTCCCGGTGCCACGGGCCCCGCCAATGCCGGGGTGTCCCGGGCAGAGGAGGGGCCCCGCGCGGGGATAAAAGCGGGGCCGGGCAGCGGCTCCCCAGCGTGCGATCCCTCGGGAGCAGAGCCCAGAGTTCCTCCGTGCCGACACGCAGCCCTCCTGCCGACACCATGGTGCAGTGGACAGCTGAGGAGAAGCAGCTCATCACCGGCCTCTGGGGCAAGGTCAACGTGGCCGAGTGCGGCGGCGAGGCCCTGGCCAGGTGGGTGCAGCCCCGGCCCTGCCCGGGCACCTGCGGGGAACCACTGCAGCCACGGGAGCGCTGACCTGACTCTGTCTGTCTGTCTGTCTGTCCCCAGGCTGCTGATCGTCTACCCCTGGACCCAGAGGTTCTTCGCCTCCTTCGGGAACCTGTCCAGCCCCACCGCCGTCCTTGGCAACCCCAAGGTGCAAGCCCACGGCAAGAAGGTGCTCACCTCCTTCGGGGAAGCCGTCAAGAACCTGGACAGCATCAAGAACACCTTTTCCCAGCTGTCCGAGCTGCACTGCGACAAGCTGCACGTGGACCCTGAGAACTTCAGGGTGAGTCCTGCCCTGAGCTGCCCTCCCCAGTGCAGGGTGTCCCCGAGCCTGGTCCCCACCAGGAGGGGGATTTGCCCAGCTGGGCAGTGCGGGAGGAAGAGGGGCTGGGTGGCATGAGCGGGAGGTGCAGGGGACAGAGAGGGAAGGGACCCGTGCAGCCTGGGGAGGAGGCACCACACGGGCTGAGAGGTGGCAGTGGCTGTGGGCAGCGGGCAGGGCAGGGGAGGACGTGGTTCCACTGAGGGAATAAGTGAGAGCAGGTGTTGAGCAGGAAGAGGCTGGAGCCAAGGGGGAAGAGAAGGAGCTAGAGCAAAGTTTGGCACAGAGGAGAAGAGAGAGATGAGTGAGGAGCCAGAGATGGCAGCTGGAATGCCAAAAGGAAAAGAGTATCTACAGAGAGACAACTTTGCTGAGTGTCTCAGTGGGGAATTAACCCCACCCTTTGACCCTGGGCTGGGGCTGGCAGAAGTGCCCCTGTGTCAGCATGAGCTCCTTGTTTGTGCTCTGCGGGGTTGACTGGCTCCTGCTGTGCTGGGAGCTCGGCTGGGTCTTCTGCTGGAGACAAACTCCAAGACAAAGCCAGAAGGGACAAAGAAGAACTTACTCTAAAAGACTCTAGAGAATTTCTGCTTACTCTTCCCACATAGCAGCAGAACCTGAACCTTCAGAGTGCGAGCAGAGACCAGGTTTAAGGCGCACCTTAGAAAGGACCTGGGGGAGGTTTTTAAGACTGCAGATTTCCTGGAGGCTTCCCTGGGTGCAGTGCGAGTGGGGCTGGATGGGGCACTGCTAACCCGAGGCTGCTCCTGTCCCCACAGCTCCTGGGTGACATCCTGGTCGTCGTCCTGGCCGGCCACTTCGGCAAGGACTTCACTCCCGACTGCCAGGCTGCCTGGCAGAAGCTGGTGCGCGTGGTTGCCCACGCCCTGGCCCGCAAGTACCACTGAGGAGCCGCAGGAGCGCCCGGCAGCGCCCGCACCCGCTGCCGTCCGAGCCCACCGCTTCTGACAGCCAAATAAAGCTCGTGCTGTGAAGCCTGCCCGTGTCTGTGTGTCCCTGAGGGCGTGGGGGGCTTGGGGGCACGGCTGCCTGGGCGGGCAGCTCCGGGAGGGGGTCACAGGAAATGCCCCCAGCCTTTGCTCTAGGTGGCTGCGTGGGACTTGCCTCTGGAAGTTGTGCTTTCAGGATTTTGGGTTGATCGAGTCCTGCCCTCCCAGGGTCACGCCGGGGGCTTTGCACAGCGAAACTACTCAGAATTTTACTGCAAAACCTGCATGTCTCTCTTAGACAAGGGAAACTGAGAGCATTCATATTTTCTGGGGGGGAGGATAAACAAATTGAAGACTTTAATCTACCCTGGCTCATCCCTGGTGTAAAACCTACCCAAAATCAGCTGAGTCACACGGACCCAGCAGCAGCTGGGTGGGGGCAGGTTTTAGATAAACATTTTGCTATCAAGGCCTGAGCAGACTTTGTTTATTCACATCCCTCCCACCCTGGCCGCCCACTCTGCACTGATGGGGGGGCGATCCTGCCGAGAGCAGAGACTTAATTTCCTGGATGGGAGTTTTGGGTGGGTCTAGGTGTCTGCAGAGCAGGACTCTTTCGGGTAGGGTTTGTTCTTGGCTTGGGAAGCACATCTGAACGGAGCATGACAAGGCAAAAGTGATGCTTGGCTGAAAGGAAGGGAAAATATTGGGTAAAGCTATTCACACCAGGACTTCTGGCAGCTGGGTTGTGCCATGTTCTGTCTCTGCCTCACCCACATCTCTGGGCACTCCCTCTCTGCCCCTGACCCACAGGAAGGTGTTAGAAGCCCCCGTGACCCATAAATGCCCTTTCTCAGTCACGACACCCAAAGAAAGAGGCATTTTGCTCCTGCTGGCAAGGTACACACTGAGCAGGAGAGGAGATGACTCCCAGCAAGTCCCACAGGGTTTTTCTCCCTGCAGGGAGGCTGGGCAGGCACAGAGTCACCAAACCCCCAAATATTTCATGACTTTTCATAGGCTTCAGGACAGATAGGAGCAGTTTCCCATGAGGGGGATAGTTCACGGGCAGACACGAGTGAGCTGTGTGAACGGGCAGGTCGGCTCCTGCCAGCACCGTGCGTGCCGTGCCAGCCCTCCCCTGGCTGCGTGGGCACAGCCAGACCTGGCTCCTGCTCTGCCAGGGACATTTGCTTGGGCTGCTGAGGGGGAATCCCTGTGTAGCACCCAGGAGAGGTTTGTACAAAGGTCTTTGCCACCGTGTCTGTGAGTTTCTCCCTCAAAAGTCCATTTTTAGTGCCAGCACAGCACAAGGGAGGGCAGGCATGGAGAGATGGAGGGACAGCCCCAGGGGAACCTGCAGCCTGGGCTGGAGCACTCAGGGCAGAGGGAGGCTCAGCAGAGCATTTCAGGACATCCAAGCTCCCACTGCAAGATAGACAGAACCAGGAGCAGAGTCCTGCTTTGCCCAGCATGGGGCATGGCACACTCCCTCCTCCTCCCACACTTTTAATTAAAAAAGGACCATTCTCTTCATTTATGTCTAAAGAGAAAAAGAAAAAAAATAGTGGTTTTCAAGGTGGACCTCAGGCCAAATCCAAACACTTTAGCATTCCAAAAACGGAAAACCAGTTTGAGTTTCTTTCTTTCTAGATTTTTTTTTTTTTTGTTGTTATTTTGAAGAATGAAACAAATATTGTTTTCCCAAAACCCAGAGCTGTCTGTGGGAGGACTGAGAATTCTGCTGTGGCAGGGAGCAGGGAGTGAGCCCGTAACCAGGGCTGAGGAGGAAGAGGAGGAGGAGGAGGAGTGTGCAGGGTGCGAGAGCCCCTCCAGAAGGGCAATTCTGCCTCAGGGAGAAGTCAGGGGAAGAAACCTGTGGGCTGCAAGTGGTGTGTGGGGGACAGGAAGGAGAGGGACTGGGGAGGGGGGAAATCTGCAGCAGAGAAAGCAGGGAGACATGAAAGAGGAGCTGTTTGGAGCCAAAGGCCACGGGAGGGTGGTGAAGGGCTCCCAGGGCCAGCAGAGCCTTGGTGGCAGCAGGTCTGGCAGCTCAGCCCCAGCCAGGACAGCCCGGGCTGCCAGCTCTGCTCCGGCTGACCAGCAGCTCCCAGCAGCACTGACCCACCCACCCCTCTCTGCTCAGCTCCCTGGGGACATCCTCGTCATCGTCCTCGCCTCCCACCTGGGCAGGGATTTCACCCCTGCGTGCCAGTCTGCCTGGCAGAGGCTCCTGGGTGTGGTGGCCACGCTCTGGCCCACGGGGAGCCCTGACCCCAGTAAACCCTCCAAGAAACTCTCCAAGAAAACCCCAAGAAAGCCCCCATTAAACCCCCCAAGAAACCCCCAATAAACCCCAAGAAACCCCCAAGAAACCCCCCAACAGACCTTCCAATAAACCCCCCCAATAAACCCCCCAACAGACTCTCCAAGAAACCCTCCAATAAACCCCCAAGAAACTCCCAAGAAACCCCCACGAAACCCCCAAGAAACGCTCCAAGAAACCCTCCAAGAAGCCCCAAAGAAACCCCAGGAACCTCCTCAATAAACCCTCCAATAAACCCCCAATAAACCTGCAGTAAACCCCCAATAAACCCCCAATAAACACGTCCGTCAGCTCCCCTGCAGTGTCCGTGTGTCCGTGCTGGGCAGGGAGGGGCTGGGCTGGCATGGGAGCCAGTGCCACCCACCAGTGACCCCCGGGCTGGGGCTGGGGCAGCCCAGGACCCCCCAACCCTGCGGGGCTGGGACAGCCCGGGGCTCCCCAGCTCTGCAGGGCCCAGAAGATGCTGCAGAGGGGCCGGGGACAAGGATGGAGGGACAGGAGCCAGGGAATGGCTCCCACTGCCACAGGGCAGGGCTGGGTGGGAGATTGGGAATTGGGAATTGTTCCCTGGCAGGGTGGGCAGGACTGGGATGGAATTCCCAGATTCCCCTGGATCCCTGGCAGTGCCCAAGGCCGGGTTGGACACTGGGGCTGGAGCAGCCTGGCACAGTGGGAGGTGTCCCTGCCATGGCAGGGTGGCACTGGGTGGGATTTGGGGTCCCTCCAACCCAAACCAGTCTGGCATTTTTGTGGTGGGCTCCAGGAGGTGCCATCTCCCAGTGGCTGATCACAGATCACAATGGTGATTTCTACAATTTAACACTTTGCCAATGCCTTTTCCTACCCATTTTGCCAAAGCGCAATCCTCCTCTCCTGAATTCTGCTGTCATTACTCTCTGCAGTTGTTGTGGACATCCCCTTCCTTTCCATCCCAGGCAGCACCATGTGCAGCTCATCCATCAAAGTTTTGTCATGCTGTGGAGAACAATCCATCAACCTGCTGGGGTGAACTTCTCACATTCCAGAGCTGCATTCAGAGGGACTCAGGTGTTTTCCATCTTTTCTAAATCAGACCTGAACCAAATCTGTGCTGATTGCAACTCCCAGCATATTTTAAAGAATTCTTATTCAAATGTTAGTCAGGAGCAGGTGAACCAGGGGACTATCAGATGTAATTATTTTTATCTTGGCCTTATCCCCACACTTGTCAAAATTACTGGAGCAGAGAAAGTCCCCAGTTCACTTCTAGCACCAGCCAGAAATACTCTTTAAGCAGCTCTGTGCTGCCCCTGCCGGGGTTATTTCTCATGTATTTATAGGCACGGTTTTACACCTCGCGAGGGAATTCTGTCAGGAGTGGCAGCGTCAGGAGCGTTTCAGGAGCCCGAGCTGGTGGGGTCGGATTGCAGCCACAGCATCGGCCGCCCCTGGGACGTGTGTGCCAGGGAGGGGGACTGGCACTGTACTTGCTCCGATGTTTAAAAGATGCTCCATCGCTTTTGAGAGGTAAATAAAGATGTCGTTTTCTTCAGGAACCGAGAGGAAATTCCCGACTTGCCCAAAGCATCTCTGCTCCTGCAGGGACCGTTTCAGTTTTTGTCATGCCTCAGAGATGTTCGGACAGAAAATCTCTGTCTGTGGCACAAAGGGGTCCCTGCAGATCTCGTAGGATGTTCGAGCAGCAGGGAGGCTGCAGGGGGACCCTGTCCTCCTTGCTCCCCGGTGCAGGGGCTGGCTGGGAGCAGCAGCACAACTTTCTCCTCCCTCACCGCCACCATCTGATGCCATGGAAACTGCAGCAGAGCTGCGAAGCCCCTCACAAACGGCGTGTGGATGTGAAAGGATTTCCCATCCCTTGGTGACTTTGGAGGAAGGAAGGCTGGAAACCCCAGAGGGACTTGTCAGAGCGGATCTGCCTCATCTTGCCTTTGTTCCCCCGCTCTGTCAGGGCCCTTCCAGCCCCAGTTCTCTGCGGCACAGACCCAGGCACGTGCAGGAGCCACATTTCTGAGCTGCTGCTGGCTTCTGGTTCCCCCAGTCTCTCCTCGCTCGGGGTGAAGCGCAGGAGTCTCGCTGCGCACAGAGACCTCAGCGCCCAGCCCTGCTGCTGGCCGCGTTTGGTGGCAGCGTTTTCGTGCATCTCCCCTGGGTGCCTCAGGTGCACCCGCTTGTTTTTGCGGGGTGTTGCAGAGGATGAGGATGCCGTGCACGTCGGAGCTTGCACGCTCAGATTCAAATATTAAATCTGTATTTCCGTGCTGGAAAGCCGTCTGCTAATTTAACTTATCAAGCTAATTTTTGAGCTGCTGAAGGGAGGAGAGGAGGTGCAGATGTCTGCAGCTTTGTCTGAGACGTGGGGCAGCTGAAAACACACCAGTTCCATTTCTCATGGCATGCTGATGAGTTCAGTCCTCAGCTAAACGATGCCAAGTTCTCTGTTTACACAGATAGATTGAGTGCGAATTCTTTGAATGCTGGGGGCTGGAAAAGCTTAACTTCTCCCGCACCAGCCCCTGAAAAGAGCAGCGGGGCAGTCAGGAACTCATTAGTGTCAGCTCGAGGGGCATTTTACAGCTTGATGTTAATGTTTTCCTGACAGCCCCAAAGGCACGGCTCTGCGTTCCAGGCTCGAGCCCTTGAAGCATCTCTGCCGTGATGTATTATATTTGTATATTTGTATATTTACTTGTATATTTACTTGTATATTTGTATATCTGTATATTTGTATTCCACAGAGCCCGGCGTTCCCCGAGGGCAGGGCTGGGGAGCCTGGGCTGCCAGCGCTGTGCCGAGATCTGGGCACGTGCTGCCTAATTTTCCTCACAGCTGCAGCTGCGAGAACAGCATTCCTGATAAGAATGGTAGTTGCTGTGCGTTTTCCTAATAAATATTGGCTGAAATGCCTGGCAGCGGGAGCAGCTGGGCTTGCAGCAGTAGCTGGGATGGCGAATGAACTCGGAAATGGGGGAACAAAGGGTTCTGGATTTGCCAGTGCCTTCGGCCCGAGGAGTGCCCCGTGCCCTCGGGGCAGCGGGGGTGGCAGGTCCGTTCTGGCGGCTGCCGCTGCCTCCGCAGCTCCGGGAGCGCACGGTGCCGGGGCTGCGGGGACACGGAGCGGGGACGGCCGCAGCGCTCCCGTCTCCGGGCTGGGGGGCTGGGGGGGATTGAGGGGCTGGGGGGCTCAGGGGGCTGGGGGAGCTGAGGGGGATTGGGGGGCTGAGGGGGCTGAGGGGCTGAGGGGGCTGGGGGGCTGAGGGGGCTGGGGGGCTCAGGGGGCTGGGGGGGATTGAGGGGCTGGGGGGGCTGAGGGGGATTGAGGGGGCTGAGGGGCTGCGGGGACTGAGGGGCTGGGGGAGTTGAGGGGGATTGAGGGGCTGAGGGGGATTGAGGGGGATTGGAGGGGCTGAGGGGGCTGAGGGGGATTGAGGGGCTAGGGGGGCTGAAGGGGCTGGGGGAGCTGAGGGGGATTGAGGGGGATTGGGGGAGCTGAGGGAGCTGAGGGGCTGAGGGGGATTGAGGGGCTAGGGGAGCTCAGGGGCTGAGGGAGCTGAGGGGCTGAGGGGGATTGAGGGGCTAGGGGAGCTCAGGGGCTGAGGGGGATTGAGGGGCTGAGGGGGCTCAGGGGGCTGGGGGAGCTCAGGCGCTGAGGGGGCTGAGGTTGCCTCTGTGGCCGGGTCTGGAGGAGCAGCAGGGTCGGGGTGCCTGGGCTGGGAGGGACCTTCAGGCTCCCCTCGTCCCACCCAGCCACGGGCAGGGCCATGGCCTGGACTCTTGAAGGGTCTCAGCCTGTTCCTTGTTTTCCCAGTGCAGCCTCTCTGACCAAGCAGCAGATCTCACAGCGGGTCCCACAGCGGGTCCCACAGCAGGTCCCACAGCAGATCCCACAGCAGATCTCACAGCAGATCTCACAGCGGGTCCCACAGCAGGTCCCACAGCAGGTCCCACAGCAGATCCCACAGCAGATCTCACAGCAGATCCCACAGCGGGTCCCACAGCAGATCCCACAGCAGATCCCACAGCGGGTCCCACAGCAGATCCTGCTCATCCTGCACAAGACTTCACCAAAGTTGTACAAGAGCAGTGAGGACACACAGCAAAGCTTTGTGTCCCTGAGACGATGGGGGTCTGGAGCTGAGGCTTGGCCGAGACACCAGAGGGAATTTTAGGTTTGTCCTCAGCCCCGGCCAGGAGAAGGCCAACTCCCAAAAGCCAGAGCGCCGTGGGGCCGCGGGAGCCCGTGGCTGGCTGAGGGAGGGTGGGTGGTGGGTGGAGGGGGTCCCTGCTGTGCTGGGCTCAGAGCTCCCACTCCACTGGCACAGTGATCCTGCCTGACCGTGCTGCTCCAGGGAGCAACGGGGCTGCAGAATGGCACCCCGGCTGAGGAGCAGGGGAAAGCAGGAACATCCCACAGGAACCCCAGGGAGCATCCCACAGACACCCCAGGGAGCATCCCACAGACACCCCGGGGAGCATCCCACAGGAACAGCAGGGAGCATCCCACAGACACCCCGGGGAGCATCCCACAGGAACAGCAGGGAGCATCCCACAGACACCCCAGGGAGCATCCCACAGGAACCCCAGGGAGCATTCCACAGGGACCCCAGGGAGCATCCCACAGGAACAGCAGGGACCATCCCACAGACACCCCAGGGAGCATCCCACAGGGACCCCAGGGAGCATCCCACAGACACCCCAGGGAGCATCCCACAGACACCCCAGGGAACATCCCACAGACACCCCAGGGAGCATCCCACAGGAACCCCAGGGTATATCCCACACAAACCCCACCCCTGGCATGGGAGCTGGGAGCTCGCTGCTCCTTGCTCTGGCCTTCCCAGGCCCAGAGGAGGAGACCTGTGCAGGCACCAGGAGCTGGCTGGGACATCACCTGGAGATCTCCCCCACTCGGAGATCTGGGTGTGGATTCGGTGCTGTATGGGGGAAGATTCCTGGATCCCTTCTGCGTGAGTGCTGCAGAGCACATCTCTGCTGGCAGGGAGCCTCACCCCCACTTTAAATCTATTTTTGTCACTATTATTATTATTATTATTATTATTATTATTATTATTATTATTATCTTAAGTCATTTGCACCTCTGTTTTCCTTCTTTCTGTGGAAAAGCCCCATGATGATCTTTCCCCCCCTTGGCAGCTGCAGAGCCCGGGGAAGTGCCTCTGTGCCAGGCAGCTTGTGCTTCTCCAAGCTGAGCACAGCTGAGAGCCCGGGCAGGGCAGCCAGGCTTTGCCAAGCACCCAGCAGCTTGTGGGCGCCAAAAAGCAGCACTGTGAACATCTGCCAGCCCAGGGTGGCAGATTTTGGACTTGGCTGTGCCTGTATGTACAAACTGGAGTGCTGTTTTCTAGCACCAATGAAGTCTGCAATAACCACATCACCCTCTCCTGGAGGGGAGAGCTCTGGCAGCTCCCTGTGCTGCCCAGGAGCCACTTCTGCATGCTGGGAAGAGAAGATTTCACTGCTACTTCCCCACCTGGCCAGGCTGGAAAAGGGCAAGGGTTGTCCTTCCTCAGGGGTTGCTGGCCCTGAGGTGGTGCAGGTCCTGCTCTGCAGGAAGCAGTCTCAGGTGGCTGCCAGGGTCACAGCGTGGCACATCTGGCGCGGCCAAGGGCAGCTTGTGTCACCCCTGCTCTGCCCTGGCTGGATGAATGGTGTGCACAGCTCTCCCTGACAGGAAAAAAGGGTCTGGGGGCAACCAGCTCTTGGTGACCCCTCGCTCTGAAAGTGATCCTCGCTGCCCCCACGGCAGGGAGCTGATGTTTATCTGGAGCTGACATGGGGGAAGCAGCCAGAAAAACCCAGGTCCTTTTGCCTTAAATACCAATATTGAAATAGGTATTTCTCTATCCAAACTCAAATGGGAGCTGCCTGAGCATCTTCCCTCCAGGCTGCCAGTGAATGTCTTTGCATCCTCCTCCACAAGGGCTCCCAGGCTCGTTCCATGCTTCTTCTTCATCTTCTTCCTTTTTTTTGGCTGATCTGCTGTGTCAGAGGGGATGATGCAAACAGCTCCTGAGTGAACCCCAGCTGGAGCTGGCACAGGAGCCAAATAGGCTGGGAATGGTGTCAAAGCAGGGTGGGAAGGTGCCGTTGTCTCCTTACCTCAACAACCTCAACAAGGGAGTTCAGGCAGGAGGAAACTTTCCTTGCAGACCCTCTGTGGAGACAGGAAGGAGAGATGTGAATGCACCTTCTTATGGGGCTTTTCAGTGCCACCACACAGGGCAGGAACGCTCTTCATAAGGTGAAATCTGCTGCAGGAAGGTCTTTCAGAACTGCTCAGCCTCGCAGTGAAAATAATGAGTCAGGAGAGAATTTTTTTAAATTGTGAGAGGATTTCAGCAGTGAGGAGTTTAACTCCTGTGAGGGGTGAACTCTGCACTCCCAGTGATGTAGAAGCCAGATTGAATGCTTTTATGCCAAGTTCCATCAGGCAATGGATGAAACCTCCTGGACAGTGGTAACAGAGAAGAGAACCCAGTGATTTCTGCATGAATGGATCTCTTAAACTCCAGGTAGGGAGGGAGGCTCCTCCCTGAGCAGTCCCAGTGTTATCCCTTGTTGAGTTCTCCCACAGCTGCAGGAAGTTATGAGCACGGCTTGAGGCCCATACGGAACCAAAAAGGTTGGAAAAGGCCTTTGAGTGCTCAAGTGGAACCATCGGGGCCAGGGTCCCTTGTGGTGCTGGAAGAGGACGAACACCCTATCCCAGAGCTTCTCTCACAGCGGGTTCAGGGCGGGCCACGGGCAGGTACAGGCGGGCAGGGGAGGGATGCCCTGGCTGCCAAGAGGGCAGGGCTGTAAAAGGCCAGGAGGACACAGGTGTGGGGGCTGCAGGTGCTGCAGGTGCCTCTCTGCACGGCAGCCTCGACAGGATCCTGGTGTGGGACACAGAGAGAGGCACCAGGGCAGCCCCGCCACCAGGAGAGCCACGAGGAGCCACGAGTGACAGTGGCCCCGGTGTCCCCAGTGCCACCACAGCCTGTGCTCGCAGCAGGTGCTGGCTCAGGGGTGCCTGGTGGAGCAGAAGCACCTGAGGCTCACCAGGGCCACCCCTGCAGCAGCACCGGGCACACCAGGGCCACCCCTGATGAGCCCTTCCAGCAGAGCCCTTCCAGCAGAGCCTTTCCTGCAGAGCCCTTCCCTTAATGCAGGTCCATTCCTGCAGAGCCATTCCCTTCCTGCAGATCCATTCCTGCAGATCCATTCCCTTCCAGCAGAGCCCTTCCCTTCCTGCAGGTCCATTCCTGCAGATCCATTCCCTTCCTGCAGATCCATTCCTGCAGATCCATTCCCTTCCAGCAGATCCCTTCCCTTCCAGCAGATCACTTCCCTTCCAGCAGATCCCTTCCCTTCCAGCAGATCCATTCCCTTCCAGCAGGGCCAGCGCTGCTGCCCCAGCCCTGAGCACTCACCCGCCCCAGGGACCCCCTGCTCTGCAGAGACCTGAGGTGTTTTTGTGCCTGACACATCAATCCCAGCAGGGAGCTCTGCATCTCTTCCTACTTCAGGCATAATTAGAGACAGAAGCCAGAGAAGGTGGCAGCTTTTAACCCACTCAGTGCTGGTGACCTCGCAAACAGGGCTGTATTGTGCTGTTCTGTGCCTGGTTTGTTCCAATGCTTTGATCTGAAGGAGATCTAAGAGCCATCCTAGAATTATAGAAGGGCTTGTGTTGGAAGGAACCTGATAGATTGAGTTCCAACCATCTGCCATGGGCAGGGACACCTTCCACTAGACCACAATCCCAAATCCCTGGGGCTGGCAAAGCCCTCCCAGCCCAGGGAGTCCCAGCTGGGCCCCATGCCCACCTTGTCCCCAGCCCAGAGCACTCAGTGCCACCTCCAGGGGACACCTGCAGGGATGGGCACTGCAAAGCTCCCTGGGCAGCCCCTGCCAGGGCCTGAGCACCCTTTCCATGGGGAAATTGCTGCTGCTGTCCCAGCTGAGCCTGCCCTGGCCCAGCCTGAGGCCGTTCCCTCTCCTCCTCTCCCTGTTCCCTGGGAACAGAGCCTGATCCCCACCCTACCCTTCCCCAGATCCATTGCCCTTGCCTGGGCAGTTCAAGGTTAAATTTGGGTTTAATTGCTGGGTTTGCAATTAACACTGCTGTGTTATGTATTAATGATCCTTTCCAAACAACAATCAATCCAAACAACAGCAATCTATTCCTTCTTGGCTGCTTTTCATCCCCAGCTTTAATCCAGGCGTGGAGAGAGAAGTCAGGAGCACCAGCACCATGCCCGTGGCACAGATGGAGGATGATGATGATGTAACAAGGCAGATTTGGGAACCTGAACCGTGTTTGTTCAGTTCACTTGGTGCTGTGTGGAGCTCAGGCAGTGCAGCCCCTCTTTGCCAAATATTCGGCAAAGCCAATTGCAATCAAAATGTTCAGCAAATAAAGCCCTTCCATAGCTGGGAGCTGTATCCAACCCCCAGGCAGCCTGGGAGACTCTGGCACAGAGGTGGGCAAAGGTGGGAAGGGGCTGGAGAGTTCCTGAGGGAGCTGGGAAGGGAATGGAGAGTTCCTGAGGGAGCTGGGAAGGGGCTGGAGAGTTCCTGAGGGAGCTGGGAAGGGAATGGAGAGTTCCTGAGGGAGCTGGGAAGGGAATGGAGAGTTCCTGAGGGAGCTGGGAAGGGAATGGAGAGTTCCTGAGGGAGCTGGGAAGGGAATGGAGAGTTCCTGAGGGAGCTGAAGGGGCTGGAGAGTTCCTGAGGGAGCTGGGAAGGGGCTGGAGAGTTCCCGAGGGAGCTGGGAAGGGAATGGAGAGTTCCTGAAGGAGCTGGGAAGGGGCTGGAGAGTTCCTGAGGGAGCTGGGAAGGGAATGGAGAGTTCCCGAGGGAGCTGGGAAGGGGCTGAGCTGGAGCAAAGGAGGCTCAGGGGGACCTTGTGGCTCTCACAGCTCCTGCCAGGAGGGGACAGCCGGGGGGTCGGGCTCTGCTCCAGGAACAGGGACAGGAGGAGAGGGAACGGCCTCAGGCTGGGCCAGGGCAGGCTCAGCTGGGACAGCAGCAGCAATTTCCCCATGGAAAGGGTGCTCAGGCCCTGGCAGGGGCTGCCCAGGGAGCTTTGCAGTGCCCATCCCTGCAGGTGTTCTAAAACCATGGATAAGGTGCTTTGGGATGTGCTGTAGTGGGGAACCCGTCAGTGCTGGGTTAATGGTCAGACTCGTGCTTAGAGGGCTTTTCCAACCTTAATGAGGAGAGGAGAGGAGAGGAGAGGAGAGGAGAGGAGAGGAGAGGAGAGGAGAGGAGAGGAGAGGAGAGGAGAGGAGAGGAGAGGAGAGGAGAGGAGAGGAGAGGAGAGGAGAGGAGAGGAGAGGAGAGGAGAGGAGAGGAGAGGAGAGGAGAGGAGAGGAGAGGAGAGGAGAGGAGAGGAGAGGAGAGGAGAGGAGAGGAGAGGAGAGGAGAGGAGAGGAGAGGAGAGGAGAGGAGAGGAGAGGAGAGGAGAGGAGAGGAGAGGAGAGGAGAGGAGAATACTTGGGGGCCATCTCCCAGGAGATCTTCTAGTAATCTCCATCTGCTGCAGCCCTATGTGTGTTCTTGTTGCCTCTGTTGCCAGCTCCAGGCTCCTGTGACTCCCCATCCTCTTCCCACCTCCCCCATCCTCCTCTTTCCCCCATCCTCCTCTTTCCCCCATCCTCCTCTTTCCCCCATCCCTCCCTCCAAGCATCCCTCACCTTGTCCCCACCCTTCCCTTTTCAGCCAAGTGAACCCAACCCTTCCCAGCTCAGCTGCACCAGCCCCACCTCTGGCCCGGCCCTGCTCTGGGTGGAGATGTGGTGTCCCCATGGGTGGGCTGAGGTTTTCCTTCTGCTGCAGGAGAGGTGACCTGGGCCCTCAGCACTGGACATTCCAGGAGGAAAGTGGCAAAGACAAGTGCCGTGTTCCAGCATGTTCTGTTCCCCAGCAAAGCAGCACTCCATGACTAAACTTTGGAGAACAAGATGTGAGTTTTTACCTGCACCCAGGAGAAATCAATCCATCATGCCTTCCTGTTCCGAGCCTCTATTAACTCTCTGAGAAATAAATGAGTAGGAAATACAATACAGCATTCCAGAGTAGTTCATTCATTTTTCTTTATTATTTTTTTTCTCGGCACAAGAGGAAAAAACAGGAACATATGGGGAATGAGCAGGAGCCATTTCTCAATGCCATGGCCACCTGAAAAGGGTTTAGACCCATAATGCCTCTGAAAAATTCATTCACTTTTCCCAAATCACATCAGACAGGTACAGATTGTTTTCATTTTTGCAAATTTTTTTTTTGCCCTTCTAAGCTCTATTAAACCAGAATATGCCAAAAATGACAGAGGACAGAATTGCCTTGAAGTCCCAGATGAGAACCATTTGTAACTCGCCTAAATGAAAGAATTTATTTTGAAATAAATTGGAGTTGAATTTAGCAGAAAAGGTAATACCAAGAGTGAAGCTGGACCAGCACAGACTACAAAAATTAAGTTTTATTTTACTCTCAGCATTCATTGGAGCTGAGAAGAAACTGCACCAAACTCCACCAAACATCGCAGCACTGGGGGCCCACGACAGAGCCTTTGGTGAGATCTCCCTCCTAAAGTCACAGACAAGAGACCCTGAGCTCTGGGACCTGCCCCTGTACTAGAGAGTCACTCCGTGAGGAGGGGCTGAGGGAGCTGGGAAGGGGCTGGAGAGTTCCTGAGGGAGCTGGGAAGGGGCTGGAGAGTTCCTGGGTGAGCTGGGAAGGGAATGGAGAGTTCCTGAGGGAGCTGGGAAGGGGCTGGAGAGTTCCTGAGGGAGCTGGGAAGGGGCTGGAGAGCTCCTGAGGGAGCTGGGAAGGGGCTGAGCTGGAGCAAAGGAGGCTCAGGGGGACCTTGTGGCTCTCACAGCTCCTGCCAGGAGGGGACAGCCGGGGGGTCGGGCTCTGCTCCAGGAACAGGGACAGGAGGAGAGGGAACGGCCTCAGGCTGGGCCAGGGCAGGCTCAGCTGGGACAGCAGCAGCAATTTCCCCATGGAAAGGGTGCTCAGGCCCTGGCAGGGGCTGCCCAGGGAGCTTTGCAGTGCCCATCCCTGCAGGTGTCCCCTGGAGGTGGCACTGAGTGCTCTGGGCTGGGGACAAGGTGGGCATGGGGCCCAGCTGGGACTCCCTGGGCTGGGAGGGCTTTGCCAGCCCCAGGATTTGGGATTCTGGGATCCTCATGGAGACGCTGGGGTTTGAGAGCACCTGGGCCTCCTGCTGGAGTGCAGATCAGACCAGTGCTGCTGCATTTCCCCAAGAACAGTTAGGGCAGGGCCTTGTGCCACCCTGGGGCAGCAAAACCCACGGTGACAAACGGGAGCTCAGCTCCGGCACCGCTCCCTGAGGGATCTCTGTGCAGTGGGAACATCCCTGATTTCCCCTCGAGTGTGAAACCACAACTCAGGATAACGAGGACACTGAGAGGGGTTCCCATCAGTCCATGCACGTCTCCCCGAGGCGTGCCAGAGGATGGTGTCAGACTGGTCAGTGGTGCTGGTGACAGGATGCTTTAGGGATTCCCAGCGTGCAACACCTTTGGCTTGGAAACGAAACATCCTTCAGCTTGGAAACGAGACTTCCTTCAGCTTGAAGTCATCACTGACATTTATAACTTGCTTATTTTTTTCCCTTGAGAGGTTTTCTTTTTATTGAGTACAATTACTAATTTAAATCATTTTTACAATTGCTACCACTAACTCTGAGTCTGAATTTTTACCCAGCATCTGCTATGAGGAGGTTGAGGGGTTTTGACAGAGCGCAGAGCAGATCAGAACAAGACCAGAGAGGGGGATGCTCTTTCTCTGATATGCATTTCTGCATCTGTAATGTCACTTTGGACGGGTGTCCTGTAATTATTTTACTTAAAGAAGGGTGCTACGTGCAAATTTTCTGACAAAACTTCTGGAATGTGTCTGTGCCCCACATGAAAAACAATGAATTAACTAAATCATCCCAAACCACCCGGCATTTTCTCTGCTCTGCTGCTGTTGGAGGTGAGACGGGAACCAAGAGGTGCAATGCTGGGACATCTGTGTAAATTGGCTGAGTCGCTTTTCCCTTCTTGTGGAACCTGCCAGGCTGGGCTTGGATTTCGATCATTGCAGTCATTTCTCTCTGAGTTTGGTGAGGGCAAACACTCTCTGGAGGAGTTTACCATCAGCTTTTGCCTGGTGGCAGCACCTCAGAGCACATGGAGAGGACAGTCCGGCCCCAAGGGCTCTGAGCGTAGGACAAGGTGAGCCAGAGTGAGGACGGGGGGCAGCGGCCGAGCTCGGGTCACCGGGGAGCTCTGTCAGTGACGTGAATCAAACTCAGGATCCTCCTCTGGATCTGCTTGGTCCTCACCCCGTAGATGATAGGGTTGAGCACGGCGGGCACCAGGATGTAGATGTTGCCCATGATGATGTGGACCAGCGGAGCCAGGTCCTTCCCAAACCTGTGCACCACGGACAGCCCGATCAGGGGCACGTAGAAGGCCAGCACCACGCAGATGTGGGCGATGCAGGTGCTGAACACCTTGAGCCGCTCCCTCCAGGCCGCGAGGCGCAGGACGGCCTTAAGGATGAGCAGGTAGGAGAGGCAGATGAGGACGGCGTCCAGCCCCATGACCAGCAGGATGGCGGTGAGCCCGTACACCACGCTGGGGGTGGTGTTGGCGCAGGCCAGGTTCATCACGTCCTGGTGCAGGCAGAAGGAGTGGGACAGCACGCGGGGGCCGCAGAAGGGCAGGGGCAGGAGGAGCAGCGGCAGCGGCAGGAAGAAGAGCACGCCCCTGGCCACGGCCAGCAGCCCGATCTTGGCCGTGGCGCCGTTGGTGAGGACGGCGGCGTGCCGCAGCGGGTGGCAGATGGCCACGTAGCGGTCCACGGCCATGGCCAGCAGCACGGTGGACTCGACGGCCGAGAGCGTGTGGATGAGGAACATCTGGAGCAGGCAGGCGGCGAAGCTGATCTCCCGGCTGCCGAACCAGTAGAAGCAGAGGATGCGCGGCACGGTGGCCGTGGCCAGCGCCAGGTCGATGGCGGCCAGCATGCAGAGGAAGAAGTACATGGGCGCGTGCAGGCTGGGCTCGGCGCGCACCACCAGCAGCACGGCGCCGTTGGCCAGCACCGCCAGCGCGTAGGCCGAGCACAGCGGGATGGCCATCCAGGACTGCGCCGCCTCCAGCCCCGGCAGGCTGGCCAGCACGAAGGACGGGCTGAGCTCAGAGCTGTTGGAGAAGGGCATGGCCCTCAGGGCCAGGGCCGCTCATGCTACGCCCGGGCACTTCCTGCTGCAAGGGAAGTGAAAACTTTTTAGCAGCCCTTTCCCATGGCTTGGGATCCCTCAGGGCCTTTCCTGGCATCCTCAGAGCTGCCACGCCGGTGCAGAGAGCTCCTCTCCCGCTTTTTTACCCCCTTATGGCTCTATGCAACAACATATGCAGTGACAAAATGCTGACATTTCAGTTCAAACGGGAATTGCCTGAATTCTCTAAAAGGCAGAACACCATAAAATCAACCTTTTGAATAGTAAACCCATCAGCTGAACTTGTTTGCTTTTCTCTTTAAAGGACAAAATTAAAAATTATAACAAAAAGCCCAGCAGATTTTTAGTGCTTTCTGTAATACTTCAGTGCTGCTTGATTTTTTCCATATGTGCTGTGGCCTGTCAGAAATGTGCTCAGTGAGGCTGAAGCTGGCAGTGCTGCCTCCCACGACCCAGCCCTCCCCAGAACAGCTCACAGGCACAGGCAGACATGGAGCTTTCAAATGTTTTTGCACATACAAATTGGATTTTCATCCTATGAAAAACATGTATGGAAAAAACAGAATATCTGCAGGAAAAAAGAATCAGATTATTCACCTTATTCTGTATCTGTAGATTTTCCAGGAGTGCTGTGATCCAAGGATAGTGGCCTGAAGATACATAAAAGGCTTTGCTTTAGGTCCCTTTCTATTTTCAGGCACCAAGCCAGTACCTGTGCTGAAATAAACCCACCGTCCCTCCTGCCCTGGATGGGCAGCACAAGGTCAAGCTCAGCCTGAGCTTTCTGGTTATTCCTTTCGTGCCCAATCTGTGCAAATCAACGATGCAAAGTGGCTTTATGGCAAGCTCTGCAGGTTATTAATGGAGTTATTTTATAAGTAATGTTGGGCTGCGAAACATGGGGTTTTTATTGCACATCTGTGCTGAAGGCCTAAAATAGCATCAGGCTTTGTTCTCCTGCTGTGGGGCTTTTCCATCTTGGATGTATAACGAGTAGGACTCACATTGTAGCTTTTTATACCCAATTTACACACAGTGTGGGAGGAACTGTTGCTGTCACTGTGCCCAAAATCTATTCCAGGGATGGCGTTGTCAGCCAAGCGCGTGAATTAAGACACAAACGGAACGAACGAGGAGAATCAGTAATCACCAACAGGTCCTGAGGCACCTCAGCTGCCAGCCCTGACGGGATTACCTGAGTCTCACGGGAAAAGTCCTGCCCTCCTGATCATTTCCCTGAGGGAATGGGGCTGTGAGACAGGCACTGAGACAGCCCCTGATGCTTCAGTTCTCTCTAATTCTCTGGCACTGAAAAATGTAGGCAGGTTTTCATAAGCAGATCAGGATTTGGGATTGCTGGTGGGCAGGGCAGGTGCTGAGAGGGCCTGGATTTCTGCAGAGGTGGAAACTGGATCCGTGTCTTTGAAACACCAGTCAATGCAGGTTTATTTTCCTAGGGGGACCCAAGCAGCACCCCAGCAGTAAATCACAGAATCACAGAATCACTGAGGTTGGAAATCCAGGATCATTGAGTCCAACCTTTGACCAATCCCCACCTCATCAAAGAACCATGGAATGGTTTGGGCTGGGAGGAACCTCAAAGCTCATCCCATCCCACCCCAGCCATGGCAGGGACACCTCCCACTGTCCCAGGCTGCTCCAGCCCCAGTGTCCAACCTGGCCTTGGGCACTGCCAGGGATCCAGGGGAATCTGGGAATTCCATCCCAGCCCTGCCCACCCTGCCAGGGAACAATTCCCAATTCCCAATCTCCCACCCAGCCCTGCCCTCTGGCAGTGGGAGCCATTCCCTGGCTCCTGTCCCTCCATCCTTGTCCCCAGTCCCTCTGCAGCTCTCCTGGAGCCCCTCCAGGCCCTGGCAGGGCTCTGAGCTCTCCCTGGAACTTCTCTTCTCTGGACCAAACAACCCCATCTCTCCCATCTTTCTTCTCCTTCTTTCTACTTCTCTGCCTCTCCCTCTTTCCCTTCCCCTTCCTCTCCCCTCCAACCTTCATCTCTCCCTCCTTCATTCCCCCTCCACTCTGCTCTCCAGCTGTGCTGACAGATGTGCTGATAAATCCCCCACACTTTGCCCTCCAAGTCCCCCACAACCATTTTCTTACTGTGGCAGAGGCTCCTCGGGCTTTTTGTTTCGGAGCCGTTTTGGAGAACAGCTGCAGCCAGGAAACACGGACATCCAGGGGTGAACTCTGGAAGTTTTCAGAATGGGAGCAGACTCAGAATCCTCTCAGAACCCTCAATCATCAATTTCAGACTCCCGTGTGAGGATGCTGCAAGCCAGGCATCTCCACAGCAAAGCTCTTTGTTCTGTTCTCGTCTGTAAATTTTTCCTGCAAGCTCCAGTTTGGATCAGAGGTATTTCAGCAGAGCTCTCCCCTTCCCCAGTGGCAGTGGGACCTGCTCCCCAGGCTGAGCTCCCGGGGGCTGTTGGTGTCTCACCCTGGGCTAGGGGCCCTGGGACACAGCGAGATAATGAGCACAACACAGAGCAAGCAGTGGCCTGGGAATCCTCCCCTCAGGAATCCTCCCTGCCCTCTTTCTGCTTTTTTATGGAGCTGTTTCCGCTCCATTATTTTTTCCTCTCAATTTTTTTCTCTCCAGCTACTGCATGGAATAGAAAGTCTGATCTGGGCTGGTGAAGTGCTCAGTGTCAGGCAAAACCAGGACAGTTCAGGGCTGGGATCCTGTCCCCATGCCTTTGCTGCTTCATCCCTCCAAAGTAAACACTGACTGCTGCTTCCTCTTCTCCACCGTGCTCAAGACTGGCCAAAATGTGGTTTGAGACCAACAGAACTGCAGCTCTGCCATTTGGAGGAGTGAAATATTTACAACTGGATGTGGCTCTCGGTGCTGTGGTGTGAGTGACAAGGTGGGCAATCAGTCACAGGTCTGCGAGGGCTTTTCCAGCCCTGGTGGTTCTGTGGTTCTGTTCTGTGATTTTGGGACATTTGATTCTGTCTGTGGGAGCCAGGAGAACCATGACACTTTCTGCCTGCCTGGCTCACACCCAGCCTCCAGCAGAGCAAGGAGGTGCTGGGACGTGCTGCATCTGCCACCCCTGGATGCCCCTGGGGATCTCCTCCCAGCCCGCTGAGGGGCACAGCCAGCACCAGCAGAGCTCCGATGGAAGGCAGCAGCACGTGGGCCCCAGTGTCAGGAGGCTGAGCCATTCCTACAAAGTTTTTTAACTCCCCTCTTTTTTTGCAAGAGAGCTTCCAGCCCCACCAGACCCCCAGGCCCATCCAGAGACACACCTGGCTCATCCAGTCCTGCTCATCTGCAGCACACCCTGAAGATTTCAGGCAGCTCCAGCCTAATCTTGCTGCATCATATCGACAGAAAAAAGGCCTCCTCAAATCCTGTGACCTTTCACATCACAGAGCTGGATTTTATTGCAGATGCTGCACATATGTGGCATTCAATGCAGGACAATGGCTGGGACATTAATTAGACTTGGCAAGCTGGTAAGACTCAAAGACTTCCAAAAGCAGTGCACAAGCAGCTGGTTTGTCACTGGGGATGGGCACGGCACTCCGGACAACTGGATGATGGCTGAGCATGATTTTCAAGGGCTGAGAGTGCTCTGGGCCCCTCAACAAGGCCTAATGAGAAATGCTCTGTGCAGGAGGGGAGGAAAGCACCATGTTAGGACATAACATGGAAGCTCACAGCTCTGGGCTGGGGGACAGCATCCCAGTGGATCTGCAGTTATTTCCTCTGGCAGTGACCTGCATGGATGGAGCAGCAAGAGAGCAGTCCACCAGCTCTGACTGGGAAACCAGGCCAAGAGCTCTGACCAAGGAACCAGTCCCAGGGTCTGACAGAGAGCCCAGTCCAGAGGTCTGACAGAGAGCCTAGTCCAGAGGTCTGACAGAGAGCCCAGTCCAGAGGTCTGACAGAGAACCCAGTCCAGAGGTCTGACAGAGAGCCCAGTCCAGAGGTCTGACAGAGAGCCCAGCCCATCAGCACTTTCTGGCAGAACTGGTGGAGGAAACTACCAGTCAGACCCACGCTTCCTGCACAGGGCCCTGAGCAAAGCCTCCCGGATGTGGGTGGATTTTATGCTGTAGATAACGGGGTTGAGAGCAGGGGGAATGATGAGGTAGGTGTAGGCCACCAAGGTGTTAACGAGAGGAGGAACGTTCTTCCCAAAGCGATGGATCATGGACAGTGCGATCATGGGGATGAAGAACACGAGGACAGCACAGATGTGGGAGACACAGGTGTTCAAAGCCTTCAGACACTCCTCCTTGGTGGTGAGGCTGACCACGGTTCTGATAATGAGGACGTAGGACAGCACGATGAAGATGAAGTCCATCCCCACCGTGGATAAGAGAACGATCATCCCGTAGAAGACGTTGACCTTTATATCCGCACAGGCCAGGTTCATGATGTCGGGATGGAAGCAGAAGGAGTGGGACAGCTCGGTCTTGCCGCAGTAGGTCAGTCTCTTGAGCAGGAAGGGGATGGGGAGCAGCGAGACCATCCCCCTCAGCACAATGGCCAGGCCTATCTTTAGGACAGTGCTCTTGGTCAGGATGGCCGGGTGTCTCAGGGGGTGGGAGATGGCGATGAAGCGGTCGAAGGCCATGGCCAGGAGCACGGAGGACTCGATGAAGGACAGGATGTGGATGAAGTACATCTGAGCGAGGCAGGCGTCGAAGCCAATGCTGCGCACGTCGAACCAAAAGAGGCCCAGCGTGGTGGGCAGGGTGCAGAGAGCCAAGCCCAGGTCGGTGACTGCCAGCATGGACAGGAAGTAGTACATGGGCTCGTGGAGGCTGGGGGTCCTCCTGATGATGAACAGGATGGCGCAGTTCCCCAGCAGAGCAGCAAGGTAGAGCGCACAGAAGGGGATGGAGATCCAGGGGTGAAGGGCTTCCAGGCCCGGGATGCCCATCATGAGGAAAGCTGAAGGCTGATGGAAGGAGCCATTGAATTCCCACGGGGCGTGTGAGTCATGCTCCATCCCAGCTCAGCTCTCACATGGCCTAGACCTAAAACAAACCAACAACACAAGCTCCACGTAGCTGCACTCTGCCTGAACAGGGGAGCTGCACAGCCCTCCACCTCCCCACCAGCCTCTGCAGGGATGCCTGTGCTGTTGGGAACAGTGTCACATGCAGCTACACCCCTGTTCACCCATTAAATCCTAAACTGAAGGAAAAGGATGGACAGTTTTTGTTGAAAAAGAGGAGAAAAAAAAAAGAAATACTTGAAATGCTTTAGAATGAAAAGGAAAACATTCCACTATTCCACAGTTGTCCCCAAATTCCAGAGTTTGAGATGCTCTGTGGACTGAGCAAATGCCTTTTCCACGCTCATCCCAACCACGACCAAGCTGCTAAACCAAGGCTGCTTTTTTATGCCAACTGGAGATCAAAAGGTGTGAAAATTGTGAAAGTTTAACCCTGACATTTCTTATTTAGGAAACCAGCCCTGGAAACAAATGCAGAATTTGTTGGCATTGGCACTGGCACAGGCTGCCCGGAGAAGCTGTGGCTACCCCATCCCTGTGAGTGTTTAACTCCGGGCCAGTGGAAGCTGTCCCTGCCCGTGGAGATGTGGAACAGGAGGGGCTTTGAGCCCTCCCTGCCTGAACCAGCCTGGGATTCCATGAGTTGCAGCAGAGCAGAGAATCAGCTGCTCAGACCCTCCTGCTCTCAGCTCAGAGGATGGGTCCCAGGGCAAGGTAGATTTTCAGTGCTACTCACACGCAAGGCCTGCTCTTTTCACAATCTTACTGCCAGGTGGAGGGGAATAAATGAGGAAAACCCCACACGGACACAGGCTCTGTGTGGTGCCTGGGACACCTGAGAACAGCCAAAGCACAGGGCAGAGCACAGGGCAGAGCACAGGGCAGAGCACAAGGCAAACACAAGATGCTCCAGGTTCAGAGCCCTGGGAGGATCCTGGGAAAGGCCCTGGGGATGAGTGGAGGGGAGGGGGCACAGGGGATATGGGGGGTGTTTTACACCAGGATCCAGAGGAGAGGGCAGGGAGGACTTGGCAGAGACCCGGCAGTGTCTGCCCCAGTTCAGCAGGATGTCAGTGGGACAGGTGGAATGAGAGATCCAGGAAAGAGGCTTGCTCAGCCTCGAGAAGAGAAGCCTTGAAGGGATCCTGCTCCAAGGAGGTACCACGGACACTGGGCCAGGATCTTCACAGCAGAGCATGGAAGAAGGATGGGAGGCAGCAGGTGGAAGTTCACACGAGGGTGGCTGAGACTGAATTAAATGAGAAATGTTTCCCCATCAAGCATTGGAGCAGGTTGCTCAGAGGCTGCATATCTCCATGCACAGAAGTTTTCAGGATCCAACTGGGCAAAGCCATGAGAAGTCCCAGCTGGTCCTGCATGAGGCAGGTGTTGGACCAGAGATCTTCAGAAGTCTCTCCAACATGAATTATCCAATGAACCTCCGAGCCTTGGCACAATCCAGTTTCCTACATTTCCTGTGACAATGCTGGAGAGGCTGGCAGGGTCCCTGAGCCCCTCAGTGACAGAGTGATCTGCTGGGTGGGTGGGGGAAAGCAGCAAATGTGCAAGAAGAGGTCATTAATGCAAAAGAATATTTGTGACTTCTGTCTTCCTTCACCTTCCACAGGATACAGAACTCAGGCCACAGTGTGTCTGCATAAGAGCCAGAGGGTTTGCTGTAACACAGCTCATCTTTGATTAACAGACAATTCTTCCATGACGTATTTTTTTAGGGTCCTAATACGATTTTCTTCATTAGATCTCAGCTTGGGAGTCTGATGTGACAATAAATCCTGAGCTTAGCAAGGACAAACATCTTCCTGCTCCGGGGCAAAAGCAGCACATAACTGATGGGATGGGGGAAAACCCCAAATAATTTGATTTCCTCCAGGTGGGGCAGAGCCAGGTGATGGCATCAGAGCCACCCTGCCCTGCAGCCCTGCCGTGCCAGGTGCTGAAGGGACAATCTCAGCTCTCAGCCCTGCCTCAGGAGAGCCTGGGCAGCACAGGGGGGCTTGGCCATGGGTGGGCAGCTGCTGCATCCCCCGATGCTCCACACAGCCTGGTGCTACCATGGGAAACTGCCCATGGGCACCTCTGGTCCTCGCTGCTGGCTCAGAGCTCCCCAAAGGTACGAGTTGCCCCTTTCTGCCAGTGCAGCAGCACCTGGAGGGTGGGCAGCCCTGGCACAGCTGCCCAGAGCAGCTGGGGCTGCCCTGGATCCCTGGCAGTGCCCAAGGCCAGGTTGGACACTGGGGCTGGAGCAGCCTGGGACAGTGGGAGGTGTCCCTGCCATGGCTGGGGTGGCCCTGGATGAGCTTTGAGGTCCCTTTTTACTCAGACCATTCCAGGATTCTGCTGCCTGAGCAGTGAATTCAATCTGCTGACTCCTGCAGCTCAGTCACATCTGGGGCCTGGGTTAAAAACCTAAAAAGTCTGAGTGTGTGCAGGCCTGTGTCCCTGAGCACAGCCTCTGGCAGGCATCCAGAGCTCTCAGAGACACTGAGATTCAACAGCTCTCCAGGAGAATGGAGGTGCACAAAGAGACTGTTAGAGCACCAAGCAGATGGACTGGTGAGAACTCCCTGGGTCTCTAGGAGATGTCTCACTTGTAAGAAAACTTTCCCTCAAACCTGACTTTGTCCAACACCAGCAGCTCCCACCACAGCACAGAAGTCACTCAGAAACAGGATTGATTCACTCTGCTCCCCCTTGAGCTGCTCTGTTTGTTATGTGCCCCAACATGTTACAGATACAGATTCCACCCCCAGACCGTTTTACCCCTCTGTGTTCCATGTGTGTCTGTAAGGGGTGTGTGTAAATATACACACATATAATCTGTGAAATGCATAAACAACCAGGCAGGTATGTTTATGTGCGTTTCTGTGTGTGGGGGTAACACAGCTCAGCTTACAGCAGGCATGTGTCTGTCACAGAACCACAGAGCCACAAAACCAGGGCAGAAAAGATCTCCTGGCTGCCTGTCACGGCGTGGCAATTGCACCTTTCTTGTGCAGCCAAGCCCTGAGGAGGGAGCAAAGCTCCCATTCCTGGAGGATGCCAAGCTGAAGATGGGTGGCAGCCCTGGGAAGTGGCTGCTGAGCCGTCCAGCCATGGCCAGGGTGTCTCCTGCCCAGTGCCCGAGGTGCTCCTGCTCCCCAGCAGCAGCCCAGCCTGCCTGGGAGAAGAGGCCAGGCACCAGAACCCTCACGGAGGACACGGTGTCATCCCTTCTCATGCCTTTAAAGCCACCTCCTGCCTTTCTGCCTGTGTCTGCCTTTGGTGTTCACCAGGAACTCCAAATGCTGGTGTTTGAAGCGCCCTTGTCAGCGAGGGTGGGCGCAGGGCCTTGGGCCGGGGCTGGGCGGGCAGGGCTCACACCTCTGCTTCTCCCCGAGAGGAGAGCCTGCTCTTTCCCAGGAGCATCGCTGCCCACCCAGGCACCGAGTGAGGCTCAGCGAGGGCAGCAGGTCAGCAGGGACCCCGGGAGCATCGCTGCCTACCCAGCCAGCAAGTGAGGCTCAGCGAGGGCAGCAGGTCAGCAGGGACCCCGGGAGCATCGCTGCCTACCCAGCCAGCAAGTGAGGCTCAGCGAGGGCAGCAGGTCAGCAGGGACCCCGGGAGCATCGCTGCCTACCCAGCCAGCAAGTGAGGCTCAGCGAGGGCAGCAGGTCAGCAGGGACCCCGGGAGCATCGCTGCCCACCCAGGCACTGAGCGAGGCTCAGCGAGGGCAGCAGGTCAGCAGGGACCCCGGGAGCATCGCTGCCCACCCAGGCACTGAGCGAGGCTCAGCGAGGGCAGCAGGTCAGCAGGGACCCCGGGAGCATCGCTGCCCACCCAGGCACTGAGCGAGGCTCAGCGAGGGCAGCAGGTCAGCAGGGACCCCAGGGGCATCGCTGCCCACCCAGGCACCGAGCGAGGCTCAGCGAGGGCAGCAGGTCAGCAGGGACCCCGGGAGCATCGCTGCCTACCCAGCCAGCAAGTGAGGCTCAGCGAGGGCAGCAGGTCAGCAGGGACCCCAGGGGCATCGCTGCCCACCCAGGCACTGAGCGAGGGTCAGTGAGGGCAGCAGGTCCACGGGGACCCCGGGAGCCAGGTCCCGAGAGCCCCGCTGCCTGCTGACAGGAGGCCAGGCCAGCGACCACGGCCAGGGCTGTGCCCACACTGAGCCGGCCCCGAGGAGCAGGAGAGCAGCTGGGGCTCACACCAAGCCATGGGCACCCCCGATGGCTCCACAGCAGATGCCAACAGCCCCTCCCTCCACACACCCCGCCCACGGCCACCACGAGCCACGGGGACCACCCGAGTGGCACTGGGGCCACGGGGACCACTGTGCCACTGTGCCACCAAAGGAGCAGCACTGGGCACAGCTCCCATCCATGTCACTGTGCCACCACAGCTCCCACCCGTGTCGCTGTGCCACCAAAGCAGCTCAGGGAGCCAAACTGGGCACAACTCCCACCTGTATCACTGGGCCAGCACAGCTCCCACCCATGTCACTGTGCCACCACAGCTCCCACCCGTGTCACTGTGCCACCACAGGGGCTCGGGAGCTGCCTGCACTTACCGAGGGTGCCGGGGTTCTGGGGCCAGCGCAGGCTCAGCCGTGTCGAGCAGCAGAGGAAGATCCCATGTCCGTGCCCGTGCTCGTGCCCCTGCCCGTGCCTGTGCCCGTGCCCGTGCCCGTGGCCGGAGGCTGCCCTTATAACGCTGACCCTGCCCAATCACCCGAGCCGTGAGCCCCGGCTCCCGTGCGCAAACAGCGGGAGGAGTGTGTGCAGTAAATGAGCATTTCCATTTGTGCTGCTCTCCCAGCAGGCAGGATTTTCTCCTGATAGTTTATTGGTGACATGTTTATGGCTCCCGGTGATTTATGGCTGGCACTGCTGTAGCCACAGTGCTGGCAATACACATAATTTTTATTGGGAGGGTAAATCTGTAGTGGAAGTCATAAATTTTGCAACAGGAGTGCTTGCAGCATCGCTCCGAGGGAATGACAGAGAGGAAGTTCTGGCTGTTTCCCCTTGACCGGTGAGATACCAAATGTTTAATTAAAATCATAATATATTGCACATAAAAACAAACTGGATGTCACAAAGGCAAACACAGCCCCAGGTGTCCCCTCAGGCGGCCCAGGAGCCGCCTGTGTCAAGATGTCTTGTGGCAATAAGTTCATCTTTGCCCCCTCAGCTGTGGGGTGGAAACGGAATTTAACCACTGAACCAGGCCAGGGAGAGCAAACGGGTTTGTCTCACGTGAGGTGTCTGCAGAAAATGCAGCCTCTGGCCCTGAAAGACACTGCTGCAGCTTAAACCCATCTGTGCTGGGGCACTGCCCTCCATGGGCACCGGGAAATTCACAGAATCCCGGGATCACGGACACTGGAGAAGTGTCCAAGGCCACTGAGACCAGCCTGTGCCCGAGCCCCACCTTGTGCCCAGCCCAGGGCACCGAGTGCCACGTCCAGGCCTCCCTTGGACACCTCCAGGGATGGGCTCTTGTAAAGGTTTCACATGGGAGGACAGGAGAGGGAACGGCCTCAGGCTGGGCCAGGGCAGGCTCAGCTGGGACAGCAGCAGCAATTTCCCCATGGAAAGGGTGCTCAGGCCCTGGCAGGGGCTGCCCAGGGAGCTTTGCAGTGCCCATCCCTGCAGGTGTCCCCTGGAGGTGGCACTGAGTGCTCTGGGCTGGGGACAAGGTGGGCATGGGGCCCAGCTGGGACTCCCTGGGCTGGGAGGGCTTTGCCAGCCCTGGGATTTGGGATTCTGGATTCCATGCCCAAGCCTCCAGCCCTTTTCCTTCCCTCCTCGCCCTCCCTTCCCACACTCCTCTCAGCAATGACCCCCTGAACTGTGCCCTGCAGAGTCTGTTTCTGCCTGGCTCAGCCTCAAAGCACAAACACTTCCAGCACAGGCTGCCGGTGCCAAGGGCAGGCTGTGCCCACCCCAGCCGGGCTCCTGGGAAAGCTCCTGATATTTTATTCAAGCTGGGAAATTAGATGGAAGCTGCTGACACCCTGCCCACACAGCAGTACCCACGAGTCTGGGAAAGGGAGTCGAGCAGAAAACCAGCAGGAGTGGCTTGGAGGGGGCACAGCAGGGAGACATCCCTGTGGGCAGCTTGGTGTGGGCAACTCTTGAGGCACGAAGCAGAGGAATTGTAGGATTTGGAGCGTATGGGGTAAGGTGAAACAATCTCACACTGTAAAACAGGGTGATTAAAGCAAGCTGTGGCTGCCCCATCCCTGGAAGGGTTCAAGGCCAGCCTGGGGCATCCTGCTCTAGTGAAAGGTGTTCCTGCCCTTGGCAGGGGCTGAAACAGGATGGCCTTTGAGGCTCCCCTCCAACCAAACCACCCTGGAGTTCTGTTCTACTGAGCAAACCAAACAATCCTCCAGCTTGCCATCCTGCCATGAAGAATGGCTATTAATGGCCATTTAGGGAGGTCATTTTCAGCTTATCATTCCCTTGGCACATGTCCCAGCACCTGGCAATCAATTCAGAGGTTTCCTGAGGGGGAGGCAGCACCTCAGCCACTGTGTTTCATAGAAAACAAAAAGTCTCTCACCTGTGGACTTGTCTGATCATTTTGCACATCTTTTGGGGTCTCACCACATCCAGCAGTCATGAGTTCCATAATTCCACTATAAGCTCATTTTAAAATCTTCTTTTTTACTTGATCAAAATCATAGAAAGGTTTGTGCTGGCAGCAGCCTCAAATACCAATTTAAGAATATTCTCTAATATATCTTTAATATGCTGACATTTTCAGGGCGTGTTTTCCTCTTCCTGGTTCATGTAGCATGAGTGAAACTGAATTATGATTCCATATGGATCATCTCCTCCCCATTTTTTATCTTACAGACCTTTCCTGTATTCCTTTATTGTCGCTGCTCAGGGCTGAAAATTCCTTTTCTGACAATCTCGATTTCTACAGGAGTTTCCTTAGAGCGGTCAGGCTGATAGACTGAATGTTGTAGGTTCCTTCCAACCAAATCTTTGCCTTCCCATTCCCCTTTCCCCTTTCCCTTTTCCCTTCTCTTGCCTTCCCGTTTTCTCACTCTGCACAGCTCCTGCCAGGAGGGGACAGCCGGGGGGTCGGGCTCTGCTCCAGGAACAGGGAGAGGAGGAGAGGGAACGGCCTCAGGCTGGGCCAGGGCAGGCTCAGCTGGGACAGCAGCAGCAATTTCCCCATGGAAAGGGTGCTCAGGCCCTGGCAGGGGCTGCCCAGGGAGCTTTGCAGTGCCCATCCCTGCAGGTGTCCCCTGGAGGTGGCACTGAGTGCTCTGGGCTGGGGACAAGGTGGGCATGGGGCCCAGCTGGGACTCCCTGGGCTGGGAGGGCTTTGCCAGCCCCGGGATTTGGGATTCTGGGATTCATCGTCTGATGAACTCCATCCTATGACCTCAGCACTGACCGTGGGAGAAACAACAGAGGGAGATGGATGCTCCCACTCCTTTCTCACACCTGCTCAGCTGCAGCTCCTGCAGGGCTGAGGGCAGGGGGCAGTTCCAGGAGAGAAATGGTGCCTTCACCTGGAATCAGCACAAACCCCAGGGAAAGGCAAGGGAATCAGCCAAGTTCCTGTGGGAGTGACACCCGGGAGCCCCGTGCCCCACAGCCCTGCTGCCGAGGGAGTGAGCTCTGCAGGGGCAAACATTGACACAGCTAATGCCTGGCTTGGTCCATCAGGGAAATAACCCACGGGGGCTCGGGCAACGCCGAGGGCGCGGGGAGCGGGGCTGTGCAGGCAGCAGACTCCGCTTTTAGTGCACGGGATGGAAAATCAAACAGTCCCAGAGACATCTGCAAACAGCGGGTTTCGCTTGCCCGCCTTGAATGGAGAGGCCAGAGAGGTTCAGAGCACAGCCCGGCCGCCCCTGGCTGGGACCAGGCACAGCCCAACCTCTGCCAGGCTGAGAGCTGCATGTGAAAGAGCTCTGAAGCTCTTAGGCAGTGTCCAGAGGAGGGACACGAGGTGGGGAAGGTCCGGAGGGACCCCCGAGGTCCCTGGGGCAGCTCAGCCTGGAGCAGCCTGAGGTCAGAGCTCCCCGGGGCTGCAGGGACAGCTCCGATCTCTGCTCTGGGCCAGGGACAGCACCAGGGAGCGCCTGGGGCTGGGCCAGGCCAGCTCAGGCTGCAATCAGGGAAAGGCTCTTCCCCAGAGGTGCTGGCACTGCCCAGGGAATGGGCACGGCCCCGAGGCTGCCAGAGCTCCAGGAGCCTTTGGGCAGCGCTGCCAGGGATGCCCAGGGTGGGGTTGGTGGGTCTGGGCAGGGCACTGGGAGGTCCCTGGGGGTCCCTTCAGCTCAGGACATTCTGGGGTTCTGAATAACAACTGGGATGCAATACATTTGCCCTGATGGGGAAGGAGTGTCAGGCAAAGCTGAGAGACTCCTGCAGCTGGGTGGTCCCAAGGACAGCAGTGCCCAGCCCCCAGCCCCAGCACCACTGGACTCTTGGACAAGCAGGAGCCATTCCAGAGGGGAATCTTCCTCCCAGTCCTCCTCCAGCTGCCCATCCCCAGCACAGCCCACCAGCAGTGGCTGGCAGGGGCGAGGGCACAGCGTTACCTGTGGAGAGATCACTGCTCTGCCAAAGCAACCAAAAGTGTCACCGAAAGGCCCACTTTGATTTCTGGAGCATTCCCAGCTGCCCAAAGTGGGCCAGATGGATCCAGGTGCTTGCCAGGGACAGGGTCAGCTATGGTGGGTTCTGCAGGAGGATTTCCTTCCTAGAAAGAATTCATTCCAGGGTTTCCAGGCTGCCTGGCCACATCCAGATCAAGGAGGCAGGGTTGAGGTGCGTAAGTGGTGTATGAATTTCACGTTTTTCTTCACCTTGCTTCACAAAGTTTAAAGATACCAAAATTCCAGAATATAGAACCATAGAATCCCAGGCCAGTTTGGGTTGGGAGGGACCTTAAAGCTCACCCTGTTGCACCCCTGCCATGGGCAGGGACACCTTCCACCAGACCAGGTTGCTCCAAGGCCTTTCCAGCCTGGCCTGGAGCACTTCCAGGGATATAATTCGGAAAAGCTTTAGAAGATTCCATGTTTTGATTTCCTCAACAGATATTATGTTCTGCAGTTTGAAGTAGTTTCATGCTCATAAGGCCAAATGTGTCCATTCTCCTTTATCACTCTGTTTTAATGGGATTTTTTGAAAATATTGCAGCAGGCATCTCACTAACAACACAAGGAAATGAAGGCAGAGCTGTGAGGGGAGGCAGTAACAAAATTATGCTGCAATTCTGCAATGATTTCTTCAAAATAAATCACTGGAATGTCATCAAAGTGGTCAAAATTCAATCTGGCAAAACATTATCAGACGATTCTGCTTCCAGAAGGGACGGGAGAACGATCCAGGGGAATTTATAACCAGTGCATGAGCAGCTGTGATGCTGAGTGATCTCAGAACCTGTGCTGCCCATGCAGAGATGGTTTTGTGCTGTTTTCACAGACCAGCTGTACCTCAGGGGACCCTGGGGCTCTCACAGCTCCTGCCAGGAGGGGACAGCCGGGGGGAACAGGGACAGGAGAGAGGGAACGGCCTCAGGCTGGGCAGGGCAGGCTCAGCTGGGACAGCAGCAGCAATTTCCCCATGGAAAGGGTGCTCAGGCCTGGCAGGGGCTGCCCAGGGCAAAAACTGAGGGTTTATCTCTGCAGGGCCTAAAAAGCTCCAAACACTTCCCATGGTCCCAGCCCCAGGGACACCAGAGATGAAGCGTTTGGGATCTGGCCCGTGGGGCTGGGTTTGGTTTGAGCTTTCCTTGTTTGCACTGACAGCTCAGCTCAGCTCAGAGCAGGTGAGCTCCACCGCCGCACCACCATCACCTCCTGCCACGGGACCTTGGTCTTCTCAGGTAGCCCCAAGTCTGGGACACTCGGCGCAGATCTGGGGAAACTCAGAAGCTGCATTTTGGGAGGTTTCTCTCCTCATTTGAAAAGCCCTATGTCCCTTTATAGTGTCCCACGCCGTGTACTTGAAACCTGCATCATCCGCGGGCCTCACTGGTGCCTGCTGCATTCTCAGGCTGAGATCCATGTATGGAATCTGTTTACCCGGGCCAAGGGCTGCTCTGTCTGGCGGTGAGGAGATGGAGGCGTAAACAGAGGATTTGGTGTGCTCAGACTAGGTCAGAAAACACGGACAGCAGCCCATGTCCCATTCCCAGACACAGCAAGCTTCCCCAGTGAATGTGTGACTGCCCTCGGGACCGCACCGCTCCTGCTGGGTTACAAGGAAGTGCCCTGCACTTCCAAAGGACACTGAAATCCCAAAATACAGGAGCAGAGGAGTTCCGTGGCTGATCCTAAAACAATAAAGAGAACAAATATCTCAGTGGAATGCATCAGAGGCTCCCAGATCAGACTCTGTATCAGAGTCAGGCTCCTTAACTCCTTTAACTCCTTAGGACCCATTTTTTCTCTTGCAGAGCGGATGAAGTTTTACTGGTAAGAACATTGTGCTGCTGCAGACACTTTCCCTTCCTGGGAAGAAAAACTCTTTCCAATCCATCAGCACAAGCCCAGCTGAATCTCTGGGGGGCTGTGTGGGGTCAGCCGATACCAAAGGAATGTCGGACAAGGGACCAAACTGTGAGATTGGTACAAATGTTGATCAGAATAAGAATGAAGTGAGGCAGTGTCATTTATTCATCATCATAAAGAAATTTGGGTTGGAAAGGGACCTCACAGCCCACCCAGTGCCACCCCTGCCATGGCAGGGACACCTCCCACTGTCCCAGGCTGCTCCAGCCCCAGTGTCCAACCTGGCCTTGGGCACTGCCAGGGATCCAGGGGAATCTGGGAATTCCATCCCAGCCCTGCCCACCCTGCCAGGGAACAATTCCCAATTCCCAATCTCCCAGCCAGCCCTGCCCTCTGGCAGTGGGAGCCATTCCCTGGCTCCTGTCCCTCCATCCTTGTCCCCAGTCCCTCTGCAGCTCTCCTGGAGCCCCTCCAGGCCCTGGCAGGGCTCTGAGCTCTCCCTGGAGCTTCTCCTCTCCAGGTTGAACATTCCCAGCTCTGCCAGCCTGGCTCCAGACCAGAAACTTCACATCCCTGTGAGCATCCTGCAGCTCCTGAGCTGACCCCCGTGTGCTGGTGCTGGTGCGAAGGGGATGTTGACAGCTCAGACTGTTTGCTGGCAAAATGGAATTCGGGGATGGCAAATACAGTGTGCAGGTCCAGAGCTGAGGAAATGCAGGTGGGGGAAGGCAGTGACAGCTGGAAAGCACTTGTAGAAAAATTGGTCTGTCCATTATTGCTGTGGGCGCTGCTGTGGAAAGTCAAACAGAGCAGAGCAAACAGGCACTGCTGGGAAGGCTGGTGGGGCTGTCAATGATTAAAGGCAGACAGAGGATGGCTGGGAGCAGGGCCCAGCTGGAGAACAGGCGGGTGGGGGGCAGCTGGCAGGGTGGGAGCGGGGGAGAGCCCCGAGGGAGCGCGGGCACGGCCCCAGCAGGGCCAGCAGGGCCACCTGCCCCGATCTCTGCTCCCAGGAGAGCCCACCCGCAGTGTGCCCAGCTCTGGAGCCCAAGGCAGGGACGTGGAGGTGCTGGAGAGTCCAGAGGAGGCCATGGAGCTGCTCCAGGGCTGGAGCCCCTCTGGAAGCTCACGGTGATGTGAAGTTTCTGCTCTGGAGCCAGGCTGGGACAGCTGGGGGTTCTCACCAGGAGAGCACCTGGAGAACTTTAGGGTCCCTTCCAACCCAAACCAGTCTGGGATTCTGTGGTTTCCCTTTCTCTTTCACCTTTTCCACTCAGCTGCTAGGATAAGGAGCAGGCTGGGCTGAAACATTCCAGAGGATTGCAGAGGAGGAGACCAGCCCTGGGGAAGACTCGAGGAAAGGGCCTGGCAGGACCCTGCAGACAGGACAAAGCCACCAGGAATTTCCTTGCAGGGAGGATAATTTTACACCATTCCAGGCGTGGTTAAGCAGGAGGGATTGCCCTGGGATGGGGTGGAGCTCCTCAGTGGCCACTGGATGCTCTGAGAGGGGCAGCTCAGCAGCCCAGGTATGAACATGTCACTTATGCATGCCGAAAGTACCTGGGGAGCGTGGCCATGCACAGCCAGCCCCACACATCACAGGGAGATTTTGGGGGGCACTGCACACCCAGGGCCCCAGGAGCTCCATTCAGAGCAGCCTGTCCTCACTGGGAGCGTGACCTGGCTGCTGGGACAGATTTTCCTGATGTTCCCCAAAGGCCCATGGGCTGAGCAGATGATATCACGAATCAGGAAAAACGGCTCAGTCCCCTGCAGACCCTTCGAGGAGGCTGCAGTCACATTTCTGGGTTTGTGTCCCAGGTGACTCAGATTTCTGGGTTTGTGTCCACGGGCCGCCAGTTCTGGTCTCCATAACTGCAAAGATGTGACTCACTGGTTGTGCAGTGAGAGCTGAGGAGTCCAGAGGGTCACACAGCTCTGGGAACTGACAGCTTCATGGCCTGGGCTGAGCAGGGAGATCGCAAACAAAAACACGAGCCTGGGAACACTGTCTGTGTTCCTGCAGAGACCAAATCCCTGTTGGCAGGGAATCCCACTGGAAGCCTGCTCCCAGCAGCCTGGGCTCCGCTGTGCCCGCGGGGAGGGCAGCTCTGCCCTCTCGCTGCCCTTCCCAAAACGGGAGAGAGATAACGTGGATTGGCACAACCCATCCCTCGGTGGAGAGGAGCTGTGCCAGGGATGGGAAGGAACACAAGGAATTTCTTGCAGGAGGGGCATTGCCCATCAGCAAGCAGCCTGGAGAGGAGCAGCAGGAGGCGGCTGGTGTTAGGGAATGGCCCCTCTGCAGCTCCAGGCTGGAGAGGGGGAAGGAGGAATGCAAGGAGGGGTAGGGGGAATGCAAGGAGGGGTCCGGCTCTCCGGGTTAGCCCCGCAGCCGGTCTGGGAGCAGCAGGAGGAGGTGCGGGGGATCGGGGCTGTTTTCCAGCTGTGCACTGGGGGTGCAGGACAGGGGCCACCAGAAGAGGGGCAGTGGCCAGCAGCCTGGGGGCCAGCTGCTTCCCAAGCCTCTGGGTGACGGGCAGACTGTGTCACACCCTGGGGGGACGGTGACCAGGATGGCCCTGAGGATGGTCACACAGGACAGCAGGATGGCAGCGATCCCTCCTGGGTGAGGATGGTCACACAGGACAGCAGGATGGCCCTGAGAATGGTCACACAGGACAGCAGGATGGCAGCGATCCCTCCTGGGTGAGGATGGTCACACAGGACAGCAGGATGGCAGCGAGTCCCTCCTGGGTGAGGATGGTCACACAGGACAGCAGGATGGCCCTGAGGATTGTCACACAGGACAGCAGGATGGCAGCGATCCCTCCTGGGTGAGGATGGTCACACAGGACAGCAGGATGGCAGTGAGTCCCTCCTGGGTGAGGATGGTCACACAGGACAGTAGGATGGCCCTGAGGATGGTCACACAGGACAGCAGGATGGCAGCGAGTCCCTGCTGGGTGACGATGACAGCACTCAGCCTGTTCCAGCTGCTGGCCACACGTGCCCACAGCCTCACAAGCCTGGGACAGTGGGGGGTGTCCCTGCCTTGGCAGGGTGGCACTGGGTGGGCTCTGAGGTCTCTCTCCTGACCCAAACTGGGATTCCATGACTGTGATCGATGAAGGGAAAGGCACAGAGGAGCAGCCTCAGGATCACCACCGCCAGGGCTGTGCACAGCAGCAGAGACAACAAGTGACAGCAGTGGGACATTTAAGTGTCTTCCCCTGCTGCAGTCCCCTTTAAATACCCACATTTTTAGGAGTCTGGTGCACCTTTGGGAAGTGCCCCAACGCTTCTCAGCAGCACAAAGAGGCTGGGTGTCCCTGGCTGGGGTAGGAGGAGAGCTGGGATGGAGCCCGGGAGATCAGCCTGGGAATGGGGCTGGCTGCCCCGCTGGCTCCTGAGGGACGAGGCACCCGGCAGGGGAGGGAAGGGACGGTGGGGGGAAAGGAAAAGGCAGGGAAAAGTCATGTTTGAAGAGTCCATGCTGAACTCACTGGGGTGGCACCACGAGAGATAACATCTCCCTCAGAGAGGAGGTGCAGCCCCATTGGGTCTGTGCTGATTCCTTCCCTTTGGTTTCAGTTTGGCAGAGGTTGATGTTTTAGGGAGCTTTATCGGCAAGACCTGCGGGTCAATTATTGAAACCAAGGGAAGGAAAATGCCATCTGTACTTCTTGGCTCCAACAAGATTAAATGGAAAGGAAGAAATGTGGAGGCTCAAATAAGAGAAAATCTGAATCCCAGAATCCCAGGATCCCTGGGGCTGGCAAAGCCCTCCCAGCCCAGGGAGTCCCAGCTGGGCCCCATGCCCACCTTGTCCCCAGCCCAGAGCACTCAGTGCCACCTCCAGGGGACACCTGCAGGGATGGGCACTGCAAAGTTCCCTGGGCAGCCCCTGCCAGGGCCTGAGCACCCTTTCCATGGGGAAATTGCTGCTGCTGTCCCAGCTGAGCCTGCCCTGGCCCAGCCTGAGGCCGTTCCCTCTCCTGCTGTCCCTGTTCCTGGAGCAGAGCCCGACCCCCCGGCTGTCCCCTCCTGGCAGGAGCTGTGAGAGCCACAAGGTTCCCCTGAGCCTCCTTTGCTCCAGGCTCAGCCCCTTCAGCTCCCTCAGGAACTCTCCAGCCCCTTCCCAGCTCCCTCAGGAACTCTCCATTCCCTTCCCAGCTCCCTCAGGAACTCTCCAGCCCCTTCCCAGCTCCCTCAGGAACTCTCAATTCCCTTCCCAGCTCCCTCAGGAACTCTCCAGCCCCTTCCCAGCTCCCTCAGGAACTCTCCATTCCCTTCCCAGCTCCCTCAGGAACTCTCCAGCCCCTTCCCAGCTCCTCAGGAACTCTCCATTCCCTTCCCAGCTCCCTCAGGAACTCTCCAGCCCCTTCCCAGCTCCCTCAGGAATTCTGCAGCCCCTTCCCAGCTCCCTCAGGAACTCTCCAGCCCCTCCCAGCTCCGTTACCAGCCCCTCCAGGTCTGTCTTTCTCAGAGGGACACTGCAGATGAAATGATGCTCTGCCTGCCCTGGGGCTGTCAGAGAGCCCCCAGCACACCCCAGTCCCTCAGTGAGGTGCTGCAGCCTCGGAGCCCGGGCAGCAGCTGCGGTGCCCAGCCCCAGGAGGCACCGGGGGCAGCCAGGGCATGTGCAGGGCAGTGTTCTGAGCAGGGTGTCTGTAGTGCAGGTGCCTCAGTGCCCGCTGCAGCCTCCAGCTGAGCAGCTGCTGCTGGCTCGGCCCCGCTCAGCCCTCCCCAGGGCTGGCCAGGGGAAGGTCTGGGTCTCTGAGTTAACCCTTGTCGCATAACTGGGGAGCACAGATTGATTCAAATTTGTCTCGGACTCCTCACAGAATCTCAGACTGGTTTGGGTGAGAAGGAACCTTAAATCCCACCCAGTGCCACCCCTGCCATGGCAGGGACCCCTCCCACTGTGCCAGGCTGCTCCAGCCCCAGTGTCCAACCTGGCCCTGGGCACTGCCAGGGATCCAGGGGCAGCCAGCACCTACTCATGAGCCACTTGAGAGAACGAGGGGAATTTGTAATTATTTCCCCAGGTGGACTTTTAGGGTCCCTTTTAACCAGAATCAGCACAGAAAGGTTTGAAGGGACCATAAGGATCGCCCAGTTCCCCTCCTGCCCCAAGCCCAGCTGTAGATATGACATCTAAAGGAATATTTAGCAAAGCAATGTGCTCCCAGCACTTTCCTTACACCCTGTTTTTGCTTCTGCCAGAGACTTCTGTAAATTCTGCCTTGGATCAAGCCCTCACAGAAATTGCCCTTTCAGAGGAGCATCTTCCCCGTTCCCTTCAGGCAGCCCAGCTGTACTTGCCCAGGAGCCAGCAGAGGACAGAGGGGACCAGGGCTAGCCCTGGTACTCACAGGGCTGCATTTGAGCAGCCACAAAACCTGCAGGGCTCCCCAGGGACTCACAGCTCAGTCTTTGTCCTCCAGGGTGTGAGCACCACAGGAATGCCTACAAGCTTTTCCTTGTCTTCTCTCAATAAACAGCACCATTCCAAATTGGAAGGAGAGAGAGATTTGGGGCAGTGGAGGAAGGAAAAAAGTAGCAAAAATGATGTACACAGGAAATGCAGAGGTTTTCACCCTGCTCTATGCAAATTTTGCATTTGGGAAGTGAAGTGATCCAGCCCTGGTGCCTTCCTCCCCTGGCTGCCCCGTGCAGCTCCCTCATTTATACCAAGGGAGACTTTATATCTGTGTATTTGCACGTGGGTCTATATCATATTTAGAGAGAGATACAGAGAGAGGGCGGGACTACACACCAGGAAACAAGAGCAAAATCCCCAAAAGGCTTCTGCAGACAGAGCAGAGATCAAGAAAGCAGTCACAGGATTCACGGAACCATCTCGGAATCACAGAATGGTTTGGGTGGGAAGGCACCACAAAGCTCATTTCCTTCCTCCCCACCTCCCACGGTTCACTCCTCCTGATTCATAACCACAAATGGGTTTTTGGTTTTTTTATAATGTGATGAGTTTCACACGGAGAGGGTGAGTGATGGGGTACAGAGCTGGAGGTGGTGGGGAGTTCCCACTGGCCATGGGGGAGCCTCCAGCTGCCTGTTCCACACCTCGGAGAGGGCACAGCCCAGGGCTCTGAGTGCTCCAGGGCCTGGGGGGCTCCAGGAGAGCTGCAGAGGGACTGGGGACAAGGATGGAGGGACAGGAACAGGGAATGGTTCCCACTGCCAGAGGGCAGGGCTGGGTGGGAGATTGGGAATTGGGAATTGTTCCCTGGCAGGGTGGGCAGGGCTGGGATGGAATTCCCAGAGCAGCTGTGGCTGCCCCTGGATCCCTGGCAGTGCCCAGGGCCAGGTTAGAGCAGCCTGGGGCAGTGGGAGGTGTCCCTGCCATGGCAGGGGTGGCACTGGGTGGGCTGTGAGATTTCAAATCATTTTGTGATCCTATGATAAAACCAGGACAAGAGCAGACAGCCTCAGGCTGGGCCAGGGCAGGCTCAGCTGGGACAGCAGCAGCAATTTCCCCATGGAAAGGGTGCTCAGGCCCTGGCAGGGGCTGCCCAGGGAGCTTTGGAGTGCCCATCCCTGCAGGTGTCCCCTGGAGGTGGCACTGAGTGCTCTGGGCTGGGGACAAGGTGGGACTCCCTGGGCTGGGAGGGCTTTTCCAGCCTTTCTGATCGCAGAGTCTGGCATTCTGCACAGCTTTGGGGAGGTCCTGGCCCCACCTGTCCACCTCACCATGGGCAACGTCCACACCCTGTTGCCCACTGTGCCCACCCCATCACCTGTGGCCTGAGGAGCAAGCAGATGCACAGAAGGATCCTGGCTCCCGTTTCCATTTTCACGGCAGAAGCTCCCACAGGGACCCCACTGGGAAGGTTGGGGATGGGGAGGGGCTCTCAGCACAGAGAACTGTGATTTAGGCTGCTCATCCTGCAGCAAACCATGCACTGGGGCTGCAGGAAGGGCTGCAGGACAGGGATGCAGGACAGGGATGCAGGACAGGGCTGCAGGACAGGGATGCAGGACAGGGATGCAGGACAGGGATGCAGGACAGGGATGCAGGACAGGGCTGCAGGACAGGGATGCAGGACAGGGATGCAGGACAGGGCTGCAGGACAGGGATGCAGGAAGGGATGCAGGACAGGGATGCAGGAGGGGCTGCAGGAGGGGCTGCAGCAGCCCAGCAGCTGCTGGGTTTTGGGGCTCTCGAAGCCCGTCAGGAACCCTTGGCTGGGACTGCTCCTTCCCTTGCAGCACATCCCTGAGCGACTGTCAGACAGACAGCACAAAGCATTCATCTACAATTAACCACTGTGCCATCCTTCTCTTGCTTTTAATCACTGCCTATAATCTGGAAATTTATTTTTGGAAGAAGAAAATCAATAACACTTTGTGGAGGCAGAAAGTTCTAGCACAAACCCAATTAAGATTTTCATTTCCTGAATTAGGAACAAATTAACTCATTATCCACACAGCAAAATCCTATTTGCAAACAGCAGCTCGAGACGTTTGTGGGGAGGTGTTTTGGGGTGGGTGTTGGCAATGGGGGGTGCAGGGTGCCCAGGGGGGAGCTCTGGGCTGTCCTCTGCCAGGCACAGCTGGTTCCACACGGATCAGGAACTGACCCATCACAAAATCACGGAATGCCAGATGGGTTTGGGATGTGAGTGACCTCAGAGCCCACCCAGTGCCACCCTGCCACGGCAGGGACACTTCCCCCTGTGCCAGGCTGCTCCAGGCAGAAAATGTCAAACAGAGCAGGTGCACCCCTGAAGGGCCCCACCTGAGCAGGTACACCCGCACAGGAATGAGCCCACACTGAGTTTGAGTGTCCAGTTCATCACTCATCTCCCAGCATCTCAAATCCCCCGTGATCCCTCATATCCAGTGCTCTGGGTATAGGGAGGTTCACAAAAAGCTTCAAAACAACCCATTTCCATCCTTTCCTGTATGTGCAAAGCTCAGTTCCTGCACAACTAAATTGGGAACCTCCCACAGGTGTGAAAAAAGACTATTTATATTTTATTTTTATATATATATATATATACTTTTATATATATATCTATCTATATATGTATGTATGTATGTATTTAAATATTGTATTTATATTTTCTCCTTCCCTGGCCGTGGGCTCTGAGCTGGAGAAAGAGCTGCTGAGGACACCTTGGGGGAAGCAAACACAGACCCTACAAAACCCTGGGACCCTCAGGGCAGCAGGGGCCACCTGGGTGCGGGGATTTCTTACCTGCAGGGATGGCAAGAGCTGGATCAGGGATTCAACAGTAAAACAGGCCAGACTTGCTCTTGTGCCTCGTGAGGAACCACCTTTGCTATCAGTACAGATTTATAAATATTCCAGTTCTGCAGTTTCTTCTTCTAAGACTTGGGGGAAATAAAGGAGGTAGGTACATTAAATCGGTGGAAATATTATGGATTTCATTATCTTCAGCATGTCTCAGAGCTGCTGATTTGTGTTTGATCTGTGAATCAGCTCTGCAGCAGCCCCACACATCAATAACTAATTCAGGCAACAGAAATTATGCCGAAGTCATTGGAGGACAAACACAACTGAAAAAACAGATTAAAAAATCAGTGTTCTCCTGTTTGTGCTCTTCCCCATGAGCTGGAGCTGGTCTCCCTCAGAATCCCAAATCCCTGGGGCTGGCAAAGCCCTCCCAGCCCAGGGAGTCCCAGCTGGGCCCCATGCCCACCTTGTCCCCAGCCCAGAGCACTCAGTGCCACCTCCAGGGGACACCTGCAGGGATGGGCACTCCAAAGCTCCCTGGGCAGCCCCTGCCAGGGCCTGAGCACCCTTTCCATGGGGAAATTGCTGCTGCTGTCCCAGCTGAGCCTGCCCTGGCCCAGCCTGAGGCCGTTCCCTCTCCTCCTGTCCCTGTTCCTGGAGCAGAGCCCGACCCCCCGGCTGTCCCCTCCTGGGACACTTCCACTGTGCCAGGCTGCTCCAGCCCCAGTGTCCAACATGGCCTTGGGCACTGCCAGGGATCCAGGGCAGCCCCAGCTGCTCTGAGAACTCCATCCCAGCCCTGTCCACCCTGCCAGGGAACAATTCCCAATTCCCAATCTCCCACCCAGCCCTGCCCTCTGGCAGTGGGAGCCATTCCCTGGCTCCTGTCCCTCCATCCTTGTCCCCAGTCCCTCTGCAGCTCTCCTGGAGCCCCTCCAGGCCCTGGCAGGGCTCTGAGCTCTCCCTGGGGCTTCTCCTCTCCAGGTTGAGCATTCCCAGCTCTGCCAGCCTGGCTCCAACACTTCCACATCCAGCCCAGGTTAAAATACTCCCCTGCATGGCCTTGTTTGGTGCTGGGACAGACCTCACCCCCGCAGTGGGAGTAGTGCATTTGTTTATCATTTCTCTTCCTGGCTATTCCCCCAGCAGCTTCTCCCCCATGATGATTCAGTCCCTCAAGTCCCAGCAGTGATTAGGGACATCAGCTTCCCCAAGACATTTAAATATTTCCATGCAGGTTTTTGCAGCTGGAGGCGCTGCCTGTGGGACAGAAGCAGCACCTGCAGATGTGGCAGCTACAGGCAGGATCAGGTCACCCATCATCCTGGGTATGTATCTTTTACTTTTAACCTGGCATTGGGGCAGTATTTTTAAGAGCAAAGCCACGCTCTGAGCCAAACTTCAGCCAAATCAAGGTGGAATATGTAAGAATGCACCCAGAAAACTGCTGGGCAGCAGTGCAATACATCGAAGTGGGCTTTGGCTCTGATGGAGGCAATGAGCTGCTTCATCACCTCCAGGCATCCCCGATTTAGCGAATTTTATGGTCAAGACCTGCCAGGCACACATCTGCAACCACCACTGGCTGCCTCATTGAGGTTCATTACAACAGCGCTAATTACCCGGCTCTTCCTTAGTTAAACCCACCTGAAACAAGCTGCAGGCACGCAGGTGTGACGTCTGCCAGTCCTGTCACCTGGCTGGCCTGCGGTTCCCAGCTCCAGTCCAGCCCTGGTGCTTGCACACACCCAGGCATGGCAAACATGACTGGGAGGAGAATGGATGGTTGGGAAAGTGCTGAGCTCCAGTGAGATACCGGCTTGTAGCAAGGGAAAAAGGCAGGACGGGCGATTTGGGGTGAGTTCAGAGTCACAGCAGTGGGGAGCCCAAACCCACCTGGCTGTGCCCTCCTGCCAGGGAGCTCTGAGAGCCAGAAGGGCCCCTGAGCCCGAAGGGGCAGCTTCACACAGGGCTGGGACCTGGCCCTGGACACCTCTGTGTGTGTGTGGCCCTGAGGAGAGTCAGTTTAGATGGGAATTGGGCTGGAATTTTCCCTGGGAGGGTGCTGAGGGGCTCCGGCTGCCCCTGGATCCCTGGCAGTGCCCAAGGCCAGGTTGGACACTGGGGCTGGAGCAGCCTGGGACAGTGGGAGGTGTCCCTGCCATGGCAGGGGTGGCACTGGGTGGGATTTAGGGCCACTCCCAACCCAAACCAGTCTGGGATTCTGCGATAAGGAAATAAGGCTGGAGCAGCGCTGTGAAGGACCCAGTAAAGCTGAGCCTGGCCGAGCAGCATTATTTAATAACCTGGAGGGCTTTGTCACTGAGGATGAGGTGCAGAAACTGCTGCCAGAGGATCGAGTACCTCCGAGAGGGAGGAGGGAGGGAGGAGCTGTTTTTTCCCAAGCTCAGGATTACAGGATCTCAGACGTGTTTGCCCTTTCCAAACAAACAATTCCGGCATGAGATGTGTTTCCTGCTGGGTTGGCTTGTGCCAGCTGCCAGAGGGGTCACAGCTGCCAGGCTGGAAACAGAGTCCTCTGAGCAATAAACCATCACCACCACCATCATCTGGGCAGCCTTGTCACAATATTGGCTTTGCAGTGCTCAGCCTCACATGGCCAGTGACGATGGCTGAGCCAGGCAGAAAAACCTCTTGGTTTGAGTTCCTGACTGGAGCCAGGCTGGAAAACCTCTTGGTTTGAGTTCCTGACTGGAGCCAGGCTGGAAAACCTCTTGGTGTGAGTTCCTGACTGGAGCCAGGCTGGAAAACCTCTTGGTTTCAGTTCCTGACTGGAGCCAGGCTGGAAAACCTCTTGGTGTGAGTTCCTGACTGAAGCCAGGCTGGAAAACCTCTTGGTGTGAGTTCCTGACTGGAGCCAGGCTGGAAAACCTCTTGGTGTGAGTTCCTGACTGGAGCCAGGCTGGAAAACCTCTTGGTGTGAGTTCCTGACTGGAGCCAGGCTGGAAAACCTCTTGGTTTGAGTTCCTGACTGGAGCCAGGCTGGAAAACCTCTTGGTTTGAGTTCCTGACTGGAGCCAGGCTGAAGAACATGTTGATTTGTGTTCCTGACTGGAGCCAGGCTGGAAAACCTCTTGTTTTTTTTTCCTGACTGGAGCCAGGCTGAAAAACCTCTTGGTTTTTGTTCCTGACTGGAGCCAGGCTGGAAAACCTCTTGGTTTGTGTCGTGGGGAGGACTCAAAGTGACTTAGAGGAGAGATTAAACTGTTTTGGGGTCAAGGAAGTCAAATGCCTGGAAAGCCGAGGGGATGAGGTCTGGTCCTTTGGAATTTTGGCTAAGGCAGAGGATACAAGTGCCTGAGAAAATTGCATCCCATCCCCAAAGTGCCAGCAGCCCGGTTTAACCCTTCCATGTCTGTGTTCCCTGGGAAACAGGACGAGTCTCAGCGTTTCCTGCTTGTGCCAAGGGCTGGAGGGGAGGCAGGACACACACCACTGGTTTTCTTCTCCCACAGGGACAGGGACCCCGAGGTGGGATGCCCACCCAGAGAGGGGCTCCAGCGAGGTGGTTTGGGGCTCCAGCAGGACCCGCAGCTGACGGTGCTGCTCCACTCAGGGCTGCAGGCAGGGAAAGCCCAGCCCGTGTGCAGGAGCAGCCGCTCTCCCAGCAGCAATCCCCTGGGCAGCACCTGCTGATTTTCTGCCCCTCCTGCTGCTGCTGCTGCACGGGCACGTCCCGGCGCCCAGGCGGGGTCACACGGGCCACCCGGCCCAGAACACGCTGTGGTTTCCACCTGCACAGCTGCGTGGTGAGCAGAGTCTGCTGAGCTCGTCCTCCGAGTGCTCGGGGTCTCCTTCTCCCACCTGAGGTTCTTCTCCTGGTGGAAAAGAAATGTGCTCAGCCCCGAGTCTGTAACTGCCGGGCTGCTGAGGAGGGATGGAGGGAGGCAGCAGCCAGGGGCCAGGATGGGATGGGAAATTGGGGTGGGATGGGATGGGATGGGATGGGAGGGGATGGGAAATTGGGATGGGGTGGGGTGGGATGGAATAATGGGATGGGATGGGAGGTAACTCCCATGTGTTTGGGCTAAGAGCGTGGGAGTTTGTGCCTTGCCAGGGACAGCCTGCTGTGTTCTGGAACACTCCTGGTGCGTGATCCTCCAGGTGAGTCTGGTGTGCCAGCACTGCCTGGTCTTTGCTGCTTCCTGGGGAGAAGCAGCAGGAATATTTTCAGCACAAATGAAGGTGTAAATCCTGCCCACCACACTCAGACTCTTCTTGTCCCTCCAGAGAAGTTCTCTGCCGTGTCTGTGTTACCTTCAAGCTTCTCCCATCTGAATAAACCCTCAGAAATAGGTGTTTTCTTCTGCCTGCCTTTGCAGGCTTCTGTCATGGGCAGATGACAGAAGGCAGAGCAGCAAAAGGGAATGTCATGATCACATTTAATGTCCCAGAGCACTTTTTTGCTCTACAAATTTGGAGGAATTTCCTGTGCTGGCCCCATTGAGGGAAGCCAGGGCTGGAAGCTGACCTTGGTCTCCTTGTTCTCTCCTCCTGCAGCTCATTTCAGGATGTCAGCTGAGCCCTGGCAAGCAACCAAAAAAGGAATAAGCCCTTCACAAGCAACAGACTAAAACTCCCTTGGTTATCCCTGGTGGCACAAACTGAAACATGAACTTCTTCCCTGCATTTCTGACCCATTTTCCCTACTTTGTGATCACAGAATCCCAAATCCCTGGGGCTGGCAAAGCCCTCCCAGCCCAGGGAGTCCCACCTTGTCCCCAGCCCAGAGCACTCAGTGCCACCTCCAGGGGACACCTGCAGGGATGGGCACTGCAAAGCTCCCTGGGCAGCCCCTGCCAGGGCCTGAGCACCCTTTCCAGGAAGAAAGGATGATATTTTGTTTCACACATCATCATAATTATGTGGATTCCTGATCTGGCTCTTGCACTGATGCAGAGTCTCCATCTTATCCCCCTGGTACCTCGGGACTCAGAATTTGGTGTATATTTTCAAACACACATGAAGATTCTCCTGAATGGCTTCTGATTCCTTCAACAGGAGCTCCTCCTCCATCCTGGTGGGTGTCCTGGAAGCTTTCTCCACCTGCCTGGGCATCCTTTTCTGCTTGGCCAGTATCCAAACTGCCATTCTTACACTGCTGAATTCTGATTCTCTGCATATTTTTTTAGGTAAAAATAGGACTAGAGTTTAAAAAAACGGAACAAATAAACATCAAACCTTTTAAGTAAACTTGGAAATTACTGCAAAGGAGTTGACTTGTTTCTGATTGTATAATTAATCTATAAGTAGCTGAACACACATTTTCTGTAATACAAACTAGGATTTCAGCCATGGATAATGTTCTTTATGCCCTGGCACAAGAGCAGGTATGGGGACAGAAAGGTACAGAGCTGGGGGCTCCCAGCAGAATTTGTGAAATGGGCTGGATCACATCAGGGGCGCCAGTCAGGACTGGAGCAGAGGATGAGGAGGCAGGGCACTGCCACCCTGGTTAGGTGTTAGGAAGAACAGGTGCCCAGGGCCAGGCTGGCCACTGGGGCTGGAGCAGCTGGCACAGTGGGAGGTGTCCCTGCCACGGCACGGGTGGCCCTGGGTGGGATTTGGGGTCCCTTCCCAGCCCAAACCAGTCTGCTCTGTGATTTATGGTGCCTCTGACAGCTCCACTATGAGGTCTCTGGGTCACCTGGCTCTGGTGCTTCCCAGGAGATCCCTGTGGCAGCTCCTCAGCTGAGGGCAGCGGGCAGAGCAGCTCTCTCAGGTTCCTGCTGGAGAAACCTCCAGCGGGCAGAAAATGGGATTGGGTTTGTTCGGCTGCAGCTGCTTCCTGCAGCCCCGTTGATTGCTCTAATTTAATTTGGTTCCAAGCCTTTCAATCTCTATTGACGGGATCACCTGGGCTCTGACACCAGGGTGACAATGGCAGCCCATGCCTCAGTGTCCCTGCTCCCCAGGGATCATCCCGGGGTGACAATTGCAGCCCATCCCTCAGTGTCCCTGCTCCCCAGGCAGGGTGACAATTGCAGCCCATGCCTCAGTGTCCCTGCTCCCCAGGGATTATCTCAGGGTGACAATTGCAGCTCGTCCATCCCATGGTGTCCCTGCTCCCCAGGGATTATCCCGGGAAGTGCCCGCGAATGGGGCAGGGCCCACCAGAGACCTCTGGAGATGCTTTTCCTGTCATACCAATGACCCGAGCCAGCGGCTGGTTGGTTTTTATTTTTACAGAGGGTGTTTAACATCGTTTAAAGCTGCCAGTCAAATAAATGACATTAAGAAATAAAGTTCTCTGATTGTCTTTCTCGCAGGGAGGCTGGGACCTCCCTGCTCCATGCAGGGGACAGATGCCTTTGTCTGCTTTTGTTTGACTTCTCCACTTAACAGCTTCCAACTCCTATCAGGTCACAGAACGTGACAATGTGCAAAAAAGCCTCAATAAGAGAGACAGGGAACTGTGAGGGGAGATGAGGAAGTGCCGTGCTCTGGGCCTTCCGTTTGTGTTGATTTTATAGCTTTTCGTTTCCCAAGGACTCTGCCGTAAGGGATCTCTGCCAAGGGAAGGCAGGAGGAGGATGCCAAGCCGGGAGGAGCAGACAGACAGTGTTAAAGCAGGAGGTTATAACCCTGAGGGGATCAGCCCCTGTGTGCCAGTCAGTGGGTGGATATTCTCCCCCACCTCTGCATGCCCTGACTAACCCGGACACTCCAATTTCTTCCAGGCAAGCATAACTGAGTAAATCCTGCGAGGTCCAGAGGGGGAAAATTCGGTGTAACTGGAGGGGGTTGACAGGACCTGCTCTGCATGGTTTGGCCTTCAGCCCCACACACGGGCAAGGGTGGAGCAGGGGCAGAAGCGTTTGAACTGGGCTCTGCATGGTGGGATCCCAGCCGGAGCTGCAGTGGTGCCGTGTCCCCCGGGCCAGGGAGCAGCAGGGAGCAGCCTTTCCCGGCTGCACTTTCTGTCAGCCAGCTTCACCCAAGTTCTTGGGGTGGCTCAGATTCAGAGGGGCAGGAAAAGATTTCTGCCATCCCAGACCAGCTGTGAAGCTGAGAGCAGTGAATGGTCCCCCAGGGAGGTCCAGCTCTCCAGAAAGGGAACCTAGACCTGCCTGATGCTGACACGGCACTGCCAAATCACAGGAAACCAAAGGGCCAGTGCAGATGGGTTTGGGCAACTGTTCCTTGGGCCAATGCACTCCTCCTTTCCAAGATACCACTTGGAAATTGTGGAATTCCAGGATGGTTTGTGTTGGGAGGGGCCTTAAAGCCCACCCAGTGCCACCCCTGCCATGGCAGGGACACCTCCCACTGTGCCAGGCTGCTCCAGCTCCAGTGTCCAACCTGGCCTTGGGCACTGCCAGGGATCCAGGGGAATCTGGGAATTCCATCCCAGCCCTGCCCACCCTGCCAGGGAGGGATCTCTTCCCAATATCCCATCAACATCTCTCCTCTGTTAATGAAAGCCATTCCCCCTTGTCCCATCACTGTCCATGGATGCCCACCATACCCAAGTGTCTCCTGTCCTGGAGAGCCCAGCACAGGAGCCAGCAGTGCAGGTATGGCCTGTCCAGGGGTGGGCAGGAGGGAAGGTCCATCTCCTGTCCTGCTGGCAGTGCTCCTGCTGCTGTCCCCAGGTGTCCCCAAGGCCCTTCCCTGCTGCTGGCCAGCCCGAGCCCAGGAGGGACAGCAGAGTAGTGAGCCTCAGGATAATTCCAGCTGAGCCTCAGGACAATTCCAGCTGAGCCTCAGGACAGTTCCAGCTCTGAGCCTCAGGACGATTCCTGCTCTGAGCCTCAGGATAATTCCAGCTGAGCCTCAGGATAATTCCAGCTGAGCCTCAGGACAGTTCCAGCTCTGAGCCTGAGGATAATTCCAGCTCTGAGCATCAGGATGATTCCAGCTGAGCCTCAGGACAATTCCAGCTGAGCCTCAGGACAGTTCCAGCTCTGAGCCTCAGGATAATTCCAGCTGAGCCTCAGGACAATTCCAGCTGAGCCTCAGGACAATTCCAGGTGAGCCTCAGGACAATTCCAGCTCTGAGCCTCAGATCAATTCCAGCTCTGAGCCTCAGGACAATTCCAGCTGAGCCTCAGGACAGTTCCAGCTCTGAGCCTCAGGACAATTCCAGGTGAGCCTCAGGACAATTCCAGCTCTGAGCCTCAGGACAATTCCAGCTGAGCCTCAGGACAATTCCAGGTGAGCCTCAGGACAATTCCAGCTCTGAGCCTCAGATCAATTCCAGCTCTGAGCCTCAGGACAATTCCAGCTCTGAGCCTCAGGACAATTCCAGCTCTGAGCCTCAGGATGATTCCAGCTGAGCCTCAGGATGATTCCAGCTGAGCCTCAGGACAGTTCCAGCTGAGCCTCAGGACGATTCCAGCTCTGAGCCTCAGGACAATTCCAGCTGAGCCTCAGGACAATTCCAGCTCTGAGCCTCAGGATGATTCCAGCTGAGCCTCAGGACAGTTCCAGCTCTGAGCCTCAGGACAGTTCCAGCTGAGCCTCAGGACAATTCCAGCTGAGCCTCAGGATGATTCCAGCTCTGAGCCTCAGGACAGTTCCAGCTCAGCCTCAGGACGATTCCAGCTCTGAGCCTCAGGACAGTTCCAGCTGAGCCTCAGGATGATTCCAGCTCTGAGCCTCAGGACAGTTCCAGCTCTGAGCCAGGGCTCGCTGGTTTTTAACTCCTCCTGCTCAGTGTTCAAAGCAAGCAGTTGAGCCCTGCAGGTTTCAGCAAGTCCAGCACCGGCTGCTTGGGGCCCAGACTGGGCCAGAGCCCAGCTCCCACCCATCCTCCTGCCTGGAGCAGCCCAGAACCTGCACCATCCCTCCAGCACAGCCATGGACCAGCCCAGAACCTGCACCGTGCCTCCACCACGGCCATGGAGCAGCCCAGAACCTGCACTGTCCCTCCACCACAGCCATAGTCCAGCCTCAGGTCACTCAGAATTAATGTTTATTTAATTCCTGCTAAATTAGCACTGCCCAGCAGCATTTCCTTGTGTCCTGCAGTGTCCAACCTTCTGGGAGCTGCAGCACAAAGGGTCCTGTTTGGTCCCATCCCCCGGGGCTGCCAGTGGCACAGCTTTCCCCATTTTACCGGGGCACTTTCGGCCCCTAAAACTGCCTCAGCTGGGCTGGGTTTGGGGAGGGCACCTTTGGCTTCTCCAGGAAAGATTCTGCTTGACTCGTGCTGCCGGCAGCAGGAGCTGCCCCGCACGGATCCGCCCCGGGGAGGGAGGGAGGGAGGGAGGGAGGGATGCAGGGATGAGGGATGAGGGATGGAGGGATGAGGGATGGAGGGATGGAGGGATGGAGGGATGGAGGGATGGAGGAACAGAGGGATGGAGGGATGAGGGATGGAGGGACGGAGGGATGGAGGGATAGAGGGACAGAGGGATGGAGAGATGGAGGGATGGAGGGATGAGGGAACAGAGGGACGGAGGGATGGAGGGATGGAGGGACGAGGGATGGAGGAACAGAGGGATGGAGGGATGGAGGGATGGAGGGATGAGGGATGGAGGGACAGAGGAACAGAGGGATGGAGGGACAGAGGGATGGAGGGGAGGGATGGAGGGATAGAGGGATGGAGGGATGATGGATGGAGGGAAGGAGGGATGAGGGATGGAGGAACAGAGGGATGGAGGGATGGAGCAGCCCCAGCAGCAGAGGGTTCGGGGGACCCCTGGGACACCCCGCGACAGTTCCTGCCTGGCCACGACGGGCACCAAGGGACAGCGGGGCACAAACTTGCCTCCCTCTGGAGAGGGGACGGGCAGAGAAGGGAGCAGAGATGCCCCAGGGCCCTCGGGCAGAGCCGGGGCTGGGAAGGAGTTAATTAATTAATTCCTGGGGGAATTGTCCGGGATCGGGGACCGGGGTCCTGCAGTCGCAGTTCTGCGATGACCGACGGCCGCGGGGACCAGGCTGACGGACGGTTCCCAGGGCGGTCCCCGGTGACAACCGGTCGGTGACAGTCCCGCCGGTGACAATCCCGTCGGTCGGTGCCAGTCCCATCGGTGCCAATCCCGTCGGTGCCAATCCCGTCGGTGACAATCCCGTCGGTGCCAATCCCGCCGGTGACAATCCCGTCGGTTGGTGCCAGTCCCATCGGTGACAATCCTGTCGGTGCCAATCCTGCCGGTGCCAGTCCCGCCGGTCGGTGCCAGTCCCGTCGGTGCCAATCCCGTCGGTGCCAATCCCGTCGGTGACAATCCCGTCGGTGCCAGTCCCGTCGGTGACAGCCCCATCGGCGCCAATCCCGTCGGTGCCAATCCCATCGGTGCCAATCCCGTTAATTGGCCCCCGGGCAGCGCCGGGGGGCCGCAGCGCCCGGCCCGCAGCGCTCGATGCTCCTGGGGCCAGAGCTGTAATTACCAGCCCGCTCGTTAGCACTAATTGGACTCGCCCAGGAAGGGAACCTGCTGGAAAAAACACAATAATCAAAGTTCAGTCGCTTTTAACTTTGACTTGTCGGAGAGCCCGGGAGGGCGCTGGGGCAGCAGGACAGTGGGGCCGGGGAGGGGCGGCTGCTGCCGCCGCCACACGTCCCAAAATTGGGCAGGGTGAGGGGCCAGGGCTGATGGCAGTGCCACACGTCCCAAAATTGGGCAGGGTGAGGTGCCAGGGCTGATGGCAGTGCCACACGTCCCAAACCTGGGCAGGGTGAGGGGCCGGGGCCGGTGGCAGTGTCACACACCCCAAACTTGGGCAGGATGAGTGTCCGGTGGCAGTGCCCACACCCCAAACCTGGCAGGGTGAGGGGCCGGTGGCAGTGTCACACACCCCAAACCTGGGCAGGGTGAGGGTTCAGGGACTGGTGGCAGTGTCACACACCCCAAACCTGGGCAGGGTGAGGGTTCAGGGACTGGTGGCAGTGTCACACACCCCAAACCTGGGCAGGGTGAGGGTTCAGGGCCGGTGGCAGTGTCACACACCCCAAACCTGGCAGGGTGAGGGTTCAGGGTCTGGGCCAGTGGCACTGTCCCCCTGGCAGGAGCAGGTCCCTGGGGCCAGGCCAGCTCGGCGCTGCTGTGTCACACGCCCCGCGGTGACCCCGGCAGGGGTGGCCGAGGTGGCTCCGGGGACGCTCTCGGGTCACATCCAGCCCCAGCCGTTCCTTAATTCCATGAGCAGCCCTCCAGCAGGAGTCTGGCCCTTCGGAGCTGCCCCTCTGCAAGGGCGGCTGCGGGGGTGTCCCTCTCTGCTGCCGAGTGACCGGGAGAAGGTCACTCTGGCACGCTGCTGAGCTGGTGATGGTGATGGTGATGGTGATGATGGTGATGGTGATGGTGATGGCGATGGTGATGATGATGGTGATAGTGATGGTGGTGATGGTGATGATGGTGATGGTGGTGATGATGATGCTGATGGTGATGGTGATGATGATGATGGTGATGGTGATGGTGGTGATGGTGATGGTGGTGATGGTGATGGTGATGGTGGTGATGGTGATGGTGATGGTGATGGTGATGGCGATGGTGATGATGATGATGCTGATGGTGATGGTGGTGATGGTGGTGATGATGATGCTGATGGTGATGGTGATGATGATGATGGTGATGGTGATGATGGTGATGGTGATGGTGGTGATGATGATGCTGATGGTGATGGTGATGGTGGTGATGGTGATGGTGGTGATGGTGATGGTGATGGTGGTGATGGTGATGGTGATGGTGATGGTGATTGTGATGGCGATGGTGATGATGATGATGCTGATGGTGATGGTGATGATGGTGATGGTGATGATGGTGATGGTGATGGTGATGATGGTGATGGTGGTGATGGTGATGGTGATGGTGATGGTGATGGCGATGGTGATGATGATGCTGATGGTGATGGTGATGATGGTGATGATGCTGATGGTGATGGTGATGATGGTGATGGTGATGATGATGATGGTGATGGTGATGGTGATGATGGTGACGCTCATGGTGCCAGGCTCTCTGCGAAGGAGCACAATAAATGGATGCCGCTCCCAGCCTCTCCCTGTGCCGGGGCGAGCAGCAGCCGGGCCGGGCCGTGCTGGAGCCCGGTGGTGACACTGGGCATGGCACTACGTGTGGGTGGCAGGAGGCCCCTCCTGGCCAGAAGGCAGCACTGTCACCGCGCTGCGGTGCCACCGCTTCGCTGTCACCTCTCTGCCACCTCTGCCACTTCCCTGCCACCCCCTGCCACCTCCCTGCACTGTCACCACCCCGCTGCCACCCCCTGCCACCTCCCTGCACTGTCACCACCCTGCTGCCACCTCCCTGCATTGCTGTCCCGTCTCCCTGTGCCACTCCCTTGCTGCCCCTGTCACCCCCCTGACCTGCCACCCTGTGCCCACTCTCGGGCATGGGCAGCAGCACGGGGGCTTCAGGCTGGGTTTGCATCCAGGACTTGCCTGAGGACAGCTCTGGGAACAGCCCTGAGCATGGGACTGAGCTCCTCTGACCCACGTCAGAACCACGGAATCACACAAGGTTTGGGCTGGAGGGACCCCAAATCCCACCCAGTGCCACCCCTGCCATGGGGACACCTCCCACTGTCCCAGGCTGCTCCAGCCCCAGTGTCCAACCTGGCCCTGGGCACTGCCAGGGATCCAGGGGCAGCCCCAGCTGCTCTGGGAATTCCATGCCAGCCCTGCCCACCCTGCCAGGGAACAATTCCCAATTCCCAATCTCCCATCCCACCCTGCCCTCTGGCAGTGGGAGCCATTCCCTGGCTCCTGTCCCTCCATCCTTGTCCCCAGTCCCTCTGCAGCTCTCCTGGAGCCCCTCCAGGCCCTGGCAGGGCTCTGAGCTCTCCCTGGAGCTTCTCCTCTCCAGGTGAGCCCCCCCAACTCTCCAGCCTCAGCTGATCCACGGAGCTCTCCTGGCCTTCAGTCAGGGTATCTGGGCTGTGGCTCACCTGTGGCAGGTCCCTGTGCCCACCTGGGCCCGGCTTAGGGGCACTCACGGCAATGGAAGAGCCAGGACCAGTGCCCAGGAACCTTCTGGTGCTGTTTGGCTCCCTTTGCTCCCAGCTGCTCGCTGGCCTGGCCAGGATGAGCCCCAGGAGGCCCTGCCCGTGTGACAGCTCCTTCGGTGTCCCACCCTCTGGTGGCAATCACGGGACCCCAGGACAAGAGCCAGGTGTGGATGAATGCTTGCTGTTGTGCCCGGCTGCTGCCGGGGATCCCTGTGCAGAGGAGGCTGTGGAGAGGCTGTGGAGCAGCCCCAGCTTCCATGGAAACCCAGCGAGCTCTCGGGGAGTCAGCTCCAGGGCCAGGCAGGAGCCTTCCCTGCAGGGCACAGGGTGGGAGCCGGGGCTGCAGAGCTGCCAGCCTGCCCCGAGGGGCTGGGGGCACACACAGGGGCAGAGGCTGGGGGGAAACCACGAGGGCTGGGGGGAAACCACACGGACTGCAGGGAAAAACAAGGATTGTGGAGGAACAGCACAATTTGGTGGAGCTGACAGGGTGTAAAAAAGCACCTGAGGCTGGCAGCCAGACTGGCAGACACTGTTAAACCCAGCATGAATCACAGCAGAGGACAAGAGACCTCTGGGCCAGGGAAAACCTCTTCACCTGAACATCCCCGGGTGGTGGCAGAGCTCTCCAGGAGGATCCGGCCAGAGGCCACCACCTCTGCTTGGTTTCCATTTCCATGTTTGCTCTTGGGGGCTGAGACTGCAGCGCTCGGAGTGCAAGCAAAGGGATGAGCTGCCAGCAGTGGGGCAGTGAACGGGCTTTGGGACCCCCCCTGTGCTGCACCCCTGACCCTGCAGCCCCGACCAGCCCTTCCCGGGGCACCCCTGACCCTGGGGCTGCTCTGAGCCCCGTCCCCGCTGTGCTCCAGGGGCACCCCTGACCCTGGGGCACTCTGAGCCTCGTCCTTGCTGTGCTCCAGGGGCACCCCTGACCCTGGGGCTGCTCTGAGCCCCAAACTCACTGTGCTCCAGGGGCACCCCTGACCCTGGGGCTGCTCTGAGCCCTGTCCCCGCTGTGCTCCAGGGGCACCCCTGACCCTGGGGCTGCTCTGAGCCCTGTCCCTGCTGTGCTCCAGGGGCACCCCTGACCCTGGGGCTGCTCTGAGCCCCAAACTCACTGTGCTCCAGGGGCACCCCTGACCCTGGGGCTGCTCTGAGCCCTGTCCCTGCTGTGCTCCAGGGGCACCCCTGACCCTGGGGCACTCTGAGCCCCGTCCCCTCTGTGCTCCAGGGGCACCCCTGACCCTGGGGCTGCTCTGAGCCCCAAACTCGCTGTGCTCCAGGGGCACCCCTGACCCTGGGGCACTCTGAGCCTCGTCCTTGCTGTGCTCCAGGGGCACCCCTGACCCTGGGGCTGCTCTGAGCCCTGTCCCCGCTGTGCTCCAGGGGCACCCCTGACCCTGGGGCTGCTCTGAGCCCCGAACTCGCTGTGTGGCCACGCCGCTGTCCCCCTGCCCTCGGCGGGGTGGCACGGTGGGAGCCCCAGTTAGGCAGGGCTGGAGCCACATGGCACGTGCCACTTTCCAGCCTGTGTCAGCTCCTCTGCGCCCAGGCCCAGCACCGAGGGAAGGGGCAGCTGCTCCAGAGGCAAGGCTCAGCAGGCTGCTCACGCCGTCCCCGAGGGCTCTAAAGTGATGCTGGCATGTCCAACCTCCCGGCCCCAACACTTCCCCAAACCTCTCCCTTCCTCTGCAGCAGTTTCACCCCTTCCACCCCTTAATCAGAGTATTTGCTTTGGTTTATGTCAATTTTAAGTATTTCATTATTTCCACAGTACCTTTGGTTGGGTTATCTTACTTGTGCCCTCCCCCTGCAGTCAGGAATTCTCCCTAAGGACTTTGGCTCTTTTGTTCTAATTACATTAATGTCATAATTAGCTCTCAGCCTGACTAACCCCAAGCACCCTCTGTGTGTAATGGTGTCTGTGCTGCTAACCCCCGTGCCAAACGGGGCTGGATTTCTCCCAGGCCGTGCTCCCTGTGACTGGGCCAGTAAATCAGGGAGTGGCGGGAGGTTTGGGCAGGGAGGGGAGGGACGGCTGGTGTCTCCAGGCTCCATCCTGCTCTGATTCCTGCAGGTCCTGCACTCGGACCCACGGCTCCCCCATCCCCTCGCCGCAGCACAGCCCTGGAGGAGCAGGGACCCAGCGAGGGGCTCTGCTCCCCCTCCTCAGCCCACTGGGGCCAAGCTGGGGTCCTGGGGGAGCCCGTGGCTGTCGCTCGGTGCTGAGCAGCTCAGAGCCTCCCTGGCCGGCGCAGGGATGCCCGCAGGAGCAGCCCCAGGCAGAGCTGCCCAGCTCACCCCTCAGCCTCAGCAGCACCGTCCAGGCCTTCAGCACTTCACTCCTGCAGGCTCTGAGCCCGGGCCCAAATTAACGAGCAGCTCCACGTCCCCACACCTACAAGGTGTTGCTGTGCGTGGGGACGAGGCTCGTGGGGAAGCAGGAGCGAGCGGCAGCTGCCACATGAATATTAAAGCCAAAGAGCTGCTCGGCAATATTTTATGCTTTTACTGAGTTTGACTTCTATACTTGTGGGAAAAAAAAAAAAAAAATCCTGGGCAATGCAAGGACTCCAGGGAATTAGTATCTTCCCCCAGCATAAAAGCCTCATTTTTTATGGAACATAAATGAGTTCTGTGCAGACAAGGAGGTCTGGGAGCATCTTGCTCTATTTGCCAGCTGATATTTCTAAGTGTCTACAGAAAGTTGGGAGGACCACGAAGTGATGCATAAAGAAATTGTAATTTTTCAAATAGGAAAATAGATGGGAAAGGGCCTGGGAGTGGGGGAGAGCTCCGTGTTTGCCTGCTGCATTGCGGATGCAGAGTTAAGGATCTCCATTAGGCTTTGCTCCCACAAATTAAGAAGCATCAAACACGTAGAGGTAAAAAGGCAAGGAAAGAAGTCAGACATCTTACAGCTCCAAGTCAGGGCTCTGGGAGAATTCCCGGGCAGAGCCCAGAGCTTCAGCGGCGGGGTGAAACCTGGAGCCAAGGGCTGCCCCCACCCCGGGGCAGGAGGGGTTTCGGGTGGCCTTGGCAATGGGGCAGAGCCCCAAATGCACCGTGTGACCCAGCCAAAAGCTGGGGAAGTTCCAACTTCACGGGGAGCAGGACAGATTCCGGAGGGGCACGTCCCAGAGCATCCCTGCCCGGAGGAAATGAGGATTTAGGAGCAGGCTCGGGGCAGCTCTTGCCATATCCCTGGATCCTGGCTGCAGGCACACGCTCCCGGGGCCGTGCCGAGCCGGGCTGCTCCCATGCCAGGCTCCTGGCACGGCTGGGACAGGCTCCCTGTTCCCTAGCATGGCTGGGACAGGCTCCCTGTTCCCTGGCACGGCTGGGACAGGCTCCCTGTTCCCTGGCACGGCTGGGACAGGCTCCCTGTTCCCTGGCATGGCTGGGACAGGCTCCCTGTTCCCTGGCACGGCTGGGACAGGCTCCCTGTTCCCTGGCATGGCTGGGACAGGCTCCCTGTTCCCTGGCATGGCTGGGACAGGCTCCCTGTTCCCTGGCACGGCGGGGACAGGTTCCCTGTTCCCTGGCACGGCGGGGACAGGCTCCCTGTTCCCTGGCACAGCTGGTACATGTTCCCTGTTCCCTGGCACGGCTGGGACAGGCTCCCTGTTCCCTGGCACGGCGGGGACAGGTTCCCTGTTCCCTGGCACGGCAGGGACAGGCTCCCTGTTCCCTGGCACGGCTGGGACAGGCTCCCTGTTCCCTGGCACGGCTGGTACATGTTCCCTGTTCCCTGGCACGGCTGGGACAGGCTCCCTGTTCCCTGGCACGGCTGGTACATGTTCCCTGTTCCCTGGCATGGCTGGGACAGGCTCCCTGTTCCCTGGCACGGCTGGGACAGGCTCCCTGTTCCCTGGCACGGCAGGAACAGGCTCCCTGTTCCCTGGCACTGCAGGGACAGGCTCCCTGTTCCCTGGCACTGCGGGGACAGGCTCCCTGTTCCCTGGCACTGCGGGGACAGGCTCCCTGTTCCCTGGCACCACAGCAGCTTTCCCTGGCCTGGGCTCCTGGCGTGCCCGTCCCCTGAGCCTGCGGAGCACCGGCACAGCGCAGGATCCCATGGGCTGCGGGCTCAGGGCTGGACACCGTGGGTACGTCCTGACAGACAGACAGACAGACAGATAGACAGACAGACAGACAGCTTCCCGTACTGCGCAGCTTTCACCTCTGGGAGAATTTCCCAGGAATGAGTTGAAGCTAGCAGACAGGAGAGCTCCGGGCTCGGGAGCAGCAGGAATACACGAAGCTGCCAGGGCCACGGGGCTTGGAGAGAAACGCTGGGAAGGGCTGTGGTACACGGGAGCTGCTGCCACCCAGGACGGACAGGGGGACACGGACAGGAGTTACCCTGGCAGCTCCTGCTGGGACCACTCACCCAGAGGGGATGAAGTTCAAGCCTCCCGTGGACACGTCCCACACAGCTGGAGATGGAAGAGCTCCCACCTTCCACAAATGTCCCCTCCTTGGCCCTCTGCAATGGACCTGGAGGGGCTGGAGCATGTCCAGGGCAGGGAACGGAGCTGGGAAGGGGCTGGAGAGTTCCTGAGGGAGCTGGGAAGGGGCTGGAGAGTTCCTGAGGGAGCTGGGAAGGGGCTGGAGAGTTCCTGAGGGAGCTGGGAAGGGAATGGAGAGTTCCTGAGGGAGCTGGGAAGGGGCTGGAGAGTTCCTGAGGGAGCTGGGAAGGGGCTGAGCTGGAGCAAAGGAGGCTCAGGGGGACCTTGTGGCTCTCACAGCTCCTGCCAGGAGGGGACAGCCGGGGGGTCGGGCTCTGCTCCAGGAACAGGGACAGGAGGAGAGGGAACGGCCTCAGGCTGGGCCAGGGCAGGCTCAGCTGGGACAGCAGCAGCAATTTCCCCCTGGAAAGGGTGCTCAGGCCCTGGCAGGGGCTGCCCAGGGAGCTTTGCAGTGCCCATCCCTGCAGGTGTCCCCTGGAGGTGGCACTGTGAAACCGCGATGTGCCGGATGCCCACAGCCAGCCCTGCTCGGGAAGGGCTGGGTTAGGTGTGGGGAGGTCAGGGAAGGACATTCGGGGAGGTTCGGGGACGTTTGGGGAGGTCAGAGGAGGTTTGGGGAGGTCAGAGGAGGTTTCAGGGGTTCGGGGAGGTTCGGGGACATTTGGGGAGGTCAGAGGAGGTTTGGGGAGGTCAGAGGAGGTTCGGGGAGGTCAGAGGAGGTTTCGGGAGGTCAGAGGAGGTTTGGGCAGGTCAGAGGAGTTTCAGGGAGGTCAGAGGAGGTTCGGGGAGGTCAGAGGAGGTTTCAGGGGTTCGGGGACATTCGGGACACCCGCGGGGGGCGCGCTCCCGACGGCGCCCGCGACACCAGCGCCCCCCGGCGGCGGCGCTCGGAACTGCAGGACCCGCACCGGCACCGGGATCGAGGGGACAGAACCGGGACAGAACCGGGGATCGATGGGCCAGAACCGGGCCAGAACCGGGGATCGATGGGCCAGAACCGGGGATCGATGGGCCAGAACCGGGGATCGATGGGCCAGAACCGGGACAGAACCGGGGATCGATGGGCCAGAACCGGGGATCGATGGGCCAGAACCGGGGATCGATGGGCCAGAACCGGGACAGAACCAGGGATCGATGGGCCAGAACCGGGACAGAACCGGGGATCGATGGGCCAGAACCGGGACAGAACCGGGGATCGATGGGCCAGAACTGGGGATCGATGGGCAAGAACCGGGCCAGAACTGGGGATCGATGGGACAGAACCGGGGATCAATGGGCCAGAACCGGGGATCGATGGGACAGAACTGGGTCAGAACCGGGGACCGTTGGGACAGAACCGGGCCAGAACCGGGGATCGATGGGCCAGAACCGGGGATCGAGTGCTGGGCCAGAACCGGGGCAGAAGCGGGCCGGTTCCGGTTGCCCCGCTGGGACGTCCATGCCGGTTTGCTGGGCCAGAGCCGGGGCAGAAGCGGGCCGGTGCCGTTTGCCGGTTGCGGTCCCCGCTCGGTGAAGGATGGATCGCTGCCTCGGCTGCTCCCCGCACATCCCCGCCGTGCCCGCAGCGTTTCCTCCGGGCAGCTCCATCCGGCACCGCCCTCGCCCGCGGGCTCCCGAGCAGACCCCGCTGTGCGCGGACGTGGCCCCTCGCTGTCCTCCGTCCTTCCCCTGCCACCCGCAGCCCTGCACAGCCCGGCAGGGACGCAGGGACAGCTTCTCCTGCTCTGCGACACGGAGATGCACCTGCAGCCCCGGAGCTGCTCCTGCCCTTGCAGCGCTTTTGGATCCACGAGATGAGCTGGCAGTCGGCTTCCCCGGAAGTCCAGCAGGTTCTTGATTAGGATGGGGCTGGTTATCTGTTGTATTTATTGCCTCAGAGGCTGCCTGAGGGCGTGGTCAGGGTGTTAGAAAGGGAATAAAGAGCAAAAGTTGATGGGATGGAGATTCAGCCTCTACCTCAACTGTGCACTGGCTCAGCCTCTTGGGCCTGCTGCAGGTGGCATTTGAAGGGGCCTGCAAGAGAGATGGAGAATGAGGAATGGAGAGATGGGACAACAGGGAATGGCTCCCACTGCCAGAGGGCAGGGCTGGGTGGGAGATTGGGAACTGGGAATTGTTCCCTGGCAGGGTGGGCAGGGCTGGGATGGAATTCCCAGATTCCCCTGGATCCCTGGCAGTGCCCAAGGCCAGGTTGGACACCAGGGCTGGAGCAGCCTGGCACAGTGGAAGGTGTCCCTGCCATGGCAGGGGTGGCACTGGGTGGGATTTAAAAGGTCCTTTTCAAGTGAAAGCGTTCCATGATTCTGTGACCAGGCTGGGCCCCAGGCACTCTCCTGGCCAGGAGATCAGCAGCTCCAGCTGGCAGGTGAGAGCTTCTTCTTCATGTTTCAAAGAACACTGAGGAGCTGCCCTGCTGGCCTGGCATGCACAGAACCCGGGTTCTCCTGCCTGGCACAGTGCAGACCATCACCAGTCTGGTTTTCTTCGGCACCTTTTAGCCCCCGCATTCAGTGGGAGGTGGGGAGGGCTGGGCTTTGCTGGGAGCCTGTCCCTGCCCAGCTGCAGTGACACCCAGCGAGCCGCAGCCAGCAGGGACACCGGGCTGGAGTCTGGCACAGCCCTGAGTCCTGGACCCTGCCCTGCAGGCCTGGAACCTCTAAAAATGTCTGAGAGACATTTTGAGTTCCAACACTGCAGGAACCAGCCACGGGTTTGAGTCCAGCTCAGCACAGGGCTCTCTCCACACTGAGAGCTGCACCACAAACGCTGGCACGGTTCCCCTGGGGAGTGCCTGACGTGACCAACTCCCACCCAGCAAGAAAGCCATGCCACGGAGTTCCAGAACGAGCAGTGGCATCACTGTGTAATCACAGAGTGGTTTGGGTTGGGAGGGACCTTAAAACCCATCTCATTCCAATCCCCCTGCCATGGCTAGGAACACCTTCCCGCATCCCTGGAGGGACGGGGGGCAGAGTTGAAAGGGTGAAAGTAAGACACTCATGGGTTTTGGCAATTTATTAATGAGAAATGAATTCCAAGGCTTGGAGGGCGATGTCCACAGCCCCGCTAGTCAATGTACCTCACTGTCACCAGGGGGCTGGCGAAGCGCACGCGGTGGCTGCGGCGGCGCTGCATGTGCCGCGTCCAGCAGCCCACCACGAGCTCCCTCAGGGAGGAGCAGAGCCCCAGGAGGCCGCATCCTGCCCCCCTGCCACCGTCCCCGGGCTCCCGCTGCCGGGGCCTGGGCAGCGAACGGGACGCCCTGCCCCGCGCAGCGGTGCCGGTCCTGCCCGGCCCCGGCGCGCCGATGCTGTGCCTTGGTGCCCTGGGGCCGAAGCTCTGCCCTTCTCCAGGGGGCAGGAACCGGTCCATGGCCGGGGAGCTGCTGCCTCGTCCAGGAACGTGCTGCTCCAGCTCCAGGAACGTGCTCCTGCCTCGTCTCCTGGCCTTGGCTTTGTCCTTCCTGGCCGTGCCGTGCGTGCCCGCCGTGGGCCGCTCCTCCCGGGGGCCCTGCGGCGCCTCTCTGCCCCCCAGCAGCCCCGGCTCCACGGGCCCCTCAGGCTGGGCCGCCCCGCAGCCCCTCGGCATCCTCGGCCGCCGGGGCAGCCGCGCCTCCAGCTCCCCGCGGCGCTCCTCCAAGGGCGCCGGGGAGCTTTGGGCGAACCTTGGCTGCAGGTCTTGGGGCACCCCATGGCACCATCCCTGGAGCTCCAGGTCACCAGCACAGGCTGGTGAGGAGGCTCCCCTGTGACCTGCGGGGTCCCAGTGATGGAAATCCAACCCTGGTGGGGTGGCAGAGGCCGAGGCTGTTGGCTGCCAAGACACTGCCAGACTGTTGTGCCCAGCACTGTCTGCTCCTGTGGGGCCCCTTTTATAGCCTGGCAGTCTGGCAGAGTCCCCTGTGTGACATCATGGAGCAGCCAGAACCCTCTTTGTGACAATGTGGGGCAGTCAGAAATCCCTCTGGGACACCCAGGAGCCCAGGGGAGAGCCCTGGCAGCCTTGGGCACAGGGCTGTGAGAAAGACACTCGTGAGAGAATAGAAACAAATTACAAAAAACAAGAAAAGAGACAAGAAGAAGAAGTGCTGTGATGCGGGGAGGCTCTCCTGGGCGCAGAGAGCACCCAAGGAGGAGTTTGGGGTTCTCAGGGAAGCAAGGAGGGAGGCAGCAGGAATGGAGAGGGATGGCCTTTGGAATAAGGGGCAGCAAAGCAGGAGGTGACAAGGATGTCCTGAAGTCCTGCAGGGGAAACGAGACGGGCCAAAGCCCCGCTAGAACTTAATGTGCTGCTGCTGTGAAAGACACTAAACGTGACTTTTACAAATACCACCTCAGCTTTGGTTTGGTTTTGTTGGGGGATTTTTTTTTGGTTGGTTTTTTTTCATTGCTGAGAGGAAACACTGAGGCAAAGAAATGAGGAAAAGTCTGAGGTACGCAGGGATCAGGCCTGGAGAACGTGGGTTTGGGAGAGCCAGGTCCTGCCTGAGCAAGCTGCTCCCTTCCAGGCCGGGCTGGGCAGGGCTGGGCAGGGCTGGGCTGGGCTGGGCATGTGCCAGTGGCTGGGCCAGCTGCAGATGCTCCGCATGGGCACGGGCATGGACACAGCAACGGACATGTGAGTGGGCACGGGCACAGACAGACACAGGCATGGACACGAGCATGGGCACGGGCACAGGCAGGGGCACGGACATGGACATGGGCACGGACATGGACACGGCCATGATCACAGGCACAGGCATGGACACGGACAAGGACATGGACATGACAATGGACACAGCAGTGGGCACGGACACAGACATAGACATGGGCATGGACATGGGCATGGGCACAGGCACAGACATGGACACGGACATGGACACGGGCATGGACACAGATGTGGACACGGACATGGACACGAACGTGGACACGGACATGGGCACGGATGTGGACATGGACATGGGCACGGATGTGGACACGGACACAGGCATGGGCATGGACATGGGCATGGACACGGCCACGGCCACAGCCTGGACACCGCCGCGTTGCGTTCCTGCGGCTCTGCCCGCGGGGGCAGCGGCTCAGCGGCGGCGGCAGCAGCGCAGAGGGAGGCGGCGGCTGCACCAGGCTGCCAGGCACCCCGCGAGCCGGGCATGGAGCTTGCCCAGCGCCCGGCCCGGCTCCCGGTCCCGGCCCGGGGGCAGCGGCAGCGGCCGTGGCGCGGGGGGCAGCACCGGGCCCCACCAGGGGTCTGCGCTCTGGATGCTGAAGGTCAGCCCCAGCGAGCTGCTGCTGCTGCTGCTGCCGCTGCCCTCCGAGCCCGCGGCCTCGGCGATCTGCACGTCCCCGGGGATGAACCAGGCCATGGCCGTGCAGCCGCGGTCACACTCCGGCTCCGGGGCGCTGCCGCTGCCTCTTCTCCCGGCCTTGGCTTTGTCCTTCTTGGTCACGCCGTCCGTGCCCGCCGTGGGCCGCTCCTCCCGGGGGCCCTGCGGCGCCTCTCTGCCCCCCAGCAGCCCCGGCTCCGTGGGCCCCTCGGGCCGGGCCGCCCTGCAGCCCCTCGGCATCCTCGGCCACTGGGACAGCTGTGCCTCCAGCTCCCCGCGGCGCTCCTCGAAGAGCGCCTGGGAGTCCTGGCAGCTCCGGATGAACCTTGGGAAACGCCTCCTGGAGCTCATGGAACGGCGTGGGGAGCTGCCATGGGGCAGCTCCATCTCTGCTGATCTCCGTGCTCTGCCCACGTTGCTCTGCCCCTCCGGCCGGCCGCTCACTGCGCTCGCGTGCTTTGAGTTCTGACGGATCCTCTGCAAGAACCCCAGACGGGCGAGACAAGAGCAGCTCCCCAGAATGCACCACATTGTCCTGCCACGCATGCCACACCAACACACCCCAAATCCACACAGCCCAGCCCAGCCCACACAGCAGATCAGAGGCCACCTACCCATAGACACTTGTCCCGTAGCATGACAATGACCAGGATGAGCTGCAGCACCACCATCGTGACTGCCACCAGCTCACCCAGGGTGAAGATGCTGAGGAGCTCCATGGCACCATCCCGGTCACCAGCACAGGTTGGTGAAGAGGTTCCCCGGTGACCTGCGGGGCCCCAGTGAAGGGTCCCCAACCCAGCTGGGGTGGCAGAGGCCCTGGTGATGCCCGTCTGCGGTGTCACAGCATCCCATGGCCCCTTTTATACCCCAGCAGGTGGGCAGAGGCCCTTTGTGACAGTGTGGGGCAGCAAGAGCCCCGTGTGTGACATCACAGGACAGGCAGACCACGGGGACATGCCCACGTGCTGGGTTATCCAAGTGGAGCCGTGGGGCTGCCCAGGAGCACACAGGTGGTGCTGGGCAGCTGCAGCCCCCACGGCAGCTCCCCACGCAGCTCCATGAGCTCCTGGAGGTGTTCCCAAGGTTCATCTGGAGCTGCTGGGACTTCTTGTTTTCCCTCCAGGACTTCAGGATCCTTGTCACCTCCTGCTTTGCTGCCCCTTCTTCCAAAGGCCATCTCTCTCCATTCCTGCTGCCTCCCTCCTTGCTTCCCCAAGAATCCTAAACTCCTCCTTGGGTGCTCTCTGTGCCCAGGAGAGCCTCTCCCCATCACAGCACCCATCAGTCCTGGAGAGTTTATCACCTTCCCCTTCCCTTCCCTTCCCTTCCCTTCCCTTCCCTTCCCTTCCCTTCCCTTCCCTTCCCTTCCCTTCCCTTCCCTTCCCTTCCCTTCCCTTCCCTTCCCTTCCCTTCCCTTCCCTTCCCTTCCCTTCCCGGAGCTGGGCAGGGTTCCCCGAGGCTGCCCAGGGCCGGTGGCTGCCCCAGCCTGGGCTGGGTGGGCACTGATGGACGAGGCACCAGCCCGCCCTGGCCAGGCTGGGCCGCATCTCCAGAGCTCCTGCCGGCCCCGCGCTCCTTCCTGGGGGAAGCCCCACGCCCCTCTCGTGGGGAGCCCCACGCCCCTCTCGTGGGGAGCCCCACGCCCCTCTCGTGGGGAGCCCCACGCCTCTCTCGTGGGGAGGCCCACGCCTCTCTCGTGGGGAGACCCATCCCTCAGCCAAGGCTCAGGGCCGGTCCCCCCACCCCTCCCAGGGCCACCCTCAGCCAGGAACACCCTTGTCCCAGGCAGCAGGGGCCGGAGACGCGTTCCACGGTTTATTTCCAGGTGGATTTCTCAGGTGCAGGATGCCACAGGGGACGTGGGTGCCCACTCTGGTGCAGCCGGACAGGGGCTGGCACCCCTCAGCCCTGCACTGGGGGTGCCACGCTCAGCACCTCCTCCCCAGGGACGGTGCAGCTCCCGCCCCGCAGCTCGGGGAGACCGGGGGCATTCGTGTCTCCCTCAGGAGACCCCCGAGCCGTCCCCGGGGCTTCGCAGCGCCGGCTCCGCAGAGCCTCAGGCAGCGTTGCCCAGGACCAGCACGCTCATGAGGAAGACCATGAGGAAGAAGACCCACATGAAGAAGCGGTCCATCACCTTGGCCACCTTCTTCCACTCGCCGGTGCGGCGCTGGTTGGCGCGGTGGCGGCGGAAGCAGCCGGCGAGGTACCCCACGTTCCTCAGCAGGGCGTCGTGGTGGCACAGGCAGTGGTCCCAGGGGCAGCCCCGCACCTCCGTGCCCACCTGCCCCTCCCCGGGGCGCTGCCCCGCTCCCCCGGCATCCCCCGCAGCCGCCCGCCCGCCCGGGGCCCGCGGGGGGCTCTTGCAGCTCTCGCCCACCTCGCGGACGCAGCAGAGCCGCGCCAGGTGCTGCAGGATGAGCCGGCGCGCCCAGGGCGGCACGGGCCGGGCCCCCGGCCCGCAGTGGTGCACGTTCATGATGAAGATGGTGAGCGCCGTGGAGGCCGTGATCATGGTCATGGTGGCGATGTAGTACTTCCCTGTGGGGCAGCGGGCGCTGGCAGGGGGCACGGGGGTCCCCGGCTCCCCCCGTGCCGAGCCCTGCCCCAGCCCCGGCACGGCGCCCGGCGCTGCGCTCACCGATGAGCGGGACGCTCTCCGAGGGGGGCATGCTCTCGGCCACCAGCAGCTGGAACACGGTGAGGGCCAGCAGCACCGTCACCCCCAGCGACACCTTCTCCCCCGAGTCGGCCGGCAGGTAGAAGCCCAGCGGCGCCAGGAAGGAGACCATGATGCAGGGCAGGAGCAGGTTGAAGATGTAGAAGGAGGCGCGGCGGCGCAGGAGCAGGGTGTAGGTGACGTCGGGGTAGGGCTCGGAGCAGCAGCCGTAGGTGACGACGTTCCTCGTGGCCGGCATGCCCAGCACCTCCCACTCCACGTTCTCCACGAAGTCCGTCAGGTCCCCGCTGTCCAGCTGGTTGCGGAGGTCGATCTGGTTCCCGTTGTAGGTCCAGGAGCCGAAGGTGAGGCGGCACCGCTGCCCGTCGAAGGGGAAGTAGGACACGTCCACCTTGCAGGAGCTCTTGGTGATGGCGGGCGAGTCCCACATGATGTGCCCGTCGGAGCGCAGCACCACGTTGGTCTCCATGGAGCCGCCGAAGTGCTCATCGGCGCTGGGCAGGGAGGGTGCCCGTGGGGCCACATCCCCTCCCTGTGCCGCCCCTGGCTGTCCCCTCCTGCTGGGGCCAGCCCCGGGCACACCGGGCCGCTGCCAGCACCCCGCCCCTCATCCCCCTGCACCTCCCCTCCAGGAGCCTCCCGCCCCGGCCCGAGGCTGGCAGCGCCGCGCAGCCCCCGGCCCCAGCCGGGCCCCCGGGCCCGGAGCGGCCGCGGGGCCAACACAACGCACTTGTTGTAGAGGATGATGTCCGGCCGCCAGACGTAGCTGCTGGGGATGCGGATGCTGTCGATGCCGCCGTACTCGTCCTTGTCCCAGGTGAGGTGCGCGTCCAGCCAGGTCTGGCGGACCCACAGGTAGCAGGTGAGGACCTGGTTCCTCTCGTCCTGCCGAGGGGAGAGGGTGGGCGTGGGGCGATGGACCCCGGGGCCACCCCCTCCCCCCGGCCCCCAGCCCGGTGGCCTCTCCGGGTGCCCCGCGGAGCTGAGCTGGATTCGAGGGGGTCGTGCTGGTTTTGGGGGGACGGGGCTGTCTGCAAAGGGCTCTGAGCTGACTCGAGGCCACCTGGGCTGCTTTGCGGACGGACCCGGGCTGGTTCCAAGGGTCGAGCAGGAGCCGCTGCGGGGAGCAGGGCGCGGGGCTCACCATGTCGATGATCTGGGCCAAGGTGACCTTGAGGGTGACGTTGAGCGCCCGGTCCGTGTCCTCCACGGGGCGCAGGGCGCTGGAGTAGTTGGCGAAGAGGTCGTGGAGCAGTTTGTAGGCGAACCTTCCCGGCGCCCCCCGGCAGCCTGGGGACACCCGGAGCGGGGCTCGGAGGGGCCGGGGTGCAGCCCCGAGGGATCCCCAGGACCCGGGGAGGGACCCTGCGGCAGCTGGGAGGGACGGGGGAGCACGGCGGGACCCCCGCCCCTCCTCGCCGCCAGCCCAGCGCCCGGCCCCGGGATTCCCTGCGTGCGGGGCGACGCTGTCCCGGGCACCGGGGCCGCCCCCCGCTCCCGGGGGAGGGTCCGCGTCCCTCGAGCCCCCCCGCTCACCCGGGGCCGGGAGGACGCCGGCGAGGCAGAGGGCGAGGCACAGGCGAGCTGCGGGCTCCATCCCGCCGCAGGTGCGGGACACGGCGCTGACGTCAGGCGGGGACAGGGCGGGGGGGCACGGCCCCAGCGCCCTCGGCGAGGGGTCCCGGTGCGCGACCCCCGCCGGCCCCGGCTGGGGGCGGGCAGGGCGCGATGGGCTCCGGGTGCGGCCTGGCCCCGCGGGGATGGGTTTGGGCGGCGCGGGTGGCAGCCGCGCGGTGCTGTCACCTGCCCCAGCGCGGGGACACCGCACCCGCGGGCGGCCACACCGCCGGCCGGAGGAGCCGCCCCGGAGTGCAGCGAGCGCCCTGCACAGCAAGGGACATCCCGCTCTCCGGTGTCGGGAAAGAGCGAGGGAAGGGGCAGATCGTTCCCGTTCGGTGGGAGGAAAATCCCGAGAGGTGAGGGAGCCAGGACACAAAGCAGCGAGGGGCAGGGGTGCCGGAGCATCCCCCAGCTCCAGCCCCGGGGAATCCACCGGCTCCTCTCCCCCGGCGCCTCCTGGCACCTTTCCCACGCCGAGCCCCGGTGGCGGCAGATGCCGAGCGGTTTTGAGGCCGGAGGTTTTGTTTCCAGGCGGTGAATTATTCATCCCAGCCCGTCCCGCCCGGGCCGGGGCTGCTCAGGCCCAATTACAGTAATGGAAGGAGGCAAAGCCGCAGTGACCCGGCCCCTGCACACAGCCAGTGTCACCTGAACGTGCCAGCGGCCAGGGACACCTCCCACTGTGCCAGGCTGCTCCAGCCCCAGTGTCCAGCCTGGCCTTGGGCACTGCCAGGGATCCAGGGGCAGCCCCAGCTGCTCTGGGCACCTGTGCCAGGGCTGCCCATCCTGCCAGGGAACAATTCCCAATTCCCAACCTCCCATCCAGCCCTGCCCTCTGGCAGTGGGAGCCATTCCCTGGGTCCCTCTCCAGCCCTTCTACACGAGCCCTTTCAGTACCCAAAGGCCACAATCTGGTTTAGCTGGGTTGCCCACACTCTGTCCTGGAGACCAATGATGTTTCCTCCCAAGATTCTGAAGGAGCCCACCCTGATCACCACCGAAGGCAAGGTGGGATTGTATCACACATTCCTGGGCTGTCCTTTCTCCCCATCCACCCAGCCCAACCACTCTGGGGTGACGCAGCAAAGGACACACAGCTACAAACCCAACCCTGCCCTAAAAAGCAAAGGAACCCATGGGAGTACTATAAACATTTTATTTGTGGTTTTCAAAAAGACAGGAAAATAATCTAGAGCATTTATTTATATTTTTTTGATAAAAACCTTCCGATACTCCTCATGCACGAAGACCTTCGGTGCGCCCGGGCGGCGCCGGGGCCGGGCGCGGAGCCGGTTCCGACGGGCGGCTCCGCCCGGCTGCGAGTCCCGCGGCGAGTCCGGCTTGGTCGCGGCCGGCCGGGCGGGCGGTCAGTGCGCGGCCAGCGCCAGCTCGCGCAGGTAGGCCTGGGTGAGCCCGCGCAGCTCCTCCAGCGCGTAGTCCTCGGGCATGGGCAGGCGGCCGATGTGCGGGGCCAGCAGCCGCAGGGGCACGCGCGGCTCCGCGGGCTCGGGGCCCGGCTCGGGGCCCTGCTGCAGGCTCAGCACCACCCGCAGCACGTTGGCCACACGCTTCGCCATGTCTGCAAGAGCGGGGACAGCGGCTCTGCCCGCGCTCCGCCCCGGGAGCGCTCGCAGCAAGCCCGGGGGCGGGGGCAGCTCGGCAGTGAAGGCAGCGCAGCCACAGGGGGAGAGGAAACGGGCTGTGCCACGGGAGGTTTAGGTTGGGTATTGGGGAAAACATCCCACAAAGGGTTGAGGCGGCTCAGCCTGCAGAAAAGGAGGCCCACGCTCCTTAACTCCTTGGCAGGAAGGGGCAGCTAGGGGGTGTTGGGCTCTGCTCCCAGAGAACAGGGACAGGAGGAGGGGGAACGGGCTCATGATGGATATTGAGAAAATCCCTTCCCAGATAGGGCTGTGCAGCCCTTCCACAGCTGCCCAGGGAGGTGGGGAGTCCCCATCCCTGGAGGGATTTCACAGCTGTGTGGATGTGACTTGGGACACCTGTGGCCTTGGCAGTGCTGGGGAATGGCTGGACTCAATCTCAAAGGTCCTTTCCCACCTAATGTCTGGGATACAGCTGCTGCCCGGGTGTCAGCCAGGTGTGGACTGGCTGTCCCAGGGAGCTGCGGGACAGGGTGTCACCATACCTGACTGAGCCAGGCGGTCCTTGGCCGTGTGGCACTGCAGCTGCTCTATCCTGTTGCACAGGGACGTCACTTTGGTGTGTAACCGCTCCAGCTCGTAGGTGGAAACATCCAGCTGGAAGAAAACACCAGTCAGCTCCAAGGCAGCACAGCGCAGCCAAACTCACCCACCAGGTGACACTACACCAAAACCTGCCTGAATTCACACCAGAGCAGGGAAAGGGGAAGCTTGGACAGGAATGTGGGGAATGGACACAGAGACCGCTGGGTTTGTCCCATCCCTTTCACTTGTCACTGTCTCACACCCACAGGGCACGTCTGCAGGGCACAGCCCAGCCCTTGCTGTGGCAGCAGACAGCAAAGCCCAGTTTCAGAGATGCCCCACTTCAGTTTGAAGTGCTGCCACAGAGAAGCACCAACTCCCCCTCAACAGTCAGCAAGAGCCTCTGCAGACAGCGTGTGAGCTCCCAGGTCACAGGGAAGGCAGCTGCTCCTACCTGCTGAATCCTGTCCAGCATCTCGTTGACACGGATGTAGTCGAGGTAGACCAGCCCTGCCAGCTCCCAGTCCTGGATGAGCGCGCTGCGCTCCGGAGGCGCCAGGTCCTCCAGGAATCCTTTCAGGTACTTGTAGTTCTCGTTGATAATTGCATCTGGAGACAACAGGAGAGGAACAGAGGCCACCTCGTCTCCCACAGCAGGGACACCCACAGATCAGGGAACAGCAAGACCACTGCTGCCCTTACACCCAGAGGCCTCTGTGCTCCAGGGCTGTGCAGCAGGGAAAGCACTGCCCCACTTCCCTGTTTGCCTAGGAAAAGCACCACACCAGGTATCCAGGGAGAGCTGGTTTGGGACTGCCAGGCCCTCTGATCCCTTCACTGGTCACCCCATGGCTTGGAATCATGGAGTCACTCACTGGTTTGGGTTGGGAGGGACCTTTAATACCATCCAATCCCATCCCTTTCCACTTGTCTGTGGTCCCTCTGCAGCTCTCCTGGAGCCCCTCCTCTCCAAGTGAGCCCCCCCAGCTCTCCCAGCCTGGCTCCAGAGCAGAGGGGCTCCCACTCCTACTCCAGCCATGCCTTTGAGTGGTGCTCAAAGGACAGGATGCGAGAGGAGCAGCCAGACCCACCTGAGGCCAAGTGCCTGACAACCAGCTTGTGGCACTGGTTCCAGTGCCCAGCCTTGAAGAGGAAAAGCGCCTCCTTGTGCTTGTCACCCTCCATCCTGGCCCGAACCGCCTTGGCCTCGTGGATCCAGCGCGGGGGCACGCAGAGGCGCTGGGTCAGGAAGGTCTCCTTGGCCCAGGACTCGGGGCTCTCGGCCAGGGCGCAGTGCCGGCTCAGCAGCTCCCGCACGGCCTTCTCCCGGACACTGGGGACAGCACAGCAGGACAGCCTGTCACAGCTCTGCCTCCCGCCACCCACCGCGGGGAGAGCGCCTTCGGGGCCCTCCCACCGCGGGGAGAGCGCCTTCGGGGCCCTCCCACCCCACCAGTCTGGAATGCAGGACTTTCCCACGGGGCACAAAGCCCTGCAGGTGCACAGCTGCATGCGGGAGAAGCCACTACAGCCACAGGACTTTAGAACTGACCCCATGCTCTTTCCAGGCCCAGGACAGTCACACAGGGTCACTCAGGATGTCTCCATGCACAGGACAGTCACACAGGGTCACTCAGGGTGACTCCAGGCACAGGACAGTCACACAGGGTCACTCAGGGTGTCTCCATGCACAGGACAGTCACACAGGGTCACTCAGGGTGTCTCCATGCCCAGGACAGTCACACAGGGTCACTCAGGGTGTCTCCAGACCCCGGACAGTCACACAGGGTCACTCAGGGTGTCTCCAGACCCCGGACAGTCACACAGGGTCACTCACTGCGTGCCCATGCCCAGGACAGTCACACAGGGTCACTCAGGGTGTCTCCATGCCCAGGACAGTCACACAGGGTGACTCACTGCATGTCCATGCCCAGGACAGTCACACAGGGTCACTCAGGGTGTCTCCATGCACAGGACAGTCACACAGGGTCACTCACTGCGTGTCCATGCCCAGGACAGTCACACAGGGTCACTCAGGGTGTCTCCAGACCCAGGACAGTCACACAGGGTCACTCAGGGTGTCTCCATGCCCAGGACAGTCACACAGGGTCACTCAGGGTGACTCCAGACCCAGGACAGTCACACAGGGTCACTCAGGGTGTCTCCATGCCCAGGACAGTCACACAGGGTCACTCAGGGTGTCTCCAGACCCCGGACAGTCACACAGGGTCACTCAGGGTGTCTCCAGACCCAGGACAGTCACACAGGGTCACTCAGGGTGTCTCCAGGACAGTCACACAGGGTCACTCAGGGTGTCTCCAGACCCCGGACAGTCACACAGGGTCACTCAGGGTGTCTCCAGACCCACGACAGTCACACAGGGTCACTCACTGCGTGCCCATGCCCAGGACAGTCACACAGGGTCACTCAGGGTGTCTCCATGCCCCGGACAGTCACACAGGGTCACTCACTGCGTGTCAGGCTCGTGCAGCATCACGAACACGGCCCATTCCCATAGCCCCTCGCTCTCCAGCTGGGCAGCATAACTGGTGTTCAGCACCCCCCAGCTCTGCTGGGACAGGTGGCAGTAGTTCAGGGCCCGGAGCACCTCCCACAGGTGCCAGCTGAGGCGGAAATCCAGCGGGTCAGAGGTGACACTCCTGGGATCCAGCAGCTGGTCAAGCTCATAGGACCTGCAGAGGAAAACTGGTAACTGGGAGAGCTGATTGCACCCACAAAGTCAAATCCAACCCCCTCCCTTCACCCATCTCCACATGTGTGACTTACATCCATGTGAGGGTTGGTTTTCTAAGAAAAAAAATGGACAGTATTTACTGCTAAAATTCCTATGAGTCTGCACCCAGACTGTCACCCCTTTTCCTCTGTATGTGCTCCTCTGAAGATTTCTCACTGCCTTCAAAAAAGGCAGCTACAGAGAAGCCTTCCTGCACTCTTCAGACACAGAAAGCACCTAAACCCCCACAAATGTGCCCCAAAGCATAAGGTTCCCTATTGCCCTGGGTTCCAACAATTCCATCTCTACCATCCCCAGGTGACACCACCTTTGTCAGGAGTGTATGTGGGGCTGATTTCAGATTGCTCTAAGAGGTTCAGGCTGATTTCACACTCCTGGTTGGTGAACTCAGGAAATCACTGACTGATCATGACTTTTCTAAATACTTACTGAACCCTTTGCCCACTTACCTGTCACTGTAGAGCTTTAACAAATGGAAGCAGACATCTCTCAGGGGCCTTCCACCATTGTCATCTTCCTCAATGACATACCCAGAATCTTCCAGGTAAGGAGGCAGAGGACAGCAGGCGTATTTTTCACACTCTGAGGTGTTCTAGGAAGATAGTTTCAACAGTAAGTTTGAAGATAGTATTCTGAACAAAACTGAATTCCACAGCTCAGCAGGCTCAGGAGACTCCTTCTGCACCTGCAGCTGGAACCTCCCCAGAACTATGGACCAACATGAAAAACCTGAACCCAAAATGTTTGGGAATGTTCACGTCTCCCACCAAGCTCTTAAAGACCACTGCCTGGAGGTACAGCCAGCTCTCACACACAGCCTGTATTCCCAAAGGCTTTTGTAGCTGCAAAACCACGTAGGCCTTGATGGAATGATGTGGGTGCATCCCAGGGAGCCTTCTCTCTGCAGCTAAGCAGGGTCTGGGCAGCCACAAGCAGCACTGCACACTCTGAGGCAGCCAAAACAATCAACCAAGAACTTTCACTGCAGCTGGGTACTCAAAAGTGCTCAACAGTGTGCACACTAAATACTGCAGCAGACATCAGTGACAAGTTTCCAGACTTGCTGCTGTGCTTAGGCTGCCTTGAGGATGGAGGGCTGAGCTGGCTTTAGTTAAATGATTAAACACGTTTTTCAGCAGAACCCTTTGTCCTGCTGCACACAGAGCTGAGAGCTCTGCAGCAGCGCACAGGGCTCTGCATAATGCATGCAGCCACAGGGGTGTGGACAGTGTCTGGGGGGCTGAGGGGGCACACGCTGGGTGTGGAGCACCATGGGCTGCTGGACTAGGCAGCTGAGGATTAATGACCCCAGTGGGAAAACCTGCCTGCCTCAAAAAGGCTTTCCTGCTGATGGCCACTGTCCCTCTTCCTAATTTTGTCCAGCTGTCAAACAGCTAGACAAAACCTGGAAACACTCCATAAGTGGGTTTTCTCCACAGAATTTATGATTCTATAGAATCACAGAATGGTTTGGGTTGGAAGTACCTTAAAGTTCATCCAGCTTCACTCCCTACCATAGGGACACCTTCCACTGTGCCAGGCTGCTCCAAGCCCTGTCCACCCTGGCTTGGGACGCTTCCATGGATCCAGGAGCAGCCACAGCTGCTCTGGGCACCCTGTGCCCGGGCATGCCCACCCTCCCAGGGAGGAATTCTTTCCTGGTATCTCACCTAACTCACCCTCTGGCAGTGGGAAGCCATTCCCCCCCACATCCTATGCTCAATCCCACACTCAGCAATTCCTGGCTGCTCACAGGAGCCTCCACGCAGCACCAGAGAGGCAGGAGCACCCTGGAGGGCTCCTTTGGCAGGAGGGAGTGACCCACCTGAAAGGCCGACTCGTACATGGCCAGAGCCTTGGAGATGGAGGCGGTGGGGGGCAGCAGGTACCAGAGGTGCACGGCCACGCAGCGCTTCCAGTCCAGCAGCGAGCACACGTTGACGCTGATCCTCTCGGAGAGCTGCCACACCTGGTGCCACACACCCTGCTCAGCCACACCTGCTGCTGTGTGCAGCAGCACAGGTGGCTCTGGGAGAGGAGCCCCTCCCTGCAGTGCCCGTGGCTGCCCAGCACGGCCCACCAGAGCGGGGGTGATTGGGAGGGTAAGAAAGGAAAAGTTTCCCTAAGGTAACCATCTTTCTCTTAAAAGTTAATGATTTCTATCTGGAGTTACCAACAGGTACACCTCACACAGAGTCTGTCACAGCCAGCAACACTGCCACAGGTTTCAGAGAACCAGACCCTGCTGAAGAAACCTTCTCCTGACTCAGTTTCCTAAAAAAGCATACTAAGAAAACCTTGCCATCCCTCTTGCCAGCTCTAACATGCTCCAGAAAATCTGTTTGGACATTGGGCACTCAGGATTGTTTGCATTTTGAAAATTGTCTTATGGGCGCTTTTGATTGTTTTTATCATTTTGTGTTGATTGAATTGATCCTTCAGAGAAGCTTTCTTAACAACATCAAAATGGGGAGTTGTGGGGACCCTGAGACGCATTCCCTGGGCTAGGGAGGCACAAGAAGCTTCCCTCAAAAGCTGTTAGACCCCATTGGCTCCTTCCCTTTTCCTATGCCCCTCAGCCACTCCCTCCCTATTGCCCCACTGCCCATCATCTTTGTACTGTTGTGCAGCCCCTGCCTCTCGAGGCACAGGGAGCTGGACTCTCCCCGTGAGCCTGGCTTTCGGACCCTGAAATGTCACCGGGCAGCCGAAGGAAACAAACACCTATGGCTGAATGACAAAGCCCCGTGCAGCTGAAGGAAACACCTGAGGCCAGCTCGCCGGCCCTCGGTGCTCCCTCGCCCGGCTCAGCAGCGCCCGGGGCCGTCCTTACCGGCTTGCCCGCCAGCAGGGCGAAGAGGCGCAGCCGCTCCTCCTGCATGAAGCGGTCGCTGTGCAGGCGGTGCCAGTCCACCAGCTGCAGGGTCAGCAGGTCCCGCACGGGCTGGCTCCCGGCCAGCTGCGACAGCAGCAGCGCCAGCCGGTGGTCACCTGCAGGGACACCCAGAGCTGCACACCTCGGAGCCCCTCAGGCCTTGGGGCTGGGAGGGACCCCAAAGCTCATCCCGTTCCTGCCACGGGCAGGGACACCTTCCACTAGGTCACTTGCTCCAAGCCCCACCACTGGAGCGTGGAACACTTCCAGGAATGGGGAGGCCACCACTCCAATGTTTCTTACAAAATAAACCACTCCATAAACACCTGGTATGAAAGACAGGGATGAAACCTGCCATAAGGCTCTGAAAAGACATGTTTTTAACTCAAATATAAAATGTCTGGACAGAAGCTCAATTAAAAAGAGCATTCATTAAAAATTCAAAGCTATGAAACCTCCCAGTTCCAAATGCACTCCAGCAGCACTTCCTTACTGGGAGTAGTTGCCAGAGTGAAGGGGACCAGGGAGTCCAGCAGCAGCCCCTACACAATCTTCAAGGCCAGGTTGGACGGGGCTTGGAGCTACCTTGGATAGTGGAGGGAGTCCCTGCCTACAGCAGGAAGTGGGACTGGATGGACTTTAAAGTCCCTTCCATGATTTTGTGGTCACTGACAAGGGGACATTCCACATGCAGAGCAGCCAGTGACTATGAGCCCTCTAAGTTTAAACTCCCTTTGTGGGTGTCCTTTCTCCTCTACACAAAAGTTGTGATTTAGGAACCTTACAGAATCACAGAATACCCACAGGGAACCCCCAGTGCCACCGTGCCCTGCCCAGACCCCACCAACCCCACCTTGGGCATCCCTGGCAGCGCTGGCCAAAGGCTCCTGGAGCTCTGGCAGCCTCAGGGCCGTGCCCATTCCCCGGGCAGTGCCAGCACCCCGGGGTGCTCACCTGCCTGCTGTGCCAGCCTGCAGGCCTCGCCGATCCTCTTGCCCGTGAGGCAGCTGAACACAGCCTCGACGTGGCTGCCGTGCCGGGACAGGGCCACCTCGTCCTCGATGCGCCCGGCCGCCGTCTCCGACAGCCAGCGCGAGAAGGCCCGGCGGCGCTCCAGCGCCAGCACGTACTCGCTGGGCTCCTCCAGGCTGGCCTCCAGCTCCTTCAGCTTGCCCCAGAGCGCCTCGCACAACGTCCAGGCCAAGCACCAGTGCTTCACAATGGCTGCGGGGACACACACCGGCGTCAGGAGTGGAAGCACAGAACTCAGAGAGGCTCATGTGAGAATAACTCTGGAGGGTTCTCTGTCCCCACCCTGGAGGGTTCACTGTCCCCACCCTGGAGGGTTCACTGTCCCCAGTGTGTTTGGCAGGGGCTGCCCAGGGACGGTTGGAGTGCCCATCCCTGCAGGTGTCCCCTGGAGGTAACATTCAGTGCTCTGGCCTCGCGACAAGGTGGGCACAAGGCACAGCTGGGAGGGGCTGCTCCAACCTAAACCATTCTGTGAGAAGGATCATTCTGTACTCACTCTCTGCCACAGTGGGATCTTCAGATGCATTCCTGACCCAGTCAGCATAGTCATGGATAGCAGAGACTCCAGGGTTGGGGGCCAGGAGAGGACAGGGCTCATCCATGTGGACAGTGCTGTGCTTCAGCTTTATCTCCAGAGGGGTGAGATACAGCTCCTTGTCTCTGTCCATTTTCCACTGCTCCAAGCTCAACTTTTCCACATGAACTTTGAAAGGGGATTCTGTGAGTCTGGAGGAAAAGAGGAGATAGATCAGGTAGCAGAAGTTCTGCATGTTCTCCATGCAAGTGGAGCAGCTCATCCTGCACCTTGTCCTAATTAAAACATGACTGAAGGCATGAAGGTTCTGGCAAGTCTGGGATTTGGAGCCAGGGTTTGGGACCCTGAACAGCCTGGGGTAGTGGAAGGTGTCCCTGGCCACAGCAGTGGGTTGGAACAATATGGTCTTTAAGTCTCTGAACCCAAACCTTCTGTGATTTGGTGAATAAACTGTGACTCACTGAAATCTGCAGAGGCAGCAAGCACACCTTCATCCCAGCTCATTCCTCAGCACTTCACATATGCTGGAGAACATCCAGACAAGCTTTCTGGAGCACTGAAATGAGCTATATTTCAGTCTAGTTCAGGTATGGAGACCCTAAAGGCCCATGTGCTGCTGGATGCACAGGCACTATGAAGGTGCCTGGGAATTACTAGAACTTCCTCAGGAAGGGCAGATATCCTCAGGGAGAACCAAGAGATTGGAAGCTTTCTGGACAACAACTCTGAACCTTCCCTTTAATCTTGTGCTGGGTGACAATGCTATTTGTTTGATAAAAAAGAAAAACCAAATCCTCTTACTATGCTATTCCAGGATTTGACAGAGACATTTTTGTGGAGAAGGGCCATGAAGGAGATCTCCATGGCTAACAGCATCTTGCACCACTCCTGCATGTCAGAAGGAACAGTGACCCACAACCAGGATTCTGCCAGAAGGGTGAGAATGTCACATCCATCCTGAAGGAAACCACTACTCACGATTTGGGAGCCACAGGAGTTGGCAGGAATCCGTATTCCACGGGCTCCAGCTGAGCATCTTCCACTTCACTCGAGCCACTCAACTGATCTCCACAATTGGCCAGCGTCCAGTTGGGTCCCCAGCCAACCCGGAAGGAGCGGCCCATGAAGAGTCCCATGTCCATCAGGAGCTTCCCTTTCCCGTAGGTGATGGACCTCTCCAGGGGGACGAGCCCGCGCTGCCTGCGCGCCCCCACCGTCCTCACCTGCACCTCGGGCGCCGCCGCGGGCACCGCGAACGCCGGGGCCAGCGGAGACGCCGCCGACCACGGCGCGGCCGAGGGGGGACTGCCCAAAGTCCTCGGGCCCTTGGCATCTGCCACAGCAGCACTCGGGGCGTGGAAAAGGACACTGGCAAACTTGGACTGCAGCAGCCCGGCAGCTGACGGGGAGAAGCAGGAACAACGTGTCAGTGCAAGGGCACCTGTGTTTCCCAGGGCATTTCTGGGCTTTGAAAGGATTTCAGGAATTCCCAGAACAGGCAGCGGCAAATGTCTGGACGGTGTGATGGGAACATGGAGCCAAGTGTGACTGTGTGCGGTGCTGAGTCCCACTGAGCCTCCAGCACTGCCCACACATGGGGTGCTCCAGGAAGGGGAGAGGCACAGCACCAGCCCAAACTGGGCCATTCCCAAAGGAGTCCCCGATTTAATGTTGGAATCAGGACATCGAACAGCAGTGGGGTGGCACACGGATCACCAGGGCTCACGCTGGCCCCACACACACCTCAGGGCTGTCCCTGCCAGTCACGTGGGCTTTGATTGATTAACAGATCTGAATGAATGGGTTTCCTCCATCAGGGAGCACCTTCCTGCTTGTTCCCAGAGGTATTCCCCAATATCCCTATGGAAAGCACCACTGAGTGCAAGGAGCCAGGTTTGGGCAGTGGGGGAATCTGGTAGGGGCTGCCCCTGTGCAGGGCACAGCTGGTGCCCACAGCAGACCCACCAAAGGCCACCTCCAAACCAAGCTGCAAAATCAGTGCCTCTGGGAGATCTTAAAAGGAGAAAAAAACCCACACAAGCAGGAAAAAAACAAGACAAGAAAAAAAAATTAAAATATCAGTGCAAGCTTCAGAGGAGGTGAGGAGGTGCTCCAGGCACTGGAGTATCAGGGCAGGGCTTGTGCTGGAGCAGGGAACGAAGAGAGGAGGAAGGAGTGGCAGGAAGGAACTGCTGCAGACACCATGATTTTGCCTGTTCATGTTAAAATTCACCTTTCTTCACACAACCTGTGTGGCTTCTCACCATACCTGAATGTCTCTTCTGTCCTTGTGATTTTGAAATAGGAAGCCTTGGGGAGCAGATCTCTTGGGAAGCATCCATCTTGACAGGCTGCTTCCCAGGATAATCCAGAATCAAATCCAGGTCGTCGTCATCAGCAAGCAAGGAAGCTTTCATGATCTGAGGATGTGGGAAGCCAAGCCAGAACATCAGCAACCCCTCCCACAGCAGCAGCTCAATAAGCTCATCAAAATAGCTCTTCCCACCCAAAAAAACCTCCTACATGCAGCACATGATCAAACAACACAGCCATGCTGCAGATATTCCAAGGAACAATGGAGGCAGAGCCCAGGCTTGTTGCTGATGGATGAGGTTTTACAACTATTGTAAAATAGTGCACAGGACTCACTGGGAGTGACATCCCACAATGATCCTGATTTTTTAGATCTTAGCTCTGTCTGCTGTTTGCCAGCTTAAGGAATAACTTCTGGTCTATTTGTCATTGCAGGTAGAAGCCCTAAAGTGTTCAAGGCTCTGTCCTTCCACAAAAACTACAAATGCCGGAGGGACAGGACCCAGGGATGGCTCCCACTGCCAGAGGGCAGGGCTGGATGGGAGATTGGGAATTGTTCCCTGGCAGGGTGGGCAGGGCTGGGATGGAATTCCCAGAGCAGCTGGGGCTGCCCCTGGATCCCTGGCAGTGCCCAAGGCCAGGCTGGACACTGGGGCTGGAGCAGCCTGGGACAGTGGGAGGTGTCCCTGCCATGGCAGGGGTGGGATGAGACGAGCTTTATGGTTTTTCCCAACCCAAATCTTCTGTGCTACTGTGAAATAAAACCATCAGCACCAAGCCCCAGATCAAGACTAGTTACCCCAAAACATTTTTTTCTACCAAGGCAGAAGGAGCCCAAGGCAGCTGCTCTGGTATCAGTTCAGCTTATCCCAGTGCCCACAGGCCAGAGCTCTGGAAACTGAGCTCTGGCTTTCAGGTGTTCCGTGCCAGCACTGAGCTCTCCACGCGTGGGGCGTTCCCCAGGGCAGAGGTGTGGTGTGTGAGCTCAGTCCCACGCCACAGCATGCACTGATCATTGCAGGCTGCTGTGTGAACACCCTCGTGCTCCTGGAGAAGGGCTCCGCTCACTTCCCGGGGAGGAGCAGGGCAGGACACTGACCTGCAGGACGTAGGGGTTGATGCCCTGGCTGGACGCGATGTGCGTGGACGCTGGCACTGCCTCCTGCTCCTCGGCCAGGGCGTCCTCTGCCGAGGGCTCCTGGGCTGGCTCCTGGGTGACGTCTGCCATGTCACTGTCCAGCTCCACCGCCCTGCCCAGCTGCTCCAGCTCCAGGGGCTGCAGAGACAGAGGCCAGGTCACACCACAGGGCACAGCTCAGCCAGGACAGCCACGGCTCCCACCAGCACCCGTGGGCACTGCCGAGCGCTCCGGCTCCGCCAAGGCTGTGCACCAAGGTCAGGGATGCACACACAGAACCTTCGGGGTGTGCCATGCCAGGGAAGGAGCAGTCCCAGAGCAGCGGTGCCCTCCTGGAGTTTTCCCAGCTCTGCCATTCAGTTTAGGAAACTGTTCTTCAGCACTGCAGTTCTCACATGCCGAGGAAGGAAGAGCTCTGTGTGTCCTGCCTCCCTCCCCCCATCCCAGATCCATCCCCCGTGGTACAAACTCCAATCACAGAGCCTACATTCCCAAAGATCTGCTTTTCACATGGCTACTGGCAGGGTGGGCAGGTCCTGGCACAGGTTCCCAGAGCAGCTGTGGCTGCCCCTGGATCCCTGGTAGTGCCCCTGGATCCCTGGTAGAGCAGCCTGGGACAGTGGAAGGTGTCCCTGCCGTGGCAGGGGTGGCACTGGACGGGCTTTGAGGTCCCTCTAACCTAAACCCTTCCATGATTCCATAGCTAACTGCTCACATGGGCTGTACTTTTGCCCAGCTTGCTCTGTGAGACCTGAGCTCCCTTGTACTATTTGGTTCCAGTTTAACCATCTCATGACTCAGCTTTGTGTTCTATGAAAGCCTCACACTTCCAGCTTCCCAGAAAAAAACACAGCACAGAGCACTGAAGTGATGCAAAAACAGGAGTGAGGAAACCTAGGCAGAGAGCATCCTGGGAGTTCTGTTCAGGAATTAAGGAGCACTCACAAGGCTGTGCTTAGTTCTGTACAGCCAGCCAGGATGGGGTGAATGTTCTCAGCTGAGATAAAAGCACCTGGGACATCTGTAAGGATGGAACTGAATGGGAGATGCAGAATCTGAGCCTGGCCCCACGTGTGGAACAGATTTACAAGTCAAAATATGGTTACAAACACACAAGTTTCACTGCTCCCTTCATTGGGCTTTAATGCAGCAAGCTCCCTTGCAATATTAATAAATTCATTAATATTTAACTTTGTGAGTGAAGACAACAAAAACCAAGTCTAGATACTAAATGTTTCTTACAGCCCAAATAATAGTATTACCGGACGTGTTCTACACCAAGTTCTTGGGAAGTTTTAAGCAATGCTATGATGTTTCTTAGGGTTTTGGGAAACTGATGTTTTTCCTAATTTCAGAAATTAAAACCTAAGTTAATGTTATGCAAATCAGAGAGATTAATTAACCTGGAGGAGTTTTTGCTAAGTACTCTGGATTGTGCAAGAATATTTGAAAACATCAGTGACATTTCCAGTATTCCCAAGTGTTTAAAACCTCAGCTCTGGTCCCCCCAGTCTGAACATGAAGCAGGGAGGGGAGCTGAAGTGATGCTCTTGGGCAGCCACGTGTGCAGCTCAAAATGCAAATAATTAAGGATGTACTCCAGCAGAGGGATGAATGACTGGGTGTTAATTAGCCAAGGAGCCTGGAGAGCTGGAGCAGCAGCTGGCCACTGCTCTGGGATTCTCCATGCAGAAGCCAGCAGCCTGCCCCAGCAGCAGGGTGCACTGCCCAGGCAGCAGATGGTGCTTCTGGAATTGAGGTACAGGGATCACCTGTGGGGAGAGCTCTGCTCTCCTGCCACAGAAATGGTCAGCACAGACTCAAACTGGATACCAGGGAGGAGTTCTAGGTTAGAAACACAGAGCTACTGAGGTAGGAAAGCCTCTGAGCCCAGCAAGTCCAACCGTGCCCCAGCACTGCCAGGGCCACCGCTGACCCCGTCCCAAGTGCCACATCCACAGGCTGTGGAATCCCTCAGGGAGGTGACTTCACCACTGCCCTGGGCAACCTTTGCCAGGGCTGGACAGCCCTTTTCAGGAAGAAGTTTTCCCAATATCCAACCTAAATCTTCCCTGGCATAACTTGAGGCCATTTCCTGCTCCACTCCTCCTGGCAGGAGCTGTGCAGAGCCACAAGGTCCCCCCCTGAGCTGCCTTTTCTCCAGGCTCAGCCCCTTCCCAGCTCCCTCAGGAACTCTCCAGCCCATTCCCAGCTCTGTTCCCTGCCTTGGTCACGCTCCAGCCCCTCCAGGTCTCTCTTGCCTAGAACTGGACAGAGCCCTGGAGGTGTCACAGAGTGCCCAGCACAGGGGATAATCCCTGCCCTGGGGGACAATCCCTGCCCTGGGGCTGTGCCCACCCTGAGGCTGGCACAGCCCAGGGACCATGGGCCTCTTGCCCACCTGGGCTCCTGGTATTCCCAGTGAACTGGATCAAACATTCCTGTGTGTAAGATGGGCCCAGCACTAAGGATGTTTTGCAAAGGTTTAAAGCAGTCACATCCAACACATATATGTTTATGAAGCCAGCATATAGCCAGCCTTTAAAAAAGTATTATTTTAATAAAAATAGAGCACATTCTTAAAATGAAAAGTAGACAGTCTTGCACACTAATGATGGTAAAGGCAACTGAGTGCACGGCATCACTGTCCAGGCAGGCAGCACATGGCGGTGGCATTACGGGCGTGCATTTAATAGTCACAAAAACAAGGGTTCTTCCAGAAGAGGTGCAAATCTGCCAAACTCAGACTAGAATTCAAACAAGAAACAAGGGTTGAAAGCCTTCCCGCCCCGTCCTCAGTCTGAAATGTCAAGTGCCTCAAAGGAAAACAACACACAGCCACTCAGGCAGAGCTCAGAAGAGTTTCTGTAAGGCTTCACTCTCCAGCTTGCACGTTACTCCGACCACCCCCTTCCCAGGCACCAGCTATTCTCCAAATTCCATGTCATCAACCCCCTTCAGTCACTGCTCTCCTTCTACCTGAGCCGGGGGCGCTGGCTTGCCGTTCAGGGCCATCTGCTGGGGTGGCAGGTGCCCTGGGGGTGGCACAGGCATGGTCTTTAACTTCTTGGTGTCCACTTTTAAAGCATGATCTTCCTCTTCTTCATCAGAGTCTTGCAAGCCATACTTGGAAAAGTGTGCTACCTGTGTTAAGAAGGACAAACGTGTCACAGCTAGGAAGGGAAATTTCTGGAAGGCCTGAACACTGGGCAGGTGTAATTGTGCCCTATACAGGTGTCCTAGCACACAACTCTTGGGACACCAGCAATAAATTCAACCTCTCTACAGACCAAAACCAACTGCTCTACGCAGGTCTGAGGCCACAGTTTTCACCACAGAACCTCAGACTGGTTTGGACTGGGAGGGACCTTAAAGCTCATTCATTCCATGGACAGGGGCACCTTCCAGCTTGCTCCAAGCCCCATCCAACCCAACCCTGAACACTGCCAGGAAGGAGGAGCTGCTTTGGTGAGGACAGTTCTCACCAGAGGGACTCGAGACAGCTGTCCAAAGTCAGAAATGCCTTGAGCTGGTGTAAGAGATGGTCCAAAGTTTCCTGCATTTGCCTCAGGACCATCACAAGGACCCTGCAGACCCCTGACAGGAGCTCTGGCCTGGCCGAGGTGGATGTGGACACTTGCCAAGTGACTGTTTGCAGGTGCACTTGCTGTGCTTCTACAGAACGCTGCATTCCAGCAGGTTGTGACAAGTGGTGGCTGGTCCCTGTACCTGTATGCCAGCACCTGCTTCACAGACCAAGGGGCTCTTGTCAATGGCCCAGCAATCTTGCCCACCTTCTGGCCAGATTCCACTTGCTTTGGCTAAAAACTGTATGAACTGTAACTTTTTGGGAAGACACCCCGATGGACAACAGCGAATCCACGTGGCTGGACCATTGAGGATCTCATCTCTCCATTTGATAGCTATAATCCCCTTTCCCCTCCTCTCTATCGTTTATTTCCTTTCTGTCCCCTCTATGGCATTTGCTGCTGGCACTCTGTAACAGAGCGCGTTTGCTGTGATTAAACTGCTGCCCCCCCGCCGTTTGGGATGTGTTAAGGAGCCACCAGGACGCCGTGCCCAGCCTTGGGGACACTGGGGACGCTGCAGCCCGCAGCCCAGGGTGGCACGGGGCTCACCTTGAAGACCCAGGAGCCGGTCTCGGGGCGGTACTCCTTGAAGCGCGCGCCCTGCTTGCGGGACACGGCCTCCAGCCGGCCCTCGTAGTCCATCTCGGCCAGCCGCTCAGGGCTCTTGATCAGGCACCGCGACGTCTTGTCTGTGGGCCACACGCCGTCCAGGGTCACCTCGGCCCGCCTGCAACAGGACAGGGGCTGGGCAACCTGGGCAGGGCAGCAGGGCACAGCCCCAGCACAGCCCCGGCCAGGGAAACTCACATTAAACCCAGTTTGTGCTTCAGGAACCTGGAAGCGACTCGCTGACACTGTCAACCCAACGCACCATTTGGATTTGTCCCTTGGTTGCAGCCTGCAAGCACGGCACTGTCAGGATTCTAACTTACCTATTCAACCCTTCCCCAATGGGAGGCTTCTTTTCGTCATCAGGGTAAACAATAACTTCTTTTCTCCGGATATGTACAATCTCATCCAGGTTTAGATTTGTTAGATTTACTTCTCCTTCGAAGTAAATCGATCCATAACCTGCAAAACAACCCAAAAGGTCACAATTAAATTGTCTGTGAAAAGTCATGTGCCAGAGAGCCCACGTTCCTGCTGTGCTCCTCCTGTCCCCACCCAGCCCCATCCTGTCTCCCAAGCAAAGTGGCACATCCTTCCCCCTGAGAAAGCTCTGGAGGAGCATTATCAACTTTGACATCAATATCAAATGGCTGGGAGAGCTGGGAATATTCAACCTGGAGAAGGGGAAGGCTCCAGGGAGAGCTCAGAGCCCTGCCAGGGCCTGGAGGGGCTCCAGGAGAGCTGCAGAGGGACTGGGGACAAGGATGGAGGGACAGGAGCCAGGGAATGGCTCCCACTGCCAGAGGGCAGGGATGGGTGGGAGATTGGGAACTGGGAATTGTTCCCTGGCAGGGTGGGCAGGGCTGGGATGGAATTCCCAGATTCCCCTGGATCCCTGGCAGTGCCAAAGGCCAGGCTGGACACTGGGGCTTGGAGCAGCCTGGGACAGTGGAAGGTGTCCCTGCCCATGGAATGGGATGAGTTTTAATGTCCTACCCAAACCAAATCAGTCTGTGATACTGGGATTTATTTTATCCTAAAATCCTACAATACTGTGATGCAAATTGCTGCCAAAGCAAGGGCACTGGTGACAGCCAGGCTGAGGGTTTGGAACACGGGTTCTGCAGCTTTAGGACCCCTGGCCCAGGGTGAAGGCCCTTCCTGGGCCGGGGGTCTCACCCGTGCGGCCGATGGTGAAGTCTGTCACGATACATTCTTTCCTGTCGTTGGTCAGCCGGGCCAGCTCCTCCAGGGTCGGGATGGTGTAGTAGCCAGCTCGTGTCAGGACGATCCCTGCAACACAACATTCCCTGAGAACAGGGCTGGCAGCAATGTATCAGCATTCTCAGACTGTTATCCCATTTCTTCTGCCAGCCTGAACAGCTGGAGGTTCAGCTGCAGCTGGAAGCCTCAGAGGAACTGAAAACCAGGGCACTCAAAGCCAACAGATACCACAACACCTTCATTCCACAGCCTCCAGAGCACATTTAAATCAACTGCTCTGGCAGGTTCTGCCCAGGCACCTGCCAGAGAGCAGCAGGTGTGCAAACATGAAGGGAATAAGGTGCACAGGGAGAGGAAAAATTGCAAATGCATCAACACCTGAAGGAAACACTCTCCCAGGCTTAGTAGCCTGGGGCCTCAGGCACTGCTGACCAAACTGCAGCTTCTTCTACATTTAACAGACTCCAATTCTTCATCTGTTAATCTGTCTAATAATCTTCCTATTTCCCAAAAGCATTCTCCATCTACAAAATATCTAGACACATTTCATTTGCACATGTCACCTGCCAGCTCCATCACATGCCACAGAAGTATTACCTGGAAGGATTAACGAATCTTTTCCCTTTACTTTCTCAAGTTTAAAGAACTCCAACACATGTGATATAAAATTGGGGGATAAAATTAAAATGCTTACTGACTCAGCAGCTAAAATTTCTGCACTAGGCAAGAAAAGCAAGATTTGGATTCTGGTGGAAGGAGGGGAAAAGCAAAATCTGAGGGTGTCAAAGAGCACAAAGCTCTGCATGCAATGGCTCACCTGCAGGATGCAGCTGGGCCCCAGGCTCGACCTCCTTGTCCCACTCCTCCTGCAGGGAATCCTCCTGGAAGGAGGCGTCCTCGCTGCTGCCCTCCAGCCCGTTGCGCAGCGCCGCGCGCATGTTCAGCGCCACGATGGTGTCGTCCATGCTCGAGTGGGACTTGTGCCCGCTGCCCTCCAGGCTCTGGGGAATGGGCTTGGCTATGGGGTTGGTGTAAAACCTGGTCACCTCGTGGGCCTCCTCCTCATCCTCCCGCTCCCCGTCCTGCCTGTGGTTCTCCTCGGGAGGCACCGACAGGAAGAACCTGCGCAGAGGAAGGACTGTGTGAATTACTTTGTTCCGAGGGACTTACGCCAACATTCCTGTGCAGGGACAGGGACTTGGGTGATCCCTTGAGTCTCTCCCTGCTCAGGAGACTCTGATTCTATGATTAAAATTCTGCTCTTTCCACACAAAGAGCAAACAGGACCACACCAACTGCAGTGTCAGTGATTACCCCCCTTCCCTCTGCTCCTGCCTGACCGCCTCTGCCACTGAGGCTCCCGCTACAGCAAGGACAGTGGTGAGACTGAACAGCCCCCACGTGCTGGGGACTAAAGCACGTGCCCTGTGCAGAGCTGAGTGGAACAGGGAGCTCAGGCTGGAGAGAAGCCTCAAAAGGGGGTGTAACAGCAATACCCACAGGGCCTGGGTGACCTCGCTGCCACAGCAGCTCTTATTTTAGTAGCTTTCAATAAAATCAACATGGTGAGCTGGGCAGGTTTTTTCCAGACTCTGATTAAAAGAAAACCAAAGCAAAAATCAGAGTTCAACTGAAATATGGCCACAGGCTTTTTAGAGGAGGTTGGAATTCTGGCTTTTGCAGGGGAGAGATGTAGCCTTAGAGGTTCCTCACTGTAATCTGTACAAAACACATACATAGAAAATAGAAATATGAGACATGAAGATCAGTGGAGCTCCCTTGTAATTCCCACATCACTGAGGACTGACCAGCAGAGGTTCTTCTCCCCTCAGAGTCAGGTTTAGCGCTTCTCCCAAGGAATATCCTGGTTTCTTGATACACGGAAGGAAGAGAGACTCGTCCAGAACAAAAGTCCCTGCTCTCTGACCCAGATTTTGGGTGGGGTGAGCTGGCAGTGCCCACACAGGAAGAACACATGGTTAGTGCCGGAGGAAATGCATCTCCTAGCCGGTCAACTGCTCTCAAGGAACAGTGAAGTGACATCCCTGAGAAGGGGCTGCTGCACTGCTGTAATTTAGGGACAGGCAGAACCAGTCTGCATTTCTGAGGACACTGCCCTGCAGGGTGACTCGCTCACCTGTCCCCATTCTCTGGGTACTCCGACGGCGACGCCAGGTCCTCGTTCTCTCTGCTCACGGGGGAAAACAGGTTGCTGCTGCTGAGGTTCTTCAGAACCAGCTTCTTGATGCTCTTCCTAAAAACATAACGCAGCAAGGAAGGGGAATTTGGATCTATCCACTGCATACATGTATATTTCATACTTAATTCAGATGCTCCAAGGACCAGGAACCAGCTCTAAGACATGTTCCCACAACCCAGACACATCAAGTCTCCTGTAACAGATCCTAAAATTGTTTTGGGAATTCTACTCAAGGCCTTGTTTTATATAGACGTGTAAAAACCAGAAGTCAGTGAATGGCTCAAAGCCCAAGTTCAGCAAACCACAGTGTTCTCTGTTTCCTAAATCAGCTTTTCTAGAAGCACAGAAGGTCTGGCCCACAGATGCAGGTTGATTTTACAGCAGGGTCACCTTAATCATTTAGTTTTTTGTTTCTACTCAACTCCAAACCTTGCCAAACCCTTTTCTATGTGACTGCCACTGATGTAGCTAAAAACTGAACCCAAAACTTCACTTAGGCAGATCCATAATTTATTTCTTACAGAAACATCTGTGGCTCTGAAACAGAACCAGAGCTGGCATAAAACCATCAGAAATCTGCCTCCATACTTAGGGCATGAGCAAACCTAGTATTGTTGACACTCCCAGTTCAGGAGCAGGAAGTACTACCCTGTGCAAGCTTTCCTTGTAAGAATTCCCCAATGACTTTATAGGAGCTTTGCTCCCATCACAGGCTGGCCTCATTTTACAGCTTATTCGGCCTCAACAGTCTAAAGTGAACCTTTTCCTCTCCTCTACAGAAAACAGTTCCAGTGAAGTCTTACAGACAACTTGTTATTGTTCTTCCAATCTGAGCCAGGGCACAAAATCCTGAGATTTGGGGTAATACACACGAGTTTCCAGAAGATTCTCACAGAGACAAAAAAGATGCTCACTTTGGCATGAAGGCTCCGTTGGACAGGGAGGGCTCATCATCATCCAGCCCATCAAAGAGCTGGGATTTGGCCGAGCCCGCTGACTGCAGGGCCTTGGGCCGCACTCTGGTCGCGGGGCGTGGGGTCAGCTTGTAGTGGGTGGGAGTCGTCAGGGCCTTCTGGGCTGCTGGGTTGGTTGGCTTCAGCCTCTGGAACAGAAAGATGGACAGTTGGACATCTCAGGCACGGGGACAGAGCTTTAGGGTGCTCCAGCCCAGGCCCCTGAAAGGCAAAGGGGGTGGTAAGTAAAGGGGAGCAGTAATTGCACCCAGGTTAGGGGGCTCCACGCACAGCCCCAGCCACCAGCCTGGATCCATGGGCACCCCCGGGCTCCAGCTGCCAGGCAGGACTCACCTCCAGCCCCCAGCATCTGCCCAGGGGCAGCAGACACCCAGAACCTCCCCTATCACCTCAAAAGCCTGGGAAGCGTTTGTTTTGTCATCTTTTGAACAAAGCAACAGGGCAAGGTTTATCAGAGACTCCTAGGAATGTCCTAAGCAAAGCACTACAATTATTTTCCAAGCGTTAACAACGATCCATATTTATTCCAAATCAGCAGCTGGGAGCACAGGAACTCCATAGCAGGAAATCATGGAATGGTTTGGGCTGGAAAGTACCTTAAAAGATCATGCACTTCCAACCCCCCTGCCATGGGCAGGGAGCTTTCCACTGGAATAAAATGAAGCCCTCTGTGTCCTGGATGGTAAAAAGCCACTGCACCACTGGCAGAGCACAGAGAGCAACCTACTTGGCTGCTCAGTGTGCACTGAAGTGAGGACTGCACACAAAGTAATTCCAACTGTCACCCATGAAATGAGCTCAGTGCTGACGGGCACTTACCTCTTCCTTCTTCTTCGGGTCTGACATGGGGTTTCTGAAGAGAGGGGAGTCTCCAAAGGGTGAGTAGGTCAGGCTGTTGAGGTGCTGCTGCAGGACAGCTTGCTGGGCTGCAGAGGCGTTGGGGTCTGTCAGAGCTACAAAAGGAGCAGCATTTCAGTTTTAGAGCTCTGGGAACAGAACCAGGGCAGGGAGAAACACAGCAGCTCCCAGAGTATCTCCTTCCTCCATCAGAGTGTGCAACCAGAGTCAGAGTTCTCATGGGTGAAAAGCTGAGGACACAGAGGGCTACAGAGCAGTGCCAGAACAGTCAGTCCTGGTGGTTTCTGGAAGCGTGTGCAGGGAAAATAATTAATGCAGAATTTTGACATTACTGCTACCACAACATACAACTCTAGAGTCCCCTCTGCAATGGATTCGAAATATTGTCTCTCTGTCTTAAAGCATTTCATTTTAATGCCTATTAAAATGCTCTAGGACTTCACCCCATGAAACATTCAAGCCACCAAAAGCAGCTTAATTATTTTGTTTGGATTTATTATTAATTATTAATTCCAACAAAAACAGGGTGGGATGCAGGCATTCTCAAAGAACAACAAAACCACTCTCAGAAGAACAGCTTACTGTCAGGATCTGCAGGAAGTCAGGAGAGCTGGAGACAACTGCGTCTTATTTTTATCCCAAAGGCACAGCATTCCTGTTAATAAAGGCCCTCTAGGCCTCTCCTATCTGGAAGTACTGAAAAATCCAACTTTGCACTTCCCTTACTTTTCTTTGTGCACATCTATTCTTGCTGCCCAAATTCAATTTGGGAAACGTTACTGATCTTCAAGACAATGCTCTAAAATAGGTGTAATTATTTGGCACATAAAGCAACTTGGAATTCCTTTAAAAATATCCATATAACTAGCAGAAAAAGGGTCATCAACACAGTCTGCACTGTGAGTGAGAACAGAAGCGGCCTGAGGAGATGCTCTGTCATTCCAAACCCTTTGGGAAGGGTGTGCTCCTGCCTTCAGGCCCATGAGAACAAGGCAGCAAGCAGCAGGCTCATGGACACTCACCTACGGCAGGCTGGGGGGCCCCGAAGCCCAGGGTGGCTGTGGATGTGTTGAATCCTGGGGCTCCAAAGGCCCCCGTTCCCAGCGTTCCCCCCAGCTTCGGCTGCGTGTTTCCAAACAAGGACGTCTGTCCTGCCCCCAGAGCTGTGACATGAGAGGTGGCTGTCAGTTACTACAGGACTCTGACAAGGTCACTGGCACAACAAGCAATCAGTTCCTTACTGGACTGCATGAAACACTCTCCATGCCCATGGACGCTGCAGGCAGCAGAGGCTCTGAGCACAGAGCCTCACCAATCCCACCAGTGCTGCCCCGTTTCTGTCAGGCCACTTGGCACTGTGCTAAGCTCCCCTTGGAGCTGCCCTGAGCCATCCTGGCTTGAAGCTGAAACATGCCCCACCCAGCCTTTCCCAACTCAGCTACAGGCAATGCCCAGGCTGGACCAGCACTGCAGCCTGAGGGCTGGAGCTGCCCAGGAATGAGCTGGGAAACTGCTTACCTGTTCCAAACCCTGTTCCAAGTCCAGTGCCCAGAGTCCCAGTCGCAGGCTTATTTCCAAACAAGCTATTTCCAGCAGTGTTGGCACCAAAACCTTCAACAACAGAACGAGCAGCTCATTAGAGATGAAATGAAAACCATGTATTTAAATAAATACGCCCCAGAGGGTTGAAGAGCCCTGCCAAAGTCAAATTTCTCACTGCTTCCAGCAGCGCAGGTTAAACTGACAGATTAAGCAGCAAGAAGGGACTTCACTGGCAATAAACACATTTTAGTTATAAATATAGCATTAAAGCAGCACAGAAAAATGTTGGTCTGCCTTCTTAAGCTTTTCAGTTTGTTACAAACTTCAGTTTCCCAGAAAGACAGGGCTAACATGATACTGTTTTATCTGGTAATGGAGTAAAACATGCAGGGGTTTTTTGAGTGCCTGGAGGGAACAAGCCTCATTTCACCCTGCTTAAACCACACACATTTCTCTGACCCTCACCACAGAGCAGGTGGGAACTCAGATCTGCACAGTTGAAGGGCACAGCTATAGCTGGAACAAGACCACCCCAAATCCACCATGAGCTCAGTTCTACTGCAGATGCTGACCCCATCCCATGCTTGGTTAGTACACAAAGTCAGGATTAAACTGAAAAACTGCAGGTATGCATCAACTCCTTGGAATCCATCTCCATTCCTCCTATAAACTGCTGCACAGGCAAACCAAAACCACATACTGCAAAGGCTGGTCTCCACCAAACACTGCCAACACACTGTGGGGCCATGGAGATCCTGAGCAGCAGAACATGAACTCAAAAGCACTTTCACACCCCTGGGAGGTTTGCCCAGGACTGCTCACCACAGTCAAACCCTGCCTGCCAAGGTGCTGCCCTGGTTCAGAGCACTGAGAACTGCTCAGAGCTTCATTTGGGAAGTGTTGGAATCTTGGATGCTAAAGTTTAAAAGTCTCAGCATCCAGGATTCCAACAGGGAAGGGCCTAAAAGATCAGCAAGTTCCCTCGAGTTCCTCCCTGTCTCTATGGGCAGGCTGACACAGCAGGCTCCACTGCTTCAAGTAAGCAACACAAAACAGCACTGCAGAACAGGGATGGCAGGGTCCAACCCCCTCCTGCTCACTCTCAGACACAGTTTTGTTGCTCTGAAATCCAGAATTAAAAAGGCAGGAGAGATTTCAGAGTCCCATGAAAGAAACTGCCACTCCCTTCATCCACTCCTACACATTCCTCCCGCTCAGTCACACCCACCCAACATCAATTCTCACATCAGAGGCCACCAGGACTCAGGACTTTGGTCCTTCACACCACCAAGGACAACAGCCACCAGCTAAAGAGGAGCTGAGTCAATTCACCTTCACTGCAGTGCAGATCTCCTGACACCCACCCAAGCCCAGGGATCACTGGTTTTATCCCAATTCTCCCAGTGCTGCTGTGCTAACACAGGGTGCTCATAGCTTCCTAACAAACCCTTGAATCCTTGATTTTAGGAGTTTTCAACCACAGAATTACAGCATGGTTAGACTTGGAAGGGACCTCTGAGTCTACCAGCCCAGCTCTGCCCAGGCAGGGCCCCCTGCAGCAGCGACACAGGAACGTGCCCAGGGGGTCTGGGAGGTCTCCAGAGGTGCCCTGGGGGTCTGGGAGGTCTCCAGAGGTGCCCAGGGGGTCTGGGAGGTCTCCAGAGGGGGAGACTCCAGCCCCTGCCTGGGCAGCTCTTCCAGGGCTCTGCCCCTCCAGGGAAGGAAGTTCTTCCTCAGGCTGGGCTGGAACTGCCGTGGTTTAGTTCCTGGCCATTGCTCCTTGGCCTGCCACTGGCACCACTGAGCAGAGCCTGGCACCATCCTGGCACCCCTGGAGAGATGCAGATGGATGGAGAGGGCATTTGTGTGCATGGAGAGGCATTTGGGCACACGGAAGGGCCATCTGGGCACACGGAAGGGCCATTTGTGTGGATTGATGGGTCCCCTCTCAGCCTTCCCTTCTCCAGACCGACCACCCCAGCTCCCACAGCCTCTCCCCACCAGAGATGCTCCAGACCCCAAATCATCTCTGTGGCCTTCCTTGGAGCCTCTCCAGTAGCTCCTGGTCTTCCTTGAACTGTGGAGCCCAGAACTGAACGGGACACTCCAGATGAGCCTCCCTGGAGCTGAGCAGAGCAGGAGGATTCCCTCCCTGATCTGCTGGGAATGCCCTTCCCAATGCTCCCCTGGATCCCAGGGGCTCTCCTGGCATCCCAGGCTGAAAATTCCCTTAACTCACCGAAACAATGGCATTTGATCATCCACAGGGAACCCCACCAAGAGCAAAGGCACAGCCCAGCACATTCCTGTGTGCCAGGACCACTGCTCACCAGACAATTCCAACACTACAGTACTCAGCATGTGCTCTCCACAGCGTGTGCTACACACAGTACAGATTTAAATGATTGAAACCGCATTTCTTCTCCCTGTTCCCAAACTGGAAGGGTTTGCAGGGGTTCCTAAACTCAGAGCAGGTTTCTTACCGAAGAGGCCCCCACCCGTGGTGGTACCGAACGAGGGAGCGCTGGTCGTGGTGGCTCCAAACCCAGCAGGCTTGTTCCCAAACAGGGTCTGAAAGGAAAACAACAGGAATTTGGAAACCTGGAATGCTGATACCACAGGAATTGTATTGGTGTTTCGCTGCAGGCAAGGAAGCAGAACCAAAGCTAAGCACAGCTGAGCCCCCCCAGGCCACCCTCCCATGAGTGGGGTTATCCCAAGCCACCTGCAAGGTCCCCCAAAAGCAGCTGTTAGGGTCAGACTCGAGAGGCTTTACGGCACTTTTCCAGGCTCAGTGATCCTGTGATTTTTGCTCCACCAGTACCAAAATGACTGAATATCAAAAACCAAGTTTGGTTTTGGTCCACCACAACTTATAACCTGTATTTCCAACCTTGTGCTGAGGCACCCCAGGCACTGAGAACCTCAGTATCTCCTGCTGCTTTTATCACTCCACACATCATTTGTTTAAAAAAATGACTCTACTACACCTGTTTGTCCTCCAGTTTACAGCAAACCACCTGACTTTTGTATCTCAGACATCCTAATTCCTAAGCTACACAGCTTCTGTGCAGTCAGCACCCCGGAAGAGGGCTCTGCTTGGTTTTCTCTCTTTATTACGGAGGCAGAGACATACCGAACCACCAACACCAAATCCCGTGTTGGCTTGTCCAAAAAGGCCAGTTCCCGTTCCAAATCCAGTCCCAGCATTTGTATTGGCAGCTGTCCCAAAAAGGCTTCCAGGCTGCGAGGGCTGGGTGACCCCAAAGAGACCCTACAAAAAGGAACCAGGTTAAGGTAATGTTCCCAGGCTTTTCCACGTCCAGCACCACCAACAACAGATCCAGCAGGCAAAATCAGGCAATAAAACAAGGCTGCATTTGCCCTCGTGCTGGGGGAAGAGGAGGGGTGAAGAGCATTCCAGAAGCTTTAGTCCTCCTCCAAGAAATTAGTTACTAACAAGAAATAAAAAAAAACACAAACCAAAAATTTATGTTCCAGGATTTAAAGGATATTGGAATTTCCTCATTGCTTTGAGCCAGGGAGATGGAAAAGAAACATTTCACGGGGTTTTCTGGGAGAAGCCGCAAGAAATTCACAAAGAACATGGGATATTTGGAGCCAAAGCCTCTAGTTATACAACAAGTTACAACTACATAGAATCTTTCTGTTGCAAAAGCCCCCAAATGTTGCTCATTTGTCACCAGAAAGCCCAGGATTTGAATTCCCACAGAAGGTTGACAGTGGGATGACATTATCTGTGTGGAAATGATCGGAAGCACAGGAGTTGCTGGAGAGCAGCTGCTTGAGTGGGTACATGATTTGTGAGCAGCTGACTGCTCTCCAGTTGTCAGGAACAAAGCTGACTGCCAGGAGGCTCCTCGCTCCATCGCACCCTGCTTTTACCCCGCTGTAGTGGAACGTGAGGCACATGCCAGTGCTGCAGCCCACTGCCAGCCCCTCTTACCATGGTGCTGGTGTTGGGCTGGCCCAGGGTGCTGGTGCCCCCGAAGGAGAAGCCAGTGTTCTGCGTGGTGGTGGCCTGGCCGAAAGGTTTGTTGAACAGATTCGTGGTCTGGGACTGCTGCCCAAAGAGCCCGCCGGTGGTGCCCGTGCCAAAGCCGGTCGTACCTGGGACACCAACAGCAGTTAGAGACCCGGCCTGGCAGATCCACACAGGAAAAAAGGTCACAGAATAGCCTGGGCTGTAGGGACCATCCAGTGCCAGCCCTGCCCTGCCCAGACCCCACCAGCCCCACCCTGGGCTTCCCTGGCAGTGCTGCCCAAAGGCTCCTGGAGCTCTGGCAGCCTCGGGGCCGTGCCCATTCCCTGGGCATTGCCGGCACCTCTGGGGAAGAACCTTTCCCTGATTGCAGCCTGAGCTGGCCTGGCCCAGCCCCAGGCGCTCCCTGGTGCTGTCTCTGCTCATCCAACAACCACTTCCATTCCTACAGCCTGGAGGATTTGGATCTGTTTCCAGTCAAATTCCAGAAAGACAAATATCCATTACCTAGGGAAAAATCCATCCCTGGCAGGGTGGGGAGGCCCTGGCACAGGGTGCCCAGAGCAGCTGGGGCTGCCCCTGGATCCCTGGCAGTGCCCAAGGGCAGGTTGGACACTGGGGCTGGAGCAGCCTGGGACAGTGGGAGGTGTCCCTGCCATGGCAGGGGTGGCACTGGGTAGGCTTCAAGGTCCCTTCTAACCCAAACCATTCTGGGATTCTATGATCTACTTACTTTTTAGTTTGCAGCAAAACCTAATAAAAATCCAATTGCTGTTTAAATTTTTCCAAGAGAAAGCAAGAAAACAGATTTCTATGGCAAGGAGCTTCACCAGTGAATGCTGGCAATACAACCAGCACAACTCTGAGCTCACTGCAGTGTTTCAACATTTTGCATCACAGAATTCTAAATGGTTCAACAGAATACTTGCACATGCACTCACAGAACACCAGGGCCAGGCAGTACTTACTGGTTCCAAAAGCAGTTTTATTCTGTCCATAGGAGAAGCCTGTATTGGTAGTGGAAGAGCCAAACAGTCCTGTGGCTGTGCTGGACGTGGCAGTGGAAGAGCCAAACAAGCCAGCAGTTGCTCCTGCTCCTACAGGATTCGTGGGCCCTTTCCTATTTGCCTGGTAGTCTTCCAAACGGAGTTCCTAGAGGAAAATCCAGCTCTTTTTACACTGGATAAGGGCAGGCAAGTGTCCTTACCGCACTCACACAGCACCCCATCTCACCAAGGTGAAACCTCAAGAAAAGCTGCAACACCCACATTTTTAAAAATAAGGACACCAAAAACAGGACGTGAACTTAGACCCATGTTTGGACTTAAATTTGACATCCCAGAGCCTATTTTATAAACTATCTGTTCTGAAGGGTCCAAAACCGACCCAAAAGGGAAGACCCAGGATAAATCCTTGGGAACATTAGTTTATAACAAACAGCTGAGCTCTGCCTGCGATCCTGCTGTTATCTCAGCAGAGCAGGGCTGTTCCAAACAGGATCTCATGTCCTTCTGACAAGATGGAATTTCAGCTCTTCCAGACCTGCATTAAGCACTTAAACCCAACTGCAATTAACATGGTGTTGCATTAACTGTTTTACTTGACAATGTCTCTCGTGTGTGATGCACTGGCGGTTCATTAATATTTTTGCGTTAATGAGCACAGACAGTAACTGTGGCCCAGAAAGCCCGAGGTAAGGCTGTGTCCCCTGCACTGACCTCGAGGGACTTGCTCTCGTACTCCTTCATGGCAGTGATGCACTGGTGCTTGGTGTTGATGTTGGTGCTGACGCCGGACTTCACCATGGTGTCGGTGCCGGTTGGGGGCTGCCAGGAATGGAGGGAGGGCCACGTTAAAATCCAGCCAGACTTGAGGGAACACAGCCAGAACTCCCTGCAGATCCTGGGAAATCCTACACCTAGTACAGACCTGCAGCTCTGTGTGACTGCCCTGCTCAGGCAAGACCCCCACCTGCAGAGCCTGTAGTCCTGGGGCCCATGACCAGGAGGATGTGGAGTTCCAGGAGTGAGTGCAGAGCAGGCCCGGAGCTGCTGCAGGGCTGGAGCCCCTCTGCAGCCAGGCTGGCAGAGCTGGGAGGGCTCACCTGGAGAGGAGAAGCTCCAGGGAGAGCTCAGAGCCCTGCCTGGGCCTGAAGGGGCTCCAGGAGAGCTGCAGAGGGACTGGGGACAAGGATGGAGGGACAGGAGCCAGGGAATGGCTCCCACTGCAGAGGGCAGGGCTGGGATGGAAGATTGGGAATTGGGAATTGTTCCCTGGCAGGGTGGGCAGTGCTGGGATGGAATTCCCAGAGCAGCTGGGGCTGCCCCTGGATCTCTGGCAGTGCCCAAGGCCAGGTTGGACACTGGGGCTGGAGCAGCCTGGGACAGTGGGAGGTGTCCCTGCCGTGGCAGGGGTGGGAATTGGTGGGATTTAGGGCCACTCCCAACCCAAGCCTTGTGTGGTTGCATGGTTTTATGATTCCATCATTATTTGTACAGCTGAGACCTCACCCAGGTATGTTTAATGATTATCAACATTGGAATTACCCACAGGAACACTCAAAACAACTCCCAGCAATTCTGCTTTCAGTTCCACTTTAAAAGCAGTTTACCTCAGCTTCTGACATAAATCCTGGAGCTCTGCATGAATTTCACTATCCCCCCCCCCCTTTTTTAACAGTGCTATGGAAGTACAAATCAGCAGCACTGCAAGAGCCCAGGCAGCAGCACAGCTCTGCCCCCAGAACCTCAGTCTTACATCAGCTCAGTCCAAAAATGAAGAGGGATGAGATCTGCATGAACAAGTGTTTGGGGAACAGAGTCCCTCCTGCAGCAGGCCCCAGGTAGCCCAGTTCCTCAAGGCCTCTCTGCTGGCCACCCTCCAGGTCCAACTGCCACAGAACTTTGTAGCAGTTACTGCATCCTGTCTTAAAGGGGACTCGTCCAGAGGAGACAGGACACCACTCCTTTCCTTCCAGGTCCCATTCCCAGACCAGGAAAGCTGTGCTGGTTCTGACCCATCCCAAGATGTCTCTAACCCTTACTGCTGCCAGCTTTTGCCATGGATCAGCTTGAATTCCATGGCACCTGCTGGGAAGGCTCAGCTTTAGGAGCTCCTTTACTCCTTCAGCGTTGGCTCTACACCCAGCAAGCCTGAAATTCTACAGTGTTTGAGAAGGGATGTTTTCAAATCGGTTCAGAGCACTTGCACATTAACTCATTTTTTCACCTCAGCGACCAAGACACCACTGAATGACTGCAAAATGAATACTTCTCCCAGTGAACAGGCTGGACTAAGAAGAAAGAGCAGAACTTACATTAAATTTAATAGTTGTGCCAGTTGGAGCAGCAGTAAAGCTGGTTGGGCCAAAGAGAGAGCCAGATGTGCTCCCAAAGGGGTTGGAAGTGGTGTTGGTGGTCCCAAAGAGCCCTCCACTGCTGGTGCTCGTACCAAAGTCTGAATAAAGCATAGAAAAATAACAACATCAGTATTAAAACAAACCCGGATTAAGTATTTAAAAATTACACCCTAATACTTTACTCAAATTAGAAACTGGTTTGAAAACGAAAAAACAGCTGGGAAAAATAATTTGACAGCAAAGCTGGAAGATGATGGTGCTGCTAATGCACTTCTCTGCTGCAGAAGTGTCCTTAATTCAGCACCCCAGAAACTCCAGACAAACCACAGCAGCCAGTTTCCTTCTACTCCCAATAAGTAGGAAGAAAATAATCCAGAAACTTTATAGTAAAGAGAATCAGTGAGGCTCCTTTTCTTTGTTCAGAGGGGGCTGCAAGCACTTGTTTTTGCCTCATGAAATTACAGAAGAGTTTAACAGCATTCCCTGTCTTCTGCCACAGACAAACCCACTGTAACTGCTCTGTCACAGGATAAAAACCTGAAATCAAATAGCACCAAAACAGTATTCAGGATAAAAATTTCCAGCCAAACAGTTTGTCAATTTATTTTAAAATGTAGAGCTGAAATCATAGCTACAGATTCAGGAGCATGTGAGCTCCCCCACAGCTCCTGTGGGGACAGGGATGTCACTGTATCCTCCAGGAGAAGCCCCCCCAGCCCCACCCTGAGCCCTGTCCCAGCCCCCAGGTACATGCAGCTCCCACTGCTCTCCCACCCAGCTGCAGGGGGGAACCAGATTCACTCACTTCCAAAACCAGCTGGTTTGTTCTGGGCAAAGGCATTACTCTGGGATGAGAAGAGGCTTCCACCAGTGCTGGTGGTTCCGAAGAGGCTGTTGGATGTGCCAGTGGACGTTCCAAAGCCAAAGCCAGTGCTGGTGGAGGAGGTGGCTGGTTGGTTGAACGTGGTGGACCCGAACAGCCCTCCTGCAGATAGAAACAGGCTGTTAATCCTTCACAGCCTCCTCTGCTTGGGAGCTGTGACAGGTTCATGCTCTCCTGGGCTCGGGAGGGTGTTTTTTGGTTGTTTTTGTTGACGATTCCTTGGTTTGGGGGTTTTCCCTCCGTCCCTCCCTCCTCCAGGCAGCCCGGGCAGTACCTGGCTTTGTCTGCGTGCTCCCGAACAGGCTGCCCGTGTTGTTGCTGGAGCCGAAGGCCGAGGTGCCGAAGGCCCCTCCGCTGGTCGTACCAAAGCCAGCATCTGCAAGCACAGCCCGGTGAGCCCCGCAGGCTGCAGCTCCCCAGACAGCCCCCAGAACACACCCCGCTCCCTTCCAAGCTTCCCAACAAACCCCCTGCGGATCGGCCCCAGCCCCAAACACCCCAGCGGCACCGCCTCCCCTAAGCACTGCATTTTCCACTCTTCCCACGGAAGGAATTTCCACAGCAGACATGGAGCCCTGGTTGTCCTCCCAAACTGAAACCTTGGTTGGTTAAGGGTGAAGCCTAAGGCTCCTGAACCTCTTCCAAGCCAGCTGGAGCATCCAGCAGCTCCCTAATTCCATCCCATGTGGGATCACCATCTCCATGAGACTCTCTGAGCTGCACTCCAGGAAAAGACACCTCATTAAAAACCACCCGGGATATTTCACTTACTTTGCCCAAAAGTTGAAGTTGTCCCAAAGCCGGTGCTGCCTCCGAATGGAGTTCCAAAGGATTTGTTAAACATTTTCAGGATGTATCAGGTTTTCTTCCTAGATCTGGAAGGCAGAATTCAGGTTTTATTGAAAGCTCACCCTGCAAACTCATTTTCTACCTCCCTCACTGCTGAGGGCAGCAATCCCATCAGAATCCTTCGGCACCAGCCCCATGGCACTATGTGATTCCAAACTCTGCCACAACCCCAGGAGGGGCAAGGGCATCAACATTCCAGCGAAACCACAGCTAAGGAGGTGTCACTAAAATTAAGGTGTCACCCTTAATTATGGCTGGAGTTCCTGCCCATCTCGGCCTGTGTCCTGGATGCAACGATCCCACAGCAATCCAGGGGTTTCCAGGAATGGTTTTCCTGTTCCACTCTTTGCCAGCTGCTTTGAGCATGACAGAGGGGAATGCAGTGCACAGGGATTTAGGGAACCCAGGCTCCCTCTGCCCCCCACTTCTGCCCTCCCCTGCAGTTCTGTTCCAGGGCAGTTTTGCCTGGCCCCATTCCCTCTCCAGCTCCCACGGTTTATTTACAGCACGTTCCCTGCTGGCTCTCCCCAGCCTCCTCCCCAGCACCAACAGCTACAAACTCTGCTCCAGCTCTCCGAGTTTTGTCAACAAACCCAGCACAATCCCCACAGCTCCTCAGGCACACCGTCAGGGATCTGTGGTGTTTTCCTGCAGCTTCGCCACTGAAAGGTCCAGATTAGCCAAAAACATGCCAGATTAACAAAAAAAGCCAGTACTACCCCAAATAATGTTCATATTATCACCAAAACAGCAGTACTAGCAACAAAAAAAAGCTAGGACTAGAAAAAACAAAATGCCACGTTGATCCAAAAAAAGCCGTATTAGCAAGAAAAAGTCAAAGTTAAAAAAAGCCAGTATTACCCCCAAAAATGCCTTGTTAACCAAAAATAATGGGTGTAATGATCCATGAAAACCCATATTAGCCAGAAGAAAATTACACTAACCAGAAAAAAATATGCATTCTTAAAATAATGTCCCATTAACCAAAACAATGCTAGTATTACCCCACCCTCCCTCCAAATTCAGCAGGAAATGCAGGAATTCCCCCACATTCCCAGGTACTCCCTGGCAGAAATGGCCACACACAGCACTGCAGAATTGAGAACATCAGTAATTCAAGGATGGCCCACACCAGGAATATTCCCAAAGCCAACAATTCCTGTTAAAGCCAAAGCTGCCCTTTAGGGACTGGGCACTGCCCAGGCCAGCCTGCCCCAGGGAAATCTCTACATCCCTCTGTCTTGAAACTGAAGTGTTTGTTTCCCTAACACCAACAGTGCTTTCTGGGAATGGCCAAATCCAGACCTGGAGCAGCCACAGCCATCCCTGCACAGCTGGAGACTAAATCAGCCCACAACAACCAGCCTTACCCCACAACCCCCTGGCAGGAGAACTAAAAAGCTGATTTTTAGTGTCACCTCCAACTACTCCAACAGACACACAGCACAGTTTTGGAGTGTTAGAGGTCTCCACACATTAACAGGCAAATCCTTACAGGCTTCATTTGTGACAGGAAGAGGAATTTCAGTGAAAAAGCCAGGAAAAGCTGCCCTGACAAACTCTCAGAGCTCCCCAAGCTGAGAGGAGCTCCTGGGAAAGCTCCTCTGGCACAGGGCAACACTGCACCCTGAGCCCTCCTCACCTTCTCCCATGGGATCCCGGGGCTGGCAAAGCCCTCCCAGCCCAGGGAGTCCCAGCTGGGCCCCATGCCCACCTTGTCCCCAGCCCAGAGCACTCAGTGCCACCTCCAGGGGACACCTGCAGGGATGGGCACTGCAAAGCTCCCTGGGCAGCCCCTGCCAGGGCCTGAGCACCCTTTCCATGGGGAAATTGCTGCTGCTGTCCCAGCTGACCTGTCAGGGAGTAGAGTCCACCCTGCACATCCTTTACTCCAGACTGATCCCCCCAGCTCCCTTTCCACCAGTACCTGCTCCCAAACACACTTCTCCATTTCTGTGGAGTATTTTCAAGCATCTCCCCTTGTCCCAGTGCAAGTCTCCCTTTCAGGCCAGATAAAAATCACCTGCACTTTCCAGCTGTCCGATGTTGTGACTCTCAGCCTTATCTGCAAACTCACAAGTCACTCATTTTCTGTGGTTCCTCTTTTCTAAGTCACTGCTCTCACGTCCTCCTGAAATCACTGAACACCAAACTCTACCTTAGAAGAGAACTAAAAAATAATTTTCTAAGAAAAAGTGCGTTATGGAAAGATTTCCCCCTCCCACAGCATGCATTTTGTTCTACTTCAAAGCCACCCCTCCTTCCCTGCACCTTAAAAACTGTGTCCAGCTCTGCTCCTGCAGGACAGACCTGGAGGGGCTGGAGTGTGACCAGTGCAGGGAATGGAGCTGGGAAAGGGGCTGGAGAATCCCTGAGGGAGCTGGGAAGAGGCTGGAGAGTTCCTGAGGGAGCTGGGAAGGGGCTGAGCTGGAGCAAAGGAGGCTCAGGGGGACCTTGTGGCTCTCACAGCTCCTGCCAGGAGGGGACAGCCGGGGGGTCGGGCTCTGCTCCAGGAACAGGGACAGGAGGAGAGGGAACGGCCTCAGGCTGGGCCAGGGCAGGCTCAGCTGGGACAGCAGCAGCAATTTCCCCATGGAAAGGGTGCTCAGGCCCTGGCAGGGGCTGCCCAGGGAGCTTTGCAGTGCCCATCCCTGCAGGTGTCCCTGGAGGTGGCACTGAGTGCTCTGGGCTGGGGACAAGGTGGGCATGGGGCCCAGCTGGGACTCCCTGGGCTGGGAGGGCTTTGCCAGCCTCAGGAATTTGGGGATTCTGTGAACTCAGGAGCTGGACCAGAAACAGCAAAACCCGTGGGTTTTACACAACATCCATCTCCCACTCTCTGCAGCCCCAGCTGAGGAGGGATCCTTGCGGCAAAAGGCTCTAATTGAAGTTTAACAGCAACACCACACAATCCCCCTAAAACCACCCAAGGAAACTCACGTCATCGACACAACTTCCAGTCACATATAAGCAACCTAACTTTAAACTGCAGCTTATTAACACGACAGTAAGTAACTCCCGGCCCCGGAGACAGCCGGGCCGTTACCCACATCCAGAGCCGCGTATCCCGCGTGGAAAACACCCGGAATCTCCAACCGGACCTGCACAGGGACGGCCAAAAATGCCCAAAAGCGGGCAGGTACTCCGGAGATAACCGGGGCCGGGCCACCGAGAAATCCCACCCGCTCTCGGCCTTCCCGCCTCCCTCCGGCCCTTCCTCCGTCCCGGGGCCTCCCCGCGCCCTCCCCCTCCGCGACCACCCGGTCTCCCGGCACAAAAAGCCTGGCGGCAGCGCCGCAGCCACGCCGGGAGCGCAGGGCGGCCGGGCCGTGGTGCTCACCGCAGGTGCCGCGCAGGGCCGGGCCCCGGCGCCACCGCGGGTGCCGGGGAGCGCCGCTCGGAGCGGCCGGGCCGGGCCGGGCCGGGCCCCGGTGCCACCGCGGGTGCCCGGGAGCGCCGCTCGGAGCGGCCGGGCCGGGTTGGGCCCCGGTGCCGTCGCGGGTGCCGGGGAGCGCCGCTCGGAGCGGCCGGGCCGGGCCGAGTCGGGCCCGCGGTGCCGCCGCCGCCTCACGGGGCCGCAGCTGCGTCACAGCCCGCGCGCGCACTCCCGGCCTGCCCCGCGCGCCGCCTCGACACCGCCTCGGCCCCGCCCCTCCCGCCGCGCTCCCGCCTCCCATTGGCCGCGCCCCTCCGCTCGCGCCCTTAGCTCAGCGCTGATTGGGCGAAGGGGCTTGGCGCACTGAGCGCCCATTGGCCGAACGGGCGGAGGGGGGCGGGGCTTGGCGCCGCGGAAGGGTCCAGAACGGCCCGAGTCGCGGCGCCACCCTGACATCCGGGGCGCTGGAGAGGGGGCGGGACTTCTGCCGAGAGGACCAATCGTGTGTGGCGGCGCGCGGGAGCTGGGCCCCGCCTCTTAAGGGGGCCGCAGCGGGGTTGTGGTGGGGGGGGAAGAGGAAGAGGTGGGAGAAAAGGAGGAAGAGGAGGAGGCGGAAAAGGAGGAGGAGGCGTGGTGGGGCTGCCGGCCGGGCCATGGGGCAGCGGCAGCGCGGCTGAGCGGTGAGCGGCGTGTCCGGCGCCGTGGCACACGCGGGTCCTGGGGAGGGGTCTCAGGACGTGGGCTGCCCGCAGGGTCGCTCACTGCCAGAGCCTGGGGCTGTGCGGCGGGGGGACCCGCGGGGAGCCGGGGGTGCCCGGGGAGGGGTCTCGGGGGCTCTGCGCGGAGCCCCCGGGGTGCTGCAGCCCCTCTCCGCGGGACAGGTCGGGGCCGTGCAGCTCGGTACGAAACGCGTGCCTTTCGTGTGCGCCCTTCGGCCGAGACCCCGCGGCAGCGAGGGCGGCGGCTGCGGCTCCTGCTCCGGGCTCCCCGCCGCGCTCGGGGCTCTGGCCGAGCCGGGTCTGGGGGGCTCCATCCGCCGCCCCTGGTCCTGCCGGGGACCCCCTCCACACCCAGTCCCGGCGCTTTGGAGCTTCCCTTTGCTTTTATCCTCAAATAATCCCCTCTCCCCAGCAGCGCGGCTGGGGCTGAGCCTGGCTCGGTGCCCCTCGGTGCGTGGGGTCGGTGCCTTCACTGGGGCTCTGTCCCCCGCTGTGCGGGGCTTTTGCTGCCGGCAGGGCGGCCGTGCTGCCCTGGGGCACTGCAGACGGCTCAGGGATTGTCCGTAAATCGGATTTGTCCCGCAGCCGGGCGCTGCTGAGGTGGGATCCGTCCCAGCCTGATCCCTTGGCGCTGGGGACCCCTGCTCTGGGGTCTGCCGGCTCCAGAGGCGCCTGTCCCCGCGGTCCCCAGATGACGAGCCCCGGCTTCGTTGCTCTGGGGGGCTTGTGCTGCCGCGATCCTGCAGCCGGGGGTGTGTGGAGTCATGGAATGTCCTGAGCTGGAGGGACCCACCGGGATCATTGACCCAGACCCACCGGGATCATTGACCCAGACCCCCAGGGATCATTGACCCAGACCCCCAGGGATCATTGATCCAGACCCCCAGGGATCATTGACCCAGACCCACCGGGATCATTGACCCAGACCCCCAGGGATCATTGACCCAGACCCACCGGGATCATTGACCCAGACCCCCAGGGATCATTGACCCAGACCCACCGGGATCATTGACCCAGACCCACCGGGATCATTGACCCAGACCCACCGGGATCATTGACCCAGACCCCCAGGGATCATTGACCCAGACCCCCAGGGATCATTGATCCAGACCCCCAGGGATCATTGACCCAGACCCCCAGGGATCATTGACCCAGACCCCCAGGGATCATTGATCCAGACCCCCAGGGATCATTGACCCAGACCCCCAGGGATCATTGACCCAGACCCCCAGGGATCATTGATCCAGACCCCCAGGGATCATTGATCCAGACCCACCGGGATTATTGATCCAGACCCCCAGGGATCATTGATCCAGACCCCACCAACCCCAGCCTGGGCATCCCTGGCAGCGCTGGCCAAAGGCTCCTGGAGCTCTGGCAGCCTCGGGGCCGTGCCCATTCCCTGGGCAGCCTGGGCAGTGCCAGCACCTCTGGGGAAGAGACTTTCCCTGATTGCAGCCTGAGCTGGCCTGGCCCAGCCCCAAGCAGAGCTGCCCGTGCAGGACCGGGTGTGGCGGGGTGAGCACAGGCTGGGGGAACCGGGCTGGGGGAGCCGGGCTGTGGAGCCGGGCTGGGGGAGCCAGGCCATGGAGCCGGGCTGTGCTGGAGGAGCTGCGGCTCCTGGCAGGACTGACAGCAGTGGCCTGGCTGTGTCAGCGCTGTCCCAGCACAGGGAATAGTCTGGATGGATGCCATGGGACAGGGTTCACGTGCCCTTCCTGCCAGATCCCTCTGGAGGGCTGCAGGGAACGGCCCTGCTCTGCCCTGCTCTGCCCTGCTCTGCCCTGCCCTGCCCTGCTCCCTGTTGTCCGTGAGTCTCGAGGTGCTTGTGTCCCCACAATGGGGTTTTCTTTGGCTGCCCATCCTGCAGCTGTGGGGCCATTCAGGGTGTGAGGGCTGAGCTGTGTGTCTGTGGGGTCACTTGGGGTGTGAGGGCTGAGCTGTGTGTGGGGTCACTCGGGGTGTGAGGGGCTGAGCTGTGTGTCTGTGGGGTCACTCACACTGTGAGGGGCTGAGCTGTGTGTCTGTGGGGTCACTTGGGGTGTGAGGGCTGAGCTGTGTGTCTGTGGGGTCACTCGGGGTGTGAGGGGCTGAGCTGTGTGTCTGTGGGGTCACTCAGACTGTGAGGGGCTGAGCTGTGTGTCTGTGGGGTCACTCGGGGTGTGAGGGCTGAGCTGTGTGTCTGTGGGATCACTCAGACTGTGAGGGGCTGAGCTGTGTGTCTGTGGGGTCACTCGGGGTGTGAGGGCTGAGCTGTGTGTCTGTGGGGTCACTCAGACTGTGAGGGGCTGAGCTGTGTGTCTGTGGGGTCACTCGGGGTGTGAGGGCTGAGCTGTGTGTCTGTGGGGTCACTTGGGGTGTGAGGGGCTGAGCTGTGTGTCTGTGGGGTCACTCAGACTGTGAGGGGCTGAGCTGTGTGTCTGTGGGGTCACTCAGACTGTGAGGGGCTGAGCTGTGTGTCTGTGGGATCACTCAGGGTGTGAGGGGCTGAGCTGTGTGTCTGTGGGGTCACTCGGGGTGTGAGGGCTGAGCTGTGTGTCTGTGGGGTCACTCAGACTGTGAGGGGCTGAGCTGTGTGTCTGTGGGGTCACTCAGACTGTGAGGGGCTGAGCTGTGTGTCTGTGGGGTCACTCACACTGTGAGGGGCTGAGCTGTGTGGAGCCCCTGCCCCAGGCTGTGTGGGGCTGGACAGAATCCCCGAGTTTCAAAAAGCCCCCCCGTGTCTTCGAGCCCAGCCTGTGAGTGATCCCCACCTTGTCACCCTGCCCAGAGCAGCACAGAGCACCCAGCCTTGCATCTGTTTCTTTATTTCCAGGTTTCCAAGATGCTGCAGGTCCCGCTGCCGCTGGATCGGGACGGGATCCTGTTCCGGCTGCGTTTCACCACGCTGGCCCTCGGGACTGTGTTCTGCCCCCTCTTTGGGTTCCTCTTCTGTGTCATCTGGTCTCTGCTCTTCAACTTCCGAGAGACGACTGCGACCCACTGTGGGGTGAGAGACTCTCTGGGAAAAACCCATATTCCTGGGGGGTGACAGAGCTCCTGTGTCCTCCTGGGCTCCTCTCCCTCCTTCTGGGCTCCCTTCTCCTCTTGGGCTCCTAGCCACATTCTGGATTCCCATCTCCTCTTCTGTCTCCTTCTGGGCTCCTCTCTTGGGCTTTCCCACCACAAGTGTTACAGAACCCAGAACAAGCTGCACTGTTTCATTGTCCTTGTGGTGCCTCAGGACTGGTGGCAGCAGGTTTGGCTTTTGCTGGGACTGAAGGCACTACAGACTGGTCAGGCTGGTGTCTGGACCGGGCACGCTGGGGGTTATTGCAGTGAGGAATAAATGTGGGGAAGCTGAAGGGAAATATAATATCCTGAGGATGGGTTGGTCCAGAGCTGCTGCCCCCAGGTCTGCTGGAGTTCAGAGGAGCCCCAGGTGTCTGGGGAGGGAGGGCCTGGCACTCCATGTGGGATGGGATTGGGCTCAGGGCTTTCAGGCCGCTGGATGAGCAGCAGGACACGAGCTGGGAATGGAGGGCAGGAGTCATCTCACAGCAGCAGGACAGCTTTAGCAGGGCCTGGAGTGCCAGGAAAGGGGCAGGGCTGGGTGGGAGATTGGGAATTGGGAATTGTTCCCTGGCAGGGTGGGCAGGGCTGGGCTGGAATTCCCAGAGCAGCTGGGGCTGCCCCTGGATCCCTGGCAGTGCCCAGGGCCAGGTTGGACATTGGGGCTGGAGCAGCCTGGGACAGTGGGAGGTGTCCCTGGGCCTTAAGGTCCTTCCAGCCAAAACCATTCTGGGATTCTATGGACAATCAAGAGTGTAAAAGTGAGAAACCTGAGCAGGGCCCCCAGCACTGCCCCAGCAGCGCTGTGGGATCCACGGCCTGTAGGATGGACCGGGGCGCTGTCGATACATTCCCTGGCTGTGGGACTAGGAGTAAACTCCCTGAGGATTTAAAAAAGCACAGTTTCAGTGTGTGGAGAGGCTGCGTGGCGGGCTGTGCCGTGTGGCTGTCCCCACGAGCCCGTGTCCTGCAGGTGCCCAACTACCTGCCGTCCATCAGCGCGGCCATCGGCGGCGAGACGCCGCAGCGCTACGTGTGGCGCCTGTGCATCGGCCTGCACTCGGCCCCGCGCGTCCTCGTGGCCGTGGCCTACTGGAACCATTACCAGAGCTGCCACTGCCCCCACCCCCGCTACCTGCGCCTGTGCCACGTCACCCTGCTGCTCAACCTGCTCGAGAACTTCGCCCTCCTCATCCTCACCTACGTGTCCTCCACCGAAAACTATGGTAGGTGTCGCCCCCCGCCCCGGCCCTGCCCTGCTGAGCCCTGCCTTGGGCCACTGCTTTGCAGTGAGGCAGTTTGGAGAGACAAAAACTGTTAAAAACCCCCAGAGAGTCCATTAAAGGTAGTAGTTACAGAGGAATGAAGTGTGCATGGCAGACAGCCATGCTTTTCCCACAGTTCTTGGTTGCTGATGCTTGGTTGAAGCCATGGCTTCAGGTTGGGGATGGAGCCTGGACCAGGCCTGGGCACTTGGTTCCAGCCGTGTGCCGAGGCCTGATCCAGGGCTGAGGGCAGGTGAGCAAGGTGGGTCAGAGCTCAGCCTGCTCCCCTCCATCCCCACAGCAGGGCTGGGCCCTGAGCTGGCTCTGCTCCAGCAGCCTTCACGTACCCTCCCCAGGAATTTCTGGGGAAAATTACATAGAATCAGAAAATGCCACACTGGTTTGGGCTGGGAGGGACCTCAAATCCCACCCAGTGCCACCCCTGCCCTGGGAACACCTCCCACTGTGCCAGGCTGCTCCAGCCCCAGTGTCCAGCCTGGCCTTGGGCACTGCCAGGGATCCAGGGGAATCTGGGAATTCCATCCCAGCCCTGCCCACCCTGCCAGGGAACAATTCCCAATTCCCAATCTCCCACCCAGCCCTGCCCTCTGGCAGTGGGAGCCATTCCCTGGCTCCTGTCCCTCCATCCTTGTCCCCAGTCCCTCTGCAGCTCTCCTGGAGCCCCTCCAGGCCCTGGCAGGGCTCTGAGCTCTCCCTGGAGCTTCTCCTCTGCAGGTGAGCACCCCCAGCTCTGCCAGCCTGGCTCCAGAGCTGAGGGACTCCAGCCCTCTAATAGTTCCTGAAAACAGAATCAGAGTTTTTTGGGTTGAATCCATGTGTCCAAAACCTGGCCATGACAGGCTGGGAAATTATCTTGCCCCACATGGTCTCATGTCAGAAGAACGTAAGTGGCAGTGCTGATCTCCAGCTGCTGTTTCATCCTGAGATCTGGAGGAGGCACCAGGGGTTTAAGTGGAGAGCACTGAAATGCAGGAGCCAGCAAGGTGGTGCTGTTGCAGTGGGAACAAACCCCGTGCTGGATGTGTCAGCAGGACAGTAGTGTGTTGGCTTTCCCTGCACAGCGGGGTGGTGATGATGGATATTGTGTCCAGCTGCGGGCTGGAGAGGGACTTTGAACAAAGAATGGAGTGCCAGGACAAGGGGAATGGCTCCCACTGCCAGAGGGCAGGGCTGGATGGGAGATTGGGAATTGGGAATTGTTCCCTGGCAGGGTGGGCAGGGCTGGGATGGAATTCCCAGAGCAGCTGGGGCTGCCCCTGGATTCCTGGCAGTGCCCAGGGCCAGTGGGAGGTGTTCCTGCCATGGCAGGGGTTGGGATGGAAAGGTTTTTAAGGTCCCTCCCAACCCAAACTGTTCTGGGATCCAGGGCTATGATGCTTTGAACAGAGTCCTAGAATCTCCCCCAGCCTTTGGGGTGAGGATTGTCCATGGTGGAGCCCAGTGCCTGGGATGGCAGGACAGGAACCTCCTGCTGATGGGGGTCTGTGGTCTGGGACCTGTCCCTGCCCAGCTCACCCTCCTTATCTCCTGCCAGCATTCCCTGTCCCCTTGGCAAGGTGTCCCAGCCCCCCTCATGGCAGGGTCTGCAGCCTGGCCCGCCCCAGAGCCTTCTCCAGCCTGTCCAGGCCAGGGCCCTGCCCTTGGGAATGCAGGTGCTGCTCTGGGGTTTGGCTAGCTGGGCAGCCTGGCCTGGCCCGGTGCAGAGCCCTGGGAGCTGAGGCTGACCCACTTCCTGGGATCCTCAGCCCAGACTAATCCCCAGCTCCGGGGAAAGTGTCAGCCCTGAGCTGAGCTCAGGTTAATCATCCCCGCGGGAGACCCGGTCTGACCTCTCCCACCTGCTGCACCTCACTCCTCACATGCTTCCCTTCCCCTGGCACGGAGAGGGCAAATGGAGACAGGCATTCCTGCTCTTCAGGTGGCTGGGAATTCAGCCTGAGGCTCAGCTTCTGGAGACGAGGCTGGGGACTCGTTATCACAGCAGCACTTGGAAAATCTCTCACCTGAAGGTGCAGGGGTGTGTGGGGTTTGGGGCCTCTGGAACAGCTCTGGCTTAGCCTTGCTCCAGCTGCTTTCCCATCCTGATCCTGTACCTGGGCTAGTCCAGGTATATGCACAAGGCAACCTCAGTGCTGCAGATGAAGCTGCTGATGCTCCTAATGGGCAGGTAGGTAATACAGGAGGCCAGAAGATGCATTTGGAACTGGCTTACTCTGCACCCCCTCCCCATGCCTCAGTTTCCCCATCCCTAGAACAACAGTGGCAATGCTAAGCTGCTCTTGAGGGTCCCTGAGTTTACAGCCACGTGAAGTGATGGTCCCAGAGCACAGAAAAACCCTCCTGGGCCTTTGGGATGAGTCTTCCAGGCAGTTTTATCCCCTTCCAGGGGACCCTGAGGCAGCACGAGCAGGTTATGGAGCTGTGCTGGGCCTGTCTCCTGCCAAGACCCCGCTGGAGTCCCAGCATCACCGGGATGCTGGGGCTCCCAGCAGAGCTCCTGGCTTGGATTGAACAGGAAACCTGTTGTTTGTCAATCCAGCAATCCACGAAAATGCCTTCATCGTGTTCATCACGTCGGCCCTGGGCCACATGCTGCTCACCTGCATCCTCTGGAGAATGACTAAGAAACACACAGTAAGTCCCGAGGTACAGACACTTTCCTTTCTTCTCTCTGTGCTGGGAGCTGGGAGGGGGCTCTGGGGCCATGCTGGGAGCTGGGAAGAACTCTGGGCTGTCACTAAATTGGCTGTCCTTGCCTGTGAAATAACCCTGAGCAGGTGCTAGAGGAGCCAACAGCAGCAGGTGAAACAGAAGAAGTCAACAAAATCCATTTACCAAAGCAAAATGGGAAGGAAGCTTTTATTTCCTATTTTCTGGTTTGGGTGGGAAGGGACCTCAAAGCCCACCCAGTGCCACCCCTGCCATGGCAGGGACACCTTCCACTGTGCCAGGCTGCTCCAGCCCCAATGTCCAGCCTGGCCTTGGGCACTGCCAGGGATCCAGGGGCAGCCCCAGCTGCTCTGAGCACCTGTGCCAGGGCTGCTCACCCTGCCAGGGAAGGATTTCCTCCCAGTGTCTGATTGAGTTTTCATTGAGAGATCATATTGGAAACCACCTAGCATCCCTGTGGACTGGGATTGCTCATCCCTTCTCCATGCCTGTTTCTAAGCTGAGGTTGGCTTCCCTGTGCTGGGAATTGCTGGTCCTGCAAGCTGGGAGCAGCGGGCAGCAGGAGTTGTTCTCCCTTTGCTCCAGAGTGAATGTGAGCAGGCTGGCTCTGGCTCCTTTTCTGGGAAGGGTCAGGGGTTTAGGGGCTGCCTGTGGGGGCAGTGGGCCTGGTGGAGGATCCAGCCAGGGGCTCCTGGCCCCATTGCCTGGATGCAGCTTCTGTGCTGCTTTGTGGTGTGAGTCCTGGGCCTCAGGCAGGACATCCAGGTTTGTCCTGGACTGTGGGCAGGATATCCAGGTTTGGGGCTGTGTGGGACCTGTGTCTGTGCCCATGTGGATCCTGCATGCTTGCCTTCACCTGTGGATCTGGACTGCCTGGATCTCTCTGTCCTTTCCCCTGAGATACTTCTCCCCAGCTGATCCTAGTCATGGTCCCAGTGTTCAGTGGTGGGGGTCCTGGGCCTGTGTTGCCCCAGGAAGGTGGGAGCTTGCAGAGCAGAGCCCTTGGGAGGCGTGTGCCTTGTCCCAGGCTGAGAGGCTGCTGAGCGCTGGACAAGCCTCTCCCAAGGGACTGTGAGAGTGCTGCAGGGTGGGTGCTAGGCTGGGGTCTGTGTTCCAGCAGGATGAGTGCTGGGGGGCTCAGCTCCTCAGTCCCAGCAGGATGAGTGCTGGGGGGCTGAGCTCCTCAGTCCCAGCAGGATGAGTGCTGGGGGGCTGAGCTCCTCAGTCCCAGCAGGATGAGTGCTGGGGGGCTCAGCTCCTCAGTCCCAGCAGGATGAGTGCTGGGGGGCTCAGCTCCTCAGTCCCAGCAGGATGAGTGTTGGGGGCTGAGCTCCTCAGTCCCAGCAGGATGAGTGCTGGGGGGCTGAGCTCCTCAGTCCCAGCAGGATGAGTGCTGGGGGCTCAGCTCTGCAGTCCCAGCAGGATGAGTGCTGGGGGGCTGAGCTCCTCAGTCCCAGCAGGATGAGTGCTGGGGGCTGAGCTCCTCAGTCCCAGCAGGATGAGTGCTGGGGGGCCCAGCTCCTCAGTCCCAGCAGGATGAGTGTTGGGGGGCTGAGCTCCTCAGTCCCAGCAGGATGAGTGCTGGGGGCTCAGCTCCTCAGTCCCAGCAGGATGAGTGCTGGGGGCTGAGCTCCTCAGTCCCAGCAGGATGAGTGCTGGGGGCTCAGCTGCTCAGTCCCAGCAGGATGAGTGCTGGGGGCTGAGCTCCTCAGTCCCAGCAGGATGAGTGCTGGGGGCCCAGCTCCACAGTCCTGGAGCAGCTCCTGCTCTGTCACTGCTGCTTATCCTCCTCTTCCGCCAATTCACGGAGCCTGTCGCTGCTGCCTGACTCCAGAGGCCTGGAAAAGAAGCTTCCAGCAGCTGTTTGGCTCGAAGGCTCCTAAGGAAAGGGACTTGTGGGGATGCTGAGACTCTCCTCGCTCAGTAGGAAGTGATCTGTTCTCTCTGCTGATATGGGAATAGCGGGAGCTCTCAGTCATTCCCTGGCAGCTTTCCCACAGCTTCCTTTATTTCTGTCGTATTGTTTTGGCTTCTTGTTTTTCTGGGTGAGACCTCCAAGGCCCCAGATCTCCTCCCCTGACACGTCACCCACTGGGGCTGGTTCATCTCCCCTGCAAAAGGCAGGGGTGAGGCATCCCGGATCCTGGGCGCAGCTTTAGGCCTCTCAGGGCAAGAGAGCCTTTGGGGGGCTGGAGCATGTCCAGGGAGGGAATGGAGCTGGGGAAGGGGCTGAAGGATCTCAGCCTGGAGCAAAGGAGGCTCAGGGGGGACCTTGGGGCTCTGCACAACTCCCTGACAGGAGGGGACAGCCGGGGGGTCGGGCTCTGCTCCAGGGAACAGGAGGAATCAGCCTCAAATTGTGCCAGGAGAGATTCACACTGGATATTAGGGAAATTCCTTCCTAGGCAGGGCTGTCCAGCCCTGGCACAGGGGTGGAGTCCCCATCCCTGGAGGCATTTTACAGCTGTGTGGATGTGACACTTGGGGACATGGGTTAATGGTGGCACTGCTGGGGAGCAGTTGCACTCAGGGATTTTCCAGCCTCCTCGGTTTCTGTGACTCTACCCGAGGACTGGAGGAATCGGCACATCCGTGGGGGGAAGGGCAGGGAACGTGGTGACACCTTGGCTGACATGCCACCGCCTGGCACAGTGCCACCACCGGCTTCCTCCCATCCTGGAACAACCCTGCTGGTGGAGGGGAGCTGCCCTCGGGGGCGCGTGGTCCCCCCAAAGCTGGAGAGAGGAGCCAGGAGCCCTCCAGGGCCAGCCCTGACCTGAGGCCAGCGTGGGTGCAGTGTCCCTGTGCCAGCTCTGGTGTCCCTGTGCCAGCTCTGGCGTCTCTGTGCCAGCTCTGGTGTCCCTGTGCCAGCTCCGCTGTCCCCGGCACTTCATGTGCACCCACAGGATGGAGCTGTCGCCCAGGGCACGAGGGTAGGGGAGGAGGAGGAAGAGGAAGGCGCTGCGGGGTGACACAGCTCCCAGACCGGCTGTGTCGGGTGAAGAGGGCACAGTGCTTGTCACACCACCAGGCGTCACCTTCGGCTAAGGGACTCCTGGTCACTCTGCAGCTGCCGTGTCCCCGTGTCCGGTGGTGCGCGTTGGGCTCCTGCCACCCATCATTCCCACGGATCTCCGGGCTGAGCAGGGTCTCCTGGGGATTCTCCCATTCTCTGCCTGGATTCCTCAGGCTCCAAGCCCTCCCTGGCAGGCTTGGCACGGCTCCTGTGGCACCCGCGGCTTGCTTGGCTCGGCAGGGCAGCGGGACGGGGCGGTGCCACTGCCACATCCTTGCTGCGTCCAAGGGCTTGGGCAGTGCCAGTGCGCTGCCCAGCCACCTCGTGGGGCTGTCTTAGGCCAGGGCACAGCTGATCCCTGCGTGTGCATCACAGCGCCTTGGGGACAGACCCTGGCTCCGTTGGTGTCCCTTGTGGGGCCTTTGTTCACATTTGCTGCCCCCAGCCCTGGAGCTGGCGATGGCAGGAGGGGACAGGTGGGGGATGGCTGCGGTCCCACGGTGTACTGTCCTTCCCTCCTCCTCAGCAGAGGGTCCCCCCAGGGTTCAGGTTCTCCAGGGCCAAACCTGGGACCATCTCCAGGACAAGCTCCATGTGGGGAGCTGGAAGGACGAGGGAGCAGGGGGGCTGTGCCTTCCCCGCCCCACAGCTGGCACTGCTTTTAGTGCTGCTGGCAGGGGTGAAGCTCCCCAGGTCTGGCATCGTAGGAGGGACAGGAATTGGTCTTGCAAAAGCTTCTGGTCCAGCCGGGCTCCTGTTGCAACTGCTGTTCTGGGAGGGCAGGAAGGTGCAGAGGAACTGGTTTGTAATGGGGAAGTACGGGTGGTTTCCAGTTTCGAGGTGGCAAATGGTGAGAGAAAGGAAAATAAAGCTCTGTGGGAGGGGAGAAAAGAGAGAGCAGGAGAGAGAAAAGGTGGGGAGGGGGCAAAGCAGGGGAGAGAGATTCTGTGGAAAAGGGAAACGCAGCCTGGGAGCCTTCAGCTGTGGCTGATCACTGCACCCTGGGCTTGGTGCTTGGCCATGGCGTGGCAGTGCCCACCTGGGCTGGCAGCTCTGCTGTTCCTGGCTGGCTGCTCACCCTTAAACCCTCCTTGCCCCAGCCCCGAGCTGCAGAGCTGGGCCATGGGGCACGGCAATTTCACTTCTTGTTTGCAAACACACTTTCTCCCTGCAGCTCAGGGTGGTGGCCCCAGCAGACAGCAGCGTGTGCACGTGGTGGCCACCGGGCTGCTGGCTCGGGCCCATCGGAGGAGGCCACAGAGATGCTTGGAGAACTGGAGCCCCTCTGCAGCCAGGCTGGGAGAGCTGGGAATGTTCAACCTGCAGAGGAGAAGCTCCAGGGAGAGCTCAGAGCCCTGCCAGGGCCTGGAGGGGCTCCAGGAGAGCTGCAGAGGGACTGGGGACAAGGATGGAGGGACAGGAGCCAGGGAATGGCTCCCACTGCCACAGGGCAGGGCTGGCTGGGAGATTGGGAATTGGGAATTGTTCCCTGGCAGGGTGGGCAGGGCTGGGATGGAATTCCCAGATTCCCCTGGATCCCTGGCAGTGCCCAAGGCCAGGCTGGACACTGGGGCTGGAGCAGCCTGGCACAGTGGGAGGTGTCCCTGCCGTGGAAGGGTGGCACTGGGTGGGCTGTGAGGTCACTTCTAGTCCATTCTGTGGCTCATGGAGCTGGGTCCTGCTGTGCCACTGGCCCCTGGGCTCTCTCCCACAATGTCCCAGTCCCCTGGCAGGGCACACAGCTGAGCCCAGCCCGGGCTGCAGCCAGTGCAAAGGCACAGGAGCTTCTGGGGCACAGCCCCCTCTGTCCCCTGGGCCCAGCTGAGCCCCTGGGGCTGGAGCAGGGTGGCTGAGCCGTGTCCCTGCCCAGCAGGGCGCTGTGAGCAGCAGGGACCACAGGCAGCTTGGTGACCACGCGTGGTTTCACCCCAGCTCCTCGCAGCCCCTGGGAGCGCTGCAGTGGCTCAGACAAGCCCTCTATAAATAGCTGAGCTCTGTGTGGGGCCCTTTGGCTCCGGGCTCTCTGCTCAGACCCGGAAACCTCGAGGGGAGCTGGGACTGGTGTGTGACACACAGCCCTGCAGGTGCCACTTGTGCCTCAGAAAGGGATGGTGGCTCCTGGGCAGAACCAGCGGAGTGCAGAGGCAGCTGTTGCTGCTTGAGTTAAGATCACTGTCATCCCTGTCCCCGCCAGGAGCTGGGGGCTAGGCACAGTCCTTCTCTCTGGAGGCAGTGGAAGAAGCAGGAGGCTCCTGTGCCTCCTTGCTGGTAGCTCACAGCAGCCACCTCAGCCCTCAGAGCTGCATTTGCAGGCCTTGGGGCTCCCCAGGGTGGGGGAATGAGACCCCCAGTGCCTTCTGTGGGCTGGGAGCAGCATCCCAGAGCGTGTCCCTGGGCTGGGAGCAGCATCCCAGAGCGTGTCCCTGGGCTGGGCTGGGCTGGGAGCAGCATCCCAGAGCATGTCCAGCCTCCTGCTCCTGATCACCTTCACCTGCTGGGGATTGTGCCTCCGATCTGGCCTGCCAGCTGGGCACTAAATATAATTCCCCTGTGCTTTTCTGGGCCAGACACACATGCAGCCACGGTGGCTGGGGTGGCTGTGTGACACTGGGGGGTTGCAGGGGCCGTGGGTGCCCTGGTCTGTCTTGCCAGGAGGAAGTTGGCAGCCCCAGCTGTGCCAGTGCAGCAGCCCCAGACAGGCCACAGGGGAGCCTGGCACCAGCTCAGCTGGGAGCACCCCGTCCTTGGGATTTTCTAATTCTTTCCTCACAGGCAGCCAGAGTTTGGTGGCTTCTTGCCAGGGTGCTTGGAGCTTCCAGCTCCTCTCCAGGGCTCTGACCTGGGGGTTCCTGGTCCTGTCCAGGCAGAGCAATCCTAATTCTCCCAGTCTTTCCTCACAGCAGAGCTACTCAATCCCTCTGATCTTGGTGCCCTCCTCTGGCCACCATGCTCCCTGGGATGTCCCCAAGTGCAGGATCCCCGCAAAGCTGGGGCTGTGGAAAGCAGGGAGAGTTCCTGGCACTGTCTGAGCCCTGAGCAGGGCAGTGGGTCCAGCCCACAGCAGTGAGGGATGGGCAGCTCCTCCATGCAGCAGCTCCTGGAGCTCCCACCGTGCTGCCCGAAGGGTGGGCTGGCCCCGTCCCTTGCTGCTGCAGCAGGGCAGGGTGCCCCTCCAGCTCCCACGTCCCACGGGGTGCTCACACACCCCAGTCCCCTGCTGTGCCTGGGCATCCTGCCCGTGCTCCTGCAGGGACCTTCCCCGAGGTGCCACCTTCCAAGCCAGCTCTGCTCAGCATCGTGGCATGTCACCAGGTGCCCTGTGATCCCCTGGCACTGGGCTGAGCCAGCTGTGCCCTGGAATTAGGGATTAACGCCTAATTATCCGTGTGATAATCCTCGGCCCAGACCGGGACAGGGGGAGCTCAGAGGGCACGCAGAGGTGCCGGGTCGCTCTGGTGACCCGGGGTGGCTCCTGCCGGGCCATCTCAGGGCTTTGGAGCTGGGTGACCCGGCAGGTCTGTGCCTCCGTGCTCCCGGAGGAGCAGCTGCCCGGTGTCCCCGGGGCCCGGCGGGGCGGGTGGGTGCGGCGGGTCCCGGTGTCCCCGCGGCTCCCGGTGTCCCCGGTGTCCCCGGGGCCCGGCGGGGCGGGTGGGTGCGGTGGGTCCCCGGTGTCCCCGCGGCTCCCGGTGTCCCCGCGGCTCCCGGTGTCCCCGGTGTCCCCGCGGCTCCCGGTGTCCCCGGGGCCCGGCGGGGTGGGTGCGGCGGGTCCCGGTGTCCCCGCGGCTCCCGGTGTCCCCGCGGCTCCCGGTGTCCCCGGTGTCCCCGGGGCCCGGTGGGGCGGGTGGGCGCGGCGGGGGCAGCGCAGCCGTTTGCCGTGGGAGCGCGGTGAAGCGCGGTGGCAGCGCGGTGGCAGCGCTGTTCCGAGCCGCTTTTCCGGTGTGAAACTCGGCGCCGCGCCCCGGCTCGGGCTCTGCGCCGCCGCCGCTGCTCCTCCAGCCCGCCGGGCTCGGCTGCGCCGGCCGCGGGACCGTGGGTCCCAGCGGGAAGGACCGGCCCCGCCACCGCCCGGCCCCGCGTGGTGGAGTGCCCGTGAATCCGTCCTTCCTCTCTGGGTTTTCCTCCCCGGCCGGGCCCCTGGCATGCATTCCGGGGGTAATGGAAAGTGTGATGGGGCAATTTAAATTTTCCTTATTGTCAGTGCTCCCTCGGAATGGAATCTTTGTCTCACGTGAAGCGTCAAGCAAGGGGGAAATTCCCCTCCCACCTGTAACAGCCTGGGCTGTCTGTGGCATCCCCAGCCCCTTCTGCGGGGCTGTCCCCCCTTGGGGCCCTCCTGCTCCAGGGCTCCCTTGCACTGCACGGGGCTCCAGCCACGGTCTGGGGCTCCTCTGCCCGCCAGGCTGTAGGATCCTTATCCATGACCACCCTCCCATCAGTGTGATGGCAGAAATAGAAGAAGGGAACTGGAGCTGGTACCTGCTGTGGCTCCAGGGGGTCACTGCACCCACGGCCCCCAGCTTTGGGGTGCTGGGGAGTGGGCTGGGGAGCCTATCACAGGGGACAGGCCCGGCCCCTGCCCTGTCACAAAGGCTGAGCTCTGGGGGACAGAAGCTGGTGATGTGGGGCTGGGGATGTGGGGCTGCTGGCAGCATCCCCGTGCTCTGTTCCTGCCCCATCAGAGGTGGGGCTGGGGGCAGGATGGGGCCCCTCCGGTGCCAGGGCATGCTGGGCGAGCTCTCCAGCGCAGCACCCGCCCTGGCTGCCACCCTTCATGTGGTTTCCTCCTCCCTGCTGCTGCTGTGGGTGAGGGAGTGCAACACCCGCTGAATTCCCTGTGCCCTGGGGCCACCTGCAGCCACCCGGGCCAGGGGATCTGCCTCTGGGAGATCCTTGGCCCGTCCTCAAGGAGTTCCCTGAGCATCCCAGCACCACAGGCCCCATATTTGCTGGGCCCCCATGGCTCCCTCACACCCTGTATCTCCCTGTAGGTGTGAGCCCTGTGTGCCCGGGGCACAGCCCAAGCCACCCCTGGGGCTGGCCTGTGGGGCTCTGCACAAGCAGCCAGGGTGCAGAGCCCCCCGGGCTGTGTGGGGCCAGGGCAGAGCTTCCCTGGGATGGGATGGGATGGGATGGGATGGGATGGGATGGGATGGGATGGGATGGATGGCTGCTCTGGCATCACCCAGCCCTTGGTCTCTTCCAGGAGCGCAAGTCGTACAAGTGGAAGCAGCTGCTGTTCTTCTGCACCTTCATCACGTTCGCGTTCGCTGTGTGCGTTTACTTCCACCACAACTGGTACTGCAGCCCTGGAGGTGAGGGGGCTGCCGGGGGAAGGGGCTGGGCGGTCACAGAATCACTGAATCACAGGATCGTTAAGGTTGGAAGAGATCCCTGGGATCAGCAAGTCCCACCTTGTCCCCAGCCCAGAGCACTGAGTGCCACCTCCAGGCCTCCCTTGGACACCTCCAGGGATGGGCATTCCAAACCTCCCTGGGCAGCCTCTTCTAATGCCTGACCACCCCTTCTATGAAAAAATTCCTTCTGATGTCTAAGAATTCTTCCTGATGTCTGACATCCTCCTAATGTGATGCTTTGCCTTCCAAATCCCAGCCCAGGGAAGCTCCAGCCACAGTTCTTCCCTGGTGGGGGGGTCAAGCCCCCCAGCCCCTGCTCTGCTGTCCCAAACAGGGGGCCCAGAGGCCCTCCCCAGCTCCCAGGGCAGATGCAGCTGTGGGTCTCCTCACCTGCTGTGTTTCCTCCCCCAGTGTACACTGTCTTCGCCTTCCTGGAGTACCTGGTTGTCCTCTCCAACATGGCCTTCCACATGACTGCCTTCTGGGACTTCGGCAACAAGGAGCTGGTGGTGAGCTCGCTGCTGGAGGACAAGCACTTCTAGGAGCCCTGCTGCTGGGGCTCCTGTCCCTGTCCTGCCGGGTGTTTGCTGTGCAGCTGCTGCCAGGGTCCTCCCGAGATCCAGAGTGTCTGGCCCCAGCTGCACCCGCAGTGTGGCTCCAGCTCCAGAGGGCAGCACAGAGGAGGAACAGCGGCCTGCAGCCTTTGCTTTGGAGAATGTTCCAGGGAGAGCAGGATGCTGCTCCCGCTATCAGGACACGGGGCTCCAGCCCTCTCCTGAGCTTTCTTGGCCTGGGGGCTCTCACGGTTCCTCCTCCAGGCTGGGGGTCTAGGGGCAAGTCCTCAAAAAGGGCTGGTGGCCTTTTGGGCTGGTTTCAGGCACTGGTCTCTCACTGGACTGGGGCAGGGTCCTGGCCCCTCTGTGCCGGAGTGCCCGGGAGGGGAGTGGGAAGGTGCTGGGCCATGCAGGGACTGCCTGGAGCAGGGTGGGAGCACACGGGGCAGAGCAGGTGCTGGGAGCAAGCACATCTCACTCCTGCCTTTCCCAGAAGCTCCCCCAGCAGCACAGGCTATTCCAGGGGTGCTGTGCCTGTTCCAGCCCAGTCTGGGGAGGAAGGCTGAGTGTGCTGGTGCTGGAGGTCTTTGCCTCAGCGTCCCCATGGCTTCCCCTGTGCAGTTCCCCTGGAGCTGGGAACTGCTGGGGTTCAGCAGTGCCCCCAGTGTGCAGCTCTGGCTGCCAGGGCACAGGGGACGTGGCTGGATGGCAGATGGGGGCTGACAGTGTCCCCAGGCTCCTCCTGCAATGCTGCTGGAAGGGGCACCTGGAGCTGTCTTGATTTTGGGGAGGTCTGCACGTGCCGGGGCTCGTCCCACCCCAGGCTTGGCCAGGAAGGACCGGTGTGGGTCCCTCCCTGCCCTCCACCTGAGCACAGCCACCAGCGAGAGTTCCCTGGGATGTCCCAGTGCTCATCCCAGGGCTGGGCAGAGCCTCCTCCAGCAGGAGCTGCGGGGCCCTGGCAGAGCCGGGGCCGAGCTGGCTTCGAGCGGGTCCTGCCATGCGTGTCCATCGTCAGTGTCCCCATCCATGGGCTCCATCCGTGTCCCTGCATGCGTGTGACACGCTGCCCCCGCAGCGCCTTGGCTTTGAGGTGGAAATAAAGCACGAAGTATTTTTGTGAGCTCTCAGCAGCCTCCACAGCATTTCCACCTGGCCCAGCCTGGCATGGCCTGGAACAGCCAACAGGTCCAGACCAGCACCATGGGCAGGGTGGGGCTGGAATGGGGTGCAGGACATGGAGCCTGGGCACCGGGGCTGGAGTATGGGATGTGGATCCTGGCTGTTGGAGCTGGGGTGCAAGATGTGACCCCTGGATCCACAGCCCTGGTTCTGGGGTGTGGCTCCCTGGAGCTGAGGCCCAGGATGCAGATCCCTGCAGGATGTGGATCGCTGGCGTGTGGAATGTGAATCCTGCCTGGTGGGGCTGTGGTGTGGGACACGGCCTGGATGCCGGATGAAGCCCGGGAAGGCTCAGCGAGGCTGGGAACTGGCCAGGAGCTGGGCTGGAGGCGTGGCACCGAGCCCACCCCGCAGCTGGCGGCCCGCTCCCCGCCCGGCTCCTGGGGCCGTGACTTGGCTGCAGATCCTGCAGATCTTGGGGATGCTGCAGGGCCAGAGCGGGCACAGCCCCGGGCACAGAGCCTGGAGCCAGGAGAGCTGGGGCTGGCACCGCTGGGGCTGGCACTGCCGGGGCTGGCACCGCCGGGGCTGGGCAGGGACAGGGGAGCTGCCGGGGCCCTGGTTCCCCTGTCCCGGCCATGGTGGGGCCCTGCCCTCGCTGCGGCCGCCCCGGGAGCAGCTGGGAGGGGAAGGGCAATGAGCTCATCCTGCTGTGCTGGGCCAGGGCGGGGCTGTGTCCTGCTTGTGGCATCGTGGGATCCCCTCCTCATCCCAGCACACACTTGTACACCAAACCCCACCAGGGTGGCACCTCGCCAGCCCCACAGTGGGACCAGGACATGGCTGTAGGGATCCCCACAGTGGGACCAGGACATGGCCCTGGGGATCCCCAAAACGGCACCAGGACATGGGCACGGAAACCCACCACAGCAGGACCCAGACATGGCCATGGAGATCCCCAAAACAGAAGCTGGACATAGCCATGGGGATCCACCACAGTGGCACCCAGACATGGCTGTGGGGATCCCCAAAACAGGAGCTGGACATAGCCATGGGGATCCACCACAGTGGGATCAGGACATGGCTGTAGGGATCCCCAGAGCAGGAGCAGGACATGGCCGTGGGGATCCACCACAGTGGCACCCAGACATGGCTGTGGGGATCCCCAAAACGGGAGCAGGACATGGCAGTAGGGATCCCCAGAGCAGGAGCAGGAGATGGCCATGGGGATCCACCACAATGGAATCAGGACATGGGCATGGGGATCCCCAGAGCAGGAGCAGGACGTGGCGGTGGGGATCCTCCCCCAGACAGACCAGGACAGGGATGTTGGATGCCCATGGTGGGAGCAGATTTGGTGCAGCAGGGACCCAGGAGCCCGTGGCTGTGCAGTGCCCGTGGGGCCGTGTCTCCTTGCCGTGGGCTCAGGGTGGGGCCTGTGGGGGCCACGCTCTGCTGCGGCCCCGGGAGGCTCCCAGAGGTGCGGCCGGGGCTGGGCCGTGGCCAGAGCCCCCGGCCCTGCTGCCCAGCCTGCCCTGCTGCCCAGCCTGCCCCACTACCCAGCCTGCCCCACTGCCCCACTGCCCAGCCTGCCCCACTACCCAGCCTGCCCCACTGCCCCACTGCCCAGCCTGCCCCACTGCCCAGCCTGCCCCACTGCCCCTCTGCCCAGCCTGCCCCACTACCCAGCCTGCCCCACTGCCCAGCCTGCCCCACTGCCCAGCCTGCCCCCCTGCCTGCCCCTCTGCCCAGCCTGCCTCGCTGCCCAGCCTGCCCCCCTGCCTGCCCCTCTGCCCAGCCTGCCCCGCTGCCCAGCCTGCCCCACTGCCCAGCCTGCCCCACTGCCCAGCCTGCCCCCCTGCCTGCCCCTCTGCCCAGCCTGCCCCACTGCCCAGCCTGCCCCACTGCCCAGCCTGCCCCCCTGCCTGCCCCTCTGCCCAGCCTGCCTCGCTGCCCAGCCTGCCCCCCTGCCCAGCCTGCCCCACTGCCCAGCCTGCCCCACTGCCCAGCCTGCCCCTCTGCCCAGCCTGCCCCTCTGCCCAGCCTGCCCCACTGCCCCTCTGCCCCTCTGCCCAGCCTGTCCCTCTGCCCAGCCTACCCAGCCTGCCCTGCCTGCCCCACTGCCCAGCCTGCCCTTCTGCCCCACTGCCCAGCCTGCCCAGCCTGCCCCACTGCCCACGCCTGCCCCACTGCCCACGCCTGCCCCACTGCCCACGCCTGCCCCACTGCCCAGCCTGCCCCACTGCCCAGCCTGCCCTTCTGCCCCACTGCCCAGCCTGCCCAGCCTGCCCCACTGCCCACGCCTGCCCCACTGCCCAGCCTGCCCCACTGCCCAGCCTGCCCCACTGCCCACGCCTGCCCCTCTGCCCAGCCTGCCCCTCTGCCCAGCCTGCCCCACTGCCCAGCCTGCCCCGCTGCCCACGCCTGCCCGGCTCTGGCTGCAAACGGGAGCAGGGAACAAAGGCGGCTTGTGGCGGGCGCCGGGTCTCTGCCCTTCCTGCAGGAAGCCCCGGGGCCGGACAAGGGGCCCGTGTCCGGTCCTGGCCCCCCGCCAGCACGTGCCGGGGGATGGCGAGGGGGTGGCGAGAGCGGCTGGGGATGCCACTGGTCCCTCGGTGCTGCCATCGCCAGCCACAGGACACGGGAACACCGAGGACACCCCTGGGCATGGGAACAGAGGGTTCTGCCCTCCACCTGCCATTGCAGAGGCAGTACTGGGGCTGGGGGTGCCCGGGTGGGGACACCACCTGTGTGCCAATTCCTGCAGTGTCTCCATCCTCAGCGTCCCCATTCCTGTTCAATGTCCCCATGGGCACCCCCTGCACTTCCCCATTGCTGTCCCTTCAATGTCCCCAAGCCCCCAGGTGGGAGCTCAGCTGGGCACAGAGACGGTGGGGCTATGGCAGGGACATCCCAAGCTTCCCCTGGCAGTTACCCCAGAAGAGAGCCCTGGCAGGCACCACGAGCACCCTCAGCTCGGCCCTGGCCCAGTGAGGGGTCCCAGCCCAGGTCGGGCCGGTGACACCCATGTCCCTCCAGGGAGTGTCCCCATGCCCAGGAAAGGTGGGTGTGTGGGGCAGAGCACAGGACACAGGGGGCCTGGGCAGGTTTTTATTTCAGGAGAAGCGACTCTGGGGGCAGCTGGTTACAGGTGAGTCCTGCTGCCCTGTGGAGCTCCAGCACCAGCCAGGGCAGGAACTCTGCTCTGGCCACACTGGCTGTGCTCTCAGCAGGGCTGGAGGTCCCTGGTGTGGGGCTCACCCCAAACACCCCCCAGGAGCCCCTGGTGCTGCCAGGGGGATCCCGGGGCAGCGTGGGGCAGTGCCAGCAAGATGCTCCAGGCCGGGCAAATGCCAGGGCTGGCACAGAGGGGCTGGGGACTCCCTGTGCCCCAGCTGGTTTAGAGGGTGGCGGTGGCAGGTCCCCATGGAGGTCTCGGGGTGGCAGGTCCCCGCGGGGCGCTCAGGGCTGGAGTGGGGTTGGCCCATCCCCTTCTCAGGAAGCGTTGCTGTGCCAGGACCGGAGAGGCGTCACCAAAAGCAGCCGCTGACAGCCGGGACGGGAGCGCGGTGCCCCCGGGGCGGGCGGCCAGTTAGTGCAAACAAGGTCTGTATTATTCAAGCTGGCGGCTTCGGGCTGGCGGCCCCGTCCCACCGAGGCTGGGGAGGCACGGGGTGGCAGGGGGGCAGGAGGAGTGGGGGGACGCCGGGGGCAGGGGCAGCATCGTCTCTCAGCCCTGTCACAAGAGCACGCAGGGCTTCTTGGGCTTGGCCGGGGCTGGGTTGAGCACGGCCCTCACGGCCTCGGTGAACACATCCTTGATGCCCTCCTGGTTGAGCGCCGAGCACTCCAGGTACTTGACGGCGCGGATCTGCTTGGACAGGCTGATGCCCTGCTGGGTGGTGATGGGCGCCTGGTTCTGCTCCTTGAGCCGCTTCATGGTCTCGGGGTTGTTCCTCAGATCCTTCTTGGTGCCGACGAGGAGGATGGGCACGCTGGGGCAGTGGTGGCACACCTCAGGGTACCACTTGTGCTTGACGTTCTCGTAGGAGGGCGGGCTGGCGATGGAGAAGCAGATGATGAAGACGTTGGTCTGGGGGTAGGAAAGCGTCCGCAGGCGGTCGTACTCCTCCTGGCCAGCCGTGTCCCACAGGTTTAAGTTAATAGTCCTGCCGTCCACCGTGTTCTGGGCGCTGTAGTTGTCGAACACGGTGGGGATGTACTCCTTGGGGAAGGCGTTGGTGGTGTAGCAGATGAGCAGGCAGGTCTTGCCCACCGCCCCGTCTCCCACCACCACGCACTTGATGCTCTGCATCCCGGCGGTGCTGGTGACCCCTCAGCAGCCTGCGGGAAGAGAACAGGCTCAGGGAGGGCACGCTCCTGGGCTGGGTCAGCGTGGGCCCCCTCTGACACCCCCAGGCTGGAGGCTGCACAGGGGTCACCCCCTTGGTTCACCACCCGACCAGTGCCCAGATCAGCTTCCCAGGCAGGCAAATCCCCCTGACAGAGACCCTGCAATGGGGATCTGCCTGCCATGACCCAGGGACACGTGTGTGCCACCACAGCCAGCGTGAACGGGGACCACATTGTCCCCAGGGTGCTGCATGCATGGCAGCCAGGCTGTGCCACCCGTGCTGTGCCATCCCGTGCTGTGCCACCCGTGCTGTGCCACCCGTGCTGTGCCACCTGTGCTGTGCCACCCGTGCTGTGCCTCAGCTCAGAACGGGACGGAGGGCAGCAGGGCAGGGAGCAGGAGCATACCGGGGCTCTGGCAGCCCGTGCACCATCACCATCAGCCCCAGCGCCATCCTGCCCGCACCAGGCAGGGCTGGTGATGCTCCCGGCGGGCAGAGGCCGGGCTGGCGCTGTGGCTGGGTGGCCCCCGAGCCAACGTCCGCTCCGGCAGCTGTGTTTATCCCCCATCCCGGCGCGCGTCTTCCTTCCTCAGGTTCCTTCTGCAATTCCCATTACGGGCTGCATCCTGCTCCCCTTCCTGCTGCTGGCCGGAGCCAGGCGCTGCCAAGCCCTGCCCAGCCCACGGTGCTGGGGCGGGGAGCTGCCCACCCTGGGGCCGGCAGCCCCTTTCCCCCCGCGATCCGGCCGTGGCAGCTGCTGCCCACCCACGGGGTCACAGCGGGAGGACGGGCACCCCACTCGTGTGCCAGGGACAGGCAGGGAGCAGAGGTGCGGGGCAGAGAAGCCGCAGTGTCCCGGAGCCCTGGGCGGGGGTCCCCGCTGCCAGGGCCCGCTGAGTCCTCGGGGTGGGGCGGGGAAGGGCCCGAGCCCCCGGCCCGAGCCCCGGGCCGAGCCCCGGCCCGTCCCTGCCCCTCGCATGGGGAAGTCGCTCTTCCTCTTCCCGCTGACACGCGGCTTCCTGCGGCTGTGCCCGGCTGTGCCCGACCCCCGGGACAGGCACCGGGCGCTGCCAGGAACGCCCCGCAGCGCTGTGCCTCAGTTTCCCCGCTGCAAGCCTGCTTCCGCGGGCAGGGCTCCGCATCCCTGCTGCGGGACCGGGGAGCAGCGGGGCCCCGGCCCCACCCCGCAGGAAGCCGCCTGCAGGGTCCCCGGGGGCCGCGAACACCGGCCGGGCCCTTGGCCGCCGGTCCGGGAGCAAAGTCAGCCCGCAGGTTCCCTCGCACCGCCGGGCCCCGGCGCTCAGCCGGGCAGGCAGGGCTGGGCTGCGGGAGGGGCAGGACGGGGCGCTGGCAGCAGGAGCACGAGAGTGACGGGCACGGACCAGAATCAAACAGTGGGACAGGATCAAGGAGACCAGGACAGTGGGAGAAGGAGCTGGAGCAGGAGGAGCTGGAGCAGGGCAGTGGGAGGAACATGCTCAGGGTCATGGACCAGGATCAGAACTAGGGGAGTCTGGGGTCCCTCCATGGCTGCACAGGGCCACCCTCAGCGACATTCACCTTGCACAGCTGCCACCCACATCCCCTGTGCCCCTTCTGTCCTGCAGCCACTCCATCCCTCGGCCCAGGGCTCCCAGGGCTGGGGGGTACCAGGGCAGCCCCTGGAGGGGGACACAGCTGCCCCTGTCACCCCAAGGCCCCATTTGGCCCATCTGACCCAGTCTGGACCCGAAGCACCCCTGAGCCCCAGCCTGGGCCTGTGCCCATCCCACAGTGGGCCGTGACACACACTGCTCATGCTGAGCCCAAACTGACTGTGGGCACCTCGGGATGAGCTGCACCTGGCAGGAACCATCCTATCCCCTCCCCATCCCCTCCCCATCTTCACCCTTATTCCCATCCCCATCCCGGTGCAGAGGAAACACTCCTGCCCATGAAGGGCATCACCACTGGGAAATGGAGGGGAGGAAGAGGAGGAGAAGGAGGGACTAGATAGAGGCCAGGGGTCACTTCTCCATCACCCAGCACTCCTGGGGGTGTGGAGCCCCAGAGTGTCCCCAGGTTTGTCACCGGCACTCAGCAAATCTGGGCACACACCACGGCACACACCACAGTGCCCGAGGGCTCACACAGGAGCGTTCGGGCTCCTGCCAGCCCTGGCACTGCCAGCACCAGGTACGAGGTGCCCGTGGCACAACAAGGGGACCCGCGGGCACGGCTCACACTCACAGGGCAAATGCCTCGCTGAGGAGGGGCTTTGTGCAGGGCAGAGCCCCCGCAGCAGCTCCGAGTCTGTCTGGGTGCCGAGGAGGGGATGTGGTGCCAGGGGGGCTCCGGCCCTGTCACAGCCAAGGTTTGCAGCCACAGCCACCACGGCACAGCCCCAGCCAAGCCCCTGACTCACACTCGTCTTCCAGGGAGGATGAGGAGGGACCAGCGCCCTGCCTCCTGAGCCCCGGGTCCCTGTGTCCCCCAGACGGGACAGGAGGGCAGGCAGGAGCCCCGTTCCAGGGCAGGGCCAGGGGCTGCCCGGTGGCACGCTCGTGGTGCCGGGCAGGGGCTGGGGGTCACCCGTGTCCCTGCACCACGCTGCCCCGGGGCCAGGATGGGCCGGTCCGGGGACCCTGGGTGGGTGCCTCGGCCCTGTGTGCCCCCAGCGCCTGCTGCCAGCTCCCTGCCCTGCCGGCACAAGGCCAGCTCTGTTCTCCCGGCAGATCCGCGGCCGGCAGCACATTTAACCCCTCCTGGCCCCCGGGATGCCGGGGTCAGAGTGGGGCTGAGGGACAGCCCGCGGGGCACACAGCCCATGGGGCACCGGCCCCTTCCCGGCCCCGGGGAAGGAGGGCTGGGAGCACGGGGCCGCGCCCAGCCCCGGGCTCGGCACCCGCGCCCCGGCCACGCTCCACTGCGGTGGATGGCGTCTGGGGGCTGGGGAGAGGGGCAGGCGGCGAGGGGGTGTGGGTGGCACACGGAGTCCCCCCTCCCATCGCCACCCCCTGGCACGGGAAAAGCGACTCATCTCTTCAGCAGAAAAGGGAAGCAAAACCGTCTGCCAGCGCTCCCGGCCGGGGCAGCCCCCGGGGGTTTTCCGCCGGGGAAGTGGAGCAGCCGCCCCCGTGAGCTCCCCGTCCCACGGTCCCCAGCCCTGCCCCGACCTCCCTGAACCGACCCTGCCCGCCCCACCAGCCCTTCCCCGCCCCACAGCCCCGGCACGCCCCACTTCGGGCACCTCGCACCCCACCGTGCCCCCAGCACCCCGCCCTGCCCCGGGCGCCCCTCCCCGGGCACCCCTCCCCGAGGGTCGTGCCCGCGCCCACCCAGGGCCGGGGGTCACCAGCCCCGTCACTGGGGCACTCGTGCCCTGCAGCCTGCTCAGCAGCAGAAAGAGGAAATGAATAAAACTGCTGAAATCTCTAAATCCCAGGCAGGGACCCCACGGGGGTCCGTGGCCCTGGTGGGGATGCAGGGACCCCCCAGGGCCCCCCCAGCTCGGCCCCGGCTCTGCCGTGGCAGCTAAAATAACTTCCATGCTGACTCGGAGGATTTTGATTTCCCTCATTTTCCAGCTGGCGTGACTAATTTCCTCATTTTATTTCCCTCCCAGGCCGGGTCCCGCTCTGCCCCTCGCCATGGCCACGGCCACTCCCGGCCCTCGGCCTCAGCTCCAGGTGCTGCCAGAGCTCGGAGCTCCGGGGCTGGAGGGGATCCAGGCCCTCGGGGGGATGTGGCCACTCCTGGGCCTGGCCACTGCTCCCACAGCCACAGGGCTGGAGCACAGGGATCCTGGGGGTGGAGGGACGGATGGACAGATGGACAGACGGATGGATGATGGACAGATGGATGGATGGATGGATGGAGGGATGATGGATAGATGGATCATGGATGGATGGATGGATCATGGATGATGGATGGATGATGGATGGATGAATCATGGATGGATGGATGGATGATGGATGATGGATGGATGATGGATGGATGGATGATGGATGATGGATGAATGGATGGATGGATGGATGGATGGATGGATGATGGATGGATGGATGGATGGATGGATGGATGGATGATGGATGGATGGATGGAGGGATGGATGATGGATAGATGGATCATGGATGGATGGATGGATGATGGATGATGGATGGATGATGGATAGATGAATCATGGATGGATGGATGGATGATGGATGATGGATGGATGATGGATGAATTGATGGATGGATGGATGGATGCATGGATGGATGGATGGATGGATGGATGATGGATAGATGGATGATGGATGGATGGATAATGGATGATGGATGGATGGATGGATGGATGGATGGATGGATGGATGGATGATGGATGGATGGATGAATTGATGGATGATGGATGGATGATGGATGGATGGATGGATGGATGGATGGATGGATGGATGATGGATGGATGAATTGATGGATGATGGATGGATGATGGATGGATGGATGGATGGATGGATGGATGGATGGATGGATGATGGATGGATGGATGGATGGATGATGGATGGATGGATGGATGGATGATGGATGGATGATGGATGGACGGAGAGATGGAGTCAGGCAGGACAGGCCAGGCTCCATGTCCCCCAGCAGGTCCCAGTGCTGGGTGGCAAACCTGGTGCCTCTCTGGGCCACAGCCAAAGCAAAGCAAAGCAAAGCAAAGCAAAGCAAAGCAAAGCAAAGCAAACCAAACCAAACCAAACCAAACCAAACCAAACCAAACCCACTTCCATGCACGAGGGCACAGCCCACACCTGCACCGCGGCCAGCACGGCCCAGCACCTCCACAACTGCTCACAGACACTCCTGGTGCCCGGGCCAGCCCCCTCCCACCACAGCCCGTCCCCGTGGGCTCCTCTCACCACACTCCCACCACACCTTGTCCCCATAGGCCACAAACGGTGCCTCAGTAGCCCAGCGGCTTCTCCTTGCCCCGAGCCAAGCGGAGGAAGCCCAGCATCCCCCAGCCCCGGCACACATCCACACTGCCCACAGCATCCGGGGGACCCGTGGGTGGCCCCACGCTGACTGAGTGACCCAGTGACCCCAGGGGACACCCCATGGCAAGCACCCATGGCAGGCGCCCCAGCAGCAGGGACAGCCCTGGCACTCTGCACACGTGTGGCAGGCCTGCAGGGAATGGCTGGGGTCACACTGAGGGGGGCAGTGCAGGGGGCAGTGGGTCACTGTGGGGGCAGTGCAGGAGCAGTGGGTCACTGTGGGGGTCAGTGCAGGGGGCAGTGCAGGGGTCAGTGCAGGGGGCAGTGGGTCACTGTGGGGGCAGTGCAGGGGGCAGTGGGGGCAGTGCAGGGGGCAGTGCAGGGGGCAGTGGGTCACTGTGGGGGCAGTGCAGGGGTCAGTGCAGGGGGCAGTGCAGGGGGCAGTGGGTGCAGTGGGGGCAGTGCAGGGGTCAGTGCAGGGGGCAGTGCAGGGGGCAGTGGGTGCAGTGGGGGCAGTGGGGTCGGCATGGTGGGCAGTGCTGGAGGCGTCACTGGGTCGGTGTAGGGGGCTCGGTGGGTCGTGCAGGGACTCAGGTCGGGGGTCGGGGGTCAGCGCAGTGCAGCAGTGCCGGGGGAGGTCAGTGGGGTCAGCGCACTGCTGGTCAATGCGGAGCTCAGTGGTCATTGCACGGGGGTTGGGGGGGCAGAGCAGTGGGGAGCAGTGAGGGAGCCGGCGGGTCGGTCAGGGGGGGTCAGTGCAGGGGGTCGGTGGGTCGGTCAGGGGGGGTCAGTGCAGGGGGTCGGTGGGTCGGTCAGGGGGGGTCAGTGCAGGGGGTCGGTGGGTCGGTCAGGGGGGGTCAGTGCAGGGGGTCAGTGCAGGGAGGGGACGGGGGGTCAGTGCAGGGGGTCGGTGGGTCGGTCAGGGGGGGTCAGTGCAGGGGGTCGGTGGGTCAGGACAGGGGCCGGGGGTCCCGCGGGCCTGCAGCCCCCCCCGGTGTCAGCGCAGCCCCCGCAGCGCGGGGCCGGGAGCGGGCAGCGGTGCGGCTGCGGATTCGGTGGGCGCGGGGCCGGGGGCGGGGGTCCCACCGAGGGGTTTCTGTCCCCGCTCTGTCCCGGCTGCTGCCGGGCCCGCTCCCACCCAAAACTCCGCTCCTCCGGCACCCCGGTCCCCCGTTACCCCGGCTGTCCCGTTATCCCTGACGGCTCCCTTACCCCCGCCGGTCCCGTTATCCCGGAGCTCCGCGATCCCACCCCCGTTCTCCCCGGCGGCTCCGTTATCCCAGGCGGTCCCGTTATCCCCGCGCTCCCGCTCCGGGCGGGTCCCGCTGCCGCCGCCCCCGCCCTGGCCCCGAGAGGCGGCTCCTCCCGCCCCGCTGGGAGCCCGGCGCGGACCCCGGCCGCGGGACCCCCGGCCGCGGGACCCCCGGCCGCGGGACCCCCGGCCGCGGGACCCCCGGCCCCGGCCCCGCACTCACCCCGGGGCATGGCGCGGCGGCGGGCGCGGGGCCGGGGCGGCGGCGGCAGGAGCACGAAGAGCAGGACGAAGAGGAGGAGGAGGAAGAGGAGGAAGTCTGCGGCCGCCTCCTCCGCCGCCCCGGGCGGTCCCGCGGAGAAACTTCCCCCGCCGCGCCCGGCCCCCCGCGCCCGCCGCTTCCTTCCTCGCTCCCGGCCGGCAGCGCAGCCCCTGCGCCCCCCGCCATCGCCCCGGGCTGCGGGCACCGGCACGGGGCTGCGGGCTGAGCCGGCGGCGGCTTTGGGCACGACCCCGGGGCACGACCCCCCAGACCGCCCCGAGCAGGGACCCGCAGCCCCGGGGCCGCGTGGGGAGCAGGGACCCTCCTCCCTCGCCAGCTGCCTGCGCCCCCCGAGCCCCCATCCCTGAGCCCCCCATCCCTGAGCCCCCCATCCCTGAGCCCCCATCCCTGAGCCTCCTATCCCTGAGCCTCCCATCCCTGAGCCCCCCATCCCTGATCTCCCATCCCTGAGCCCCCCATCCCTGAGCCTCCCATCCCTGAGCCCCCCATCCCTGAGCCCCCCATCCCTGAGCCTCCTATCCCTGAGCCCCCATCCCTGAGCCTCCCATCCCTGAGCCCCCCATCCCTGAGCCCCCATCCCTGAGCCCCCCATCCCTGAGCCCCCCATCCCTGATCTCCCATCCCTGAGCCCCCCATCCCTGAGCCTCCCATCCCTGAGCCCCCCATCCCTGAGCCTCCTATCCCTGAGCCCCCATCCCTGAGCCCCCATCCCTGAGCCCCCCATCCCTGAGCCCCCCATCCCTGATCTCCCATCCCTGAGCCCCCCATCCCTGAGCCTCCCATCCCTGAGCCCCCCATCCCTGAGCCCCCCATCCCTGAGCCTCCTATCCCTGAGCCCCTATCATTGAGCCTCCCATCATTGAGCCCCCCATCATTGAGCCCCCCATCCCTGAGCCCCCCATCTCTGAGACCCCCATCATTGAGCCCCCCATCCCTGAGCCCCCCATCCCTGAGCCCCCCATCATTGAGCCACCCATCCCTAAACCCTCATCATTGAGCCTCCCATCCCTGAGCCCCCCATCTCTGAGCCCCCATGCCTGAGCCCCCCATCCCCGAGCCCCCCATCCCTGATCTCCCATCCCTGAGCCCCCCATCATTGAGCCCCCATCCCTGAGCCCCCCACCTTTGGCACCCCCTCTGACCCCCCGAACCCCACCCCTGCCCTCCGCAGCCCTGGCACTCATCCCTGACCCCACCCCTCAACCCCTGAGACCCCCCTTGGCCCCCCGCCGCTCACCCCGACCCCACCGCTGGGGACAGGACTGGGGACAGGGACACCCCGAGGTGACCGGGACACCCCGGGGCGGCCACTGCCAGCCCAGGGGGACCAGAGCTCTGGGGGTGCAGGGGGTGAGAAGGGAGGGGAGCCCACCCCACCCGGGGCTACCCGGGGCCTCGGGGGCTGATGGCGGGGGGAGGTGACACCCCCTGCCCTCGGGCTGTCGGGGGTGTGGGTGGGGAGGGGGTGACAGCGCCGGGGGTGACAGCACCGGGGTGACAGCACCGGGGGTGACAGCACCGGGGGTGACAGCACCGGGGGTGACAGCACCGGGGGTGACAGCAAAGGGGGTCCAGCTGCCCCTGGGGAGCTGGGGCTCCCCTGCTGCACCCCAAGGGGAGCAGGCGGCCCCGGGCTGCTGCGGGAGTGTCCCCAGCCCCGAGCTGGGCCGGGCCGGGCCGGAGGAGCCCGGCTGCTGTGAGGGACCCCCAAGGGCCGGCTCCCCCAAGCTGCGAGCCCCCATAAGGGCCAGGTCCCCCCAGCAGTGCCCGCAGCCCGTCAGGGTCCCTGGGGCTCGTGGGGACAGCCGGGGATGGAGGGAGGCAGTTCCCGGGAGCGAGGGGCCTGTCCCCATCCCCATCCCGGGGTCTGCAGCTGTGGGACCCCCGCCCACAGTCGGCATCTTGCCCAGTGCCAGCACGGGGACCAGAGGTGGCACCCGGCGGAGGCCGGACATCAGCCCGGACAGAAGCTGGACATCACCCGGACAGAGGCCGGACATCAGCCTGGATGGAGGCTGGACATCAGCCCGGACAGAGGCCGGACATCAGCCCGGACAGAGGCTGGACATCAGCCTGGATGGAGGCCGGACATCAGCCCGGACAGAGGCTGGACATCAGCCCGGACGGAGGCTGGACATCAGCCCGGACAGAGGCTGGACATCACCCGGACAGAGGCCGGACATCAGCCCGGACAGAGGCCGGACATCAGCCCGGACAGAGGCTGGACACCAGCCCGGACAGAGGCTGGACATCACCCGGACAGAGGCCGGACATCAGCACGGACAGAGGCTGGACATCACCCAGACAGAGGCTGGACATCAGCCTGGACAGAGGCTGGACATCAGCCGGACAGAGGCTGGACATCAGCCCGGACAGAGGCTGGACATCACCCGGACAGAGGCTGGACATCAGCCCGGACAGAGGCCGGACATCAGCCCGGACAGAGGCTGGACATCACCCGGACAGAGGCCGGACATCACCCGGACAGAGGCTGGACATCAGCCCGGACAGAGGCTGGACATCAGCCTGGATGGAGGCTGGACATCAGCCCGGACAGAGGCTGGACATCAGCCCGGACGGAGGCTGGACATCAGCCTGGATGGAGGCTGGACATCAGCCCGGACGGAGGCTGGACATCAGCCCGGACAGAGGCTGGACATCACCCGGACAGAGGCTGGACATCACCCGGACAGAGGCCGGTCCCGTGCCCCAGCCGGACACTCGCCGTGTCCGGGGAACCCCACGAGGGGCCAGCCTGGGACCCCCACCCCAGAGCGGGGACATGGGAGGAGCCTGCTCCAGGGACAGGGGTGTCACTTCCCAGAACACCCGGCCAGAGGGGGACAGGGTGAGGGGTGGGACAGATGTGAGGGGTGGAACAGGACGTGTCCCCTGCCTGTGTCCCCTCCCCGTCCCCCCGCAGCTGGTGGCCTCAGGACACACTGGTGGCACTGATCCAGCCGGGGGTGTGTGGCCCTGGGGTGTCACAGCTCCAGGAGGTGCTGGAATTTCCTAAATCCCCCCGGGAAGCGGGAACCACGGGCTGGGACCCCAGAGTGTCCCCTCAGAGAGCGGGGTGCTGTGACATGGGGGGGGGGGGGGTGACATGTCAGGGTGTGTCATGTGTCGGGGTGTGTCACATGTTAGGTGTGTCCCCTGTCACGGTGTGTCCCATGTCGGTATGTCACATGGTGTGTGTCCTCTGTCACGGTGTGTCCCTGTTGTGGTGTGTCCCTGTCACTGTGTCCCTGTCCTGTGTCCCTGTCGGTGTATCCCCTGTCGGTGTGTCCCTGTCACTGTGTCCCTGTCGTTGTGTCCCTGTCGGTGTGTCCCTGTCGGTGTGTCCCTGTCACGATGTGTCCCTGTCGGTGTGTCCCTGTCGGTGTGTCCCATGTCACGATGTGTCCCATGTCACGATGTGTCCCTGTCGGTGTGTCCCTGTCGATGTGTCCCTGTCGCTGTGTCCCATGTCACGATGTGTCCCTGTCGCTGTGTCCCTGTCGGTGTGTCCCTGTCGGTGTGTCCCTGTCGCTGTGTCCCTGTCACGATGTGTCCCTGTCGGTGTGTCCCTGTCGGTGTGTCCCTGTCGCAGTGTATCCCCTGTCGCTGTGTCCCTGTCACAATGTGTCCCTGTCGGTTGTCCCATGTCACGATGTGTCCCATGTCACGATGTGTCCCTGTCGGTGTGTCCCTGTCGGTGTGTCCCATGTCACGATGTGTCCCTGTCCGTGTGTCCCTGTCGCTGTGTCCCTGTCGGTGTGTCCCATTTCACGATGTGTCCCTGTCGCTGTGTCCCTGTCGTTGTGTATCCCCTGTCGCTGTGTATCCCCTGTCGGTGTGTCCCTGTCGGTGTGTCCCATGTCACGATGTGTCCCTGTCGCTGTGTATCCCCTGTCGCTGTGTCCCTGTCGCTGTGTCCCTGTCGCTGTGTCCCTGTCACGATGTGTCCCTGTCCGTGTGTCCCTGTCGCTGTGTCCCATGTCACGATGTGTCCCTGTCTCTGTGTATCCCCTGTCGGTGTGTCCCATGTCACGATGTGTCCCATGTCACGATGTGTCCCTGTCGGTGTGTCCCTGTCGATGTGTCCCTGTCGCTGTGTCCCATGTCACGATGTGTCCCTGTTGCTGTGTCCCTGTTGGTGTGTCCCTGTCCGTGTGTCCCTGTCGGTGTGTCCCATGTCACGATGTGTCCCTGTCGGTGTGTCCCTGTCCGTGTGTCCCTGTCGGTGTGTCCCATGTCACGATGTGTCCCTGTCGCTGTGTCCCTGTCGGTGTGTCCCTGTCACGATGTGTCCCTGTCGGTGTGTCCCTGTCGGTGTGTCCCTGTCACGATGTGTCCCTGTCGCTGTGTCCCTGTCACGATGTGTCCCTGTCGTTGTGTATCCCCTGTCGCTGTGTCCCTGTCGGTGTGTCCCTGTCACGATGTGTCCCTGTCGTTGTGTATCCCCTGTCGGTGTGTCCCTGTCCGTGTGTCCCATGTCACGATGTGTCCCTGTCGCTGTGTCCCTGTCACGATGTGTCCCTGTCGCTGTGTCCCTGTCGCGCTGTCCCGGCCCCGCCATTCCCCGCTCCGCCCGCCAGGGGTCGCTGCGGGCCAGCGCCGCGCGCGCGCGGGCGGGCTCAGGGGCGTGGCCCCGCTCCCGCCCCGTTGGCCCCGCCCCCTTTGGGCATGGCCCGTCGGCGCTTGGCCACGCCCCCTGTCAGCGCGCGCGGCGGCGCCAGGGCCCGGTGCGTAGCGCGGCGCGCGGGGGGGGCGGACGAGACCACCGCGGCGGCGCGGGGGGGCGCGGGGCTGTCCCGGCACAGACAGAGCGGGATTTTCCGGGAGGCACCGCTGCCAGGAGGCGGCGGAGGGACGGAGCGGGCCGGTGGGACAACAGCGAGGGTGGCGGGAAGGAGCATTATCCCGGCAGAGCCGCGGGGCGCCGGCAGGGTTATCCCGGGAAGAGACCACTGAGGGCGGGGGGACTGGGGCTGTCCCGGGAGAGACCACTGCGGCGGGGGGGAGGCTGTCCTGGGAGACACCACTGCGGGCGGGGGGGCGGAGGGTTCCGGTAGCCGGTGCGCGGCCGCAGCTGACGGCGGTGCCGGGACAGCCGGGATCACCGGGACACCCGCGGCCCCCAGCCGGTGCCCATGCCGAGGAGCAGCTGACGGCGGCGGGGACGCGGAAATGGAGCCGCGGCCGGGCCGGGCCGTGCGGGCGCTGTGCGGCCTCTTCCTCCTGCTCCTGCTGCTGCTGCTGCAGCATCCCGGCCGCGCCGAGCGGGCCCCCGGCTCCCACCTGGACGACTCGGCCATCGCAGGTGAGCGAGCCCGCCTGCCCTGCCCGCCCCGCCGGCCTCGGGCGCTGCCCGGGGAAGGCCGTGCCAGCCCCCCCGCGCTCCGTTTTGGGGCCATTCCTCCGCCTTTCGGACAAGAGCTGCGCTGCTCCCCGCTTCGGGACCCCGCAAGGACCGAAATAACCCCGCAATAACCCCTGTGTGTTCCTGCTGCGGGCTCCGGCTGTCCGGGTTAAAAGTTTTACATTCCAGCTCGTTTAGAACATTGCGCTCCGCTCCGCTCAATCGCATCGGCGGCGAGCGGCATTTCACATGATTCGCGTTGCTTTACTCTGTGCTGGCCGGGAGCCGGGAACGGTGTGGGAATTCCGCGTGGAGCCGTTCCCGGCTGGGGACCCCCGGGCTGTGCCCTGCTCCGCCGGGACCGGCGAGTCCCACCCGAGGAGCGCGGGCAGCGCGGCCGAGCCGCTCTGCTTCTCTCCTTCCCATCCCCTGCGCCCCGAGAGCCGAGGGGACTCTGCCTCCCTCCTTCCCATCCTGTGCCCCGAGAGCCACGGGGACTCTGCCTCCCTCCTTCCCATCCCCTGTGCCCCGAGAGCCACGGGGACTCTGCCTCCCTCCTTCCCATCCCCTGCGCCCCGAGAGCCACGGGGACTCTGCCTCCCTCCTTCCCATCCCCTGCGCCCCGAGAGCCACGGGGACTCTGCCTCCCTCCTTCCCATCCTGTGCCCCGAGAGCCACGGGGACTCTGCCTCCCTCCTTCCCATCCTGTGCCCCGGGAGCCACGGGGACTCTGCCTCCCTCCTTCCCATCCCCTGTGCCCCGGGAGCCACGGGGACTCTGCCTCCCTCCTTCCCATCCTGTGCCCCGAGAGCCGAGGGGACTCTGCCTCCCTCCTTCCCATCCCCTGTGCCCCGAGAGCCGAGGGGACTCTGCCTCCCTCCTTCCCATCCTGTGCCCCGGGAGCCGAGGGGCAGCGCGGCCGAGCCGCCGGCTCCCCGTGCGTTTGTCCCCGCTGTGGCCGCGCTGGTGGCACCTCCGTGGGCTCTGTGTCCTTGTGGCGGTGCCCGAGGTCAGCTGGAGCTGGCCGTGAACCCCGCTGTGAGCCCGGACCGCCGGCTCCGTGCAGCCGCGGGCGCCGGGAGCCCCGAGCCGCCGGGTGCCGGCACCGCCGGCAGGCTCTCCCGGGGCCGGGCTGCAGCCGGGGGGATTCGGGCGCAGGAAGGGCTGGGGCCGATGTGTGGCTGCTGGTGTTTGATGGGCTCGGCTCCGCGCGGGGCTGGTCGGTGGGAGCGGGGCAAGGAGCCGGCCCGGGAGCGGCGGAGCCCCGGGCAGCTCGGCGGGTCCCGGCCGGGGAAGGGCTCCGTGCCTCGCTCCGGGTGCCTCCGGGCCGAGGGCTCCTCGTCCCCTGCCCCGGGACCCTCGGGCCCTTCGCATCCAGTGTGCTCCGCTACGGAAACTGGATCTCCGCAGTCCTTGTGAAGCAAGGTTTGTGCCTCCAAGGAATTTGCAGCGCAGTTATTTTTGGAGGCCCTGCAGAAGTGTGGCAGCCCGGCTGATTCAGCTGCTGGCTGTGCTCTTGGCGAGCGGAGGCAGCCCCAGCAGTGCCCCGGCACGGCTGCTGTTGGCTCCGGGGCACTCGGGGCCGTGCTGGGATTCCGGGCTGGCTGCGGCCGCAGCCCCACACCTGCAGGAACGTGGCCGGGGGCACTGGTGTGCCCTGCTCCGTGTCCGTCCGGCTGGGAGGGCTCCCTGCCCTCCCCTGCCCCTGCACTGTGTCCCCTGCGCTGCTGCTGCAGCTCTCTGAGCTGTTGCTCCCAGCTCCCAGCAGGGAACGAATGTCCTTAGCCGGCACAGGAGAGCTTTTCCTGGTGTTTTCCCTGGAAGCAGAAGGTGTTGGCTGCTTGGTGTGAGGCGGAGGTGAGTGTTGGACGTTTATTGAAAGTGAAAGTGCTCGGTACTGACACGTTTTCCAACGTGCAAAGGTGCTTTTTATTTATTTTTATTAATTAATTAGGATGGCAGGATTTTAATGCTAAAACGTAGGCACTGGGGAAGTTTTTCAGGCAGTGTAGGGAAGTGCTTGCAGAGAGCAGGAGCCTGGGCTTGCAGCACTTGGGCTGCTGAGGTTCCTCTGCACACTCAGGGGAGGCAGCAGCAGGTTTTGTCGAGGATTAGGAAATGATCCCTATTCCTGGGAGATATTTTTAAACAAGGGTTTGAAACGGGTGTGTTTATCAATGCTGGAAAATCAGAGTGGGTGACTGAACCCCGGGGAAAACCAGATTTTCTCCTGGCTTTGACTCACTCAGAGGCCAATTGAGGCCTTAATCTTTGATCTCTAATCCCTTTCTGCCGGGATCCCATTGAAGTTTGGTTCCACGCGCAGCACAGGAGGCATTTCACCAGTGTGGGGGTTTGGAGGCCAGGCCAGGCAGAAGGAGCCCCTGGCCTTGCCCGAGCCCAGGTTTGGGATCCTGCCACTGTCACAGGATGTGTGACGGGCCCACGGCATTGTTTGCACCCGCCCTGGTTATTTTTAGCCCGAATTTGTCAGGCTGCAGCCTGGCCTGGGACCTTTTCACACCCCCTAAAAGGGGGCAAACCAGGCTCCTCAGGGGCAAACTGGACTTCCAGGAATTTTTTCCCCATCTCTCTGTGCTCATTTGCTGTAATCTGGCTGTTGCCCTGATCGACCAGGTTTTGGTCCTTTTTCTGGTCCTTATCAGAACATCCTTGGGGCTGTAGACAGTGTTTTACACAAGTTTTATGTGGGCTATCAAAAATGTGACCTACTGTTTGGGTCAAGTGTCTTAAATTTCATCTCATTTAAATTACTAATCTTGCTCAGCTGGCTCTTCGTCCTTAAATCACATCACCTGTAACCAGTGTGTGGAATTTAGGGCTGTTTTTATTTTAATTGCTTGCCCTCTGTGCAGCCTAGCACAGGTAGGCACTTCCAGGTGTGGCTGCAGGAGATCCAAGAAAAGCTGACTGTGGAGAGGTGGGGTTTGGATGGCTGGGGTTGATCCCTGGTTCCCTCAGTGGTGACAGCTTCTCCCTGCAGTAATGTGGAAGTGCAAGTGTGCAGTGCCCTGAGCCTTGTTTCCTTGTGCACAGCGTTCCTTCCTGAGCTCTGGCACGCACAGGGATCCTGTTGGATCCCTGTTGGATCCCTGTTCTGCTGTCCTGGGGGCAGGTCAGGGGTGCTGCTGTGGGTTTTCCCTCTTTCCTGCAGCAGCACAGAGCTGGGCTCTGAGCTGTGTGTTGGGTGGAGGCATTTTTGGGGATGTGGAGCTTGTGCCTCAGGGGTGGTGAGGGCTGGACCCTGGTGCAAGGTTGGCACAGGTTTGGTAGCTTTTCCTCTTTCACAGCAGCTCCTCTTCCTTTCTCCTGCCGTGTCTCCTGCTTCCCTGTCTTGTTTCCTTCATCACAACCTTTCTTGAGTCATCTTTGCTGTTATCTCAATGGTTTAAAGCACAAGTTAAAACCACATCCTGACAGTGTCGTGTCCAAAGCTGGGGGATGTGCCCAGGGCTGTTCCTGTGTGCCTGGAACACCTGGAGCTGCCCTTAAACCCTGGGAGCATCCTGTGGGACAAAGTCAGGCTGAGGAAGGGGGGCTGCAGCCACAGGCTGGTCACCGTCATTGATTCCAGAGGGGGAGAAGGGAATTTCTGTGCCCAAGCCCTGTCTGTCCTTGCCATCCCAGGGCCCAGGGGTTCATTAGAAGTGAATCCTCTGCTGCAAAAGCTCTGCCTTGGGAAGGGGTGGGTTTGGGCTTGAAGCCAGCAGTGAGGACTTTTGACCTGTGAGCAGGACCTGGCCTCAGTGGAGCTGTGGGGGCTCAGTGATGGCTCGTCTTGCAGGGTGGAACAGGCTGGGTCTCTGTCCTTGTGCAGTCTGGGGGAGTTCATGGGGCACAGTGACCCGCTGTGCCCTCCTTGCTTTGATAAAATGCCTTGTAAGGAGATTCTGCTGTCAATTCCTTTGAGGGGTGCATGCTCACTGAGTAGAGCTTGCACCTGTGAGCAGCAGCTTTGGGTTGGGTGAGGGACTCAAAGCCGTTGTGAGAATACCTGGAGAGCTCTGCCAGGGAAAAGTCCATGTTCTTCCCCAGCTCAGTTGGTGGATTGCTCAGCCTCAGCCTCCATCGGGAATGAAACTCATCTCGAGGAATTGCCATTCTGAGAGCTGGAAGAATTGTGTTTTGGCAGCAAAGTGGCCTCATGTGGAGGAGGAGGAGGAGCGGGGCCGACTGGGCAGCGCTGGGGCTGCTGGGGAGCTCCTGGCTCCTTCCAGCTCATTCCCTTCCCTGCTTGGCCCAGAAACTTGGAGTAATGCTCAGCTGGATCAGAGAGAGGACCTTAATGTAATTTCTTGTTAGATTTATTTATTTGCTCCCTTGGGAAGCAGCTGTCTCCATGTTTGCTGCGCCCTGGGGTGGTCCCTTCCCTCAGGAGGCTGCAGGGAGCTGCTGGGGCTGCAGGGAGCTGCAGCTCCTGCTCCAAACCGGGCTCTGGGTTGGCCTTTCCCGCCGTGGGGCAGGGATACACACACCCACGTGGAAGTCCAAGGCAGCAATCCCTCTGTCCTTTCCATCCTTTGCTCTCAGGAGGGCATGGAGCAGAAAGCGTGTGGGGAAGGAGCCTCCTGACATCCCTCGTGGTGCAGCTGCAAGGTCTGGGATGCTCTGCTGGCCCTACAGCAGAGCCTTATCCCAGGAGGAGTGTGAAGAACAAGCACTTTGTGTTTCTCTGGCCTGCTCAGGTGGTGTTTGGCTCGTGGGCTGCCTGAGTGTGTTGGTACATCACAATTCCCTGTGGGAGCTCTCTCCTCCCCTGGCAGGGGCTGGAGGGACGGGTGGGTGTCCAGGGACAGCCCTGGGGAGGTGAGCTACCCTCCAGTGAGGTGTGCTTCATGATCTGCCTGGCATCTGGGGAGGGAAGGGAGCTGAAGGGCCATCCTGGTGTTTACTGGCTGCCCAGGGAGCTTTGCAGTGCCCATCCCTGCAGGTGTCCCCTGGAGGTGGCACTGAGTGCTCTGGGCTGGGGACAAGGTGGGCCTGGGGCCCAGCTGGGACTCCCTGGGCTGGGAGGGCTTTGCCAGCCCCAGGGATTTGTTAGTGAAAAATCCCTTTCTGCAAGCTGGTGGCTGACCAGCAGCACTTTTCCCTGGCCTTGTCCCTGTCCTGCTGCTTGTCCCACTTGGAGGCTGTGTTGGTGGAAGAGGCTCTGGCAGTGGCTCGTGTCCCTGGTGCTTCCAAGCCCAGGGTCAGTGCCAGCCCTGGACACCCTTCGGTTCTGGACTGTGCCCAGCCTGGCATTCTGCTGCCCAGAGCCCTAATTGCACAAACTTACAGTGTTAAGAAAGCTGTTTCCTCCATTAATTAGCTTTGCTTTAAATCCAGAGAGGGAGAAACAAACTCCTGGCAGGCGGCAGAGCTGTGGCTGTCCCTGGGCAGCCCTGGGGTTGCCACTGGGACCAAGGTGTCCCTGTTCTGGCTGGCCCAGGAGCAGGAAGGTGCTGCAAGCAGGAGCTGGGACCTTCCCTGCTGCTGGCTGAGGGGCTGGGGATCCCCCTGCCCCCAGCTGGACAAGGAGATTCCATCACCCCTCCTTGTGTCAGTCATCAGGTCCTGCTGGGGAGGAATCCTTCCCTGGCAGGGTGGGCAGGGCTGGGATGGAATTCCCAGATTCCTCTGGATCCCTGGCAGTGCCCAAGGCCAGGTTGGACACTGGGGCTGGAGCAGCCTGGGGCAGTGGGAGGTGTCCCTGACATGCAGGGGTGGCACTGGGTGGCCTGTGAGGTGCCTCCAAGCCCAAAGCAGTGTGGGATGCTGTGAATAATGGGGGCTTGGGCCTCTTTTCTGCATTCTCCTGTTACCAGGTGCAGCCTGGGACCTGCTGCTTCCCCCTCCCACCCTCCAGACTCTGCTGCTGGAATTTGGGGATGTTTCCTGTGGAGGCAGTGCTGTCCTGCTGAGTCTGCTCTGCTCCTGTGGCTGGTCCAAGCTGGGCTCTCTGGAACACTTTAATTTTCCCTCACCTTTGTTTCCCCAGCCCCTGCAGCCGTGCCTGATTAATTTTCTGGCACCTCCAGAGCTCCAGTTCAGTTTTAGGAGCTGGTGCTGGCAGGGACCAAGGACTCTTTAATTAAAGCCATTGCTCTGTCACTCCTGCAGCACATGGGAGCCTTGAGGAGCTCCTGCCTCACACTGGGCCTCACCACCCACAAGGAATAATTCCCAATCTCCCACCCAGCCCTGCCCTCTGGCAGTGGGAGCCATTCCCTGGCTCCTGTCCCTCCATCCTTGTCCCCAGTCCCTCTGCAGCTCTCCTGGAGCCCCTCCAGGCCCTGGCAGGGCTCTGAGGGCCATGCCATAATCATAATAATACAATTAATGGTAAGGAGTGATGGCAGGACTGTGCTCAGGAGCTTTTCCTGGCAGTCCTGGCCGAAGTGCCCGGCCCCGCAGTGGATGGAAAACCTCGAGAGGAGCATTAGAAGTCACTGGGGAGCCAGGCATGGTTGTGTCCCAGGACTGTCCCTGCCTGCCTGTTTTCCCTCTGTGAAATAGTACCGGGATGCTTGTTTGTTTGGATTATGGACCTATTTTTAAGTAACCTATTTTTTCCACTTTGGAAAATGCATTAACTCACTGTGTGTCACGGACATCTGTGGGGCTTGACTTTGGGAGCCACCAAGTGCTCCTTGGAAGTCTCTCACCAGCCTGAGGGGGAGACAGCTTGCTTTGTCACACATGTGTGTATATATATATATATATATCCACACCTTGCTGAGGTTTGCCATAAGAGACATTTGCAGCATCCACAGAGGCACTTCCTCCTTGGGAGTGCTCTTTATCCCACCGAGGAGCTCTGCACGTTCTCAGTTCCACCAGCCCTTCTCCTTCTCCAGGGTTTGGGAATTGCTGATGCCAGCAGCTCTCGGAACGTGGAAGCAGCAGCAGTGCAGTTGGAAACGGGGATGTTTGCTAACACACACACACGTTTTGCAGGAAAAGGCACTATTTTTGTAGCACAGTGTTTGTTTTTCCCCGAAGGACAGAGTTTTAAGGTCAGTTTAATTCTTCTCTGCAGGTTTGGAGCTCCGGTGCCGTAAATTCGGCTGTTCTGGGAGGATGAAAACGCAATAAACAGGAGAACTTAAGGAATGTTCCTCTCTGACTTACAAAGGAACAGCTTGCTGGTTGGAACAGCCTGCCCCTTCCTAGGCAAGGGAGGCTTTGGATTGCAGGAAAGGGAGGAATAATTCAGGATTAAAGCTGCTAAGCAATGCATGTGTTTAGATCTGTAAGAGTGCCAGGACATAATTAATGGGTGAGTAAGCCAAAGGGAGAAAAAGTTATTTTTTTCTAACTGGATAGAGATGGATGGAGGATAGAAACTAATTTTTGGGGGGACAGAAATAATTGTGGAAGTATTCTGCTCCTAGCAGCTGTGTTGTTCAGGGTGCCTGGGTGGGTTTGTTCAGCAGCTTTGCAGTTGGAAGGCAGAAATCCAGGTTTGGCACCTTGTGCTGGCCTGAAGGCCTCGTGCTTGTCACAGAGCAGCTCCAGGAATGCAGGTGAGGGGAGGAGACCTCCAGGCCAGGCAGGTTGTGGAAGGGTTATTCCCTCTTAATCCGTGTGTGCCGGCTTTTCCCACCTGCTGGGGCTGAGCTCAGGGTTGCTGCTGAGGGAGCTGATCCCATCTCCGGCAGGGCAGATCCTTCTGCAGCTTCCCAGCTTCCCCCCCTGGTTGGCATTTCTGGAGCTGGATCTGAGTGCAGGGATGAGTGTGGGTGGGGAAATGGCTGATGGAAGGTCTGAGCACCTCGGGGTGTTTTGGGAAGGCGACAGCAGTTCGGTGTTCCTGGGGTTTCACACTGGCACTGGGCTGTAACTGCAGAATGAGGGTCTCGTGTTTTCTTTCCAAACCTGTGCAAAGGACCGGCAGGGAAGTTCTGTCCATGCCATGCTTTTGTCTGTGGGATGTGTGGATCCAGGTGGCACTGCCTGGCGTGTCAGTTTGGGGCACAAACCCAGCACAGCTGCTGATGCTGCCAGGAGGGGTTGGGCTGTGCCAGGCTCTGCCAGAGCAGCCCCATTTCTCTTTGTCCTGACACCCACCCAGCTCCCTCCTGGAGCCCAGGCTGCCTCTGGCTGGGATGTCCCAGGAGGAGTGAGAGTGCATCCTGCAGTGCTGGCAGGATGAAGAGGAGCCTCAGCTTCCTCAGGGAGTGGCACTCCTGCAGCCTGGGCTGCTGAGGCGAGAGTCAGTTAATTAATGAGTCCCGGAGGGCCTCTGGATGAAAGAGGGCATGCTCCAAAAGTGTGGAACTGGGAAGTGTGGAAGCTAAGCTGGAATGCTGATGGTTTTGTGGGAATGGTGATGGCAGCACACCTGGCAGAGGGATCTCTTGGTGGGGGCTGTCCCCATCCCATCTCATCCCACCATGGGTGCTACCCCTGTGCCACCCCAAGGCTGTCCCCATCCCATCACTGCCCTCCTGGCCTCTGGTCCTGCTGCTCTCAGAGGTTTCTCATGGACCACACTGCTTCCTGGAGGTTTGGAGATAAATGGGTTTCCTGTTCATTTCATTTGCTGTATTGTTAACAAAAAAAGAGGGTGGAAAGGGATATCTGGGGCCATTCACTGCTGTTCTCCCACACTGCAGGATGATTCCTAGAGAAGTTTTCCTGACAGCACTTGGTGTGAGAAGTGGGGTTGTTGGTTATTTCTTCTCCCGTCTTCTACTTTTCCTCTTGGAAAAGGAGGAAAAATGTTTCATGCACCAAAGGGTGAGGCTCAGCCCTTAATGGGAATGTCTGGCATTCCTGTGCCATCCTGCAGATGGATATCTTCAGAGGTGTGCAGGATGGGGCACTGCCCTCCCTGCCACCCCTCCCTTCCCGAGGGCTGGCCTGGGGGACTGCTCCAGTGGCACTGACCACTCTGGAGCCCCCTGGGCAGGGGCAGGACAAAGCTCCCTGGGCAGGACGGAGCTCTGAGCAGGGAGGGGACAAGACAGAGTTCAGGGCAGAACTCAGGACAGGGGTCAGGACAGAGCTCTGGACAGGGGACAGGACAAGACAAAGCTCTGGACAGGGGACAGGACAAGACAGAGCTCTGGTCAGGACAGAGCTCTGGTCAGGACAGAGCTCTGGACAGGGGACAGGGCAGGACAGAGCTCTGGGCAGGACAGAGCTCTGGTCAGGGCAGAGCTCTGGACAGGGGTCAGGACAGAGCTCTGGACAGGGGACAGGACAAGACAAAGCTCTGGACAGGGGACAGGGCAGGACAGAGCTCTGGGCAGGACAGAGCTCAGGACAGGACAGAGCTCTGGTCAGGGGACAGGACAGAGCTCTGGTCAGGACAGAGCTCTGGACAGGGGACAGGACAAGACAAAGCTCTGGACAGGGGACAGGACAAGGCAGAGCTCTGGGCAGGACAGAGCTCAGGACAGGGGACAGGACAGGACAGAGCTCTGGGCAGGACAGAGCTCTGGACAGGGCAGAGCTCTGGTCAGGACAGAGCTCTGGACAGGGGACAGGACAGGACAGAGCTCGCTCGCTGCTGGCCAGAGCCTCACACTGTGGAGAACTTGTCCAGCTGGTTTGTTTTTCATCCCGCGGCTATTTTCAGCTGCTCAGCCTAACAAGGTGAAATGGCTGAGATGCTTTCCTGCTCCCTGGGACTCTGCTGGGAGGAGGTATCCTGCTATCCTGCCATCCCACTGTCCCAGCTCATCCCAGCCAGCAGCTCTGCAGTACCTGGGGCTCTTGGCTGTGTTGGCAGCACTCAGGGTTTTGGAGGAGCCACCTGGGCTCTGCACAGGGAGCCCCAAATCCCAGCAGTGTCATGGCCCTGGTGCCCTCCTGAGAAGCTGAGATTGGGAATATGGGAGGATCAGGACAAAGTCAAATCCCAGCAGTGTCATGGCCCTGGTGCCCTCCTGAGAAGCTGAGATTGGGAATATGGGAGGATCAGGACAAAGCTGAGCTCTGTGTGGGAGAAGCAGCAGGAAAGGCAGGGATCAGCACGGGCCTGCTGTGCCCACAGGGCCGTGGGATGTGCTGCTCCTGGGTCCTGCCAGGAGCACTGGGACTGGGCTGGAGGTTGCCTGAGATGTGGAAAAGGGACATTTCAGCCCAGCTCATCTTACTCCCACTGACAATGTGTAGTGGGTTCATTCTCGTGATTCCTTTGGGGTTGGGAGAAACCCCAGCTGCTGTTCACTCAGGGCACTGGAATTGTTAAACCAAACCCAAGTCTTGCTCTATGGTTCAAGCTCAGGTGGCTTCTTCAGCCTGTTTGGTATCTGCCAAACACCTGTGCAGGGAATGTCACTTCCAACTCCTTGGAGTTCCTCATGGGCTCTGGATGTTCAGCCTCGTGGTGCTGTGGGCTGTGGAAGCACCACGAACCACGTGTTCCTGTTCCCGAGGCAGGAGTAAGTGCAGAGATCTCATTGCTGTGCAGAAGTCACCTGGCAGAGCAGGGACTGGAGAGCCTCTCCAAGGGCAGCATGGTGGCACATCATTCCCAGGAAGGCTGGGGCTTCACTGACACCTGGGAGTAAATCCAGCACCTTCTGTCCTAGAGAAACAAGGGAATTTGTGTTGGAAAGGAGGAGGAAGATGGCTTTATTGTTCACTAGAGTCTTTGTGTGAGCACTGGGGGAAATACTCATGCAGGCTTTGGTGCCCAAGGTGAGAAAGGGCTGGGTTTACTGGGGAGTATCCTGGAATTATTTTGGTTGGGAAAGCCCTTGCAGAGTTCAGCTAAGCCATGTCCCCAAGTGCCACATCCACAGGGCTGTTAAATCCCTCCAGGGATGCGATTCCATCCCTGCCCTGGCAGCCTGGGCTGCTTGCAATTGGTTTGGACAAGAATTTTCAGGGAAGCTGCAGGGAATTTCCCTGTTTGCAGCAGAGGAGGGAGGAAAGCTCCTTTTCCCCTTGATGCTGCTGCTGGAAAGAATATTTTCTGCCTGGAGGGTACAGAGTGTTTTTTTCCTGAATAAATGAGATATTAAAGAAGATCCAGAGGAGTCTGGGCTTGTCCTCCTGAGTCACCTGGGTGTTTGAGTTGGGATTTGGCAGGGAGCTTCCCTGGTAGCCAGAGTTATGCCTTTGGTAAACACAGTCCTTCAGCGTGCCTGTGGCTGGTGCTGAACGCCGAGTCAGCGCAGCCCCGCAGAAATAACCCAGAATTTCACACTCTGGCAGGAGTTTTGCAGCCCAACACACCCAAGTGTTGCTGCTCAGACCCCAGGGCTGCTGCTTCTCCGGTCCTGGAAGAGCTGCAAGGAGTTAGCCCTGAACAATGAGTTGAAAGAGTCAGATTTGGGTGAATGCAGACCTCTCTGGAGATGGTTTGGTTTGCTGGTGCCTCCTTGGCTCTGGGAGTGGATGGGGTTAGGAGGGATTTATCTGTGGCCTAACGATGGCTAAACTTAGTCCTGTGTGTTCTGGCTGGGCACAGAAGTGCTGCAGAGGTGACACTTCTGTTCTTGGGAAAGAAACGCCACCAGTACAGCCAGTGGCTGTCCTGTGCTGGTACTGGGCAGGAGAATTGACAGAGGAAAACTCAGGTTCCTTTTTTGGGTTTTGGGGATTTTTCTCAGATCAGCTGATGAAGCCTGAAGATACAAGACTTACATGAAAAAGTAACATTTATTTTTCCTTACAAACGTTTTTTTCTCTCCAAATGAAGTGTCCAAAACTCTGGGCAAATAAAGTTTGCAGCCAGGTTATCAGGGAGTGGGATTGGCTGGGATGGGCTCTGAACTCCTTCAGCAGGAATAGCAGCTCCGGCCCCAAAACCCCCTTCCCTGGGCTGACCCCAGAGCAGAGCTGCTCCAGTTCGGGGGTCCCCTCACAGGAAAGACCTGGAGCTGCTGGAGAGAGCAGGAGAGAGAAAAGGAGGGGAGGGGGCAAAGCAGGGGAGAGAGATTCTGTGGAAAAGGGAAACGCAGCCTGGGAGCCTTCAGCTGTGGCTGATCACTGCACCCCGGGCTTGGTGCTTGGCCATGGCGTGGCAGTGCCCACCTGGGCTGGCAGCTCTGCTGTTCCTGGCTGGCTGCTCACCCTTAAACCCTCCTTGCCCCAGCCCCGAGCTGCAGAGCTGGGCCGTGGGGCATGGCAATTTCACTTCTTGTTTGCAAACACACTCTCCCTGCAGCTCAGGATGGTGGCCCCAGCAGACAGCAGCGTGTGCACGTGGTGGCCACCGGGCTGCTGGCTCGGGCCCATCGGAGGAGGCCACAGAGATGCTTGGAGAGCTGGAGCCCCTCTGCAGCCAGGCTGGGAGAGCTGGGAATGTTCAACCTGGAGAGGAGAAGCTCCAGGGAGAGCTCAGAGCCCTGGCAGGGCCTGGAGGGGCTCCAGGAGAGCTGCAGAGGGACTGGGGACAAGGATGGAGGGACAGGAGCCAGGGAATGGCTCCCTACTGCCAGAGGGCAGGGCTGGGTGGGAGATTGGGAATTGGGAATTGTTCCCTGGCAGGGTGGGCAGGGCTGGGATGGAATTCCCAGAACAGCTGGGGCTGCCCCTGGATCCCTGGCAGTGCCCAAGGCCAGGTTGGACACTGGGGCTGGAGCAGCCTGGGACAGTGGGAGGTGTCCCTGCCATAGCAGGGGTGGCACTGGATGGATTTCAGCCCAGGTGCGTTTTTTAAGAATTTAACTTCTAAGCTGTTCATGACAATAATAATGTTCTATTAAGTTTCATTTTGTTGTGTTTTTTTTGTTTTTTTGAGTAAAGAAAATATTTTACTTTTAATTTTCACACAGAAAGCTGCTGTTTCCTCAAGTTTGGTGGTTAATGTCATGCAGAAAGTCTTGGTCCCTCCCACATGTGCTTGGGAACAAGAATCTTTTCAAATAAGTCAAGGCCACTTTGTGTGTTTGACATCTCGGAGGCAGCCTCAGCTGGCTGGAAGCTGTGCTGCTCTGTAATTAACTCTGCTAAACGAAGTGTTGTGTGTCCATGGCAGCCACGGGCACTGCGCTGCGTTCCTGGGGTGGTCCCCAGCCCTTCCCCGCTGCTGTTTGCTGCAGCCTGGTGCCTGTCCTGTGCTCTGTGAGGGGGCTGCGAGTTCTGAGGCTGCTGTGGGTGAGAGCTGTTGGTGCCAGGGCACTGCTCCCCTGGGGAATATTCCCCGTGTGGCGTGCCCAGCCGCAGGAGGGGGATCTGTCAGGGTCAGCTGGTGAGACCCCAGCAACGTGAAAGTCCTTGTTTCCCTAGCCCAGCAGCCACAGGAGAGGTCTGGGGTACATGAAGTCGAGTTTTCAAGGTTATTTCTCCTTATCTATAATATTTTCTCTCTGGCCTGCCGAGGTCCGCCTAGTCCAGAAGCCATGGCAGCCTGGCCGGCGTCTCGGGCAGTTTTTATTACCTTTTATATCAAACGTTACATATCGTCTGTTTATAACAATGCACCAATATCTAACATCTATGTTGGACATTATGTCTCCATCCCAAGCCAATAGAAAAGCATCACCATCACACCATGACGTGGAGTGCAAGAAGAAAGAAAAGGCTAGGACATGCCCAAATTCTTCCATCTTGTACCCCTGAATTACATTCTAAAAGTCCCCAAAATTCTACTTTTCCACCCTGTGTCAATTCACCTGTCCCACTACTCAAACCCTTGGCTTGTAATTTCTCATACAGAATTGTCAGTTTTTTCCATGGGCTAAAATCAAAGCCACAGGTGTTGACTTCTTGTCAGGTCTTTGAGCCCCCTGCCAGGGTCTAGAGCCAGCCAGGGCAGCCAGAGGGATGTGCTGGACTCCGACAGGATCCCAGAGCTTCGTCCATGGCTCTGAGCACCCTCAGCTCTTGGTTTGTGTTTCGTGCTCTGAGCACCCTCAGCTCTTGGTTTGTGTTTTGAGGCTGTGTGCCCTGAGCACCCTCAGCTCTTGGTTTGTGCTGTGTGCCCTGAGCCCCCTCAGCTCTTGGTTTGTGTTTTGTGCCCTGAGCCCCCTCAGCTCTTGGTTTGTGCCCTGAGCCCCCTCAGCTCTTGGTTTGTGCTGTGTGCCCTGAGCACCCTCAGCTCTTGGTTTGTGCTGTGTGCCCTGAGCACCCTCAGCTCTTGGTTTGTGTTTCGTGCTCTGAGCACCCTCAGATCTTGGTTTGTGTTTTGAGGCTGTGTGCCCTAAGCACCCTCAGCTCTTGGTTTGTGCTGTGTGCTCTGAGCACCCTCAGCTCTTGGTTTGTGCTGTGTGCCCTGAGCACCCTCAGCTCTTGGTTTGTGTTTTGAGGCTGTGTGCCCTAAGCATCCTCAGCTCTTGGTTTGTGCTTTGTGCCCTGAGCACCCTCAGCTCTTGGTTTGTGTTTTGAGGCTGTGTGCCCTGAGCACCCTCAGCTCTTGGTTTGTGTTTTGTGCCCTGAGCACCCTCAGATCTTGGTTTGTGTTTTGAGGCTGTGTGCCCTAAGCACCCTCAGCTCTTGGTTTGTGTTTCATGCCCTGAGCATCCCCAGCTCTTGCTTTGTGCTCTGTGAGGCTGTGGCAGGGCCGTGAGGGGAGGCAGAGCCCAGAGCGGGCCCGCAGCTCTGCTGGGCTCGGCTGCCGTTCACAGAGCTCCCACCTTGTGCCCCTGTGTGCCCGCAGGATTTATGGAGCCCTGAGGCAGGAGCCCGAGGAGGAATTTATTTGTTTGCCCTGGGAGCACGGGTCCCTGCGGCTCCGAGGCCTGGGCCGTTCCCTTCCCCTCCCGGTGATTTATCCCCTCAGTGAAGCTCCGGGGGACATTTCCTTAGCGGGTCATGGCTCTGGGAGGATCTGCTCGTTCAGCCGCGGGCCTGGCTCCCTGGCAGGGTCCTGGCTCCCCCTCGGGCTGGGGACAGGGGACAGGGATCGCGGGGTCTGTGGGGACGGCAGCAGGGTGGCATCGGGGCGTGCCGTGGGTCTGGGGTGGGTGGAAGCGGCACCTGAGCCCACAGCCCTGAGGGGCACTAAAGGTGTGTGTGCAGGTTCCTGGTGCAAGGGATCGATTAGGAATTCTTGGGAATTAGGAATTGTTCCCTAGAAAGGTGCTGAGGCCCTGGCACAGGGTGCCCAGAGCAGCTGTGGCTGCCCCTGGATCCCTGGCAGTGCCCAAGGCCAGGCTGGACACTGGGGCTGGACACAGGGACAGTGGGAGGTGTCCCTGCCATGGCAGGGGTGGCACTGGGTGAGCTCTGAGGTCCCTCCCAACCCAAACCAGTCTGGGATTCCATGGCTTGGCTGTCCCAATCTGACTCCCAGTGGCTGGGGTTTGGAAAACTGCCCCTCTCCTGCCTCAACTTCCCCTAAAACCGGCTCCTCTCCGCACAGGGCTCAGAGCAAGGGCATGCTCCAAACCTTGTAAGGCCTCTCCAGCTGCTGGGGGAAGGCACAGCTAATCCAGGGTTTAGGAATGATGGGGAAAAGGTGAGCTGCCCTTCTCGGGGGGAGCCCCAGATCTGCTCTAATTTGAGGAGTTTCTGGGCATTCTACACTCAGTGTTCCCAGGTGACTCTGGGCAGTCTCAGGGAGAGTTTAGCACAGGCAGAGGAGCAGCAGCTGTGGGGTGGCACTGGAGCTGGGCTCAGGAAAGGTTTGGGGGTTTCCTTCCTTGGGTTTTTGCTTACACAACATCAGTTTAAAGTGCTGAACTGCAACAGGGGTTGCATCACGCCAGAGCTCTTCCCTGTGTGCTGAGGATGAAGAGTATGTTGTCCAAGGAGTTCCCAGCTTGTCTCTTGAAGCATCTTTATTACTGCAAAGGCCCTGAAGGATTTTGGAAAATCTATGTTCAGGGAAAGAGCATCTGAGGTTTGAGATCACTCTGAAATCCCTGCTGTTCCTAAAGCACAAGTGGCCATGTGTCTCCTGGTCCCCAGGGAAGCCAGGTGTGGGAGCTGCCTCTCCCTGTGGATTTTTCAGACCAAGGGTGAGGTTTCAGGAGCTGCTGAGCTGATGGAATCACCACTTGTGATCTCTGGAGAGCATTCCCTCCATCCCGACATCCCTCCTTTCCTCTTCCTCTGCTCCCTTCTTCTCTCCTTCCCTCTTGACAGCACAAGAGGGAACGGCCCCAGGCTGGGCCAGGGCAGGCTCAGCTGGGACAGCAGCAGCAATTTCCCCATGGAAAGGGTGCTCAGGCCCTGGCAGGGGCTGCCCAGGGAGCTTTGCAGTGCCCATCCCTGCAGGTGTCCCCTGGAGGTGGCACTGAGTGCTCTGGGCTGGGGACAAGGTGGGCATGGGGCCCAGCTGGGACTCCCTGGGCTGGGAGGGCTTTGCCAGCCCCAGGGATTTGGGATTCTCTTCTGATTTTGGCAGCTCCTGCTCTCACCCCCAGGTTTCATGGCCTAGAGGTGACACCTCACGTTTTGTGTCACCTTTTGCTGCCCCAGCACTGCCAGGACCCTGCTGGGATGAGGAGCCTCAGGGTTCCAGTGCTGCTCTTGGTGTGTATCTGTTCTGGAAAGTTCCTCTTTCCCTGATCACCCTCAGAAAACAGCCACTTTAGGAGAGGTGTTTTTTATCCGACGAGTGAGTCTCCCCACTGTCTCATCCAAAAGTAGCATTTCCATCTTCCAGAGTAGCAAAGCATAAAATTCCCAATTTAATCGTGGTTCCACAGTGACTCATTTCAAGACTTTCTTTTTAAATTGTTTTTTTAGTAACAACCTTTTCAGTGAGGCAGCTCCAGGCAGGCAGGGCTCCTTCACTGCTGGCACGGTGCCACTCAGAGCTGGGGGGGCTTCTCATTTTCCTATTGGATTAACAACCAGCAGCTCTCACTTTGGGGCAGAAGGTTTAGAATTCAGGAACACCTGCCTTGTAGCAGCATATTTGGGATCATTGCTCTTTGCCCATCCTATCCATGAATGATTTTTTTCTACCTGCGGGAGCACCTGGGGCTGGGCCAGGCCAGCTCAGGCTGCAATCAGGGAAAGGCTCTTCCCCAGAGGTGCTGGCACTGCCCAGGGAATGGGCACGGCCCCGAGGCTGCCAGAGCTCCAGGAGCCTTTGGCCAGCGCTGCCAGGGATGCCCAGGGTGGGGTTGGTGGGTCTGGGCAGGGCAGGGCTGGCACTGGGGGATCCCTGGGGGTCCCTTCAGCTCAGGATATTCTGGGATTCTCTCATTCTCCTGGCCCTGATATAACCCAAAGTGCTCGTGTGTGGCTGGCAAGGAAGGGAAAATACTTTATACTGCTGTTTTCCTAGTGAGAATGATCTTTGCCTGCTAGAACGAGGATTTGTTTTCATTTGTGCTGCTGGTGCTGCCCCTAAATTGCTGCTTTTCACACTCTGCCACCCCGTGTGCTGCCTGGTGTCCCCTGGCAGTGACTGGGCTTGGGGAAAGGAAGTACCTGGGGCTCGGGGTGATCCTTTGCAGTGACACTCAGTGGAAAAGAGATGTGTGGGGTTTTCTGGGAAGGTCTTTCTCCTCCCCACGTGTGAGTGGAGGTCAGGATTCCCCCTCGGGAGCGGTGTGAGCACTCTCCTGCAGCCTGTCCTGCAGAGAGATGTCACTTTATTCCCCATTCACCTCTAAACCCGTGTCCTGCCATGTCACTGAGCTTGTCCCATGTGAGATCTGATAGCATTCCATGGCTGAGGCACTGCCCAGGCACATCCAGGATCTTCTCCTTACTGCAGGATTCCCAACTGTGGCCGTTTGTGCCTGGAACCGAGCAGGTCTGTGAGCACCAAGCATAACAGAACTTGGCTTTTTTGTGGACTTGTGTTATTCACAAGCTCCTTCCTTCCTCCTCCTGCTCCTTTCCTCACCCTTCTTCCCATGCCTTTGGCTTTCCCTTCCTCCTTGTGCCAGGATCTACATCTGCCCTGGGTCCCCTTTTGCTGCTGTCCTGATCCTTGTAAGGAGGGAATACAGGAGAGTGGCTTTGCTTGATTTGGGGAAGCAGAGGATAACGGGATCCCTGGGAAGGGTTTGTATTCCCAGAGAAGACAAGGTGGTGGCTGCAGGCTGTTGTTGAGGTTGGATAATTGAGGGTAGGGTTAGGGATTTCCTGTAGGACAGGCAGCACCTGGCCCTGGCAGGGCCTTGCCCTCTTGGAGTCCTGTTCTTCCGTGGAAGGGAAGGACTTTGCTGGGAAAGGCACGAGCTGGCTGCAGCAGGGTGGGTGGTTTGGGAGCAGCTCTTTCCTTCTGGCTGGGGGAAAGGCAGATTGTGCAGCATGTGCCACGGCCAAGGCAGAGGCTGTTGTCACCCTGTTTCCTGCTCTGCAGGGTTCCTGTGAACATGGGAATCATCAGTTCTTGGTGAGATAAATAAGGCTGGAACTGGGAGAAGCTGTCCTTGTACGGCAGCATGGGAATGGTGCGTCTTCCCTTGGATTAATTATGAGAGTGTGTCTGGGAAGGGCTCAGGGCAGTCCTCGGAGCCTGGGCTGCTGGGGAGGAGGAGGAAGAGGCCAGGAAATGCAGGGAAGAGCCCTTCTGAAGGTCCACATTGCTCCCAGGACTGTGGGCTCCCTGAGCCATCCTGTGAGGCTGTGAAGGTGAGACAGCACTGGGCTGTGAGCCTGGATTTTGGGTTAGCTCTGAGCTCTCCATCCTGAGCCTCCAGCTTGGAATGGACATGGAGCTGTGGGAACAAGTCCAAAGGAGGCCACGGAGAGGCTCCAAGAGCTGCAGCCAGGCTGGGAGAGCTGGGGAGGAGAAGGCTCCAGGGAGAGCTCAGAGCCCTGCCAGGGCCTGGAGGGGCTCCAGGAGAGCTGCAGAGGGACTGGGGACAAGGATGGAGGGACAGGAGCCAGGGAATGGCTCCCTACTGCCAGAGGTCAGGGCTGGGTGGGGCTTGGAGCAGCCTGGGACAGGGGAAGGCAACCCTGCCATGGCAGGGTTGGCAGTGGATGGGCTTTGAGGTCCCTCCCAACATGAGCCTTTCTGCCATTCTATGATTTCTCACCAAATTCTGACAGCAAGAGAGGAATTTTGTACTTTTGTTACCTTGTCAGAGCTACCAAATTTTTTTGCTTCTGTATCTCACTCTCTTCCTGCTTCAGGTGTTCTTTGCCATGGGTGTCACAGACCTGGTGCCCAGAGCCGGCCCTGGGAAGTGGGGATGGATCTCCTGGCTCAGGGCTGGCAGGATGGAACAGCAGCAATGGTGTGGGCTTTTCTTTAACTTCTAAGCTTTCTTTGGCATCTTCAATTTTTCAGGCAGGGATGAGTCACTCATCCATTATGTGGTTCCCTGACTTTCAGATTTCTCTTTCACTCCATGATTATGAGTTTGGATCCCAGTGTGCAGCAGCCGGCGCTCGGTGCCGTGGGCTGGGGCTGCCTGGAGCGGTGACTCACGGCTGGGACGGGGGCTCAGAGGCTCTTGGATTCCTTCCCACCCCTCACTGGGACTCTTTCAGAGTACACTGAACAGAAGCTGGGGCTGCTCCTGCATCCCTGGAAGTGTCCAGGGCTGGGCTGGACACTGGGGCTGGAGCAGCCTGGGACAGTGGGAGGTTTCAGGTTCTTCCCAACCCAAACCATTTTGGGATTCTGTGAAAATCACCGGAGAGCTGTTGTGGGCCATGGGATAATCCTGTCTCTTTGCAGAGTGGAAATGTTGATCCTGGGTCCCTGGAGCAGGTGCCACAGGATTCCAGTCCTGTGGATTCCTCTGGTGCACAGCACTGCCAGGGCTCTGCAGAGCATTCCCAGCACATGGAATCACAGAGTCCTGCAGTGGACTGAGCTGGCAGGAACCAAAAAGCTCATCTGGTGCCACCCCCTGCCATGGGCAGGACACCTTCCACTATCCCAGATTGCTCCAGATCCCATCCTTGGGCACTTCCAGGGATCCAGGAGCAACCACAGATTTCTGGGCCACGGCCTCACCCATCTCAGAGGGAAGAACTTCCCCCAGTCTCCAGTGTAACTCTCCTCTCTTCGTTTGAAACCATTTCCCATGTCCTGTTAGTGTCTGCCCGTGTAAAAAGTCTCCCATCAGTGTTGGATGGCCCTGGCTGTGGCTGCAGTTCAGATGATTCCGTTTCGTTCCCCACAGTGGGGCAGGAATGTGTCAGCAGTCAGATGACGTGGTTTATGGTTATGAAGTAACCCAATCTCCAGTTATTTCAGCTCCTTAGAACTTCCCTGCCCACGGGATATTTTGGCTGTGCTGCTCCTCAGAGAAGGCCGTGACGTGGTATTTTGGAGCTGCCCGTGGGCAGAGCCGCTGTGCCTGGCAGGGTGGTACCAGAACAACCTGTGTTATCTTGTTTTTTCAGCCCAGGAGAAATGTCCCACAGGCCTTGGGCTGAGGGAAGCACGCACACACAGAGATCTCTCTGGAAGGAAATGGGTGAAGTTGGCACTTGGAGGCTGGAGCACCCAAGCCAGGGTGCCCAGATCTGCTCTGGGGAGGTTTGGGAGGCACAGCGAGGCTGGAGTCATTCCCAAAAGCCCTGCTGGACACGGCCTGCTTGTTCCCAGATAGTGGGTGGTGTGTTGGGACAGCAGGAGGGGTGGGCACTGCCAGGACAGGCAGCTCCTGGGGTGGGATGGGTGCATGTGTTCCCACTCCAACAGAAACCAGCCTTGTTTTTGGGGGGCTGTGTGTGATTTGGGGGTGTGTGTTGTGTAATGGGGTGGAAAGAGTGAAGCACTTGATGAAAAGTAGGGTGACAGAGTTCTGGTGGAGGAACTGGGTGGAAGCCGGGGTGAAAGGGCTTTGCTGCTACAGGGAAGGGAAGATGGAGGATGTCTGGAAGCAAAGGGATGACATTAAATCAGTAAATTGGTGCATGGAGAGGATGAAAAAGGCTGATTGCACTTGGTGGTGAGAGAATTGATGGTAGTAAATAAATGCTAAGCGTGTGCCAAGGAGAGGAGCCCATTTGGGGAAGGAATTTTAAGGTTTTGATTGACTGTAAGTTCATGACTGTACAATAACCTCCGTTGGCTGCTTAATTCCTTCCTGTGGCTGTGTTCAGCTTGGTGGTGCCGGAAGGCTCCGTGGATTGCACAGGGCTTCCTCCTGCATCTGTGTGACCCTGGGTGGCTTTGTCATGCTGATCCTGAGACTCCCAGAACAGAGACAGCTTTGGCCCCCGGAGCTGGGTACAGCCTGGTTCTCTGGGCAGGTATTAAATGGTTTGTGAGCATTTAGGGTTGGCCCTTGCAGCAGAGACACCCGAGGGCGTTGGTACTTCTTTAAAAGTCTCTGGGAGATCAAACGGTCCAACCTCTGCTTGGATTTACATTTTTTCTAGACTGTTTAATCTGAATTGGGTACAAGGGTTTGGGTTTTTGCTGCTGAAACTTCCACAGTCACTGAAGGTTGGAGCAACCTGGGGCTGGCACTGGATGGGCTTTAAGGTCCCTCCCACCCCCGACCAGTGTGGGATTCCATGAAGTGGAAAACTGAGTGCAGTGAGTCCCTGTTGAACTGCTCCAGACCCTGCTGTCCCAAGGGTGATGGGAACCCAGGAGCAAGAGCACAGGAGTAATTCCCTGGTGAGCAGATACTTGAGTGCTCTCCTTCGTTTGCTCTGAGCAAACTCCACTCAGCTGCCAGGTCCTACATCCCAAAACTGCTGGGAGGGTCACTCCAGGAGTTTCCACACTAAAAGGGAGGAACATGGATGAGGTCCATTTTGGTCATGGAGCAGGCTGATTTGGGCTGGAGGGACCTCACAGGCCACCCAGTGCCACCCCTGCCATGGCAGGGACACCTCCCACTGTGCCAGGCTGCTCCAGCCCCAGTGTCCAACCTGGCCTTGGGCACTGCCAGGGATCCAGGGCAGCCCCAGCTGCTCTGGGAATTCCATCCCAGCCCTGCCCACCCTGCCAGGGAACAATTCCCAATTCCCAATCTCCCATCCAGCCCTGCCCTCTGGGTTGCTGCCTGCCCAGAGCAAGACTCATGCCCTGGCTCTGCACCTCCCAGGGAAAGAGTTTGCCAGGGAAAGTAGGTCGAAAGGTACAGGAGAATGAGCATGTGCTAAAATCCTGATTCTGTTTGATAAATCCTTTTTTTTTTTTTTTTTTTTACAAAAAGGATTTATATGTGAATTTCCCACGTGTTCGTGGCCAAGTGTGGTGCATTACAGCTGGAGTCTGACAGTTCTCTCTGTGGTAAATAAGCTGTACAGTGTCAGCTTGAAGTATAGCAGTATAACACCACTCCGAGGGCTTTCCTGACAGTGGGAATGGCTGGAGACTCTGGTAGCTCCACCAGGCTCTGATGTTTGGGAACCAGAGCTGCAAGCCCAGGATTATTACTGTGCCCTTTTAGCCTTGCTCTCTGTGCTGCTGCTGTGCAGCCTTTCAAGATATCCCAGGGTTCCACTTGCTATTCCTTACCCCTCCAGAGGGAATGGAAATCTCTGGACACATCCCTCACAGCCTTTGTTAGAATTCCTGAAGTTGTCCTTGGCATTTTTTAGTTGAAACCCAGAGTTTCAGGGGAGGAACCCTGAGCACGGAAGTTCAGCCGAGCCCTTGTTTACATGGGTGAAATATGTAAACAGTTCTTTTTCCCCAAATATAGGGCTTTTTTCCTTGGCTGCCCTCCCGGTGTTTATAAAAGCCAGTTATGTAAATGACAATTGTAATAATTAAGCTGCTGTTCAGTGCTGTCCCTAGGGCTGCTGCTGCTGCAGAGCTCGAGCTGCAAGGAGCATGGGGCATTATTGGAGATAATGGGACCTCGAAGGAGGAAATCAAGGGAAATTAAACAAACAAAATCCTCGTTAGAGAGAATCTCCCATGAGAAAGGAAAGGTCTGGAATGAAGTGATGTCGCAGGGGAGCTCTGGAGATCGTCCTGTCCAGCCTGCCCAGGCAGAGCTGCTGGTCCAGGGCCGTGTCCCGTTGAGTTTTGGGTGGCCCCGTGCTGGAGGCTCCCCAGCTTCTCTGGGTGGCTTGTGCCAGCCAGGACTACCCTCAGACTCATCTTTGTAATCTGTTACAAAACCAACCCCAGCTGCCTTCCGTGCTCGGTGAAAATGGCTTCAGATTGCACTGGGGAGGTTCAGGATGGATACTGGGAAGAATTCCTTAGTGGAAGGTGTTGTCCAGCCCTGGCACAGGTGGAGTCACTTCCCTGGATGGATTTCACAGATGCAACACTTGGGGACGTGGTCAGTGGTGGCCTTAGCAGTGCTGGGGACAACAGCTGGACTCGATGGTGGCCAAGGACTTTTTCAGGCTCGGTAACTCAGTGAAATTCCAGCTCTGCTTTAGCACATGGGCCTCAGTGTCCTTTGATGATCTGGGTGGTGGCACCTTTGGAGTGGCAGCAGGACCCCCTGAACAGAGGCTGCAGAGTGCCTTTGGTGGGGACAGCAGGCCTGAGGAGTGAGGGATGGAGGGGGCCAGCAGGAGGGATGGGAGAGCAGAGGGAGGGATGGGAGAGTGCCAGGAGGGATGGAAGGGGCAGGAGGAGGGATGGGAGGGTCGGCAATGGGATGGAAGGGGCAGCAGGAGGGGTATGGGGGCAGCAGGAGGGATGGGAAGCTGGCCCGTTTTGGGGTGCCCGGTTAATGGCCCATCAAGGACACCCTTTGGGAGGGAGGGGACTCTGTTCTGCAGATGCAGCCTGTGAGTGATGGTGGGGAGATAACGAGCAGGCTGGAGGCACCAAAGAGATGGAGACAGAAGGTTCCCCATGGCTCAGAGGGGTGGAGTGGTGGTGCTCCTCAGGACTCCAGGAGTCACAGCCCTGGGTTGGACCAGGCAGCAGGTGTCTCTTGGGGAAGCTGCTGGAGCAAACATCAGGGCTGGACGTTCTGGAGAGGGAGATTTACTGAAAGCCAATTTGGCATTCATTTTAAAGCTTTTGTTCCGTGAAGGTGTTGGGATAGCCTGCTTGAAGTACCCAGGCTTGTCAGGACAGGACTTGGAGCAGCCTGGGGCAGTGGAAGGTGTGGATGATATTTAAGGCCCCTTCCCACACAAAGGACGATTCTGTGCTATGATCTTTAGGTTTAATCTTCCATCAGTCTTAGGCAAAGTGGCTGATGCTGGTCTTTGTTGCTTCATTTGGGTATTCCTGCAGCTGCAGCCCGTGGAGATAACAGAGGAAGGGAGATAGCAGGGAGGGGGCAATGAGGAGCCCATCGTGGCTGCTGAAATGTTGGGACCATTCTGTTACCACTTCAGGGTTGTCTGCTGATTAAATCACTTGTGTCCCATATTCAGGCTCTTTTTGGTCTTGATGAAAGCACCAAATTCCTCCCGGGCTTGGTTTGATTGCTGTTGATGGTGCAGTTGATTATCAGCACCTGGCAGCTCTTTAAAGCCTTGTTTTATTGCTCTTGCTGCTGCTCCCAGACAATCTTCATTCCTGGCATTTGTGTTGCAAATACCCAGGGGTTGTCCTTGGGGTGGCAGGAAATCTCTCCCAGTCCTTCATCCCTTCAGGTCTCTTTCCCTGGTTGAACCCCTCGGGCTGACATGAGCCAGGGCTCAGGAGCTCCGTGGTCAGGAGGGGGTTAATCTGAATGAACCCACTTTTACAATAACACGACCTTCCCTTCCTAAGATCCAAACTTTGCTACAGCGTTGCCACGTTCTTCCCTGCAACAACAACAAGCACAGGCTCGGAACAAGATAACCATGTAATATTTTGGGAGATATAGTTTAGCCTGGCTTCATTTTTCCTTCTGGAGTCGTGTCCAAGGGCAGCACAAACACAGAGACCATCTTGTGTCCCTGCTCGCTGCCTCGGAGATAACAGGAGCAGCCAGCACAGAAAGGCCCAGCCAAAGTTCTGAGCCACGAGAGAGCTCCTGCAGGGTAGGAGAGGAGCCCCGAATCTCTCCAAATCAGCCTCAGGGCATCCAGTGTTCTTCCAGACCCATGTGGTTTGGGTGTCCCTTCAGGAGTGGCCTGGGGGAGTGGAGAGCCCTGGGGAAGGTTCCCAGTTCACCCATGGTTTGGTCACCAGCTCCCCATGCCACACGGACAGACGTGAGTTAGCATGGACTGACCTTCTGAGGCTTGGGAAGAGCAGGACACCAGCCCTGCCTCTGCAGGAGGCTGCATCATTGCCAGGCCATCTTGCCAGTGGGGAGCATTCCCTTGTCCCCAGTCCCTCTCCAGTTCTCCTGACCCCCCTTTAGGCCCTGGAAGGGGCTCTCGGGTATCTCTTCTGCAGGTGAACACCCCCAGCTCTCCCAGCCCTGTGAACTCCGTGGCTGTGGCGTGGTCCCAGCTCTGCAGCCTGCCCATGTCCCTCAGGATTCCCCATCCCTGGCTCTGGTGTCACCCCCTGGCAGTGCCATGGCAGGGCTGGATCAGCCCGGTTTGGTGCTCGCATGGGCGCGGGCACGCAGCAAAATGTAAAGTGTTAGTCTTAGAAAGTAGAAAATGATGTGAAAAGCAGCCAGAAGGGCCTGTTCCATAATCAGGAAGAGGGAAGGGTTTTAATTGCCATGTTTTATAAACACACAGCTCTTCCTCCCCAAACGCCCCGGCTGCACGTGGTGCCAACACCAACAGCCTCCAAGGGAGACGTGGAGCTGGGGCTGTGGGCAGGAGCCAGCCCTTGCTGGAGAGCTGGGCTGAGAGGGGCACCCTGCCCTGCCCTGCTGGAGAGCTGGGCTGAGAGGGGCACCCTGCCCTGCCCTGCTGGAGAGCTGGGCTGAGAGGGGCACCCTGCCCTGCCCTGCCCTGCTGGAGAGCTGGGCTGAGAGGGGCACCCTGCCCTGCCCTGCCCTGCTGGAGAGCTGGGCTGAGAGGGGCACCCTGCCCTGCCCTGCCCTGCTGGAGAGCTGGGCTGAGAGGGGTGCCCTGCCCTGCCCTGCTGGAGAGCTGGGCTGAGAGGGGCACCCTGCCCTGCCCTGCTGGAGAGCTGGGCTGAGAGGGGCACCCTGCCCTGCCCTGCTGGAGAGCTGGGCTGAGAGGGGCACCCTGCCCTGCCCATCGTGGCTTTCACAGCCCAGGCAGCTGCAGGGGCATGCCAAGGGTCAGTGCTGCTGGGGTTGCTGCTGCTCCTGATGTGCTGCAGGGGTCAATGCTGCAGGGGTCAGTGCTGCAGGGGTCAGTGCTGCAGGAGTCAATGCTGCAGGGGTCAATGCTGCAGGGGTTTGGTGCTGCAGGGGTCGGTGCTGCAGGGGTCAATGCTGCAGGGGTCAATGCTGCAGGGGTCAATGCTGCAGGGGTCGGTGCTGCAGGGGTCAATGCTGCAGGGGTCAATGCTGCAGGGGTCAATGCTGCAGGGGTCGGTGCTGCAGGGGTCAATGCTGCAGGGGTCAATGCTGCAGGGGTCGGTGCTGCAGGGGTCGGTGCTGCAGGGGTCGATGCTGCAGGGGTCAATGCTGCAGGGGTCGGTGCTACAGGGGTCAGTGCTGCAGGGGTCAATGCTGCAGGGGTCGGTGCTGCAGGGGTCAATGCTGCAGGGGTCAATGCTGCAGGGGTCGGTGCTGCAGGGGTCAATGCTGCAGGGGTCGATGCTGCAGGGGTCGGTGCTGCAGGGGTCAATGCTGCAGGGGTCAATGCTGCAGGGGTTTGGTGCTGCAGGGGTCAGTGCTGCAGGGGTCGGTGCTGCAGGGGTCAATGCTGCAGGGGTCGGTGCTGCAGGGGTCAATGCTGCAGGGGTCGATGCTGCAGGGGTCGGTGCTCATCCTGACATGCTGCTGTTCTCCCCAGCAGAGTTCTGCCGCATCGACAAGGCGCTGTGCCACGACGAGGACGAGCAGCTCAGCTTCGAGGCCGTGCGCAACATCCACAAGCAGATGGACGACGACGCCAACGGCAACGTGGACGTGGAGGAGAGCGACGAGGTCAGTGCGGGGCCTTGAGCTGCTGGAACGGAGCTGGATGGAGCTGGGAGGAAGAAAGAGGATATCTGTTGAAGGGCAGCACCAGAGCCACAGTCCTGGCTCTGCGCAGATGGCTCCAACATGGGCAAAAGGGCTTGGTCGGGAGATCTCACATTTTTATTAGTCCATTTGCATACAGGAGTCAACTCGCCAGTTAATAGCTTCAAATGATGAAGTTTCATCCTCCTTGCTCACTTGCCTGTCCTCCTCTTTTCACGTTGTTTGAGCTTTGGGGCTGAGGTTTGAAGAGATTGTCCTTGAGTCTCCAGCTGGAATAGGATTGTTTTGTCTTCCCCACGCTGTGAAAAGATCCTAGTAACACTTAATATAAAACTAAAAGCTGCACACACCAAAACAGAACAGAGACTCTTAAAAGCCAAGGTATCAGCAGGGCCTTGTCCAGCCCGGTGCTGGGGCTGCTCTCACAGTCAGGCTGCTGTGGCTGGGGATACAGTTGGGCTTGGTGCCTCCTCCTCAGCACAGAGGAAGCCATGTGTCACCTTGTGGTGTCTCAGCACTGTCACCAGTGCTGCCTGGGGCTTCTCCTCACTGCTGGGGGTTTGGAGCCACTTCACTGTTCTCAGAGCAGCTGTGGCTGCTCCATCCCTGGCAGTGCCCAAGGCCAGGTTGGATGAGGCTTGGAGCAACCTGGGATAGTGGCAGGTGGTGGGATTAAATGAGCTTTAATGTCCCTCCTAAGCCAAATCATTCCATGATTTTATGTTTACTGCATTCTTCCACCAGCCAAGTAAAGCAGTTTCAATCTGTATGCTCACTGCAGAAAAAGGAGCAGCTTTCTGTTGTGTCAGCTTGGACACTTTAGCTGATAAAGGATTGAAGAGAAAGAAAGTTGTTATTTGTTTACACAAGCAGGGCTGGAAATAAGAGTCTGCTGGAAAAGGGAAAGCTCTTTGTTTGCAGTGTTGCCTCAGTTGTGGTGGGTGCTCGTTGGAAGTGAGGAATTCTGTCTTCTATGGAGAACTGGCAGCTAAACAGGAAAGTCAGAGTGTTGGAAGCTGGGAGGAAGCATGTGGGTGCTGCCACTCATGGGTAGCTCTGCAGTCCCAGGTCACAGAACCCCAGCCTGGTTTGGCTGGAAGAGATCTCAAATCCCACCCAGTGCCACCCCTGCCATGGCAGGGACACCTCCCACTGTGCCAGGCTGCTCCAGCCCCAGTGTCCAACCTGGCCCTGGGCACTGCCAGGGATCCAGGGGCAGCCACAGCTGCTGTTCCAAATCCAGCAGTGTCCCTCTGGAGCAGTGACAGTCCCCAGGGACTCAGCACAGGCCCCTGCTGCCAGGAGCTGCTGGTTTTGGGTGGCTGTTCCCAGCTCGCAGGGCTGTTCCCTCTGCCTCAGTGCCACTTGACTGAGTAATGAAAACAATTGAAAAGCTTCCAGTTGCATTTCCTCCACCACTGGAGGTGTTTCCCTGGAGGCAGCTCCCTGCACTGGCTGGAGCTGCAGCTCAGCCTCTTCCCAGGAACTGGGGCAGCCCAGTTCAGCCCAAGTGTGCTGCTCCCTGGCATTAAATGAGGAATAAGCCTCTTGTCCTTAGGGCTGGGCAGAGCTGGCAATTTTGTGTCTCTGAGCAAATCTTGCCCCCACTCACACTGGAGTCATTGAGAGCTCCTGGTGCAAAACACTGCTGGGAACGTGTGCTGAGAGCTTTGGCACAGAGACACTGCCAGGGTGGGGTATTCCATGGGTTTTTCCAACAGCCCCAAATCACTGCCTTGGTGCTCTTACAGCCACTCCCCAAACCCCTCTGAGCTGGAGCTGAGCAGTGCTGAGCCCTGGCAGGGCTGCTCCTGCTCCCAGCACCTCTGCTCTGCTTCTGGGAGGGCAGCAGGGCTGGAAGAGGATGTGGAGCACAAGAGAGGCTGAGCCTGGAGCAAAGGAGGCTCAGGGGGACCTTGTGGCTCTCACAGCTCCTGCCAGGAGGGGACAGCCAGGGGAACAGGGACAGGAGGAGAGGGGAAGGCCTTAATTGAACCAGGGGAATTTCAGCTTGGATATTGGGAGAATTCCTCCTGGAAAGGGCTGTCCAGCCTGAGTGAGGCACAGGGGCACAATCCCAATCCCTTTCCTGCTGGGATCAGCCCAGGGCACGGGGATTTCAGGTCTCCCAGTGCTCGTGGCCAGGGCCTGTGGAGCTTCTCCCACCAATGCCCAGCTCCTGCTCCCCAGGGCTGCTCCCAGCCCCTTCTCCCAGGCTGTTGGTGCTGGGATTGCCCTGAGCCAGAGCACTCAGGCTGTTGTCTGTACAGTTGGACTCCATGATTTTGGATGTCTTTTCCAACCTCGGTGATTCCCTGTCCCTGGATTCCAGCCATGCAGTTGCTGCTTTACCTCTGCTAAGCTTTGATTGAAGTTGCATTAAGTTCACCTGTTAATAAGCTCTGGAACCACTCAGTGAGGCATTGCAGGAATTTCCCTCTCTGAGCTGGCTCCTGCTGTGTTCTCCCTGTCAAGGTTATCACTCTCCCCCACATGGACCCTGCAGTCAGGTTTAACTCTGAGCTGTGGGGGGACAGCTGCAGGGGGATTATTGGGAAGAATGCAGGAGGCTCAAATTTAAACCTTTTATGGGGTTCATGGACTTCCAGGATGGTCTGGGTTGGGAGGGACTTTAAACGCATCCAGTTCCACCACCTGCCACGGGCAGAGACACCTTCCATTATCCCAGGTTGCTCTAAGCCCAGTCCAGCCTTGGATTGGAACACTTCCAGGGGTGGGCATTTTCCTGGTTGATTGGGAACTTTATATTTTCCTTTATTATTTTGGCCCCTGCCCTTTGGGGGTAAGTGATGGGAGTATTTCGTTTGGACTGAAACCCCTGCCTGGGCAGAAGGGGACACAAAGACAAGACAAGTATTTTTAAAATAAATTATGGGTGGAGTTTTGTCTACAGCTTCACGCTGTCCATAAATCATCCTTGCAGTTTTCCTGCTGGGAAGTGAATTTTCAATGAAGTGGCCTCGATTAAAGTGAAAGAACTGTCCCTCATGGGGAAATCTTCTAATGAGGGATCTATTCCTGTCTCCATGCTCACAGCAAAGGCAGCTCCGGCTCTTTGGGGTGTGGGTGCCCGTGCCAGGGCGCTGGGATGCTGCCAGCCTGGTTTCCTCAGGAAGCATGGTTTGTGTTGCTGCTCAGTGTCTCTGTGCCTCTTCCCAGGGCCGGGTCCTGCTGCCTGGGTCACTGGGCAGGGAGAGCCTTGGGGACAGGAGCTGTCTGTGCCTCTGGTGGGGCTGGGAGCAGCTGGGGAAGCTGGGGAGCTCAGCGAGCCCCGGCACGGGGCCGGGCCTGGCCGTGGCTCAGCGCAGCGGGAGGGAGGGAGGTGGCACACATCCAGGGATGTGGGAGGGATGGGAAGCTTTGAAAAATCACTTCAGTAGCTGGAGCTTCTGCAGATAAAAACACCACAGAACAGAGTTCAGGGAGTGGTTGGACAGTGCTCTCAGGCACAAGGTGGGATTGCTGGGGCTGTGCAGAGCCAGGACTTGGACTTGATGATCCTTTTGGGTCCCTTCCAACTCAGGAGATGCTGTGATTCTATGGGAAATAAATCCTCCAGAAAATCCCATTTTGTGGATCTGCTCATTTCTGAGTGTGCCTTCAGCCAGCAAGTTTGTCCCCAGTCCCTCTGCAGCTCTCCTGGAGCCCCTCCAGGCCCTGGCAGGGCTCTGAGCTCTCCCTGGAGCTTCTCCTCTCCAGGTGAGCCCCCCCAGCTCTGCCATCCTGGCTCCAGAGGGGCTCCAGCCCTGCAGCAGCTCCGGGGCCTCCTCTGGGCTCTCCAGCAGCTCCAGGTTCTCCTACTGTTGGAGGCCCCAGAACTCAAAGATTAGCATTCCCAGGCTGAGTGTTGCCACTCAGCTGATCCCAGCTCCTCCTGGGGTTTGTAGCAGTGGTTCTGGTCCTGTTGCTTTTGGCTGGTTTGACCAGGGGTTGTCTTTCCCTGAACTTGGTGTGGATTCTCAGGTTTGACTGTTTCCTTGTGGGTTCACAGCCTGGCTGAGGCTGGGGTGTCTGGATGGGACCTTGGAGATGGTCTGTGTGGGACCTTGGCAATGGTCTGGTCCTCCCTCTGTCCAGGGCTTGGAGCTTTGGGTGTCTCCAGGCCCGGGGTCAGGGGGATCTTTAACACTTGGCAGCGCTGCTTTCAGTGGTTTGCAGGTGGCTCAGTGCTGTGCACCGTGCTTCCTGTGCCTGGGACAGTGCAAGGTGCCCCTGTCCATGGCAGAGCTGGGACTGGGTGGACTTTAAGGTCCTTCCCAACCCACACCAGTCTGGGCTTCTGTGATTTGGTCTTTTCCCCAGAAGGTACTGGTGGAAAATGTGCTTTAAGGTCTCTGGGCTTTGGTGGGCCCAGCCCAGCTACCCAGCCCCATCCTGCATCCCCTCCCTGCTCATTTTTTGGGACATCCCCCAGCCCAGCCCTGTCCCCTCCGCCGAGCCCTCGGGTTTGTTTTGGGTGCCGTGAGCCCGAGGGAAGCTGAGGAGGGAAGCTGAGGGATCACTTTTCCTGTCTCTGCTCCCGAGCTAAATTTACAGAGCAGCAGCTGACGTGCTGGGCGCTGGGGCAGGGCCGGTGACGCCGGTGGTGACACCAGTGACACTGCCGGTGGTGACACCGGTGACATTGCCGCCCTCTGGCACGGTCACGGCGGCACCCACGGGGGCACGGCGCCCCTCGGGATCGGCACAGCGGAGCCCCGAGGCTCAGCCCCTGCTGGAAGCACAGAGTTCCCAAATTCTCCCATTTTCCTGCCCTTTTCCTGCCCTCTGGCAGAGCCCTGGGCTGGAGCTGCCTCGGCAGCAGCTGCGCTGCCCTGCAGGGAGCTGGAATCTGGAGCTGCCCAGACCTTCTCGGTGCCCTGCCTGGTGTTAAAGCACCATCTCCAGACCTGAGGGTGTTTGCTGGGTCTGGGTATCGCCTCTTGCACAGGGAGCAGCCCAAGGATGGAGCTGCCTGTGGGGATTGTGTCCTGGGGGTGGGAACGTGGAGTTATCCTCGAGCTTGGTTCCATCTGTTGGGCGTGGCGTGTGAGTGCTTCTCTGTCTGCTGCTGGATTTCACAGCCTGGTTTGGGTTGGGAAGCACCTCACAGCTCCTCTTCCATGGAATCATGGAATGGTTTGGTTTAGGAGGGATTTCAAAGCCCACCCAGTGCCTCCCCTGCCATGGCAGGGACACCTCCCACTGTGCCAGGCTGCTCCAGCCCCAGTGTCCAACCTGGAACTGGGCACTGCCAGGGATCCAGGGCAGCCCCAGCTGCTCTGGGCTCCCACTGAGCTAGGATACATGGATTTATCTATATTTTTCAATGGAACTGCCTCCCCTCCTGCCCATGGCATTTGTTCCAGCTTGGATTTGAAGGTGCAGGTCAAATCCAATAATAATTTTTGGGTTCTTACTCCGTTGACACAAAGCTGGTTCCATTGTGCCACTTAGGTGAATTTTTGGTATTGCTGTAATTCAAAGAAAAGTCTGGAATCCCAAGACCAAAGGTTCTAATTGATTATCCCTTCTCTGTATTAAAATGAATTTAATGTATTTACTTACTGAATATGTCCTAGCTGGTCTCCCCAGGAACAGAAATATTCAGGGGTACTGCAGGGAATATACTTAATATCTGTATAAAAGATACATGTGTTTATCTTATATATCTAATATATCCATTATGGGTTTTAATTCATATTTATTACGACTTCCCCATCAAAATTCTTACTATTCAGAATTTTTTTTATGCTCCTCATCTCCCTAAAAGATGAACCAAAGTTAATCCTGCTGTTAATTCCTCTCCTAGTTCTTGAGGGAAGACTTGAATTACCATGACCCAGCAGTCAAGCACAGCACTTTCCATGGAGAGGACAAGCTCATCAGTGTGGAAGATCTCTGGAAGGCCTGGAAAACATCCGAAGGTAAAAAAAGGGCAAAAAGCCAAGAAATCCTTTCCCAAGAGTGCCAAAGAGTTGGGATTTCAGATGCCCTGGGCAGAGTGTGCAGCTCTCAGGAGGAATGTGGTGCTTTTTTCCTCCCTTGGACCAGGCCTTGTACTCTTCCAGCTCCCTGTTGGAGGTGTGGATTCCCAGGATTTCCTTGGAGTTGGTCCTTCCAAACTGTTCCTGCTGCACCTGAGGGTGGCCACCAAAGGATCAGTTCTTGTTTTGTTCCTCTGCCCTAGAAATGTGTTAAATACAGCCAAATTCCAGGTTCTTCAAGCACCCGGTTCCAGATGAGTTGTAATGGGGTGATAACATCCTCAATATTCAGTAGAGCTGCTTGGGAGCTTTCCTGCAGGTTGTGTTTTCCTTAGGAAAAACGCTTGGAACATGAAAAGCTCCTTCACATTGAAAAGAAGGGAGAGTAAAATGCAGGAAGTGACATAAGTCCAGTCCATATAGAAATAACTTGTAGCTGTTCCAAAATGCTGTTATTCATCCCAGCACCCAGGGAGGTGGTGGCAGTTCAGCCTCTGCTGAGAAACTTCCTGAAACTTGGGAATCTTGAAACAAACTTTTCAGATTGGCAAGTGCTTCCCCAGTGCTTTCTGTGTGAAAAGTTCTGTGGTAGTTCCACTGAAATTATTAATCCAATTCATTTCAGTGCTCCTCAGCTCTAAAAGAGGAGTACTACCTACATCCACTCCTTGAGATACTGGATATTAATCTTCTAATCAGTTCACAGCCATAGCAGTTTCGGTTTCTCACTTGTGTCCTGTTTGTATTTGACTTTTCTGTATTAGCCCTTCAGTTCCTCTGGTGGGGTGTGCTCTGTGTTCCCAGAGCTGTGGAGGCAGCTGCAGGGAGTGCAGCAGTCCCCAGTCCCAGGGGCACTGAGTGGACACTGAGAGCAGCATTTGCAGCCAGGACTGGAAACAGTGGGGCTGTGCATGAGGAGAGAGGGCTCCAGGCAGAGCTCAGAGCCCTGGCAGGGCTCCAGGAGAGCTGCAGAGGGACTGGGGACAAGGATGGAGGGACAGGAGCCAGGGAATGGCTCCCACTGCCAGAGGGCAGGGCTGGGTGGGAGATTGGGAATTGGGAATTGTTCCCTGGCAGGGTGGGCAGGGCTGGGATGGAATTCCCAGATTCCCCTGGATCCCTGGCAGTGCCCAAGGCCAGGTTGGACACTGGGGCTGGAGCAGCCTGGGACAGTGGGAGGTGCCCCTGCCATGGCTGGGGTGGCACTGGGTGGGCTCTGGGTCCCTCCCAACCCAAAGCAGTCTCTGTGATATCCATGTCATGATTCCAGAGCTGTGTATCCCAGACCAGACGCTCTCCCATGGAGCTGGACAAGGATGTGTTGAAAATTCTTGTCCAGATCACTTTAGAAGTGACACAATTGCCCAGGACAGGGATGGAAACACATCCTGGGGGGATGTCACAGCTCTGTGGATGTGGCACTGGGGAACACGGTCAGTGCTGGGGATGGTTGGAGTCTGTGGGCTCAGAGGGATTTTCCAGCCTCAGTGATTCCATGACTCTGAGTCCCTTTGCCTCCTGTGTGCAAGGAGTGCTTTGTGTAAGAAATATTTACCCCATTGCAGGGCTGTTTACACACGGCTTTGCCTGGAGTGTATTCTGCTGTCAGCTGGGAAAGGGTAGAAATCATTAGGGGATGGAGGAGGACATGCCCTGATACTTGCCAGGCCTCCTAATTACTGAGCTATCCTGGCTCTGTCCCTGCCCCTGGCACACCACGGACATCCACGTCCCTGGCAGGGCTGCCGTGGCACAGTGCTGGACTGACTCCTGCTCTTGTTTTCCCTTTCATCATCTTGTGGATCTGGCTGATAGAATAAGTGACTGCTTTCTGAAGGGGGCTCTGATGTCATGGAACTACAGGAGTTTGGGTTGGAGGGACCTCAGAGCCCACCCAGTGCCACGCCTGCCAGCAGGGACAGCTCCCACTGTGCCAGGCTGCTCCAGCCCCAGTGTCCAGCCTGGCCTGGAACACTTCCAGGGAAATTTGAAGCCTAATTTTGGAGTTTGAACTGAAGTGGTGAATCAGGCTTGTAGGAAAGGTCTGCTCCTTCCTGTGGGTGTGAAGGGCACTTCCATCCCACAGCCTGTGTGCCTGGGCCTGTGTCATTTGTTTCCAAGCCATTGCTCTTCGTCCCTTCCATTGCTGCTGTCCCTGGTCACACGTGGAAAGGAGAAAGATATTTCTGCCCTTTAATTCTGACAGAATTTAAAGGCTGTGATGCTGTTACAAGGTGCTGGGTCTGAGGGATGGCACCTGGGCGAGCCTGGCCCTGCCAGAGCCGTGGAAGCAGTGCCAGATCAGCCCTTGGGCTGAGGAGGCAGGGCAGGGCCCTGCTCATCTCGGTGCCTGTGGTTCTCAGGGACTTCTTCCCACGACAAGCACGGCTGCATGTGGAAGTGAGAGCAGCCATGGGCTCGGGGGAGGCAGGGCCAGCAGTGCTGCTGGCTGGGCACGTGGCACACGCCCTGTGGCACGGTGCTGGTGGTGCCAGCACGCAGGGCCCGAGGCTTCTCCCACCCTTCCATCGTGGCATCCCGCGGGTGCCCGCAGCCACAGGAGTCCCCCAGGGTGTGGGGCACGAGCAGGACTGCGGAGCTCCCCGCAGCCAGGGCAGGCTGGTGGCTTCATCTGTGCCAGCCTGCAGCTGGATCACCGTGCCAGCGTCCTGGGGATGGATGGCACCTTTCTCTGGGGCCTTGCTGTCCTTGCTCAGAGCTGGGCTCTGCCTCTGCTCCCTCATCTCCCTCAGCTTCAGCCACTCAGTTAGCTCTGAGCTCCATCCCTGAGCTCACTGATCCCTGCCAGATCCTCATCCTTGCCAGATCCCTCATCTGTCATTTCTCTGAGCTCCACCTCCCTCATTTCTCTCAGCTCCCTCAGGTTTGTGAGCTCCCTCAGCTTCCTCATCTTCATCTTTCTCCACTTCATCAGCTCAGTCAGCTCTCTGAGCTCACCCATCGCTCTCATCTCCCCCATCTGTCACAGCTCCATCTCCTTCATCTCTCCCAGATCTCCCATCTCATTTCCTGAGCTCCATCTCCTTCATCTCTCCCAGATCTCCCATCTCATTTCCTGAGCTCCATCTCCTTCATCTCTCCCAGGTCTCCCATCTCATTTCCTGAGCTCCATCTCCCTCATCTCACCCAGATCTCTCCTCTCATTTCTCTGAGCTCCATCTCGCTCATCTCTCCCAGATCTCCCATCTCATTTCTCAGCTCCATCTCCCTGATCTCTCTCAGCTTCCTCACGTCCCCCAGCTCCCTCATCTCTCCCCGGTCACCCATCCCTCCTCTCCCTCACCCTCAGCTCCCCGTGGGAGGCATTGGGCTGTCTGGAGCTTGGGAAGATGTTTCTGTGCTCGTGGGCCCAGTCAGGGTGAGCATTGCAGCAGGACAGGGCCAGGGGATGATAAATTCAAGTGTAACAAAGCCCCTGACCAATAAACACATCTGAGGTGTCCCAGGCCAGGCTGGACACTGGGGCTGGAGCAGCCTGGCACAGTGGGAGGTGTCCCTGCCATGGCAGGGGTGGCACTGGGTGGGATTTAGGGTCCCTCCCAACCCAAACCAGTCTGGGATTCTGGGACTGTGTTTGCCTTCAGAGCATTGCTGTAAGTACAGCACAACAAAGTGGCAAAGGCAGGAGCGTGATTTCCTAAGGTTTCATAATTTATGGCTCTGGAACTGCATGACAGCTCCAAAAATAATCCACAGGTGCCCAGGGGAGGAGGTTAAGGAGCAAAGTTCACCAGGTTCACTGGGGCTGCAGCTCCTGCTCCACCTCCTCCCACAGATCCTTTCCCAAGCTGCTTCCGATGGTTTTTCCCGGCATTTCTCCCTATGTGCTTTTCTTAGTCAGAGCTCAGAGGGAATCCCAGAATCCCAGACTGGTTTGGGTTGGGAGGGACCTCAGAGCCCACCCAGTGCCACCCCTGCCATGGCAGGGACACCTCCCACTGTGCCAGGCTGCTCCAGCCCCAGTGTCCAACCTGGCCTTGGGCACTGCCAGGGATCCAGGGCAGCCCCAGCTGCTCTGGGCACCCTGTGCCATGGGTCTGGAGCAGGGGGTGAGGATCTGGGGGCTGCCCTCAGAATCCAGGACCTTTGGGCATGTGCTGAGGATGAGCATTCCCTGTTGGGAGTATGGAGGCAGCAGGATCAGCTGGCTGATAGAAATCCCAGGGATCCCAGCTGTCACCTGCACTGCTTTGGGTGTTGGCCCTGCCAGGCTGCCCTGCCCGAGCCCTGCTGGTGCCATGGCCAGAGGTGGAGCCTCCTCTGCTCCTCTATCTGATGGCCTCGTTGCATGTTTTAATTTGGGGAACTGGGAGCACAGGGGCAAACAGCCCTGGGAGAGGGGTGTGTTGTCACAGGGAAAGCTCCAGGCAGATGTTCCCGTGCCATGTGGGGTCTGTGGGGGCTCAGGGGCAGCAGAACCTCAGGAGTTCCCTAGTCTGGGCAAAAATGGTCCCACGAGGGGGAGGCTGAGGTCCTGCAGGGCTGCCTGGAGTGTCCCACTGCCAGAGGGCAGGGCTGGGTGGGAGACTGGGAATTGGGAATTGTTCCCTGGCAGGGTGGGCAGGGCTGGGATGGAATTCCCAGAGCAGCTGGGGCTGCCCCTGGATCCCTGGCAGTGCCCAGGGCCAGGTTGGACACTGGGGCTGGAGCACCTGGGACAGTGGGAGGTGTGGCAGGAGTGGCCCTGGGTGGGCTCTGCGTCCCTCCCCACCCGAAGCTGGGACTCCCTGGTACCTCGTGCACCCCGGATGAGCTGTGGGCCTGCTGTGCTCTCTGCAGTGTACAACTGGACGGTGGACGAGGTGGTGCAGTGGCTCATTTCCTACGTGGAGCTGCCCCAGTACGAGGAGACCTTCCGCAAGCTGCAGCTCAGCGGCCACGCCATGCCCAGGTCAGTGCCAGTCCCGGGTCAGTGCCAATCTGGTCAGTGCCATGTCCGGGTCAGTGCCAGTCCCGGGTCAGTGTCAATCTGGTCATTGCCATGTCCCGGGTCAGTGCCCGCAGTGTCCCCGTGGGATGTGTGCAGGAAAAGAACCAGGGCCTGGCAGGAGTCAGCTGCTCTCAGCACCTGAAGTTCCTTGGCCTGTGCACTGCCCAGTTCTGCTCCAGCTGTGAGCGAAAAGAGGGGAAATTCAGGTTAGATACAGGGAGGGAATTGTTCCCTGGCAGGGTGGGCAGCCCTGGCACAGGTGCCCAGAGCAGCTGGGGCTGCCCCTGGATCCCTGGCAGTGCCCAGGGCCAGGCTGGACACTGGGGCTGGAGCAGCCTGGCACAGTGGAAAGTGTCCCTGCCATGGCATGGGTGGCACTGGGTGGTCTTGAAGTCCATTCCCTGTAAGAGGAGCACTGGCTGGGAGTCAGCCTAAACTTGTAACAGGTTTGAAAAACCTCAGTGCATTGTTTTTAGATAAGGTTCCTGTTGCTGCAAAAGGGCCTTTTCAGCTGACTGGGAAGGAGAGATTAACGGGGGATAAAATGAGGGTGTTTTTGAGGCAGCACAATGTGTCCACATTCCTTCCAAGGGAGAGCTGTGGTTTGTGCTCTGTGACACCAGATGTAAAGGCAACAGGGATTTGGTTAAAAAACAGTTATTAGTGATTGGTAGGACACCAAAAGATGGGTTTTGATGGGAAATCAGTCTGTCATGCTCTCAGGTTCATGAATTAGGCCTGGCCCTGTTTTTTCCTGCACTCTCCCAGTCCCAAAAATGCCGCTGCAAAGTGTCCCAGAGACACCCTGGTTAGAGCCCACAGCAGCGAGGGGTTTGCCCTGGCAGCAGGGAGCGCCCAGGCCCTGCCCTGCAGCTCCCTGGTGCCTGCTGCGTTGCTGGCCCTGGTGGATGTGCCCGCAGCTCGTTTCTCCCGTGCAGGCTGGCGGTGAACAACGCCACCATGATGGGCACGGTGCTCAAGATGACCGACCGCAGCCACCGGCAGAAGCTGCAGCTCAAGGCTCTGGACACGGTGCTCTTCGGGCCTCCTCTGTGTGAGTACCCAAACCCGGCTGCCAGGCTGGGGAGAGACCCCCAGGCCACCAGGGGTGCTCAGACCGGGCACCAGAGCCAGGCCTGGTGACCCAAACTGCAGCCTCACCTGGGGGAGTCCTCCCAGCACAGTCCCCTGGAGCAGGAGCGGGCTGGTCTGGGATTCCTGGAGCATCCTGGGCTGGCATGCCCGTCCCAGAGGGCTCTCCCAGAGGTGCAGCTGGGATCTGCCACTGTCCTGCTGGCATCTCCTGTGTGCACAGTATAACCTGCTGCCCTTCCATGGTGCTGGAGGCAGCAGTCCTGCCTGCTCCCAGGGCAGCTGCTGCATGTCCTGGAGCTCTCTCATGATCCTGGGCTTTCCTGGGGCTCCACTGTTGTGTCCTGAGGCTCTGCTGGTGACTCAGGCTGTCAGCTACCCTGCTCTGGAGGAGGGCAGGAGCAGCAGGCTGGATGGGAAGTTCAGGGTGGCTGCTGGGAGGCCCTGGGCTCCTTTGATGCTTATCAGGATCTTAAGCTCTCTGATGTGGATCTCCACGCTCCAGGTGCTCCCAGTTCCCTCTGGCTCCTGGCTGCTCCCTGCTGAAGGTGCTTTTGTCTCTGCTTAGCTGGCATGGCTTTCTCCTGGGCTTTGGGTGCAGAGGGGTGGAATCCCCCCTTTCCTGCTGCCTGTGAGACGGAACACTACAGGAATTTTGGGGTTCCAGTGCTCGTGGCTGGGGCTTGTCTGGCCTCTCCCACTCCAGCACCCCCAAGTCCTGCTCCCCAGGGCTGCTCTCCAGCCATTCCCACCCAATCCTGGGAAAACTGCCTGCACAGTGTGGACCACAGCGTGAGGCTTGGCAGAGCCACAGAAAGGGAATCACAAGCCTGGCTTGCACCATCAGCCATTTTTGCTCAGTTATTGAGAAGCCTCCTTTTGCACAGGCACAGTTTGGTTTTTATTTATTGCCTGTGTTAATTGTGAAGGTTTTTGATGAGTTGGTGGCCTGGCCAGGGCTGGTGGAGCCGTTCTGGGTGAGCTCCTCCAGCAGTGGCTCCAGCCCAGCGACTCCTGTGCTGGGGGCAGAATTTTTACAGACTTGTTGTGCTGTGTAAATGGCAGATGTAATTTGCAGAGTGAATGGCTTGTACTGGCTGGGAATTAATGTCTGTTGCCATGCTGGAGCTGTTCGTTCTGCCCTGCAGCTCCCTGGCCCTGCAGCCTGACCCTCCCTGGGGCACGGAGATCAAAGTGTGCAGGGAGCCTTGGTGCTCCAGAGCCAGGGCTGCTCACCCAGCTCCTGCCTGGGACCTTTCCAGCCCAGGGCTGCTCACCCAGCTCCTGCCTGGGGCTTTTCCAGCCCAGGGCTGCTCACCCAGCTCCCAGCTCCTGCCTGGGACCTTTCCAGCCCAGGGCTGCTCACCCAGCTCCCAGCTCCTGCCTGGGGCTTTTCCAGCCCAGGCTGCTCACCCAGCTCCTGCCTGGGGGCTTGGAGCAGCCTGTGCTGTGGAAGTTGTCCCTGCTCACGGAATGGGATGAGCTTGGAGGTCCCTCCCAACCCAAAGCCATGGTTCTATGACTGCGTATTCGGGGTGTGTGAGAAGAGGAAATACACTTTAAATCTGCTGCTGAAGGAGAGATTGATCCCTTTTCAGAAGGTAAAATCTGCTGGTTTCTGGTCATCTGGATGGCTTTGTCTCCAGTCACGGGGTGTGGTTGTTTATCTAAACCAATTCCTTCGGGAATGGATTGCAAAACACCTTTCAGGAGCCATCAGCAAGTGGCAGCTTTGGGCAGTGCTCAGTGACCTGCAAAGCTGCACAAGTGCTTTGCACCTCCTTTCCCATGGCCAGGGGAGGTGGCTCTGGAGGGGAGCTGGGGTCTCTGAGCTGCTGGCAGTGGGAAGTGGTGCACAGGAACAGAGTTCAAGGGTTTGGCTCCTCTCTTGAAGCTCTGTTCACCACAGGTGTAAAAGCATTGATAAAAGCAGCCTCCATTGGAGCCCCCCTCCTCCTGCAGGCTCCTAAATCCAGACACCTGCTGCCCGTGGGGATCACAGCAGGTGGACACAGTGCTGTTCCTGCTGCTGCGTGAAGCTTTGCCCAGCCCAGGGCTCCAGGGCTGCATGTCTGGCTCGTGGCAGGGGTTTCAGCCAGATTCCATGGCCAGTTTCCATGTGGATCTGCAGGCTCCTGCCATCCCCCCAGGTCTGGTTCCTGCTGCCAGACTCCAGCCCTGCCATTTCCTCCAGCAAACAGGTCTGACCACTTCAGCTCTGCAATTAATCCAAGTGCAAGCGAGCGTGGTACAATTATAATGTAAGCAAGATGAGGTGATTCCTGCTGTGTCTGTCCCTTTGGGGTCCTGCTCCTGTGGTTCAGGAATTTATCTACCACAAAATACCACAACTTCAGGTGAAACATGGAATCCTAGAATAGTTTGGGTTGAAGGGACCTCAAATCCCACCCCTGCCATGGCAGGGACACCTCCCACTGTCCCAGGCTGCTCCAGCCCCAGTGTCCAGCCTGGCCTTGGGCACTGCCAGGGACCCAGGGGAATCTGGGAATTCCATCCCAGCCCTGCCCACCCTGCCAGGGAACAATTCCCAGTTCCCAATCTCCCATCCCAGCCCTGCCCACCCTGCCAGGGAACAATTCCCAATTCCCAATCTCCCATCCAGCCCTGCCCTCTGGCAGTGGGAGCCATTCCCTGGCTCCTGTTCCTCCATCCTTGTCCCCAGTCCCTCTGCAGCTCTCCTGGAGCCCCTCCAGGCCCTGGCAGGGCTCTGAGCTCTCCCTGGAGCTTCTCCTCTCCAGGTTGAACATTCCCAGCTCTCCCAGCCTGGCTCCAGCCCCAGGGCTCTCCTCTGGGCTCTCTCCAGCAGCTCCAGGTGCTCCTGCTGCTGGTGTCCCAGGGCTGGAGCTCTGCAGGTGCAGCTCTGCTGCTTTTGAACTTGGGAGAGAACTTTCTGTCACTTCAGCTCCTTCCCTGCTGCCCCCGTGCCCTGGGCAGAGCCCGAGGCCGAGGCTCAGACTGTTCTGTGCAGCTGGCTGTGCTTTCAGCCCTCAGAGGGGCTGGCACAGCCTGTCCTGCACCCTGTGGCCGTGGCTGCTCCCAGCCCCAGGCAGGCCTGGCTCACCCCGCACCTGCAAAGGCTGCGGGAAAAGCCACATACACCACGGAAAGCAGACTTCTCTCCCTTTCTCATCTCCTGTTATTTCTGGGACAGGAGGGAGAGCAGGCACAGTTTTATCACAGACTGATTGTTCTGCTCAGCTGCGGGACTTGGTGTCCTGCTGGGTTTGCAGCTCTGCCTGGGCTTGGTGTTTGAAAGAATGAAATGATTGAACAAGGGGGGAAGGTCTGGAGCTGCAGGAGGGTTGGCAGGATCAGATACCAGAAAAAAGCATCTACAGTGAAGGTGAGAAAATGGAGATGCTCCCAGGGCTGGAGCCCCTCTGCTCTGTGGGGCCAGGCCAAGGGGGAATGGCTCCCACTGCCAGAGGGCAGGGCTGGGTGGGAGATTGGGAACTGGGAATTGTTCCCTGGCAGGGTGGGCAGGGCTGGGATGGAATTCCCAGATTCCCCTGGATCCCTGGCAGTGCCCAAGGCCAGGTTGGACACTGGGGCTGGAGCAGCCTGGCACAGTGGGAGGTGTCCCTGCCATGGCAGGGGTGGCACTGGGTGGGATTTGAGGTCCTTTCCAAACTAAACCATCCTGGCATCCCATGCTTCTGCATTTCCATCCAAGCTGAGTTTTCCTCAGTTTCCTTATCCCCGTGTCTTTGGGCAGCGCCGGTGCAGAGGGAGGATGTGCAGTGCTGCTGTGCTGGAGCTGGGCACAGCTGGCAGCAGGGCCAGGACAGGGACCAGCCTGGGGTGGGGCTGGCAGGAGTGGCCCCGGGTGGGTGGGAGAGCAGGGCTGTGGTGGCTGTGGTGGCTGTGGTGGCTGTGGGAGGGTGGAACACACAGCACCTGAACACGTCAGCCCCCTGCTCTCCAGACGGGACCTGCAGGGGCTGGGGCTGAGGGATCTGCAGGCACTTGCCAGGATCTGCTCCCTGGAAGAAGATGTCAGCCCCCTGCTCTCCAGATGGGACCTGCAGGGGCTGGGGCTGAGGGATCTGCAGGCACTTGCCAGGATCTGCTCCCTGGAAGAGGATGTTGTGAGAATCCGTCCGGAGGGAGCGGGGCCAGCGCTCGCCTTGTTTAGCTCTGACTGTTGGCTTTGCTCTGCCTGTTCTCAGGCAGTGATGGGTCACAGGTGCTGGGGGAGGTGGTGCTTGGCTGGCTCCTGGGCTCTGGGGAGGGGTCCTGTCCCTCTCCCTCCGCAGGGAAAGCCTTGCATCACGGCCAGGGAGCAGCAGCCCTGGCCCCGCGTGTCCATCCGGGTCACTCCGTGCTGTGCTCTGCCTTTCCAACTCGGGTTTCCACCTCCCAGGTCCCCTCCTGTGTCCCCCCCAGCTCTGCCAGTGGGACAGATGTGGTTTAGCTCCAGCTCCTGTCTAACCCACCCCTGCCATGGCAGGGACAGCTTCAGAGCCACAGCTTCTCTGGGCACCCTGTGCCAGGGCCTGCCCCCTCAGTACAGGCATTTTCCTTCTATCTGGTGTGAATTGCCTGTTGTTTGGTTCCAAACCAAATTACACTGATCATTAAGTCCCAGCTCACTGGACTGAGCTGCTCTTTTGTTTGTGGCTTTTCCCGCTCACACTTGGTTGAGTTAGAGGAAAAAAATCTGCTTGACTCATCTTTTTGGGCTTTGTTTAGCACTTGAGCCCCCACTTAATTGCTTTCATCCTCTCACATGCATCAACACCTTTTCTTGAATTAACTGTTGAAACAGAGAATTTCCACACTGAGTTGTGAGTCTGATGGAAAGTTTGGCAACTTGACAGTTGGACACTTGAGCTGCCCCAGCTCTGTGATCTCAGCAGTGTTTTTCCAAATGTTTATTTTGTTCTTAGTTACCTGTGCTGCTCTGTGAGATCACAGCCACTCTGGAGGGTTTCCTATCTGCAGTTTCCCCTGTACCACTTATTGCCAGGCAAATTGAAGCTGGAAGATTCGGAATTTCATCTTTTTGTTGCTGTGGCTGTGCCTGCCAATTGAATAAATGTTGTCAAGCTTCTGTTTTCCCCCTGAAATACGGGCACAGCTCAGCGTTTCCCTTGGTGAATGCTGTGCCCCGATTCCCTGTAAGACTGCCCCGAGTTCTGCTGTCCCACTGGTGCAGGCAGAGCCCTTGGAGCTCTCCCTGGGTGCTTTGGCTCCAGCAGGGTCTCTGTCTCTCGCAGTGACTCGTCACAACCACCTCAAGGACTTCATGCTGGTGGTGTCCATCGTCATCGGCGTGGGCGGCTGCTGGTTCGCCTACATCCAGAACCGCTACTCCAAGGAGCACATGAAGAAGATGATGAAGGACCTGGAGGGTCTCCACAGGGCTGAGCAGTCTCTCCATGACCTACAGGAGAGGTAGGTTCCTGCTGTCCATGCTGCTGGAGCGCTGGGCTCTTCCTGCACGGTTCTGTGCCTCCAGGTTTCAGGAAATGCTTGTTTCCAGCTGCCGTGGAGCCTCTCACCACGGTCAGCCCCTTCCTGAGGGACTGGCAGAGCTGCCAGCAGCCCCTGGAGCTCAGCTGGGGCTGGCTCCTCCTGCAGGGACTCCTGGAGCAGGTTGTTCTTGTTCTTTCCCAGTCACAGCAGCAGGGAATGCTTTGGGTTCAGAGGGACCTTAGCTTGTCCAGTCCCACTCCTGCCATGCCATCCAGCTCATGTGGCATTTGTCATCCAAGGTTGTTTCACCTTGGCTTTTGATGGCAAAAAAGGGTGTTGGAGCAGTGGGAGAGTCAGGGATTTTACACATCCCTTCTTGAATTCCTGGAGCTGTGTGGGGAAGCAATACCTGAGTCAAAAGGGTGTTGCATACATCATTTTGAAGTATTAAATAGGAATATCTGGGCTTTTGGCATATGGATCAACACCTGCAGCCTCAGGAATGAGGTCTCTACTCCCAGGAATCACTGCAATGGTTCCAGTAGAACTGCTGATGGGAGAACGTGCTCCAAGAGAGCCTCTGGACATAGGGATCTTCTGGGACAGGGAGAGCCATCAGCCCTGGTGATGGCAAACCCATGGGGTGCTCTGGCAATGGAATATTTTAAGGGCAGATTTAGCAAATAACAGAGCAGGATAGTCTGGGGTTGGAACGATTTTCCGTGAGGTTTCAGTGGAGTTTGGGAGGACAAACCTTAACCAGGCTGCCCTGGGAGCTGATGGCTGCATTTCCAGTGACTTCTGTGAACATGAGTCTGATGCCAGGCTCTCATCATGGGGTGTGGTGAGTGCCCTGTGCGGGCACCAGGATCCTGAGCACGTCAGGCTGCCCTGCAGAGCTGCAGCCAGCCAGTTTTGGGATTCTGAATGGTGTAGGCCCAGGTCTGCAGCCTCACTTCTTGCCCACGAGCCCATGACAGCCCCCAGGGGTTCCTCCTGCCCATGAGCGTTGCTGGAAGGGCTCCTGTTCCCCAGTGAGGTGGCACCAGTTGGTATCTGCGAGGAGAGCGAGCTCCCAGGTGATGGAGCCACGCTGGGACCTTCCCCTGGCACAGAGTCCGCTCCCTTCTGTGGCTCCAGCCCACAGCTGCTTCCACACAGCCTCGTGGAGTTTAATGTTACAGCTTGGAAGCCCTCCCAGAGAAAGTTTGGTTTATTTTTCCTGCATCTGGAAGGAGACAGGAATCCCTTCCCTGTGTCCATCCCTGGAGCAGCTGGGTGTCACCTTCGAGCTCCAAACTGGGACTGCGCCTGTGGGGAGCGACCTTGGGCGCTGCTGCTGAGGGCAGAGCCATGTAAACAAGTGGATGTTCCTGGGAAGTTCAACTAATGCTCTAAAGCCCCTCAGGAAGCAACACAAAACCGCCAGTGCTCGCACGGAGCAGCTCGGCGGGCTCGTCCTCCACAGAGGGCACCGAGCAGGAGCTCGGGGACACGGGGGTGAGCTGGGGGCCTTGGCAGGCCTCCTGAGGGAAATCTCCTTCTTCACTTCCTCGTCCTGGCCCAGCGGGGTCCAGCGGGGATCTTCAGCTGCCACAGGAGCAGAGAAAGCTCCGGAGAGCCCTGGTGCTCCGGGGCCTGGGGAGAAGTTGTGCTCAGAGATTTCTTCTCCAGGGCTCGAAGGGCCCTTCTGTAGTGGCTGGGTGAAGCTCAGTGCTGAGCAGACCTCTGGAAGGTGCAGAGTGCCTCTCCAGTGCTGCTGGAATGTGCTAAGCAGCTCAGACACGCTCTGAGGAGTTGGGAATGTTCATTCCAAACCCCAGCCTTTATTCATCTTCAGAGCACGTTTGAGAACACCCCGCAGTAGTGGCACTTCCCAGTCCATTAAGTGACTCATCAAGATCATCAAGTCTTGGCACGTCCTAGTGAAGCCTGGAAGGAGTGGGCAGGTCTGTTTTGGAGAAGTGTGGAAGAGCTGATTGTGTGGAATCTTCTGGAACGTGAGCCCCCGGTTGCCTGGAGCAGCTGGGGCTGCCCCTGCATCCCAAGGCCAGGTTGGACACTGGGGCTGGAGCAACCTGGCACAGTGGGAGGTGTCCCCATGGCAGGTTGGTCTCACTGCTGGTTCCTGGTGCTGGGGATGGTCTGTCCTCCCCCCAGGAGCCGCTGCCTCAGGGGCTGCCCCTGCCCTGCTCAGCTGCAAACAGCCATAACACCCCTCAGCCGTGCCCCAAACTCCTGCTCATGCCCCTGGCCAGGCACGAGGGGGACACGTCACCCCAAACCTCTGCTCATGCCCCTGGCCAGGCACGAGGGGGACACGTCACAGCGTGTCACCTGTGTGAGTGCCCATGGCTGTGGGGCACGACGGGCCCCGGGCAGTGCCAGCAGGGCGTGTGGGGTGTCCTGGTGACTGCAGGGCTGTGCCAGCCTGTGTCAACACGTGTTTTCAGTTCTGCAGCACCTCTTCTTCACTGTCACCTTCACTTTGGGACAGCTCCGTGTCTCTGTTGAATTCCTCTTGGTAATGGTCTTGGCTAACCATGTCTTCCCCTGGGGACAGCTTTTTGTTGAACTCCCCTGGGACAGTTCCTGATCTCTGTTGAATCCCCTGGGACAGTCCTTGGTTTCTGTTGAATCCCCTGGGACAGTCCTTGGTCTCTGTTGAATCCCCTGGGACGGTTCCTGGTCTCTCTTGAATCCCCTGGGACAGTTCCTGGTCTCTGTTGAATCCCCTGGGACAGTTCCTGGTTTCTGTTGAATCCCCTGGGACAGCTCCAGGTCTCTGTTGAATCCCCTGGGACAGTTCCTGGTCTCTGTTGAATTCCCTGGGACAGTTCCTGGTCTCTGTTGAATCCCCTGGGACAGTTCTTGGTCTCTGTTGAATCCCCTGGGACAGTTCCTGGTCTCTGTTGAATCCCCTGGGACAGTTCTTGGTCTCACTTGAATTCCCTGGGACAGCTCCAGGTGGGTGCCATCTCCCCGGGGACAGGTGGCACTGGGATCCTCTCTGAGGGTCCCTGGCCCAGCTGGTGCCCTGCCAGGCTCACAGCCCTGCTGGGAGCCTCAGCACAGGGCAGCTCCTCATGGAGGATCCCACTGATCCATGGAGATTCAGGGTTTCATTGCTGCCACAAGTTCCTACTGATCAGTTCTGTCATGAGAGGAATAAGAAGGTCCAGGCAAGATGCAGGCATGTCTGAGTTTGCAGGATGTTTTTGGAGGAACATGGATCCGTCCCGTCTGGGTGGCCTGATGTGCTCTGGCAGATCTTCCCCTGCTTTGTTTTATCAAAGGCTTCGTTTGGGTGAAAATACTGAAAATTGAGCTTAATTTGAGCCTTGTTAGAGGAAATCTGGGTGTGCTGTGGGAAACGAAGAAAATGCACCCTGGGTATTTGATAAACAAATCAAACTGAGCCCGAGCAGTTGACAATTTCCTTTCTTCCCAGCCATGGTGAACTGTTTCCCTGGCATCCCCAAGGGCAGAGCAGGGCACAGGGCTGGCTTTGATGGGCAGAGCAGGGCAGAGCAGGGCTGGCTTTGATGAGAAGAACAGAGCAGAGCAGAGCTGGCTCTGGTGAGCAAGGCAGGGCACAGGGCTGGCTCTGCAGGCAGAACACAGCCCAGAGCTGGCTCTGATGGGCAGAGCAGGGCACAGATCTGGCTCTGCAGGGCAGAACACAGCTCAGAGCTGGTTCTGATGGGCAGGACACAGCCCAGAGCTGGCTCTGCAGGGCAGGACACAGCCCAGAGCTGGCTCTGATGGGCAGAGCAGGGCACAGATCTGGCTCTGCAGGGCAGAACACAGCCCAGATCTGGCTCTGCAGGGCAGCCCCTGGCTGCCTGGGGCCCAGGGAGCCAGCCCAGCACTGCCCTGGCTCTGATGGGCAGAGCAGGGCACAGATCTGGCTCTGCAGGGCAGCTCCTGGCTGCCTGGGGCCCAGGGAGCCAGCCCAGCACTGCCCTGGCTCTGATGGACAGAGCAGGGCACAGATCTGGCTCTGCAGGGCAGCTCCTGGCTGCCTGGGGCACGGGGAGCCAGCCCAGCACTGCCCTGGCTCTGTGTGCGTTGCAGGCTGCAGAAGGCGCAGGAGGAGCACCGCTCCGTGGAGGTGGAGAAGGTGCACCTGGAGAAGAAGCTGCAGGACGAGATCAGCATTGCCAAGCAGGAGGCACACAGGCTGCGGGAGCTGCGCGAGGGCACCGAGAACGAGCTCAGCCGGCAGAAGTACGCCGAGCAGGAGCTGGAGCAGGTGAGGGCTCACCTGGGGCAGGCACTGCACAGGGACGTGGCACTGGGGGCACTGCTGCTGCATCCCTCTGGGGAATCATGAAACAGAGTGGCTGCATTGGGGGGGTCCTTAAATCCCACCCAGTGCCACCCCTGCCATGGCAGGGACACCTCCCACTGTGCCAGGCTGCTCCAGCCCCAGTGTCCAGCCTGGCCTTGGGCACTGCCAGGGATCCAGGGGATTCTCTGGGAATTCCATCCCAGCCCCTGCCCACCCTGCCAGGGAACAATTCCCAATTCCCAATCTCCCACCCAGCCCTGCCCTCTGGCAGTGGGAGCCATTCCCTGGCTCCTGTCCCTCCATCCTTGTCCCCAGTCCCTCTGCAGCTCTCCTGGAGCCCCTCCAGGCCCTGCCAGGCCACCCTGACCTCAGCCCAAAGCTTCTCCTGTGCAGGTGAACAATCCCAGCTGTGCCAGCCTTTCCTGCCAGCAGAGCTGCTCCATCCCTCTGCTCATCCTGGAGCCTCCCCTGGGCTCTCTGCAGCAGCTCCAGCTCCTCCTGAGCTGGGGCAGGGCTGGGGCAGCTCTGCAGGTGGGCTCAGGGGCACAGGGGCACAATCCCAATCCCTTTCCTGCTGGGATCAGCCCAGGTCACGGGGATTTCAGGTCTCCCAGTGCTCGTGGCCAGGGCCAGTGGAGCTTCTCCCACCAATGCCCAGCTCCTGCTCCCCAGGGCTGCTCCCAGTCCCTTCTCCCAGGCTGTTGGTGCTGGGATTGCCCCGAGCCAGCTGCAGGACCTTGTCCTTGGTGCTGCTGAGCTGCAGGAGGCTCACGGTGCCAGCTCTCCAGCCTGTCCAGGTGCCCCTGGATGCCCCATCCCGTCCCTGCGCTGTGTGCCCACAGCTCCATGTCCCTGCCAGGTGCGGGCTGCCCTGGCTCTGTGTCCCTGTCACCAGCAAAGACATTTCCCAGTGCCACTGCCAGTCCTGGCTCCTGAGGGACAGCAGTCCTCTCTGCTCTCCATCCCCCCTGAATCCAGTGATGCTGCTGCTCTCCTGCCTTTGCTTTCCCACTCCCCTTTGTGGGGGAAAAGCCCCAAGTCTCTTCTCCATCATGTCCATTCCACATCCCAGTCGCTGCTGTGGTGCTGGACAGGGCAGGTGCTGGCACCTGGTGACATCCCAGCAGGAGCAGGGGGGTTGGACTTGCCCGGAGCTGCACCCTCTGGGATTTCTGACTCCCTCCCCAGTCCATGCAGTCCTTCTTTATTTGTGTTCATGGTTTTAGGGCAGATTTAGAATGAGTTCAGTTACACTTTCCATGTTTTCTCGTGGATCAGAGGGGTGTGTAAGGCTTGGGTTGGAACAGCCCTCTGAGGCCATTCCCCAGCACAGACACGGCCACCACTGACCATGTCCCCATTGCCACATCCTCCATGGATGTGACTCCAGCATTGCCCTGGGCAGCCTGTGCCAGGACAACCCTTTCCATAAGGAAATTTTCCCAGTATCCAACCTTAACCTCCCCAAACCTACAAGGAAGTCCAAACCCACAATCCCAGTAGCTACTTCCTGTCTCACCTGAGGGACAGTTGTCACCTGGCTCCAAGTTGCAGATCAGTTTAAACTGAAAGCCAGACCTGCAGGAGCCAGGCAGGTGCAGGTCTGGCTGTTCCAAGGATGTTCCAAGGATGTTCCAAGGCCGTGTGTGTGTATCCTCCCAGCTGTGTCCAGTCTCTTTTGCCACCACGGAGGATGGGGACAAAGCCGGGCAGGGATCCAGGGCTGCCCCTGGCAAGGCTGGCCCCAGTGTCCTGGGAGCCCTGGGGCAGTGCAGGGGTGCAAGCAGCAAATTCCCCTCCTGCCTGGGAGAGCAGCAGCCCCGAGCCCCTCAGTGCCTGTTTCCAGGAGTGCTCTTACCCAGCCTCTGTGGCCGTGCAGCCTCTCCTGGGCCTGGGTGTCCCTGCTGGCACACAGAGCTGGGGCAGCCTCGGGTGCCCCCAGCCCTGGCCCTGGAGCAGCCCAGCTCTCTCCCCTGCCCTTGCCCTGCGTTCCCGTAAGGAGCCGGGAGCTGCCGTGACTCTGGGTGCCCGGGCCGTCGGGAGGTGAGTACTGCAGAGTGCCAGCAGCACTGTGTGACCCTAACCCAGCACTGTCCCTCGGCTCCAGGACACTCGTGACATTAACCTGTCACCCCTGTGACCCCACAGCTCCCCCAGTCCAGCACAGTGCCTGCTCCCAGGAGCATTAACCACCACCTCCTTCTGCACCAGCTGGTTCTGATCACCAGAGCCACGCTGCAGGCTTGGGATGGTCCTGCTGGGGTTGGGTGTGCGGATGGAGAAGTGTCCCAGGAACTTCATCCATCTCTCCCTGCTCACTGGGTCACCTTCCACAGGCCCCAGCAGGGCCACGGACCCAGAAAGCACTGAGGGAATTGTGGAATGGAATCTCAGTCTGGTTTGGGCTGGAGACATCTTAAATCTCATCCCATCCCACCCCTGCCCTGGGGACACCTCCCACTGTGCCAGGCTGCTCCAGCCCCAGTGTCCAACCTGGCCCTGGGCACTGCCAGGGATCCAGGGGCAGCTGCAGCTGCTCTGGGAATTCCATCCCAGCCCTGCCCACCCTGCCAGGGAACAATTCCCAATTCCCAATCTCCCACCCAGCCCTGCCCTCTGGCAGTGGGAGCCATTCCCTGGCTCCTGTCCCTCCATCCTTGTCCCCAGTCCCTCTGCAGCTCTCCTGGAGCCCCTCCAGGCCCTGGCAGGGCTCTGAGCTCTGCCTGGAGCTTCTCCTCTCCAGGTTGAACATTCCCAGCTCTCCCAGCCTGGCTCCAGCCCTGGAGCAGCCCCGTGGCTCCTCTGGACTGGCTCCTAGGGCTCCACATCCTCCTGATGTTGGCCCCAGGGCTGGAGGCTCTGCAGGTGGGGTCTCACCAGGGCAGAGTATAACTTCTTTATAAATTTCCTTATAAATTGTTGCTCTTAGTGATCCAAATGGGGTCTTAAAGATCTTCCCAGGAGAATGGAGACACACAACATAACTCCTGTTTGCATGGATTCCCTGCAGAACCACAAGAGTTTGGGTTGTGGACACTCATTTTAGCCACTGGTCCTTGCCTCTTCCACAGCACTTCCCTTTCCCACCATTCCCTAAAAACATTGTTCCTGTGAGTGTTACAAGCACTCCTCTACCCCAACCAACCAGGGACAGATTTCCTACCCATGTTTTCTCTGTGTTCCCAAATCCCAGGTACCTGTGTTTGATGGTCAGAGTTCTGCTGAGGTGGGAGCAGCAGCTGACAGAAAAAGCCTGGCAGGTGCTGCTGGTGTGTGATGGGAAAAGCCAGGAAAAACCTGGGGTCTGGGACTGAATTTGGCACTCTGGGGCTGATTTAGGCAGTTTTATACCGAACAACCCTGGATCACACACAAGTGGTAGAAGTGTTTGACCTCTTGTGTGTGGTGCCCTGGGGCTTCCCCTGGCTGGGTGGTCCTTCTGGGTGAAATACAGAATTTTAGGGATCTGCCTGTACCCCGGGGCTCTTGGCTCCCTGAAACCCCGCTGGGCTGGGCTGGGTGAGATGTGACCGAGTTAAAGAGGAGCACAACCAGGGAAAAGCTCCAAGTGTGAGCAATCCTTCACAAAAACTGCTCCTCACCCGCCCACGGCCGCCAGGAAGGGCTGTGCCCGTGGGCTGGGAGCTGCAGGAGCAGCTCTGCCTGGGGTGGGAGGCAGAGCTGCTGTGCACTGTGCAGCCCCGGGGGGCTGTGGTTGCAGAGCCCCGTCCCTGCAGCGTGTCCCGGGGTTGTGGTGCCATCCTGCCCTTCCCTTCCTGCAGGGCTTGCCAGGTGCCAGGGCTGCGAGAGCCTCTCCGCAGGGTGGGCACTGCAAAGGACGAGTTCATTCCTGGTGGGCTGCACCCCTAAAGGCTTTTCTGCCAGGCTGCAGTGTCCTCAGCTGGCTTCTCAGCCAGTCCCTTCTCATCCTGCATCTCTGTGGGGTGTCAGGAGCCTGGGCTGGGCTGGAAGGAGAGACCTCAGGAATGGCTGATCCAGCCAGGCTGTTTCTGTTCCTGACCAGCAGCACATGTTTTGTGTCTAAATATTGTTCTCACTTTCTGCAGTGTGGAAGTTGTCTCCTGACGAGCTCCCTGGGCTTGGCTCGGAGCTGTGGTGAGGCAGGGATTGCCTGTCAGGAGCTCTGCCTCAGCAGGGGGATGTGGGGGATTTGCAGACAGGCAGCGAGCTCTGCAGAGGTTCTAGAGGCTGCAGCACGCCCCCAGAGCGTCCTCTCTGCGAGCCTAATTCCCTTTGAGCAGCCTCGTGCACCGTCTGCTCCAGAGGGTTTTCCTGGTGGAAAACCAGGAAACCAGAGGGCTCACGGTGGCGTGGAGGGGTCAGGCTGGGAATTCCTGGGGAGGGAGCTCAGCTGCAGGGTGGCAGGAGCCATCCGAGGGAGGCTCTGGGGTTAGCCTGCAGCGTGGGCAGCTCCTCTGCCACAGCCCCCGGGGTGGCAGCGCCCCTCCAGAGGGGTCCCTGCTGCCAGGGCTGGTACAGAGGGGTTCTGTGCTGCCAGGGCTGGTGCAGAGGGTTCCCTGCTGCCAGGGCTCCTCCAGAGGGTTCCCTGCTGCCAGGGCTGATGCAGAGGGTTCCCTGCTGCCAGGGCTCCTCCAGAGGGGTCCCTGCTGCCAGGGCTCCTCCAGAGGGTTCCCTGCTGCCAGGGCTGATGCAGAGGGTTCCCTCATGCCAGGGCTCCTCCAGAGGATTCCCTGCTGCCAGGGCTGGTGCAGAGGGTTCCCTCATACCAGGGCACCTCCAGAGGGGCTCCCCACTGCCGGGGCTGGTGCAGCTGCCCGGGAAGGGGCTGGCAGCAGCGGGCAGCAGCGGAGGCCGTGTCCCCGCGGCCGCCCCACGGTGTCGCGGGCACTCCCCAGGTGCGGATGGCGCTGAAGAACGCGGAGAAGGAGCTGGAGTCCCACTGCAGCTGGGCTGCCCCCGAGGCCCTGCAGAAGTGGCTGCAGCTGACCCACGAGGTGGAGGTGCAGTACTACAACATCAAGAAGCAGAACGCAGAGAAGCAGCTGCTGGTGGCCAAGGAAGGGGTGAGAGCTGCAGCGGCCCCGTGCTGGGGCTGGGGGAGGTTTGGGGGTGAAGCCTGCAGGGTTTCTCTGCATCCTCTTGGGTTTGTGGCATCGTGGAATCCCAGGAGGGCTTAGGCTGGGAAGGACCTTAACGTTCAGCTCATTCCGTGGGCAGGGACAACTTTGGTTATATCCCAGGCTGCTCCAGCCCCAGTGTCCAACCTGGCCTTGGGCACTGCCAGGGATCCAGGGGCAGCCCCAGCTGCTCTGGGAATTCCATCCCAGCCCCTGCCCACCATGCCAGGGAACAATTCCCAATTCCCAGTCTCCCATCCAGCCTTGCCCTCCCTTAGCTCAAGGGCAGTTTCTCTCTTCATGCCTTAAATTTGCATCTTGTAAAAGTGCAGCCCAAGCGAGGTGTGAGCAGGGTTGAGGATGAGGATGAGGATGAGGATGATGCTCCTGAGCCACGGGCTCTCGGGATGGGCAGCTCCCAAGCTGGGTGCTGTTGGAGCCTGCAGCCCTGGGAATCTGGGGCAGGGATTGCTGTGCTGGGTGAGCTTTGCACCTCTCAGCACCTCCCTGCTCTGGGTGATGAGCGTGCACAGGCAGTGGAATCCCGAGGTCCTGAATCATCGCTGCGTTCCTGATCTGGGATTTCGGGTGCCAGCCCTGAGGGATGAGCCCAGGGAGCTGTTGTGACTCGTCCCCATGGCCATATGGAGCTGAGCTGGCAGCAGGGGAAACTGTCTGCCTTAATCTGCTTTGGTTGGGAACATTTTAACATTCCAGCAGTTTTCCTTTGGCTGTGTCAATTCTTGCACCCACATCCTTGGCTTCCCTAAGTCCCAGGTTCATGCCACTGGAGTGGGAATGGGAGAGCTGTGGGAGGAAACTTTAATTTTTGACACAACAGCACAAACTCAGCCTCCAACCAGAAATCCTCCTGGGCACACACCCTGGGGTGTGTTTGGTGGTTATTCATAGGAGAGACCAGCCAATGTGTGAGAGCCCTTCACTGAGTGAGGTGCCTGGGTCATGGAATCATGGAATGCTTTGGGTTGGAGAAACCCTCGGAGACCTTCCAGTCCACCTATTCCCCGAGCAGTGCCAAGGGCACCACTGCCCCGTGTCCCCAGGTGCCACATCCACAGGGCTGTGAAATCCCTCCAGGGATGGGACTCCAACTCTGCCCTGAAAGTTCAGCCTTCCCTCAGATTTTTGAGAAACTGGGAGAAGGGAGCATGAAATCCCCACCTGCCACTTGCTGCTGGGGAGTCCCTTCAGCCCAGTGTCAGGGAGAAGAACATTCCTCAGTAACAACATGATTCCCACCATTCCCCCACGTGCAGGCAGCTGCAGGGACTGTTCCTGTCCCAGCCCATCCAGGATGTCCAAGGCCTGGAGGAACCTTCGGGTTGTCTTCTTCCTGTGACCCTTCTCTGTTGATATTCCAGGCTGAAAAGATCAAAAAGAAGCGAAACACCCTCTTTGGGACGTTCCACGTTGCTCACAGTTCCTCTCTGGATGATGTGGATCATAAAATCTTAACTGCAAAGTGAGTGTCTGCTCAGCACCCCCTTCCAGCCCTCCCCTGGGCCAGGCAGGAGCATCCTCACCTCACAGGGCTCTGGGGCTCGTTGTGCTGAACTTCTGCCCTGCTCAGTGACCTGGGCTTGGACCTGCTCCTCTTCATCAGCGGCCTTCTGATTTTACTGGGAGAAACAAGGGGTCACAGTTACGTGGAGCAAGTAAAGGTCCTGCCACAACGAGGTTCAGGAGGCTGAAGGATGCTTAAGGGATTGTTCTGGAATGGCTTCATTGGGAGGGACCCCAAATCCCAGCCAGTGCCACCCAGCCATGGCAGGGACACCTCCCACTGTGCCAGGCTGCTCCAGCCCCAGTGTCCAACCTGGCCCTGGGCACTGCCAGGGATCCAGGGGAATCTGGGAATTCCATCCCAGCCCTGCCCACCCTGCCAGGGAACAGTTCCCAATTCCCAACTCCCAGCCAGCTCTGCCCTATTTATCTAGGTTCTGCTATCAACTTTAATTTTTGATACACTTTCATGGAGCTGTTTTTATAACTAGATTCTGAGTGATTTGATAGATTTATATAGTACATTTTAAAAATGTATTATATTATAAAAATATGTATATTATATATATTATGTCCATATATTATTAATCTATGATATATAATATATAATATATAATATATAATATATAATATATAATATATAATATATAATATATAATATATAATATATATATAATATATATAATATATTATATATAATGTATAATATATATTGTCCATAGTATATTATATATTAATAATATACATAATACATATAATATAATACATATATGCTATGTATTCTATATATTAATATAGAATATGTATATATTATTAAAATTTACAAAATTATAAAATATAATACTTTTAAAAATAAATTTTAAATTTATTAATAATATTTTATAATAGAATATTTTAAAATATATTTTAATTCTATTATAAAATTATTAATATTATTAATTTATAATATTTTGTTATTTTTATAATATTTTTATAATGCATATTTAAAATAAATTTTAGATTTCATAACATTATTTTGTAATATAATAAATTTAAAATTTATTTTAAAAATATATTCTATTATAAAATTATTAATATTATTTTATTCTTTTTATAATATAATATATTCAAATTTAAAATTAATTGTATTATACAATTTTTAATATTATTATTTTATAAAGTGCTTTTATTATTTTTATAATATTATTTTATAACATGATACATTTAAAGATCTGTTACATTATGAGATGTTCCCATCGGTGCGTTAGTGCCAGTGGGCAGCGGTGCTGGGTGGGAGCGGCGCTGCCCTGTCCCTGTGCCCCGTGCCCACCCCGCTGCCCTGTCCCGTGTGCTCCGTGCCCATCCCACTGCCCTGTCCCTGTGCTCCGTGCCCATCCCGCTGCCCTGTCCCTGTGCTCCGTGCCCACCCCGCTGCCCTGTCCTGTCTGCTCCGTGCCCACCCCGCTGCCCTGTCCCGTGTGCTCCGTGCCCACCCCGCTGCCCTGTCCCGTGTGCTCCGTGCCCACCCCACTGCCCTGTCCCGTGTGCTCCGTGCCCATCCCGCTGCCCTGTCCCTGTGCCCCGTGCCCACCCCGCTGCCCTGTCCCGTGTGCTCCGTGCCCCGCTGCCCTGTCCCTGTGCCCCGTGCCCACCCCGCTGCCCTGTCCCTGTGCTCCGTGCCCACCCCGCTGCCCTGTCCCGTGTGCTCCGTGCCCCGCTGCCCTGTCCCTGTGCCCCGTGCCCACCCCGCTGCCCTGTCCCTGTGCTCCATGCCCCGCTGCCCTGTCCCTGTGCCCCGTGCCCACCCCGCTGCCCTGTCCCTGTGCCCCGTGCCCACCCCGCTGCCCTGTCCCTGTGCCCCGTGCCCACCCCGCTGCCCTGTCCCTGTGCCGTCCCCAGGCAGGCGCTGAGCGAGGTGACGGCGGCGCTGCGCGAGCGCCTGCACCGCTGGCAGCAGATCGAGCTGCTCTGCGGCTTCCAGATCGTCACCAACCCCGGCCTGCACTCGCTGGCCTCGGCCCTCAACATCGACCCCGCCTGGATGGGCACGCCCCGGCCCAACCCCTCGCACTTCGTCATCACCGACGACGTGGATGACCTGGACGAGGAGCTGGTGTCACCCATGTCCATCCAATGTACGTGGCTCCCGGGATGGGGGGCTCCTGGGGAATGGGGAGCTCCTAGGGGATGGGGGGCTCCCGGGGATGGGGGAGCTCCTGGGGAATGGAGGGGCTCCCTGGGGTTGGGGGGCTCTGAGGATGGGGGGAGCTCCTGGGGAATGGAGGGGCTCCCTGGGGTTGGGGGGCTCTGGGGATGGGGGGACTCCCTGGGAATGGGGGGCTCCTGGGGAATGGGGACCTCCTAGGGGATGCAGGGCTCCCGGGGATGGGGGAGCTCCTGGGGAATGGGGAGCTCCTAGGGAATGGGGGAACTCCCTGGGAATAGGGCAGTGGAGGCTCCCTGGGAATGGGGGAACTACCTGGGAATGGGGGCTCTGGGAGCTCCTTGGGAATGGGGGTGCTCCTAGGGAACGGAGAACTCCCTGGGTACAGGGGGCTCCCGTGGATGGGGGACTTCTGTGGAATGGGGCAACGGGAGCTCCTGGAGAATCGGGGGGCTCCCTGGGAATGGGAGAAACTCCCTGGGAATGCAGCTCCCTGAGCTCCCCGGGGATGCAGGGGCTCCCTGGGAATGGGGGACTCCCTGAAAATAGAGGCTCTGGGAGCTCTCTGGGAATGGGGCTCTGGGAGTTCCCTGGGAACGGGGGCTGTGTCTGCGGGGTTGGGGCTGTGGCACAGAGCAGAGCTGGATCTGTAGTTCACCTGTCAGGAGGGGTTCATGGACCCAAGCTGGGGTTTCCATGCCCAAAGACACAGCTGGTCCATCAGGGTCAGGAGCATCCCTGACAGGCCAGGCCCCACTCTGGGGTTGTCTGCAGCCCGTTCATTGCAGCAGAACTGTAATTTAGGGATGGTTAGTCATCATTTCCTTCTACCTGTGCTGTTCTGGTCAACTCAGGGATTCAAGCATTTACCAAAACCCCCACCAAAGGCATGGGTAGACACGGCAGTGGGACAGGAAACGGGATTATCCTGGTGTCCCCTTGGCCTGAGCACTTTCTTGGGATGTAGAGACTCAAAGCTGCCCTCTCCTGAGGCACAGCTGGACCTGCATCCTGCAGCACTCCTGTGGGAGCAGCAGTCTGCCAGCCTCAGGGACCTGTCAGACACTCCCTGGAGCAGAGGCTGCCCCAGCTCCAGCTCTGTGCAGGGCTTGGGGTCAGCCAGCGTGGCTGTCCCTGCTCGTTGGTCACTCCCAGGGTGCTGTCCCTCTTTGTTGGTCACTCCCAGCGTGGCTGTCCCTGCTCGTTGGTCACTCCCAGGGTGCTGTCCCTCCTCGTTGGTCACTCCCAGCGTGGCTGTCCCTCCTCGTTGGTCACTCCCAGGGTGGCTGTCCCTGCTCGTTGGTCACTCCCAGGGTGCTGTCCCTCCTCGTTGGTCACTCCCAGGGTGCTGTCCCTCCTCGTTGGTCACTCCCAGGGTGGCTGTCCCTCCTCGTTGGTCAATCCCAGGTGGCAGTCCCTCCTTGCTGGTCACTCCCAGGTGGCTGTCCCTCCTCGTTGGTCACTCCCAGGTGGCAGTCCCTCCTTGCTGGTCACTCCCAGGGTGGCTGTCCCTCCTCGTTGGTCACTCCCAGGTGGCTGTCCCTCCTTGCTGGTCACTCCCAGCGTGGCTGTCCCTGCTCTGCCAGGCCCAGAGCCCATGGAGGGAGGGCTGAGTGTGGCTCACCCTGTGCCTGTGACCCCCCAGCTGCTGAGCTCCTGGGCTGGGTTGCACTGTCACCTTCTCTGCAGCGCCTGGGGGTCAGCCCTGGCTGCTGTTCCTGCCTGCAGCTGGCCCAGGCCCTGCTTGCTTCTCCCAAAAGGGCATCTTCCAAATAGTCTCCCCTTGGGTATTGCACCAGAGGCTGAGGGAGCTGGAGAGCAGGGACAGGGCCTGGGGACAGCACCTGGCAGGGCACAGCACCCTGATCCAGGCACTGTCATGGAATCATGGGATCACAGAGTGGATGGGCTTGGAAGGACCTTAAAGCTCCTCTAGTGCCACCCCTGCCATGGCAGGGACACCTCCCACTGTGCCAGGCTGCTCCAGCCCCTGGCCTTGGGCACTGCCAGGGACCCAGGGCAGCCCCAGCTGCTCGGGGCCACTCTGGGTGACTTAGTCCAAGGCAGGGCTGTTTGGGGCAGCAGAAGGGCCTCAGGGCTGGCACTGTGTGCTGCAGGAGGTGCCCTGTGTGCCAGGGCCACGTCCCCTCGGTCTGGGGGAGGTCCAGGGGCAGGGGCCAGGGGAGGCAGAGCTTGGAGGCCTTGGTGGGGCAGGAGGAAGGGGGTTACCTGTGTGTTCCCAGGGCCCTGCAGACGTGGGCGCTGGAGCCAGTTTGTGGCATCAGCTGTGTTTTGGGACACTAAAGCTTCAGGGAAGGGACACATCCTGCTCCTTGTCATTCCCAGTCGCCCTCAGAATCGAGGTGGACATCTCTGTCCAGCCCTGGCACAGCCCCAGCTGGACACTGGTGGCAGGGATGCTTGGACAGTCCCAGGTGACACCTGAGGACCTCAGCTGGGCCCCGTGTGAGCCTTCAGCCCCGATTTCAGCCTCAGCTTCTTGGCACTTGAGACTCCTTGAGTGAGACATTTCCAGGGAGCACTTCCATCATCCAGAGCTGGGCAGAGAGCCTGCCCACCCTCCTGCCCAGCTGCCTGCCCCTCCTGCCCACCGCCCTCCCTGAAGTGAAGCACCTCCAGCCAGCACTGGGCACTGCAGTTCCCAAAGCAAGGGAGCCTTTCCCTGTAGGATTTCCTTCCTTGGTGTGCAAACCCTGCCTCAGGAGAGCAGTGCCGAGTTTCTCCTGCCCAAGTGTGTTGCTGAGGACCCCTGGTGCTGCTCCCAGTAAATGGCATCTCTCTCTTTCCTGTTCCCACCTGGCTGGCCCCCAGATGCAGCCTGGCTTTTCGGGCGCAGGTTCAGCGACCGCTCCTCGCTGTCCTCGGAGGATCAGTCCCTCTGGAAATACCCTGGTTTGGTTCTCTTCAATTTTATTTCCATTTTTTTATTCTGCCTTCTGGCCTTTTTCTGGACTAAAATACATCCACCAGTTTTCCATCTTTCTGGCACGGGAACTAATGAATGTTCTGTCCTCACTGAGCCATCGCCACCTGCACTAACCCCGGGAAGAGTCTGGTGGGATGAAGAAGAATCTCAGCTGCAGCTCCCACGTGCTCCTGGGTGCAGCTAGGGAATCTGGGGGGTTGGACTTATTCCATTTCACCCCTGAGCTGGAGATGAAGGACCCAGTGAGGGCGGGAGGAGGTGACAGCATTCCCTGTCCCATCCCACCTCCTTCCCTGCTGCCCCATCCCTCCCTGCAGAATCCCTGAGCAGGGATAAACTGAGCAGTGCCAGCCTTAGGGAAAGCTGTCCCTGTGTGCCCTGGCGAGGCACTCAGCCTCCTGGCCTTGGCTTCCTTTGGAAGCCTCCCCTCGGAGGGGGCACAGGAGCTGGATGTGCCAGCCTCGTGCTGGGAGGGCTTTTCCTTGGGGTGCTGGGCAGGGAGTTTGGGGAATGTTGGTAAAACGTGGGTCTGGGAAGCCAGGTCCCCCTCCAGAGCTCATGGCAGGGTAAGTCTTGGAGAAGGAGAACACAAAGCAGGGAAGTACTGAGTTGGGAAATGAGAGGTGGAACACCAGGAAAAAAATGGGGAATCCTTAGGGGAAAAAGTGTGGCCCAAGGGAAAAAGAAACCTGTAGCAGAAACCCATCACCCCAGTGAGTTACTCTGCAGTCAGATCCCTGTGAACCCTCCACAGTGAGATTCCCAAATTGGAATTGCAGCTCTGGAGCTAAAAAAAAAAAAAATTCTTGCAATAGAATAGATGGTGTAAGATTCCACGTTCATGGATGGACACTGTAGGGAGCAAGGGGCAGTGGGAAAGACTGGGATTCACCTTGGGGCTGTGGAGACAGCCAAGTTGTCAGAATTATTCCTTCTTATTCCTTCTTCCACTGGAAATGCATCCCTGTGGATCTTTCAGTCCTGAGTCATTCTGCCAGAGGAGCCCTGTGTGTCCAGCTGGGATTTTCCAGAGCAGGGGTTGCTGGTTCTTCCATTCCCAAAGGAGCTCTCCTCCATTTCTGAGCTTTCCTGTCTCTGCATCTTTTTAACCCATTGGAACATTCATTTCTTATGCACATAAGAAATCCTGAGCAATCCTGAACACCTTATCTCCTGCCAAGGGAGGATCATCTTGTATGCAATGGCAGCAGGGGGTGGAATAAAGCCAGCCTGGCTGGCTGGGGATGGGGCTGCAGCCCTGGGATCCCGCTCTCCATGATGGAGGGGAGCATTCCCAAGGCTCCAGGCAGGTGAGGGGGCCTCCCCTGGCTCTGGGGGTGACCCTGGGGGCAGGTGTGGGGCACAGGCAGCTGCTCAGGGGCTGCTGGGCTCCAGTTCCAGCCAGGTGTGACCACCGGGCTGGAGAGATCCCGAGGAGCTTTGAAGGCAGGGCAGGAGCTGGGGCTGGGACTCCAAAGGACATTCCCGTGTGGTTCCCCAAACCAAGGGGAATTAGCAGCCAGAGGAGGATATTTCTCAGGTTGAGGGGGTCTCTGATCAGTCACGGTGGTCACAGAACAGGCTGGCAGCAGCTGAGGCCGCTCGGGGGCCACAGTCACCAGTGCAGGCATGGGGGAATCAGGAGTGAATCCCAGAAAGTCTGGGATGGGAGCGACCCTAAAGCCCACCCAGTGCCACCCCTGCCATGGGGACACCTCCCACTGTGCCAGGCTGCTCCAGCCCCAGTGCCCAACCTGGCCTTGGGCACTGCCAGGGATCCAGGGGAAGCTCCAGCTGCTCTGGGAATTCCATCCCAGCCCTGCCCACCCTGCCAGGGAACAATTCCTGCCAAATATCCTCAACCCAAACATTTTCAACCAAACAGGGAACTGCCACATCCCTGGCAGTGCCCAAGGCCAGGTTGGACACTGGGCTTGGAGCAGCCTGGGGCAGTGGGAGGTGTCCCTGCCATGGCAGAGGTGGGAGGAGATGATCTTTAAGGTCCCTCCAGCCCAACCCAGTCCCTGTATGATTCTGTGCTGCCACTGCTCTGCTCCTGGTGCTGCCCCCACACAGTGAATTCAGCAGAGCTTCAGGTGCCAACACTGCCCTGCTCACCTGGGGCTTCTGCTTTGGGCTGTGAGGGTCCCACCCGGGCAGCAGGCCTGGGACCATGAGAGGGTGGAAAGGCCCTGGAGGTGCCCAGTTCTGGCTCTCCAGGAGCCAGGTGGTGGCTCCAGGTGGGATGAATCATGCAGCCGCTCTCTGCGTCAGGCAAGATGCTCAGATAAGGTGTTCAGAGGCACCTGCATCACCAATGCTGGAGTTTTCCATGGGCTGGGCATTAACCCAGCATGTTCAGCACCAGCTTAAAGCTGCTTCTGCATTAAACAGGCCTTAACTGCTGGCACGAGGTGGGACAGTGCTGGTGGCACAGGGACGCTGGGATGGTGCTGCTGGGATGGTGTCAGTGGGACTGGGATGATGCTGCTGGGATGGTGCCAGGGGGACTGGGATGATGCTGCTGGGATGGTGCCAGGGGGACTGGGGTGGTGCTGCTGGGATGGTGCCAGTGGGACTGGGATGATGCTGCTGGGATGGTGCTGGTGGGATTAGGATGATGCTACTGGGATGGTGCCAATGGGGTGGTGCTGCTGTGCTGGTGCCAGGGCTGGTGGAGCTCCATAGGACAGGCTGTGCCCTCACTCTCTCTTGGTGGAGCTCCATGGGCTGGGTCACTCCTGGTGGAGCTCCACGGGCCAGGCTGTGCCCTCGCTCTCTCCTGGTGGAGCTCCATGGGCTGGCTCAGTCTGTCCTGGTGGAGCTCCATGGGCTGGGTCAGTCTCTCTGGGCTGGTCAGTCTCTCTGGGCTGGGTCAGTCTCTCCTGGTGGAGCTCCACAGGCTGGGTCAGTCTCTGCTGGTGGAGCTCCACGGGCTGGGTCAGTCTCTCTGGGCTGGGTCAGTCTCTCCTGGCAGAGCTCTGCAGGACAGGCTGTGCCCTCGCTCTCTCCTGGTGGAGCTCCACAGGCTGGGTCAGTCTCTCCTGGTGGAGCTCCACGGGCTGGGTCAGTCTTTGCTGGTGGAGCTCCATGGGCTGGCTCAGTCTCTCCTGGTGGAGCTCCATGGGCTGGGTCAGTCTCTCTGGGCTGGTCAGTCTCTCTGGGCTGGGTCAGTCTCTCCTGGTGGAGCTCCACGGGCTGGGTCAGTCTTTGCTGGTGGAGCTCCATGGGCTGGTCAGTCTCTCCTGGTGGAGCTCCACGGGCTGGGTCAGTCTCTCTGGGCTGGGTCAGTCTCTCCTGGTGGAGCTCCGCGGGCCGGCTCAGTGTCTGTGGTCGGAGCTCCGCGGCCGTGCCCTCCCTCACCGTGCCCCGCGTGTCGTTGCAGCTCCGGCCTTGCCCAGCACAGTCCGGCAGCGCCTGGTGGAGCCGCAGCACGGCCACGGATCGCAGAGGTTGGTAGAGAGTCTCGTGCCGGGGCAGCCCGAGGCGGGCCCCGCGGCCCCGCTGCGGGCGGGCCGAGTGTCCCTGCGCCGAATGCACAGCCTCACCTCCGGACAGTCCTTCAGCTCCGACCTGCCCGGCTCCAGCCCATCGCCTGCCTCCACCTCCACCTCCTGCTCTTCATCCACCACCACCGCACCTGCTCCTGCTTGCCATGTCCACCCTATCTATTACCATCACACCACCTCTTATTTCCTCCAGATGGATTCCATCCCCGACCTGCCCCCTCCTGATGTCACCTCTGGAGTTCGCTGTCGCACTGGGAGCTTTGGGTATATTGCTGTTTCTTTTCTAGCTGCCTCCTGCCTGCCGTGCCTCAGAGCTGACGCTTGCTGGGGTGCTCTTTCTCCCACGTTCCTTCTGCCCTTTCCTTTTGGGCCTTCGTTCCGCGATTTTTCGCTTTCGTTCCTTCCGCTGCTCTCCCGAGCCGCTGGAGCCTCTAAGGAGGATTCCGTGGGCCATCCCCACGCCCACGAGCTCGGTTTTGGGCATTCCCAAGGTGCTCGGGTGGTGTTCTACTGCAGCTGAGCAAATGAGAGCTCCCAGGTGCTCGGTATTCCCTAAACAGGGGGATATGAGGAGGCAACAGAACTGATCACCAAACCTGGCCTGATTTGAAGCCTGCATCTCCTGGGGTCCTCACGAGTGAATTGCAAAGGGAACATGATGGGTGGGGGACCACGAGGTAGCAGTTGGAGAAAATTGGGATTGTTTTCGGAGGCGCTAGAGTGGCAGTTCAGGAATGTGTTCTGGAGTGACTCTGCCTCTGGTCTGTAGGGATGAGGAATGGGGGTGTTTTGGCTGAGGAATGTCCGAGGAGGGAGTTGGAGCTGCTTTGGTTGGCTTTAGCTTGGTCCCTTTCAGCTGGCTCTTTGGAGAGCTGGCACACCCTGGGGACTGGTTATCCTCCATCTCTCAATCCCAGAGCTGTCCCAGCTCACAGGGCTGGTGACAGGGAGGAGCAGGAATCCTGCCTGGTGCTCCAGGGGGGCCCTGACATCCTGACAGGAATGCCGTGTGTCCCAAGCACAGGATCAGGCTCCTGGGGTGGCTTTCACCCGAGTGACATCCCTGTCCTCATGCCCCGGGGTCAGGGGTGCAGCCAGTCCCAGGGTGCTGTGTCCCTGTGGGATCTCCCTGGGGCAGTGGGATGTGTGCTCGTGGCCTCAGGTGTCCCAGGCACTCCGTGCAGGCAGTGGGAAGGCTGTGATGGACCAGGGAATCCTGTCCCTGCCAGGTCATTCCATCTATGTTCCATGCTTTCTCCATGGCAAAATTAAACAGTCTGCTGCTCCTCAGGACTGGGGAGCAGACTGCTGGGGGAAGGCTGGGAGTCTCTAGGTGAGGCAGAGGAGGGGGGAAATGCCCTTCCACCACCATTTCTCCGGGCAGGGAAACATTCCCAGTCACCACATCCTCACCCATCGCAGCCCGGTGTCCCGTTATCCCCTCACCTGTGGGTACCCCTGCCCTCAGGTGCTGGGATCTCTCCTGGCCTTGTTCAGGCTCTGGTTTGGATGTTGCTCCCCCTCCCCGCCCCGTGTGCCTCCAAGCTGGGCAGCCCCAGGCACATTCCGGAGTCTGGAATACCGAGGGGGCAATTCCTGCACCTGCTCCACAATGGAGAATGAAAGAGCAGCATCTCAGTTAATTCGGTAATGGCTGGTTGGGGATGATGAGAAGCAGTGTAATTAATTAACTCCTACCAGCGGGAGCTCAACTGCAGCTGTCCCAGTTTGACTGGTAAAAGCTGGGAATGCTGCTGGTCCCTGCTTCCATTGCCTCCCTGGCTCTGCAGGAGGGAGCCTGGGGCTCATGTCCTGTGTCCAAAACAGCTGCTTAAATGTGATTTATTCCCACTGAGGCCCGGGACACGTAGAATTCCTGCCTGGGATAAAGCCTGATCCCTGCAGACCCCCTGAGAGTGGCAGAGGGAGATGGGATCCAGTGTGGGGACCCCAGCGAGGGAAGGGGACAGTGGCAGAGGTCCTTAGGGGGGGATGAGTGTGGCCTGCCCTGGTCAGAGCCCCGCTGGCCACCCCTGGGTGCCAGCAGGACAGTCCTGTCCCTGCTCCCGTGGCAAAGCCCGGCCGGTGCCGCAGGAGAAGCCACGGAGCGAGAACGTCCCCGCTGGGCTTTGCTGCGGCTGCCCCGCAGCAGGCAGCTCGCCCTGCCCAGCCCAGCAGCAGGAACGAGGAGTTGGGCACCCGGAGACGTGGGTTTGCGGCGTGCTGATGCTCGTTTTCACCCGGCCGCGTCGCCGGCACGCCCTGCTCCGACGCGTCCCTAAAAGCGCCGCTGCCGGGCCGGCGATTGCTGCTCCTCCTTGGCAGCCCCGCTCCCCGAGGCCTTTGCTGACAGCCCTCGGCCTCCGGGGAGGCAGGCAGGACGGTGGGGAGCCTCAGCAGGCCCTTCGGGGAGTCGGTGCGCGGAGCAGAGCCCCAGAGAGCCCTGGCTCCCTCGGGGGAGGACGGTGCCCTGGTGGCTGCTGGAGCCTGCCCCGCGCCCAGCAGAGCCCAGGCCGGGCAGAGCTCGCGGGAGCAGCTTCTCCAGGAGCTGCCCCGAGCCTGCAGGCTGCGGCCGCTGTCTCCGGAGTCCTGCCCGCCTTCCCGGGCAGGGAGCCGCTCCCTCACCTCCTCACTCTCTGCTTCTCTTTTGCAATTGGCTTCAGAGGATCCGGCGCCAGTAAGGTCAGAGCGGGTCCGGGCTCGGGGGGTCCCCGGGGGGAGAGGGGCTGGAGGGGCTGCGTGTGCACAGAGGTTTCTGCTGCCAGTGCCTGCCTCAGCTGGGTGAAACCACGGAGATGGGAGTGTAGCACCAAGTGCCCGTGCCCAGGCCCTTCTCCAGCCAGGAAGGGAGGCGGCAGCCAAAGCTCAGGGAAGGGAGAGAGTCAGGAATCCAGGGAAATGAGTAATTCACAGCTCTTGCAGGCTGGAAGGGAGGAAGCTGCTGTCGGGTCTTCGTTGAGGCTCAGCCCCACAGCAAATTTGGGAGTTTGCCTTAAGAAAAGCCTTGGTCCCTGGTGCCACGGGCACGGAGCCCGGCAGCCGAGGGTGCTCCTGAGGCACACACAGAGGGCTGAGGCAGCCGGGGCTCTGTGGCTGCTGGAGCACTCCCGGGGCAGCTCCTGGGCCATGCCGGGCTGGACCCAGTGGGGACACCCAGAGAAGCCCCTCATGGGCTGCAGGGCTGGGGAAAAACAGGTGTTGGTTCTCCATCCTCCTCCTGCTCCTCCCTGCTCCCCCTCCACTCCCAGGCTTCCTGTACTCCAGGCTTTCCTTATTCCATGCTTTGCTCTCTGCTGCTTCTGTTCACCATCCCCATCTCCTCACCCTCCCTCCCTCCCTCCCTCCCGGCTCAGGTGGATCCTGGTGGGGTGGGAGGGAGCCAGGGGAGCAGATCCGTCCTGCCTTGGGCAGCTGAGTGCTGGCAGGGTCGCTGTGTGGAGCTGCAGGAGTGCCTGGATCCGTGGAAAAGAGCAGGGAGCACTGCTGGCGTGGAGGAAGGCTCCCAGGTACTTCCCTGTCCAGTTGCTGCTCTGTGGTTTCCAGGAGGGATGAGCTCCAGGGGCTCCTGCTGCTCTGCAGAAACACTTCCTGGGATCCTTCCTGGGATCCCATCAAGGCCAGCCTGTCCTGGGATAGCTTTTCCTCTTGGCAGTGTGCCACAACAGTTCAGGAGCATAATCCTCATGGAAATCAGTGGCTGAGCCTCACCTGGGATGATGGCAGTATCCTGGGAATGCTCTTTCCTTCCTCTGGTGCTGGCATGGACTCAGGAGTGCCCACTCCTCTTGCTGCCTGTGACCCAGCCCGTGTGGCCCCAGGAATCCTGTCCTGCCGTTGTGCACTTCCTTGTGGGAACCACCAGGAAAAGGCTCTTTGGGGCTGAAGGAAACCCCACAAGTTCCTGGCCATCGGTGTTCAGCTCCCAGAATCAGCCTGTGGTGCCCCAGTGGGAATGCAGGAGGTCTCTGCCTGTGCCAGGTGTCCCTTGCATTGTCCTGGCGTGGTGGGTGTCTCCTGAGTGCCAGGATGTCCTGGAGCCTGGCACAGCAGGGTGGGCACTGCTGCTGCTCTGGTGGGTGCTGCTGTCACCAGCTCTTCCCTGTGTCCTTCAGGAATAGATTCCTGACTTACAGCTGGAGGGATTGTGCACGAGCAGAGTAGGAATTCGGGAGTGGCGTGCTCCTGGCCAGCAGCTCCTTCAGTGCCCCGGATGAGACCAGAGCATGAGCTGGGGCTCAGGGAGGTGGAACCCCGGTGGTGCATCCCCTGCGGGGCCGAGGGTCCCAGAGAACAGCCACCCCAGGAGTGGGGCCAGGGCCCTGTGCCACAGGCAGAGCAGGATGTCCCCGGAGGTGACACGGTGGGAATGCTGCTCTGGTGTCACCGGGGCGGGCCAGCTGTCCTGGGATCGGGTTCCCAGCGCCTGCTCTGGGGCAGAAAACCCTCCTGGAGCAGAGCCTGCCTGTCCATCTGCTGTCCACCTTCTGCACACGCTGCAGGGCTGCCTTGGTCCCTGCTGGATTGGAACCTGCCAGCCCTGCGGGAGAGGAGCAGCTCTGGAGCCCAGCGAGGAGCGCTCGCCCTCTTCACACATCCTTGAAGTCTCCTCAGTTGGAAAAAATCCATTTTCTCCTGCGTTTGCTGCCCTCTTGCTGTTTGAAAGGGTTTATACCAGCGACCCTCAGCCGGATCTGTGCCTCTGGGATTGTGGCAGCCAGAAGGGACGGGTTGGATCTCCTGGAGAAGAAGATCCTGTGCTGGAGCTGGGACGGTGACTGTGCCGGGAGCAGGTGTCGCTGTGCCCCATCCCCAGCCGGGGCCGTGGGGGTCCCTCGGGGCTCCCCACCTCCTGTTCCTCCTGAGTGCAGAGCGGACACTGCATTCCTGCCAGGATCTGATCCTGCCTGGCCCTGCCTCTGACCAGCACCATCCTTCCCCTGCCAAGGTTCTGCCCCGCAGCCTCGCTCCTTTCCCGGCCCTTGGGCTGCTGCCAGCCTCTGCAGCCCAAGTCTGCTCGGTTCTCCTGGAAAGGGGCACTTCCCAGGGATTTGTGCAGGAAATAAACCTCCAGAGGTGGATGTTCTACTCTGGTGGCACCTCAGCAAGGGCTCAGCATGTGCAGGTGGGCACTTGTGCCACTTCCCTGGGAGAGGAGTGTCCAGGCAGGAATTCCGGCAGGAATTCCCCTTTGCAGGTGTGGTAAGCCCTGAGTGAGAAACATTTGGGAAGAGCCGGAGATTCCTGAATTCCTTGAAGGAGCTGGAGGCTGCGGTGGCAGTGACATTCCATCTGCAGGCACTGGCAGTGTCCCGAGGTGTCCCAGCCCGGGCTTGTGGGTGCGTGCACGTTTTGGAGTGGGCTCCAGCACCCCGAGTTCATTCAGCTCCACTGTGTTCCACAGCTGCTGCTGCTCCCAGTGACACCAGTGACACCAGTGACCCCATGACACCAGTGACACCAGTGACCCCATGACCCCAGTGCCACCAGTGACACCAGTGACACCAGTGACCCCGTGACACCAGTGACCCCATGACACCAGTGACACCAGTGACCCAGTGACACCAGTGACACCAGTGACCCCGTGACACCATGACACCAGTGACCACAGTGACACCAGTGACCACAGTGACACCAGTGACCCCATGACACTAGTGACCCCCTGACCCCATGACCCCAGTGACCACAGTGACCACAGTGACACCAGTAACCCCGTGACACCAGTGACCCAGTGACCCCATGACACCAGTGACCCCATGACCCCAGTGACACCAGTGACCCCATGACACCAGTGACACCAGTGACCCAGTGACACCAGTGACCCCAGTGACACCAGTGACCCAGTGACACCGTGGGCCGTGGCGGTGACATTCTGCAGTATCTGCTGGTGGCCCCACAGGTGTGGTGGTGGCAGCGGTGTCCCTGGCAGGATAACCTGGGACTCATTGACGCCGTTGGACTGCTCCGTTCTCTGGCGGCTCACCCGGGATGCGCCGTGGCACTCGGGCATCGGCCGGGCTGGCTCCGTGGGAGGACGAGGACAGTGCCAGCAGTGCCCATGGCCCTCTGCTGCTGGGGAAGAGGAAGCTGAGGTGTTCTGCACAGCTGGGCTCCCCCGGTAGATCCCGGGCTGAATCCAGGCACCCACAGGATCCCGTTTTCCTCTGCGTTCCCTGGAGCTGCCGAACGAGGGCCTGGCTTTGCTCCGTGGCTTCTGTTAAAGAAAAGCTCTTGTTCCAGCATGAGGAGAATGTTCTGGGCCTGTCCGGGCTGCCCGTGGCAGAACGCCAGCGTGTGCCATCAGCTTGTGGAGAGCAGCAGGAGTGCCTTCCTCAGAGGGCAGGGCTGGGAGCAGCGCTGGAAACATCCACAGGGACACAGAGCCAGGGCAGCCCGCACCTGGCAGGGACACGGAGCTGTGGCACACAGCGCAGGGACGGGATGGGGCATCCAGGGGCACCTGGACAGGCTGGAGAGCTGGCACCGTGAGCCTCCTGCAGCTCAGCAGCACCAAGGACAAGGTCCTGCAGCTGGCTCGGGGCAATCCCAGCACCAACAGCCTGGGAGAAGGGACTGGGAGCAGCCCTGGGGAGCAGGAGCTGGGCATTGGTGGGAGAAGCTTTGGGCTGAGCTCAGGGTGGCCTGGCAGGGCCTGGAGGAGCCCCAGGAAAGCTGCAGAGAGACAATTTCTAGGGATGGAGGGACAGGAGCCAGGGAATGGCTCCCTACTGCCAGAGGGCAGGGCTGGGTGGGAGATTGGGAATTGGGAATTGTTCCCTGGCAGGGTGGGCAGGGCTGGGATGGAATTCCCAGATTCCCCTGGATCCCTGGCAGTGCCCAAGGCCAGGTTGGACACTGGGGCTGGAGCAGCCTGGCACAGTGGGAGGTGTCCCTGCCATGGCCCTGGGTGGGCTCCCGGTGCCTTCTCACCCAAACCAGTCTGGGATCCCCAAACATCTCCTCAGTCCTGCCTGGGCATCTCCAGCTCTGTTGGGAAGGTTTTCCCTTGTCTTGCCGGTGTCTGCAGCTGCCTCAGGCTGATGCTGGTGGTGGTACCGTAGGAGATGACCTGGGGGCTCGGGGCAGTGCCAGGCAGGTTTGGTGACCCTTGTGCAGGGGTCTGTGCCAGGAGCAGAGATCAGGGGGGCTCCAGGGCAAGGACAGGTCAGCACCTCCCATCTCTTCTCATCCCCTTCCGCTTCTCTTCCCCGGCTCCTTTCCTCTCCATTTCCTCCCATCCCGCTGCACCCTGCTGTGCGTGGGGCAGGGCCGGTGCCCCTGGCCCCATCCCGCTGCCCGGGCAGCCTCTCCTTGCTGTGGCACCCCTGGGAGGCGCCGGGGGAGGGGGCCAGCAGCCATCCAGCCGGGACAGCGAGCTGTGACTTGTCATTTCCCTCGTAGCCTGCCCTCCGCTCCGCAGGGAGCCCGGCAGCGGTAGGCACAGGCTGGGCACAAACCCGTGCAGCGGCGGGGCTGGGCATGGCTTCGTGCGGGCACGGCCGGCTCCGGGTCCTCCCGCGGGGGCTGGAGCCCGGCAGCGGGCAGGGGCACGGCCGGGCAGGGGCACGGCAGGGCTCGGGGCCGCGGGCACACACGGATGTGGCGAGGGCTGAGGGACCCTCTGGGGAACCTGGGGTGAGATGGGAGCGCTCCCGGCCCCCCGGATCCGTGGGGAGGGACGGATCCTATCCTGGAATGAAGGATCCCATCCCGGAATGAGCGATCTCTCTGGGATCCTTGGGCAGGAATGGATCCCATCCCGGAGTGAGGGATCTCCCGGGATCCATGGGCAGAGATGGATCCCTTCCCAGAATGAGGGATCTCCCAGTACCCATGGGGAGGGACCGATCCCATCCCAGAATGAGGGGTCTCCCGGTACCCATGGGGAGGGACCGATCCCATCCCAGAATGAGGGATCTCCCAGGATCCACAGGGAGGGACCGATCCCATCCCAGAATGAGGGATCTCCCAGGACCCATGGGGAGGGATGGATCCCTTCCCAGAATGAGGGATCTCCTGGGATCCACGGGGAGGGACCGATCCCATCCCAGAATGAGGGATCTCCCAGTACCCATGGGGAGGGACCGATCCCATCCCAGAATGAGGGATCTCCCTGGATCCACGGGGAGGAACCGATCCCATCCCAGAATGAGGGATCTCCCAGGACCCATGGGGAGGGACCGATCCCATCCCAGAATGAGGGATCTCCCAGTACCCATGGGGAGGGATGGATCCCTTCCCAGAACGAGGGATTTCCCAGTACCCATGGGGAGGGACCGATCCCATCCCAGAATGAGGGATCTCCCAGGATCCACGGGGAGGGACCGATCCCATCCCAGAATGAGGGATCTCCCAGGATCCACGGGGAGGGACCGATCCCATCCCAGAATGAGGGATCTCCTGGGATCCACGGGGAGGGACGAGCCTGTCCCGGTTCCCTGTCCTCGCTCCCTCGAGCTCCCCGGGGTGAGCCCCGGCCCGGGCACCCCTGGCAGAGCGGGGCAGCGCCGGGGGTGGGCAGGGCTCTCTGCCAGCCTCTCCCGGGGGTCTGGGGTCCCCTCGCCCCCCAGCCGCTGCTGCCATCCGTGTGTGCGGCGGGCCGGGCCGGGGCTGACCCGTCTCTCGCTCTCCACCGCAGAGATTTAACTCGCTGCGACTCCGACTCCTCCATCCCGCACCTGAGCGACCACCAGCGCATCCCCAGCTCGGCGCCCAAGCTGCTGGCTGCCCGGCCCACGCTGCTGACCAGGTCCATGGAGGAGGCTGTCCCCGGGCCCCCGGGCCCCGGCGCGCCCACCCCCAACGGCGGCAGCCGGCACGGGGAGCCCCCCGCCCTGGCGGCTTTGCAGGAGCGGCTGCCCGAGAGCCCCATGGTGATGAAGAAGATGATGATGGTGAACCACGGCATGGAGAAGTCCTCCAGCCTGGGGGAGATCAGCCACCCGACGGCCGGCAAGCCCAGCCCCTCGGATTCGTCGCGGTCGCACAGCCCCAGCTCCACCGAGCCCGACACCCCCTCCCCCATCTCTGACTGCCGGCCCGGCGGCGCCCGGAACACCCGCATCCCGCAGCTGGCCGCCAAGAAGAGCCCGGGGGACGAGGACAGCAGCCTGACGGGCGACGAGGTTGACCTCGGCCAGAGCAAGAAAAAGTTCCCCCTAAAGATCTTCAAGAAGCCCAAGAAGTAGGGGGGAGCCCCCGGACGCGTCCCGCCGGGCCCGGGGCCGGCCGTGCACCGGGAGCGCAGCGCGGCCCCGGCAGCCCCCGGGCCCCGAGTCCCCCAGCGCCGGCACGGGAGGAGCTATTTAAACGTTTAAACTTATTTATTTCCTCATCTCCGAGACAAGAAGCGCGACGCCTCCCCGCGGGGAGAGCCGCCCCTGCCCTCCCTCGGAGCGCTGCGGTCCCGGCTTCGCTGTGCATGGCTTCCAGTTACTCCTGCTCTGCTCAGCCACGCGGCCTTTGGGTTTGGTTTCAATGTGGTTTTAGGGTTTTTTTTTTAATTTTGTTTTGTTTTTTATTGTTGTTATTAATTTGTTTTCCTGCCTCCTCCAACTTTTGCACAGGCCGAGGGAGGGTCGGGGCGGCGCCGGCCGCTCCCCCCGGGGTGACTCCAGCGCTTCTCCCTCCTTTCTCCGAGTCCCTTTTGCAGCCCGGGGTGACTCCAGCGCTTCTCCCTCCTTTCTCCGAGTCCCTTTTGCAGCCCGGCCCCTCGGCTGCGGCCCCGGGGAGGGGATCCCCTGGCTGGGGATCGCAGCTCTCGCTGCAGGAGCAGGGACACGCTGCCCTGGCCGGTACTCGTGTGCTCCCGGTGGGGACGGCGCTGTCCCCGCGCTGCTCTGCCCGCTGGGCTGGCTGCGGCAGGCCGGGACACACGGCAGGAGGAGCCCACGCCTGTCCCTGCCTTTACTTCCCTGGGCAGCCTCCGCCGTGCCCCCGTGCCCAGCGACAGGGACAGAGAGGGAAGCGCCATCCCGAGTGGTGCTGGAGCAGAGCCCGGTCCGGCTGCCACATCCCACGGACAGGAGGAGAGGAGGGAGTGGAGGAGAGGAGAGGGCTCCCGGGAGCAGGGCAGTCCCCGTGGCCCCTGGGCAGGGCCAGAGGGAGGGACCAGGCCGAGCGGGGCTCCCCGGGCAGGGGCAGGCTGTGCCCGGCTGGCAGGACCGTGGCAGCGCTCCCCTGGCGCAGGCCGGTGCTGGGGCTCTGTGCCCGCAGGGACGCAGGGGGCTCAGGCAGTGCCCCCGAGGCACACGCCGGGTGTCCCTGGCTGTGCCAGCCGAGCCAGGGCTCTCCCGTCCTCCCTCGGCACTCTGTGGGTCACGTCCTGCTGCTCACAGCCCCGGGGTGTCCTGGCACAGCCCCGGCCGTGGAGGGGTCCCCACTCGGGCCACCTGAGCCCTGCCCCAGCCCCGGGGCTGAGCCGTGCCCCCTCTCCAGCCCCTCCGGGAGCATCCCCCCGCCCCGGGGCTGCAGGGGAGCCCCCAAAGGCCCGCACCCCACTCGAGCCCCCAGCCCAGGTCCCTGTCCTCCCCATCGCACACATCCCGGGGCTGGGGGGCTGCTGCCGAGGCAGAGGAGGATGCACGCTGGGGGGAGGAGGAAGAGGAGGCCGGGCGGGATGCCGAGAGCCCCGGGGCCTTGCTTTATGCCAGAGTAATATATTTGTGTCTTGACGATTCAGGAAGGGCTACAAAGGTGTTTTCTGTTCCGTAGGTGGGAGTTCATTTCACTGTTGCTTTGGGATAACTGAAAAATTCCTCTCAATGACTTTTAAGTGCCTGCATTTCCCTGGGGACGGGGGGACGCGCTCGGCCCCACAACTGGGGCTGCTGCCTGGGCACCCCGATTCTGTGGGCACCCTGATTCGTGGGCACCTCAGTCCTTGGGCACCCCGATTCCGTGGGCACCCTGATTAATGGGCACCCCAATTCGTGGGCACCCCAATTCTGTGGCCACCCCAAACCATGGGCACCCCGATTAATGGGCACCCCAATTTGTGGGCTCCCCAATTTGTGGGCTCCCTAGTTCGTGGGCACCCCAATTTGTGGGGCACCCCTCTGTCACGGGCAGGGCGCCCCAGGAGCGGGGCCGGCGGGGTCGGGGCCGGAGCTGCTTGTGGTGGCAGAGACCTGTGGATGCTTCTGGAGAAGGGGTTGGGGATCCACCAAACTGCAACTGTTGACGCATCTGCCAACTCTTGATTTAAGGTGGATTTTTGTTTTTTTGTTTTTTGTCATTTCATAAAACTTTTCAATCCAATAAAGCATGTAGTCTATTTTACGAGCTGCTGGCTGTTGCTCTCTCCTTGCAGCCCTTCCCAGGCTCCCGGCACAGTGGGGTCGGGGCACTGGTGCCAGCTGGGGATGTGTTCCTGGCCAGGTCACCGGGGACAGGGACACCACGGCTGTCCCTGACCAGGCCCTGCCATCGTCCTCTCCCGTGGCACCTGGGTCACGGCTCCACAGGCACAGCGAATCCACCCCAGGGACATCCTGGCACTGCCACTGCCGCGGGGACACTGCTGGCAGCCGGGACAGGGCCAGGCAGCCACCCCCAAACTGCTTCAGGAGATGGGGCAGCTGCGTGAGCAGCGGGTCACAGAATCACAGAATTCCCAGAATTCACAAAATCATTGGGCTGGAAGAGACCTTCCAGGCATCGAGTCCAGCCCAGCCCCAGCACCTCAACCCAGCCCTGGCACCCAGTGCCACATCCAGGCTTGGTTAAACACACCCAGGGGTGGTGACTCCACCACCTCCCCGGGCAGCCACTCCAGAACTTTGTCACCATTTCTGTAAAAACTTTTCCCTGATGTCCAGCCTGGATTTCCCTGGGTGCAGCTCGAGGCTGTGAGCTCTGGCTCTGTCAGCTCCTGGAGAAAGAGCCCAGCCCCAGCTGGGCACAGGCACCTTCCAGGAGCTGTGGGCAGTGACAAGGTCACCCCTGAGCCTCCTGTTCTCCAGGCTGGGCACCCCCAGCTCCCTCAGGGTTCCTCACAGGGTTTGTGCTCCCAGCCCCTCTCTGGATGTGCTCAGTGTCCCAAGGTCCTTCCCAAACGGAGGGGCCAGAGCTGGGTCCTGTCACCTCTTCCCTCTGGGACGATGAGGCAGACTGGGGCAGTGGCTGGCACCAGCTGGGCTGGGGATGGTGGCACAAGGGGGGCAGCAGCGTCCATCCCGTGGGATGTCCCCGGGTGTTCCTCTCCTGACATCTCTGCACACCCAGGCTCACCAACAGCTGCTCGGGGCAGCCCCTGCAGCCCCACTGCCTGGGTTTGGGCTGAAATCACATTTTCCAGGGCAGAAATCCGCCGAAATCACACTCTCCAGGGCAGAAATCTGCTTAAATTACACTTTCCTGGTCAGAAATCTGCTTAAATCACACTTTCCTGGGCAGAAATCTGCTTAAATTACACTTTCCTGGTCAGAAATCTGCTTAAATCACATCCTGGGCAGAAATCTGCTTAAATTACACTTTCCTGGGCAGAAATCCTCTTCCCGAGCCCTCCCAGGGCCTCTCCAGGGGCACAGCTCCAGCTCAGCCTTTGGGCTCACTTCAACCCCGCAGCCTCTGGGGGGGCTCCTCCTTATCCTGGAGTTCATTAGCGCTCATTAACACTCATTAGGGCTGGCTGCCTCCATGGGGGCATCCAGGGAACCCCCAGCGGGCTCTGGCAGCGCCGGGCCGGGCTCAGGACACACGGACAGGGCTCAGGACACACGGACAGGGCTCAGGACACGGGACAGGACACAGGACAGGGCTCAGGACACAGGACAGGGCTCAGGACATGGGACAGGGCTCAGGACACACAGACAGGGCTCAGGACACGGGGACAGGACACGGGACAGGACTCAGGACAGGGCTCAGGACACATGGACAGGGCTCAGGACACAGGACAGGGCTCAGGACACGGGACAGGGCTCAGGACACAGGACAGGGCTCAGGACTCGGGGACAGGGCTCAGGACACAGGACAGGGCTCAGGACATGGGGAGAGGGCTCAGGACACGGGACAGGGCTCAGGACACGGGACAGGGCTCAGGACACGGGGACAGGGCTCAGGACAGGGCTCAGGACACACAGACAGGGCTCAGGACTCGGGGACAGGACACGGGACACACGGACAGGGCTCAGGACACACAGACAGGGCTCAGGACACACGGACAGGGCTCAGGACACACGGACAGGGCTCAGGACAGGGCTCAGGACACACGGACAGGGCTCAGGACACGGGACAGGGCTCAGGACAGGGCTCAGGACACACGGACAGGGCTCAGGACACACGGACAGGGCTCAGGACAGGGCTCAGGACACACGGACAGGGCTCAGGACACAGGACAGGGCTCAGGACACACAGACAGGGCTCAGGACACAGGACAGGGCTCAGGACACAGGACAGGGCTCAGGACACACGGACAGGGCTCAGGACACACGGACAGGGCTCAGGACACACAGACAGGGCTCAGGACAGGGCTCAGGACACAAGGACAGAGCTCAGGACACACGGACAGGACTCAGGACACAGGACAGGGCTCAGGACACGGGGACAGGGCTCAGGACACGGGGACAGGGCTCAGGACACGGGGACAGGGCTCAGGACACACGGACAGGGCTCAGGACAGGGCTCAGGACACACAGACAGGGCTCAGGACATGGGGAGAGGGCTCAGGACACAGGACAGGGCTCAGGACACACAGACAGGACTCAGGACACATGGACAGGGCTCAGGACTCGGGGACAGGACACGGGACAGGGCTCAGGACACACGGACAGGGCTCAGGACACATGGACAGGGCTCAGGACACACGGACAGGGCTCAGGACACATGGACAGGGCTCAGGACAGGGCTCAGGACACACGGACAGGGCTCAGGACAGGGCTCAGGACACACGGACAGGGCTCAGGACACGGGACAGGACACAGGACAGGGCTCAGGACACGGGACAGGACACAGGGACAGGGCTCAGGACACACGGACAGGGCTCAGGCAGTACACAGCAGAATTCCCAGCTCCTCGAGCCCCGGGCTGTCTCCGAGCCCTCGGGGTCAGCCTGTGCCCAAGGCCGGTGGGTGCCTCGTTGTCCTGGCACGGAGCAAGCCCAGCACTGGCAGGGTGCTGCCGAATTTGGCTGTGCCAGCGTGGGGCAGGGGCTGCAGTGCACAGCCAGGGGATGTTCTGCTGCCAGCCTGGCTCCAGGGCCACAGCTGCTGCCAGGGACACCCGAGCGGGGCTGGAGAGTTTTACGGGTTTCTTATCAGAACAAAAATTCTAATTTCCTTAATTAAAATTCCTCATTTCTTCAGGCCTTGCTCAGACTCGAAGATGCCATGGGGATTAAAAGAAGCAGTTGAAATATAACAGACTGAATTTCTTGTTTTAAATAGAATGTATGCATAACCATGAAGGATATATGAATATGCAACAGCGTATTGTTTTAAAGGTTATTCCTTTGTTCACAAGGCATGCTTGTTGTGGCTTAAGTGCCCGAGATCATCTGGACGTCGGTAATTCTTTGCTTTTTATTGTCTTGTAAGTGTCCTAACTCTAAATTTTATTACTCTAATTGCATTACTATTTTTATAACCATTTTAGCATATTATAAAACTTGTAAAATTTTAAAAACCAAGCTGCGTTTTTCACAGGAGAGAACTTTCTGCCATTCCAGCTCCTTCCCTGCTGCTCCTGTGGCCTGGCCAGAGGCTGAGGCAGAGCCTCGGATTGTTCCTTGGGCACCCCAGGGCCGGGGAGCCCAGCGCCTCCGCGGGCACGGGAGCCGCAGTTTAATCACCCATGTCGCGCCTGGCCTTGATTCAGGATAATTGCAATTAGCGCAGTGAATTAGTTCCGGGACGAAGGTGTTTTGTCCCTCGGCGGGCCCCGTCCTTGGCGCCCTCGGCCCGGCCCGTCCCTCCGGCCCCTCCCCGCCGGCCGGGCGGGAGCGCTGGCGCCGCCATCTTTGAAGCGGGCGGCATTGGCGCCGTTCCCCGGCGGGGCGGCGATTCCCGGGGGGAAAGCGGGGACAGTACGGGGACGAGGGCCGCGATCGGTGTCCGCCGGCGGCCACAGGCAGCGCCGGGAGCGGGGCGGGGCGGGAAGGGGCGAGGCGGAGTGGGGGAGCCGTGCCCGGAGGGAAGATGGCGGCGGCGGCCTCAGCGGGGCGGGGCGCGCGCGGCGGGCGCGGGAAGCGGCGGGCGCGGAGGGACCGGAGGGACTGAGGAGACTGAGGGACTGAGGGTCTGAGGGGGATTGAGGGGACTGAGGGCACCGAGACGCACTGAGGGGCACCCGCCGCCGCCGCCATGCACGTCGTGAAGCGAGGTGAGCGCTCCCGCCGCCCCGCGGGTCCCGAGTGTCGGGATTGAGGGGGGCTCTGCCCTGCCCAGGGCACCCGCGGGGTGGAAATGGGGTCCCTGCCCCGTTCTGGGGTTCCGCCTGCCGTGGGGGTCCCTGGCGTGGAAATCCCCCCGCTCTGGAGGGATCCCTCCTGGTGGGTGGGGGACGGGTCCCCCTCAGCTTTGGGGCGCCGTGTGAGGGGGGATTAGACGCCCCTCGGCCCTGGGGGTGCCCCTCTCCTTCAAGGGAGCCCTGGCACGGAGGATGGGCTCCCCTGGGCTCTGGGGGGGCCCAGAGTGACAGAGCTCCCCCGGGCCACCCTGGAATTGGGCTGGTGCGGTTTGGGTGGGAGCTCTGGGGTGCAGGGGGAGCGTTCCCTGGCCTTGACCAGCCCAGCGCGTACCAGGCCTGGTGCCCCGGAGATGCCACAGCTGCCAAGGGAGGGCTGGGCAGGGGGCTGCGCTGGGCTGCACTGCTGGGGCTGGGCAGGGCCGTTCTGTGCTGAACTGGTTCTTACTGGGGCGTTCTGTGCTGGACTGGTTCTTACTGGGGCGTTCTGTGCTGGACTGGTTCTTACTGGGGCGTTCTGTGATTAACTGTTTCTTACTGGGGCATTCTGTGCTGGACTGGTTCTTACTGGGGCGTTCTGTGCTGAACTGGTTCTTACTGGGGCGTTCTGTGCTGAACTGGTTCTTACTGGGGCATTCTGTGATTAACTGGTTCTTACTGGGGTGCACTGGTGGGGCTGGGCAGAGGCATTCTGTGATGAACTGGTTCTTACTGGGGTGTTCTGTGCTGAACTGGTTCTTACTGGGGTGCACTGGTGGGGCTGGGCAGGGGCATTCTGTGCTGAACTGGTTCTGACTGGGCTGCACTGGGGTGCCCTGTGCTGCCCTGGCTCTCACTGTGGCACTCTGTGCTGCACTGGGGCTGCACTGGGGCACTCCGTGCTGCACTGGGGCACTCTGTGCTGCACTGGGGCACTCTGTGCTGACCTGGCTCTCACTGTGGCACTCCGTGCTGCACTGGGGCTGCACTGGGGCACTCTGTGCTGCACTGTGCTGCACTGGGGCACTCTGTGCTGACCTGGCTCTCACTGGGGTGCTCTGTGCTGCACTGGGGCTGCACTGGGGTGCCCTGTGCTGCCCTGGCTCTCGCTGTGGCACTCCGTGCTGCACTGGGGCTGCACTGGGGCACTCTGTGCTGCACTGGGGCTGCCCTGGGGCACTCTGTGCTGCCCTGTGCTGCCCTGGGGCACTCTGTGCTGCCCTGTGCTGCACGGGGGCACTCTGTGCTGCCCTGTGCTGACCTGGCTCTCGCTGTGTGCCGTGTCCTAGATGGGCGCCAGGAGCGGGTCATGTTTGACAAGATCACCTCGCGCATCCAGAAGCTCTGCTACGGCCTCAACGCCGACTTCGTGGATCCCGTGAGTGCCCCTGCCCTGCACTGATCCTGCCCTGGTCCCTGCTCCTGCTGGCCAAAGCTGGCTGGAAACACGGGCAGGAGCTCCCGGGGTGTCCTGTGGGGGTTCCTGGGGGTCCCCTCCCGCCCAGCACGTCCTGTGGTTCCCTCAGCTCTCGGCAGACACATCCAGAATGGGTTTGTGGCCATTGTTTGTGCCCTGAGGGGTTTTGCTTCCCGGGTGCAGAGGCTGTGGAGGGGAGAATCCCCTTTCCCTGCCATAGATCCTGTTCTCAAACCTTGGGGAAGCCATTGGGCCCCTGGCAGTTAACAAAACGAGTTGTGTTGCTCCAAGTCCCATATTTTGGATTTGGCAGGCTGCTCCCAGTGTCAGTCTGCAAAGCTGGAGCTCTGTCAAACGCCAGGACAGAATTCCCCACCACTGCCACATCTTTGCTTGGTTTTCTGAGCTGATTTGGGGTGGGCATTGATCCCACTCATGGAAGCTTGTCCTTCCAAAGCCTGTGACTCCCCGTTGGATCCATTGGTGTCTGTAGGTGCTTAGGCAGGTTTCAGACCCAGATTGGCCAATCTCATTTGGAGTCACCAGTTAAGGCTTTTCCCATGTCCCAAGTTCTCATGATCCATTCTCCCACCTGAAATCCCACCCATCACACAGTTGCCATTGGTCCTGTACCCAAAAGTCTTTGGATGGATGGCAGGAGGACACTGGTGACTTGGTGACCACAGTGGGAAGTGCCCTTGACTGGGAGTTGATGCTGAAGACAGAAGTGAAATTCCGAGTCCTCCTGCCTCCTTGTGCCCCTGAATTCTTATTCACTTTGCAGTGTGTGTGAGCTCTTTTCCTGGAGCTCAGTTTCTCCTTTGGGATTTGGATCTGCTTGTGCCAGAAGCTTCCCAGGCCAGCAGTAACCCTCCCAAACCCTGTGGTAACATTCCCTGCAAGGCTGTGAATCCCATGAGTTGTGCAAAAGTAGCAGCAGTTCACAAAGGTTCAGCAGGGACTGGTCAGTCCTACTGCCTAGAAGCCATCCTTACAGAGTCCCAGAAGGGTTTGGGCTGGAGGGACCCCAAAGCCCACCCAGGGCCACCCCTGCCATGGGGACACCTCCCACTGTCCCAGGCTGCTCCAGCCCCAGTGTCCAACCTGGCCTTGGGCACTGCCAAGGATCCAGGGGAATCTGGGAATTCCATGCCAGCCCTGCCCACCCTGCCAGGGAACAATTCCCAGTCTCCCACCCGGCCCTGCCCTCTGGCAGTGGGAGCCATTCCCTGGGTGCTGTCCCTCCATCCCTGTCCAGGAGCGTTCCCAGCTCTCCCAGGCTGGTGTTGCAGTTCGCTCTGCTCCTCCCGCACAGCGAGGGGTGCTGTGGGTGCTGGATCCCTCTGAGCTGTGGGTGCTGGGGCTCCCTGAGCTCGGCGTGTCCCTCCTGCAGGCGCAGATCACCATGAAGGTGATCCAGGGGCTGTACAGCGGGGTCACCACGGTGGAGCTGGACACTCTGGCCGCAGAGACCGCGGCCACGCTGACCACCAAGCACCCCGACTACGCCATCCTGGCCGCCCGCATCGCCGTGTCCAACCTGCACAAGGAGACCAAGAAAGCCTTCAGTGGTGGGTGAACGTGCCTGCTGGGGGCACAGACAGAGGGAGAGGTTTGGGGCACACAAACTGGGAGATTCTCGAGTGGGAGCTCCTGAGGGCCCAGGCTGGCCGAAAATGCCGTGGAGAAGAAACCCAGCAGTTCCCCAAGGCGAAGGGAATGGCCTGGCTATAGAAATGGAATGGTGAAAAATGTGATGGGTTGAGATCGAGTTGTACCCACTTTCCTCCTCATTGGTTACTTCTTACAGCGGGGCTTTGACAGAATTTGTGGGTTGTTCAGGTTGGCAGTGCTGAGCAGCAGAAGAGCAGTTGTGTGTTTGGGGTGTTGGAGAGGGTTATTTCCAAGGACTCCATCCCTGAATCCCAGTGCCACATGCTGCTGGGACAGGCATGGACATGTCCTGCTCACAGCCCTTTCCCTCACAGATGTGATGGAAGATCTCTACACCTACATCAACCCTCACAACGGGAAGCACTCCCCAATGATCTCCAAAGAGACTCTCGACATAGTTCTGGCCAACAAAGATGTAAGTAGTCGGGTTTTTACACTTCTGAACTATTGCACTGAAGTTTGAAAACTTAAATAATGTGCTTTTCTTATTTTTTAAGCAAGACATGCTTGTTTTAGGGTAAAAAGCCAACACAGAAACCAGTGCAGGGCATGAGTGGAAAGTGTAAGAGGGGATATAGGAGTTTTCTTCCTCTATGGATGTCGTGTAGTAAAATTTGTTTTCTTGGATGTTCCCATTGCCACGATCAGCACAAGTAATTAATTTGAGAAAAAGTACCTTGTGCTGGAGCAAAGTGAGGCAGCACAGGAGGAAGAGAAGTGATTTGGGTTCAGCTTCCAGATCATTCCAGGTCTGTGTTCCAACCGGGAAGTTCCTTTGGTCCTTTGTTCTGTTTCTTGTTGTCCAGTCAGATTTCAGTAAATTCAGCCAAAAACCGAGAGAAAAAAGGTTGTTGAAGCTGTGCTTTTGTTGTTTTGAGGGAAGTGCTGTTCCTGCTTCATTCCTGTGCTCTGGTGCCCCTCGCACAGCAGAGCTTTGGGGCCAGGAATGCCAGCAGGTATAAATAGCATTTTTACAGCTTGTAAATTTTGTTGTTTCCTGCCAGCGCCTGAACTCTGCCATCATCTACGACAGAGACTTCTCCTACAACTACTTTGGCTTTAAGGTAAAGAACACGTTGCTCCTAGGTCTGCTGGGAAGCATGGGAATGCTTGTGGGATCATCTGGACTGGGGCAAAGCGGGGCACAGGAGGGGGTGGGACACCAGTGGGGCTGTGAAGGTGAAGGGCACCTGCGCAAAGCAGCTGCCCTTTGGGAGAAATCATGGTGTTTTCTTGCTGCTGGAATATTTTAACTGTTGGGCTGGGATTCACAGCAGATCACACTGAGTGTTGTAGGATGCCACTCCTAAAGGAAATACTCTAATCCTCAGTAAGCCGCAGAAGGGATTTTTGCTTTTCCCACCGATCAGTGGAGCAGTTCTCTCAGTGTGTCACCCCACACGTTTATCCTGCCCGTGCTGCTGGATGTCCCCACAGCACCCAGGGGCTGCTCTGCTGCCTCACACCCAGCTCAGCTGGGCTGCTGTGCTCTGGGTCTGCCAGGGAGGTCCTGTGGGCTCAGGACAGTGTGGACCCTCCTGCCCATGCTCCACACTCTGTAATCCAAAGCAGTGTTGGAACCTTCCCGTGGACTTGTGTATTTTAATTAAGCTAATAAAGAGAGAAGCAGCAGAGTGCAGGGCTGGCAAAGCCTGGGATGAGGGGTGTGGAGATGACTGAGTTTGGAGTTGACAGGGTTTTTAAAAAAATTAAAGTCTGCCTGTCTGCTAAAATCCATCCTCTCTTTAAAGACCCTGGAACGCTCCTACTTGCTGAAAATCAACTCCAAAGGTAAGGGCTGTTCCTAGTGCTGAGTACTTCTTAAAAATTTTGAGTTAATTTCAATTGAATTAAAGCCAAGTTTAGGTGCTGTGCTGCCAGTGAGGCAGGCCCTTGGCTTGGATGTCCTGGGATACCAGAAGGGTCAGAGATGAATTACAGTAACATAAAGCTGAAACATAATTGGATTCTGGGCTGCATGTTTGATTGAATTTAACTGTTAATACAGGTAGGGGTTTTCCCTGCTCCATGAGAGCAGCTGAGAATTGGAGCAGATTGTTCCTTGAGCTTTTCAAAGCCTGATGGCATGAAGTCCTGAATAAACAGGCCTGGTGCTCTCTGAGCAGGAGCTGTGCTGGAGAACTCAAGTTCCTTCCAGCCCCAATCTCTGTGATTCCATGAAAACTCTGGCTCCCAAGTGTCCCACTGCAGCGTTTGGAGCTTGCTGTGACCTCTGTGACTGTCACATGGAGTCTTCTTCCTCCCTGCCTTTTTGGGTTTGCTTGGTGGGTGAGGGGCTGGGCATGTCCCAGCCACGAGCCTTGCCATCCCAAAATCCTGGTGCCCTGGGCACATTGCAGTGTGGGCAGCAGGAAAAGGGGGATTGTGCCCCTGTGCTCAGGTGAGAGCCCACCTGCAGAGCTGCCCCAGCCCTGCCCCAGCCCAGGAGGAGCTGGAGCTGCTGCAGAGAGCCCAGGGGAGGCTCCAGGATGAGCAGAGGGATGGAGCAGCTCTGCTGGCAGGAAAGGCTGGCACAGCTGGGATTGTTCACCTGCACAGGAGAAGCTTTGGGCTGAGCTCAGGGTGGCCTGGCAGGGCCTGGAGGAGCCCCAGGAAAGCTGGAGAGAGACAATTTCCAGGGATGGAGGGACAGCACACAGGGAATGGCTCCCACTGCCAGAGGGCAGGGCTGGGTGGGAGATTGGGAATTGGGAATTGTTCCCTGGCAGGGTGGGCAGGGCTGGGATGGAATTCCCAGATTCCCCTGGATCCCTGGCAGTGCCCAGGGCCAGGTTGGACACTGGGGCTGGAGCAGCCTGGGACAGTGGGAGGTGTCCCTGCCGTGGCAGGGGTGGCCCTGGGTGGGCTGTGAGGTCCCTGCTGAGCCAACCCCTGGAACTGCCTGGCCCTGTGTCCCTGCAGTTGCTGAACGTCCCCAGCACATGCTGATGAGGGTGTCTGTGGGCATCCACAAGGCCGACATCGACGCCGCCATCGAGACCTACAACCTGCTGTCGGAGCGCTGGTTCACCCACGCCTCGCCCACGCTCTTCAACGCGGGCACCAACCGCCCCCAGCTCTCCAGGTGCTGCCCCTCTCCTCACTGCAGCCTGCCCGCAGGGAGGGCCTCGGGGGTCATCACAGCTGCTCAAGCGAGACGCTTGCACAGCCTCTGAAATGAGCAGCTGAGTTCCTGCCTGTGTTTTGTGAAGTTTTGAGCAGCCGCTGGCAAGTTTTAGCTGTGCTTGGGGAAAAATACCCAGGTTTCTGTCAGCTCTAGAGATATTGGAAACCTTTGCATGGCTGGATTATATTGGAAAGTTCCTGATGTGTATAGTCTGCTGCAGGTTACCAGTAGAATCCTGGTAAGTCTTTCCTAAAAGCAGCAAGCATAACTGATAGACTTTTGATATCGTATATATCAGGAAAAGGATTATATTTTTATGAAGGTTTGTATCAATGTTTTATAGGGAAAAGGCTCTTTCCCAGGGAGTGCTGGCACTGCCCAGGGAATGGGCACGGCCCCGAGGCTGCCAGAGCTCCAGGAGCTTTTGGCCAGCGCTGCCAGGGATGCCCAGGCTGGGGTTGTGCAGGGCCATAAACTGGACTCTGATCCTTGTGGTTCCTTCCAGCTCATGATTCTTTGATTGAAAATGTTTGATACAGAGGTATCAGCAGTACAGGTATTGCTCACAGTGTTTTCTGGTTTCTCCTTTATTGCACACCTGTGGGATTGCTTTGTGGAGCACGCTAAAGGTCCTCTCTTTGCCCTGGTTTTTGCAGCCTGGTGAAACATGACTTTTCCTTCCATCTTTGACCACTGAAACCGTTTGTTTCCTTCAGCTGCTTCCTGCTGTGCATGAAGGACGACAGCATCGAGGGCATCTACGACACCCTGAAGCAGTGTGCCCTCATCTCCAAGTCTGCCGGGGGCATCGGCCTCGCCGTGAGCTGCATCCGTGCCACGGGCAGCTACATCGCTGGGGTGAGTGCCTGTGCCACCCTGGCTCACCCAGACAGGGACAGCACAGGGACACTGCTGCTGCTCCCAGCAGAGCCCAGACCAGAGCTGCCTCTCACTCACTTCACACAGCACTGAGCCTCCCTCAGCAGCCCCTTGGCCTAAGGCAGGAAGGTTGGTTTTCCTCCCTGTTTCGGCTTCCTAATAGAAACCCTTCCAAGCAGAGGATCTTGTTCCAGTGTTTGGCCAGACAATTCCAATGTTTGTCTGTTAGCAGCCTAGGAATATGCCCAGAGACTTGTGCACTAGCCCCTTGCCTTTCTGTGTCTCTAATTGCCCCAGACCGTCCATGGATGTGCGTTTGGGGTTTCTTGTTACAGTGTGTGTAAACCCTGCAAGCCTTTAGGTGACATAACATAGGGCCAAGAAGTTAGGAAGGGCATTTTATTAACTCTGGGACACATAGCTGATATGCAAACTTTTGTCAGAGAAGGTGTGGGGAAGGGACTAGAAATAATTGGTGGTGATCAGTGTAAGAGCTCTGCAGCCTGAGGAAAGACCCACAGGAAGTGGTCAGCCCCTGCAGGGAGTTGCTTGTACTGATGGTTTTCCTGTGTCCCTGCAGACAAACGGGAATTCCAACGGGCTGGTTCCCATGCTGAGGGTCTACAACAACACCGCCCGCTACGTGGATCAAGGTGGAAACAAGGTACCTCAAACCAGGGTCCAGAAGGAGACTCAGGTCATGGAGAGCTTCCACACCGGCCAGGGCTGTCCCACGAACACCAGGGAGCTGATGGAGTGGTTGTGGGTGACACATCATCCCAAAAGGGCATTTTCCCCCGTGTTGGTATCTGGGCTGCCCCCCGGTTCCTAGCTGGTTTGGGAAGTTGTGGGCACTCGGGAGCAGGGCAGCAGGTTTCTTTCCAAGGACAGTTTGTTCTGATCTGGATTGTGTTCCGTGTCCCAGAGACCTGGGGCTTTTGCCATCTACCTGGAGCCGTGGCACTTGGACATCTTTGAGTTCCTGGACTTGAAGAAGAACACAGGGAAAGAAGAGCAGCGAGCTAGGGACCTGTTCTTTGCACTCTGGATCCCTGATCTCTTCATGAAGCGAGTGGAAACCAACCAGGTGAGAACTTGGCTGGCACAGAAAAGCTCTGCTAGTGGAGGAGCACGTGAGCAGCCCTGGAAGGAGCTCAGCAAGGGCTGCAGAGCTGCTTTGCTCCTTCCAGGACCTTCCTGGAAGAGCTGCTGCACCTTGTTTGAGGACTTGGCTGTGCAGGTGGAGAATGGAGCTGGGCAACTCCAGCTCTGTGTTTTGCTTCAGGACTTAGTCTTACAGTCCATGGCTCGTTCTTGGACTGTTGGGCTATTTTGACTCTGGGGCTTCCTTAAGGTATCAACATTTCTCAGTAAATTGTTCTTACGGCTGCTTGTATTTCACAGCATCTCAGACTGGTTTGGCTTGGGAGGGACCTTAAAACTCATGCAGTGCCACCCTCTGCCATGGGCAGGGACATCTTTCACTGTCCCAGATTGCTCCAAACCCCATCCAGCCTGGCCTCGGACACTCACAGGGATGGGGTAGCCACAGCTTTAACTAAAAGTGCCTAAAGATTTCCTCTGAATATTTTTCCCCTGCACAGGACTGGTCCTTAATGTGCCCAAATGAGTGTCCTGGCCTGGATGATGTCTGGGGAGAGGAATTTGAGAAGCTCTATGAGAGGTAAGAAGAGTGAGCAGACCTGTAAGTGGTGCCGTGGCCTGCCAGAGCTGCCCGTGTCCCGTGGGATCTGGGGCCGTGGCACGGGCTTGTGGGAGGGGGCTCAGAGGTGGCCGTGGCTCATTGCCACATGCATAAAAATGTGAGGGTGGGGCTGTGACCTGTCAGGGTGGAGCTGTGTGTGAATGACCCTTTCAGCCTGCTAGAGGGACAGTGTCCCTGCTGGAGGGACATCCTGCAGCGATCCCCACTCAGGGCACTCCGTGGCTCCGTGTGGAACTGCTGTGGTGGGAGATTGGTTTCCCTTACCCAAGGACAGTGCTGCTGCCTGCCCCAGGGCTGCCCGTGCAGAGCTCAGCAGTGAGGAGGGCCGTGGCTGCCCCAGGCCCGAGGAGCCCTGAGGCTTTCCCTGGTTTCTGGGGCTCGGGGCTGACAGGGCTGCGGGTGCGTTGCAGCTACGAGCGGCAGGGCCGCGTGCGCAGGGTGGTGAAGGCCCAGCAGCTCTGGTACGCCATCATCGAGTCCCAGACCGAGACTGGCACCCCCTACATGCTCTACAAGGACTCCTGCAACAGGAAGAGCAACCAGCAGAACTTGGGCACCATCAAGTGCAGCAACCTGTGCACCGAGATCGTGGAATACACCAGCAAGGAGGAGGTGGGTGCAGAGCGGGAGCTCGGAGCACTGGGGAGCTGGGAGAGCTCCTGTGGCACCTCTCTGGCTGGGAGAGCTCCTGTGGCACCTCTCTGGCTGGGAGAGCTCCTGTGGCATCTCTGGCTGGGAGAGCTCCTGTGGCACCTCTCTGGGATATGTCTGACTGTTGCTTGGGAAGGGGGCAGGCAGCTGAGAAACTCCTGACCTGAGGACTCACAGCCCTTCCATGGGCCGTGGGTTCCCTTCCCACTCCTGTGGCAGGTTTGGGATGACACAAGACGTCCTTCAAAGGGGAAGTGACAAGGAGCAATATTGTAAATGCAGATGACCCCGGTGGGAAGAAATTATGATATTTGACTCTAGTTCAGAAGGTTGAAAGATTTTTTTATTATAACTATACTATAATACATTAATATACTATTTAAAGGAGATACTAAAACTGTATACCTAGTTTTTCTAACTACTGTATCTAACTCACAACTCGTAACCCTCTGTCTTGAGCCCAGCCCCAGGTGGGTTGGATTGGCTATCAGGCTCAAACAATCCTCACCAGAATCCAATCAAGCAATCACCTCAGGGAAACAATTCTCTAAATCCATTCTACGTGAGAAAAACAAAAAGCAGAAATAGAAATTTTTTTGAAATGTTTTCTCTTCCTTCTGTGCTTCTCTATGAAAAAAATCTTGAAAGAGAGAAGAATGTACCTTCCACAGAACAAATCAGGCTTAAAAATTCCTTCCAACCCAGACCCTTCTGGGATTCTGTGTAAGGTTGTTTTCCAGGCAGTGGGACTGACCAGGGCAGGATTTTTCTGGTAATACCAATTTCTACTGACCTTCCCTGAATTGTTGTGACCTTTTGCACAGCTTGTGGCATGCCAGAGGACCAAGGGGTGCACTTTCCCTGGCTGGCAGGTTCCCTGGCGGGTTGTCCTGTGCTTGGGGCAGAGCTGTGTGGTCTGGGCCTGTCCCCAGTGATGCCCTGTCTGTGCCCACAGGTGGCTGTGTGTAACCTGGCCTCCATCGCCCTGAACATGTACGTGACCCCCGAGCACACCTACGACTTCAAGAAGCTGGCTGAGGTCACCAAGGTCATCGTCCGAAACCTCAACAAAATCATTGACATCAACTACTACCCTGTGCCAGAGGTGAGTGCTGGGCTGGGCCTGAATCCTGCCCAGGGCAGTCTGGGACACAAGGAATCACAGGGGAGCTCTGTGAACCACCTGTTCCCAGGTGGGACCTGGCAGTGCCTGCCTGAGCTCCAGCCCACAGCAGCTCCGTGGTGAAGCAGTTGTAGGAAAGCTTCCCCCTCTGCTTCTGCCATTGGGATCTTTTCATGCGTGAGGATCTCCATGCAGCACAGACCACCACTAGGAACAGAGTGGGAAGTGGAACGCAGAGAAGGATCCTGGAAAGATCCTCAGATAGTGTAGCTCATTTTGGTTGGTTTTACAACCCCCTGACAAGAGTGGGGGTCAGCCTCTGCTCCCAGAGAGCAAGGAAAAGGACACGAGGAAATGGCCTCAACCCCTGGCAAGAGAGATTTAAGTTGAACATTAAGAAAAATTTCTTAATGGATAGGGCTGTCCATCTCTGGCACTGAATGCCCAGGGCAGTGGTGAAGTCCTCATCCCTGGAGGGGATTTAATATCCATGTGGGTGTGGCACCTGGGGACATGGTCAGTGGTGGCCTTGGCTCTGCTGGGGAACAGTTGGACTTGGTGGGCTCAGAGGGGTTTTCCAACCTCAGTGATTCTGTGATTCTGCTCTGTTAAATGTCTCCATGTATCAGAAGGTGCTGAGTGTTCTCCTGGAAATCCTGGCTCCCTTTGCTGGGTTAAACAACTGAGTGTGCTCAGGTCTGACAAACTCAGTCTGTGTCGCTGTTGAGGCAGGGATGGGAATGAGGAGAGTCCATCTTCAAAAGGCAAAGAATGATCTTCATTCAAAAACACCTCTCTTTTATAGAGAACATCGTGAATATTAATCTCATTGGTCTTAAAGTAAAAACATTTCACCTGATTGGTACACTGGACTTAGGTCAGCGTGGTAGGAGATATCTACAAACAATATGAAGGCAAAGAACCATCTTTATTCAAAAACACCTCTCTCTTTTATAGAGAACATCGTGAACATTAATTCCATTGGTCTTAAAGTAAAACCATTTCACCTGATTGGTGCACTGGACCTAGGTCAGTGTGGTACAACTTATCTATAGACAATATGAACAGAGAGATAATAATAGTTTACATTGCTCCCGGACTTTTTCCCAGGCTGAGCCTGGCAGAGATCTCTCTTTTTTTCTCTCTGAGCTGAGACTATCCCCCAGTGTGGGCTGCAGCAGGCAGTGTGAGGCTGGCAGGAGCACTGTGCAGAGCTGAGGGCACGCTGCAGCAGCAGAGGCTTTGCTGCCGTGTCCCAGCTGTGCTGAGGTGCCGTGTCCCAGCTGTGCTGAGGTGCCGTGTCCCAGCTGTGCTGTGCTGTGTCCGTGCTGTGCTGTGCCGTGTCCCAGCTGTGCTGTGCCGTGTCCCTGCTGTGCTGAGGTGCCGTGTCCCAGCTGTGCTGTGCCGTGTCCCAGCTGTGCTGTGCCGTGTCCCTGCTGTGCTGTGCCGTGTCCCAGCTGTGCTGGGCCGTGTCCCAGCTGTGCTGTGCCGTGTCCCAGCTGTGCTGAGGTGCCGTGTCCCAGCTGTGCTGTGCCATGTCCCAGCTGTGCTGTGCTGAGGTGCCGTGTCCCAGCTGTGCTGAGGTGCCGTGTCCCAGCTGTGCTGTGCCGTGTCCCAGCTGTGCTGTGCTGAGGTGCCGTGTCCCAGCTGTGCTGTGCTGTGCCGTGTCCCAGCTGTGCTGTGCCGTGTCCCAGCTGTGCTGTGCCGTGTCCCAGCTGTGCTGAGGCCGTGTCCGCGCTGTCCCGCAGGCCGAGCGCTCCAACCGGCGGCACCGGCCCATCGGCATCGGCGTGCAGGGCCTGGCCGACGCCTTCATCCTCATGAGGTTCCCCTTCGAGAGCGCCGAGGCGCAGCGCCTCAACCAGCACATCTTCGAGACCATCTACTACGGGGCCCTGGAGGCCAGCTGCGAGCTGGCCCGGGAGCAGGGCCCCTACGACACCTACCAGGGCTCGCCCGTCAGCAAGGGGGTGAGTGTGTGCCAGGATGGGACAGGGAAAGCTCTGGGGAGCTGGTCCTGTGCCTGGGCTGCTGCAGAGACCTGCAGGGAGCTGGTTCTGGCAAGTGGGATGTGAGTCAGCAGTGCCCTGCAGCCAGGAGGGACATCCCTGTCCTGGGGACACCAGGCCCACCATCACTGCCCAGAGGGAAGGGATTGTCCCACTCAGCTCTGGGCTGGGACAGCCTCACCTCCAGCGCTGGGGACAGTTCTGGCTGTCTCAATAAAAGGTCAGAAGCTGTTGGAAAGTGCCCAGAGGAGGGACACGAGGTGGGGAAGGTCCAGAGGGACCCCCGAGGTCCCTGGGGCAGCTCAGCCTGGAGCAGCCTGAGGTCAGAGCTCCCCGGGGCTGCAGGGACAGCTCCGATCTCTGCTCTGGGCCAGGGACAGCACCAGGGAGCGCCTGGGGCTGGGCCAGGCCAGCTCAGGCTGCAATCAGGGAAAGGCTCTTCCCCAGAGGTGCTGGCACTGCCCAGGGAATGGGCACGGCCCCGAGGCTGCCAGAGCTCCAGGAGCCTTTGGCCAGTGCTGCCAGGGATGCCCAGGCTGGGGTTGGTGGGGTCTGGGCAGGGCAGGGCTGGCACTGGGGGGTCCCTGGGGGTTCCTTCAGCTCAGGATATTCTGGGATTCTGTGATTTGAAAAGACAATCAGACTCTGGCTGTGTCCTGGAGCAGTCACAAGATGGAGGGTTTGTTAGGTCATACCAGAGCTTCACTGAGATCTAATGGGAGGGAAGAATTAAGAGGAAAAACAGGTTCATTTCCAATGGGGTTTATAAAACATGGAGAAAAGAGTGCCCTCTCTAACTGGGACCAAACTGTGTTCCTCAGATCCTTCAGTATGACATGTGGAATGTCACCCCCTCTGACCTTTGGGACTGGAAGGCTTTGAAGGAGAAGATTGCCAAGTGAGTAACCCTGCATGGTTTGTAGTAGATGTCAGATAAAATTCAGACTGGATTGGGTGGGAAGGACCTCAAAGCCCAGCCAGGGCCACCTCTGCCATGGCAGGGACACCTTCCATGTCCCAGGCTGCTCCAAGCCCCGTCCAGCCTGGCTTTGGATATGAATTTGATATGATCTGTCTACTGAGAACTAAAGGCAGGGTCCAAGTGTGAAAACATGTGCTCCCCCCACCCCAGCAGATCTTTCCTGTGAGCTGTTTTTTGGGTGGCTTTCTTTCCTTCTTGTTCTTCCAAGGCTGAGGAGCACACCCTCACTGCTCTGCTGTAGCTGAGCTCTAAATTCCATTTTAGATGCATCCAGCAGGAAGGTTTGTATTCCCATTAAACAAATGTAGTGAGGAGTGAGCCATGAGCTGGGGGCTCTTCCCTGCTGCCAGGGAAAAGCTGAGCCTTGAACATCCTCAAGACAGGAATCATTGAAGTGTTAAGTGCCTGTCACTGACTAATTCTGTCTGTTTGGCTCTAATTTTTAATTGTAAATCTGTTCCCTGTCCTGTGTGTGGAGAGGTTTCAGCCTCTTCATGGGCTGCTGGTTCAGTTCTGCCTCAGGGCTGTGGATCGTGCAGTGCCTGGCAGATTGTCTTCCCTGCACCCCATCCGTGACTGACTCACTTGGGAAAGCCTCTGGTGAGGGGTGAGAACAGCAATTCCACTTGATCTGCCCACAGTGCCAGCTCAGTGGTGCTTCCCTGTTCCCTGTGGGCGATGTGGGGCTTTGCAGGCTATCCCAGATTTCCCAGTCCGTGCTGTTCCTGCTCTCTCCTGTCCTGTGTCCCTTGGCTGCAGCTCCCTACCTTTGCCTGCTGTCCCCAGGTACGGTGTCAGGAACAGCCTCCTCATCTCCCCCATGCCAACGGCCTCCACTGCCCAGATCCTGGGCAACAACGAGTCCATCGAGCCCTACACCAGCAACATCTACACCCGCAGGGTGCTCTCGGGGGAGTTCCAGGTGAGCTCTGGGCACGAGCTTTGCTCCTGCTGAGTTTTTATGGCTAGAGGCAAGGGGAGGCCTCACACCTGGGGGCTCAGTTCAGCTGGATGCTTGTGTCCAAGCACCAGGGGGACCTGGAGCACTGCTGCTGCAGGAGTCCAGCTCTGTGTGTTCCACAGTCACCATGGAATAGGTGAAGTTGTAAACAAGTTCTGCTTTTGTCTGGGAAAAGCCTCAAGGTGGGCTGCAGGAATAACTGCTGAGGGGGTGGTGATGTCATGGAAGGGACATGGGAAGAGTGGCTGAAACCAGGTCCTGAGAGCGAGCTGTGAAGCACTCAAGGGTCTGAAGGGGCCATGGAAGAGCTCCAGAGGCTCAGAGGGGTCTGTCAGTCAGGAAAGGGAGTGAAACAAGATGAGTTCTGGAGGCTGGAGTTAGCAAAGCCCCCTGTGGAGACAAGGGGAGGCTGTCCCTGTTTGGGAGGTGTGTCCATCCCCTCTGGGGTGTCTCAGTGCTCTCCATTCCTCCTGGCTGTAGGATCAGACAGGAGAGGGGAGGTGGATCAGGAGGATCATTGCTCTGCCTCCCTGTGTAGGGCTGGGGGACAGGGACCCCAGTCGCAGCAGGAAAAGGTGGCTGTGTTTTCTTCCCAATACTCAGCCTGCCCTTGGTCTGCTTTTTCCCCTGCTGACATCAGTCTTGATTGTTCACACCCTTCTTTAGGAACTCGGGTTGTGGCCAGTGGCCCAACAACAGGAAGATCCCTTGTTTTCCCATGTTGGAGTTCCTCATGCAGGGCAGTTCCATACAGCCCCCTGCTGATTTGCCATGTCCAGCAGAATCCCAGAATGGTTTGGAGGGACTTAGAGATCATGTAGTTCCAGCTCTTGCCATGGCAGGGACACCTTCCAGTACCCCAGGCTGCTCCTGCCTGTCCAGCCTGGCCTAGAACACTTCAGGGGGGAGGGAATGGGCAGGAAGTTGTTCAGCCATTTAAAGTCTTTTGGCTCTGTCCCTCCCAGGTTGTGAATCCCCACTTGCTGAAGGATCTGACGGAGAGGGGCCTGTGGAACGAGGAGATGAAGAACCAGATCATCGCCCACAACGGCTCCATCCAGGTACAGGGCCAGCAGGGCAGGGATTCCTGCCAGGCACCTCCTGGATCCCCACCTAGCAGGAAGGTGATAAAGGGGTGGTTTCACAGCAGGGAGCATCATAGAATCTCCTGAGCTGAAGGGACCCCCAGGGACCCCCCAGTGCCATCCTGCCCTGCCCAGACCCACCAACCCCACCCTGGGCATCCCTGGCAGCGCTGGCCAAAGGCTCCTGCAGCTCTGGCAGCCTCGGGGCCGTGCCCATTCCCTGGGCAGTGCCAGCACCTCTGGGGAAGAGCCTTTCCTGCTCTCCAGCCTGTCCACATGTAGCTGCTGAGGGGGAGATGAGGCTGTCTGCAGGTGTGCTTGGTGCTTGCAGACTCAGGATGTCCAGAGGAGGCCACCAAGTTACCAGAGGGATGGAGCACCTCTCCTGCAAGGAAAGGAGAGAGAATTGGGATTGTTCAGCCTGGAGAAGGCTCCAGGGGTGACCTAATTGCAGCCTTCCAGGACCTAAAGGAGCCAACAGGAAACATGGAGAGAGACAGTTTACAAGGGCTGGGAGGACAGGACCTAAGGAATGGCTCCCCCTGCCAGAGGGCAGGGCTGGCTGGGAGATTGGGAATTGGGAATTGTTCCCTGGCAGGGTGGGCAGGGCTGGGATGGAATTCCCAGAGCAGCTGGGGCTGCCCTGGATCCCTGGCAGTGCCCAAGGCCAGGTTGGACACGGGCTGGAGCAGCCTGGGACAGTGGGAGGTGTCCCTGCCATGGCAGTGGGAGGTGGCACTGGGTGAACTTTAAGGTCCCTCCAGACCCAAACCATTCTGGGATTCCATGTTTGGACTCAGGGATAGAGCTCAGCTGTACAGGCCTCAGTTCCAGTCAGGATTGCTGGAGCCCCAGCAATCACTGAAGAATTCCATGATATAAATAGGGATATCTGGGCAGTCAGTGCTTTCCAGCCTGGAAAACGCCTCTTCTTCTTCTAGAACATTCCTGAGATTCCCGATGACCTGAAGCAGCTCTACAAGACCGTGTGGGAGATCTCCCAAAAAACCATCCTGAAGATGGCTGCAGACAGAGGGGCCTTCATCGACCAGAGCCAGTCCCTGAACATCCACATCGCCGAGCCCAACTACGGGAAGCTCACCAGCATGCACTTCTACGGCTGGAAACAGGTACAGCTGGGCTCCTTCCCAAAACGGGGCAGCAGAGGGGGTTCCTGGGGCTCCTTCCCAAAACGGGGCAGCAGAGGGGGTTCCTGGGGCTCCTTCCCAAAACGGGGCAGCAGAGGGGGTTCCTGGGGCTCCTTCCCAAAACGGGGCAGCAGAGGGGGTTCCTGGGGCTCCTTCCCAAAACGGGGCAGCAGAGGGGGTTCCTGGGGCTCCTTCCCAAAACGGGGCAGCAGAGGGGGTTCCTGGGGCTCCTTCCCCAAAACGGGGCAGCAGCTGGGGTTCCTGGGGATCCTTCCCCAAATTGGGGCAGCAGAAGGGGCTCCTGGGGCTCCTTCCCCAAAACGGGGCAGCAGAGGGGGTTCCTGGGGCTCCTTCCCCAAAACGGGGCAGCAGAGGGGGTTCCTGGGGCTCCTTCCCCAAAACGGGGCAGCAGAGGGGGTTCCTGGGGCTCCTTCCCAAAACGGGGCTGGGGCTGGGGTGTTGTTCCCAAAAACAGGGGCATTACCTTGGACTGGGGGCTTGTTCCCAACAAATAGGAACTGTACTTGGGACTGGAGGGCTTGTTCCCAAAAAACAAGTGCTGTACCTGGGACTGGGGGGCTGTTCCCAACAAATAGGGCCTGGCAAGTTTGGCACTGATAAATTCTGGCACAGCAAGCTGGTCTCAGCGATTCTGGGAAGGGCAAACAGCTGTTTCCTTCCAAGAATCCTGCTTTCCCCTGGAGCATCCCCGGAGCTGGGGGTGCCCGCTGTGCTGCTGCCAGCGCTGAGGTCCCCCCATGTCCCCAGGGCTTGAAGACTGGCATGTACTACCTCCGGACAAAGCCCGCTGCCAACCCCATCCAGTTCACCCTCAACAAGGAGAAGTTGCGGGAGCGGGAGAAGGCGTCCAGGGAGGAGGAGGAGAAGGAGAGGAACAAGGCAGCCATGGTGTGCTCCCTGGAGAACAGGGAGGAGTGCCTGATGTGTGGCTCCTAAGGGATCGCCCACGGCTCCGGCAGAGCCTCTGCCCCTGGCTGGAGCTGCAGGGACAGGAGCATCTGGAGGAACGTCAGGGGGCTGGGGCTGGGGCTGGGGCTGGGAGGGGGTGGTGTAGCTTCCCCATCCACGGGGATGGGCTGAGTATTGCTTTAGTAGCTGGGCTTTCCAGGGATTTCAGCGCTCTGGCGTGGCCTTCCACAGAACCCTGCAGGCGGGACTGGCGACAGCGAGGTGCTGGTGCCACTCACAGCTCTGTCCTGGGCACTCCAGGCCGTGCCTTGCAGTCACCAGACACTGCTCCTCGTGTGCCAGAGGGAGCAGCACAGGCTGGTCCCGTTTCCTGGGCTGGGAACCCCCCGGGGGAGGGTGGTCAGTGTCTGCCAGGGCACAGGCAGCTGTGTCCTGACACACCTGCAGTGTCCCCAGCCTGCCAGAGCCTCCTCCTCCCACTGCTGCTCCCTCTCCTTGTCCTCTGGCCTTTCCAGAACACCTTTGGAAGGAGCAGATGGGTGGCAGGGGTGTTGCTTCCTGTGCTCTTCTCCCTCAGCTGGCCAGGACAGCCTGGCACGGGCTGGTGTCCTCCAGTGGGGACAGAAAGGCAGAGCTGCTGCCCTGCATTTTATTCTGCATGAAATTCACTGGTTTGATCCAATTGCTCGGGCAGTTTCCTGCCATGGGGCCAATGCTGTCCTTGGCCACAGGTCAGGTGCCATTTTGTGAGGGCCACACGCCATTGGTGAAGATCACCTGCCACCTCTTTTCAGGGAGATCCACTTCACCCCAGGTAGTTCTTAGATTTTCTCAACCTCTTATCTATTTACTGCTCCTGTACTCACTCCCTGCTCGAACTCAGTGGGGTCCAGGCAGTTCTGCAGTATTTATTGAACTCGTGAACCACACCCCACCCCGAGAACTCAATAAAAGGTGGAATGCTGAAGGAACGGGCGCTGCTGCTGGGACGCTCCTGTGGTGGTGGGCAGGGAGCAGCGGTGCTGGAGGTGCGTGCTGCTTCCCACGGGGACACGGGGCACTGTCCCTCTGCACAGCTCCGGGGAGGGGGGACAGCCGGGCACTCCCTGCTTCCAGGGACAGCGACGGGAGAGGGAACGGCCTCGGGCTGGGCCCGGTTCTGGCCCGACTCACAAACCCTGGTCCGGTTCTGTGCCAGCGCTTGAACCCTGGTTCTGCCCCGGTTCTGGCCCATTGATCCCCGGTTCTGGCCCGGTTCTGTCCCCTCGATCCCCGGTTCTGGCCCGGTTCTGGCCCATCGATCCCCGGTTCTGTCCCATCGATCCCCGGTTCTGGCCCGGTTCTGGCCCCTCGATCCCCGGTTCTGGCCCATCGATCCCCGGTTCTGGCCCGGTTCTGGCCCGGTTCTGGCCCATCGATCCCCGGTTCTGGCCCGGTTCTGGCCCATCGATCCCCGGTTCTGTCCCGGTTCTGGCCCATCGATCCCCGGTTCTGGCCCATCGATCCCCGGTTCTGGCCCAGTTCTGGCTCGGTTCTGGCCCATCGATCCCCGGTTCTGGCCCGGTTCTGGCCCGGTTCTGTCCCCTCGATCCCGGTGCCGGTGGGGTCCTGCAGTTCCGCGCGGCGCCGCCGGGGGGCGCTGGTGTCGCGGGCGCCGTCGGGAGCGCGCCCCCCCCGCGGGTGTCCCGAATGTCCCCGAACCCCTGAGACCCCTGAAACTCCTCTGACCTCCCCGAACCTCCTCTGACCTCCCCGAACCTCCTCTGACCTCCCCGAACCTCCTCTGACCTCCCCAAACGTCCCCAAACCCCTGAAACCTCCTCTGACCTCCCCAAACCTCCTCTGACCTCCCCAAACCTCCTCTGACCTCCCCGAACCTCCTCTGACCTCCCCAAACCTCCTCTGACCTCCCCAAATGTCCCCGAACCTCCCCGAACCCCTGAAACCTCCTCTGACCTCCCCAAACCTCCTCTGACCTGCCCAAACCTCCTCTGACCTCCCCGAACCTCCTCTGACCTGCCCAAACCTCCCCTGACCTCCCCAAACCTCCTCTGACCTCCCCAGACCTCCTCTGACCTCCCCAAACGTCCCCGAACCTCCCCGAATGTCCCCGAACCCCTGAGACCCCTGAAACCTCCTCTGACCTCCCCAAATGTCCCCGACCCTCCCCAAACGTCCCCGAACCTCCCCAAACCTCCTCTGACCTCCCCGAACCTCCTCTGACCTCCCCGAACCTCCTCTGACCTTTCCGAACCTCCCCTGACCTCCCCGAGCGTCCCGGTCCCGGTTCCCCCGCGGGCTCTGCCCTTCGCGCAGCTCCCGCTGCTTCCCGGGCAGCTCCGGCCGCGCTGCCCCTCCGCGGCTTGGCTTCCCGGGCCGGGGAGCACGGAGATGGCTCCAGTTTTCCTCCTGCTGGGATTCCTCTTCACCCTCGCTGCTGTCCCCAGGCAGCTCCGGTTGTCCCCGGGGCGCGGCTCTGTCACCGCAAACCGGAGCGGACGGGCCCGGGGCGGCTGCTGGGGTGCCGTGGCTGATCCCCACCCGAGCTGCTGGGCATGGGACAGCGGGCTGGGGGAGTGGGACAGCTCAGGACAGGGCAAATGGGACAGGGGCTCTGAGGAAATGGGACAGGACTGTGGGGACAGGACAGGGAGGAATGGGATGGGACTGTGGGGACAGGACAGGGAGGAATGGGATGGGGCGCCAGGGAAATAGGACAGGGGGACGAGATGGCTCAGGACAGTTTGGAACAGGACAGGGCGCTGTGGGGACAAGACAGGGGTCCTGGGGCTCAGGACACGGCCCCTGGGTCCTTGCTGGTGTGTTCCTGGCAGCTTTGGGCCGTCCCAGCTCGGGCAGGGGCTCCTGGCATGGCATTCACTGTGCCCGGCTAAATGCTGAGATCCTGAGCCAGGAGCTTCTTGCAGCTTCCCCCAGCAATCCAAGGAACTCCAGGAGCTCCCCAGGTGCCCCCCAGCGACCCCAGTCCAGGTTGCCAGTGGCCATTCCAGCAGTGACCCCAGCTCAGCCTCGCAGGATGGGCATCGTGGTGGCCCCTAGGCTGCACTGCTGCTCAGCAATGCACTGCTGCTCAGCAATGCACTGCTGCTCAGCAATGCACTGCTTCCCTCAGCAATGCACTGCTGCTCAGCAATGCACTGCTGCTCAGCAATGCACTGCTGCTCAGCAATGCACTGCTTCCCTCAGCAATGCACTGCTGCTCAGCAATGCACTGCTTCCCTCAGCATCCACTGCTTCCCTCAGCAATGCACTGCTTCCCTCAGCATCCACTCCTTCCCTCACCAATCCACTCCTTCCCTCACAATCCACTCCTTCCTCACCAATCCACTCCTTCCCTCTGCTCTTTTCCTTTTTTTCCCAGATAAGGGGTTTGGGGGGCTGGGAAGAGCTCACACCCAGGGCAAGGGGAATGTTTAACAGGGAGGAACAATCCTGTGACCTGTCCCTCTGGCTGAGCCTTTGGGGTTACTGCCTCATGAAGATGCTTTCTTGGGTTTGTGTGCTTGGGAACAGGGAATGCAAATAAAATTAAGATAAAAGCAGGATTTCATGAAGACATTTCTTCAGTGTCTTCAGGAGAAGCACCGAGGGGCTGGAGTGTGTCCAGGGCAGGGAAGAGAGCTGGGAAGGGGCTGAGGGAGCTGGGAGGTGTCCCCTGGAGGTGGCACTGAGTGCTCTGGGCTGGGGACAAGGTGGGCATGGGGCCCAGCTGGGACTCCCTGGGCTGGGAGGGCTTTGCCAGCCCCGGGATTTGGGATTCTGGGATCTGGGTCTGCTCCTGTGACATATCCAGCTGCAAACACTGGAATGAAAGGCTTGGAATAAGTAAGTGTATTTTTTCTGGATGTGACCATTTTTAAGCACTTACAAGAACAGAGTCAGGTTTCTTACACTTTATTGGATCCCAAATTCCAGCAGCGATTCCAACCAAGGAACAAACCCACCCACCAGGCTGCTGGTGTAAATCCACCTGCCACAAAGAGTGGGGAGCTGAAATACAGACTGGGAGTGGGAAAATCTCCAAGTTTCAGGGAACAGGTGGATTTGGGCACAATGTCTCCATTTCATTCCATAACATCTGCTGGATGGGTTTTTAAAGACGTTTTTCCTTTCTAAAATGAGATCTCACCTATTCCCTATTTCCTTCTCAGGGCTGGATCCCAATCCAGTAGTAGGGGTTGGCTCAAAAGCAGTGAATTGTGAAGATTTGGGAAGAAATGGGTGAGATTGGAGTCAGGATGATTTTCACAATTGTTATTCTTTAAAATTATTCCCAGGGAGTCCCAGCTGGGCCCCATGCCCACCTTGTCCCCAGCCCAGAGCACTCAGTGCCACCTCCAGGGGACACCTGCAGGGATGGGCACTGCAAAGCTCCGTGGGCAGCCCCTGCCAGGGCCTGAGCACCCTTTCCATGGGGAAATTGCTGCTGCTGTCCCAGCTGAGCCTGCCCTGGCCCAGCCTGAGGCCGTTCCCTCTCCTCCTGTCCCTGTTCCTGGAGCAGAGCCCGACCCCCCGGCTGTCCCCTCCTGGCAGGAGCTGTGAGAGCCACAAGGTCCCCCTGAGCCTCCTTTGCTCCAGCTCAGCCCCTTCCCAGCTCCTCAGGAACTCTCCATTCCCTTCCCAGCTCCCTCAGGAACTCTCCAGCCCCTTCCCAGCTCCCTCAGGAACTCTCCAGCCCCTTCCCAGCTCCCTCAGGAACTCTCCAGCCCCTTCCCAGCTCCCTCAGGAACTCTCCATTCCATTCCCAGCTCCCTCAGGAACTCTCCATTCCCTTCCCAGCTCCCTCAGGAACTCTCCAGCCCCTTCCCAGCTCCTCAGGAACTCTCCATTCCCTTCCCAGCTCCCTCAGGGATTCTCCAGCCCCTTCCCAGGTCCGTTCCCTGCCCTGGACACTCCCAGCACACAGGAACTGTCCTGGTGCTTGCAGCCACTCCCGTAACTGATAGTTGCCATGAAGCCCCACAATTATCCCAAATGCTGCCCTGAAAAATGAACATTTGGAGAGGAGCCAGGCTCTGAACTCTGATGTTTATGATCAGGCCACGCGGGCGATGCTTCCTTTCACCAAGGGGGGACAATGAGAAGCAAATGACAAAAGCATTTGATTTTATGTGTGTGGTCTTCATCAAATTAGCAAAAAAAAAAAAAAAAAAGCTGGGCGGGCAGGGGGGAGTTTGCAGGAGCATTAAAGAAATGGATTTTTAAAGGACCTTGAAAGGGCTCCGTGAATGGGGCAGCGCCTGACGGGGTTTGCAGCCCGACCAGGGGAGTGAGGAGCAGCTGCTCCAGCTTTGGGATCGGCTCGGAACCTCGGGAATCCCTGCGGAGGCTCCCGGGGGAAGTGTCCCCACACGCTGCTCCTCACACGTGGGAGTGGGGCAGCTCCCGCCCCTGCCCTCCTGGGCTTTGGGCATTTTTCCTTTCTTTGGCATGGAAAGTAGCTGGGATGGGCACGTGCAATAATTCCAATTTCTCCTCTCCCCCCGCGGTGGGAGTGAGCTGGTGCTGAGGCTGCTCGGTGCTGTTTGCACGGAACTCTTTAAAGTTTCCTGCACAAGTGAGGAAGGTAAATACTGCTGGAGAACTCGGACAACAAGATGCTACAGGTGCTCCCTGCACGAGGTCCTGCACAGCGTTTCCCCCTTAATGACCTCCACACATCCTAGGGCTTCTCTTTGTCAAAATTAAACCCAATTAGTTCCCTTATTCCACATGCAGAAAATGTCTAATGAACGTGGGAGTGGCTCAGGTGCTGTAAACACAAATGAAAGGTCGGGGTAGAAGAGCTTCTGGCTGTGAAATCCTCGTTTAAAAGGAGTGATGTTCCCACTGATCTTTTCCTTGTCCCTCTGGAGATCAAATTCCCAAAGCAGCAGCAGCCACTCAGACCTCCCGACGGTGCAGGTGAAGTGTCAGCCCCACCACTGGCTAAACAAAAATAAAATTAAACCAAATGATTTCTTCCAGGGGCTCCAGCCAAAACATCTTGAGCAGCTCTCCAGAAAAAAAGATGGCAGAGGAGAGGAGGATTTTTCCAGATTCAAAGCGCGGGGAATATTTCACTGTTATCCCCTTTTGTCATCTCATTAGGAGAACCAAAGGCTTCCCCCTTGCCCGGTCTCCATTTGCATTTATAATAACGCGTTGCCATGGCGAAATCTGATCATCCCGGACTTGTTGGGTGGAATGACATCCTTACGGGAGTGCCAGGAGGGAGAAAAGCCCCGCCAGGCTGGGAGTTCCGGGCCTGGAGCCTCCGGGGCAGGGCAGGGCAGGCTGGATGTGTCCCGGGAACCAGGAGAGGCTGGAGCATCCCCAGGACAGGCTGGATGTGTCCCGGGAACCAGGAGAGGCTGGAATCTCCTCCCCAGGACAGGCTGGATGTGTCCCGGGAACCAGGAGAGGCTGGAATCTCCTCCCCAGGACAGGCTGGATGTGTCCAGGAACCAGGAGAGGCTGGAATCTCCTCCCCAGGACAGGCTGGATGTGTCCAGGAACCAGGAGAGGCTGGAATCTCCTCCCCAGCACAGGCTGGATGTGTCCAGGAACCAGGAGAGGCTGGAGCATCCCCAGGACAGGCTGGATGTGTCCAGGAATCAGGAGAGGCTGGAATCTCCTCCCCAGCACAGGCTGGATGTGTCCAGGAACCAGGAGGAGCTGGAATCTCCTCCCCAGGACAGGCTGGATGTGTCCAGGAACCAGGAGAGGCTGGAATCTCCTCCCCAGGACAGGCTGGATGTGTCCAGGAACCAGGAGGAGCTGGAATCTCCTCCCCAGGACAGGCTGGATGTGTCCAGGAACCAGGAGAGGCTGGAGCATCCCCAGGACAGGCTGGATGTGTCCCGGGAACCAGGAGAGGCTGGAATCTCCTCCCCAGCACAGGCTGGATGTGTCCAGGAACCAGGAGAGGCTGGAATCTCCTCCCCAAGACAGGCTGGATGTGTCCTGGGAATCAGGAGAGGCTGGAATCTCCTCCCCAGTACAGGCTGGATGTGTCCAGGAACCAGGAGAGGCTGGAATCTCCTCCCCAGCACAGGCTGGATGTGTCCAGGAACCAGGAGGAGCTGGAATCTCCTCCCCAGGACAGGCTGGATGTGTCCAGGAACCAGGAGAGGCTGGAATCTCCTCCCCAGGACAGGCTGGATGTGTCCCGGGAACCAGGAGAGGCTGGAATCTCCTCCCCAGCACAGGCTGGATGTGTCCCGGGAACCAGGAGAGGCTGGAGCATCCCCAGGACAGGCTGGATGTGTCCAGGAACCAGGAGAGGCTGGAATCTCCTCCCCAGGACAGGCTGGATGTGTCCAGGAACCAGGAGGAGCTGGAATCTCCTCCCCAGGACAGGCTGGATGTGTCCAGGAACCAGGAGGAGCTGCTGGAGCTGCTTCTGTCCCCAGCTCGTGCTGTGAGTGTGGGGTGAAGGAGAGAGCACTCCCCTCTCACTGGGGCCCTTCAGGAGCAGCTTGCTCCCAGATTTTGTGACAAGGGGGCTCAGCTGAGGACCCCACCGACAGCCCCGGCCACACAAGGGGCTCAGGGGTTAATTAGAGCCGGGTGATGGGGAGAATCCCGTGCTGGCACTTCCCAAGTGGCACTCGGCAGGAAGAGCAGCGTCCCCCCTGTCACCAAGCCCGGGGATTTCTCAGGTGGCACCAACAGCAGCAGCTCGCTCCCTTCCTTCTGCTGGGGCAGGGGAGCAGGATCCCTCCAGCCAGCCTGGCAGGGATCAGCCCCAGGGAACCCCGAGGGTCCCCCCAAATCTCTGTTCCTCCAGGTTCATCCCCCGGGTGTCAAACCCAGCACTCGGGGACTGTCCCCTCCTCACTCCAGCACAGAAGGAAAGATTGTCCCCAGGTCCCTGGCAGTGCCCAGGCCAGGCTGGACACTGGGGCTGGAGCAGCCTGGGACAGTGGGAGGTGTCCCTGCCATGGCAGGGGTGGCACTGGAGGGGATTTAGGGTCCCTCCAGCCCAAACCTTTCCCTGTTTCTGTGATTTCACTGAAAATCACAAACCACCCCCCAAAGAAGGCAGTGTTAGTGTGGATAATTTGAAGGCTGGTGATCAAGCCAGGCAGGAGCCTCAGCTCTTCCATTTGTCATCCCCCTTAGCATGCTGGGCATTAGGGCCTGGCCCAGCAGCTGCAGGAGAGAGCTGGGAACCCCCGTGACTGCAGCTGCCTCTGAGGGGTGGCCCCAAATCCCAAACATTCCCAGGGGGGAGCTCTGGGCTCTCCTGGGCTCTACAGCTCTCTCTGGACACTCAGCTGGGCCAGCAGCAGCAATTTCCCCATGGAAAGGGTGCTCAGGCCCTGGCAGGGGCTGCCCAGGGAGCTTTGCAGTGCCCACCCCTGCAGGTGTCCCCTGGAGGTGGCACTGAGTGCTCTGGGCTGGGGACAAGGTGGGCATGGGGCCCAGCTGGGACTCCCTGGGCTGGGAGGGCTTTGCCAGCCCCGGGATTTGGGATGTGTGGTGACTGCAGGACACTGGGACTGTCCCACCACAGCAGCCCCAGCCCCTCCAGGAGCCTTTCCCACCCACTCTGCTCCCGTAGCCACAGGCCCAGTGCAGGTGGCCACCCCACACATCCCCTCCCATCTCCAAAATCCCCCCAAGCCAAAATCCCACCTTTTCCTTGGACAAATGTGCAAAGTCTCGCTCCTGCCTGGACGGGGACATTGGGAATTGCAGCACGGGGGACAGGAAAGGGAAAGGCAAGGTTTTACCTTGGGTCCAGGGGGAAAATCAGCTCCCCTGTCTCTTTTTCCAGGGGCTGGGAGGAGGGAAAAGGTCTTTTGGAAGCTCTTTTTCATCGGAGAGTGAGTCGGCAATTAAAGCTGACTCTGCTTATTCATTAGATCACATTAAAAACCGCAGCAAAAGTGGAGGGGGAACTCTCTAAACAAATTTGGGCCGCTCTCCCCTCATTCAGCGCGTTAGGAGCCGTCAATGCGCTCCATTTGTGCTCTAACTGCTTCTGAAGCACAACCATATGGTCGCGTTAAAACATCTTTTTCGTGCTTAATTTGAGGCACTGACGGCCCCTAATCAGCCGTGTGCGGATGAGCCCCCTAATTGATGACTAATGAGTCACGTGCATCCCGAATTAATCCCGTTAATCACCGGCGGTGGTGGCGCTTCCAACGGCCGCGTCCCGGCGCTGCAGGTGGAGGGGCTGGGATGGAGCTGGGATTGTCCTTGTCCCTTTCCCTGTCCCTGCTCCTGTTCCTTCTCCTGCTCCCGTTCCCATTCCTGCTCCTGCTCCTATTCCTGTTCCTGCCCCTGCTCCCATTCCTGTTCCTGCCCCTGTTCCTGCTCCTGCTCCCATTCCTTCTCCTCTTCCTGCCCCTGCTCCCGTTCCTTCTCCTGCCCCTGCTCCTATTCCTGCTCCTGTTCCTGTCCCTGCTCCCGTTCCTTCCCCGTCTCTGGTCCTGTCATTGCTCCTGCTCCCATTCCTGCCCCTGCTCCCGTTCCCATTCCTGGTCTCGTTCCCATTCTTGCTCCTGCTCCTATTCCTGCTCCTGCCCCTATTCCTGCCCCTGTCCCTGTCCCTGCTCCTGTTCCTGCCTCTGCCCTTGCTCCCGTTCCTGTCCCTGTCCCTGTTCCCGTTCCTGTCCCTGTTCCCATTCCTGTCCCTGTCCCTGCTCCCATTCCTGTCCCTGTTCCCGTTCCTGTCCCTGTTCCTGTTCCTGTCCCGTTCCCATTCCTGCCCCTGTCCCTGTCCCCGTTCCCGTTCCTGTCCCCGTTCCCGTTCCTGTCCCCGTTCCGTTCCTGTCCCCGTTCCCGTTCCTGTCCCTGTTCCCATTCCTGTTCCTGTCCCTGTTCCCATTCCTGTCCCTGTTCCCGTTCCTGTCCCTGTTCCGTTCCTGTCCCCGTTCCCGTTCCTGTCCCCGTTCCGTTCCTGTCCCCGTTCCCGTTCCTGTCCCTGTTCCCATTCCTGTTCCTGTCCCTGTTCCCATTCCCGTTCCTGTCCCTGTCCCGTTCCCGTTCCTGCTCTCCCTCCCGCTCCTCTCCCGCATTTCCTGGGCACGGGGGGCTCAGCAGGGCTGTGGGACGGGGCTGTGGCTGTGCTGGTGCAGAGGGATCCGTGTTCCCCCGGTGTCAGCTCGGCTCTGTGATCCCTGTCCCTGCTCACGAGGACCGCTTTGGGCTGCAGGGACCCCAAATCCCACCCAGGGCCACCCCTGCCATGGGGACACCTCCCACTGCCCCAGGCTGCTCCAGCCCCAGTGTCCAACCTGGCCCTGGGCACTGCCAGGGATCCAGGGGAATCTGGGAATTCCATCCCAGCCCCTGCCCACCCTGCCAGGGAACAATTCCCAATTCCCAATCTCCCACCCAGCCCTGCCCTCTGGCAGTGGGAGCCATTCCCTGGCTCCTGTCCCTCCATCCTTGTCCCCAGTCCCTCTGCAGCTCTCCTGGAGCCCCTCCAGGCCCTGGCAGGGCTCTGAGCTCTCCCTGGAGCTTCTCCTCTCCAGGTTGAACATTCCCAGCTCTCCCTGGAGCTGCTCCTCTCCAGGTTGAGCATTCCCAGCTCTGCCTGGAGCTTCTCCTCTGCAGGTTGAACATTCCCAGCTCTCCCTGGAGCTGCTCCTCTCCAGGTTGAACATTCCCAGCTCTGCCTGGAGCTGCTCCTCTCCTCAGCACTGCAGCTGAAATGCTGCCATGAGGCTTTTCCGGACTCCACAGGGAAAATGAAGCACAGAAGATGTCTCTGATGGCATCCAGCACCTCAGGGCTCCTCGCTTCTCTCCTGGATCCCCGGTTGCTGATCCCCGCTCTGGATTTGTTCTGCCCCCGGTGCCAGGGCCAATCCCAGTGGCAAAGGCGGAGGGAATTTTGGTGCAGCCAGCTCGGGGTGTTGCCCACAGGAGGAGAGCTGGGCTGCCCTTCCCCTGCAATCCCCTCACACCAGGCTGGGATTGTTCCCTGGGTTCCCCTGGCACTTCCTGAGCAGACGCTGCAGCTGCCCGGGGAGACTTTGCTGCATTCCCAAATTAATGTCCTCGCTTAGATCAGGACAGAAACTGAACTTCAGGCAAAATTCTAAAGTTCCATTTAATCAAAGCAGATACTTGTGCTCTGGCACTTAAAATAAGTAAAAACCAGTCAATAATGACTTGTCTGGTGTTCATTAGGGCACAGAAACGTTGGCACTGTGTTATTTTTCCATTGCTACCTCCGAGCCTTTCATATGGAGGCTGGATTGATTATCCCTATCTGTCAGAAGCATCCAGCTCTGGCATTATTGACCTTATACCGTTAATTGCACAATTATCTTTCAACTCTGCAATGAAGTGCTGCTCATTCTTATGTTTTGAATTTTAAAAATCCTACTGTCGAAGTCCTGTGCCCAGACCTTTAGCTGCAGTGAATAAAAATCCCTATTTCCCTTCTTCCTCACACTAATAAACACCCTGGCCTGTGTTTTTCTATTTTTAATGGGAACAGGGTAGCAGACTGGTTGAGCAGCACAGAAACATTCCAGGTTCAGGTGCTGCTGCCTGGGGGTCCTGGAGAGCTTCAAACGAGGAGGCGAATTTCCATCGAGAGGGTTTGAATGCTTTAAATTAAAAGCTGGAAAGCTCAACAGCACTGGCATGGAAAAGGGTTCCAAAATGTTGTGGGGACCAAGGCTGGACTTGTCCCCCTGTGCTGAGACCCCTCCAGGGCTGTGCCCGGTTCTGCTCCTGCAGGAGAGAACTGGAGGGGCTGGAGCGTGTCCAGGGCAGGAAATGGAGCTGGGAAGGGGCTGGAGAATCCCTGAGGAGCTCTCCATCCCCTTCCCAGCTCCCTCAGGAACTCTCCAGCCCCTTCCCAGCTCCCTCAGGAACTCTCCATCCCCTTCCCAGCTCCCTCAGGAACTCTCCAGCCCCTTCCCAGCTCCCTCAGGAACTCTCCATTCCCTTCCCAGCTCCCTCAGGAACTCTCCATTCCCTTCCCAGCTCCCTCAGGAACTCTCCAGCCCCTTCCCAGCTCCTTCAGGCTCTGCTCAGGAGCAGCCATGGCATTGCTCTCAAGCTCTCCCAGCTTTGAGGGAATGAGGAGCCCTGGTGGGAATTTCCATGGAATGAGGAGCCCTGGTGGGAATTTCCATGGAATGAGGAATCATGGTGGGAATTTCCATGTAATGAGATGCCCTGGTGTGAATTTCCATGGATTGGGGAGCTGTGGTGGGGATTTGGATGGAGTGAGAAGCTCCAGTGAGAATTTCCATGGAATGAGGAGCCGTGGTGGGGATTTCCATGGAACGAGGAGCCCTGGTGGGAATTTGGATGGAATGAGGAGCCCAGGTAGGGATTTCCACGGAACGAGGAGCCCTGGTGGGAATTTGGATGGAATGAGGAACCATGGTGGGAATTTGGATGGAATGAGGAGCCCGGGTGGGGATTCCCATGGAATGAGGAGCCCCGGTGGGGATTCCCATGGAACCTGGTGGAGAAGCTGAGCACGAGGCCCAGCCTGGTCTCTGCCCTTGTGTGGGGAAGGGGCTTTTCACCCCCTGTCCCTGGGATCCAGCCCGGCTCAGCTGGGGCCGGAGCTCACAAGTTATTTCAGACACGTCCCGGGATTATCCTTGTTTGTCACTTCCAAACCATATTCGGCTGCTATTTTGGGGCTTTGTGGAATGATGGTCATTATGTGATATTGCAGCCAGCTATTATTCCTGCTCTGGCTTTAATAAATGCCTGGCAGATTTAATAAAACTGATCCAGATTTAAAGTGTCCCTCCGGTGATAAATCACCTGGTAAGAGTCTCCCAGCCCACTCCTGCTCTGGCATTTCTGCTCAGTTCAATCCGTGAAGTGAAGCGAGTCCCTCTGCCTTATGAAAATCAAGCTGTTTCCAGCGAGTTTGTGCTTAGCTGCCGAACAAAGGAGTTCCAAAATCGAAATAGCTACAGCCAGCGATTAATGCAATTAAAAACCTAACAAAATATTGCAGAGCGTTTTAATCAGCAGGTATTAAGAACCGTTGAAACGAACGCTGCAAATCCCAGGCTTTGGGAATTAACTCGCTCGGGGTGTTTTAGGGAGAAGCAGTTCGGGGGTTCTGCCCAACCTCGGGGCAGCCTTTGCCACCTTCTCATTCGGGAGGAAACCACCCTAAACCCGGCTCGTTTTTGGTGCTTTCCCCCCTTCAGCAAACGGCTCCAAGCCGCTTTGTCCTCACAAATGTGGCCCATTAAGGGAGCCCCTAAATCTAATTCCCCTAAATCCCGCACGCAGCAGTAACTGTTTGTGTGCCAGGCTGTCCCGAGGCCGGCCCTTTGTCCGTCCGGGCCGGGGCTGGGCGCCGCTGTATAATGACCAGACTGGTTCATTAGGAGCACAATTCCCTCGCCGAAGCCAGCCCAAACAACTTGTGGGAGCGTTTGTGAGCAGAATGCCACCGGGGGGGCTGAGTGGCACACAATGGGCACCGCCAGCGGCGCCCGGCCGGCCGCGCATGCAGAGCGGGGATTAGGGGGTCCCACTCGGGGTCAAGTGTCTCGAGGGGAGCTGATAAACACCCCGAACCTGACGACAGCTTTTCCTTTCTTCCCGCCCCGCTCCTTAAGTGCCAGAGCAAATCTGCTGAATGGCCCCGCGGTTCGCTCGGGGCCCTTTTCTCGCAGGAGACCCTCCGGAATAAATTTGCTCCGCGTCCCGCACAAAAAACACCCCCCGGCCTCTCTCCTGCAGCCTTTGTCCCAAGGTGTGTGAACAAGGGGGGAAATCTGGGCTGAGAAAAGCGAGATCGGAGTCCCCCCGCGGATTAACTCGAGCACTTTGAAGGTTGGCTGAATGACTGACTTTTCATCCTAAAAAAGAGGTGGTTTCGGGCAAAAAAAAAGAAAAAAGTTGTTGGGTTTTTTCCCCCCTTGGTTCTACTTTGAGATAAATGTAATAAATATATTCTTTTCTGGTATTTTCAGCAGCGGGGCCAGTTGCTGGGCTGGGAATCTGGTGGAGGTTCAGCGAGGGAGGGACTCGCTGACAAAGTCCCTGAGGTCCCTTCAGCTGCCCTGCTCTGCTGCTGGCCCCGCTCCCGAGCACAAGAGGCAGGGCACGGAACGGACCCGAAACATCAGCAGCCAGAGCCAGGCTGTGCCCGGGGAGGGGTGCCAGGGAATTCTGCAACCTCCCTGCACTGCTGGGCCCTGTGGAACCTGGAACGTGGCATCAGACGGGCTCCGTGTGCCCTGTGCCAGGGCAGGGCTCTGCAGCACAGGGAGGGGTGCCAGGGCAGTGGGAATTCTGCAGCCTCCTGCACTGCTGGGCCCTGTGGAACCTGGAACGTGGCATCAGACGGGCTCCGTGTGCCCTGTGCCAGGGCAGGGCTCTGCAGCACAGGGAGGGGTGCCAGGGAATTCTGCAGCCTCCCTGCACTGCTGGGCCCTGCACAGCCTGGAACGTGGCATCAGACGGGCTCCGTGTGCCCTGTGCCAGGGCAGGGCTCTGCAGCACAGGGAGGGGTGCCAGGGAATTCTGCAGCCCTCCTGCACTGCTGGGCCCTGCACAGCCTGGAACGTGGCATCAGACGGGCTCCGTGTGCCCCCCTGCCCGGCCACGCTGCGGCTGCATGGGCACTCAGCGGGGTCGCAGGGTGGGGACAGCAGAGGTGACAGCAGAGGTGGCACAGGTGGCAGCAGAGGTGACAGCAGAGGTGACACAGGTGACAGCAGAGGTGACACAGGTGGCAGCAGAGGTGACAGCAGAGGTGACACAGGTGGCAGCAGAGGTGGCACAGGTGGCAGCAGAGGTGACAGAGGTGGCAGCAGAGGTGGCAGCAGAGGTGGCACAGGTGGCAGCAGAGGTGACACAGGTGGCAGCAGAGGTGACAGCAGAGGTGACGCAGGTGACAGCAGAGGTGACACAGGTGGCAGCAGAGGTGACAGCAGAGGTGACACAGGTGGCAGCAGAGGTGACACAGGTGGCAGCAGAGGTGGCAGCAGAGGTGACACAGGTGACAGCAGAGGTGGCAGCAGAGGTGACACAGGTGGCAGCAGAGGTGACAGCAGAGGTGGCACAGGTGGCAGCAGAGGTGACACAGGTGGCAGCAGAGGTGACAGCAGAGGTGACACAGGTGGCAGCAGAGGTGACACAGGTGGCAGCAGAGGTGACAGCAGAGGTGGCACAGGTGGCAGCAGAGGTGGCAGCAGAGGTGACACAGGTGGCAGCAGAGGTGACACAGGTGGCAGCAGAGGTGGCACAGGTGGCAGCAGAGGTGGCAGCAGAGGTGACACAGGTGGCAGCAGAGGTGACACAGGTGGCAGCAGAGGTGGCAGAGGTGACACAGGTGGCAGCAGAGGTGGCACAGGTGGCAGCAGAGGTGGCAGCAGAGGTGACACAGGTGGCAGCAGAGGTGACACAGGTGGCAGAGGTGGCAGCAGAGGTGACACAGGTGGCAGCAGAGGTGGCAGCAGCTCCTCCTGCCCTGCTGCTCCCTCAGCCCTTTGCCCTCGCGGCGAGCCCAGCTCTGGGATTTCCACCCAGTGTCAGGGACAGGCCTGTCACCCATGGGACACAGACCCCAGAGCAGCCCTGATCCCAGAGCTGTGGGTGCTCTGAGGGGCACTGGATGCTGTGGGTGCTGTGCCAGAGCTGTGGGTGCTCTGTCAGAGCCGTGGGTGCTGTGGGTGCTCTGTCAGAGCTGTGGGGGGACAGTGGGTGCTGTGGGTGCTGGGGGTGCTGTGGGGGACAGTGGGTGCTGTGGGTGCTCTGTGGGTGCTCTGTGGGTGCTGTGGGTGCTGTGAGGGGACAGTGGGTGCTGTGGGTGCTGTGGGTGCTGTGGATGCTGTGCCAGAGCCGTGGGTGCTGTGAGGGGACAGTGGGTACTGTGGGTGCTGTGAGGGGACAGTGGGTACTGTGGGTGCTGTGAGGGGACAGTGGGTGCTGTGGGTGCTGTGGGTGCTGTGGGTGCTCTGTGGGTGCTGTGGGCGACAGTGGGTGCTGTGGGTGCTCTGTGGGTGCTGTGGGTGCTCTGTGGGTGCTGTGGGTGCTGTGGGGGACAGTGGGCGCTGTGGGTGCTCTGTGGGTGTTGTGGGTTCTGTGGGTGCTCTGTGGGTGCTCTGTGGGTGCTCTGTGGGTGCTGTGGGTGCTGTGGGTGCTCTGTGGGTGCTGTGGGCGACAGTGGGTGCTGTGGGTGCTGTGGGTGCTCTGTGGGTGCTGTGGGCGACAGTGGGTGCTGTGGGTGCTCTGTGGGTGCTGTGGGTGCTCTGTGGGTGCTGTGGGTGCTGTGGGTGCTGTGGGGGACAGTGGGTTCTGTGGGTGCTGTGGGTGCTCTGTGGGTGCTGTGGGTGCTGTGGGTGCTCTGTGGGTGCTCTGTGGTTGCTGTGGGTGCTGTGGGTGCTCTGTGGGTGCTCTGTGGGTGCTCTGTGGGTGCTGTGGGTGCTCTGTGGGTGCTGTGGGCGACAGTGGGTGCTGTGGGTGCTCTGTGGGTGCTGTGGGTGCTGTGGGTGCTCTGTGGGTGCTGTGGGTGCTGTGGGTGCTCTGTGGGTGCTCTGTGGGTGCTGTGGGTGCTCTGTGGGTGCTGTGGGTGCTGTCACCTGCTCCCAGGTGCTGCCCCAGCCCTCTCTCCGTTCCTCCTGCAGGGTTCCTTGCCCCCGGAGCTCGGCCTCGGGCCCTGGGACATGTCCCCAGGCCCAGCTCCCTTTTGGGTTTGTGTGATCCCACCCTGCCTTGGGCTGGAGGGACCCCAAATCCACCCAGTGCCACCCCTGCCATGGGGACACCTCCCACTGTGCCAGGCTGCTCCAGCCCCAAATCCAGCCTGGCCCTGGGCACTGCCAGGATCCAGGGCAGCCCCAGGGTGCCCAGAGCAGCTCTGGGCTGTGCCGTCCTTCCAACACAAACCTCCCATGGCTCACTCCACGCTCCGGACCTCGGCCAGTGCCCCTGCCCGAGGGTCAGGGCGCCTTTGGGGCTGCAGGATGGCACTGGGTGCCAGGGCAGCCTGACCCTGCTGCTGGGGGGATCCATTCACAGCCAGAACCGGGACTCGCCCGTTCCAGGGTACAGGGACAGAGGGGACTGGGACCCCCGGAGTGCCGAGGCTGCTCGGGGCCTGCTGCACCACCTCAGCTTCAGCAGAGGTTCCCAGAGGGAGACGCAGCTTCCTCTCCTCGTTATTGAATTAATTGTGCTCCCGAGGAGGGGATGATGAACAGGTTGGTCTCACCCTGATTCCTCAAATCGCAAATCCTGAGAGGAGCAGCTGAGGGAGCTGGGAAGGGAATGGAGAGTTCCTGAGGAGCTGGGAAGGGAATGGAGAGTTCCTGAGGAGCTGGGAAGGGGCTGGAGAGTTCCTGAGGGAGCTGGGAAGGGGCTGGAGAGTTCCTGAGGGAGCTGGGAAGGGGCTGGAGGGTTCCTGAGGGAGCTGGGAAGGGAATGGAGAGTTCCTGAGGGAGCTGGGAAGGGGCTGGAGAGTTCCTGAGGGAGCTGGGAAGGGGCTGAGCCTGGAGCAAAGGAGGCTCAGGGGGACCTTGTGGCTCTCACAGCTCCTGCCAGGAGGGGACAGCCGGGGGGTCGGGCTCTGCTCCAGGAACAGGGACAGGAGGAGAGGGAACGGCCTCAGGCCGGGCCAGGGCAGGCTCAGCTGGGACAGCAGCAGGAATTTCCCCATGGAAAGGGTGCTCAGGCCCTGGCAGGGGCTGCCCAGGGAGCTTTGCAGTGCCCATCCCTGCAGGTGTCCCCTGGAGGTGGCACTGAGTGCTCTGGGTGGGGACAAGGTGGGCATGGGGCCCAGCTGGGACTCCCTGGGCTGGGAGGGCTTTGCCAGCCCCGGGATTTGGGTTCTGGTTTGGTGCCAGACAAGCAGGGAGGTTCTGCAGGTGCCCCAAACCCCCCGGGGCGCCCCGAGCAGAGCTGCCCTTGCCCGGGCAGGGCTCCTGTGCCAGGGCTGCTCCATCACCTTCCCTCTGCATCCCGGCAGAATTCAGAGCTCAGCCTTGGGTGGCAGTGCAGCTGCACGCAGGGCAGAGCTCATAATGAGATAAACTTTCACTTGAAACTAATTCTTGAGCTGATTACGCTGTAATAGCTCCGGGGAAATCACTTTGCACGGACACATTGCGGCCTCTGAGGTGCAGCTAAGCCACGGAGGTGATTTTCCTCTTTATTTCCAAACGCAGCGGCTTTAAAGGACGCTTTCATGGATTAGGAAAACATGTTTTGGGTAAATCGTGCTACCCACGTCGAGGCTGCGGGCAATTAAATCCTGCCATTGAGATTACCAATTATTAGATTATATATGGATTTTTTAAAGCGGCGAGCTCGCGGACGAGGGGCTGCAGGAAGAAAACGGCGGAATGTGCGAAGAATTGTTAAATAACTGATAAATAGGCTTAAGTTCCTTAAACTGGCAGCGCGAGTAGCTTAAGCAGTATGGTTTGGATCATCTACATTTCCAAATACCTGGAGTATATTTGTAAACATGGCAATCTAACATTTTGCCGAGCGGCACATTCACATTCCAATTAGCATAAATGAGGATTTAACAGCTGATTGCACAGTGTGAATGATAGCGACTAATTGTCAGAGCGGGAAGGGTGGGAGATGATGGTCCCGAGGGGCCGGGACGGCCGGGCAGGGCCTGGGGATGCTGCGTGCCCCGGGGAGGGGCTGCGGGAGCGAGCCCGTGTTCCTGCATCCCTCCGGGCACCGCCTGCATCCCCTGCATCCCCTGCATCCCCTGCATCCCCTGCATCCATCCTGCATCCCCCTCATCCCCTGCATCCATCCTGCATCCCTCCGGGCACCGCCTGCATCCCCTGCATCCCCTGCATCCATCCTGCATCCCCTGCATCCATCCTGCATCCCTCCGGGCATCACCTGCATCCCCCTCATCCCACTGCATCCATCCTGCATCCATCCTGCATCCATCCTGCATCCCTCCGGGCATCCCCTGCATCCATCCTGCATCCCCCTGCATCCCCACCCAGGGCTGGCAGGGATTCCTCGGGGATGGGCTGGAGAGGCCGATCCTGCTGGGAAAATGCTCGAAAATACTGGAAAATGCTGGGAAATGCTGGGAAATTCTGGAGCCCTGGCTGCTGGGGATTTCAGACTTTCTGTGCTGCCAGGCACTGACCCCAGGGAGAACACTGCACTGACCTGAGGCTGTGAAGAAGCTTCCAAAATTCAATAATAAAACTGAGATTACAGGTGTAGAGTTGGAATGGAAGTGTGTGATAGCACAGGGTGGAAACTCAGAGTTGAAGGGTTTAGAGTGCAGGAATAGATATAAAGCAAGATGGAGGTTTTAGGGTGGAGGCTGAACCTTCTCCTTCTCCTTCTCCTTCTCCTTCTCCTTCTCCTTCTCCTTCTCCTTCTCCTTCTCCTTCTCCTTCTCCTTCTCCTTCTCCTTCTCCTTCTCCTTCTCCTTCTCCTTCTCCTTCTCCTTCTCCTTCTCCTTCTCCTTCTCCTTCTCCTTCTCCTTCTCCTTCTCCTTCTCCTTCTCGAGTTTGGGTGGTTTTGTGTAATTGGATAAAAAAGTTCCCATTGCAGGCATGGGTGGTTGGGTATTGGGTTAAAAGTGAAAATAATTGAGGTGTCATTTCTTAATTGGACAGTTTATTATTATTAATTTCTACAGGCTTTAAAAGGCCTTGCAGAGAGACAGATGGGGCTCCATTTTGAGTTTTTAGAGTGAAGTTTTTAGTCTCAGGGTTTGTGAGGCTGTGACAGAGACAAGAACCGATAAATACCCGAGTCCCAAAATTCCCTCCCACACATTTAACGCTGCCCCTGGCAGAGAAGAGCAAAGGAACCTGCAGGAAAAGCCTCCGGGGGCTCGTGGCCGCCCGTGCTGCCCCTCTCCGGGGCAGCTGCCCCATTCCCCACGGGCACACCTGCAGGGGAGCCTGGCTCACCTGCACAGTGCCCCCGGGCAGGGGCACTGCCCCCTGCGGCATCCCCTGGAGGATCCCCCCTCTCCCCACGAGCTGGGCACGGAGCTGAGAGCAGAGCTCAGAATCCCCAAACCCCTGGGAATGGAAAAGCCCTCCCAGCCCAGTTCCTTAAGGCACTTAAAATGTATTCCTATTTCCCTAAAACTGTAACTTGCACTTCTTTTTACTTAGAATTTAAACCTACGCCTCTACTTCGTATCTACGTGATTTAATAATCTTAATTTCTCTAAATGCTTTAATTGAAACCCTGCATTTCTTTCTCTCTCAGAAGGATTCTGACTCACACACTCCAACATCTGCCCCTCCCTGGGACTCCCAGCTGTGCCCCATGCCCACCTTGTCCCCAGCCCAGAGCACTCAGTGCCACCTCCAGGGGACACCTGCAGGGATGGGCACTGCAAAGCTCCCTGGGCAGCCCCTGGCAGTGTTGAAGCCTCACTTCCTGCTGGATTTAATGTCCCTTTGGCTCCAGTGCAGAGGGGTTGTCACCTTCAGCCTGAGGAGTCTGAGGATCCAGCCCCATCTCCGAGGCTGCAGCAGCCCCGTCTCCACAGGAGCGAGGGGATCCCTGGGCGATGCCTCAGCTTTAGATTTTCTATTTCCCACATTCCGTGCTGCTCCGTGTGTGGGTCTGGCCTTGGTGTCAGGGGGTGGTGAGCTGTGCACGGAGCAGGGGCACAGAACAGTCCCAGGCTGATCGTTTCCTGCCAGGGCTGTGGAGCAGGAGCTGTGGCTGCGGAGCTGGGGGGGACAGGGCTCGGGGCCACCCGCCCGGGCGGCTCGTGCCACCCGCTGTCCCCTGTCCCTGGTCCCTGGCTGCGGGAGCGTGCCCAGCCCTCCTCCCCCCGGGCTGCATCCCCAGCAGCCCCAGAGCCTGACCCCGGCGTCCTGGGGTGACGTTATGGGGTTTGTGTCCCCAGTGCTGTGTTCTGTGTATGTTTGATATTCTGCTCTGTGCTTTCAGAACTGACCCAGAGAGTGAAGGTTTCTTTTGCCTTGTTCACCTCCCACCATGGTCTGCTGGCTAGAAGAGGCTGGGGCTGGCTGGCTTGCTGTGCTTGCTTGGCTTGCTTCTGCTTCTGCCTTTGCTTCCTAGGTAGTTTAGCTAAGCAGTCACATTCTTTCCCTGGATCCTTTCCTTTCCTTTCCTTTCCTTTCCTTTCCTTTCCTTTCCTTTCCTTTCCTTTCCTTTCCTTTCCTTTCCTTTCCTTTCCTTTCCTTTCCTTTCCTTTCCTTTCCTTTCCTTTCCTTTCCTTTCCTTTCCTTTCCTTTTCCTTTTCCTTTTCCTTTTCCTTTTCCTTTTCCTTTTCCTTTTCCTTTTCCTTTTCCTTTTCCTTTTCCTTTTCCTTTTCCTTTCCCTTTCCCTTTCCCTTTCCCTTTCCCTTTCCCTTTCCCTTTCCCAAATACCATCCAACCTGCTCTGGACTGGGATCTGGGAGACACCAAGGAACACTGGAATCCTGCATTTTGTGATCTGCAGCAGCCATCCCCAGTGCCCAGACCCTGGTGCCCACTCCCAGGAGAGACTTTCTGGATTTGTTCATCTCTTCAGAGTGGTGAAAGAGTTTTGTTGTCATCTGGTGTTGTTCACTTTTTGGTGCTGGGGAGGGTTTTGTTTGTTAAATCTTTTCCACTTCTCTCCGACAAAATTTTTTCCCGAATCAGGTGGGTGGGGAGGGGCCGTGGGGGTTTGTTTTCTGGGGGCTCCTTCCAGGGGGTTTTCCCCAAATTTGCCCTAAACAGGACACCCAGCAAAGCTCAGAGCAGGAACCAGCCCTGGCCCGGCCTGGCTGCGCTGCAGGGCGGGAGGGCACCGAGGTCCCAACTGGGATCCCAGGCTGGGTGTCACGGTGACCCCAGGGGTGCCACAGTGCGGCCAAAGGAGTCTGGATGTGCAGGAGCAGCTTCCCAAGAGTGCTTATTTCCCTTGCCCAGAACATTCTCTCTCTGACCTGCTGAGCTCTGCCCAGCAGGTCACCCTTGGCATTCTGTCCTGAGTCTCGGGCAGCATTTACATTTTATACCAAAAAGTACATGTGCTATGTTTACAATAATGTAAATATCTATCATTTATGTTGGACAGTCCCTACCTTAAACCAATAGAAAAGTGTCACCATCACAGCAAGACATAGAGGGCAAGGAGAAGGAGAAGATCAGGACATGCCCAGATCCCTCCATCTTGTACCCCTTGAACCCCATTCAAAAAAGCCCCAAAATTCTACTTTTCCACCCTGTATTAATCCAACTACCACGCTACTGAAACCCTTGTGGCTTGTAGCTCCTCACCCAGAGTTGGCACGGGGTAAAATGGAAGGCACAGGGGCACACAGGGCTCCTGCCCAGCAGGGATGGCACTTCCAGGTGCTCCCGGGGTTGGTAAAATTACCAAACGGGAGGGGAAGGCTGGGCTGCGTGTGAAAACCTTGGATTGCGTGTTAGAGCGAGCAGTGCCATGCACACGTGGTGTAACAGAGGAGCAGCAGGATGCAGCAGCTGGACTGCAAGGGCAGCGCTCCGGGACAGGGTTTTGCCAGTTTGGGCAATCCTCCCCAGGCTGTCTGAGGGAAGGGGGCACCCAGCTGGGGCATTCTGAGGTGCCACAGCTGCACGAAGGAAGGGAGAGCTGGCACGTGCCCGAGGCCCTTGTGGAAGGAGAGGGGGGACGGGCTGGGAGAAGGTCGGATCACAAACAGCGCACGGAAGGGGAGAGCGGAGCCCGGCCTCGTGTCCAGCCTGGGACAGAAGGGACAGCAGAGCCCCGACGCGCTGTCCCCCGGGAAGGTGAGGGAGCGTTCCGAAACCAAGCAGGAAAGCCCTGGCACCGATGGAAAGCTGCTCCGGGCTGGGAGAAGGGTTTTCCCCTCAGCTCTGGGCTGCAGCAAGAGTCAAACCCTGTCTGGAAGCACCATTTCCTATATCCCAAATATCATATCCCACATCCCATATCCCACATCCCATATCCCCCATATCTCATATCCCACATCCCCCAAATCCCATATCCCATATCCCCCAAATCCTATATCCCAAATCCCATATCCCCTATCCCCTATATCCCATATCCTGTATCTCATATCCCATATCCCAAATCGCATATCCCCCAAATCCTATATCACATATCCCATATCTCACATCCCCCAAACCCCATATCCCCCAAATCCTATATCCCAAATCTCATATCCCATATCCCACATATCCTATATCCCAAATCTCATATCCCAAATCCCATATCCCAAATCCCATATCCCACATCCCCTAAATCCCATATCCCCCATATCCCATATCTTATATCCCATATCCCAAATCCCAAATCCCCCAAATCCTAGATCACATATCCCATATCCCACATCCCCCAAATCCCATATCCACCATATCCTATATCCCATATCTTATATCCCACATCCCCCATATCCTATATCTTATATCCCATATCCCATATCGTCCATATCCCAAATCCCATATCCCTCATCCCCCTAATCCCATATCCCACATCCCATATCACCCAAATCCCAAATCCCATTTCCAATATCCCACATCTCCAAAATCCCAAATTTCATATCCCATATCCCAAATCCCAAATCCCATATCCCACATCCCATATCCCATATCCCAAATCCCAAATCCCAAATCCCGAATCCCGAATCCCGAATCCCCTATCTCCCACCCTGAGGAACAGCTGCTCTCACGGGAAGGGAGCAGGAATTCCAGGCAGCGTTTCCCAGGGATTCCCTCGCTCCCGTCCCTTCCTCAGCCCCTTGGCCCAGCCCGGGCTCTGTCCCCAAAGTTTCATTATTTGGTTCCATTATTTTGGGAACGAGGATCTCACCCGGGCTCTGTCCCCAAAGTTTCATTATTTGGTCCCATTATTTAGGGAACGAGGATCTCACCCGGGCTCTGTCCCTGAAGTTTCATTATTTGGTCCCATTATTTTGGGAATGAGGATCTCACCCGGGCTCTGTTCCCAAAGTTTCATTATTTGGTTCCATTATTTTGGGAACGAGGATCTCACCCGGGCTCTGTCCCCAAAGTTTCATTATTTGGTCCCATTATTTTGGGAACGAGGATCTCACCCGGGCTCTGTCCCCAAAGTTTCATTATTTGGTTCCATTATTTTGGGAATGAGGATCTCACCCGGGCTCTGCCCCCAAAGTTTCATTATTTGGTCCCATTATTTTGGGAACGAGGATCTCGCACCTGCTTTGGCACAGCCAGCACCTTGCAGTGATGGCTTTTGTCAGGTTCTTGGTGACAGTGACACTAAAAGGGGTTTTAAATCGTGGGATTTGGGGAGCTGGAAGGAAAGTTAGGCTGAGCAGCCCCTGGAAAATAGCCTGGGAAAGTCCAGGCCCTGTGCTTGCTAGAACTGCACCTGTGATGCCAGTATGTGATAAATTATAGAATTGTTAGATGTGATGGTTGATTAGTAATGAAATACAATTACTGCTCAATCGTGAGAATGATCATGAGAACGTGGTCAGGGGCTTGGGGAATATCACAAGGAACCCGTGCTTGATTAAGGTCAATGTATACAATAGAACAACACAAGATTAATAATTAATATGTGAGTTATGCAAGGCTGGGATATAAAATACGCTCAGCTCGAAAGCCACGTGGGAGTCAGATCTGGGTCTGGAATCCCCTGATTCCAGAGCTCTCAATCAAAGCCCTGCACAGCATCCCAGCCCTGGCTCTGCGTGCCCCTGAACAATAACCACGGAGGTCACCCGTCACCCCCCAGCCCTGTGCCCCGTTTTTGGGGAGCCTGGCGCTGCGTGGCCCCGGGGCTCTGTCCCACCTTGCTGCCCTGGGCTGGGAGCGCTGGGGCTGCGTCCAGCAAAGGGCAAACCCAGCCTGGCTCCAGGAACAGGCAAGTGCATTTTGCTGCCTCAGCTTCAGCAGGGCAGTTCCAGCAGTGCTGGGTGCTTTGGGCTTTTTGGAACGGAACATTCCGCGTTTTATTGGGTTCTCAGCAAGGTCCTGCGTGAAATACCTTGGATTTTTTTAGTGAACGTTGCAATACAGATGTGGGTGAAAAGAGGTGAAACAGGATGGAGCAGCTGGATCAGAGGTTTTAGTTTTATTTCCTCTATTAATTATTTTGTTGTTTGTTTCTTTTAAGCGGCCTCAAAATCAAGGCTTTTTTGGATCCTTCCTTTTAGTGGAAGTGCCACTGTCTGTACAAAATCTCTGGGATGGGATGGGATGGGATGGGATGGGATGGGATGGGATGGGATGGGATGGGATGGGATAGAATGGAATGGAATGGAATGGAATGGAATGGAATGGAATGGAATGGAATGGAATGGAATCTCTGTCTCTCCTGCCCCCAGCATGGTGATCTCCCTGATTTATTCAATTTTATTAAATTTACCATCTCCTGCTGTATCTGCAACAACCCTTGCCCTTCTCCTTCTTTTCCTCCCCACAGGCAGGAAAGAGGCGCCACATCCCCATTTCCCACAAGACCTTCAGGACTGGGTTTTCCAAAGCAACAGGAATTATTCTTTTGCTGACAGCGAGTCTGGTGATTTTAATTCCAGCGTAAAACATTCCTGCCTGTGCAGGGCAGATCCCTCCCAGCCAGGCTCGGGGGTGGGCAGGATCTCCTCACGCATTTTTGGGCAGCAGTGCCAGGGAGGAGAAGGCAGATCCTGGTGGGAACAGCGCGTGGGGCAAGGCAGGTTTGGGCTCAGGGTCCCGAGCTGCTGAAGGAGCTCTCTGTGTCCTGGCAGGAACAGTTTGGCTCAGGAGGGAGGTTTTGAGGGAGTCCCCATCCCTCTGTCTCCAGCAGCTCCACCTCCTGCCCAGCAGCTGGAGCCTGGCAGGCTGGGTGTGGAGCTGCTTTTTTGGGATAAATACGCCTGGAACTCAGATTTCTCCCCAAGTTCATTCATTCCCTTCATTCCTCTTCCACTGTCCTGATGCCTCAGGTTTGGCTTTTCTATTTTCCACGTTCTGTGCTGCTTCAGTGTGTGGGTCTGGGATTTATATCAGGGGATGCTGAGCTCTGTGCACAGAGCAGGGACACAAAACAATTCCTGCTCCAGCTGGGCACCAAGGACAAATGATCCAAATCTCAGCCCAGGAGCACAAACAGCGTGGGCTGGAGAGAGAAAAACAAGCAGGGTGGGACTGATGGGCTGGAGCTGGAATGGGACAATGAACTCCAAGGTGCCAATGGAGCAGAACTGATCCCAGGGAGAGCCCCGGGAGCGCTCGTGCATTTTGGGACATTTTGGGTCATTTGGGTGCAGCCCTGGCTGGGCTCTGGTGCTGCCCAAGGTGGATCCATGAGGAGATCCTTGAATAAATCCTTGAATAAATCCCTGCTTTGTTCTGTGGCTCTGCCCAGCTCTGCTCTAGGGCAGCCTCACAAGGATCAATCCTCGATCACCTTCCCAGCCCTGCTCTCTCAGGAGTGCTCAGCTGCACCCAAGGGTGCCCTCGGGCTGTGCTTGGCTCTCCAGGCAGCCCTGCAGGACGGGGCTGTGCTCTGGGGCACAAAGGTTTGGGCTCCTCCTGATTCCAGCCAGAAATCAAGCAGATGCTGGAGAACTCATCAACACCTTTTGATCTCTTTCCACAAATTGTGTTTGCAATGCCAGCAGAGCCGAATGGAGTTTTGTCCTGTTCAGCTGAAGAAGGGGAAATTCAGGGGAGATGTAGGGAAGGAATTGTTCCCTGGCAGGGTGGGCAGGGCTGGGATGGAATTCCCAGAGCAGCTGTGGCTGCCCCTGGATCCCTGGCAGTGCCCAAGGCCAGGTTGGACCCTGGGGCTGGAGCAGCCTGGGACAGTGGGAGGGGTCCCCATGGCAGGGGTGGCACTGGGTGGGATTTGGGGTCCCTCCAACCCAAACCATTCAGGGATTCCCTAATTCTGAATTTGTGTCCATCACACAGCAAAGCTTTTTTATCAACACCAACCCCAAACCCTTCATCCAAGCCATGGCAGGGCAGAGCCTTTGCCTGCACATCCCTGAGCCCTCCATCCATGGCAGAGCCTCTGCCTGGAGCCCCACGATGAAGAATTCCCTGTCCAGCTGTGCAGAGTTCCCAGCCCAGCTGTGCAGAATTCCCAGAGGCCTGGGGGAGCAGGGAAGAACCTTCCAATGCATTTGGAGAAGCTGAAATGTCCATGACACTCTGAGGAAGGATGGGAAGCCCTTTGGAATGAGAAAGCGCCATGAAAAAAAAAGGGATTTCTCAGTAACTTCTTATTCCCTGGCTTTTCATGTTCTCAGCTCCACCCAGGTTCATCTGGACTATCCCAAATTGTCAGGAAATCCAGGCCTGTGCCCATCCATCCTTGTGCAGGAAGGTGTTCAGGGTGTTTGTGCTCTGTGGGTGTCTCGTGGTTCTCTCTGACCCAGGACAAGCAGAGGCTCAGCTGCAGCAAAATCCTTGTTTTTTCAGTGCAAAAGAGGCTGTGGATTCATAGCCACCATTTCCCAAAAAAAAAAAGCACCAAGTGAAAAAGAGAAATGAGATCCAGTAGGGGCTGGCTTCAGGAGGGGATGGTGACTCCTCACATTCCCTTTGGGATCCAAAGGAAAAACGTTTCCTTTCCATGAGGGGTTCTGGGAGCTGTGAAATCATTGCGTGTTTCATCCTGGAAATATCCCATCAGCCTGGCACCCTGGGCCTGGGCGCCCTGCCTGGGGCTCGGTGCTGCTGCCAGAGCCTGCAGGCTCCTGCCCAGGACACTGCCAGGGATCCCCTGGGCTTGGGGCTCCTGTGCCAGCCCTGCCCACCCTGCCAGGAACAATTCCCAATTCCCAATCTCCCACCCAGCCCCTGCCAGGGAACAATTCCCAATTCCCAATCTCCCATCCCAGCCCTGCCCACCCTGCCAGGAACAATTCCCAATTCCCAATCTCCCACCCAGCCCCTGCCAGGGAACAATTCCCAATTCCCAATCTCCCATCCCAGCCCTGCCCACCCTGCCAGGAACAATTCCCAATTCCCAATCTCCCACCCAGCCCCTGCCAGGGAACAATTCCCAATCTCCCACCCAGCTCTGCCCTCTGGCAGTGGGAGCCATTCCCTGGCTCCTGTCCCTCCATCCTTGTCCCCAGTCCCTCTGCAGCTCTCCTGGAGCCCCTCCAGGCCCTGCCAGGGCTCTGAGCTCTCCCTGGAGCTTCTCCTCTCCAGGTTGAACATTCCCAGCTGTCCCAGCCTGGCTCCAGCCCTGGAGCAGCTCCTCTGGGCTCTGTCCAGCAGCTCCAGGTCCTGGCTGTGCTGGGACCCCAGACCTGCTGCCCACACCAGTTAAACAGGCATTTAACTGGTAAATAGCAGATGTTTAACCAGGTGTTTGTGGTCACACTCAGGTGCTGCTGGGGCTCAGGTGCTCCCCAGGTCCTTCTCCTGGCAGTGGGACCCCACAGGACGCTCTTCTCCCTGCCCCACATCCCAGCTCCTGGCACGGGGTGGTGTGGGCAGGGCTGGCACCAGCCCTGCTCTGTTCCCTCCCTGCCAGGAGCTGCTGGGCAAGGGCCTGGTGCCCACCTGGGACATTCCCATCCTCTGGACAGAGACACAGCTCTGTCTGTCAGGATTGCACAGAGAGAGGAAGAGGAAACAATCCTTATCTCTGCTCCTTGGTTTTGCCCATGTGGAATGTGGTTGGAGATTGTTCACCTGCAGGGATGGCTGGGCTGGGTTCTGGTGAAGCTGTTTGGGGTCAGTGACCAATGGATCCAGCTGTGGCTCGGGCTCTCAGCAGCTGGATTGGATTCTGGTGAAGCTGTTTGGGATCAGTGACCAATGGATCCAGCTGTGGCTCGGGCTCTCAGCAGCTGGATTGGATTCTGGTGAAGCTGTTTGGGGTCAGTGACCAATGGATCCAGCTGTGGCTCTCAGCAGCTGGATTGGATTCTGAGGAAGCTGTTTGAGGTCAGTGAATGGATCCAGCTGTGGCTCGGGCTCCCAGCAGAGAGTTTGAGATAGGTAAGTAAGAAGTGAGTATGTAGAGTAGTACAGCATCTCTTTAAATTGTATTATTAATGCAGTGTAGTATAGTTCTAATAAATAATATATCGTTTTAATAGTTTTAATAAAGCTATCCTTCAGCCCTCTGATCTGGAGCAGACATCAGCATTTCTCCCCCGAGCTGGGGATCACTGCATTTTTTACTCTTCCATCAGCAGGCTGCTCCTCGGGGCTGCCTTCGCTGTCTCCCCTGGGTGCCCCGCGGAGCCCCAGCAGCCCAAAGCTTCCCTGCAGCCGGAGCAAACCCCGGCCCCAAACCCGCCCCGGCTGGTGGGATCCCCGCACAGCCAGGGCTGAGCACCCACCCCAGAGGCACCAGCAGAAACAAGCAAAAACAAGCGGTTTTATTCAACTTGCGTGCACTTAAGGCGCTCCTTTGAACCTTTAGAGCCCGGCCCAGCGTTCAGCGGAGATGAATGTCCTCATCTGGCTTTAAAAGGTGCGGACAATGTCGTGCACTTAAATCCCTTCACTGGAAATTTCGTGCCTCTCATTTGTTTAGCCACAGTGGAGAAAAGCCCAGTCACAAAACTTTCCTGTGGGCTTAAGGCGATTTCTCCTTTGAAGCAGGCCCAACAATAATACTGTAATAGAAGTAAAGCCCGCTGCTCTCACCCCAGCAGATTTCCCCCCCTCCGAACGTGCTGCCAGCGGTGACAAAGTGGCTCTGCCCCAGCAGGGCTGCTCCCCCGGCCCGGCTACTCCGTGCTGAACTTTCCCGAGGCAGCCCTGAACACTGAGATACCAAAGAGTTAATTTGCGTTGTTAAACCTCCTTCCCAATATCCTCTCTCATTCCTGCATAAAATCCCCATGTCCAGACATCAAATCAGTAAACCCTGTTGCCTGTCAGCGAGGACAATGTCAGGCCATTAGTATGTTAATAAGTCCGGAGGGTGACAGGTGGCCTAGTAGACAGCTCAATTAAGCTGCTCATTAAACACACGCTAACGAACAGCCAAGGCAGGGCCTGAACAGCACCATTCTGTAATGACATGATGTCAGAGCGAACAAATGAGGAAAAATAACAAAAACATTACAGCAGTGACAGACGCCACTAATAGGGACCCCTTGCACTACATCAGCCCTCAAATCAATGAGCAACAGGGATCAAAAAACTCGACCCAACATTCTCAGGGGACTGAATGCAGCGAGATTTTTTTGGTTGGGTTTTTTCCTCTCTCTCTCTTTTTTTTTTTTTTTCCCCCCTCTCCCCCTCGGCTAAAATTATCACAAAATATCAGGAATTAATAACGGGCGGGAGGGAGGGCGATGAAGGGGCAGAGTTTGCTTCCTGTGGTTTTAACCATAAAAACGTGAACGTTGCAGAAGGTGAGGCCCCAATGAAAATCATTCTTTAATGGGCTCATCATTTCGATTTGATTGGCATTTTTTTTTTTTTTTTGCCTTTATCCTGCCTTCCCCCAGCCTTTCCTGGAGGCTGCAGGTTCCTCACTCTGCCGTACCTGCTCGGCCTCCTCGTTCACCACAGCTCACCCCAGCAGTTAAGAACTTTGAAAGTGCAGATTTGTGGCTATTATTTTGAAAAAGGGGACTTCCAGCAGCTGGAGGAGAAGGAATCCTATCGTTTTCAAGTCGGGAGCTTCCCGGGTAATAAATTCAAGCATCCGAGGGGTGCTGAAATGGCATTTGAGGCCGGCTTTGCTGAACTAATAGGCTGGCTGGCCATTATAGGGTCACGACCCGAGCTCTCAGAGCTGTGTCGAGTTAACAAGTGACACCTCGTGCCTTTCCTTAAAGTCCAACTGGAGATCCCCGCTAATAACTGGGATAATCGAGTCCCACCAGCAGGCACGGCTGGGCAGAGCGGAGAGCAGACAGAAGGAAAGGAAAACACGGCTGAAGGAAATACAGCTACAGGAAATACAGCGAAAATAAACACAGCTAAAGGAAACAGGGCTGAAGGAAATAGAGCTAAAGGAAATACAGCTAAAATAAACACAGCTAAAGGAAACAGGGCTAAAGGAAACACAGCTAAAATAAACACAGCTAAAGGAAACAGGGCTGAAGGAAATAGAGCTAAAGGAAATACAGCTAAAATAAACACAGCTAAAGGAAACAGGGCTGAAGGAAATAGAGCTAAAATAAACACAGCTAAAGGAAACAGGGCTGAAGGAAATAGAGCTAAAGGAAACAGGGCTAAAGGAAATACAGCTAAAGGAAACAGGGCTGAAGGAAATACAGCTAAAGGAAATACAGCTAAAATAAACACAGCTAAAGGAAACACAGCTAAAGGAAACAGGGCTAAAGGAAATACAGCTAAAATAAACACAGCTAAAGGGAACAGGGCTAAAGGAAATAGAGCTAAAGGAAATACAGCTAAAATAAACACAGCTAAAGGAAACAGAGCTAAAGGAAACACAGCTAAAGGAAACAGGGCTAAAGGAAATACAGCTAAAATAAACACAGCTAAAGGAAACAGGGCTAAAGGAAATACAGCTAAAGGAAATACAGCTAAAATAAACACAGCTAAAGGAAACAGGGCTAAAGGAAACACAGCTAAAGGAAATACAGCTAAAATAAACACAGCTAAAGGAAACAGGGCTGAAGGAAATACAGCTAAAATAAACACAGCTAAAGGAAACAGGGCTGAAGGAAATACAGCTAAAATAAACACAGCTAAAGGAAACACGGCTGAAGGAAATACAGCTAAAGGAAACAGGACTAAAGGAAACAGAGCAAAAGGAAATAGGGCTAAAGGAACAGAGCTAAAGGAAATACAGCTAAAATAAACACAGCTAAGGGAAACAGGGCTGAAGGAAACAGGGCTAAAGGAAATACAGCTAAAGGAAACAGAGCTGAAGGAAACACAGCTAAAAGAAGCACAACCAAAAGAAACAGAGCTGAAGGAAACACACCTAAAAGAATCACACCTAAAAGAATCACACCTAAAAGAATCACGACTAAAAGAATCACGACTAAAAGAATCCAACTAAAAGAATCACAACTAAAAGAATCACAGCCAAAGGCATGACAATGAAAGGTGCTTTGGAGGCCGTTCCTGGCCAGGTGTGGCAGTGGCTGTGGCCAGGCTGTACAAGCAGAGCTGCCACAATATTTGGGAGCCACTGAAGCGCTGCCCCAGTTGAAGGGACTGGTTTAACTGGTCGCTCTCAGCCCCCGGGTGCCAGGGGCAGCAGCGCCGTGCCCACACTGCCCTGCTCACGCCTGCCCGGGCACAGCGGGCACCAAGGGCTGCTGCAGCCAGAATTCATGAATCGATTCCTCGCAGCCCTGTCGGCCTCCCGCACACAGGGCCCGGGCACTGGGAAAGGAGAATTGGAGGCTGCAGGCGTGGTGGGTGCTGGCATCAGCGGGCACAGCAGCCTGGCACGCCAAAACCGCCCGGTCTGCCCGGCACTGCGACAGAAACGAGCACGGCTGAGGCCGGGCAAAGGCCCAGCGGTGCTGGCACCGTGTGCCAGGGTGGCACAGCCCGGCACAGCCCGGCACAGCCTGACCTGGCACAGCCCGGCACAGCCTGGCACAGCCTGGCACAGCCTGGCACAGCCTGACCTGGCACAGCCCGGCACAGCCTGGCACAGCCCGGCACAGCCCGGCACAGCCCGGCACAGCCTGGCACAGGTGCCCAGAGCAGCTGTGGCTGCCCCTGGATCCCTGGCAGTGCCCAAGGCCAGGTTGGACACTGGGGCTGGAGCAGCCTGGCACAGTGAGAGGTGTCCCTGCCGTGGCAGGGGTGGCACTGGGTGGGCTCTGAGGTTGTTCCAACCCAAGCAAGTGAGAAAACCACACAAGGCTTGCAGTGAGCTCTGGATTTGCTCCCAGCCTGGCTCTGAGCTGAGCTTTGCCCATCCCAGCTGTTGAGTTTTAGCTCCTTTTTGCCAGGGTCAGGGTTAAATGTGTGAGAGGGTATTTCTTGTTGGGATTCAGGTGTTTATCGGTTCTTGTCTCTGTCACAGTCTCACAAACCCTGAGTTCTGCAGCACTTCAACAAACTAAAAATGGAGCCCATCTCTCTCTGCAAGGCCTTTTAAGGATCAACTGTCCAATTAAGAAATGACACCTCAATTATTTTCACTTTTAACCCAATACCCAACCACCCATGCCTGCAATGGGACTTTTTTATCAATTACACAAAACCACCCAAACCCATGGAGAAGGAGGAGAAGGAGAAGGTTCAGCCTCCACCCTAAAACCTCCATCTTGCTTTATATCTATTCCTGCATTCTAAACCTTAAACTCTGAGTTTCCACCCTGTGCTATCACACACTTCCATTCCAACTCCACACCTGTAATCTCAGTTTTATTGTTGAATTTTGGAAGCCTCTCCACGGCCTCAGGTCAGTGCAATGTTCTCCTGGGGGTCAGTGCCTGGCAGCACAGAAAATCAGAATTTCCCAGCATCCAGGGTTCCCACAGCCAGCTGGAGTGGGGCAGCCCCGGGCTGGGCGCTCTGTGCCAGCTCAGGAGATGCCCCAGTGCAGTTTCACACCCTGCTGGGGTCTGTCTGATGCTGGAATTAAATAAACAGCCCAGGCTTTCCAGCTTGCTGCTCCCTGTGGGAACCCAGGGCATTGGGAATATGGAATATTTCTGTCTGCTCTGGGCTGTCCTGACCCCCAGGGCAGCTCTGACTTTGACCTCACTCATGAAAAAAACTTCCAAAGGCTCAAGGTGAACCAGAAACCACAAAAGTGTGAAATGGATTGTGGAGATTGTAGAGAGTAGTGGAGTATGGGTGAGAAATTCAGGGTTTAGGATTTTTATTATGTTATAGATGGATACAAGATGGTGGATATGGGGTGTTGTCTTGAGTTCCTGTTTCTTCTTCTTCCTCTTTCTTCTTGGGTTTAGGTGGTATCTTGTGATTGGGTGGGAAAATCCTCACTGTGGGTCTTTAGGGGTCGGTTTTTGGGTTAGAAAGGAAAATAATTCAGGTGTCACTTCTTAATTGCGTAGCTTAGTTTTTGATTAGGTTTAAGAGGCCTTGTAACAGGAGGTTTTTGGCCATTTCTGTGCTGTTTTTCCTGCACACAAAGCCTGGTGCAGACAGCGTGCTGAAGTTTTGATAAGGTAACAATAAACAGAAGCTGAAGACTGAAAAATCCAAATTGTCTCTGGTTCCTGACACAGAACTGCTCCAGGAGGGTCTTTGGTTCCTGACACAGAACTGCTCCAGGAGGGCCTCCCCTGCCAGGCCAGCCCCAGGGAGTTCCCAGCTTGGGGCTCACAAACTCACACTCCACGATGGATGAAATCTCCCGTGAGAGAGCCTGGAAAATCAAAAATGCCTTTGCAGCATTGTTAAAGGTGGTGGCCAGGTCAGAGCTGGGTGAGCTCCTGGGCACCAGGGGCACCAGGGCACTTCTCCTCCCTGGGACGGTCCCTGGATGGCAGCTGGAGTGGCCTGGGGACCCTGGCTGTCCCCTGAGAGGTCACTGCAGCCACTGTGGTCCCCATGTAGGGTGGGGGACCCCAAAGTGCTCTCCAGGGTTTTGGGGACCCTTCCCCCCTCCCCTCTCCCCTCTGTGCTGCCTCTGCCCAGGAACTGCTGGGACTGCAAGGGGCCCATGGTCCCTGGGCTGTGCCAGCCCCAGGGTGGGCACAGCCCCAGGGCAGGGATTGTCCCCCAGGGCAGGGATTATCCCCTGTGCTGGGCATTCTGTGACACCTCCAGGGCTGTGTCCAGTTCTAGGCAAGAGAGACCTGGAGGGGCTGGAGCGTGACCAAGGCAGGGAACAGAGCTGGGAAGGGGCTGGAGAGTTCCTGAGGGAGCTGGGAAGGGAATGGAGAGTTCCTGAGGGAGCTGGGAAGGGAATGGAGAGTTCCTGAGGGAGCTGGGAGGGGGCTCATCCTGGAGCAAAGGAGTGCTCTGGGCTGGGGACAAGGTGGGCATGGGGCCCAGCTGAGACTCCCTGGGCTGGGAGGGCTTTTCCAGCCTCGGGATTTTGGGGATTCTGGGATTTCAGCTGAACCTGGGCAGTGCTGTTGTTTCCTGGAAAAGCAGCTAAGAGTTTTGCCAGGTTCCCATCACACACAGGAATTCCCTCAGCTGTTCCAGGCAGATCCCGAACTCAGGAATTCCTTCCTAAGTTTCAGCAATTGGGGTTTGGGGAGGTTTACACCCCAATTTCACTTTTACAGGTTTGTGCAGCTCTGGGGACCCAGCAGGCTCCTGGTGGCAGCAGAAGGGAGATGTGGAGGCTCCAAGAATTCCCTTCCCCGGGCCTGGGGAAGCACACCAGGAACCAGAACAGCCCCTTGGCCTCCTCATCCTCAGGGGGAATCCAGCTCTCCAGCTGGCACCTGGGCACCCCTGCTGCCTTTTGGCACCACGAGGAAGGAGATGCCCCTTGGCAGGCACATCCTTCTCTCTCTCAGGATTTTTCATAGAGCAGCACAGAGAGAAGAAAGAGAAAACAATTTCTGTTTCTGCTCCTTGTTTTCCCATGTGGAATGTGTTTGGAGAATTGTTTCCCTGGGGTGTTGCTTGGTTGGATTCTGGTGAGGATTGTTTGAGCCTAGTGGCCAATCCAACCCACCTGGGGCTGGGCTCAGAGAGGGACACCAGTTGTTAGATTTGGTAGTTTAAAAAGTAGGTTTGTTATTTTATTATCTCCTTTAAATAGTATATTAATGTATTATAGTACAGTTATAATAAAGAAATCATTCAGCCTCTGAGCTGAGTCAGACATCAGCATTTCTTCCCACCGGGCTCACCTGCATTTCCAACTGGTGCCCATGGCACAACTTTGGGAAGATGGCAGCAGATCCAAGAGCTGAATGTGGTGCCTTCAGTGTGAGCTTTCACATCTCCCAGACTCTGCAGTGCATTACACAGTCACACAGGTTATTTCCCAGACTCTGCAGTGCATTACACACTCACACAGATTATTCTCCACACTCTGCAGTGCATTACACAGTCACACAGATTATTCTCCAGACTCTGCAGTGCATTACACACTCACACAGATTATTTCCCAGACTCTGCAGTGCATTACACACTCACACAGATTATTTCCCAGACTCTGCAGTGCATTACACACTCACACAGATTATTCTCCACACTCTGCAGTGCATTACACAGTCACACAGATTATTCTCCAGACTCTGCAGTGCATTACACACTCACACAGATTATTCTCCAGACTCTGCAGTGCATTACACACTCACACAGATTATTTCCCAGACTCTGCAGTGCATTACACAGTCACACACTGCAGTTAAACACTGCATTACTGTGGAACTCTGAACTCCACACAAAGTGTCACCAAGCTCCCCTGGCAGCTCAGGCACACAGAACAATCCTTTTCCAGCCCCAGAACCAAGGGCACCAGGGCATTTCTCACTCCTCTGGGCTGTCTGCAGCAGAATTTACACTAAAGGTGCAAAGGTTTAACACACTGCATTCTCCTGTGTCACTGGTGCCTTGGTTAAATTCATCTTGTCCCTAAAGCAAAATAATCTCCCAACTTAGATAAGCAATTTAAACACCAAGGATATACTTGTTAAAGTACATGTACACATATAGTGTATATTATATATATACATTACCAAAATGTGCTTAAGAAAACTTAAGGTGACATTACTGACACTGAATAAAAATTAATAAAAATGGAATAAAACATGAAATCTTCAAATGAGTAAGAATTAGACCTGACCCTGAATAAACTTAAGAACAATCAACCTTAACCGAGATCAATCCTAACCGAAAAATGCTCTTAATTAACTCAATGGAATAATAAAACATAAGATTACAATGAAAATAACAACAGGATAGATTTACTGGAGAAACTAAAAACTATAAAAGTGTGAGAACTCTTTTCTATGTGACTCCGAGTCCATCCTGGGTGTAGCCACAGCCAGGCTCTTGTGCTGCCCAAGGTGAATCCTGTGAAGGACTTGTAATAAATCCCTGCTTTTTGCTTTGACTCTGCTCCAGGTCTGCCTCACAAGGCATCAGCAGTGCCAGGCACAGCTTTCCTGGAGAAAATCAAATAAATTAGGAACTCTCCCATTCAGGTTTTGTGGTGGAGCAGCTCCTCCAAAACGCCTCATTCCTGGCACGGGGCTCTTTGCTTCCTGCAGCACACACGGATTCTGCTCCTCACCTTCTCCAGGTGTCCCTGCTCCCGTTCCCGTGCTGGAATCCTGGAGCCATGGGAGGTCTCTGTTGGCACTGGGGGCACAGAGCAGCTCCGTGGCTGCTGCCAGGGCTGGAGCCAGGTGCCCAGGGTGGCCCTGGGAGGGTCTGGGTCACCTGCAGGGAGCGGGGAGCGATGCCTTGTGAGGATGGAGCAGGATTAAAGGATTTATTAAATTTATCTCCTCATGGACCCACCTCAGGCAGCAGCAGAGCCCAGCCAGGGCTGCACCCAAATGACCCAAAATGTCCCAAAATGCACGAGCGCTCCCGGGGCTCTCCCTGGGATCAGTTCTGCTCCATTGGCACCTTGGAGTTCATTGTCCCATTCCAGCTCCAGCCCATCAGTCCCACCCTGCTTGTTTTTCTCTCTCCAGCCCACGCTGTTTGTGCTCCTGGGCTGAGGTTTGGATCATTTGTCCTTGGTGCCCAGCTGGAGCAGGAATTGTTTTGTGTCCCTGCTCTGTGCACAGAGCTCACCATCCCCTGATATAAATCCCAGACCCACACACTGAAGCAGCACAGAATGTGAAAAATAGAAAAGCCAAACCTGAGCTATCAAAAGAATAACACCCAGGAATGCGCCATACAAGTAAAACTCTTATAAAAGAAAAGCCTTGTAATGTCATAGCCTACTAATTCAACAAAGCTAACAGCTAATCTATTTGTTCCCATGAAAAAATTAAAAAAAAAAAGATCAGTTAACACAAAAATTTATTCTTGTGAGGAAAATAAGTTTACACCTACAAAACCAAGAAATTGGTCCCATAAGAATCAATAAAGAGGATATGTAAACTGTCCAAGAATAAAGAGATTTCATAAACATGTAAAATGCCTCTCACTAACCAATAAATTGAGTAACAAGAAAACTACTGGCCAATTAAACACAAAGTATGTAACAACTGTATGAAAATGAATGATGTGCATAAAGAATAAACTTTTCTACATAAAGACAAATCTACTTATTAATACTAAAAATGAATCTACTTATTAATGCAGCACAGGAGGAGCAGGCTGAGGACAAGCCCAGGGCCCTGTGGGTGGCACCTGCAGCCTCCAATTTGGCTTTAATTAAGATTCGTGACTTAATGAGCTGCCACTCAATTCTACGGGGGAAGAAAAATCCCCTAAAAAATTCCAGGTGCACATGTAGGGGAAACACAAAACTGCAAAAGTTGTAAAACTACCTCGAGGACCGAAATCCCATAAATTCAATGTTTGAAGTGGCCTGAAGTTGGGATAAAGGCCAAGGCAGGGCTCTCCCCTCCTCGGGAGGAATTTTTGCACCTCCAGGAGTTTGGGTTGGGTTTGGCACGGGGGGACTGCACTGCTGGAATTTCTGAATTTTCAGCCTGAATCCGTGGGGAAAGAGGCAAAAATGAGCCTGATTGAAACCTGGTTTAAAGCAGCTGCTGGCACTTGTGAGCCTGTGGCTGGGCTGGGCCAAGCTGGAATTTCTGCTCTGGTTCTTCTCAATTTTCAATCCAAACCCATGCAAAAAGAGACAAGAAAGGAGCCAGGCTGGGTGAAGTTGAAAGCAGGTCAGCTCATGGTGTGGCTCCTCATAGGGAGATGGGAAAAGGGGCTGAAATTAACTGGTAAAATTAACTGGCAAAATTAACTGGTGAAATAAACTGGTAAAATTAACTGGTAAAATTAACTGCTGAAATTAACTGGTAAAATTAACTGGTAGAATTAACTGGTGAAATAATCTGGTAAAATTAACTGGTAAAATTAACTGGTGAAAGAAACTGGTAAAATTAACTGGTAAAATTAACTGCTGAAATTAACTGGTAAAATTAACTGGTAGAATTAACTGGTGAAATAATCTGGTAAAATTAACTGGTAAAATTAACTGGTGAAAGAAACTGGTAAAATTAACTGGGAAAATTAACTAGTGAAATAAACTCGTGAAATCAACTGGTGAAATCAAATGGTGAAGTTAACTGGTGAAACAAACTGGTGAAACAAACTGCTAAAATTAACTGGCAAAATTAACTGGTAAAATAAACTTGTGAAATCAACTGGTGAAATTAACTGGTAAAATTAACTGGTGAGACAAACTGGTAAAATCAACTGGCAAAATTAACTGGTGAGACAAACTGGTTTGTCTTACTCAGGCCACTGATTTTGGTCGGTTTTTCTGGAATTTTTGGGAATTTTGTCAGAATGGTGAAATTTAGGTGTAAACATCAAATGTAGCAACTTCAGCCCAAGTAGTGCAACCACCACCCCAAGAGGTCCCCCCAGGTTTGGTGGTGACATTTCTCAAGACCAAATTGTCACATTTGGACCTTCTGGCACTGAAGAATTGCAATTAAAAATTAAATTTTTATTTCGTTTTTAAAGAAGGTCATTTCTTTACAGGACCATATATTTTACTATATTATTTAAGATATGTTTAATTTTCTAGTCAGTAACTAGAAAGGTTTTATTCAGCTTCTTTGAGGGATTAATCCTTAAAATCCGTTTGTGGAGAGGCAGGGATGTATTTTTAAAAATACTACCGGGTTTTTTAAACCACTTTATTTTCTTTTCAATCAAAATGTACTGAATAGATACAGGTGGAGAAATTTTTTTTCTTATTTTTTAGGCTGCCAGTGTTTAACTGAGAACCATGTGCACAGGATGTGTCGGAATATCTTTGACGCCAGGCAGGAAGAATTGTTACTTATCCCGAGGTTTCCCTGCTCAGATTAATTTGATTTTTTTATTTTTCGAATGGGGAACATTTATTCACTGAAATCGGAATGGATTAAATACTAAAAAAAATTAAAATAAAATAAAAACAACACAAAAAAAAAAACCAAAATAAAACCAACAAAAAAGCCCAAAAAAAAACATAAACAGAGGGAAAATTCGAATGATGCTTTCCAGAGGTGAAGGGGTGGCTTTGCATGTGTGGACACAGAAGTGGCTGGAGGATCCGTGGGCCGCAGGGGTCCCTAAGGGAAACTTTTCGCGCTGGCAGCTCCGGGAATTGCCGGAGCCCGGGGCAGAGGATGCGCTGCGCACCGAGCAGAGGAGCGCAGCTGACCCGGGAGCCTCCGGAGCTGCAGCCCTTTGTGTTTATACTTTTGAAATATCTCCATTGTGATGCAAATGCTGATTTTCAATCCGAAAAAAAAAAAAAAAGAGAGAGAGAGAAATAAAAAAAAAAATAAATCTCTTTCTCCCTGCGCAAACTGTTGTAGGAAGCGAGCTTAAATCCAAATGTTCCCATTGAGGGTCGGGGTTTCTCTCCCTCCTTGTTTTCTGGCAAACGGCCGCTATCAATTGAGCTGCTTTTCTATTTATCCACGCCTTGACACTTCCAGCCTGAAGTGTCACGAACGCCTGAATTTTAAGAATATCTTGAACTCACCGTCGGGCACGTTTGTGGGCAGAGGGGGTAAGGGAACTTCAGTCCTTTTATTCTCCTTTTAGACCCGAAATCCCCTCTCCGAGTCGCATCAAAGGCTTCCTCATTAGCGGATATTCATGGAAATCGTATCTCGAGAGGAGGAATAACTGAATGAAAGGCATAAATTCGGGGCTGATATTGCAGGCTTTCACCGGGCCGGGGGGTTTTATGTTTATTGTCCCAATTCTGCGGGGCCCGCCCCGGGTTTGAGCGGAGTTTGGGGCGGCGCGGGCGTTGTGCTGCCCGACAGTTTTGATGCCTTTCATGTGGATCGGGTTAAAAGTGTTTTTACTGTATCCCTCTGGATGCAGTTCTGAAGAAACATTTCTCCTGCCAAAATACACACGCAGGCTGGGATTAAAAGGGCTGAAACCTACCACCAAGTTCTTACCGCCCTCCCACCATCATTAGACTAAATCCGCCGTCATTCCAGATTCATTTTTCCCTTATTCATCTGTCCAACTAATTCCTGCTGCATTCACCGGGCTTACATCTTAATCTTTTCTGTTACATAGAGAATACATAATGAAAAGCTGCATTTTCTGGGTACATGCACACATTTGGAGCGGATGAACCATATGTGAAGTGACATACAATGCTGAATGGGGGCTGAATGGTGTCCAGTGCTAAAAACAGTGCAAGTCCAGGAACAAAAAGCAGGAGAACAAGAGCCCTGTGCTGGGCTTGCCTCGCTCGAACACCAGGGGATTCGCCGCTAAAACATGGGTATAATTTCACTGTTTTCACTCACACAAGCTGTGGGAAAGGAGTCACCATCTGATGTTTGATTGTGCTGGATATGTTTTTGGCAGTAGCCTTGTAGCCCGCATTGAAGGGAGAAAAAGGGGGGGAAAGAATGGAGCTGCATTTGCCGGCTTGGATTTGGCGTCTGGCGGGAGGCAGGGCTGGAGCAGCCACCTGAGAGCGCTGCCCTTTCCTCCTTTCCTTTCCTTTCCTTTCCTTTCCTTTCCTTTCCTTTCCTTTCCTTTCCTTTCCTTTCCTTTCCTTTCCTTTCCTTTCCTTTCCTTTCCCTTTCCCTTTCCCTTTCCCTTTCCCTTTCCCTTTCCCTTTCCCTTTCCCTTTCCCTTTCCCTTTCCCTTTCCCTTTCCCTTTCCCTTTCCCTTTCCCTTTCCCTTTCCCTTTCCCTTTCCCTGGCTCTGCCTCCCCCGGGGGATTTTCCCCTCCTGCCGGTCCCTGTTGGGGACAAGACCAGAGGTGGCCTCGGCTCTTGTCCCTTGTCCCCAACCCCTGGGGCAGAGAGAGGGAATGGGAAGGGAAGGGAAGGGAAGGGAAGGGAAGGGAAGGGAAGGGAAGGGAAGGGAAGGGAAGGGAAGGGAAGGGAAGGGAAGGGAAGGGAAGGGAAGGGAAGGGAAGGGAAGGGAAGGGAAGGGAAGGGAAGGGAAGGGAAGGGAAGGGAAGGGAAGGGAAGGGAAGGGAGCGGCTCCTGCAGCCCCCGCCCCCGGCAGCCCCGCTTAGCTCGGGCTTGGTGAGAGAGGAGCATCTGCTTAAATCCCCTCAAGTTCAGACGGGCTGAGCTGAGCGCTGCCGAGCTGGGGATGCACTGAGGCTCAGCCTGAGGAGGAGAGGCTCCGGCAGCTGCTCTGCTCCCGACCTGCGGTGATCCCCCCGGCCGAGCCAACAGCAGCCCCGGCCGTTCATCCCGGCTGCGGGCTCGGGGAGAGGCACCGCGCTGCTGTGCCGGGGCACCGTTCCCGAGCATCCCGGCGCTGTGGCCCGGCTCAGCTCCAGCTCTGGGACGGGGGCATCGCCCCTCCTGCAGCCCCAGGTCACCCCTCAGGGGAAGCAGCAGCCCTCGTGGGGGGGTTCGGACAGAGGCGCTGGCTCCCAGATTTTCTCATGTTAGAAATGGTATCGTTTGAGAATCCCAGAAATCCAGAGTCCCAGAATCCTAGAAACCCAGAAACCCAGAATTCCAGAACCCTAGAAACCCAGAAACCCAGAATTCCAGAAACCCAGAATTCCAGAACCCTAGAATCCCAGAGTCCCAGAATCCCAGAATGCCAGAAACCCAGAATCTCAGCTGAAATCCCAGAATCCCAGAGTCCCAGAAACCCAGAGTCCCAGAATCCTGGAATCCCAGAATAATTTGGGCTGGAAGGGACCGCAAAGCTCAGCCAGCTCCAACCCTGCCCCTCCACTCTGCCAGGTTTATCAGAGCAGGAATACTGGGATGTTCCCCAGCACTGCCAGAGCAGGAGGATTGGGATGTTCCCCAGCACTGCCAGAGCAGGAGGATTGGGATGTTCCCCAGCACTGCCAGAGCAGGAGGATTGGGATGTTCCCCAGCACTGTCAGAGCAGGAGAATTGGGATGTTCCCCAGCAGTGCTGGAGCAGAATTGGGATGTTCCCCAGCAGTGCTGGAGCAGAATTGGGATGTTCCCCAGCACTGTCGGAGCAGAATTGGGATGTTCCCCAGCACTGCCAGAGCAGGAGTGAGATGTTCCCCAGCACTGTCGGAGCAGGAACATCAGCAGCTGCTCCAGAGGGACCGAGCGGGGCTGGGGCCTCTCTCCCGCCCGGAGCGGCGCGGCCCGGGGCGCCAAGGAGCCGCTGGGAGGGGAGGAGCTGCGGGTGGGACGGGTGGGACATGGGATGGGTGGCATGGGTGGCATGGGTGACACAGGTGGACAGTAGGACAGTGGGACGGGTGGGACAGTGGGACATTGGGACAGATGGGATGGGTGGGATGGATGGGACAGATGGGACAGGTGGGACAGGTGGGATGGATGGGATGGATGGGATGTGTGGGACGGGTGGGACAGGTGGGATGGTTGGGACAGGTGGGACAGGTGGGAAGCGCTGCGTCCTGCCCGGCCAGAGCAGCTCTGCCGAGGAGCAGCAGCAGCAGGAGGAGGAAGAGGAGGAGGAGGAGGACGAGGAGGAGGACGAGGAGGAGGAGGAGGACGAGGAGGAGGACGAGGAGGAGGAGGAGAAGCGGCCCCGGCCGCGGAGGAGCCGCGGTTTTCCCGCAGCTCCTCCTGCGTGCCGGGATCTCTCCAGCAGGTGGAGATCTCAAAGCGGGCTTGTGCGCCCGAGGAAGCGCTTCCCAAAACAAAGCCCAGACGGACAAATCCTGGCAAGAAAAAGTTTCACGAAAGCGGCCGGGGGGAAAGGCCCGGGGAAGGAGCCGCTTTTCCAGCTGTACCCGAGCTTCCCTTCCCGGCGGGCCGGCCGCCCTTTGCTAGAGGAGGGATACGTGCTGTGCAGGAATGAATCTTCTTTTTGCAGGGTTTTTTTCCTCCTTCCATAGGGTGCAGTGGGCTAATGGAAGCGTATAATTACCGTGTTAGTATTAGGGAGCAATATAGGCGCAATAAATTAAGGCCGCTTTGCAATTAGAACGATGAACACAGCTGTGGAGACAAACGGCATATGTGCTAATTAAATAATTTGTCACTTGACTGTTAAGCAAACAATGCGGGCTCTTTCCATCGCGAGCTCGGTCCCTGGCTGCGGATGGGCCGTGAACGGCCCGGGGGGACAGAAACCGATCCCGCCTTGGGAACGATCCCGGTTTGCACCTCGGAGGGAGCCGAGACCCCAGGGTGCCCCAGGCGGGGCTGGCACGGGCTGGAGACCACCAGCCCAGCCCTGCCCAGGCAGGGACCCTGCAGCAGGGACACAGGAACGTGCCCAGGGGGTTTGGGAGGTCTCCAGAGGTGCCCAGGGGGTTTGGGAGGTCTCCAGAGGTGCCCAGGGGGTCTGGGAGGTCTCCAGAGGTGCCCAGGGGGTTTGGGAGGTCTCCAGAGGTGCCCAGGGGGTCTGGGAGGTCTCCAGAGGTGCCCAGGGGGTTTGGGAGGTCTCCAGAGGGGGAGACTCCAGCCCCTGCCTGGGCAGCTCTTCCAGGGCTCTGCCCCTCCAGGGAAGGAAGTTCTTCCTCAGGCTGGGCTGGAACTGCCGTGGTTTAGTTCCTGGCCATTGCTCCTTGTCCTGTCACTGGCACCACTGAGCAGAGCCTGGCACCATCCTGGCACCCCTGGAGAGATGTGGATGGATGGAGAGGGCATTTGGGGTGTCTGTGCTGGGCTGGAGGACCCGTGGGCAGCTCCCGGCAGAGCAGAGCCCATTCCCTGCTTCCCTGATCCAGGGCTCCTGGCTGGGGATGCTCTGAGCTCCTGAAAGAAGCTGGGCTTTTCCAGCAGGGGAGAAGCAGAACCAAGCAGGATCCCCCCACCTGCAGGGAGCTGTGACACTCGTCCTGAGGCACAGCATCCCAGCTGGGCCTCAGGGGGAAATCCTGCCTCAGGTTTAGTTTTTCTATTTTTCAGGTTCTGTGCTGCTTTAGTGAGCAGTTCTGGGCTTCATATCAGGGCTTGGTGAGCTCTGCACAGAGCAGGGACACAAAACAATTCCTGCTCCAGCTGGGCACCAAGGACAAATGATCCAAACCTCAGCCCAGGAGCACAAACAGCGTGGGCTGGAGAGAGAAAAACAAGCAGGGTGGGACTGATGGGCTGGAGCTGGAATGGGACAATGAACTCCAAGGTGCCAATGGAGCAGAACTGATCCCAGGGAGAGCCCCGGGAGCGCTCGTGCATTTTGGGACCATTTTGGGTCATTTGGGTGCAGCCCTGGCTGGGCTCTGGTGCTGCCCAAGGTGGATCCATGAGGAGATCCTTGAATAAATCCTTGAATAAATCCTTGAATAAATTCCTGCTTTATTCTGTGGCTCTGCCCAGCCCTGCTCCAGGGCAGCCTCACAAGGCATCACCACCACAGGGAAAAGAGGGAATTGGGCATTTCCAGACCCACTGGAGTGGATAATTGGCCCCGCTGCTCTCGGCACTGCTGGATCCCAGAGCATGACCAGGATTTGATCCTCCCAGAGCCCCTGGGCTGCCCTGGAGCCCTGGCAGCTGGCAGGGACTGGGGAGGAGCAGGGTGAAGCCCCTGGGGCAGTCTGGGAGAGCAGGGCTGTGACAGCAGCAGGAGCAGCAGCACAGGCTGGGCCGGGGTGCCAGGTTCGGTGAGGGGCAGCTCTGGGGCTCTGCAGGTTGCCCCAAACAGGGCCAAGATTTCCCTGGCTGGTGTTGACACTTTCTGCATCAGTGCCCGCAGCTGGTCACCTTTTAGTGGCATTAATTATCAGTTAATTCTTGTCTGTAATCACCAAACCGTGTCTGTGCAGCCTCAGCCCCTCTGTTCCTGCAGCCACTTCAGGCAGGTGAGGAAATCACCTGGAACTGTTCAGTGGAGGCCTGGAGGTGGCACTGAGTGCTCTGGGCTGGGGACAAGGTGGGCATGGGGCCCAGCTGGGACTCCCTGGGCTGGGAGGGCTTTGCCAGCCCCGGGGATTTGGGGATTCTGTGTGGGGGGTTGCTCTGGGAAGTCCTGGCTACATCCCATGGGCTGAAGTCCCTCATGGGGACACTGCAGTGAGTGGTAGAATTCCAGAGATCCCAAATCCCCGGGGCTGGCAAAGCCCTCCCAGCCCAGGGAGTCCCAGCTGGGCCCCATGCCCACCTTGTCCCCAGCCCAGAGCACTCAGTGCCACCTCCAGGGGACACCTGCAGGGATGGGCACTGCAAAGCTCCCTGGGCAGCCCCTGCCAGGGCCTGAGCACCCTTTCCATGGGGAAATTCCTGCTGCTGTCCCAGCTGAGCCTGCCCTGGCCCAGCCTGAGGCCGTTCCCTCTCCTCCTGTCCCTGTTCCCTGGAGCAGAGCCCGACCCCCCGGCTGTCCCCTCCTGGCAGGAGCTGTGAGAGCCACAAGGTCCCCCTGAGCCTCCTTTGCTCCAGCTCAGCCCCTTCCCAGCTCCCTCAGGAACTCTCCATTCCCTTCCCAGCTCCCTCAGGAACTCTCCAGCCCCTTCCCAGCTCCCTCAGGAACTCTCCATTCCCTTCCCAGCTCCCTCAGGAACTCTCCATTCCCTTCCCAGCTCCCTCAGGAACTCTCCATTCCCTTCCCAGCTCCCTCAGGAACTCTCCAGCCCCTTCCCAGCTCCCTCAGGAACTCTCCATTCCCTTCCCAGCTCCCTCAGGGACTCTCCAGCCCCTTCCCAGCTCCCTCAGGAACTCTCCATTCCCTTCCCAGCTCCTCAGGAACTCTCCAGCCCCTTCCCAGCTCCCTCAGGAACTCTCCATTCCCTTCCCAGCTCCCTCAGGAACTCTCCAGCCCCTTCCCAGCTCCCTCAGGAACTCTCCATTCCCTTCCCAGCTCCCTCAGGAACTCTCCAGCCCCTTCCCAGCTCCTCAGGAACTCTCCATTCCCTTCCCAGCTCCCTCGGTCTCTCCTTCTCTCGGGAGGGGCTGATTGCAGCAGGAACGAGCGGTGAAATCGGGATGTGTGGAGCACAGCGCCCAGCACAGCCCGCAGCCGCTCCTCCCCAGCTTCCCCAGGGCACTCCTGGCTCTGGGGCACCCGGGACAGAATTCCCTCTGCCCTGCACGGAACCATTTCCCGCTGCCGGCCCTCCCGGGGCTGTTGGGAGGTGCGGGGCAGGAGGAGCCCGCGGCCCTCGGGGACAGCGCGGGGCTGGGAGAAGGAGCGAGGGGCGGCAGCGCAGCCCTTGGAGAGACATTTTCTGATGAGTATTTTGGGAAACCTCCTGGTAATCCCCAGTCAATCTGCATGCTAATAGAGGTCATTTACCAAAGCGGAGTACCGGGGGAAGCTTTGCATAATAACCACGGGAGTTTGATTCGATACTAAAACTTTTCAACTGTTCCATCAAAGGCAGAGCTGAATTTCTGCGGGGGGAAAAATGGCATTGAATGCAGGAGTGAATCTGGACACAGTTAAAGGGAGCTCTTTTTGATCAATTAGACCTCTCCGTGATGTCATCTTTATTACTTATTCTAATGAGATGGGGGTTGTAAAAAGGATTGGGGAGCGAAATCCATTGATAATCTCCTTAGCACCGGGGATAATATCCGGGGTTTCTCCCCCACATCGAGAGCCCTAAGCTGCTCTAATATACTTTAAGGCTTCTCAGTATCTCCCTGTTCTGAAGGAAGATGATTTTTCTCTCTCTCTCTGGTGGGTGGAGGGCTGCTCCCGCTCTGAATCGCTGGCGGAGACATTTCCAGCTGCACTTGTTTTTATTCCGCGCTGGTTTTTGTGCACAAAAGGCCGGGTTTGACCCGGCCCGGCGCTGCCTGCTGCCGGGGCTCCAAACGCCTCCCGCCCCGAAAAGCGATAAAAACACCCAAAAGAGGGAATCCGCGGCTCTGGCCCGGGATCTTTGTGCTCGGGTCTTCCTGAGTGGCCCCAGCAGAGAGATCCCGAAGGCTCTGGAAAGCGCCGAGCAGAAGGATCCGGGCTCGCGGGGAATAAAGGGAATAAAGGGAATGCAAAGCGCGGGGCGGCCACGGGCACCGCTCGGTGTGTCCGACACGGAAACGGGCACCGGGCTAAAGGAGGAAAAAGCAAGGAGGGAAAGAGAAAGGAAGGAAGGAGACAGAGAAGGAAGAGTAAAAGAAAGAAGGAAGGAAAGAAGGAGAGAAGGAAAAAGAAAGGGAGAAAGAAAGAGAAAAAACAAAGAGAAATGCAGAAAGAGAGAACTGGGGAAGGGAAGGGAAGGGAAGGGAAGGGAAGGGAAGGGAAGGGAAGGGAAGGGAAGGGAAGGGAAGGGAAGGGAAGGGAAGGGAAGGGAAGGGAAGGGAAGGGAAGGGAAGGGAAGGGAAGGGAAGGGAAGGGAAGGGAAGGGAAGGGAAGGGAAGGGAAGGGAAGGGAAGGGAAGGGAAGGGAAGGGAAGGGAAGGGAAGGGAAGGGAAGGGAAGGGAAGGGAAGGGAAGGGAAGGGAAGGGAAGGGAAGGGAAGGGAAGGGAAGGGAAGGGAAGGGAAGGCAAGGCAAGGCAAGGCAAGGCAAGGCAAGGCAAGGCAAGGCAAGGCAAGGCAGGAAAGGAAAGGAAAGGAAAGGAAAGGAAAGGAAAGGAAAGGAAAGGAAAGGAAAGGAAAGGAAAGGAAAGGAAAGGAAAGGAAAGGAAAGGAAAGGAAAGGAAAGGAAAGGAAAGGAAAGGAAAGGAAAGGAAAGGAAAGGAAAGAAGGAAAGGAAAGGAAAGGAAAGGAAAGGAAAGGAAAGGAAAGGAAAGGAAAGGAAAGGAAAGGAAAGGAAAGGAAAGGAAAGGAAAGGAAAGGAAAGGAAAGGAAAGGAAAGGAAAGGAAAGGAAAGGAAAGGAAAGGAAAGGAAAGGAAAGGAAAGGAAAGGAAAGGTGCAGCAGGCGGGGACGGCGCCGTGTCCAGCCCCTGTCCCTGTCCCCATCCCTGTCCCCATCCCTGTCCCTGTCCCATCCCTGTCCCTGTCCCATCCCTGTCCCTGTCCCTGTCCCTGCCGTCCCTCTGCAGGCCTGGGAACAGCCCGGAGTGGGGCCGTGGGGACACCAGCCTGGGTGACACAGCAGTGCCAGCACAGGGGTGGCACCCCTGGCAACTGCCCGGGGATCCCCAGTGTGAGACCATGGAAATGGATCCCCTTGGGATCCCCAGTGTGGGGTCACAGCAATGGATCCCCAGTGTGAGACTGTGTAAATGGATCCCTGCAGGATCCCTGGTGTGAGACCATGGAAATGGATCCCCAGTGTGAGACTGTGTAAATGGATCCCTGCAGGATCCCAAGTGTGGGGTCACAGCAATGGATCCCCAGTGTGAGACTGTGTAAATGGATCCCTGCAGGATCCCCGGTGTGGGATCACAGCCCCAGCTCCCCAGGGGTCCCCGGTGTTCCCCAGCTCCCCAGGGGTCCCCTCTGGGGGCTCTGCAGCCCTCACAGGGGGATGCCCGGGCCCATCCCAGCATTTTGCTCTTCGAGGCCCCTTGGGAGCAGCTCGGGCCCTTGGCATCCTGGCACTGCTCCTCCGGCGAGCCCGGGAGAGCGCGGTGCCAGCGCTGGTGGCCGGGCAGTGCCAGGGCAGGGCTCGGCCGTGCCAGCAGTCCCTGTCCCTGTGCCCGCGGGCACGGCTCTGCCCCATCTGCCCGGCCCAGACAATGCTGCCACAGTGCCCCTGCGGCTCGTGAGGACAACAGAAGTGCCAATTAATGAAGAGCTGTCAGATGCTGCCAGGGCTCACGGGCCCAGGCGGGGACCCGACTGCCACCGTGGTGGGCAGGAGGACAAGGCAAGGGCTCTCAATCGGTTTAGGGTCTTAAAAGCAGTGACTCACCAACAGACAGCCACTGGTTTTGTGGCCGGGCGATAATTATTGCATTGTTCGGGGGTGTCAATGCCACTCTGTTCCTGGCAGTGGCCTCGTCCCTCACCAATGATTTCTATGGAATGAAGGCGATAAATCCCAGAGGAGCGTTCCTGGGGACGGGCCTGCAGCGGGCGCGGGGCAGCTCAGGGGAAAAGCTGATTTCCAGAAAAGGAACCAAATCCTGAGCCTTCCCCTCGCTGAGTCCTCGTGGGCTTCACCCAACACCCGAAGGGGCTGCAATGGAGAGCATAAAAATATCCCGATATCCTCTGAGTTCCCTGGCCTGACGCAGCCAGGATGGAATTTCTGCCCTGGGAATGGGCTCCCAAACCCGCAAACCAGGGGGAGGAGTGCCCCCCACACAGCAAGAAGGAGCCCCGACCCCATTTCCGTGGGAGCTGCCAGCCCGTGTGGGGCTGAGCCCCTGCTGCTGCTCCAGGGATGCTCTGGGGGAGCAGGGCCGCTGCTGCCCTGCGGGGATTGGGCTGCCAGCCCTGCCAGGGGTCCCGCTGCAGGATGAAGAGCCGTGGGCAGGAAGCCTGGGAAGCCAGGTCCATTCCTGCCCTTCCACCCCGGACAAACGGGCACAGAGCAGTTCATTCCGGAGCTGGTGCCAGCCCAGGTGGGAGCCGCGGCTCCCCGAGATGTCCCCAGCGGGGAAGGGTGGCTCGGGCACATCCCAAAGCCCCCGAAACAGCGCCGAGAGGAGCGGCCGGGGCAGCACCCGGGGCTCCGTGTGCCCTCCCAGGGCTGCCCCGTGCCCCGGGAATCCCTGGCCGTGCCCGGCAGCTGCCCAGAGCCCGGGCATCCCCCCGCCCCGGGCACCTCCAGGGCTCCGTGGCAGCCTCGGCTCCGCCGCATCTGCCGAAGGCAGCGCGTCCCCCCGGCTCTGCCCGCTGCCCTCCCGCTGCCGGGGACCCTGGTGCCTTCTTTCAATGCTTGTTTTCTTTCTGCTGCAGACAGCCCCGCTTCTCTGCGGGGAGAAAGGCCCCGTTTGTGGGGCGCAGCTGCATCTCAAAGGTACATTGTTGGCCAGTTATGAATTTGCATGCCTTTACTCATGTGTGGAAACAGGAGAATTCTCTTGCTTTTTTAATCGAAATTGATGTTATTCCTCTGCCAGTGGTACCCGAGGAACCGTTTTGTTCCATTTCCTCTCCTTTCATGCAGCCCTATTTATGTTTCGATCTGGTTTGCTGCCACCAGGAATCATTGTCATTGCCACCGGTGGCTCGGCCGGCCAAGTCCAGCAGCTGTGTGTTTAATGCCTCCCCTCACTAAGGTTTATTTCCTTGACAACATGAGCTTGTTTGAAGCAACTTTCCTCCCTTTAAGAAGAAAGAAAGAAAGAAAAAGTCCCTTTCCAATGTTGCTTTTTATTTTTTCCTATTTTCCTCTTTTTTTCCCCCCCATTTTTTTATGTTCCTTTCCTCTCTAGCTGGCAGGCAGGAGCGGGAGGCTGGGCTGTGAATCCCGGGGTACCCCCGGTTATTCTCGCCGGTCCCCGCGTCCCCCCGCGCCAGCAGCTCCTCGGTCCCCAAAGGAACACCTAGGTGGCCAAAGGGGACCCGCTGACCTCTATATCCTGTTCCTTTCTCCGCGCTTTGCCGCCGCTTTCCCGGATAAAAGGCGAGAGTGAGAGATAATTAACAAAAAACATGGCCCTGGGACAATGAAACAACTGGCCTTGGCCAGCCAGAAATTTATCCTGGTTTTCTAGGTGAACTTTCTCCCATCAATCTTCCCTTTAAGCCCCGTGTTGGTGGAAGCAATGGGAGCAGCCCTCCCCTCCCCCGAGCAAATGCTTTCTTTTGAGGGGAACAAAACCCGCACCGGCCGGGGCCCAGCTAAAATCTGGGTGGCATCGCGCGGCCGCACAAAGCCCGCACTGTTCCGGGCCGGGCCGGGCTTTTACAGCCGGGGAGGGGAGCGCCTCAATGGGCCGCGATGGAACAATCCCGGGATTCAGGCCACAAACCCATCCTCTGTTCCGCACAAAGGCAGCGCGGCACGGCGCGGCGGGCGGCACGCAAAGGCAGTGCTGGGGGAGCCCCGGATTCCGAGAGATTTGGGGTGCTGGGGGAGCCCCGGATTCCGAGAGATTTGGGGTGCTGGGGGAACCCCCAGTTCAGAGAGATTTGGGGTGCTGGGGGAACCCCCAGTTCAGAGAGATTTGGGGGTGCTGGGGGAGCCCCGGAACTCAGAGAGATTTGGGGGTGCTGGGGTAACCCCGGATTCGGGGAGATTTGGGGGTGCTGGGGGAACCCCCAGTTCAGAGAGATTTGGGGTGCTGGGGGAACCCCCAGTTCAGAGAGATTTGGGGTGCTGGGGGAGCCCCGGAACTCAGAGAGATTTGGGGTGCTGGGGGAACCCCGGATTCGGGGAGATTTGGGGTGCTGGGGGAGCCCCGGAACTCAGAGAGATTTGGGGGTGCTGGGGTAACCCCGGATTCGGGGAGATTTGGGGGTGCTGGGGGAACCCCGGATTCGGAGAGATTTGGGGTGCTGGGGTAACCCCGGATTCGGAGAGATTTGGGGGTGCTGGGGGAGCCCCGGAACTCAGAGAGATTTGGGGGTGCTGGGGTAACCCCGGATTCGGAGAGATTTGGGGGTGCTGGGGGAACCCCGGATTCGGAGAGATTTGGGGGTGCTGGGGAAACCTCGGAATTCAGAGAGATTTGGGGGTGCTGGGGGAACCCCGGAATTCAGAGAGCTTTGGGGGATGCTGGGGTTTGATCCCAGATTTCAGAGTGCTCTGAGGGATGCTGGGGTGTTACCCCGGATTTCAGAGCTCTTTGGGGGATCCCTGGGGTGTGACCCTGGATTTCAGAACTTTGGGGGATGCTGGGGGGGTAACCCCAGATTTCAGAGCGTTGGGGGATGCTGGAGTGTTACCCCAGCTCTGCAGAGCGCTCTGGGGGATGCTCGGGAGTGATCCCGGATTTCAGAGCGCTCTGGGGGATCCCTGGGCTGTGATTCCAGATTTCAGAGTGCTCTGGGGATGCTGGAGTGTGATCCCAGATTTCAGAGCTTTGGGGGTGCTGGGGGGTAACCCCGGATTTCAGAGCTCTGGGGGATCCCTGGGGTCTGACCCCGGATTTCAGAGCTTTGGGGGTGCTGGGGTGTCACCCCGGCTCTCAGAGCGCTCTGGGTGATCCCTGTGGTGTCACCCCGGCTTTGAAAGCACTCTGGGGGATCCGCGGGGTGCTCTCCCATCCTCGGGTGTCCGTGCAGCTCCGGGAGCCCCGGGACGCTCCGTGCCAGGGCGGACGGGCAATGCCCAGGGGCGCGGCGTGCCCGCTCCCAAAGGCGCCAGGCACGCAGAAACGGTGGGCGCCGGGCTCGGCAGCGGGCGGACAACGCGGCCCCACTTCAGGTCCCCTCGAGAGGGTATTATGGGCAGGGAAAATATTTGTGCTCTGAAGATGACACTCTCCATTCCTTAATGGCTCTCAGGCGGCGCCCAGAAGCGCGGGCCGCGCTCTCCTGGCGCTCGTCCGCTGCTTCCCAATGAATGCGGCCTGCCGGGGAAACGCATCCCTTTTTCCGCGGCCGAGACAATTCCATTGTGTGCACCTACTTGAGAGGAGGGAAAGGTGAATATGAGGCCATGGGCCATTGTAAATTCCCACTGAAACACCAGCTGAAAGAGCGCCCCTCCAATAAATTAAAGAGGCTTTCCGCCCGTTGGGAGAGGCGCGGTCAGGCTTGAGGGGGAGAATTTGGGGCAGAAATTTAGGATCACTTTTTTGTCCAGCTCTATTAGCATATACAAAAAAAAAAAACCAAAACAAAACAAACCAAAAAACCCCCAAAAAACCAAAACAAAATAAAATATCCCAACCCCCCCCCCAAAAAAAATTTCCTTTAAAAAGCTTGGCCAATTGTAAGTTCTGTGCACTGGCACGAGAGCCCAGCCAGAAGCATTAAAGGGCTGAGACAACAGCAAAAAACAACTCCATGGTGTATTAAATACTAAAAGCTTCCAGAAGTGGCTTTATAAAACAACTCGTGTTTTGCTATGCAGGGACTGGTAAAAAGATGAGTAATTTCCTGACAAGACACAGCCAGGCCACTTTCATTCTTCAAAGACAAAAAAGCCACAAAAAACCCAAAAAAGAAAAACCTAAAACAAGACCCTAAGACCCCTAAAACAAAGAAAAAAAAAAAAAACAAAAAAATCCCTAAAACAAAAAGAATAAAAAAAGAAAAAAATTTAAAAACCTCTAAAACAAAAAAAAACAAAACCACACAAACCACAAAGAAACCAAATCCAAACAAACAAACAAAAGCAAAAACCCAAACAAACAAACAAACAAAAATCCTCAAAAGCCAAACAACTCGAAAACAAAAGCGCAAAAATTCCTTTGTACCCCAAATCTGAGCATCCTTGATACAAATCCCTCTTGGTGAATGCACAATATTCCCAGTATACACAATATTCCAAATATCCACAATATTCCCAATACACACAGTATTCCCAATACACACAGTATTCCCAGTACACACAATATTCCCAATACACACAGTATTCCCAATACACACAGTATTCCCAATACACACAGTATTCCCAGTACACACAATATTCCCAGTACACACAGTATTCCCAGTACACACAGTATTCCAAATATCCACAATATTCCCAATACACACAGTTTTCCCAGTACACACAATATTCCCAGTATTCTCAATATAAATATATCCCTCCCCAAGACAGGCACATCCCCTCCCACCAGCCAACCACTTTATTTTCCATTATTTCTCAGATCTACTTTCCCTTTCCTTTCCATTGATTCCCCATTTACTTGGACAGGCTCCAACACCTGAACGAAACTTCTGGGAGGTTCTGCCTGGTCTTTACTTGGGTCACCCAAGGCAGAGCAACTTTTTGGGAAGACCCTCCCTGCTTTGGCTCTGCAGCCTTGAAAATCCCCCTTTGGGGTGAGCTCTCTGCCAGACTGTGCCTGAGGGTTTTTCTCCTTCTCAGGAACAAACACATCCCAGAGGGTCCCGGATTTCCCTCCTGGAGTGGGAATGGAGCTGAGGTTCCCCAGGGAAGAGCCACCACTGCAGGGGGCTGCAGGAACGGATTTTTCTGGGAAACCTGCCCAGCTTGTTCCTGTAAGTTTGGCAAGATGGGAAAGGGGGGCAGAGGAATTGCTGATGGCAGAAGGATTTGGGTTGAAGGATCTTAAATCCCCCCCAGTGCCCCCCTGCCATGGCAGGGACATCTCCCACTGGCCCTGGGCACTGCCAGGGCTGGGAGGAGCTGCCGAGGCTGAGCCTCGTGGTCCTGAGGGAGTTGAGCTGATGGCTCCGGCTGCTCGGGGCGTCCCTGTGGCCACTCGGGGTTTGTGGCTTGTCCCCAGTGTCCCCAAGGTGGAGTGGGCACCGTGCCAAGGGGATGGATGGGACCGGGCCATTCCAGCTGTGTGCCCGTGTCTAGGTTTGAAAGACAGGAGTCTGAAGGAAGGCAAAAGCCTCCTGTGAAATGGAAAAGGTAAACCCCCTCCCTCCGAATTCCCACAATTTAACAAAAGGTTCTCAGGCAAAGATATGGGAATGGGAATAACAGTTCTTTACTAGGAAAAAACTTAATAAAAATAATCATAACAAAACAAATGTAATTAGTACAAACGAAGCTAGTGATGGGGTCAGAAACCTGCCACCCTGAGGAGTCAGGGTGTTGGGAATAGTCCAGTGAAATGGTGGCTGCTCCTCCTGGAGGAGCAGATGAAATGCTGCTGAAGAAGGGTGGAGTTTTCTCTGAAGGTCTGGTAGTAGTTGGACCTGGTCTTCCTCTGGCGATCCAGCAGAGAAGAAGCTGCTCCTCTGGGAATCCAGCGAAGGGCTGCCCTGGTGTCCCAAAAATGCTGATTTTCTGCAGGTAGGAATGCTTGGCTCCTCCCTCTGGGCGGAGCATCTCCCCATGGGCTGATGGAACTTTCCCAGTCATGCAGCGAGTCATTAATGGCCCATTAACAGAAGATTCTCCCCGAGGGAGACATTGTTCTTGGGAGAGATAAGAAAACTGCCCAACCAACAGATGGCAAGAGAATCCATGGTGATCTTAGAAGCCAGCACAGCCCATCACAGCTGCTTCTGCAGGGAAGGAGATCCAGGGAAAGAAGGTCCATTAAAACTGAGATTTGGGATTCTGCCAGCCTGGTGGTGCCTTGAGAAGCTGCCCTAGAGCAGAGACTAGATGAAGGTAAAGAATAAAGCAGGGATTTATTAAAGGATTTATTAAAGGATCTCCTTGTGGATCCACCTTGGGCAGCACCAGAGCCCAGCCAGGGCTGCACCCAAATGACCCAAAATGTCCCAAAATGCACGAGCGCTCCCGGGGCTCTCCCTGGGATCAGTTCTGCTCCATTGGCACCTTGGAGTTCATTGTCCCATTCCAGCTCCAGCCCATCAGTCCCACCCTGCTTGTTTTTCTCTCTCCAGCCCACGCTGTTTGTGCTCCTGGGCTGAGGTTTGGATCATTTGTCCTTGGTGCCCAGCTGGAGCAGGAATTGTTTTGTGTCCCTGCTCTGTGCACAGAGCTCACCATCCCCTATATGAAGCTCAGACCCACACACTGAAGCAGCACAGAACGTGGAAAATAGAAAAGCCAAACCTGAGGCACCGCTGGGAGCTCGAGAGCTGTGCTGGGTGCCCAGCGGGGCAGCTCTGCCACCTTTGGGTGTCCTCTCCCTGGGGAGGCCACGGCTACGAGTCCTTCCCTCCTCCTCTTCCTCCAGCCCTGCAGAGCTGGAGCCGTGGTCCCTGTGCCCCGAGGGGCTTCCCTGGGCACCAGGGGGGTGAGAACCTGCAAAGTGGGAGTCCTTCAGCCCTCTTTGCACCCATCACATCTTGTCCCATCTGTCCCCAGATGTCCCCAACACCACGGGCTGGAGGGGAGCACAGGGAGCCTTCAGCCAAGGGAGAATGATGGGACAAGCAGGGATTTATTCAAAGGCCTCCATGTGTGGAGAGGTTTTACAGGGACTCCTGTGGGCCAGAAAGAAGTTGGATCACAGGATCCCTGTTCACCCCTGAAAGAATTTCCTACCAAGGCCATTGACACAGAAACCAAGAAAGAAAGAAGGAGAAATGAGAAAAACCTGCAAGTGCCTGTTCCAATAAACACTTGGTTTGTCTTTCCTGACCAATAAGTGAAGTGTGAACTTCTGAGTTTTGTAAGAATGTGTAAAAAGCATGCATGCTAGAATAAAAAGCTTTGAAGGCTTCTGACTGTGCTGCTTTGTATTGTCTCCATCTCAACTATGACTACTGTTTCACCTGGGCTACAGAAGATGACACCAGGAGATTGTCCCAAATGTCAGAAATCACAGAATCCCATCATGGCTGGGGCTGGGAGGGACCTCTGAGACCACCCAGCCCAGCCCTGCCCAGGCAGGGCCCCCTGCAGCAGCGACACAGGAACGTGCCCAGGGGGTCTGGGAGGTCTCCAGAGGTGCCCAGGGGGTTTGGGAGGTCTCCAGAGGTGCCCAGGGGGTCTGGGAGGTCTCCAGAGGTGCCCAGGGGGTTTGGGAGGTCTCCAGAGGTGCCCTGGGGGTCTGGGAGGTCTCCAGAGGTGCCCAGGGGGTCTGGGAGGTCTCCAGAGGGGGAGACTCCAGCCCCTGCCTGGGCAGCTCTTCCAGGGCTCTGCCCCTCCAGGGAAGGAAGTTCTTCCTCAAGCTGGGCTGGAACTGCCGTGGTTTAGTTCCTGGCCATTGCTCCTTGGCCTGCCACTGGCACCACTGAGCAGAGTCCTCTCATTTGGTGTCGGTGCAGACGGAAAAGGCTGAAATCCACCAAGCCTTCTCCTGTTTCCCACTCTATTTTCCTGCAGAGCTGCTGGAGGGATCTGCTGTATCCCTCCAGCAGGGCCAAGGCCCTCAGAAAGGTCTTGTTTGATCCTCAAGCAGAGCCCAGCAGATCCCGACCCTTCCCCTGCCTGCTTTCCCCTCCCCACCCAGGGACGCTCCTCCTCGCCCCGGGATGGTTCTGTGGAGCTCAGGATTCTTTTATTCCCCTTTCCCTCGGAAGCTGCTCCTGCCCAGCTCTGCACATGTGCAAACCCACCAAGCCCAAGTTCTCCTCTCCCTCCTCCCCCCTGCAGCATCTTCTGCCCAGATGGGACCGAAAATCTCTTTTGAGAGACGCTCGTCCTCTGCTTCCAGCACCCTTTCCTTCATCCCGAATTACAACCAAATGGGGGAGAGCAGCCGCGAGCCCGAGATGGATTTCGGCTCGCTCCGAGGAAACGGATTTATGGCAAACGTAAACCAGCAAAGCTTTGAGGCTGGATCCGCCAATCCTCACCACAGCCCTGGAGGCGTTCAGCAGCTGCTGGTGGAGGCTGGGCCCGGGGGGCTGGAACAGGACAGGACCCCCGTGCCCATGGGGGTTTGTGCCCCCAAAGGGGCTGGAACAGGACAGGACCCCCGTGCCCATGGGGGTTTGTGCCCCCAAAGGGGCTGGAACAGGGCAGGACCCCCGTGCCCATGGGGGGTTTGTGCCCCAAAGGGGCTGGAACAGGGCAGGACCCCCGTGCCCATCGGGGTTTGTGCCCCCCGGAGGGGCTGGGGGCTCCCGCAGCCCCCGGCCCTGCTGCGTTTCAGGGTTGAATCCCCAGAGCCCCGAAGCCTGCGGGGTTTTCAGCCCCGCGCAGCCGAGCAGAGCGGGGAGAGCCGCCCTGCACCTCGGTGTAGGGCAGGAGGAGGGCAGGAGGAGGGCATAAAATAAAATAAAATAAAATAAAATAAAATAAAATAAAATAAAATAAAATAAAATAAAATAAAATAAAATAAAATAAAATAAAATAAAATAAAATAAAATAAAATAAAATAAAATAAAATAAAATAAAATATTTAAAACATGTTTTCTCTCTTTCCAGAAACATTAAAATCTTACTCCTCATTAAAATCGAGGTTCAGACATTTTGTGGAAATGATACCTAAGGGAAAACAATAATCTCACATTACCACATCCTTACATCAAAGGTGCTGACTTTAACTCATTTACTGGGGAAAAATTAACAAATTCCAGCACTGAGTACCCGAGCAAATTGCTGGGTTTGTTCCTCTCCCTTTCAAGAGATTTTGAGTGGCTTTAAAACCCACAGGAGAACTTTGGGAAGGAGGTGCTGCTCAGCCAGGGACGGATAACAAAGCCAGAATTTGGGTTTCCATTTCTTTGGGAAGGAGGTGCTGCTCAGCCAGGGACGGGTAACAAAGCCCAGAATTTGGGTTTCCATTTCTTTGGGAAGGAGGTGCTGCTCAGCCAGGGACGGGTAACAAAGCCCAGAATTTGGGTTTCCATTTCTTTGGGAAGGAGGTGCTGCTCAGTGAGGGACGGGTAACAAAGCCCAGAATTTGGGTTTCCATTTCTTTGGGAAGGAGGTGCTGCTCAGCCAGGGACGGGTAACAAAGCCAGAATTTGGGTTTCCATTTATCTGCCCGCTCCCGTCTCCCTCCCTGGTGCAGAGAGCACCGAGGCCCCGGAGAGAAATCCGGGGTGGAGGAGCAAAGGCAGGGGAGAATTCAGGGGAGAGATCGGGGAGAGCTCGGAGGAGAGCTCAGGGATAACTCAGGGGATAACTCAGGGGATAACTCAGGGATAACTCAGGGGATAACTCAGGGATAACTCAGGGATAACTCAGGGGATAACTCAGGGGAGAGCTCAGGGATAACTCAGGGGATAACTCAGGGGATAACTCAGGGGATAACTCAGGGGATAACTCAGGGATAACTCAGGGATAACTCAGGGGATAACTCAGGGGATAACTCAGGGGATAACTCAGGCGAGAGCTCAGGGGATAACTCAGGGATAACTCAGGGGATAACTCAGGGGATAACTCAGGGGAGAGCTCAGGGATAACTCAGGGGATAACTCAGGGGATAACTCAGAGGATAACTCAGGGGATAACTCAGGGATAACTCAGGGGATAACTCAGGGGAGAGCTCAGGGATAACTCAGAGGATAACTCAGGGGATAACTCAGGGGATAACTCAGAGGATAACTCAGGGGATAACTCAGAGGATAACTCAGGGGATAACTCAGGGGATAACTCAGGGATAACTCAGGGGATAACTCAGAGGATAACTCAGGGGATAAATCAGGGATAACTCAGGGATAACTCAGGGGATAACTCAGGGGATAACTCAGGGGAGAGCTCAGGGATAACTCAGAGGATAACTCAGGGGATAACTCAGGGGATAACTCAGGGATAACTCAGGGGATAACTCAGGGATAACTCAGAGGATAACTCAGGGGATAACTCAGGGGATAACTCAGGGATAACTCAGGGGAGAGCTCAGGGGAGAGCTCAGGGGATAACTCAGGGATAACTCAGGGGATAACTCAGGGATAACTCAGGGGATAACTCAGGGGATAACTCAGGGGATAACTCAGGGGATAACTCAGGGGATAACTCAGGGATAACTCCCCTTTGCTGCTGGGAAGGGGCAGGGCCCCCCTGCACCCCGGAGCTGTGCTTGGGGCAGGGAACAGGGACCCGCGCTCCCAAAGGAAAACACCTCCTCATCTTGGGGAGCAGAGCCCCATTGTGAGCCCAGGGCAGCGTGCAGCTCCTTGTCTTTTGGGGGATCATAGCCACAATGGAACCCAAAAACCAGTATGGAACCACAGAACCCAGAATGGGCCAGGCTGGGAGGGACCCAAAGCTCATTTCATGGGCAGGGACACCTCCCACTGTGCCAGGCTGCTCCAGCCCCAGTGTCCAACCTGGCCCTGGGCACTGCCAGGGATCCAGGGGAATCTGGGAATTCCATGCCAGCCCTGCCCACCCTGCCAGGGAACAATTCCCAATTCCCAATCTCCCACCCAGCCCTGCCCTCTGGCAGTGGGAGCCATTCCCTGGCTCCTGGCACTCCCGTTCCTGGAGCAGAGCCCGACCCCCCGGCTGTCCCCTCCTGGCAGGAGCTGTGAGAGCCACAAGGTCCCCCTGAGCCTCCTTTGCTCCAGCTCAGCCCCTTCCCAGCTCCCTCAGGAACTCTCCATTCCCTTCCCAGCTCCCTCAGGAACTCTCCAGCCCCTTCCCAGCTCCCTCAGGAACTCTCCATTCCCTTCCCAGTTCCCTCAGGGATTCTCCAGCCCCTTCCCAGCTCCGTTCCCTGCCCTGGTCACACTCCAGCCCCTCCAGGTCTCTCCTGCAGGAGCAGAACTGCGCACAGCTCTCAGGTGTGGCCAGCAGCTCCTGCCCTGAGCTGCTCCCCACTGGCAAGGGGACACCACTGTCCCTGTGGTGCCTCAGGTTTGGCTTTTCTATTTTCCACGTTCTGTGCTGCTTCAGTGTGTGGGTCTGGGATTTATACCAGGGGATGCTGAGCTCTGCACAGAGCAGGGACACAAAACAATTCCTGCTCCAGCTGGGCACCAAGGACAAATTATCCAAATCTCAGCCCAGGAGCACAAACACCGTGGGCTGGAGAGAGAAAAACAAGCAGGGTGGGACTGATGGGCTGGAGCTGGAATGGGACAATGAACTCCAAGGTGCCAATGGAGCAGAACTGATCCCAGGGAGAGCCCCGGGAGCGCTCGTGCATTTTGGGACATTTTGGGTCATTTGGGTGCAGCCCTGGCTGGGCTCTGGTGCTGCCCAAGGTGCATCCATGAGGAGATCCTTGAATAAATCCTTGAATAAATCCCTGCTTTATTCTGTGGCTCTGCCCAGCCCTGCTCCAGGGCAGCCCCATGAGGCATCCCCCGAGCCCCAGGACGTGCCAGCCGGTGCCACCGGGCAGTGACCGATCCCAGCGAGGCTCTCTGCCCTGCCGAGCCCTGGAAGTGCCACAGCCCCACGGGGGTACATGAGCCGGACCCCGGTGGCTGAAAAGCTCCAGGGAGGAGCTGTCACCCCTTCCCCACTGCCCAAATCCCACAGGCACCACGGGGAGCGGCACAGGAACCCATCCATCCATCCATCCATCCATCCATCCATCCATCCATCCATCCCTCCAGCCATCATCCATCCATCATCCATCCATCATCCATCCATCCATCCATCCATCCATCATCCATCCATCATCCATCATCCACCCATCCATCCATCCATCATCCATCCATCCATCCATCCATCCATCATCCATCCATCATCCATCATCCACCCATCCATCCATCCATCATCCATCCATCATCCATCCATGCATCCATGCATCCATGCATCCATCCATCCATCATCCATCATCCATCATCCACCCATCCATCCATCCATCATCCACCCATCCATCCATCCATCATCCATCCATCCATCCATCCATCCATCTATCATCCATCCATCCATGCATCCATCCATCCATCCATCCATCATCCATCCATCCATCATCCATCATCCACCCATCCATCCATCCATCATCCATCCATCCATCCATCCATCCATCCATCCATCTATCATCCATCCATCCATCCGTCATCCATCCATCCATCATCCATCATCCACCCATCCATCCATCCATCATCCATCCATCCATCCATCCATCCATCATCCATCCATCCATGCATCCATCCATCCATCATCCATCCATCATCCATCCATCCATCATCCATCATCCACCCATCCATCCATCATCCATCCATCCATCCATCCATCATCCATCATCCATCCATCCATCATCCATCATCCACCCATCCATCCATCCATCATCCATCCATCATCCATCCATCCATCCATGCATCCATCCATCCATCATCCATCATCCATCATCCACCCATCCATCCATCCATCATCCATCCATCCATGCATCCATCCATCCATGCATCCATCCATCCATCCATCCATCCATCCATCCATCCGTCATCCATCCATCCATCATCCATCATCCACCCATCCATCCATCCATCCATCCATCATCCATCATCCATCATCCATCATCCATCCATCATCCATCCATCATCCATCCATCCATCATCCATCCATCCATCCATCATCCATCCATCCATCCATCATCCATCCATCATCCATCCATCCATCATCCATCCATCATCCATCCATCCATCCATCCATCATCCATCATCCATTCATCCATCATCCATCCATCATCCATCCATCATCCATCCATCATCCATCATCCATCCATTATCCATCCATCATCCATCCATCCATCCATCCATCCATCATCCATCATCCATCCATCATCCATCCATCCATCATCCATCATCCATCCATCATCCATCCATCATCCATCATCCATCCATCCATCATCCATCCATCATCCATCCATCATCCATCCATCCATCATCCATCATCCATCATCCATCATCCATCCATCATCCATCCATCATCCATCCATCATCCATCCATCCATCCATCCATCCATCATCCATCCATCCATCATCCATCCATCCATCCATCATCCATCCATCCATCCATCCATCCATCATCCATCCACCCCCACCTCTAGAATCCCAAAATTGAACGTTGCATCCCCTGAGCTCCTCCGAGCGCCTCCAAAGGAGTGTAAGGCTGCGGTGGCCATTGTGCTGCGGGTAATTCTGTGTCACAACTAATTAGCGCCTAATAGCCGGGCTGGGGACAAAGTCCCCGCCTGACAAGGGAAGTCTCTCCGGGCTCCATTCAGGCCTAATCTGAGCCTGAATGGCGGCGATTCCATGAGGTAATACAGCAGTTCTTTCTACCTGCTGCAGTCCATAAGCTCCATCTCCAGCTGAGGCAGAGCCCCCTCCCCCTTTACAAAGATTATTTCTCATTAAAATGCTCGGGAGCTTTTTTTCTTCTTTTTTTTTTTTCTCCCCCCGCCCCTTTTTTTCTTTTTTTTCTTTTTTAAATCTGGATGTTGCCTCCACTTTCAGAAAGGTTTTTGAAGGAAGATTAGCAGGATTAGGAAAGGTTCACATATGTTCAGCTTCACTATTGGTATTCAAGACATCACAACTTCAGCACCACCCAGGAAGGCCAAGAAAACCGGGAAGAGAGGCAGGAAAAAAGAGGGAAAGGCTCTCCAGTGGGGAGAAGAGCTGAGCCAGCCCGAGCTGCCAGGCTGCAGGAATCCTTCATTCCAGCAAAAACCTGGCTTGTGTGGGGCTGCCCTGGAGCAGGGCCGGGCAGAGCCACAGAACAAAGCAGGGATTTATTAAAGGATTTATTCAAGGATCTCCTCATGGATCCACCTCAGGCAGCACCAGAGCCCAGCCAGGGCTGCACCCAAATGACCCAAAATGTCCCAAAATGCACGAGCGCTCCCGGGGCTCTCCCTGGGATCAGTTCTGCTCCATTGGCACCTTGGAGTTCATTGTCCCATTCCAGCTCCAGCCCATCAGTCCCACCCTGCTTGTTTTTCTCTCTCCAGCCCACGCTGTTTGTGCTTTTTTTTTTGTGGTTTTATTCTGTGACTTCTCTACCTTATAAACTCTTAGCAAAGCGTGACCTCAGCTCATTAACTCCATCACATTATTATATTAATTGGTGCAAAGCAATTAGCGTCGGTATCATTGGCAAAAGTTTCACAGAACTTTAGTAAGGCCAGGCTGAACTGAGCCAAACCAGGCCAGGCAGGGCTCAGCTGAGCCAGACCAGGCTGAACTGAGCCAAACCAGGCCAGGAAGGGCTCAACTGAGCCAGACCAGGCTGAACTGAGCCAAACCAGGCTGAACTGAGCCAAACTGAGCCAAACCAGGCCAGGCAGGGTTCAACTGAGCCAGACAAGGCTGAACTGAGCCAGACCAGAGAAAAACTGAGCCAGACCAGGCCAGACACAGCCAACTAGAGCCATACAACACGAAACAGGGTAAACTGAGCCAGACCAGGCTGAACAGGGCCAAACAGAGCCACACCAGGCCAGACAGGGCCAAACAGAGCCAGACCAGGCTGAACAGGGCTAAACAGAGCCAGGCAGGGCTGAACTGAGCCAGACCAGGCTGACAGGGCTGAACTGAGCCAGGCAGGGCTGAACTGAGCCAGACCAGGCTGAACAGGGCTAACCTGAGACAGACCAGGCCAAACAGGGCTAAACTGAGCCAGACCACTGCAAACAGAGACAAACAGAGCCAAACCAGGCCAAACCAAGGAAAACCAGGCCAAACACAGCCAAACCAGGTCAAACTGGACCAAACCTCTGCAAACAGAGATAAACTGAGCCAGACAAAGACTAACAGAGATAAACCGATCCAAACTGACCCAAACCAGGCCAAACTGAGCCAAAAAGAGACAAACCAAGGCAAACCAAAGAAAACCAGGCCAAACACAGCCAAACCAGGCCAAACTGAATCAAACTACTGCAAACAGAGACAAAAAGAGCCAAACCAAGCCCAACCAAGCCAAACCAGGCCAAATCAAGCCAAACTGAGTCAAACACAGCCAAACGGACACTAACAGAGGTCTTGCTTCAGGTTGGTTTTTGTTTGGGTTGCAAAGAGCTGAGCGAGGTTTAAATCCATGCCCTGAATAGAGGGATTTTTCCAAGGCCTGGAGAACAGCTTACGTGGGCTTTGGGAATTTTCTCCCTTTTCAGGCAGCAGCTTTCCTCCTTCTTTGGGATTTCCCAAAACCCCCCAAGCAATTCCTAACAATTTTTCTCCTTCATGGCCCTTCTTTCTCCTGACACCCCCGTGTCTCCTCCTCGCCCTGTGCTCGACCCTGGTGCTGCACCCACTGCTCCTTCCCCTTCCCTCTCCCAGGAATTGCATTTCCCCATTCTGCATGGGTACCCAGAGCAGCTGTGGCTGCCCCTGGATCCCTGGCAGTGCCCAGTTCCAGGTTGGACACTGGGGCTGGAGCAGCCTGGGACAGTGGGAGGTGTCCCTGCCGTGGCAGGGGTGGCTGTGGGTGGGATTAAATCCCTCCCAACCCAAACCAGGCTGGGATTCTCTGATGATTCCAACTCCTTCCCAAACTTTCCCCTCACAAGTCCCCCAGCCTGAGCCTCTCCTGGGACTCCTCCCCAGACCCTCCCGGTTTCCCTGCTCCAGCTCCCAGCTCCGTGCCAGACGTGGCCACAAAGAGCAGAGCTTTGGCCGTGCTGAGGTTTCGTGGTGACAAAGGGCAGAGCTTTGGCTGTGCCAGGGTTTTGTGGCCACAAAGGCAGAGCTTTGGCCGTGCTGAGGTTTTGTGGCCACAAAGGGCAGAGCTTTGGCCATTTGAGGTTTTGTGGCCACAAAGGGCAGAGCTTTGGCCATTTGAGGTTTTGTGGCCACAAAGGGCAGAGCTTTGGCCGTGCTGAGGTTTTGTGGCCACAAAGGGCAGAGCTTTGGCCGTGCTGAGGTTTTGTGGCCACAAAGGGCAGAGCTTTGGCCGTGCTGAGGTTTTGTGGCCACAAAGGGCAGAGCTTTGGCCATGCTGAAGTTTTGTGGCCACAAAGAGCAGAGCTTTGGCCATGACGAGGTTTTGTGGCCACAAAGGGCAGAGCTTTGGCCATTTGAGGTTTTGTGGCCTTGGCCATGCCGAGGCTTTGGCGAGGGAGCCCTGCAGCTCCTCCGAGGTGGCTGTGCAGGGTGCTCAGCTCAGGGCAGCACCAGGACCTCGCTCACAGCCGGTGCCAGGAGGAGGCTCCATGTGGGATTGTAAGGAAGCCTTGCTATTCCAGGCATTTCCATTTCCTTCCAGCGGTTCCAAAGCCAGATGTGCCGTCAGCCCGGCCCGCGGGGGCCAGGCTCACATCCCTGGGAAGGGCTCAGGGATGCTCGGGCCAGGACAGCAGCTCCCAGCTGAACCTCAGAGCACAAAGAACAGCACAAAGAACCCAAGTAATAAATGCAGCATGTTCTGAAGACATCAAACTCTGCCGGAGCCCTACCCAAAGGGAGGAACCTCTCCCCGTTTTATTCCCTACAGCAAGCACATAAAATCCCTGCCAAGAGAAAACTCCCTCTGGAGCTCCTCAGCTCGGGAGGAGCCTCTGGGGAACGCGGTGGGAAGGGGAGAACTCCAGCACAGACCCCCCTGGCACTGAGCTGAGGCACAGACCCAGAGCTGGTGGCACAAACAGATCCTCAGCAGGCGAGGGGCGAGAGGGATGGCCTGGAAAAAATCCTAAAAAACTCCCGAGCCAGCAGGAATATTGGCCCTCAGAAGAAGGGGGAGGTGTGGGAGAGCAGCTCCCAGGAACACCAATCCCTTTGGGAACACCAATCCCCTCAGGAACACCAATCCCCTCAGGAACACCAATCCCTTTGGGAACACCAATCCCCTCAGGAACACCAATCCCCTCAGGAACACCAATCCCCTCAGGAACACCAATCCCCTCGGGAACACCAATCCCCTCAGGAACACCAATCCCCTCAGGAACACCAATCCCCTCAGGAACACCAATCCCTTTGGGAACACCAATCCCTTCAGGAACACCAATCCCCTCGGGAACACCAATCCCCTCAGGAACACCAATCCCCTCATGAACACCAATCCCCTCAGGAACACCAATCCCTTCAGGAACACCAATCCCCTCATGAACACCAATCCCCTCAGGAACACCAATCCCTTCGGGAACACCAATCCCTTCAGGAACACCAATCCCTTCAGGAACACCAATGCCTTTGGGAACACCAATCCCCTCAGGAACACCAATCCCTTTGGGAACACCAATCCCTTCAGGAACACCAATCCCCTCATGAACACCAATCCCCTCAGGAACACCAATCCCTTCAGGAACACCAATCCCCTCGGGAACACCAATCCTCTCAGGAACACCAATCCTCTCGGGAACACCAATCCCTTCAGGAACACCAATGCCTTTGGGAACACCAATCCCCTCAGGAACACCAATCCCTTCAGGAACACCAATCCCTTCAGGAACACCAATCCCTTCAGGAACACCAATCCCCTCGGGAACACCAATCCCCTCAGGAACACCAATCCCCTCAGGAACACCAATCCCCTCAGGAACACCAATCCCTTTGGGAACACCAATCCCCTCAGGAACACCAATCCCCTCAGGAACACCAATCCCCTCAGGAACACCAATCCCTTTGGGAACACCAATCCCCTCATGAACACCAATCCCCTCAGGAACACCAATCCCTTCAGGAACACCAATCCCTTCAGGAACACCAATCCCCTCAGGAACACCAATCCCCTCAGGAACACCAATCCCTTCTGGAACACCAATCCCTTTGGGAACACCAATCCCCTCAGGAACACCAATCCCTTTGGGAACACCAATCCCCTCAGGAACACCAATCCCCTCATGAACACCAATCCCCTCAGGAACACCAATCCCCTCAGGAACACCAATCCCTTCAGGAACACCAATCCCCTCGGGAACACCAATCCTCTCAGGAACACCAATCCTCTCGGGAACACCAATCCCTTCAGGAACACCAATGCCTTTGGGAACACCAATCCCCTCAGGAACACCAATCCCTTCAGGAACACCAATCCCTTCAGGAACACCAATCCCCTCAGGAACACCAATCCCTTCAGGAACACCAATCCCTTCAGGAACACCAATCCCCTCAGGAACACCAATCCCCTCAGGAACACCAATCCCTTCTGGAACACCAATCCCTTTGGGAACAGCAATCCCCTCAGGAACACCAATCCCTTTGGGAACACCAATCCCCTCAGGAACACCAATCCCCTCATGAACACCAATCCCCTCAGGAACACCAATCCCCTCAGGAACACCAATCCCTTCAGGAACACCAATCCCCTCAGGAACACCAATCCCTTTGGGAACACCAATCCCTTCAGGAACACCAATCCCCTCAGGAACACCAATCCCTTCAGGAACACCAATCCCTTTGGGAACACCAATCCCTTTGGGAACACCAGTCCCATCGGGATATTTGGGAGGGGACTGGAGGGAGGCACAGAGCTCAGAGCTGCAGCTCCCAAGGCTCCAAACCTGAGCTGTGAGCCCGCGCTTGTCTGTGTGCTGAGTTTGGATCAGCCTGGGGTCCGATCCAGCCTGGGAATCCTGCTGGGGTTGGATCCAGCCTAGGAATCCTGCTGGATCCAGCCTGGGAATCCTGCTGGGTTCAGATCCAGCCTGGGAATCCTGTTGGATCCAGCCTGGGAATCCTGTTGGATCCAGCCTGGGAATCCTGTTGGATCCAGCCTGGGAATCCTGCTGGGGTTGGATCCAGCCTAGGAATCCTGCTGGATCCAGCCTGGGAATCCTGCTGGGTTCAGATCCAGCCTGGGAATCCTCCTGGGTTCAGATCCAGCCTGGGAATCCTGCTGGATCCAGCCTGGGAATCCTCCTGGGTTCAGATCCAGCCTGGGAATCCTCCTGGGTTCAGATCCAGCCTGGGAATCCTGCTGGATCCAGCCTGGGAATCCTCCTGGGTTCAGATCCAGCCTGGGAATCCTGTTGGATCCAGCCTTGAATCCTGCTGGGTTCAGATCCAGCCTGGGAATCCTGTTGGATCCAGCCTGGGAATCCTCCTGGGTTCAGATCCAGCCTGGGAATCCTGCTGGGTTCAGATCCAGCCTGGGAATCCTGTTGGATCCAGCCTGGGAATCCTGCTGGGCGCAGCATTTCCTGCAGCTCACCCTGGGGAATTCCCTGCTTTTGCTGTTTCCCTGTGTCCCTCGGAATTGCCTCCCTCACACCCACCAGGGCAGTTCCTGCTGGCACAGGAGCTGGTCTGGGATTCGATTGGATAAAGCACGACCTGGTGCCTCCTCTAAAACAGATCTCCTCCCTGGGAAGGGAAATCCATCTTCCTTTCAGGATAGCTTGGCTAAACCTCCCTTGGGGCAAGGAGATTTGCTATGGGGCGGGTTCACCTCTCCCTGCAAAACTTCCTCCCACGGTGTGCCTGAAGGCAGGAAAAGAGGGAAATTCGCCCGTTCCCTGTCCCACCCCTGGGAGAGCCCCGGGGCCGCCCCAAGGCAAACGTGGGAAATGGGACACCCCAGCAAAGCCCGGCTGGTTTTCATGTTCAATTTTCCTCCTGGTTCTTATAAAAAAATACCAAAGGAGAAGGAGGGGGGGCCCAAAACCCCTGTGGAAACTCTGCTGGGTGTTCCTCCCGTGGGTGCCGGGCCGGGACCAGCCCGGAGCCCCCTCCCCACGCCCCGGGCAGGGGCAGGAGGGTGGGGAGAGCTCGGGGAATATTCATGAGCGTTCATGAGTGGGCTGGGCCGGGCTGGGCTGGGCTGGGCTGGGCCGGGTTGGGCCGGGCCGGGCCGGGCCGGGTTGGGCTGGGCTGAGCCGGGCCGGGCCGGGTTGGGCCGGGTTGGGCCGGGCCGGGCCGGGCCGGGTTGGGCCGGGTTGGGCCGGGCCGGGCCGGGCCGGGTTGGGCCGGGCCGGGCCGGGCCGGGCTGGGCCGGGCCGGGCCGGGTTGGGCTGGGCCGGGTTGGGCCGGGTTGGGCTGGGCTGGGCCGGGCCGGACTGGGCTGGGCCGGGCCGGGCCGGGCTGGGCCGGGCCGGGCCGGGTTGGGCCGGGTTGGGCTGGGCCGGGTTGGGCTGGGCTGGGCTGGGCTGAACCGCAGGGACAAGAGCAGCTCCAGTGCCTGCGCTCCCAGCCCGGCCCCATCCCGCTCCTCCTCCTCCTCCTCCTCCCCGGGGCTGGAAGGGTCCGCGGGGACAATTCCGGCTCGCCCGGAGGAGCCGGGACCCCCAGGGCCAGGGGGCAGCGAGGATCCGGGGCAGCCCCACGAAAGGCAGAGTGGCACCTGCATGGAATCCCAGCGGGGTTTGGGCTGGAGGGACCCCAAAGCCCACCCAGTGCCACCCCTGCCATGGCAGGGACACCTCTCACTGTGCCAGGCTGCTCCAGCCCCAGTGTCCAACCTGGCCTTGGGCACTGCCAGGGATCCAGGGCAGCCCCAGCCGCTCTGGGCATCTTCCCGTGGCACAAGCAGCCACCCCCGAGCGTCCCCGTGCCTGGAATCGGAGCTGAGCAGCAGCAGCCGATGGCTCGAAAGCAGCCCGGGCAGCCCAGGAAAGTTGGGAAGAGCCGAGGAGGGACATATGGCTCCAGCGCTCCCGAAAAATCTAATTGCTGCCTTCAGGTGGCCGCACACCCTCTCCTTCTAATGAGAGAGATATTGAAAGGCCTGAACTGTTTATGTGACATTTCAATAAATAATGCGGAGATTTGACAACATTTCCATATTCCTCCTTTAATGTCTGGATGTCTCTGACTTAATCCCAGTTCCTTGGCATTTATTACTGTTTGTTACACTAACAAGTGAGATTATGAGAATTCTAATGAAGGCTTCCCGTGAAAACCTCTGTGATTAAAATGCCATAATAACAGTTGCGTGCATTTATGTGCCTGATTATCATAATCTATTTAGCACAAGTAAACACACAAACAGAAGGAGAAAAGCGAGCCCGCCGCCACTTCAGCGAAAGGAGAATTGGAAATGAGGGAGAAACAATGTAAATATGTAAATGTCTTTGTGTATTCTTTTTATCTTTTTTTCTCATCCTTGCTCCCCTCGCCAGCCCCCCCCCCCCCCGCCCCGTGTGCTAATGAGACATCCACGGTTCGTCACATGTGGTCCCTCTTTGCCGGCCGGGGTGCGGGTTTTGGGCCATCTGCTGGGGCCACCGCGCCGAACAAAGGCACCCCGAGGGCGGGGGGGACCCGCCGCAACCTCTGACACGGCGGCCGGGGCTGCCCCCGCCGCGGCTCCGCTCCCCCGGGAGCGCCCGGCCCGGAACTCGCAGCGCAGCGAGGAGAAAGCCCGCCGCATTTCTAACGGAGGCTTTGCTGTCCAGCCCTCTGGGGAGGATCTTTCTCCACATTAATGAACGAATCTAGCGACGACCTCGCGGGAGGGATCGTCCCACCCTGCTCTGGGCTGGGACAGCCTCAGCCCCAGCGCTGGGGACAGTTCTGGCTGCCTCAATAAAAGGTCAGAAGCTGTTGGAAAGTGCCCAGAGGTGGGGAAGGTCCAGAGGGACCCCCGAGGTCCCTGGGGCAGCTCAGCCTGGAGCAGCCTGAGGTCAGAACTCCCCGGGGCTGCAGGGACAGCTCCGATCTCTGCTCTGGGCCAGGGACAGCACCAGGGAGTGCCTGGGGCTGGGCCAGGCCAGCTCAGGCTGCAATCAGGGAAAGGCTCTTCCCCAGAGGTGCTGGCACTGCCCAGGGAATGGGCACGGCCCCGAGGCTGCCAGAGCTCCAGGAGCCTTTGGGCAGCGCTGCCAGGGATGCCCAGGGTGGGGTTGGTGGGGTCTGGGCAGGGCACTGGGGGGTCCCTGGGGGTCCCTCCAGCTCAGGACATTCTGGATTCCAACTTCTCCAGTCCAAGGACCTCCCATAACGCTGGCAGTGAAAAGCCCTCGGCCGGGGAGTGTTTCCACATGAGCCCAACCCTTGTTGCCTCCACATCAAACCCCCTCTGAAGGCACCAACACCCCTGGCTGAGGGATCATTGCCACAGCAACAAAATCCTCGGGGCTTGGTCAGGCATTCACCTGTAGCACCAGGAATTTTGAGGAGTTTTCCTTATGAGCACAGGACAAAGGGATAACCTGAGGGAAAACCGATTTCCAGTGTGTTTGCATGGAGAGCAAAACACATCCACGGGTTTGGGCTTCCTCAGCACTGAAATTTTGCCAGGGCTGGCTCATTTCTAAGGAGCTCCCAGCCAAACTCACGCCATGGAAGTGGAAAAGAGAAGAAGGGGAGTGTGAGTGTAAGAGTCACACAAGGGGCAAAGTGTGACAAAGGGTTCTGAAAACGCTGGTCGGGACACTCACATGAGAACTGGAAACTCGTGCTGCATTTCATGGGAAGAAAGACATGGGATGGCTCCAGGGGATGCTGTGGCACCCCAAGAGCTGGAGCTCCTCTGGAGCCAGGCTGGCAGAGCTGGGAATGTTCAACCTGCAGAGGAGAAGCTCCAGGGAGAGCTCAGAGCCCTGCCAGGGCCTGGAGGGGCTCCAGGAGAGCTGCAGAGGGACTGGGGACAAGGATGGAGGGACAGGAGCCAGGGAATGGCTCCCACTGCTCTGGGCACCCTGTGCCAGCCCTGCCCACCCTGCCAGGGAACAATTCCCAATTCCCAATCTCCCACCCAGCCCTGCCCTCTGGCAGTGGGAGCCATTCCCTGGCTCCTGTCCCTCCATCCCTGGAAATTGTCTCTCTCCAACTTTCCTGGGGCTCCTCCAGGCCCTGCCAGGCCACCCTGAGCTCCGCCCAAAGCTTCTCCTGTGCAGGTGAAAATCCCAAATCGTTCATCCCAGGGTGTGAGGCCTGTTCCAGGGATCGGCCGTGCCTGGGAGGAACCTGAGCCTGACAGACACAAGCCCCGGAATCCGGCCTGCCTTTTCAATAGCAATTTAATTATTGTGCTCTCGCTGACAGCGGGCTCTTGAGTGTCAAAAGTTTATAAATAAAAAGGGTGGGTTTTTTTCTGCTGAATGAGAAGTGGAGATGGCCAATTTCCTGCATGTTTTTAATCCTGCAGATATCACAAACATCAGCTCTGGTATTTCTGAGACTTCCCTCTGGGTGACTCCTGTGAAGATGAGAAGCTTTTCCAGTCTCTGATTGAATGGGAAGGCATGCTGAGATTTTGGCAGAGCGCGTGTGTCTCCAGCACTTCCACGGAACAAGTGTTAACACAAACAAACCGGCGCTGGAAACGAGAGCCCCGAGGGAGTAACAGCCTCTGCCCCGCTCAGTGAGCTCGAGTTTCCTTCCCGGAGACCGCAGGTATCAAATGTGTTAATTGTGTTAATTGGGCAGGTGGAGCAGCACGGAAACCACGGGCTGGGCTCCGCCTGGAACTGCAAACAGCAAAATCCATCTGTACCCGATCGAGACGCAGCCAGAAGGAAACGGATGCAAAGAAAAAAGAAAGAAAACGGGGCAAAGGAGCCAGACCTGAACGCTGGAGTTTTTCTCTCCGTGACTGCCCCTCGCAGCCCTGATGAGCGGGCAGAGCTCCCCGAGCTGTCCGCTTTGTGCTCCTGAGGCTTTGGGGTGCGCGGGGTGACCCCGGGGATCCGCGGAGATCCCGGTCTGCGCCGGGGACTTGCAGAGGCTCTGGAGGCCAGATGGGAGGCAGGCAGCTCCGGCTTCCCGAGGCAGCGCCCAAACTGCTTTCAGCTGCGGGAGCTGCAGCCGCAGCCCGGCCTCGGTCCCTCGGATGCCTCGGATTCCTCCCGGCCGGGGTGTCCCTCGGGCCGGGGGGAATACGGGCAATAAACCCCTCCGGCAAGAACCCAATGGCATTCCGAGTGATTTCCAGCATGAAAGCTATCGTCTGGTTTTTATTAAGTTATCACTTCATCGTGTTCCCTGATTGCCTTCATTCACGCCTTAGTTGTCTACAGACGCTATTAAAAAAAAATAATACATATTCATAGCCCAGCAAATGGGCTCTGCTCCACATTTTAGTGTCAAAATCAAGTTCGGGAGAAGGGCTCCTCTGGGACCCCTCCCGGGATGCGCCGGCTCGGGGCGGCTGCGGTGCGGAGCCTGCCCGAGTCCGGGGAGGGGGAGGTGCGGCATTCATTTGTCATCTCCCGGCGGAGATCGTCCCCTTCTGCCTCGCAGCCCCTGACAGGCCGGCAGAGCAGCCGGGCGGCCCCGGCCCCGGCCCCGGTGCCGATCCCGGTGCCGATCCCGGTGCCGGTCCCGGTCCTGATCCCGGTCCCGATCCCGATCCTGATCCCGCTCCTGCTCCCGATCCCAAACCTGGTCCCAGTCCCGATCCCGATCCCGCTCCCGGTCCCGATCTCCGGTCCCGATCCCGATCCCGGTCCCGATCCCAGTCCCGATCCCGATCCCGCTCCCGGTCCCGATCCCGATCCCAGTCCCGATCCCAGTCCCGATCCCGGTCCCGATCCCGGCCCCGATCCCAGTCCCGATCCCGGTCCCGGTCCCGATCCCGATCCCGATCCCAGTCCCGATCCCGATCCCGGTCCCGATCCCGCTCCCGGTCCCGGTCCCGATCCCGGTCCCGATCCCGGCCCCGCGGGCTGCGGCCGGGGCAGAGCTCGTGGCCGGACGGATGGACAGTGGTCACCAAGGACATTTCTCCCTTAGGGACTCAGATCCCGAGATTTCTGCTGCCGGCTCCGAGAGGGGCTTCCTCTCTGGAGGGGGGAGAGGAAAGAAAAAAAAAAAATAAGGAAAAAAAAAAAAAAAAAAAAAATGGAAAAGAGAAGAAAAGGAAAAAGGGAGGGAAAAGGAAAAGGAAAAGGAGCCAGTCCACTGCCCATTTCTCCCTCCCGAGCCCCCAGGGTGATGCCAGAACGGCCTCAGGATGAAGTGGCTCCGAGCTCTGGCTGCCCCCCAGCATCCCCACCCACTCTCCATCCCCGGCCTCTGTCCATCCCTCTGTCCATCCCTCTGTCCATCCCTCTGTTTGTCCCCTCTGTCCATCCCTGCTGTCCATCCCGCTGTCCATCCCTCTGTCCGTCCCTCTGTCCATCCCGCTGTCCATCCCTCTGTCCATCCCTCTGTCCATCCCTCTGTCCATCCCTCTGTCCAGGCCAGGGCCGGAGGCTGTTCCCCCTTTCCCTGCTGTCCATCCCTCTGTCCATCCCTCTGTCCAGGCCAGGGCCGGAGGCTGTTCCCCCTTTCCCTGCTGTCCATCCCTCTGTCCATCCCTCTGTCCATCCCTCTGTCCAGGCCAGGGCCGGAGGCTGTTCCCCCTTTCCCCGCTGTCCATCCCGGCAGGAGGAGCCCGGCCGTGCCCCCGGACCCCTCTCCAGCCCCGGGGCTCCCGGCGGTTCCTGCCCGGGCCCTGGCGGCACCGCGGGGCCCGGGGTTCCCGGGGCTCCCGGCCGCTCCCCGGGGCTCCCGGCCGCTCCCGGGGCTCCCAGCCTCTCCCCGGGGCTCCCGGCCGCTCCCGGGGCTCCCAGCCTCTCCCCGGGGTTCCCGGCCGTTCCCGGGGCTCCCGGCCTCTCCCCGGGGCTCCCGGCCGCTCCCGGGGCTCCCGGCCGCTCCCGGGGCTCCCGGCCGTTCCCGGGGTTCCCGGCCGTTCCCGGGGTTCCCGGCCGTTCCCGGGGCTCCCGGCCTCTCCCCGGGGCTCCCAGCCTCTCCCCGGGGCTCCCGGCCGCTCCCGGGGCTCCCGGCCGTTCCCGGGGCTCCCGGCCGTTCCCGGGGCTCCCAGCCTCTCCCCGGGGCTCCCGGCCGTTCCCGGGGATCCCGGCCGTTCCCGGGGCTCCGCCGCGCCTGCCGCGGGCCCCGCGGGGAGCTCGGCACCCCGTGCGTTTGCCGGCTGCGTCTCTGGAGAAGGAGAGGCGCCAGCCTTTCGGCCGGAGAGCTGCCGAGCCCCGGCAGACGGGAGCCGAGCGCCGCGTTTTCCTCGTTCTCACGCCGGCACCGCGCCCGGGGCGATGCCCCCGGCCCGCCGCCCCTCCCGGGGCCCGTTCCCCCTCCGCGGGCCGGGCCCTGCGGGGCCGGGAGAGGCGCCGGGCTCGAACTCGTTGCGCTCGTTGTTGGCCTGTTTTCCCCGGCGCTCGGAGCCGCCAGGCGAAGGCAGCGCCCGGCTCCGGCTGCCGCGCCCCGCAAAAAAATAAACCAAACTTCGCACAGACGGGAGTTCCCGTTCCGTCCCTCACCTCCGGGGCTCAGCCCCCCTTCCTCGGGGTGTCCCCCCTGCCCCGGCGCGTCCCCGGTGGCCGGGCCGGCGGCAGCGGGACACACGCCGGGCGGCGGGCCCGGCTGTCGCGGGGACAGATTTTCCTAATTGACCTGTTACGGATCATCCCCGCAACCGTTGGGAAACACATTGCCACGCTTCACTTCTTAACGTTTTAAATACATATTTAACGGATGGTTGAGGCTTGCCGGGCCAGCTGGGAAACACACGGGTGTAAAAATAATACAACAAAGGCAAAGGGGCCGGGGGGGCCGGCGGGGAGGGGGCGGCCGGGGGATTTACCCCGGTGCAGGCAGCTCCGACCCTGTTGCGCGGAGCTGCCGGGACTCGCCGGGAGCCGGGCGAGCAGCGCAGAAGGCGGGAGGCATTTCCGAAGGTCATTTTTTTGTTCGTTTGTTAACGTCTTTTTCTTTCTTTCTCTCCCCTCGCCTGCTCCCTTCTCTCTGAAGGCTTTTTTGGGGCAGATTTAAGCGGCCGCCCCAAGAACTTCTCCAGGTCCCTGCGGGGCCGGAGCCGGGGGATGCTCGGGGCGATTCTCTCGTGGGGAACGGAGGGGCCGAAATCCCGCTTTTCTCCGCCTCTCTTTGCACCACTTGACGGGGGAATAACGCCCGGGCCCGGGGCAGGAGGGGGCACCGGGCGGGGGAAGCGCCGCCCGCTGCGCGCGGCGGGGCCGCGGCCGAGCGCTCCCGGGCGGCGGGGCGGACGGGCCGGGCACCGGGGAACACCGACGTGCCGGGGGCTGTTCGGCCCCGTCCCCGTCCCCGTTCCCGTCCCGTCCCGCCCCCCCAACAGCTGTTCCCGGCGCTGTCATTGTTGCGTTTTATTATGGATTTGACAAAAGTCCCTCCCCCCCGCCGGGCTCCCCGCGCCGCTCCGGCCGGCGCCCCCCCGCCCGCCCGCCCCATCGAGCCGGAGCGGCCCCGGTGACATCAGCCGTCCCCCCGCCGCCGCCGCGGATTGGCGCAGCCCCCCTCCCGCCCGGTGACATCGTTCCTCCCCGGCGCGGCTATAAAGCGGCCGCCGCTCCGCCGCAAGGTGCGCGCTGCTGCCGTGCTCGCCCGTCCCGGCGCGCCGCTCGCCACGGCCGCCCCGCGCACGGTGAGTGCCCCCCGCGCCCGCGGGCCCCGCGCGGGCCCCGAGCCCGGCCCGGCGGACGGGAGCGAGGGGAGGGACGGGCGGGACGGGACGGGACGGGAGCCGCCCCCGGCCAGGGGAGGGCGGGCAGCGGGGCCGGTCCCGCCGGGACCGCCGCTCCCCGGCCCGGCGGAGCGGGCTCGCCGACGGGGCGGGCGGGCGGGCGCGGTGCCCCGGCGAGCCGCGGCGGGCGCTGACGCGGGGCCGCCCGCGGGCTCTCTCCCCTCCCCGCAGGCTGCCCGGTGCGCGCCGCCGCCCCGCCCGCCGGGCCATGGACTCGGACGCCAGCCTGGTTTCCAGCCGCCCGTCCTCCCCGGAGCCCGATGACCTCTTCCTCACGGCCAGGAATAAAGGCAGCGGCGGGGGCTTCACGGGCGGCACCGTGTCCAGCTCCACGCAGAGCGATTCCCCGCCGGAGCTGAGCGCCGAGCTGCGCAGCGCCATGAGCGCCGCGGGGGTGGTGGTGGTGGACAAGCTGGGCTTCAAGTCCTCGTCGTCGTCGTCCTCCTCGTCCTCCTCTTCCTCCTCCAAGAAGGACAAGAAGCAGATGACGGAGCCGGAGCTGCAGCAGCTGCGGCTGAAGATCAACAGCCGGGAGCGCAAGCGGATGCACGACCTGAACATCGCCATGGACGGGCTGCGGGAGGTGATGCCCTACGCGCACGGCCCGTCGGTGCGCAAGCTCTCCAAGATCGCCACGCTCCTCCTGGCGCGCAACTACATCCTCATGCTCACCAACTCCCTGGAGGAGATGAAGCGCCTGGTCAGCGAGATCTACGGCGGCCACCACGCCGGCTTCCACCCCGCCGCCTGCCCCGGCGGCATGGGCGCGCACTCGGCGCCGCTGCCCGGCCACCCGGGCCACCCGGCCTCGCACCCCGTGCACCACCCCATCCTGCCCCCCGCCGCCGTCTCCAGCGCCTCCCTGCCCGGCTCCGGCCTCTCGGCCGTCAGCTCCATCCGGCCCCCGCACGGGCTCCTCAAGTCGCCCTCGGCCGCCGCCGCCGCCGCCGCCGCCGCCGCCCCGCTGGGCAGCGGCTTCCAGCACTGGGGGGGGATGCCGTGCCCCTGCAGCATGTGCCAGGTGTCGGCCCCGCCGCACCACCACGTCTCCGGCATGGGCACCGCCAGCCTGCCCAGATTAGCCACCGACACCAAATGAGCCCCTCGGCGGGGCGGCCCCGCCGCGCCCCCGGCCCCGCCAGGACCTACAAACGCTCCCCGCCGGCGGCAGCGGGACCGCCCCGCTCCGCCGCCGGGGCCGCCGGAGGGCGGCGGGAGGGGATGGAGCCCGGCCCGGGGTCCGCCCCGCACCCCGAACGCCGGGCAGCCCCCCCGGGACGAGTGGAGCCCCGCGCAGCTCCCGTATTTTTGATTTCCCGACGTTGCCGAGGACTCCGGAGGAGGGGAGGGCGGCGGTGCCTGGGCTCGCCGCTAACGGAGGAACCAAAACGGCAGAGGGGCTTCGGCTCGTTCATTCCTTCCTTCCTTCGTTCCCTCCCCTCTCCCGGACTCGTTTCTACGCGCAGAACCTTCCGAGCCGCTCCCGGCTCGCATCCCCCCGGACAGCCCATCCCGGGGGGCTCCGGCGGCGCTGCGGGGGGACGCGCAGCCGGGAATGCCGGGCTGCTCCCGTTCTCCCGGGGGCTCCGGGAATGCCGGGCTGCTCCCGTTCTCCCGGGGGCTCCGGGAATGCCGGGCTGCTCCCGTTCTCCCGGGGGCTCCGGGAACGCCGGGCTGCTCCCGTTCCCCCGGGGGCTCCGGGGGCTCCGGGAACACCGGGCTGCTCCCGTTCTCCCGGGGGCTCCGGTAATACCGGGCTGCTCCCCGCTCCCGGGGGCTCCGGGAATACCGGGCTGCTCCCGTTCTCCCGGGGGCTCCGGGAACGCCGGGCTGCTCCCCGCTCCCGGGGGCTCCGGTAATACCGGGCTGCTCCCGTTCTCCCGGGGGCTCCGGGAACACCGGGCTGCTCCCGCTCTCCCGGGGGCTCCGGTAATACCGGGCTGCTCCCGCTCTCCCGGGGGCTCCGGGAATACCGGGCTGCTCCCGCTCTCCCGGGGGCTCCGGGAATACCGGGCTGCTCCCCTTCTCCCGGGGGCTCCGGGGGGCTCCGGGAATACCGGGCTGCTCCCGTTCTCCCGGGGGCTCCGGTAATACCGGGCTGCTCCCCGCTCCCGGGGGCTCCGGTAATACCGGGCTGCTCCCGCTCTCCCGGGGGCTCCGGGGGCTCCGGGAATACCGGGCTCCTCCCGCTCTCCCGCTCCCGGCCCGCCGCGGGCTGTGCCGGTTCTCTCCGCTGCGGGAATTGTAAATAGACCGGTAACGAGGCGAGTCCGCTCCGCCTGAGCTTTCCGTCCGTGCACTTGTTCTGTGTCAGCCTCATGAGTGAAAAAGGGGTCGGTTTGCCTTGGTTTCCTTCCTTCGGGTTCTTGGGGTTTGTTGGGTTCTGTTACTTTTAAGAGTATAACACGTTTGTTTCGTTGTTTGTTTTATTTTGTTTTGTTTTGTTTTTTTACGTTCCTGCCACCTTTAACAAAGTTTGAACTCTTTAACTCTCTTTCTTGTGTAGGAACTTTCATCCTGTCCGTGTTGCAATACTGAGAACTTGGGCTTGTTTCTGAAATAACAACTTTTCTTATCGCTGCCCCTTGCAGAGATTTTATCATCTGTTTATTTTTGTAAAAAAAAAAAAAACAAAAAAAAACAAAAAGAAAAAAAGTTGCTAAATAATATTTATTACTTGTTTGGTTGCAAAAAAAAAAAAAAAAAAAAAAAAGTGATCCACTGTTGGGATTTTAAAGAAATAAAAAAAAATTTAAAAAAAAAAAAAGAAAAGAAAAGAAAAAGCATTTTCAATAAATGTCCTTTTCCTCTTCCTCGCTCTTCCGGGGAGGCGGAGACAGATGGGGAAGGGATGGGAATATTTTAGGCGCATCCTTGACTTTCGCCAAGTTTTTTGTCAATTCGCTTCACTGGCGAATCGAAACCGTTTGAGGCTTGGGTTTGGAGATTTTTTTCTTTTTTTCCCTTCCTCATTTATTCCACTTAGAATCAGGGCGGCAAGCAAATCCGACCGGTACCGCGTGGGTAACGTGCAAATTTCTATCTGTCGAATGCAGCACTTGGCAAAAGAGAAATATTAATTAAATATTAATTCGGGGAGAGGAACCATTCATCTTGGCGCTGGGGAGTTCGCTCCCTGTGACGGCGTCCGCGCATTTGACCTTCAACTAAAATCCCACCAAACGAAAATCCAGGTAAAACAAATCCAGGGAAAAGAAAATTATTTGAGGACAATCCCTCATTTTTGTCCCTCCCGAAGCCGCTCGTGTCCGTGGCCCGGGGAGATTTTGGCAGCTCTGGGCTCAAGTATTGGGGCAGGAAATATTCCCCACGCCCCGCGGAAAGGACTCCGGTGTTTCTGAGGAAAAGGAGGTCGGGGGGCTCCGGGACGGGCTGGGGCTCCCGTGGGTGAGGTTCCCGAGGTGAGGTTCCAGAGGTGAGGTTCCCGTGGGTGAGGTTCTCGTGGTGATGTTCCCGTGGGTGAGGTTCCCGAGGTGAGGTTCCAGAGGTGAGGTTCCTGTGGGTGAGGTTCCCGTGCTGAGGTTCCCGTGGTGAGGTTCCCGTGAGTGAGGGTCCCTTGGGTGAGGTTTCCGTGGTGAGGTTCCCGTGGGTGAGGTTTCCGTGGGTGAGGTTCCCGTGGTGAGGTTCCCGTGGTGAGGTTCCCGTGAGTGAGGGTCCCTTGGGTGAGGTTCCCGTGGTGAGGTTCCCGTGGGTGAGGTTTCCGTGGGTGAGGTTTCCGTGGTGAGGTTCCCGTGGGTGAGGTTTCCGTGGGTGATGTTCCCGTGGGTGAGGTTCCAGAGGTGATGTTCCCGTGGTGAGGTTCCCGTGGGTGAGGTTTCCGTGGTGAGGTTCCCGTGGGTGAGGTTCCCGTGGGTGAGGTTTCCGTGGTGAGGTTCCAGAGGTGAGGTTCCCGTGGGTGAGGTTCCCGTGGTGAGGTTCTCGTGGGTGAGGTTCCCGTGGTGAGGTTCCCGTGGGTGAGGTTCCCGTGGTGAGGTTCCCGTGGTGATGTTCCCGTGGTGAGGTTCCCGTGGGTGAGGTTCCCGTGGGTGATGTTCCCGTGGGTGAGGTTCCCGTGGTGAGGTTCCCGTGGTGAGGTTCCCGTGGGTGAGGTTCCCGTGGTGAGGTTCCCGTGGTGAGGTTCCCGTGGGTGAGGTTCTCGTGGTGAGGTTCTCGTGGTGAGGTTCCTGTGGTGAGGTTCCAGAGGTGAGGTTCCCGTGGTGATGTTCCCGTGGGTGAGGTTCTCGTGGTGAGGTTTCCGTGTGTGATGTTCCCGTGGGTGAGGTTCCCGTGGTGAGGTTCCCGTGGTGATGTTCCCGTGGGTGAGGTTCCCGTGGTGAGGTTCCCGTGGGTGAGGTTCTCGTGGTGAGGTTTCCGTGTGTGATGTTCCCGTGGGTGAGGTTCTCGTGGTGAGGTTCTCGTGGTGATGTTCCCCGGTGAACCGAGCGGGGCCGGGGCCGGGCCGCGCTGCTCCCCGCCGGCGCCCCGGGGGCTGGGCCGGCTCTTCCTGCAGCCCCTCCGGGCGAGGGCAGGGGCTGGCAGGGCTCTCCCCCAGCCCGCAGCCTGGCAGCGATGCCAGCCCCCGGCCCGGCGGCTCCCGAGGTGCGAGCCCCCGGCCCTGCCTCCTCCCGCCGCGGGAGAAATCCCAAAAAAAGGAGCGGGCAGGTGTCCGCCAGCGCCTGGCGACGGTGCCGGCACGGGCACCTCCTGCCAGCCCCAGCTGCCCCCCGGCTCCGCCTGGGCTCCCGGAGCCCCGGGAGCGCTGCCCGGCACCCCCTGCACCCCCACCTGCGGGCGGCCGCGGCGGGCAGAGCAGCGTCCCCAATTAGCGGAGCCGCGGCGAGGGAGCGCCGCTGCGGAGGAAGGGCAGGAGCAGGTGAGAATTAGCGGGAGCATCATTAGGAGCTGCTCTTTGTCTCTATTAAAGGCAATAATTAGCGCCCTGACAGATGCGGGAGTCGGCGGCGGCCAGAAGCCGGTAAATCCTGCTCGTCTGCCGGCCCGGCTCCCCCGGCGCTAACAGGTGGCCCCGGGGAGCCCCGACGGGCGGGGGGACACCGGCACCGCGGCGCTTCGGCGGGGCCCTTCGGCCGCACCGGGCCCAAAGCAGCCAGGGCAGCATCCCCCCGCCCCGAATACCGGGGGCATCCTGCCCGGGAGCGGGCGAGAGCCGGGGCCGGTACCGGGCCGGTACCGGGGCTGGTACCGGGGCGTTATCGGAGCTGGTACCGGGCGGGTACCGGACACCTCCTGCGCCCCCCGAACCCCCCTCCCGGGGTACCTCGGCCGTCCTGCGGCCCCCCAGGACTCCCCATATGTGCCCCGGGCAGGGAGAGCCCCGCGGCCCCGCCGCAGCCCGCGCTGCTCCCGCACGGACCCCTCCCTCCCTCCGCCCTCCCTCTGAGGTTTTAGGCTCTATCGCGACTTGTCCCGACAGGAGGAAGGCCCTGCCCGGCTCCCTCCTTCCCCCTCATCCTTTCCTTCCTCTTTCCCCAACCTCCTCCCCACCTCCCCCTGCCTCCTCTCGCTTTCATTTTTCTCCTCCTGTTCCCCACCGAGCCCCAGGCCCGGGAGGGGAGAGAGGGGCGGGCAGAGCTCACCAGGGACTGCAGGGACAGGACAGGGAGCGAGGGGAAACCGAGGCAGGGGAAATGCAGGTGCAATACTGGGAATTGGGAATTGTTCCCTGGAATTCCCAGAGCAGCTGGGGCTGCCCTGGATCCCTGGCAGTGCCCAGGGCCAGGTTGGACACTGGGGCTGGAGCAGCCTGGCACAGTGGGAGGTGTCCCTGCCATGGCAGGGGTGGCTCTGGATGGGATTTGGGGTCTCTTCCAACCCAAACCATTTCAGGATTCAATCAGCACATTTCAGGCAGCGACCAAAAGGCATCTGGGAAACCCAGGAGGAAGGGAAGTTTGTCCATATCTCACTTCAAGAGGGGATTTCTTCAGCCTTTGCCTGGTAAATTTTAAGCCAAAATCTGCTGCAAATCCCAGCCTGGGGCATTTCTCCTCTGCAGGGCAGCAGCTCTGCTCCCTGCCTGTGCAGTCCTGTGGGCTGGGCTGGGCTGGGCTGGGATGGGATGGGGATGGGATGGGATGGGATGGGATGGGATGGGATGGGATGGGATGGGATGGGATGGGATGGGATGGGATGGGATGGGATGGGATGGGATGGGATGGGATGGGATGGGATGGGATGGGATGGGATGGGGTGGGATGGGATGGGGTGGGATGGGATGGGATGGGATGGGATGGGGTGGGATGGGATGGGATGGGAGCTGCCAGAGCCCTTGCAGGGGGCTGCAGGATCCCTCCCCTTTCACTGGGATGAGTGTTCCGAGTGAGCACCCGCAGCCCCCCCAAGACCTCCCTAAAACCAATCCTCCCCAGAAGAACGTGGCTCTGTTTCAGCTCTGAGCTCTGCCCAGGAGCGCGCAGCAGGAGCCCCTGGCAGGGTGAGGTTCACGGGTCCCAGGCACCTCCTGACAGCCTCACCACGCTGATCTTCCAGGGCCAAACTGCCCCAGGACATCCTGCAGCGTCCCCAGGGCAGGGGCAGGGCGCTGGGTGGGACGGGGCCGGTGTCACTCTGGAGGCCCTGGCACAGCCCTGGCAGGGACAATCCTGGGCTCCAGGTTTCCACAGCTTCCAGGGGATCCCAGAAGTTTGGGGTTGGAAGGGACCCCTGAGACACCCAGCCCAGCCCTGCCCAGGCAGGGACCCCTGCAGCAGCGACACAGGAACGTGCCCAGGGGGTCTGGGAGGTCTCCAGAGGTGCCCAGGGGGTTTGGGAGGTCTCCAGAGGTGCCCAGGGGGTTTGGGAGGTCTCCAGAGGGGGAGACTCCAGCCCCTGCCTGGGCAGCTCTTCCAGGGCTCTGCCCCTCCAGGGAAGGAAGTTCTTCCTCGGGCTGGGCTGGAACTGCCGTGGTTTAGTTCCTGGCCATTGCTCCTTGGCCTGCCACTGGCACCATCCTCTGGCTCCCATCTCTCTCCAAACTCTGAAACCCTGGTTTTCCATGCAAGGTTTAGGTGGGAAGGGAGTTTTTCCCAAAGTCTCACTCCTGAGAGCCCTCCCCAACCTTACAGCCAGGCAGGTGCAGGGTGGGAGCGACCCCCGGGCATCACCCAAACCGAGCTTCCCACTGCAGGCGTTTAATATTCGAATATTTCTACCAAAAGTTGATAAGGGGAGACAGCGAGTGGTGATGGCAGTGGGGCCACGAGGCTCTGCCAGCCCCAGCTCTGCAAAAGGGCACAAAGTGCTCGAGTCGGAACTCCCAAAGCTCATTCACCGGGAAGAATCCAGCTTTAAGCAGTGGAGGAACAGGGAACTGCAGCACGACGTGGATCCGTCGTGACAGCGGACGCGTCTCAAGTGAATGAGGTGCAAATACTCTGGAAAACCCCCGCGGTCATTTGCCCACTTTTTGAACTTTTAGAGATTTATTATTATAATTTACATCACTGAGCAATGCAAAGTGTGAATACCCCGCCCACACCAGAATAAAAAGACAAATTCCATTCAGTGCTCAGCATTGAGGAGAGTCTTCCATGGAATTTCATGGTCAGCAAATGCAGTTATGTATTACCCGAAGTTATGATAAGGAAAAGAGGCAGCTCATTAAGAAAAATTAATAAAAACATCTTAGCACTTTTGTCTGGAAAAGGGTTCTCCTGGAAAAGGCGTTGGAATCAGGAGACTCCGGAGCAGATCCTTCACTCAAGGGCTGTTGAGTAAATGAAGACAAGAAAATGAGCACAGGGATGCTGCTCCTGCTCGGCGCAGCAGAGATCAGCTCAGTACCGGTCATTAACCGGTGCCAGGAATATTTTATTCATTCCAAAATCTGGGAACCCAGCTGGGCTTTAACCAGCGTAAGGAAAATGTTCTCTTTTTTAAAAAAAACCTCTCCAAAATCGCAGACGTGGCAGATCTGGGGGCTGTCCTGGCAGGGCCGGCCGGTGGAGCCTGGCGATCGCTGTGGGTCGGGATGTTCCATCATTCCACCGCTCCCCTGGCCTGGCTCCGTGCTGCTCCCAGGGCCTCGGAGCCCCGGGCTCGGCATCCCGGGGAAGCTCAGCCCCGAAAAGATGGATGTAAATGCAAAAGAGTGCTTCCCTTCGCCATTCAGGCCCATTCTTGCGATTGGCTTTAGAAGTTTCGTTCTGCCATTTATCTTCACTTGTTGGAGATGTCTTGACAAACTCCTGAGAATTAATTTCCCATCAGCTTTTGGCCCGCTCTCCTTGAACTGCCAGGTCAGCTCCGAGCTCCGGCGCTGGCAGGGGTTATCGGGCCGGGCCACCCTGCTCCTTTGTCCCCCGCCGGGCTGTCGCCGGTGCGGCCGGGCCGGGAGCGCTGTCAGAGGCCGGGCACGGCGCGGGGGCACCGGGCCGCTCCCGCAGCCCGCCCGCCATCCATCACCGCCCGCCGCCAAAGCCGCACAATCGGAGCTGCCCGGGCCGGGCGCTCCCCGGCAGCCGGGAGCGTGCCTTTGGCTTCCACACGTTCCCCGCCTTGGTCCTATTCGCGGGGAAAATAATCAATCGATCACTGTCAGCCAGCATCAGATCGATCCCGGCGCCAGGATTGTTGCAGGATCCCGCAGATGCGGCAGGCATTTGTTAAACGCTACTTGCAGAAAGACATATACATATATGCATAAGACGCATTTATGCACCTCTTTGTCTGCTTGGAAAAGGGGGGGAAAAACCGGAAAAGCACACACGGTTCTTTGGGGTTTGGGGGGATTTTTTTGGTGTGGATCGTGTTGGGGTTTTTTTTCCCCCAAAAGCAGCCACAGCGTTAATCATGAGGAAAATCCTTTTGAATGAAAGCTGAGCAGAGTTTTGGGTGGGGGACCTTGTTTGTTCCTCCCGAGGGAGCGGAGCAAGGTTTGGCCTGCTGTGCCTAGGGAGAGATGTCCCAAGGGACAGGGAGAGCCCAGAGTCCTCCCAAAGAGTGGGGCTGGGGCATTTCTTCGAGAGAGAAACCCCTCGAAGGTGGGAATTGAGCCCCCCTGCTCTGCTCTGGGGCTGTGCAGAACAGCCCACGAAGCTTCCCTCTCTCCTTTCCCCGGCAGAAAGAATTCCATAATAATTCCATGCTGCTCCAGTGACAGAGAAGACTTTCCCCTGGTGGGAGCTGAGCACAGCAGGACAGCAGGAGCTGCTCCCGGACCAGAGCCCCCAGGGGATGGGGAGAATCCTTTTCCAAGTCAGAACTTCAGGCACAGAGGGCAGAAAACCTGGACGTGGATGGGGAAAGGAGCTGTGCTCAAAAAAATGTGGGATGGCTCTCGAGATGTCCCCAGAGCTGCCCAGAGCAGCCGGGGCTGCCCCTGGATCCCTGGCAGTGCCCAAGGCCAGGTTGGACACTGGGGCTGGAGCAGCCTGGCACAGTGGGAGGTGTCCCCATGTCAGGGGTGGCACTGGGTGGCATTTGGGGTCCCTCCAGCCCAGCGTGGGACAGATTTTGTTTGGGATGCCAGAGCTGTGGGACTGCAGCCCCTTGCCCTGTCTCACCGGGACCTGCTCTGGGGACAGCTTTCCCTGCGGGGTTTGTGGCCCTGCGGGGTTTGTGGCTCTGCCAGGCACCAGCAGAGGAGCTGCTGCAAGGAATTTGCCCTTCCAGGACCCTCCGTGCCTGCTCCTCTCTTGCCAGGAGGGGCAGTTCAGCCACCGAGCCGAGCTTGCAGGAGCTCTGTGCCAGCACTCCCGGGAGCCCGGCCCCTGTCCCAGCGGCCAGGGAGCCAGCGGTGCCCGGTAGAACCCCCGGAACCCCAAAGATCCGGGTGAGCTGCGCTGTGCCTGGGCAGCGGGGCAGGGACCCCGCTGGGTGCCCCCAGCTCGGGCTGGCCTGGCATGCCAGGCTCTGCCAGGGGCTCCCGGTGGGGTCCTGGGCACCACCCCAAACCCACGGCCTCAAACCCTCCGGCCGGCTGTGCTCCTGCAGCTGATGCAAAAATCGGTCCGAAATTAAACTGGAGAATTGTAGGAAAAGGGAAAAAAACCTGGGAAGGGAAGGGAAGGGAAGGGAAGGGAAGGGAAGGGAAGGGAAGGGAAGGGAAGGGAAGGGAAGGGAAGGGAAGGGAAGGGAAGGGAAGGGAAGGGAAGGGAAGGGAAGGGAAGGGAAGGGAAGGGAAGGGAAGGGAAGGGAAGGGAAGGGAAGGGAAGGGAAGGGAAGGGAAGGGAAGGGAAGGGGCTGCAGCATTCCAGGACTTTTCAGAGGGCTTGAAGCATTGGAAGTGATGGGGATGGGAGGAGGGAAGCGTCAGCTCCAGGAGAAGCTGCCCAGATCAGGACTCAGCCCTGGCACACCCTGGCGTTTGGCACCGACACTCCCGGTGCAGGAGCAGAACAGAGCTCCCGCAGGTTCTGGCTGCTGCTCACAGAAATGCAAAAGCTGCTGAAGGAGAGGGGAGGTGGGAGAGAGGAGCCACAAACCCGCGGCTGACGGGTCCTGCAGGAGGAGGAGTCGCTCCTGAGCTGGGGAGCTGAAGAGCGGGATTTGCCTGAGACAACACAATAAACGCACAATTCAGATTTTGTTCCTTTTTCATGTCTATGGGGGAAAATCCTCTGCAGCTTCATTAACAAACCTGTCCCTAATCCTACCCAACCCTTCTGAAAAAAAGATGATATTAACTGAAATCCAGCCGGCCTTCCAGAGCCTGGGAGTAAATGAACTTTTAATGCATGGAGAACATATTCATTATAATGTATAAAGAGGCAATTTTCATTTTGTTTGTGTTCTTAAGAGTGTGACAGCGTCTTGTTTGCCACTGCCCCTGGGTATAAGCCAGCATTGTGTGCCTTAATTAGATATTCCCGTGCTAGTGTGAGGGACATATGTCTATTCACGGGAACAAACATCAAGAGTCTGCCACGGCCTTTCATGTCCTGCTACGTTGGAATAAAGGCAGAGCAAGTGCAAGCTCTCCCAAGGACCTGTGGCCCCAAACAGCTTGAACACAACGCGCCGGCATTCAGCGATTGGTTACAGTTTATTAACAGCCCATAAACTCCTCATCTGCTCCTGCTCTCCTTCAAGTTGTCACCTGCGGCTGCCGCCGGCGCGCTCGGATCGTTCTGGGAACGGGGAACGGAGCTGCCCCTGCCCCTCTGCCCCTCTGCCCCTGCCCCTCTGCCCCTGCCCCTCTGCCCCTGCCCCTCTGCCCCTGCCCCTCTGCCCCTGCCCCTGTCCCGGGCTCTGCCCCTGCCCCTCTGCCCCTCTGTCCCTGCCCCTGCCCCTGCCCCTCTGTCCCTGCCCCTCTGCCCCTCTGCCCCTGCCCCTCTGTCCCTCTGCCCCTGTCCCTCTGCCCCTGCCCCGCTGCCCCTGCCCCGGGCTCTGCCCAAATGAGCACAAAGCCCGTCCCGGGGCACCCCCGGAGCTCCGGTTCCCAAATCCCGGAGCAGCCCTGAGCTGGCTCCGCGTGTGCCCGGCCCGCTGCCGCCGGGAGGCAGAGCCCGGAGCGGGCACAGGGCGGGGTCCCAGAGCTCGGGCACGGGGAGGGGGCCACAGGCAGGGTCTGAGGACACAGCAGGGTGAGAACGGCCCAGAGCAGCTGGGGCTGCCCTGCATCCCTGGCAGTGCCCAAGGCCAGGTTGGACACTGGGGCTGGAGCAGCCTGGGACAGTGGGAGGTGTCCCTGCCGTGGCAGGGATGGCACTGGGTGGGTTCTGAGGTCCCTCCAACCCAAATCTCTCCGTGCTTGTGTGACAATGACATTTCCTCACAGAGGTCCAAGCAGCTGGACGCCCCCAATGCCATTAAATCCTTTGGGGAGAACGGTCCTTGCATCACCGTGGGGTCACCGTGAGCAGCCCACCCAAAATCCCCACGCGGCCCATCCGTGGCTGTGGGTGGAAAATCCCAGCCCGTCCCCTCAGCAGCTCCAGCCAGAAGCAGAACCTGCCCAAAATCCCCGTGTGCTGCCCTCGCAGCGGCCGGGCCGGGCCCGCAGCACCTGAGAGGTGACAGGCAGGGAGATCGGCCCTGCATCCCCCAGGAGCTGGGCTGCGGTAATTGGCGGGGCTAATGAGCGCCCTTAATGAGCTGCGCTCCTGCAGCAGAGCCTCAGGGTCCGGATGCGGCAGCTCAGAGCAGGCAGGAGCAGAGCCAGGCCGAGAATTTCCCTGGCAGTGCCTCAGGGCTGCCCTTGGAGGCAGAGAGTCCCCAACAGCAGCTGGGCATCTCTACCCACCCCGGGGACACCTCTGTCCATCCCAGGGACACCTCTGCCCACCCCACAGACACCTCTGCCCACCCCGGGGACATCTCTGTCCACCCCACTGCCACCTCTGCCCACCCCACTGCCACCTCTGCCCACTCCACGGGCGCAGCAAGAGCTGCCACGGGCCACCAAAGGGACACTTGCCAGCCTGGCTGTTGGCAGTAATTTGGATTTTTGCCATCCCAGCAGCGCTGGGCATGGAGAGAGGGAGAAAACCCTGCTGGAGTGACACTCCTGGAATACCACGCTGGATAAAAGCTTTCCAAGGTGGATGTTCAGCTGAGTTAGTGGCAGGACTTTTAGTTTTATTATTAAAAGAATTCTTCTGATTTCTTTTAAAGGGAATAAAATGTTCAGTGTTTGAAAGGTTTTTGGGGAGAACAGATTTACAACAGGGAGCGCAGCAATTCCAGAACCCAGAGGAGCTTTGTCAGGGCCCAGGGTGGATTCTAGTTTCACAAATCCATGGACAATCCCCCACCGGGATGGGCCCACGCCTGGAGGGGAGGACAGGTGGGTTTATCTCACCAGAATTTCTCTTCTGGTGTCCCCTCTGTGCCAGTGGCACTGGTTGGAGGGACCTTAAATCCCACCCAGTGCCACCCCTGCCATGGCAGGGACCCCTCCCACTGTGCCAGGCTGCTCCAGCCCCAGTGTCCAACCTGGCCCTGGGCACTGCCAGGGATCCAGGGGAATCTGGGAATTCCATGCCAGCCCTGCCCACCCTGCCAGGGAACAATTCCCAATTCCCAATCTCCCAGCCAGCCCTGCCCTCTGGCAGTGGGAGCCATTCCCTGGCTCCTGTCCCTCCATCCTTGTCCCCAGCCCCTCTCGGTGTTTCCTGTTGGCTCCTCCAGGTCCTGGGAGGCCCCAGCTGGGTCACCCCGAGCCTCCTCAGCTCCAGGAGCTGCGGGAGTGGAGCTCCCGAGGCCAGTGAAGGATTTGCCACTGATGATTTTAATGCCATTTCAGCGCTGTGACCCCAGGAGGAGCAGAGCAGAGCGGAGCAGAAGCAGCACGAACAGATCTCTGCTCCTGGGCCCTGCCTGTGTCAGCACGGAGGGGTTTCCTTGTGGCTTTTATTCCCTGCTCACACCCCCCGAATCCCAAATCCTCCAGAGGCCAAAACACGCTTCCTCCAGGTTTGCTCTCGGAGGAACAAAACTCTCCTGTAATTCCTGACAAAGGATGGGCCAGAGCGAGATTAATCCGGGCCCAGCCGGCCCGGCCTTGGCCGAGCATCCCCGGGAAGGAGGGACGGATCCCGCTGGGAACGGGCCGAGCCTGCCGGGAGCGGGAGAGGAGCGGGAGAGGAGCGGAGCGGGATGGAGCGGGGCTGGAGCGGGAGAGGAGCGGGGCTGGAACGGGAGAGGAGCGGGGCTGGAGCGGGGCTGGAGCGGGGCTGGAGCGGGCTGGAGCGGGGTTGGAGCAGGGCTGGAGCGGGGCTGGAGCGGGAGAGGAGCGGGGCTGGAACGGGAGAGGAGCGGGAGAGGAGCGGGGCTGGAACGGGAGAGGAGCGGGCTGGAGCGGGGTTGGAGCAGGGCTGGAGCGGGGCTGGAGCGGGAGAGGAGCGGGGCTGGAACGGGAGAGGAGCGGGGCTGGAGCGGGCTGGAGCGGGGTGGAGCGGGCTGGAGCGGGAGAGGAGCGGGCTGGAGCGGGCCCTGTCCTGCTCTGTATGCAGGGAGCAGGGCTGGAGCGGGGCTGGAGCGGGGCTGGAACGGGAGAGGAGTGGGGCTGGAGCGGGCTGGAACGGGAGAGGAGCGGGACTGGAACGGGAGAGGAGCGGGCTGGAGCGGGAGAGGAGCGGGCTGGAGCGGGGCTGGAACGGGAGAGGAGCGGGCTGGAGCGGGCCCTGTCCTGCTCTGTATGCAGGGAGCGGGGCTGGAACGGGAGAGGAGCGGGCTGGAACGGGAGAGGAGCGGGCTGGAGCGGGAGAGGAGCGGGCTGGAACGGGAGAGGAGCGGGCTGGAGCGGGAGAGGAGCGGGCTGGAACGGGAGAGGAGCGGGCTGGAGCGGGCCCTGTCCTGCTCTGTATGCAGGGAGCAGGGCTGGAGCGGGCTGGAGCGGGGCTGGAACGGGAGAGGAGCGGGCTGGAGCGGGGCTGGAACGGGCTGGAGCGGGGCTGGAACGGGAGAGGAGCGGGCTGGAGCGGGCCCTGTCCTGCTCTGTATGCAGGGAGCGGGGCTGGAGCGGGCTGGAACGGGAGAGGAGCGGGGCTGGAGCGGGGCTGGAACGGGCTGGAGCGGGCTGGAACGGGAGAGGAGCGGGCTGGAGCGGGCCCTGTCCTGCTCTGTATGCAGGGAGCGGGGCTGGAGCGGGGCTGGAGCGGGGCTGGAGCGGGAGAGGAGCGGGGTGGAGCGGGCTGGAACGGGAGAGGAGCGGGCTGGAGCGGGCCCTGTCCTGCTCTGTATGCAGGGAGCGCTGCCGTCCTGGCCATTGTCCGCCCGCCGCGGCGACCATCTGGAAAAGGCAGGCGGGGAGAGCCCCCCCGGCCCCGGCCGCAGCCCGGCGCTTCCTGCGGGGACGAGGACAAGGACGGGCCCGGCTCGGCTCGTCCCGAGTGCCAGCGAGGGGCTCGCCCGGGGACAGCGGGGCAGGGGAGCGGCGCTGCCCTCCCGCAGCCTCCCGCGGTGATCCTGCCGAGGGGATTGAACACCCGCGGCCGTCTTGCCTCGGCTCGGGCTGCGGTGGCGGGCAGGGCCGAGGGAGGCGTGTTCGGAGTCACCCGGCTCCTGCCGTGCCTCCGTTTGGGTTCTCCGAAGGCTGCTCTGGCAGCAGGGGCTTGGTGAGGGCGGCTTTGGCACACCGCGATGGGTGAGCAGCTTTTCCAGCATCCGTCAAACACTCCCTGGCCTGGCTGCGAGCAGGAACAGGCTGGGGATGGGAACGGGAGGAGGGGATGGTTAAGAGGGAGCTCAGCAGTGTCCCTGGCTGGTCATTCCCGGTGCCCGGTGGGTTTGCTTTCCCTGCTCTGCCAAATCTTCCCCATCACACGGGACCCCACAGGCACAGGGATTATTTCCCTGAGTGTTCTCCAGGGCAAAGGCTGTGCTGCCTGCGCTGCTCTCCCACTTCACTCCTCCCATGGATTCTCGCAGGGGCTTCACTTCCTCACACCCCAGAAGATCAGATATAGGATGGGTGCAGGGGGAGAATTTGGGTGTTATTCCACTCAGCAGCAAAACCTGAGAGAGTTAAATCCCATTGAGCAAAGAGCCTGGAGCACTTCAGGTTCCTCATTGCTGCCTTGTCTCTCCTGGGCAGCTCCAACAAAACCCAGCAGAGCTGCCACCTGCAGCCTGCAGTGATGGCACCAATGTGCTGGGAGAATTCCACACCCAGCACCAACTTCCCATGGCAGGAATCCTTCAGATCCCACACGGGCAATCCCAAATCCTGGGGCTGGCAAAGCCCTCCCAGCCCAGGGAGTCCCAGCTGGGCCCCATGCCCACCTTGTCCCCAGCCCAGAGCACTCAGTGCCACCTCCAGGGGACACCTGCAGGGATGGGCACTGCAAAGCTCCCTGGGCAGCCCCTGCCAGGGCCTGAGCACCCTTTCCATGGGGAAATTGCTGCTGCTGTCCCAGCTGAGCCTGCCCTGGCCCAGCCTGAGGCCGTTCCCTCTCCTCCTGTCCCTGTTCCTGGAGCAGAGCCCGACCCCCCGGCTGTCCCCTCCTGGCAGGAGCTGTGAGAGCCACAAGGTCCCCCTGAGCCTCCTTTGCTCCAGCTCAGCCCCTTCCCAGCTCCCTCAGGAACTCTCCATTCCCTTCCCAGCTCCCTCAGGAACTCTCCAGCCCCTTCCCAGCTCCCTCAGGAACTCTCCATTCCCTTCCCAGCTCCTCAGGAACTCTCCAGCCCCTTCCCAGCTCCCTCAGGAACTCTCCAGCCCCTTCCCAACTCCCTCAGGAACTCTTCAGCCCCTTCCCAGCTCCCTCAGGAATTCTCCAGCCCCTCCTGGGGCTCCGTTCCCTGGCCTGGACATGCTCCAGCCCCTCCAGGTGTCTCCTGCAGGAGCAGAACTGGACACCAAACTCCTTTCCTTGCTCTCCACCGGGGCCACCTGAGCCGCCGCCACCTCTGAGCCCTGGGGAAGCACCACGTTGTAGACAAAACCAGAGGGATGAAGATGTTTCCATCCCGGTTTGGGAGTCACCAGGCACCACTCGCTCCGTGCCCACGGCTCCTGCTCCCGTTCATCTCCCCGTGCTCCTGGCTCCGGGGGCTGGCTGGCTTTCCAGAGCTCCCGGGGGAGCCCGGCAGTGGGATCCGGGTGATTCCCCGGGGCTCCCCTGGCAATCCCAGCTCCTGCACCCCTGTGCGGCAGCCCCGAGCCCCCTCCAGGCTCCGCACAGGATTTGGCACCTCGGCTCCGCATCTCGCAGGGCCGGATCCCAGCCCCCGGCACCTTTCGGCATCTCGGAGCGGCCGGAGAGCGGCTCCGCGGGCGGCGCAGGTGAAGGCGAACAGAGGCGCTCTGTGCTCCCCGGGCCTCGCAGGTGCTCGGGGAACTCGGCCGCCCCCGCCGCATCCATCACCTTTTGGCCGCCTCTAATGAGCCATTCATCCCTTTTTGGGCAGGGAGAATGGGAGCTGCGCCCGGCGCGGCCCCGGCTGCCTCCCCCCGGTTTGTTCCCTTTCAGCCGCGCTCTTCCTGCCGCTTTCTGCCCCCTCAATGGGCGAGGAGCGCAACCGGATGGTTGGAAGGAGCGCTGGGAAATGACTTCAGAGCCACCTTTGTTCCTCGCCCCGTTCCCCTGGCCGCTCTTGGCCGTGGGTCGCTATGAAAGGAGGCGCTGGCAGCAGCGGGGCCGCCCCGGCAGCGCCGAGCCCGGCCGGGAGCGCTCCCGGCTCTTTTGGGATCTCTCCCGTCCCTTTGGGATCTCTCCCGTCCCTTTGGGATCTCTCCCTTCCCTTTTGGGATCTCTCCCATCCCTTTGGGATCTCTCCCGTCCCTTTGGGATCTCTCCCGTCCCTTTGGGATCTCTCCCGTCCCTTTGGGAGCGCTCCCGGCTCTTTTGGGATCTCTCCCGTCCCTTTGGGAGCGCTCCCTTCCCTTTTGGGATCTCTCCCGTCCCTTTGGGATCTCTCCCATCCCTTTGGGATCTCTCCCGTCTCTTTTGGGAGCGCTTCCTTCCCTTTTGGGATCTCTCCCTTCCCCTTTGGGGATCTCTCCCATCCCTTTGGGATCTCTCCCGTCCCTTTGGGATCTCTCCCATCCCTTTGGGATCTCTCCCTTCCCTTTTGGGATCTCTCCCGTCCCTTTGGGATCTCTCCCTTCCCCTTTGGGATCTCTCCCTTCCCTTTTGGGATCTCTCCCATCCCTTTGGGGTCTCTCCCGTCCCTTTGGGATCTCTCCCGTCCCTTTGGGATCTCTCCCGTCCCTTTGGGATCTCTCCCGTCCCTTTTGGGATCTCTCCCTTCCCCTTTGGGATCTCTCCCGTCCCTTTGGGATCTCTCCTGTCCCTTTTGGGATCTCTCCCTTCCCCTTTGGGATCTCTCCCGTCCCTTTTGGGATCTCTCCCATCCCTTTGGGATCTCTCCTGTCCCTTTTGGGATCTCTCCCTTCCCCTTTGGGATCTCTCCCTTCCCTTTTGGGATCTCTCCCATCCCTTTGGGATCTCTCCCTTCCCCTTTGGGATCTCTCCCGTCCCTTTGGGATCTCTCCCATCCCTTTGGGATCTCTCCCGTCCCTTTGGGATCTCTCCTGTCCCTTTTGGGATCTCTCCCTTCCCCTTTGGGATCTCTCCCTTCCCTTTTGGGATCTCTCCCATCCCTTTGGGATCTCTCCCTTCCCCTTTGGGATCTCTCCCTTCCCTTTTGGGATCTCTCCCTTCCCCTTTGGGATCTCTCCCTTCCCCTTTGGGATCTCTCCCTTCCCTTTTGGGATCTCTCCCATCCCTTTGGGATCTCTCCCGTCCCTTTGGAGCGGGGAAGCCGAGGCTCTCGGAGGGTTTTGTGCGCCAGGCTCGGGGATTTCCCAGCTCCATGGCTCGGCTCGGCTGCCGAAAGGCTTGAAATGATTTTGCGCTGATGTTCTATGGTGTGCCACTGTTCAAGCGAGCGTTTGACTGCTCATTTCAGGGCGTTTGACACAAAGAAAAGCGCTGTAACTTCTGTGTCCTTGTCGATTTTCAGTGAGTCAAACCTGCGCTAGCTGCGTCGTGCATTGAGCTGGGTGGGGTAACAGAGTCCAGCCAGCTGCTGCCAGGGGAGACACTTGCACTCCAGTTATTCTGGTGAGTTTTTAATTGAAGCTCCTGACGTCTGCCGCAAAATATAAATGTTCACTCCACAGAATTATTTGCAGGTGGCATTCCAGGTTGCTTTTGGAGCGGCTGCACAGAAGCAATAACCGAGTTTGAGTTTGGAACGACTCAATCCAGCCTTTGCCCAGCCCCCGGGCCTGCAGGTGGAAAATGGATTATTGATATGAAAACGGGGAAAAAAGAGAGTCCACCACAAGCACCACACACAGCACCCTCGAAAAACCCTACCGAGCCAGCTCAGGGCTGTCCCTCCCTGCTGAATTCCCACCTGCTCCCCACAGGCACCAGGGATTTGGGCTCGGCTGGATGGGGGTGCTTGGGGGGCCCTGGTGAGCAGGAGGAGCGGCCGGGGGACCCCGAGTCCCTTCGGCAGAGCCGGGAGCGAGCGCCGAGCAGCGGGGACGTCCCTGGGGGAGGCAGGAGGCCGGGCTGGGGCGGGAGCGGAGCTTTGGGAGCCCCCAGGAAGCCCCGGGCAGAGCTGGGTCCCGGCCAGGGGCCGCCGGTGCCGCTCGGTGCCGCTCGGTGCCGGTGCCGCTCTCCCCTCTCCCCACACCCCATTTCCCGGTTCTCCCCAGTTTTCTCCCTCCTGCTCTCTCTGCCCGGGGGCCGATGCCATCACCCGGCACGGCCGCCTCTCCCGCTGCCACCGGGAAGGTGCCCGGCACACAAAGGCCCGGCCGCGGTGCCAAGTCTGCGCCGGCAGCGGCGGCTCGGTGCCACGGGCGCGCCGTGCCAGGGGCTCTGCCTGTCGGGAGGAGACCCCGCTCCTTTGCAAGGCTTTCGCTGCCTTTCTTTCACTCATTGTGTCTTTTCCTCTCGGAGAGCTGAGAAATAAAAAGAAAGGGAAGGGATAGTGGCCACCAGGATTGAACTCTTGCAACAATAACTAAAACCTTTTGAGGTTTAATGTATTTTTTTTTTCTCCTCCAGGGATGGAAAAATATCCTCCCAGGAGGGAAAAAACCCACAAAACAATCAAACCCCTGCAGTGCAGCAGGAGTTGGGCCTCAATGGTCTGTGGGTCCCTTCCAGCTCAGGATTTTCTGTGACTCTGTGAAGTCTAAGCAGTCATTTACAGCTTTGAGCCTGCTGCATTTCATTGAGCAGGAGAATCGCAGAATCCTCCAAGTTGGAAGAGATCTTTAAGCTCTACAAGACCAACTGTCAGCCCAGCATTTCCGCTGTGAAATGCTGTGGATTTTACTCCCGTGATTCCCTTGGAGAAGGAAAATTCGTGCGTGAGTGGCCAGAGCTCCTGTCCCACAGCAGGAGACCCCAGCCCTGCCTGGGACCCTCGGGGTGCTGGTGCTGGAGAAGAGGCTGTGAACAGAGAAACAGGAATAGAGGATCAGGAAAAACTCAAATCTTCATCTTCTTCCTGGCTTCACTTCGGACAAGAAGGAAAAAGTCCCATCTCACCACGGGTCCTGGCGCCACTTCTGATCAGGGGCTCCCAAAGGGAAGCCTTGGCTCCCTACAAAATCCTCTTGCGTAGTTTAAAAGTTTAAACTTTACGTTAAAACTATAAACTTTAACTTTTATACTATGTGATATTCCACACTTTTATTTAAATGATATAATTTTATGATTTAATTTTATGATTTAATTTTGGAAGGTTGTTTTACGGTTTCAGGTCAAATGTAGTGGTTTTTGGGGGGTTAGTGCCTGTCAGCACAGAAAGTCTAAAATTCTCAGGAACAAGGGTTCCAACACTCGCCCATCCCAATCCCCTCTTTTCCTCTCCAAGGGAGGTTTGTCCGTGTGATGGACGCTGCTTCCACGGGCACTTTGTTCCTGGGGCAGTGGAAGGTGCCTGCCCATGGCAGGGTGGCACTGGATGGGCTTTGAGGTCCTCCCCAACCCAACCCAGCCCAACCCAACCCAACCCAACCCAACCCAGCCCAACCCAACACAACCCAACACAACCCAACCCAACCCAACCCAGCCCAATCCAACCCAACCCAATCTAACCAACCCAACCTAACCCAACCCAGCCCACACAGTCAAATCCCACCCAGCCCAACCCAATCTAACCAACCCAACCCAGCCCAATCCAACCCAGCCCAACCCAATCTAACCAACCCAACCCAGCCCAATCCAACCCCACCCAACCCAACCCAAACCAATCCAACCCAACCCAACCCAACCCAACCCAACCCAACCCAATCCAGCCCAACCCAATCCAATCCAATCCAATCCAATCCAACCCAGCCCAACCCAACCCAGCCCAATCCAACCCAACCCAACCCAGCCCAACACAACCCAACCCAACCCAACCCAACCCAACCCAACCCAGCCCAATCCAACCCAATCTAACCAACCCAACCAAACCCCACCCAGCCCAACCCCACCCAGCCCAACCCAACCCAACCCAACCCAACCCAACCCAGCCCAACCCAACCCAGCCCAACCCAACCCAACCCAACCCAACCCAAACCAATCCAACCCAACCCAACCCAATCCAATCCAGCCCAATCCAATCCAATCCAATCCAATCCAATCCAACCCAACCCAACCCAGCACAACCCAGCCCAATACAACCCAACCCAACACAAACCAACCAACCCAACCCAGCCCAGCCCAACCCAATCCAACCCATCCCACGATTCAAGGAGAAAGGCCATCCTTGGACACTTCTTTCCCAGCAGCTTTCCCATCTGAGTCCCCTCGTGTTTTCCCTCACCTGCACTGGGTTTTTCCTCTGTGCTGAGGTCCTGCAGAGGTTTTGTGAGGAGCCCCAGGAGAACGGGGAGTGTGTCCCAGTTTGCAAACCAAGCTCTGGAAGCTCAAACCCCTGGAGTGGGAGGTTTGTGCTGCCTCTGCCTCTTTTTTCTTCATGGATCTGGGCACTCCAACCAGCAGGAAAACGGCAGAAGGTGCTTCCAGTTCAGTGTTGTAGAGCACAAGGGATTTTGGCAGAGGGGAAGGGCTGCTGGGGGGTCCCTGACACTCCCTCACCCGCGGTGTTCGGGGATTCACGCTCTGCCCCCAGCTGTGCGGGAAGCACGGCTGCTCCCCAGCAGGGTTCTGTGTGTTCTGAGCCCACACACGGCTGGCACGTCCTCCTGAACTCCAGGAGAGTCCTGCAGGTTCTCTCCTGCATTTCCCTCTGGGAACCCCTGCACAAGGTGTGGGAATGGTGCTGAAACAGGGAGAGCCCCGAGTGCACCCCCTGACCCCCAAGAGGAGAGGAGGCCCTGCAGCCAGGAGGGACATCCCTGTCCTGGGGACACCAGGCCCACCATCACTGCCTGGAGGGAAGGGATTGTCCCACTCTGCTCTGGGCTGGGACAGCCTCAGCCCCAGCGCTGGGGACAGTTCTGGCTGTCTCAATAAAAGGTCAGAAGCTGTTGGAAAGTGCCCAGAGGTGGGGAAGGTCCGGAGGGACCCCCGAGGTCCCTGGGGCAGCTCAGCCTGGAGCAGCCTGAGGTCAGAGCTCCCCGGGGCTGCAGGGACAGCTCCGATCTCTGCTCTGGGCCAGGGACAGCACCAGGGAGCGCCTGGGGCTGGGCCAGGCCAGCTCAGGCTGCAATCAGGGAAAGGCTCTTCCCCAGAGGTGCTGGCACTGCCCAGGGAATGGGCACGGCCCCGAGGCTGCCAGAGCTGCAGGAGCCTTTGGGCAGTGCTGCCAGGGATGCCCAGGGTGGGGTTGGTGGGTCTGGGCAGGGCAGGGTGGCACTGGCTGTCCCTGGCCCAGAGCAGAGATCGGAGCTTTCCCTGCAGCCCTGGGGAGCTCTGACCTCAGGCTGCTCCAGCTGGACATTCCAGGTGTCCTAATCCACCCTTTCTCCTCCTCCTCCTCCTCCTCCTTTTGTCAGCGCCTTGGCAGCCGTAAAGGTATAATATTTAATAATTAGCTAATAAATATTAACTTCGGCTGCCCAAGGTGCCCTGCCCTGGCGCTGCCAGCTGGGAGAGGACATCCCATCGCTGCCTTGGCAGGGAGAGCGCTGGGATCGCCCAGCCCACGGCTGCCGGGGCACGGCAGAGGACGAGCCGGGCGCTGCTCTGCATTTGAATCCGCGAGCACAAATGGGGACGGGAGCAGAGCAAGGCCCATCCTCGGGAAGGGCCTGGAGAGCAAAAATTCCACCCGCTGGCCCCGCGGCCGCGCTGGAACGGGAGCAGTGACTTTGTCCCGGGCGCTGAATGGAGCTGCCAGGCTGCTCCAGATGGTCATTGTGCCACTTGGGTGGTGGCAGGATGCGAGATGCAGGTTGGGCAGCTTGAGCAGCTCCCGGGGAAGCCCTGCCAAGCATTCAGCGCCGGGCTGGCAGGACGTGGGCAGCGCCCGGAGAATAAAATAAAGGGCTTGCAGCGGGCATGGGCTCGGAATTCCAAATGTGAGGCGGCTCCTGCCAGGAACGGCTTCGCAGAGAATTCTACAAGCGCTAATGGGTCTGCTGTGATTAGGAAATAGTTGGATTTTGATTGTGGTGGTGTCAGCGATAACATCTGTAGCGTGCCACCTTTCCCACGAGACCGAAAATGGAATAAAAGTGTTTAAAATGCCTCTCGGCTGCCCCACCGGTGGGTCAGAAAAGCCAGCGATGCTCAGAGCCCAGCCGGGGAAACCTCCCTGCTCCTGCTCAGGTGATGCCCAGCTGCGGCTGGCACAGGTCCCCACTGCAAATCCCGGGGGGGGTTTTAGGAAAACCCTGCAAACCTCGGGCAGTAACGATGGCAGCAGGATGGAATTGCTGCATGCTCTGCCTGCAGGGATTTCCAAGTCCCTTGAAAGCTGGCACGGATTTGTTCCTGGTTTTTCACAGCAGGATTTCGAGGAGACACCCAGAATTTCTGGGGTCTGGGTTTGGGAGTGTCAGCAGCCCCCTGTCATAGCCAAGAACAAATCCAAAGCTGGGTGGCCTGGGAGAAGTTCAAAACTTAGACTGGTCTTGAAATACAGGAGGGATAAATACGCTTAATTTTTAATTTATTTGTAACTGTTACTTCCAGTTTTCTGCTGGGGTCACACTTGGTTGGCCAGCAGCTTTGGAGCCACTTTTTCTGGTTGTTTCCAAAGCAAATCTCTGATTTCTGCCTGTTTTTTCCCCAGCCAGCAGCACCCACCCTGCTGACATCTAACCTGAGTTCTAAGGAAAGATGAAAATCCAGCTCCAGAGCTCAGCCAGACTTCCCCAGGCTCGCCCCAACGCTTTGTCTGACCCAAAGCAATGGGAATAAGTTTAAGGCTGTGGCAGAGTCCAGAGGAAATCCCCATAAAGTCAGATCATTATCTGGATGGGTGGGTAACTTAATCAGATTATTGATTTATTAAACACCATTCAGCTTCTGGGGGAGCTCTGAAGGTTTTGTTGCAACACAAATCGCTGCTCAGACAAACGCAGCAGATTTCTTTCCTGCTCCTTAATTAAAGCATTAATCTCATTCCCTACCAGTTTTCCTTGGAGTGGCCCTTGGAAACCACCAGGACAAAATCCTTTTGCTCTCACGGAGCCTCCAGCCCCAAGATCAGAGAGTGCAGCAGGACAGGGGCAGCTCATAAATTAAAGTGACTTTTGTCCAGGCCAGTGTGAGGCCAGGTAGCAGCGTTAATTAATTAATTAAAATGCCTCACAGGAGCCACAGACCTCCTCACAAAAAGGCTGAAACAGGCTAAAAAGAAAAAAGGATCTGTGCAGAATTTTAGGGGTGCTGCTTTGGAGGGGAATGTTGGGAATCACAGCTTTGGGAGCAGCACCTACATTAAAAAAAAAAAAAAAAAGAACCTCTTCTGTCCGTTTCTGGTGCTGGCAGGAACTGGTGGCTCACGGTGGCTTTGTCCTTCCCAGGAGTGGCTGATAAATCCCAAAGGTTCTGCTGGGATCCATCCACACCCGGAGCCTCCCAAATGGACAACAAAACGGGAGGGAAAAAGTACCCAGAGCAAAGAAAGGGTTTGGTTCTGAACTGAAGGGCTGTGGGGAAGGAGAAAGGAAGGAAATCCAAATATGAGCTCAGATCATCTTCTACTCCTCAGGAGTTTTGGATTTAAACCCCCCTTATATCGAGCTGGCATTTACTGGATTTTTTTAGTAGCACTTCCAGAAATAACTGGTTCTAAAAGGGTTTAAAATCAGATTTTTCACATTAGAATGCTCAGAGCTTGGTGGAACTGTTCGATAGCAGCTGGGCTCTGGCTCTCTGGGCTCAGAGGGAGCTTTTCAAGTGTTAAAATCCTTCTCTTTCCTTCCAGCACACCTCAAACAAATTCCAGAACGTTGTCCCTGCTCAGCTCCAGGGGCAACGTCTGCAGCAAACTCCTCCAGGTGGGACATTCCCCACCCAGTGCCACCCCTGCCATGGGGACACCTCCCACTGTCCCAGGCTGCTCCAGCCCCAGTGTCCAGCCTGGCCTTGGGCACTGCCAGGGATCCAGGGGCAGCCACAGCTGCTCTGGGCACCTGTGCCAAGCCCGGCCATTCCTTGGCAGCATTTTCCCTTAATCCATTCCAGGCCAGGTTGGGTGGGGCTGGGAGCAGCCTGGCATTGTGGAAGGTGTCCCTGCCCATGGGACAAAGTCATCGTTAAGGTCCCTCCCCACCCAACACAGTCTGGGATTCAGTGATTTAAATCCACGTTGGTTAGGAGGTAACATCTGTGGGGATGTATTATGGGGTTTTGGGCTTCAAATACCTGTGGAATTAAAAAAAAAATAACAACGGGCTGCCCAGGGAGCTTTGCAGTGCCCATCCCTGCAGGTGTCCCCTGGAGGTGGCACTGAGTGCTCTGGGCTGGGGACAAGGTGGGCATGGGGCCCAGCTGGGACTCCCTGGGCTGGGAGGGCTTTGCCAGCCCCAGGGATTTGGGATTCTGTGGATGACACTCCTGCAGTCCCATGGAATTGCAGCCCCTGCTCTGCAGCTGTGCAAGCTCTTGCAACACAGGTGACAAGCACCGTTTATTTGTACTTTTTGAGGCATAATTTTATTTATTTTCTGTGATTAGAAACATCTGGGTCTGTCTAAATGCAGGATTTTGGTAAAGGAAAGGGACCCAAACTGTTGGTGTTTGTCCCCTGCAGAATCTGAGTGTCCCTTCCAATCCCCTCCCTGCAGGAATCTGCCCTGAGTTGGGTTTTTTTTATTTTATCTGGGAAAATGTAAAAATGACAGCCTGAGGCCCCATGGGCACAATTTGGTCAGTGGGAATTAGGCCTCTCTTCTGGGAAGGAAAAAGAAATAGGAAAAAAAGGAATCCCAAAACCCAGCTCTATCAATTGATTACACTTGAGGAAATAAATCTGCATGGGCTCCCAGACTGAAGAAAAGTAAAGACATCTCCCAGCTCCTCGTTCTTTTTCCAAAGAAATTCCCTGCCTAACATATGTAGGATCAATGCAACAACACGATGGCAATAATTACGAGGGCGGTAATGAAATTGGAAGGAGAGAGACAGCAGGCAGAAGAGCTGGAAACAAACTATTCGCCCTTATTTAGCCTGGTTTGGGTTTGGGTTGTGGTTTTTTTTTATGTCAGGGTTTGTTGGTTTTTTTTTTTTTTTGAGTGGCAAAGTAACCCCACTTGTCAATCAGCTACCTCGCAGCTCTAATGGATTCTGGTGTTTAGGGGGTCAGCCCCGAATTTCATTGAACATCTTACAATACGCCCACATGGCCAGAAAATGTGGCCAGCTTGATAGGGTTCACTGAGCCAAAGGAGTGGGACCAAAACAGGGCATTAATGTATAGGGGAAGAATGGCTGCAATCAGTTCCCTTGTGAATTGGACAGAGAACTTGGAGCTGAGGCAATTATCAGCCATCGGGGATTAATAGGGAAGTGTGAATGCCAAGCTGTATATGTTAGGGGCAGAATATGTTGCCTATAGAAAACAACAAAGAGCGTTTCTTACTATTAAGTGAGATTAAACGTAATGGCCTGATTTAATCACAAAGGCAGAATTAAATTCAGATGGCAACTTCAAAGTGGACACATGCACAGAGCCCACTGCATACATTTACATATAGCTGGCATAGCTTGGCTCGCAGCACAATGGGAGAAACTTTCTTTGGCCACTTAAACAATTTTCTATTCTTGCCTTTTTGTGAGCACTCACTGTATTTAGCCCGAAATTGCTGTTGGTTAATAAGATGGAGCTAAGAGTTATATTTATTCATGGAAGCCGTACTTTTTCATTCTTTTAAGGAAAAAAAAAAAAAGAAATTCCACCAAAAAAAAAAAAATCACAACAAAACAAAACAAAACAAAACAAAAAAATCCCAACACACCAGGGCCACGGCAAAGGGTCAGGGAGAACAGCCAGGCTGGGGTCCCAGAGAGAAGCTGGGCTGGGCTGGGCTGGGCTGGGCTGCCCAGGGAGGTGGCACAGCTCAATGTCCCTGACCTCCCTGTCCCCTCTCCCGGGGCCCAGGGTCCCTCTGTCCTGCCACATCCCGGTGGGGCCACCAGGCCCCATTTCCCCATCCCCTCCATCTCCAGGAAATCCAAAAGATGAGCTCAGATTCCAGGAGTGGGTCCTGGAAGAGGAGCAGGGCCAGTGCCAGGCCTGCTTGGCTCCTTTTGGTCCTTTTTGGTTCTGCTGGGCCTGCCCCACCTGTGGGAGCCACCACGGAGCCCTCGGAGAGCAGCAGGTCCTGCTGAGCTTGTCACCTCAGCCTGGGGTGACAGTCCCAGTGTGGCTGGGCTGGGGAGCACAGGGCAGCACAACCCCATTCCCATTCCCATTCCCATTCCCATTCCCATTCCCATTCCCATTCCCATTCCCATTCCCATTCCCATTCCCATTCCCATCCCCATCCCCATTCCCATTCCCATCCCCATTCCCATCCCCATTCCCATTCCCATTCCCATTCCCATTCCCATTCCCATCCCATTCCCATTCCCACATATTCCACAGGCTGGGCTGCAGAGAGCCCAGGGGAGGCTCCAGGATGAGCAGAGGGATGGAGCAGCTCTGCTGGCAGGAAAGGCTGGCACAGCTGGGATTGTTCACCTGCACAGGAGAAGCTTTGGGCTGAGCTCAGGGTGGCCTGGCAGGGCCTGGAGGAGCCCCAGGAAAGCTGGAGAGAGACAATTTCCAGGGCATGGAGGGACAGGAGCCAGGGAATGGCTCCCACTGCCAGAGGGCAGGGCTGGGTGGGAGATTGGGAATTGGGAATTTTTCCCTGGCAGGGTGGGCAGGACTGGGATGGAATTCCCAGATTCCCCTGGATCCCTGGCAGTGCCCAAGGCCAGGTTGGACACTGGGGCTGGAGCAGCCTGGGGCAGTGGGAGGTGTCCCTGCCATGGCAGGGGTGGCACTGGGTGGGATTTAGGGTCACTCCCAAGCCCAACCATTCCATGATTCCCTGTGGAAAGCCCACTCAGCCTTGGAACCTGGCTGGGAGCTTTCCTGGGCACACAGAACTCCCCTCAAGGGCTGGCACAGCAGCGGTGCAGCAGTGCCTGGCACGTGGAGAACGTGGGAATAAGAGACTGGAATGGAACAGCTCCTCAGAGCTGGGTGACATTCCCATCCTCTGGACAGAGACACAGCTCTGTCTGTCAGGATTGCACAGAGAGAGGAAGAGGAAACAATCCTTATCTCTGCTCCTTGGTTTTGCCCATGTGGAATGTGGTTGGAGATCGTTCACCTGCAGGGATGGCTGGGCTGGATCCTGGTGAAGCTGTTTGGGGTCAGTGACCAATGGATCCAGCTGTGGCTCGGGCTCTCAGCAGCTGGATTGGATTCTGGGGAAGCTGTTTGGGGTCAGTGACCAATGGATCCAGCTGTGGCTCGGGCTCTCAGCAGCTGGATTGGATTCTGGGGAAGCTGTTTGGGGTCAGTGACCAATGGATCCAGCTGTGGCTCGGGCTCCCAGCAGAGAGTTTGAGATAGGTAAGTAAGAAGTGAGTATGTAGAGTAGTACAGCATCTCTTTAAATTGTATTATTACTGCAATGTAATATAGTTTTAATAAAGCAATCCTTCAGCCTCCTGATCTGGAGCAGACATCAGCATTTCTCCCCTGAGCTGGGGATCACTGCATTTTTACAACAGAGCTGGGTGGCATTGGCAGAGCCTCAACAGCACCCTCAGCAGAAAGAATTTGGAGGAAAAGGATCAGGAGCCACAGAGCCAACTGAGAGCAACCATTCAAGTCCCGATCCTAAAGCTCCAAGGCTCCAGGTCAGCCCAAGGCAGCTCACAGGGAGAGGAGCAGCAGCTCCTTGTGCAGCTCCAACCCACCTCACCTGGGGGATCTTTAGGAATGCACGTTGAAGTGGAAAAGCTCCCCTCAGGAAGGCTCAGGAAAGGAATTCTGCTAGGAATTCTGCTCACAGCACAGAGCCTGGAGTTCAGCTCCCTCCCAGAAATGCTGCGGTGGATCCCCGTGCTCTGCTCACTCACTGACCCTTGGGCTGCCTTCCCCGGGGATGGAAAATGGGCAGATTTCTTCTCAGGGAGGATTTTCTCGTGGAAAGGGTGCTCAGGCCCTGGCAGGGGCTGCCCAGGGAGCTTTGCAGTGCCCATCCCTGCAGGTGTCCCCTGAAGGTGGCACTGAGTGCTCTGGGCTGGGGACAAGGTGGGCATGGGGCCCAGCTGGGACTCCCTGGGCTGGGAGGGCTTTTCCAGCCCCAGGGATTTGGGATTGTGTGACCAGAGAGAGCAGAGGAGAAGCTCTGCTCCAGCAGTTCCCAGCAGAACCTTGACGGGCAAGGAGCCAACAGCCAGCCATGGTCAGCCCCAGGGTGGCTCCTTCACTCTCCTCCCTAGCCCCCGAGGAGCTGCCTGAGCCCCGCTCTGTGCCCTTGGCTGCTTCCCTTGTCCCAGGGCACCCCAATCCCTTCTCCTGAGTGCTGCCACCCCCGGAGCCCCTGGATCAAACCCACCTGAGATCTGAGCCTGAGCTGACCAAACCCCCTCTGATTCCTCAAGTGCTGCAGCTCCGGAGGGTTTTACAGGGTCTGTTTGATTTCCTCCTGGGAACAGCAGGAAAGGCAGCAGAGCCTTAAAACAAACCCTGTGGAAGCGGGGGACCTGAAATCCCCTCTCCTGCTCCCATCTGCCTTCCAGCTCCAATCTGCCGAGGGAATCTCAGGAGGGAGGAGCGGAGCCCGCAGCTCTGGCTGGCAGGGGAGCACCGACTTTCCCCTTTGCTCCGCCAGTCAGTGAAGTACCCAGGTGGTGACACTCGTGGAGGAGGTTTGGAAGATGCCCACGAGTTTCTGGCAGAGCCCTTGGGACGGGAGCTTTGCCCTTGGAGGAGGGGAACGCTCCCAGCCCGGCGGCACTGCCGGGAGTCAGCTCTCCCTCCTCACCCCCGAACCCCGGTGGGACACGGCCCGAATCCTCCCGGCGCCACCAGAGGATGGCCAACCTGGGACAAAAGGCTGGGGACCTGCGGTGGCAGGTCACTCACAGGCACAGGACGTGTCCCGCTGCCCTCCCTGAAGAGGGGCCCGCTGAGCAGGGACGAGCATGGGACAAGGTCTTAACCCGGCACATGAGACACCCCGAGAGCTGGTGAGACACCCCAAGTGTCAGTGGGACACCCCCCGAGCTGCACAGCATCTCCTTCCTCCTGCATCTCCTTCCTCCTGCATCTCCTTCCTCCTGCATCTCCTTCCTCCCAACAGCTCCCTCCTCCTGCATCTCCATCATTCCTGAATCTCCATTATTCCTGCATCTCCTTCCTCCTGCATCTCCATCATTCCTGCATCTCCATTATTCCTGCATCTCCTTCCTCCTGCATCTCCATCATTCCTGCATCTTCTTCCTCCTGCATCTCCATCATCCCAGCAGCTCCTTCCTCCTGCATCTCCTTCCCTCCTGCATTTCCTTCCTCCCTGCATCTCCTTCCTCCTGCATCTCCTCCCTGCCCTGCATCCCTGTCCTGCACTGCACCTCCTTCCTGTATCTCCCTCCTTTCTGCATCTCTGGAGGCTCTTCCAGACACGGCGTCCCTAGCTGGAATGGCTTCACTCAGCTGAAAAGGCGCTCAAAAATATTATATTTATATCCCACAAGCAAAGAAACTTCCCACCTTTCCCAGGGGAGTCAGAGCACAGCCCTGATCCTCCGTCCCTCCTCTCCCGGAGCGGCACCGAGCAAGGGCTGGGCCTGCCCCAGGCTCTGGAACTGCCAGGAGGATCCAGCAGGGAGTTTTCTTCCTTCTTAACCAGGAATCAATGTTCTGCCAGCTCCTTAAATACTGCCAGGGGTTCAAGCAGCTCTGGATCAGGTTCCTAATCGTGCAGAGAGGGACGGTGCTGGAGCTGGGGGAGTTCATTTTCCCCAGAGGTTCCGCTCTATGACGGATGAGTTTTATTTATCACTGTCAAACAGGCCTTGAAATTATCCCAGGGACATGAATATGCAGCAGCAAGAAGGGAACGGGAATACGGGATGCAGAGAGGTGATCAAGGAAAACAACATCACTTAGAAGTTTAAAAGGGATATTTTAGCCTTCATTAAGAAATCGCTTTCAAATTATTTGAAAACCACTATGAATACTCATGAGACGCTAAAGATTTAGGGCACAGTGTTCAAAGAACCCTTACAAGCTATTTGTGTAAATGATTCCTTTTAGCAGCTCTCATCTTGTCTGTTTGGAAACTCGGGATCAGGGATTCACCTGTTTTCAGGGAGGAATGAATTATTTTAAAAGCAGCAAAACACTGAACACGGATTCTCTGTTACGTTGGACCTGAAGGACAGGGACAGTCTCAGGAATGCCCAGCTGCCAGCTGCACTTTTAATGTCCTCAGCCTGAATTGTCACACACAGGGCATGAGGGACACGAGGGGAGATCAGAGTCCTGAGGGGATGGATGGAGAGATCAGAGTCCTGAGGGGATGGAGGGAGAGATCAGTGTCCTGAGGGGATGGAGGGAGAGATCAGTGTCCTGAGGGAGAGATCAGTGTCCCTGAGGGGATGGAGGAGAGATCAGTGTCCTGAGGGAGAGATCAGTGTCCTGAGGGGATGGAGGGAGAGATCAGTGTCCTGAGGGGATGGAGGGAGAGATCAGTGTCCTGAGGGAGAGATCAGTGCCGTGAGGGAGAGATCAGTGTCCCTGAGGGGATGGAGGAGAGATCAGTGTCCTGAGGGGATGGAGGGAGAGATCAGTGTCCCTGATGGAGATATCAGTGTCCTGAGGGAGAGATCAGTGTCCTGAGGGGATGGAGGGAGAGATCAGTGTCCTGAGGGGATGGAGGGAGAGATCAGTGCCCTGAGGGGATGGAGGGAGAGATCAGAGTCCCTGAGGGAGAGATCAGTGCTGTGAGGGAGAGATCAGTATCCCTGAGGGGAATGAGGAGAGAACAGTGTCCTGAGGGAGAGATCAGTGTCCCTGAGGGAGATATCAGTGTCCCTGAGGGGAATGAGGAGAGATCAGAGTCCTGAGGAGAGATCAGTGTCCTGAGGGAGAGATCAGTGCCCTGAGGGAGAGATCAGTGTCCCTGAGGGGAATGAGGAGAGATCAGAGTCCTGAGGAGAGATCAGTGCCCTGAGGGAGAGATCAGTGTCCCTGAGGGGATGGATGGAAAGATCAGTGTCCTGAGGGGAATGAGGAGAGATCAGTGTCCCTGAGGGGATGGAGGAGAAATCAGAGTCCTGAGGGGATGGAGGAGAGATCAGTGTCCTGAAGGAGAGATCAGTGCCCTGAGGGGATGGAGGGAGAGATCAGTGCCCTGAGGGAGAGATCAGTGTCCTGAGGAGAGATCAGTGTCCTGAGGGAGAGATTAGTGTCCTGAGGGGATGGAGGGAGAGATCAGTGTCCCTGAGGGAGAGATCAGTGCCCTGAGGGAGAGATCAGTGTCCTGAGGGAGAGATTAGTGTCCTGAGGGGATGGAGGGAGAGATCAGTGTCCCTGAGGGAGAGATCAGTGCCCTGAGGGGATGGAGGAGAGATCAGTGTCCCTGAGGGGATGGAGGGAGAGATCAGTGTCCCTGAGGGAGAGATCAGTGCCCTGAGGGGATGGAGGAGAGATCAGTGCCCTGAGGGGATGGAGGGAGAGATCAGTGTCCCTGAGGGAGAGATCAGTGCCCTGAGGGGATGGAGGAGAGATCAGTGTCCTGAGGGAGAGATCAGTGCCCTGAGGGGCACATGGAGAGATCAGTGCCCTGAGGGGCAGGAGCGAGGAGGCAGAGCTGGGTTTTCAGGCTGGGGGTTGCTCAGCACTGCTTCCTCCTCCTCCTCCTCCTCCCCTCCCCTCCCATTCCTGAACAAGAACTCCTTGGCTCAGAGTTCCCCTTTGCCGGGGTTTATCCACCCCAGCCTCTGCTCTGAGGTGTAAAACCAAGGACCAGAACCCGCAGGGGTGCAAGAGACCTCCAAGGTCACCGAGTCCAACCTCTGCCCAGTGCCTTTCTAGAACCAGATGGTCCAAAGGCTCCTGGCTGTCCCCTCACTGCAGGGTGTCCTGGCTGCTGGCAGCACACCAAATCCTGGCCCAGGCTCCCTCCAGAACCTCGGCCAGCTCAGCAAAGCTCCTGCCCTGCCCTTCCCTCCCCAACACCTCCCACATCCTCCCAGCCCAAAGGCAGCGAGTGCTCAGCGACCACAGTGGCCAGGACTTGATTTTATTTATCCCTGAGGTGTCCCTCTGGCTCTTCCAGCTGCTGGTTATTGTGATTATCTCATGGTGGTGCAGTGCCCATCCCTGCAGGTGTCCCCTGGAGGTGGCACTGAGTGCTCTGGGCTGGGGACAAGGTGGGCATGGGGCCCAGCTGGGACTCCCTGGGCTGGGAGGGCTTTTCCAGCCCAGGATTTGGGGATTTACCCTGAGAAATTCCTCCTGTCCACGGTGACTGGAACTGTCATCACAGGTGGAGATTTCCCTGCCCAAGGAGCAGAAAGAGCAGCACAGAAGGGTCCAGGCAGCAGCTCCCTGTTCCCAAAAACCAAACAGCCTCACCTCCCCCTGCTCCCCTGGCACAGCTTTGTGCCCCCCACTGCTCCCCTCACCCGTGTGAGGCAACGACAGCAGCAAGGAAAAATCCCATACAATTAAAAAATTACAGCAAAACCCAATTGCAGCGGGTGCAGAGACTGGGTTTAATGCCAGCATGGCTCAGCAGTCCATGCCATGCCACACCATCCCACTGATCCCATCCCACTGATCCCATCCCACTGATCCCATCCCATTCCATTGATCCCATCCCATCCCACCCACTGATCCCATCCCATCCCATCCCATCCCATCCCATCCCATCCCATCCCATCCCATCCCATCCGGTTTTGTTTCCATAACCATGTGGGAAATGGATTTGTAGGGAATTCTCCAAGCCTGGCAGGGGGCTCACACAGTGAGCACCTGTGTGCAAACCTTGAGATCAGAAATGCTGACTTAGAAATGCCGTGGGATAGGACAGACATTGCCGAGAGAGAAACGATGGGACTAAAGATAAGTTTCGAAGGGTGGCTTTGCAAAAAAGACGAAATACTTTAGAAAAACAGAACCATAAAAGGTACATTGTAGTGGATCCACGAGGGGTAATTTTAGAGGATTGCCTTTAAGGAATTTACAGCATGGTGTGGCTAAAGCTGATAGGCCAAGAAACGCTAATGTCGTATGGTAATTAGGAAATAATTGCCTTCTGATCGTGATGGCGTGAGCGATAACACCTGTACTGTCTCAGCCTTCGCATGAGGCTGAAAATGGAATAAAAGTTGGTAAAACACCCCTCAGTTGCGCCACTCTGCATCAGGAAAACTTAACCCAGCAACCCCGCCCCAGCGCAGCGCAGGCTGCCGGCGCATCCCATCTGGCTCCGCTGCCATGAGTACAGTGGCAGGGGGGCGAGGGGGGTCGGGATTTCATCTCGCAGAGGTTATTTCGTCGCTGGGGCCGTGCCAGAGCCGTCAAGCCCAACCATCTGGGTTTGGGAAGGTTCCGCCCTTGCCAGCGCCGGCTCCATCTGGGCGGCGCGGCGGGCGGCCCTGGCCTCTCCCGGCCCGCCGTGAACCGCGCTGATTGTTATTCAGGTGGGATGGCCCGGTCACGAACTGCGCTAATCAAAAAACAAACTGCAACCAAAACGCTGCGGCTCACACGCTGGCGCGGGCCTCCCGCTGACCTCTGTTGGCCAGCCGCTTCCAATGGATGTCATGCAGGTTGTTCTTCTGGATTTTTGCACCTTCCACAGTTACCAGACATCTGTGTAAATCCCCACCCCCTCGTGTTGGGCAGCAGGGTCAGTAATGTTCAACAATTCGACGTGGGAAGTCTCGCTGAGGAAGTACCGGGCCATAAATTTCCTCCAACAAGAGGCACCCATCAAGCCGAGCCTTGTTAGGAAGCTTCCCAGATATCAATCACAAGAAAGGGCCGCTCCCGCAGCCCTGCGCCGGGAGAAAGGAGCAGGAGGAGGCTGCCCGAGGAGGCTGCTCCCTGCTTCACCCTTTAACGCTGGGACTCTGCCATTTCCCCGCTGAGAACCCCCGGAGCCAGCCCGGCTCTCTGCTGGAAATGCAGGCCAGCCCAATGGGAAGAAATTCTGCTGACTCAATTCACAAGGCTGAATGATTTCTTTATTAGAACTATGCTAAAATACATCGATACACTATATAAAAGGAGGATACTAAACCTACACACTACCATCTCTAACTCCAACACAACTCGTGCCCCTCTCTGAGCCCAGCCCCAGGTGGGTTGGATTGGCCACCAGGCTCAAACAATCCTCACCAGAATCCAACCAAGGGAAAAAGTTCTCCAAACACATTCCACATAGGAAAAACAAGGAGCAGAAATAGAAATCGTTTTCTCTTTCATTTCTCTCTGTGCACTTCTATGAAAGGGAGAGAAATGTGCTTGCCACAGTTCTCTGCTGGGCACGGTCCCCTCCTGCCTCGGGAACGGGGCACAGTTACCCAGGGACTGCACCCAAAGGTGCTGGTGGCTGCTGTGACCCAGCATCGGCCCCTCCCCGGCTTTTTGGGGTGTTTGTGTCCCAGAATCCCCAAATCCCTGGAGCTGGAAAAGCCCTCCCAGCCCAGGGAGTCCCAGCTGGGCCCCATGCCCACCTTGTCCCCAGCCCAGAGCACTCAGTGCCACCTCCAGGGGACACCTGCAGGGATGGGCACTGCAAAGCTCCCTGGGCAGCCCCTGCCAGGGCCTGAGCACCCTTTCCATGGGGAAATTCCTGCTGCCAGGCATTCTCTGTGTGTAATCACACCCATGCGGAGCAGTTTGGGAAGTCTGAAGATGCCCAGGGTGGCATTTGAGGCTTGTGCTGCCCCACATCCAGAGAGGGGCTTTGCCCCTCCGGTCCCCTGGTCCTGCAATGTGCTGTGCTGTTCCCACCTCGGAATTCCCAAGGGAATATCCCACCCCCATCCTAAGAAATCTCACTCTTTGGGGATGTAACTTCTGCTGCCTGGCTTCCTTCACTCTTGAATAAAAGCATTTATCAGCACTTAAAGCGTTTAAGAAAATACAGCCAAGCATTTTAGGGCTTGTTTGGCTTTGTTGATTTTCATTATTTCAAAATGTAACGCTCTGGTTTGGGGCTTGCAGGGTTTCTGAAGTGCCAGGGACAACCACAGGAAAGCGCTGGCTGCGGTGGGAGGGAATAAGGACAAACCACTATTTCTTCTCTTTTTTAGCTGAAAAGACCCCCCCGAGCCCCGCTGCCTCACTGCCCCCCATGTGTGCAGGGTGAACAGCCGGGCCATTGATCTGGGGCCGTGCAGAGCCTGACCCCTGCAGAACTGGAGCCCAAAATGAATTTATGCCCCTTTAATGGAGATAAAGCCAGAAGGGGAGAACATAACTCAGCCAGACAGTTCTGCTCCAGCCTCCCCTGCCTGGTTAAGAGCAACTTCTCCCCCTTGAGAAATAAAAAAGCCCTGAGAGCCCAGGCCCTTGAGGCACTCGTGGTGAGAGGCTCATCCCTTTCCTTGGACAGGGAGCAGCTGGAGCTGCCGGGCGGCCTGGGAAGGGCTGAGGGGCGTTTGTGGCTTTGTGTCCCAAAATCCCCAAATCCTGGGGCTGGCAAAGCCCTCCCAGCCCAGGGAGTCCCAGCTGGGCCCCATGCCCACCTTGTCCCCAGCCCAGAGCACTCAGTGCCACCTCCAGGGGACACCTGCAGGGATGGGCACTGCAAAGCTCCCTGGATCCCTGATCCCTTGGGCAGCTCGGGAGTTGGGAGGGAGGCTCTGGAACGGGCTCAGCTCCCCGTGAGCACACATCCCACGTACTCCCACAGCTCCAGGGTGGATCCAGGGAAATCGGGGAGCCTCTGAGCGGTTCCATCCCCTAGAGGGAAAAGGCTCCTCCTTCTTTCACAAAGTTTGGGAAACTGCTTGAACCCGCCTGGCTCGGCCAGGAAGGGGCACAGGGGTGCCACCAAGCCCTCCTGGCACCTGGGGACCCTCAGCTGGGCCGGGGACAGGGTCCCTGGCGAGCCCCGCGAGGAATGCGGGGCTGGTGCCGCGTCCCCTCCTTACCCCCACAGCTCTGTTTTTGTGAGCCCGGCAGAAAGTGACACTTTTTCTTTTGCTTAATTAAGTTGTTCAGAAGAGGGCTGGGCAAACAGTTGCGTCTACGTGGGGAGTCCTGAAGGGCAGAGAAAGGGCTGGGCGTTGCCAACATAAAAAGGGGGATTCTGTTATTGTTTGGGTGTAGACGGGTCATTTTTTCAAAGTTACTGCTGCCTGAGTGACCACAACCCTGCCGCAGCGGCAAAGAAAGGACATAAAGCTTCTAAATGCAGCTACCTTGGGCTCCAAAGTGGGAAGAAAAAAAAAAAAACCAAACAAAAAAGCCCGGACGGAGCAGCGCTGGTTTTCTCCCTCCGGAGAAAGCGGGGGCTGATTTCCATACGGAGCCGGGGGAGCTGGAGCAGCTCCCTCTGCGTGTGCTGCTCCAGGGGGCTGGGTGGCAAAACTGCTGCCAGGGCAGCTCTGGGGCACCCTGCTGGCTCTGCATCCCCATCCCTGCTCAGCAGCCTGGCTCTCACCCGTCCCTGCCAGAGGAAAACCCCCAGGAGCAGCTTCCAGCCCCTCTGCGCCCACCCGGCCCCCAGCAGCCGCTGCCTGCCTTTCCCAAACCTCTGCCACCCCGAGCCCGAGGGGTGTTTCCCGAATTTTGTCGGGTCTCTGACCCTCGGAGCTCGGCCTTCACCGGGCTGTGGTGTCCATGTGCTGCCTCACCCCCTGAAATCTTTCAGATTTCTATTTCTGGGTGTCCTACCAGCTGCTTTTCAGGTGGGTTTCAAGTCCAGCACGATCTGGACTGGGAGAGATGAGCAGAGTGAGGATCCTGGCACAGCTGGTACAGCTGGAATCAGGGAAAGGCTCTTCCCCAGAGGTGCTGGCACTGCCCAGGGAATGGGCACGGCCCCGAGCCTGCCAGAGCTGCAGGAGCCTTTGGGCAGCGCTGCCAGGGATGCCCAGGCTGGGGTTGGTGGGGTCTGGGCAGGGAAGGGTGGCACTGGGGGTCCCTGGGGGTCTCTTCCCACCAGGACATTCCCTACCCTGTGATTCTCTGGTTCCAGCTGAGGCCGTGGCTCAGGGGAGGGCACCCCTGCCCTGCCAGCCCCCAGGGTGGGCACTGCCAGCTGCCCCAGGCCGGGCTCCAGCCCCGGGGGTCTCTGGAAGCCGAGTGCCACGTCCTGTGTGTGACCTCGGAGCAGCCACAGGGTCACCCCCGGCTGTGTGAAACTCAAGCTGCCACGGGGGATTTGGAGGGATCCACCCCGATCTTGGCTGGAAGTTGGTGTGGGATGCGTGTCTGACACGTTCTCCAAACCCAGCTGCTCCTCCCATGCCAGCTCTGAATTCAGGTGCCAAAGACCCCCGAGCTCTTCCCATGCCAGCTCTGAATTCAGGTGCCAAAGACCCCCGAGCTCTTCCCATGCCAGCTCTGAATTCAGGTGCCAAAGACCCCCGAGCTCTTCCCATGCCAGCTCTGAATTCAGGTGCCAAAGACCCCTGAACTCTTCCCATGCCAGCTCTGAATTCAGGCCCCTTTGCTCGCAGCCTTTCTCTCCTTGAGCAGCTCTCAAACGCCCGGGGGCACGAAATGCCCACATCCCTCTGCCCTTCCTGGGGCTGCTCCGCGGGGCACCGGGGGGACCCCGGGCCGCTCCCCGGGGCTGCCTCAGTTTCTCCTTGTGCCCCGCTGGGTGCCTGTCCTTCCCGGGGCTGCCTCAGTTTCTCTTTGTGCCTCGCTGGGTGCCTGTCCTTCCCGGGGCTGCCTCAGTTTCTCTTTGTGCCTCGCTGGGTGCCTGCCCTTCCCGGGGCTGCCTCAGTTTCTCGTTGTGCCTCGCTGGGTTCTTGTCCCCCCCGGGGCTGCCTCAGTTTCTCTTTGTGCCCCGCGGGCGAGCAGAAGGCGCTGCCGGCCGCGGGCAGCCCGAAGGGCTCGGGGTGCGGGGGGAAGGTGCGGGGGGCGGAAAGGAGGATTCACAAGGGCTGGACGGCAGCCACGGCGCCGCTGCCGGGCACCAGGAGCGCGGCTCTGCCCGGCCCCGTCGTGCTGACGGCCGCAGAATCCGCTGGCAGCGGAGACGGAGCCGCGTTCCCAAAGCCCGCGGGTGGAGGAGGCAGAGCGGGCCGGGAGAGGCGATGGACACTTTCCGCAGGTGCTCGGCCGGTGTCCCCTCGTTTGCATACATTTGCATGCTGTCAAACAGCGCCTGACAGGCTCTCTGAGAAGGTCTGGACTCAGCCCAAACCTGTCAGGGACTTTCTCCTTGCCAGTCAAGGTTGGCTTGGGTTGCAATTAGAGGGAGGGAGGGAAAGCTTCTGACATTGCCGCGGAGGAAACTCTGGATGGGGGGGAGTTTAAAAGGAAAACGTGCATTTTCTTGAGGGGGAAAAAAACCCCTCTGAGCTGCCGTGTCAGCCCTGCGGGGGGAAAAATGGAATGGGTTCTTTGGCGTGGAGGAAAATCTCTTTTCCCCTACTCACTCGCCATCGCTCCGTGCGCTGGCAGCCCACGGGAGAGCCCCGGCCGAGGGGAGCTCTGCGGGCTGTGAGACAATAAATCATGAGACACGGGCTTGGCAAAGCCGGAGCTGTGCGGACACACAGCTGCAGCTGGGACGGGCTGGGAGCCGCAGGGCAGGGCGGCCGGCCGAGGGCTGAGACAGCCCCGGGCAGCGGCGGGGCGTGCAAACAGCGCATCTCCACCCAGGGCCGGAGCACAAGGGACGGCGAGGAAATGTTCTCCTTTTGCTTGTTGTTTTACATATTCTTCCCTCAGCCGTGAAAATTTCATACTTCATCTTCGCCCGGCCGCGGCCACAAGAGTTTTCACGAGCGGGGGACAATAGGTTCTGTTTATTCAGCCACAATAAAGAGCCTGTTTCACTCCGGACTGCAAGTGGCTGAGCCATCTGGCCCATATCTCCACAGTAAAACATTGTCCGTGGCACAAAAAATGATTGCATCCCCAGGACAAACTGATGTGACCTCGGAATAAAGGCTTCCTCTGAAGCTATGATATCATACTGCGGAGGGGACACCGGCACAATGGAATCTGCTCCCCCGGAGCACAAGTGAGATAGGACTATTTAAATCCAATTTTACAGGAGACTTTTTGTCCTCCGTGGCAAAGCACCCAGATCCGACGACAGCATTGAAACATCTTTTTTTTGACGCACTCTTAAGGCAACAGAGCGGTTCTGTGTGCCCTTGGCAGGCTGCGGGGCTCGCCGCGGGCCCGGGAAGCGTTGTCCGGCACCTGCGAGCTTTCCTTCCGACAGCACTGCAGCGACGGGGCGGCACCTGCAGCGCTCCCCGCAGCCGCGCGAACAAAACCAACAAACGCCTCTTTCTGCTCCGCGCCGCTCGGGAAAGCTGCAACGAGGCCCCACCTGGGAACCCTGGGAACCCCTGGGAACCCCTGGAAACCCTGGGAATCCCTGGGAATTCACGGCAATTCACGGGGCAGCCGGGAAAGCCGCGCAGCGCATCCCAAAGGAGGCGATGGATCCGCGGCAGGAGCGCCCGTGGGAGGCCGGGGGGATGGCCTGGGACGGGCCGGAGCTGGCCGGGAGAGTCTGCCCGGGTGTCCGGAGGTGCTCGGTGCCCCTGGAACGGGCCGGAGCTGGCCGGGAGAGTCTGCCCGGGTGTCCGGAGATGCTCGGTGCCCCTGGAAGGGACAGCGCTGCCCGGGTGTGCGGAGATGCTCGGCCCGGGGATGCCCTTCTTGCCCCGGGAATGCCCCTCTCTCCCCGGGAATGCCCCTCTCTCCCCGGGAATGCCCCTCTCGCCCCGGGAATGCCCCTCTCGCCCCGGGAATGCCCCTCTCTCCCCGGGAATGCCCCTCTCGCCCCGGGAATGCCCCTCTCTCCCCGGGAATGCCCCTCTCGCCCCGGGAATGCCCCTCTCTCCCCGGGAATGCCCCTCTCGCTCCAGGAATGCCCCTCTCGCCCCAGGGATGCCCTTCTTGCCCCGGGGATGCCCCTCTCGCCCCGGGGATGCCCCTCTCGCCCCGGGAATGCCCCTCTCGCCCCGGGGCTCGCGGCTGGCAGCGCTCCCGGAGCTCCGGGTGTGTCCGGCGCCGGATCGCATCCCCGGGCTCACCGGCGCTGGGAAAGAGAGATGCTCAGAGAGGATGGACACGGGGAATTATTTAGGCTTGCCGGAGGATTATTTCCTTGCAATAACTTGGGGAAATCTGGGATTCCCGGGGTGGAAAGCACACCTTGTGCTGGGCACAAAAATGTTCCTTTTTTCCACCCCCCGGTGCAGAACCTGCTCCTCCCTCAGAGCAGAGCATCAGGACCGTCCTGACTGTGAAATGAAAACAAAACCAGGAGCAAACCATCCTGCCCAGCTTTGTCTTGGCTCTTTGGAGAGACCAGTTCAAAACTCTCTTCTCCCTTTAGCAGAAATTCTCTTTGCCCCCTTCTCCCCTCATAGGCAAAGTGCCTTTTCACGAGCAAACACCAAACTCCATTTTTCCTGATGAAAATACACTTTGCAAGCCCAAAAGATCGAACAAAAGTAAGTAAATCGCTCCCCAGCGTGGAGCTTTCAGCGGCAGAGGCTCCTCATCTGCCGTGCAATTCCCAATCTCCCAGCCAGAGGATCATTCCCCTGCTCGGCTCACGGATCGGGGCTGTGCTTTTGGCCCGGGCCCCGTGCTGCCCTCCCAGGTCCGCCGTGCCAGGCCTGAGCCACACACCCCTGGCACGAAAAACCCCCCAAATTCCCTGGAAAACGCCGCAGGAGCTCGTCCTGGCCGCGGGGACAGCACCGCCGCCCTGGGAGCAGCAGGGAGCTCCCACCGTGCTGCTTTGGGCTCTACAGGCAGGGACGCAGCTCCCCCTAAAAATGATCCCAAGAACGTTCCAGGTGTAAACATGAACACCACCATCACGCTGGGAGAAGAAGACTGTGCCAGGCCAAGTGCTGGCTTCTCAGCAGAAGAATCCATCTCAATGTAAAACCCCATTTGCTGGAGAAAAAATTATCAATAAAATAGAGCAAGATTGGTTTTTTTGGGGCTTTTTTTTTTTTTTTTTTTTCCTCAAAGTAAGAGGTAGATTGTGTTTAGACATAAAATAAGGCATTTTTCCTTTTTCTCTTTACTTTCTATTTCCTTTTCCTGTCTTGAAGCAGGGATTTAAATACCTTGTGCCAGCATCTCAAAGATTATCTCCTTGGAAAACTCCCTGGAGGAAGGACAGAGCTCCCCAGAGACAACCTTTTTGTTTAGTTTTGTTGTTTTCTTTTTTTAGTTTGTTTGTTTCTTGAAGCTTCTTTCATTTCAGCTCTTCCCTTTCTGTTTTTGTCTCATTTTAATCCCCCTGAGCTGCAGCAGGAGCTGAGTGGAGCCCTGGGCGTTCCCCAGAGCTGCAGAATTCCCTCGGCACAACATCTGCTCACGCCAGAGCCAGGCGGGGGGGATTTGCCATTCCCGGGAAGCAAAGGGAACCTGGGATTGTGGATTTTGGATAGAAGTGTGTGATAGCACAGGGTGGAACTCAGAGTTGAAGGGTTTAGAATGCAGGAGTAGATATAAAGCAAGATGGAGGTTTTAGGGTGGAGGCTGAACCTTCTCCTTCTCCTTCTCCTTCTCCTTCTCCTTCTCCTTCTCCTTCTCCTTCTCCTTCTCCTTCTCCTTCTCCTTCTCCTTCTCCTTCTCCTTCTCCTTCTCCTTCTCCTTCTCCTTCTCCTTCTCCTTCTCCTTCTCCTTCTCCTTCTCCTTCTCTTCTCCTTCTCCTTCTCCTTCTCCATGGGTTTGGGTGGTTTTGTGCAATTGGATAAAAAAGTTCCCATTGTGGGCACGGGTGGTTGGGTATTGGGTTAAAAGTGAAAATAATTGAGGTGTCATTTCTTAATTGGACAGTTTATTATTATTAATTTCTACAGGCTTTAAAAAACCTTGTAGAGAGAGATGGGCTCCATTTTGAGTTTTTGGAGTGAAGTTTTTAGAGTCTCAGGGTTTGTGAGGCTGTGACAGAGACAAGAACCGATAAACACCCGAGTCCCAACAAGAAATTCCCTCTCACACATTTAATCCCCACTTGGCTGAACAGCGAAGCAAAGAATCCACAGGGGGAGAGGAATTTCTCGGGAGGGATCCCTGCTCTCCACGACTGTCCCAGCTTCGCGGGGAGGCTGGCAGAGGTTGGCAGAGGGCAGGGACGGGCGTTCAGCTCTGGCAAACCTGCCTGGGCCGTGCCCCCTCCTTCAAGAGGATTGAAGTGGTGGCTGTTGTAAATCTGCCCTTTAATCCGAGTGTTTTCTGCTCAGGGTTAGACGGGAGGGATGGAATTTCAGTTTGCTCCTGTGGCACAATGTAAAAGACGGAATCGAATTTTTAAAGCGAGAGGGAACTTTTCCATGAGATCTCGTTTTGTGACTTTTGGGCAAGGCTTCACAACAAGCAAAGCTACTTTAAAAACTTCCTTTGGATTTTCCCCTCAGGGGATCTGGAGCAGGTAGGGCTTGACACAGTTTTAGAATCCCAGAATTCGGGGCTGGGACCCCAAATCCCACCCAGTGCCCCCCTGCCATGGCAGGGACACCTCCCACTGTGCCAGGCTGCTCCAGCCCCAGTGCCCAGCCTGGCCCCATCCCATGCCAGGGAAACAGGGGAAAGCTGCTGGAGGTTTTCTGCCTTTTCCACCCAAACACGAGCTGGACCAGGCAGGACAAGCACAAGGAAGGCAGACCAAGCAAAAGGAGAGGGGGAAAAGTCACCTTGGAGGAAATACACTGGGGAGATGTTGGCTGCAGCTTCCCACCCCCAGGCATTCCTCACTCACCTTTGGCAGCACTTTTAGTGTTTTTAATTTCACACAATCCCAAATCCCCGGGGCTGGCAAAGCCCTCCCAGCCCAGGGAGTCCCAGCTGGGCCCCATGCCCACCTTGTCCCCAGCCCAGAGCACTCAGTGCCACCTCCAGGGGACACCTGCAGGGATGGGCACTGCAAAGCTCCCTGGGCAGCCCCTGCCAGGGCCTGAGCACCCTTTCCATGGGGAAATTGCTGCTGTGAAATGTTCTTGGAGTGTCTGACAGGAGGGGCAGTGAGGGGGTCGGGCTCTGCCGTGTCCCAGGGAAAGGAGGAGAGGGAACAGCTTCAAATGGCACCAGGGGACGTTCAGATTAGAAATTAGTAACTATTTCTGTCCCTGGCAGAGTGGCCAGGCCCTTGGATGAGCTCCTAGGGAGGTTTGGAGTCACTGGAATTGTCCCCGAGGAGTCTGGATGTGCCCTTGGGGACAGGGTTGGGGTGATGCTGGTGGGGCTGGGGTGGGACTTTGAGGAATATTCCCCTTTACACCACCCCATTTCTGTTCAGTTCAGCCAAATCCTCCTTGTCCTTTTTCCCAAACCAGAGCTGAGAAATATTAAAGCTCCATTTTCCTTTATTTCCAGACCTTTCTCTTCCCTTTAACACCTCACCCTATCCCTATAAAACCCCTGCCCAGCTGATCTCCCCTCTGTAATTCCTGGTGCTTTCTGCTTCTTCCGCCCAAAAAAATCTGATTTCCCCTCAGTGATTCCAGTGGTTTCAGCTTCTTCCACCCAAAAAAATCTGATTTCCTCTCAGTGATTCCTGGTGGTTTCAGCTTCTTCCACCCTAAAAATCCTCGGGCTTCCACCGATCTGAATCTAAAACAGCATCCCTTGCCTCTGGATATGTCCATTTAATATATCCCAAGCAAGCAGCCAACTGCTGTTCTCAAAGCCTATCTGACAGATCCTATTCACTTTCAAAGCAGCTCTCCATGGTTTGAATAATTATCTTTCATTTCCCCCTTTCTGACACTTTTCAATGATTTGTTGACATCTGAAGAGATATGTGCAATCTCACAAGAGGCAGCTGGACTTTCTCCCCAAAAGATACAAATACAAAAAGGATTCCCATACAGAATTGGAAATAACGATGTTCTTTGCAAATGGAAGCCTAAATCTGCATTTTAATGGGACATGTTTTTAAAAAGCGGAATTCATGAATAACCCTATGAGTTTTAACTTTTTCACTGCCAGCGACAAAGCGGAGCCACCCCTGGGGAGGAATCCCACCTTCCCTTTGTCCGGTTTGCTGTCGGCCCTGCTGCTGCTGGCCTGGAGCTCTCCTGCAGCCCCATCCCGGCACAGAGCTGAGGCTGCAGCTCCCACCCCGGAATTTGGGACCCCCAGAGTGCCCCGGGGGGGAAACAAGGAGCCGAACCCACAGGAAACCTCCCAGGAGCTCAACCCCACACCCACGGAGCTCCCCGCTCCCATCCCGGGGCGTGCCAGGGCTCTGCCAAACCCAGCAGGATTCATCCTCCCAGGGGCTCTGGGGTCCTGGAGAACCTTCTGCAGGTGGAGAACAGGAGGTCAAAGGGAGCAGGGCCCAATCCTCACCAGGAGCACAGCCCAGCCCGGCTTTGGGGTTTGTTTGGGGACATTTGGGGACATTTCCCCCTTCCCGAGCCCTCACCCAGTGCTGGCCCTGCTTTTCCTGCACAGCTCTTTTGTCACCTCCACTGCAGCTGCTGAATGTCCCTGGGAGCCTCTCAAGGGCTTGGTCCCCTTTGGATCCCCCTGAGCAGGGCTGGGAAAGAGAGAACTCAGCAAAAAATTCTGGGTTTGTCCTCAGTTAGAAATGAGAGAACCCAGCAACAACTTCTGGGTTTGTCCTCAGAAAAGAGAGAACCCAGCAACAACTTCTGGGTTTGTCCTCCAGTTAGAAAGTCTCGTGTCACTCTCTTTGGCTCATAAAATCATGGAATCACAAAAGGTTTGGTTGGGTAGACCTCAAATCCAGAGGAGCTTTGTCAGGGCCCAGGGTGGATTCCAGTTTCACAAATCCCTGGACAATCCCCCACCGGGATGGGCCCATGCCTGGAGGGGAGGACAGGTGGGTTTATCTCACCAGAATTTCTCTTCTGGTGTCCCCTCTGAGCCAGTGGCACTGGTTGGAGGGACCTTAAATCCCACCCAGTGCCACCCCTGCCATGGCAGGGACACCTCCCACTGTCCCAGGCTGCTCCAGCCCCAGTGTCCAGCCTGGCCTTGGGCACTGCCAGGGATCCAGGGGAATCTGAGAATTCCATCCCAGCCCTGCCCACCCTGCCAGGGAACAATTCCCAATTCCCAATCTCCCAGCCAGCCCTGCCCTCTGGCAGTGGGAGCCATTCCCTGGCTCCTGTTCCTCCATCCTTGTCCCCAGTCCCTCTGCAGCTCTCCTGGAGCCCCTCCAGGCCCTGGCAGGGCTCTGAGCTCTCCCTGGAGCTTCTCCTCTCCAGGTGAACATTCCCAGCTCTCCCAGCCTGCCAGGGCTGGGTTGGGTCACAGACGGTCTCTCCCTGTGTCCCTCTGTCCCTCTGTCCCTCTGTCCCTCTGTCCCTCTGTCTCTGTCCCTCTGTCCCCCTGTCCCTCTGTCCCCCTGTCCCTCTGTCCCTCTCTCCCTCTGTCCCCCTGTCCCTCTGTCTCTCTGTCCCTCTGTCCCCCTGTCCCTCTGTCCCTCTGTCTCTCTGTCCCTCTGTCCCTCTGTCCCCCTGTCCCTCTGTCTCTCTGTCCCTCTGTCCCCCTGTCCCTCTGTCCCTCTGTCTCTCTGTCCCTCTGTCCCTCTGTCCCCCTGTCCCTCTGTCCCCCTGTCCCTGTGTCCCTCTGTCCCTCTGTCCCTCTGTCCCTCTGTCCCCCTGTCCCTCTGTCCCTCTGTCCCTCTGTCCCTCTGTCCCTCTGTCCCCCTGTCCCTCTGTCCCTCTGTCCCTGTGTCCCTCTGTCCCCCTGTCCCTCTGTCCCTCTGTCCCTGTGTCCCTCTGTCCCCCTGTCCCTCTGTCCCTCTGTCCCTCTGTCCCTCTGTCCCTCTGTCCCCCTGTCCCTCTGTCCCTCTGTCCCTCTGTCCCCCTGTCCCTCTGTCCCTCTGTCTCTCTGTCCCCCTGTCCCTCTGTCCCTCTGTCCCTCTGTCCCTCTGTCCCTCTGTCTCTCTGTCCCCCTGTCCCTCTGTCCCTCTGTCCCTCTGTCCCTCTGTCCCTCTGTCCCCCTGTCCCTCTGTCTCTCTGTCCCTCTGTCCCTCTGTCCCCCTGTCCCTCTGTCCCTCTGTCCTTCTGTCCCTCTGTCCCTCTGTCCCCCTGTCCCCCTGTCCCTCTGTCCCTCTGTCCCCCTGTCCCTCTGTCCCCCTGTCCCCCTGTCCCTCTGTCCCTCTGTCCCTCTGTCCCCCTGTCCCTCTGTCCCCCTGTCCCTCTGTCCCTCTGTCCTTCTGTCCCTCTGTCCCTCTGTCCCCCTGTCCCCCTGTCCCTCTGTCCCTCTGTCCCCCTGTCCCTCTGTCCCTCTGTCCCCCTGTCCCTCTGTCCCCCTGTCCCCCTGTCCCTCTGTCCCTCTGTCTCTGTCCCCCTGTCCCTCTGTCTCTCTGTCCCTCTGTCTCTCTGTCTCTGTCCCAGCCCGAGGGGAGCGGAGGCGCGGCCGCCCCGCAGCGCCCCCTGCGGGCTCCGCAGCGCCACTGCAGGGCCGAGACGAACCCGTTCCCAACCTTCCTCCTCCTCCTCTTCCTCCTCCTCCTCTTCCTCCTCCTCCTGTTCCACCTCCTCCTGTTCCACCTCCTCCTCCTCCTCCTCCTCCTCCTCCTTTTCCTCCTCCTCCTCCTCCTCTTCCTCCTCCTCCTCCTCCTCCTGTTCCACCTCCTCCTCCTCTTCCTCTTCCTCCTCTTCCTCCTCTTCCTCCTGTCCTTCCTCTTCCTTCCATTCCTTCCTGCCTCCCTCTTCTCCTTTCCGCTCCTTTCCCCTTCCTTCACTCCCCTCCACTTCCCTCTGCTCCTTCTCTCCAGGCTGAGCCCCTTTCCCAGCTATTTCCCCTTTTTCCCTTTCCCTTTCCCAGATATTTCCCCTTTTTCTCTTTTCCTTTCCCAGATATTTCCCCTTTTCCTCTTTCCCCTTTTTCTCTTCCCCTTTCCCAACTCCTTCCCCTTTTTCTCTTTCCCCTTCCCAGCTATTTCCCCTTTTTCTCTTTCCCTTTCCCAGCTATTTCCCCTTTTTTCCTTTCCCTTTCCCAGATATTTCCCTTTTTTCTCTTTCCCCTTTCCCAGATATTTCCCCTTTTCTTCTTTCCCCTTTTTCTCTTTCCCCTTCCCAGCTCCCTCAGGAATTCTCCAGCCCTTCCCAGCGTGGTTCCCTGCCCTGGACACAGAAGATGCTTTTTGCTCCAGCAAACATTTGGCTTCTCCCTCTGTGCCCTTGTGGCCTCGGGTCCATCGGGGACGGTCCAGGGCGAGCCCCAGGGCACCCTGGCACGGGGCACTTCAGCCCGAACTCCCGGGGCACAGGGATGTCACCGCCGGGATTCCCTGGTCCAAGGAGCTTCGGAGCAGTCCCAGCCGGTGTTTTCTGCTGAGGGACAGAGGCAAAATCAGCCCCTGCCATGCCGGGGGTGCCAGCTGGGCAGCACTTCCCAAAGGAAGGACCTTGGGAAGGTCCAGAGGGGGCAGCGAGGCTGGAGAGGGGCTGGGAGCACAAACCCTGTGAGGAACCCTGAGGGAGCTGGGGGTGCCCAGCCTGGAGAACAGGAGGCTCAGGGGTGACCTTGTCACTGTCACAGCTCCTGGAAGGTGCCTGTGCCCAGCTGGGGCTGGGCTCTTTCTCCAGGAGCTGACAGAGCCAGAGCTCACAGCCTCGAGCTGCACCCAGGGAAATCCAGGCTGGACATCAGGGAAAAGTTTTTACAGAAATGGTGACAAAGTTCTGGAGTGGCTGCCCGGGGAGGTGGTGGAGTCACCACCCCTGGGTGTGTTTAACAAAGCCTGGATGTGGCACTGGGTGCCAGGGCTGGGTTGAGGTGCTGGGGCTGGGCTGGACTCGATGGGTTTGAAGGTCTCTTCCAGCCCAGGGATTCTGGGATTCTGTGAAATCCTGGCCCTGCCCCTGCCCGAGGGCAAGAGGGGTCTGAGATGGGCTGGCGTGGGAAGTGTCCCCGTGCCTGGATGTGGCCCTGGGGACAGGGTTTAGGTGTAGGGGTGCTGCTGGTGCTGCTGGGGTGGCCCTGGGTGATCCCAAAGGCTCTTCCAGCCCTGCTGACTCCGCGTTTCTGTAACCACCAAGGCCCACACTCGTTTTCCTTCCTGGGAATTAGAAAGAAACAAATCCCATGAATCCCCCTCGGTAAGTCTGGAACTGTGGGTCTCAGGTTCAGCCAAAGAAAGAAACTGAGAGTTTCTAGCCAGGCAAAAAGCCTGGGAAAGAATGTAAATAATTCTTTATCTCTCTTGCTTTTCACATTGTTTATAGTTAAGTTCTATCACTGTGCGTCAAGCACTGTACACCAATGGTTTGCATTGTTTTCACTTCAGAACCAGTGGAGTTGGTCCTCATGAAGCTCTGTATAAAAGAGCAGTGTATTTTGAATAAATCAGAGTTTTATTCCCAGCAGCTTCTGAGTCAGACTCTTCTCATTCCCATCCTGCCTCGACAGCGACACGGAACGGGTGAGCTTCACGTGCTGCTGCTCCAAATCCTCTCGCAGATTTTGCACAGCACTGGCAGAAGCTGATGCTCGCAGGGCCCGCCTTGCCCAAAGCTGGACTCGGGGAATCTCAGAGGTTTTCCCAAGCCCAGAATTGTGGGATCTGTCCCTCGGGGGTCACTGACACCCCGCTGCCGTAGAGAAAAACGCAATTCCGGCCGTGCCGCGGCAGCAGCCCGAGCAGGGGGAGCGCTTGATTCCCCTCCTGCTCCCTCTGGCCGTGCTCATTACCGCCCGTGCCAGTTCCCAGAAAAACAAGCGCTGTCTGCCCGGGAGGATCCCACGGGAGCCCGAATCTCCCGTGGAGAGAGAGGCGGGCTCTCGTTAGGCTCTGGAAGAGGCTGCGATGCAAATGTGCCGCGCCTAATTGCCCATAAACGTCATTAAGTCGAGAAATGTTTTCCACCAAATTAACTTCGGCTCGCGGTGTCTAATTAGGCGGAGATGCTGAGAGATAACAACTTATCAGGCGCTGTTTAACAAACCATCCTCAATGCGGCCGGCCAGGTACCGCAGCTGGCGCAGCGCGGCCTTGGCGGGGCAATTAGGCAATTAGGCAATTAGGGACGAAGCCGCTTCCCCGCAGGAAAATGTGACAGCTCCTCCTCGGACCTGGCGGGATTGCTTCGAGATTGAGTTTCGCTTCTCTTTGATTATTTTTTATTATTATTATTTTATTATTCCTTTCTCAGCGTGCGCAAACCTCCCGCACTCCTTTCCCGCTCGCTCCGAAGCAAGAACTTTTCCGTCGAGGTTTTCAAAGCGCCGAAGGAGAGGAATTAGCAGGGAAGGGATGGTTAAATCCTTGTGTTTTACTGGCTGAAGGCGGGGATTTTCAGGAAGGGGTGTTAAATCCCTTTAAAACCCTCGTGGTTTGCTGCTGCAGTCTGGAGCTGAGAGCGTTTTCCCCTTTGCAGCAGGAAGTTTTTCCCCCAGGAAGGGCAGTGCCCGCAGGGTGGGTGAGGGGATGGCACCGAGGGATTGTTTTTCACCAGGTTCTGCCGAGCAGAAAAGTCACCCCGAGCTCCCGGAATTGCTTTGTGTCAGATGCAATCTCTTGCACTCCCCTCTGCTGAGTTTATTCCACGCTGTCCTTGCACACAGATCTTTATTCCAGCTCTTGACAGGATGCAAAGCTCCTCCCATTCCTGGTTTTTCTCCCAAATAACTCCCAAACTTTCTGGCTCCTTGCTCAGCCCTGGTGAAAATCAGCACAGCCAATAAATCTGGAATTGCTTGTGCCCAACGAGCACCTGATTCCCAAAATGCAGCCCTATCCCTAATTCTCATCCCTATCATCTTCCAGATTTTTATCCATTAGGAGATTTAACATTCATTTCCCACTTTTGAGCCCCTCGTGCTGGTGGTACACATTTCTCTCACTCCCATCCCTCTCCTTTCCCAGAGTGCTGGAATCCATGCGGGTGGTAACAGCTCTGCTGTAAAAACTGTCCAATCTTCCCTTCAAAAAAGGATTTTAAACAAACACCCCCTTTTTTCCCCCTAAATTGGAAGCATGGCCTTGCTCAGTTTGATAACGGATCCACCAGGATGGAATAAGGACAGAAACCAAACCCGTGCAAGCAGAGAGGGGAGCGCATCCACAACCCCCACGGCGGGGCTGTAAATTAGGATTACATCCCTTGTGCCTGGGAGGTCATTTGAACCCGGACACCGAAAACTCCCGAGAGCCTCACCCGAGCCCCCCAGCTGGACAGGGGGTCCCAGGGCTGGCACTTCCCACTGCTCCCGGCTCCTCCCGGGGGGTGTCCCGCGGGAAATCAGCGGCGTGGGAGCTCGGGGCAGCTCTGGGAGTGTGGGAACCCCGCCTTCTTCTGGGGTCCCATGTGGGGGTGAAATTCCTCCTCCAACCCGTGCTTCCAAAGGAAAACTGCTCAGGCTCTTGCTGTTCGGTCTCAAGGCAGTTTATTGTGAGTTATCTAAAAGATTTTCTTCTGGGGCTGCTGTGGTTTGCTCACAGCTCAGGCAGAGGCACACACACACCCTGACATCCTCTCTGTCTGTGTCTTCTTCTTCTCTCTCTTTGTTTAGGGCTGCTGCTATCTTTTATATGATATATTACATGTTCCATGTTTTCAGTTTTTCCCCAATACCTACTACCTATATTACAAAGTGTTTTTCTACTCTAAACCAATCTGTGAGTGCCAACATCACCAAGAACATGGAGGCAAGGAAGAAGAAGGAGGAAGAACAGGATCAGCCCACTTTCCTCCATCTTAGAACTTCTGACCCCCATGTACAAAGTGAAAACCCCCTGGACAGGTGCTAAAACCCCCCTGTACAATACTAAAAAATTTCCCCTCTGTTTTGTAACTACTTTTACTATCCCATCTAACCCTTTGTGACTGCTTGTTCCACCTCCAAAGTTGGTAACTCATCCCATGGCTCAAACCCAAAATCACAGCTGTTTCCAACTGCCTGCCAGGGTCTAGAATGCTCCTGACCAAGGCCTGGAACCTCTAAAAATGTCTGAGAGACATTTTGAGTTCCAACATGGGAGCAGGCGGGCTTTGTTCCTGTAGGAAGAGAGGGATTTGTTCCTGCACGAAGAGAGGGATTTGTTCCTGCAGGAAGAGAGGGATTTGTTCCTGAAGGAAGAGAGGGATTTGTTCCTGCAGGAAGAGAGGGATTTGTTCCTGAAGGAAGAGAGGGATTTGTTCCTGCGGGAGGAGAGGGATTTGTTCCTGAAGGAAGAGAGGGATTTGTTCCTGCGGGAGGAGAGGGATTTGTTCCTGAAGGAAGAGAGGGATTTGTTCCTGCGGGAAGAGAGGGATTCTGTTTTATCCTATATAATTCCATTTTCCAAAGTCTCCGATGGTCTTTTTTTGCAACAGGTGTGTTGGGAAAACCTCCGTGTCACCTTTTCTTGGGACAATCCCCTAAAACCTTCAGGCAAACAAAAGAGCTCAAGGGATTTTGAGCCAAAAATGCTCCGGAGTGGAGAATCCACCGAAGCTCTGAGGAAATATTTGGGTTTACACTGAGATAATTTAAAGGCATTCCAGATAAAGAGTAACAGCCATTGACAAAGGGACATTCAAGCTTTAACTGTTATCTCCCAGGAAGAAATGTCCATAGTATTCAAAATCATAAAAATACCTTTTATTTAAAAAAATAATTCGAGAGAAAACTGAAGTTTGGCAGAAAATTCTCTACTGCAGAATTTTAAATACCCAGCGCATACAGAAATACCCACAGCTGTCAATCAGCTGCAAAGCATCTCCAAATGGATGGTGGGATAAAAATTTAAAAAAATATTAAAGAAAATTAAATAAAGGAAATGTAAAGAGTATCAAAAGAGGTAAAATTTGGAAATTTGGAATGGAATTGGCAGCTTCCACCGTAAGGTTCGTTCAAACGAAAATGATGATTTATGTCCTGCTAAAACTAAAAATCCTTTCTGGGGTTATCTTGGACTCTTCTCTACCTGCAAACTGCTGAGTGACATAGAAAGACAAAATACCAGAATTTACTTTCTAAAAGGACGAGGGGTTTATGCAACACGTGTTTTGCATTAATTTTAAAGTATCTAACTTGAAAAATTGGGATGATCCGTATTGTTTTTGAGCTTCACTGCTCTCAGTGAGTACTGCGCGATCAGTATTTTGGAGAGCAGGTATTTGGGTTTCTGTCGGGCTGTGATTGGCACTGCAGCTCCCCCTGCTCGGCAGGGGGGACACAGGGGAGGGAAAAGGTGTCAGGCAGTTTGGAGGAGAAGGAAATGAAATTCTTCGTGGCACCATTTCGGCTGGAAGGACTTTGAAGATCACCGAGTCCAGCTGGATAGGAGCGTTTTTAGAAGCCTCCACGGGAAAACTCCTGAACTTGTCACGGAGTTACTCGTGAAATCATGGGGTGGTTTGGGCTGGGAGGGACCTCAGAGATCCCCAAATTCCATCCCGGCCACCTCCCACTGCTCCAGCCCCAAATTCCAGCCCCAGATTCCATCCCGGCCACCTCCCACTGCCCCAACCCCAAATTCCAGCCCCAAATTCCATCCCGGCCACCTCCCACTGCCCCAACCCCAAATTCCAGCCCCAAATTCCAGCCCCAAATTCCAGCCCCAAATTCCATCCCGGCCACCTCCCACTGCTCCAGCCCCAAATTCCATCCCGGCCACCTCCCACTGCTCCAGCCCCAGTGCCCAGCCTGGCCCTGGGCACTGCCAGGGATGCAGGGCAGCCCCGGCTGCTCTGGGCACCTGTGCCAGGATCGGTGCCGGGTTCGGTGCCGGGTTCGGTACCGGGTTCGGTACCGGGTTCGGTGCCGGGATCGGTGCCGGGATCGGTGCCGGGTTCGGTGCCGGGATCGGTGCCGGGATCGGTGCCGGGTTCGGTGCCGGGTTCGGTACCGGGATCGGTGCCGGGATCGGTGCCGGTGCCGGGTTCGGTACCGGGATCGGTACCGGGATCGGTGCCGGGTTCGGTGCCGGGTTCGGTGCCGGGTTCGGTACCGGGATCGGTACCGGGTTCGGTGCCGGTGCCGGGATCGGTGCCGGGTTCGGTGCCGGCTCCGGCTCCTCCCGCGCCGCTGTCGCCGCCGCTCGCCCCCCGCGCGGCCGGGCTGGCCCGGCCTCATTAGCGCCTGCTGCTTAATTGGGCCCCGGCTCCGCCAGCTGCCCCTCGCCAGCCTCACCGGAGCGCCGGGAGCTCCGGTCCTCGGTACCGGGAATTCCCAGCGCCGGCCCGGCTCCGGTCCTCGGAACCGGGAATTCCCAGCGCCATCCCGGGGCTCCGGTCCTCGGAACCGGGAATTCCCAGCGCCATCCCGGCTCCGGTCCCTCGGTACCGGGAATTCCCAGCGCCACCCCGGGGTTCCGGTCCTCGGAACCGGGAATTCCCAGCACCATTCCGGCTCCGGTCCCTCGGTACCGGGAATTCCCAGCACCATTCCGGCTCCGGTCCCTCGGTACCGGGAATTCCCAGCGCCATCCCGGAGCTCCTGTCCCTCGGAACCGGGAATTCCCAGCGCCATCCCGGAGCTCCTGTCCCTCGGTACCGGGAATTCCCAGCGCCATCCCGGGGCTCCGGTCCTCGGTACCGGGAATTCCCAGCGCCATCCCGGCTCCGGTCCCTCGGTACCGGGAATTCCCAGCGCCATCCCGGGGTTCCGGTCCTCGGTACCGGGAATTCCCAGCGCCATCCCGGCTCCGGTCCCTCGGGACCGGGAGTTTCCAGCTCCATCCCGGCTCCGGTCCTCGGTACCGGGAGTTTCCAGCTCCATCCCGGCTCCGGTCCCTCGGTACCGGGAATTCCCAGCACCATCCCGGAGCTCCGGTCCTCGGTACCGGGAATTCCCAGCGCCATCCCGGCTCCGGTCCCTCGGTACCGGGAGTTTCCGCAGCGCGGATGTCCCCGGGATGCTCGGACCGAGCCTCCGGCATCGCCGGGGCTCGGGCATCGCCCCGCTGCCGCCGGGCTTTGCCCCCGGCGAATCCAAACGTGGAGCCGAAGGGGAAATTCCCGCATTTCAGAGCTCTTAAACACGCAGCTTCTTCTGCAAAGCCGCTCCCCGTCCTCAGGAGTGGAGGAATTAAAAGGGGATTAAATTTCAGCTCTTAAATTAAAGTGGTCCTCAAAAATCCCAGATAAACGCACAGATGAAAATAGCCAATAATGTCAGGGAACAGCAGATCGGCTGTAACAATAAATAACGTCATATGGAAAAACAGGACAAAATTCGGGCGTTTTTCTGTGCCCGGCACATCCGTGTCGTGATTGTAACGGGGCTTTCCTGGATCCCTTTAGAATAAATTCCTTGATATTCTGTGAATGCGTTACGGGAGTTATTTTTTTTTACATAATACACAGATATTGTAAAAACTGGACAATTTCTGAGCTCAATTCTCCCTCATCACGATCCCTCCACCCATCGGGATCAATTCCTTTCCACCAGCAGCCCCGCATCGTGCCGGAGCTCGGGGGTTTCCCTGCTCCAGGATTCCCCACGGAGACCCTGGGATTTGGAAAACGGGAATTCTCCCCCGAAACATCTGTCAGAGCGCTGCTGAGACAATTGCTCCCTGAGGAATTCCCTTCCCGGGCGCTGCCGTGCGGTTTGACCCCTCAGGCTCCTTTTCCCAAATTCGCTCCGGGCCGCCCCAGGGGCTGTCCCGGGGCTCCCCCCGGCCCCGATCGCCTTTTGGGGTTAAAGCATCCCCAGGGAGCTCGTGCTGGATCCATCCTGCCTTTCCCAGCCCTTCCTGAGCAAAGCTTGGAACCCTTCCCACCTAAATTCCACCCTCTGCTAGAGCCCGGCCACGGCATTCCAAGGCAGGATTCCCCCTGTGGGAATTCAGGGTGGGATCGAGGGAAAAGGCTCCAGGGTCACCTGTGCCCTGGGATGGGGACATCCCACCTTTCTGCAGCCTCTGGGAGGTTCAGCATCTCCGAGGGGGACCGAGGGGGTCCCAAAAAATCAGAGGAAGACCTGGAATGTGAGCCAGCCACACATCTCAGGCTCTGCCTCAGGCAGGAAAATCTCTCTCTGGAAGAGTGGATTTTTCCCAAGGTTTCACCAGGCCATGCATGCAGCCCAGCAGGGTGAAGCTGGAAGGGATTCGGGGATGGTGCTTGGAGGTGCTCACAGGTTTTACTTTTCTTCTGCAGTGGAAAAGTGAAGAAATCCTGGAATAGGCTGGGTTGGGAAGGGACCTCAGAGCCCACCCAGAGCCACCCCTGCCATGGCAGGGACACCTCCCACTGTGCCAGGCTGCTCCAGCCCCAGTGTCCAACCCGGCCTTGGGCACTGCCAGGGATCCAGGGGCAGCCCCAGCTGCTCTGGGAATTCCATCCCAGCCCCTCATTTCCATTACAGGGAACAATTCCTTCGTAATATCCAATATAAACCTTCCTTCTCTCACTTTGAAGCCATTCCCTGTGTGCTGTCCCTCCATCCCTGGAAATTGTCTCTCTCCAGCTTTCCTGGGGCTCCTCCAGGCCCTGCAAGGCCACCCTGAGCTCAGCCCAAAGCTTCTCCTGTGCAGGTGAACAATCCCAGCTGTGCCAGCCTTTCCTGCCAGCAGAGCTGCTCCATCCCTCTGCTCATCCTGGAGCCTCCTCTGGGCTCTCTGCAGCAGCTCCAGCTCCTGCTGGGCTGGGGCAGACAAATGCTCAGAGTCAGTTCTGGATGGTTTTGCCAACAAGCCCCTGGCATTTTGGGATGATGTTCAGGAGGAAAGCGCCGGTGAGCCCAGCCGGGAGCTCCGGGGGTGCTGCGGGCAAAGGGAGCTGCCTGGGAAAGCCTGGAGCACTCGCTTTTGTCCCGGGATGGAATCGCGGGAGTCCCGGGGCTTCCCTCGGGGCACCCAGGGCGATCCCAGCACAAATCCCCCGGGCCGGGCGTCCAGGGAGCCACGGGAGCGCCTGGAGCTGGCGGCTCCGCGAGCTCCATCCCACAGTGGCCTTTGTCCCTTTTCCCTGTCCCCTTTTCCCTTTTCCCTTTTCCCTTTTCCCTTGTCCCTTTTGTCCCTTTTCCCTTTTTCCCTTTCCCCTTTTCCCTTTTTCCCTTTCCCCCTTTTTTCCTTTTTCCCTTTTCCCCCTTTTCCCCTTTTTCCCTTTTATCCCCCGTTTTCCCCTTTTTCCCTTTTTCCCTTTTCCCCTTTTTCCCTTTTCCCCTTTTTCCCCTTTTCCCCTTTTTCCCTTTTCCCCTTTTTCCCTTTTCCCCTTTTTCCCCTTTTCCCCTTTTTCCTTTTTCCCCTTTTTCCCTTTGTCGCTTTTCCCCTTTTCCCCTTTTTCCCCTTTCCCCCTTTTTTCCTTTTTCCCTTTTCCCCCTTTTCCCCTTTTTCCCTTTTATCCCCCGTTTTCCCTTTCCCCTTTTTTCTTTTTCCCTTTTTCCCTTTTTCCCCTTTTCCCCTTTTTCCTTTTTCCCCCTTTTTCCCTTTGTCGCTTTTCCCCTTTTCCCCTTTTTCCCCTTTTCCCTTTTTCCCTTTTCCCCTTCCCCCTTTTCCCCTTTCCCCCTTTTTCCCCTTTTCCCTTTTTCCCTTTTTCCCTTTTTCCCTTTCCCCCTTTTTTCCTTTTTCCCTTTTCCCCCTTTTCCCCTTTTTCCCTTTTATCCCCCGTTTTCCCTTTCCCCTTTTTTCTTTTTCCCTTTTTCCCTTTTTCCCCTTTTCCCCTTTTTCCTTTTTCCCCTTTTTCCCTTTGTCGCTTTTCCCCTTTTCCCCTTTTTTCCCTTTTCCCTTTTCCCCTTTTCCCCTTTTCCCCTTTTTTTCCCTTTTCCCTTTTTCCCTTTTCCCTTTCCCCCTTTTCCCCTTTTTCCCTTTCCCCCTTTTTCCCGGCAAAGGACAATAAGGCCATTTCATTGTGAAAACATTTGGATATTTTAGGATGGGGTGGATGAAGCTCAGCGCCTCTGGGCAGTGTCAGGAACATTTCTCTGGAGCCTTTGCCGCCTCCTGATCAAATTCTGCGCGAGGGGATGGCCCAGAGGGGAAGTCCAAAATTGGGTTTATCCTCCCAAGGATTTCCGAAATGCTTCACTCCGGTGCTTTGGGGCAGCACCGAGCAGCTAAAGGATCAGATTTCAGTTCTACAGACCGAAATAATGAAATACTATACAAATATCACAGAAATATTTATATATTATAGAAATATTGTACAAATATGATATAAATTTGTATAGTTATATCGTACTGTATAATAATATTGTATTGTATTATATTGTATAAATACTGTATTATTTTGAAAAGTATTATGTAAGCATTGCATAAATATGACATACATATTATATATTTTTATATAATATATAATAATATATTATTATAAGAAATACATTATATTATATTATATTATATTATATTATATTATATTGTATTGTATTGTATTGTATTATATTATATTATATTATATTATATTATATTAATTATATTATATCATATTATATTATATTATATTATATTATATTATATTATATTATATTAATTATATTTATTTTATTTTATTTATATTATATTATATTTTTTATTTTATTTTATTTATATTATATTATATTTTATTTTATTTTATTTTATTTTATTTTATTTTATTTTATTTTATTTTATTTTATTTTATTTTAATTTATTTATATTATACCTATTATATATTAAAATATTTACATGCTATTTATATACATAATATTATATTATCTCTCATATAATAAAAGCAATAATATGTATAACATATTCTAGATATATTATCTGTACTGTACAATAATAATACCTAACAATCAGGGTGGAGCCCTGGCTCTCGCCCCATTGCGGCGGGAGCCGTGCGGCGTTTCAGCCCCGCTGGGTGACGAGGGCAGGAGCGGAGCAGCGCGGGGGCTGCGGGCTGGGCCGGGATCTCCGGCGCGGAGCGCTCGGAGCCGTTCCGCGGATCCTGTTCCAAAGCGATTCGCGGAGCCAGGCGCTCTGGGTGCCGGCTCCCCGCGGAGCCCTGCGCGCTCCGGCCGCAGCGCACCCGGCGTTTTATTTAAAAAAAGGGATTTGAGCCAAGCCTTGAGCTCCCGAAGTCCGACTGCCCGCAGCTGCCCAGCTCGGTGCCAGCCGGGCCGGGCCGGGCCAGGGAGGGGCAGCTTGGCACGGAGCTGGCCTGGGGCACAGCTGGGATGCTGACCCGGGGCACAGAGCGGCAGCTTGGCACGGAGCTGACCCGGGGCACAGAGTGGCAGCTTGGCACGGAGCTGACCCGGGCCAGAGAGGGGCAGCTTGGCACGGCGCTAGCCCGGGCCAGAGAGCGGCAGCTTGGCACGGTGCTGGCCCGGGCCAGAGAGCGGCAGCTTGGCACGGCGCTAGCCCGGGCCAGAGAGCGGCAGCTTGGCACGGAGCTGACCCGGGACACAGAGTGGCAGCTTGGCACGGCGCTGGCCCGGGCACAGCCACGGTGCTGACCCGGGACACAGAGTGGCAGCTTGGCACGGTGCTGGCCCGGGGCACAGAGTGGCAGCTTGGCACGGCGCTGGCCGGGCACGGCTGGGATGCTGACCCGGGCACCGAGTGGCAGCTTGGCACGGCGCTGGCCAGGCACGGCTGGGATGCTGACCCGGGCACAGAGTGGCAGCTTGGCACGGCGCTGGCCCGGGCACAGCCGCGGTGCTGACCCGGGACACAGAGTGGCAGCTTGGCACGGCGCTGGCCCGGGCACAGAGTGGCAGCTTGGCACGGCGCTGGCCGGGCACGGCCGTGCCGCTCCACGCTGAGCCGCCAGCTGCCAGCGCGCTCCGCGGCCGCGCCGGGGGAGCCCCGGGCTAGAAGCGCTCCTGCGTCACCTGGAAATGGGTTTTTATTAAAAATAAATCACGGCTAGCGGCGCGGAGCGATCGCATCCGTGCCGAGCCGCGCATTGTGTGCACAGCGCTCCGCGCATCCCGCGCACCGCCGGGGGAACCCCGGGCTGAAAGCCTTCTTAAATCACCTGGGAATGGCTTTTTTTTAAATTAAAAATACATCATCTCGAGCAGCGCGGAGCGGCGAGATCCGCGCCGCACCGCGCATTGTGCGCACAGCGCTCCGCAGATCCCGCACGCAGCCGGCGTGGCCCAGCAGCAGAGCCGGGGAGAACACCGGGATAAAAGCCCTTTGAAGCGCCTGAAAATCGGGTTTTTATTAAAAATACATGGTGTGTAGCAGCGCGGAGTGCTCAGCTCCGTGCCGCACCGCGCATTGCGCGCACACCAGGCTAAAAAGCCCCTTAACCACTTGGAAAAACGCTTTTGTAAAGGGAATAAATCGCCTGTGGGATTTAAAGAGAATAAATCGCCGCGCTGGGGCCCGCGGCGTTCAGCGCATCCCACGCGGCGATGGGCGGCCGGGGAGTGCCCAGGGAGCGCGGAACTCCCGGCGGGCAGGGCACAAACCTCCTGCCCGCTCTCTGGGCAGAAAGGGGCGAACCCCATCCCCCAAACCGAGGGGAGTTTGCGGGCTCAGGCTGAGGTCACCCATCAGCTGCCCCGCAGGCAGTGTCGGAATCTGAGCTATTGATGATTCCAAAATTACAGAAAGTCTCTGTTTTTCAGCCCCCCTGCCAAAGCAGAAGCCATAATTGGTCTGTGCTGGTTTCCAGGTTGTTTATTCTGTTTATCTCTCACATGTTCTGCTGCCCTGCCCAGCTCTGTCCTGCAGGGCAGCGTGTGGGGCTCTGCCCTCAGTGGGATGTGACAAACATTCAATACCAGAAACTCCCTGGGCTGCATTTACAAGAACGTGCCAATATCTGTCACCTCCGTTGGACAGTGTGTCCCCAAATTCCCCTGCTCCCAGACCATCATGGATGTGTAACTGGTGCCTTCCCGGGAGAAATCCAGCGAGGCTCTGGCTGCAGCCGGGGCCGTTGTGAGCCTCTGCCTTTGAGGAAGGTGTAATTAGTCGTGATTAGTGCTTCTACCTAAATGGCAGCAAAAAAAATCCCACAAAACACAGCAGAGCTTCCTTCAAGTCTGCCCTGATCACAAGTAATTCCCTGAGTAAAATAATGTGAAGAAGTTAAAGACACTTTCTCTGACAGTGATTTGAAAACACTTTTCCAAAATATAAATACTTTAAAAAATATATAAAATGACTGCAGCCACGTTCTCAGCTTCTCCCGCTCCCCATTTCTCAGTCTCAGGGTTATTCTGGTGCTGAGGAATCAGAGCTGAGAGGGGGCAGGATCAGGCGAGATCTTGGACTTTGCTTCTGTCTCCTGCCAGGTCATTGAGGACAGAGGTGTAAGAAACATCAAGGGACACTGAGCTAAATTCCTGATCTCCCTATCCAGGCAAAGTGTACGAAGAAAAGATTTCATGGGATCCCTGAGGCTGGAAAAGGGAGCTGGAAATGCTCCCTGCCAGCCCAGGGAGTCCCAGCTGGGCCCCATGCCCACCTTGTCCCCAGCCCAGAGCACTCAGTGCCACCTCCAGGGGACACCTGCAGGGATGGGCACTGCAAAGCTCCCTGGGCAGCCCCTGCCAAGACCTCTGACTCCCTTTCCACAAAGAAAATTTTACCTGAGTAAAAAAAAATTCTTCCTGAGAAGGCACCTTGATCCTTGGTAATTCACCAGCACAAGGTTTGAGGTGGAAGCTTCCACCCCATTCCCTTTGCCAGGGAAAGGGGTGAGGACACATCCCTTGTGGCCACTGAGTGCCACCCCAAGGCAGTGCCATGTTCTGGTGGCACATGGGCCAAAGCCTGGTTTGTTGGACAGGACAAGGGGGAACGGCCTCAGGCTGGGCCAGGGCAGGCTCAGCTGGGACAGCAGCAGCAATTTCCCCATGGAAAGGGTGCTCAGGCCCTGGCAGGGGCTGCCCAGGGAGCTTTGCAGTGCCCATCCCTGCAGGTGTCCCCTGGAGGTGGCACTGAGTGCTCTGGGCTGGGGACAAGGTGGGCATGGCCTTTGCCAGCCTCAGGGATTTGGGATTCTGTTTACATTTCTTTGACCAAACCTTACCTGAACTCTTAGCACTGATTTGATCTCCAAAGGCAGCCTCCCCTTTGCAATCAGATTAAAATCCTGGTTTGATTCCCATTGCCAGAGCTCTGACGTGTGGAAAGCTTCCCACAGTCCTGTCCTTCTCCCACACGTTTGTGGCTACAGAAGGGAGCATGATTCCAAACTCTTTCTTCCTGAAGGTTTAAGGGGATTTTTAAATGCTACTGTTCTAGGTTGTTTCATATTTTATTTTCTTATCTGGCACCTTGTATGGAAAAATTAAAAATCCCCCGTAATATTGGACGTTCTGCACCACAGAGACTTTTGTGCCAGGATCCTTCCACACCTTTTAAAATCATCAATTCCTCAAACATTTATTCTCCTGCCAGTTATTTCTTCTGACAAGAGAGGAAATATCAGTACAGCCAGAAAAACCTTCTGTATTGATCCAGCCCCTCCACCAAACGCTGGCCCCACTGAATGCAGCAGCAGAATCACCTGTGCCACACCCCAGCACAGGAGAGGCTCCACACAGCAATTCCTGCTCAAATTCTGAGGGATTCTGCTGCAATTAAACCGAGATTTTAGGAATGACCTCTAAACTTCCTGAAAAATCAAGCCAGGCTGTCCTCCAGGCCAGCAATGACTTTCATCTGATGCTTCTCATCTCGGGTAATAAATTCACAGATGGACCATCCTTGTCCTTCCAACGCCTAAGAATAACTCCTAAGTACTGCTCCCAGGGGATTTGGTCTGGTTTACACACATCTGCTGAGCTACGTGTCTCTGAGCCCAGATTAAGTCTTTGTTTGACGATATTTGAGCATTTGTGAAACTACTTGGCAAGAATGTCCTGATTTTATTCATTCAGAACATGTGCTGGTCGTTGCCAGTGGGATCCCAACACCTCCCACAGAATCCTTTCATTCCCAACCTATTCACAGGGAAAGGGAAATGATGGCAGAGAACGGGCAACTGCAATACCTTGAAAAATCAGTCATTCTGGTTTTAGGTAAATAAATTTTGGACTCAAACCTTTTCCCTAAGAGACTGGTCTTGTTTTGCTGCATGAGCCCCGTGGTGCAAACCTGCTCTGGCACAGCCAGGAAAGGTTTGCATTTCCCTTCTGTGGCAGAGACGGGGAAAAAGCACAACCTAAACTTGTGGTTTTATACTGAGATTGCAGAAAAGGAGCTCAGGGGGGACCTTGTGGCTCTCACAGCTCCTGCCAGGAGGGGACAGCCGGGGGGTCGGGCTCTGCTCCCAGGGAACAGGGAGAGGAGGAAAGGGAACGGCCTCAGGCTGGGCCAGGGCAGGCTCAGCTGGGACAGCAGCAGCAATTTCCCCATGGAAAGGGTGCTCAGGCCCTGGCAGGGGCTGCCCAGGGAGCTTTGCAGTGCCCATCCCTGCAGGTGTCCCCTGGAGGTGGCACTGAGTGCTCTGGGCTGGGGACAAGGTGGGCATGGGGCCCAGCTGGGACTCCATGGGCTGGGAGGGCTTTGCCAGCCCCAGGGATTTGGGATTCTGTGAGGCCATGGCTCTTCCAAAAGCAAAATGTGATTTCCAAAGAGCACGGGAGCCCTCCAGCAGCACGGGACTCCTTGCAGCCCCTCCTGTGAGCCTGAAGCCCCGAGGGTCACCCCAGGAGCCACCGGCTGCGAGCTCGGAGCCCAGGGGACTCGGGCACCTCGGGGCCAGGCTGCCAGGGCTGCAGCTTGGTGTGGCACGAGGGCAGGAACGTCTCCACAGGCTCTCAGAAGTGTCCGCTGTCCCCAGCCAGGACATCTCCTGGCTCCTGGCACCCCTGGCTGGTGTTTATTGCCAGGAGGAGCAGCACCTGCACCTTTCGTGGGTGTGAGGCACCCGAGGAGCTGTGGCCTCCTCGGGGTCCCTGCAGGCTCATCCCAGGCCAGGCTGGGCACTGGGGCTGGAGCAGCCTGGCACAGCGGGACGTGTCCCTGCCATGGCACGGGGCACTGGGTGGGCTCTGAGGCCCGACTCAAACCATTCCATAATTCCAATATGCTGGAGCTCACCCTAGGTCAGGGGTGGCTCCCTGTGGTGAAAAGTCTCTCCTCCAACCCGAGCTTCCAAAGAAAGGCTCAGCAGTCTCTGTTGTTTGGTCTCAAGGCAGTTTATTGCAAGTTATCTAAAAGATTTTCTCCTGGGGCTGCTGTGGTTTGCTCAGAGCTCAGGCAGAGGCACACACACACCCTGACATCCTCTCTGACTCCTTTTCTTCTTCTTCTTCTTCTTCTTCTTCTTCTTCTTCTTCTTCTTCTTCTTCTTCTTCTCCTCCTCCTCCTCCTCCTCCTCCTCCTCTCTCCCACCCAGGGCTGCTGCCCTCTTTTATATGGTACATTACGTGTTACATATTTACAGTTTTTCCCAATGCCTGTTACCTATATTAAATGGTGCTTTTCTATCTTTTATATGGGACATTACGTGTGACATGGTTACAGTTTTCCCCAATGCCTATTACCTATATTAAATGGTACTTTTCTATCTTTTATATGGTACATTACAGGTTACATGTTTGCAGGTTTTCCCAATGCCTATTACCTATATTAAATGGTGATTTTCTATCTTTTATATGGTACATTACGTGTTACATGGTTACAGTTTTTCCCAATGCCTATTCCCTATATTGAATGGTGATTTTCTACTCTAAACCAATCTGTGAGTGCCAACATCACCAAGAACATGGAGGTGAGGAAGGAGAAGGAGGGAGGACAGGGCAGGCCCAAATCCCAAGTCCATCTTAAAACCTCTGACCCCCATGTACAAAACCAAAACCCCCCTGTACAGCACTCAAAAATTCTTCCCTCTACTTTGTGACTACTTCTACTCTAATATCTAAACTTTTGTGACTTCTTGTTCTTCCTGCAAGGTTGGTAAATCCTTCCATGGCTCAAACCCAAAATCCCAGCTGTTTCCAGCTGCCTGCCAGGGTCTCAAATGCTTCTGACCTGGGCCTGGAACCTCCAAAAATGTCTGAGGGACATTTTGAGTTCCGACACCAATATGCATAAACCCTTATTATGTCTTCAAAATACGTATCTATGGAGGAGGTTTTACAGTGACTCCTGTGAGCCAGAGAGAAGTTGGATCACAGGATCCCTGTTCACCCCTGAAAGAATTTCCTCCCAAGGCCATTGACACAGAAACCAAGAAAGAAAGAAGGAGAAATAACAGAAACCTGCAATTGCCTGTTCCAATAAACACTTGGTTTGTCTTTCCTGACCAATAAGTGAAGTGTGAACTTCTGAGTTTTGTAAGAATCTATATAAAGCATGCATGCTAGAATAAAAAAGAGTTTGAAGCCTTCTGAAAATGGAGTGTGGTGCTTTGTATTGTCTCTGCCTCAACTATGACAATAGGGTTTGTGTAGAAATAGGGTTTGGGTAGAAACAGGGTTTATGTGGAAATAAGGTTTATGTGGAAATAGGGTTTATGTGGAAATAGGGTTTATGTGGAAATAAGGTTTATGTGGAAATAGGGTTTATGTGGAAATAGGGTTTATGTGGAAATAAGGTTTATGTGGAAATAGGGTGTGGGTCTCAGATTCAGTCAAAGAGAGAAACTGAGAGTTTCTAGCCAGGCAAAAGCCTGGGAAACAGCTGGGAAAGAATGTAAATAATCCTTTATCTCACTTGTTGTTCACATTGTTTATAGTTAAGTTCTATCACTGTGTGTCAAGCACTTTGTACTAATGCTATGAGTTGTTTTCACTTCAGAACCAATGGATTTAGTCCTTGCAAAGCTCTGTATAAAAGAGCAGTGTATTTTGAATAAATCGGAGTTTTACTCTCAGCAGCCTTCTGGGTCAGTCTTCTCATTCCTGTCCTGCCTCGACAGCGACAATAGGGTTTCTGTGGAAATAGGGTTTCTGTGGAAATAGGGTTTTTGTGGAAATAGGGTTTCTGGTTGATGGTTTCTCAGCCATGCTGACTCCACAGGAAGCCCACACAAGCAAAGCCAGACGCTTTGGGACCTGTGGGATTTGTCCCACCTGAGCACAAGGTCTCAGGCAGGTTGGAGCTTCTCCCCCACAGCAGGAAATGCAGCTCTGGGCTGGCTGCGAGGCTGTTCCTGGGACAGTTCTGGGAGCCCTGCTGGCTCCAGTGCAGCTGCTGGCTCCAGTGCAGCTGCTGCAGGAGCTGCTGCAGGACCTGCCCTGCTCAGAGCAGCCCCAGGAGCTTTGGGAGGCGTTGTCCACACAGGGCTGGTCCCTCCCTGTCAGCTCAGGCCCTTTTCTGACCCAGGGGTGGGGCAGCTGAGAGGTGCTTTAAAAACTTTTACTCCATCTTCAGTCTCAGGTGACGGGTGAGACAGTCCAGATGTCATAATTCACGCTATCACAATCAGAAGCTATTTTTTAATTACAATATAAGTGTTTCTTGGTTTATTAGTTTTTGCCACACCACACGGCAAACACTTAAAAGGGAATTATTTAAAATTACTTTTTGTAAATTTACATTATAAAAAACAATATATTTTTTTGGTTTTATTTTTCTAAAGTATTTTGGTTTTTTGTAAGGCTGCCTTTTGAAACTTGTTTCTATTCCCATTTCTCTCTCAACGGTGTCTGTCTTTCCGGCCAGGAAAAGCCCCGGGATCAGCCTGGCAGCCCCAGCCTGGGATGTCCTGGGACCCTGGCAGGGTCAGGAACCCCCTGGACAGAGCCCCCACAGACACTGGCTGTGATCTCTGGCCATGGAAAAGAGTTTTCAATCTCACAGGATGAATTACCAGCTCTGAGTGTTTGATATCAGTAATAATTAAGTGTGGCATGGGTGCAAAAGTAAAATTTTAGGATTCTAGATGAGGGGTCCAAAGGGGACAAGCTGGAGGAAATTGGGTGTGCCTTGTCCTTTTTCTCCTTCTCCATGCCCTCCATGTCTCACTGTGGTGTTGGCATTTTTCTGTTGGTTCAGGCTGGGGACACACTGTCCAACGTAGGTGACAGATATTGGCACGTTCTTGTAAATGCAGCCCAGGGAGTTTCTGGTATTGAATGTTTGTCACATCCCACTGAGGGCAGAGCCCCACACGCTGCCCTGCAGGACAGAGCTGGGCAGGGCAGCAGAACATGTGAGAGATCAACAGAATAAACAACCTTGGAAACAGCACAGACCAATTCTGGCTTCTGCTTTGGCAGCGGGGCTGACAGACAGAGACTTTTACAATCTCAGAATCATCAACACCTCAGATTCTGCCAGCTCAGGAGGTGGCACCTGTGCTGGCAGAGCCAGGAGCTGCGTGGAGAATTCAGGAGCTCTGGGGCACACGGGAGGGATGGAGCCACGGACGCACAGGGATTCACCGCGGGCTGCAGGGAGGCTCCTCACCTCAGCACAGGACAATCTTCTGTTGCCCTGATTTTTAAAAGTGTTACATTTTCTAGCTCTTTTGAAGGTTTTAATGTTCTCATAAAACTCTTTCAGCTTTCTGATCTGTTTGCATCTTTCTACTGGAGTTCTCACGCGCTGTTCATGTAAATAATGATTGTTTTGCGTTCTTTGAGAGAGGAGAGGATTGATAGACTGTCAGTTTGACAGTGTGGTTGGAGAGGTGGTAATTCCACCCTCCAATCCACTGTCACCTCTAGAATTCTATAAATACCAGATGCTCCAATAAAATGCTCTCTTTTTGTAGCCCTTGAACTTACCAAGTGTTTGTGGATTATTTCATGCCCAATAGCAACAATTTCTCCTCCAGTGAGTCCTCATGTGCTCCTTTCACAGAATCCCAAATCCCTGGGGCTGGCAAAGCCCTCCCAGCCCAGGGAGTCCCAGCTGGGCCCCATGCCCACCTTGTCCCCAGCCCAGAGCACTCAGTGCCACCTCCAGGGGACACCTGCAGGGATGGGCACTGCCCCACAATCATCCCAAAATTGCAGGAGCTGTTGGTTGTCAGCCCTGGCTGGCCGTGCCCCCGTTTCACACTGAGCATCTGCCACCTTTCAGACTCACAGTCGCCGTCTCCCTTTTGTCCTTCACCTTTTTCTCAGCTTAAATAAAATCGTTTTGAGGAGAGTCTCAAAATCCCTCGCACATCTGAATTCCTAAACGAGGAAAGCAGTGTGGGTTTGCCTTCAAAATAATGGCCCTCAGTCCTCTCCTGCACACACGTCATGCTGGCCAGCTTGGAAATCTTAAATTTACAAACTGGAACTGGTAAAGGAATGCCATGGATGTCTGGGAGCAGCCAGGAGTTACTCAGGGGGTTTCTCAGGAGGGATTTCCCCATGGGAAGGGTGCCCAGGCCTTGGTAGGGGATGCCCAGGGAGGGTTGGGGTCCCCGTTGCCAGGAAAATTCATCCACAAACACCAGAGGTTTATGTCCAAAAAGGAGACAGAGGAGTCCTTTTGCCTTGTTCAAACAAAGGGAGAGGCCATGGGGCGTTGCCCTGGGGTCTCTCTAATTTTTTGGGAGACTCAGCCTCCTTTTTATCCTGATTTCCTGGCTGCATGTCCCTTCTCTCTTTCCCCATGGCTGAGGTACTTGAGAAGTTCAGACTTCCCAATACGACTGCTGCCAGAGATTTCCTCTAATGTGCAACCCTCCCTTTTAATTGCTAATTCGTATGGAATTTAGGGTTTTCCCCCCACTGTTTCTTTCATCTTTCAACGTCTAATTTCATTTATCAGCAAACTTAAAGCTTATTTGTAAAAGCAAATGATCTTTTTCCATTCATCAATCAGTGGAATCCTTCCCATTGTTTCTTTTATCTCTCAGTGCCAGTTTTATCTACCAGCAGCTTGTTTGGAAAGAGAAATCTGCTGCTTCTCTCACCATCCCTGGCAGTGCCCAGGGCCAGGCTGGAGCAGCCTGGCACAGTGGGAGGTGTCCCTGCCATGGCAGGGGTGGCACCGATCAGCTTGAGGGTCCCTCTCAACCCAAACCTTCTGGTTCTCCTGGGATTCTGTATTACTCTCCACAATTTTGGGGATCTGGCAGCTCTAGACACTCCCTTGGGGATGGCTCAGGGTCAGTGCACAGTCATAATGGGCTCCAGATTTTGTTTTCCCTCCAAAATCAGGCATTTGGGGTTTGAGCTGATCTTTGCTAAAGAGGAATTGCCAACTCCCTTTGAATGGTTGGGGTTTTCTGTTAGGGTACATCAGGAAATTCCTGTTATGCTGAGTAAAAATTATTTTTTACTGAGTAAAAATGATGCTCTTTAAAAGATGAGGAAGCTTCCCTTCTCTTCTCTGTTAAATGTAGGGGAGCAGAGACTAGATTTATGGGATCAGCAGACAGCAGGGCAAGGCGGAGATCATTTCAATCTAAGCAAATCATGGAACTGCCAACTCCCTTTGAATATCTGGGGTTTTCTGTTAGGGTACATCAGGAAATTTCTGTTATGCTTAGTAAAAATTATTTAGCTGCTAATGTTTTATATGGTTTAAAGGATGAGGAATCCTCTCTTCCCTCCTCTGTTGAATGCAGGTGAGCAGAGCCCACATTTATGGGATGAGCAGACACAGGGCAGGGTGGAGATCATCTCCATCTAAGAACGTCTGGTCCCTGTGGGCCACAGCCACTGCAGGAGATCCCAGCCAGGCAAACCCTGAAGAAAACATCATGAAAAGAGAAGAAATGAGAAGAAGGGAGAGGAGAGGAGACCTTTTCCTTTCCCAGCTCCCTGTTGATGGCCTTGCCTTTCAAATCAAAACCTTGTGGCACAAGGCCCTGGTTGGAGCCTTGGGAAGATCTCTGGATCTAGGAATGCAGAAGGAGCCACATCCCCAAGGAAAGGAACCATCCCCAGGGAGAGGAACCATCCCCAGGGAGAGGAACCATCCCAGGGAGAGGAACCATTCCAGGGACAGAAACCATCCCAGGGAGAGGAACCATCCCAGGGAGAGGAACCATCCCCAGGGAGAGGAACCATCCCAGGGAGAGGAACCATCCAAGTGAAAGGAACCATCCCCAGTGAAAGGAACCATTCCAGTGAAAGGAACCATCCCAGGGAGAGGAACCATCCCAGGGAGAGGAACCATCCCAGGGAGAGGAACCATTCCCAGGAAAAGGAACCATCCCCAGGGACAGGAACCATCCTCAGGGACAGGAACCATCTCCAGGGAGAGGAACCATCCCCAGGGAGAGGATCCATCCCAGGGAGAGGAACCATCCCCAGGGAGAGGAACCATCCCAGGGAGAGGAACCATCCCTAGGGAGAGGATCCATCCCAGGGACAGGAACCAGCCCCAGGGAAAGGAACCATCCAAGGGAGAGGAACCATCCAAGGGAGAGGAACCATCTCCAGGGACAGGAACCATCCCAGGGAGAGGAACCATCCCCAGGGAGAGGAACCATCCCCAGGGACAGGAACCATCTCCAGGGAGAGGAACCATCTCCAGGGAGAGGAACCATTCCAGGGACAGGAACCATCCCAGGGAGAGGAACCATCCCAGGGACAGGAACCATCCCCAGGGAGAGGAACCATCCCCAGGGACAGGAACCATCCAAGGGAGAGGAACCATCCCAGGGAGAGGAACCATCCCAGGGAGAGGAACCATCCCAGTGAAATGAACCATTCCAGTGAAAGGAACCATCCCAGGGAGAGGAACCATCCCCAGGGAGAGGAACCATCCCAGGGAGAGGATCCATCCCCAGGGAGAGGAACCATCCCCAGGGAGAGGAACCATCCAAGGGAGAGGAACCATCCCCAGGGAGAGGAACCATCCCCAGGGAGAGGAACCATCCAAGGGAGAGGAACCATCCCAGGGAGAGGAACCATCCAAGGGAGAGGAACCATCCCAGGGAGAGGAACCATCCCTCAGCGTCCCCAGAGCAGCCGGGTGTCCCCAGCCCGTGCAGGAGCTCCAGGGCTCCCCTCAGCTCCCTCAGGCAGCAGCAGAGGTCATTAAGGATTCATTATCTGTCCCCCTCTCTGGCCCTTTTGTCCCCACTGTCACAGTGTCGTTCTTTGTCTGTTTGCGGTGGATTATCGGCCAAGAACACTTTGTAGGGCCTTTCAAGGGAGCTGTTTGCTCCGAGTCAATAAGACATTCACCCAGGAGCAGTTAATGCTCTCCCATCCAGTGCGGGGACAGCTCCAGGGGCTGCGCAAATCCCACCCCATTGTTGTGGGATTTGGGCTCCGGCTCCTGCTCAGCCCTCCCTGCAATCTGCATTGAAGGGCGGGCTGGGTGGAAATGAGGGGCCAGGGGCTGCCACTGCCAGGCTGGGAACCCAAACAGCTCCGAGGAACACCACCGAACCAGAGAATCACAGAGTCACAGAGTGACAGAATCAGAGTGACAGAGTGACAGAATCACAGAGTCACAGAGTCACAGAGTGACAGAATCACAGAGTCACAGAGTGACAGAATCACAGAGTGACAGAGTCACAGAGTGACAGAATCACAGAGTGACAGAGTGACAGAATCACAGAGTGACAGAATCAGAGTGACAGAGTGACAGAATCACAGAGTCACAGAGTGACAGAATCAGAGTGACAGAGTCACAGAATCACAGAGTCACAGAGTGACAGAATCACAGAGTGACAGAATCACAGAGTGACAGAGTGACAGAGTCACAGAATCAGTGACAGAATCACAGAGTCACAGAATCAGTCACAGAACCACAGAGTGACAGAGTGACAGAACCACAGATTCATAGAATCACAGAATCACAGAATCACAGAGTCAGAGTGACAGAATCACAGAATCACACAGAATCACAGAGTCAAAGAATCAGAGTCACAGAATCACAGAGTGACAGAGTCACAGAGTGACAGAATCACAGAGTGACAGAGTCACAGAGTGACAGAATCAGTGACAGAATCACAGAGTCACAGAATCAGTCACAGAACCACAGAGTGACAGAGTGACAGAACCACAGATTCATACAATCACAGAATCACAGAATCACAGAGTCAGAGTGACAGAATCACAGAATCACACAGAATCACAGAGTCAAAGAATCAGTCAGAGTCACAGAGTCACAGAGTCACAGAGTGACAGAATCAGTGACAGAATCAGAGTGACAGAATCACAGAGTGACAGAGTGACAGAGTCACAGAGTCACAGATTCACAGAATCAGAGTGACAGAATCACACAGTGACAGAATCAGAGTGACAGAATCACAGAGTCACAGAATCAGTGACAGAATCAGAGTGACAGAATCACAGAGTGACAGAGTGACAGAGTGAGAGTCACAGAGTCACAGAATCAGAGTGACAGAATCACAGTCACAGAAACACAGTCACAGAGTCACAGAATCCGAGTCACAGAGTGACAGAATCAGAGTGACAGAATCACAGAGTGACAGAGTGACAGAATCACACAGTGACAGAATCACAGAGTCACAGAGTCACAGAACCAGAGTGACAGAATCACAGAATTCACAGAATCACAGAGTGACAGAGTCACAGAGTGACAGAATCACAGAGTGACAGAGTCAGAGAGTCACAGAGTCACAGAATAAGAGTCACAGAGTCACAGAATCAGAGTGACAGAATCACAGAGTGACAGAGTGACAGAGTGACAGAGTCACAGAATCACAGAATCACAGAATCAGAGTCACAGAATCCCAGAATCCCAGAATAATGAGGCTGGAAGAGACCTCTAAGATCATCAAGTCCAACCCATGCCCCAACACCTCAACCTGACTATAGCACCAAGTGCCATGTCCAGTCTTTTTTTAAACACACTCAGAAATTTTGATTCCACAACCTCCCTTGGAAGACAGTTCCAATACTTTATTATTTCAGTGAAATTTTTTTTCCTAATATCCAACCTGCACCTTCCCTGAAGTAGCTGGGGCTGTGTCCTCTGGTTCTGTCAGTGCTGCCTGGTGGAAGAGACCAACCTCTCCTGTCTGCACCTCCCTTCAGGGAGTGTAGAGAGCAATGAGGGCACCTCTGAGCCTCCTCTTCTGCAGGCTGAACAGACACAGCTCCTTCAAAGGTTCCTCGCAGGGCTGAACAGGCTGAACAACCCAGGCTGAAGAACCCCAGCTCCTTCAAAGGTTCCTCGCAGGGTTTCTGTTCCCAGCCCCTCATCCTGACATACCTCGCTGCCTCCTCTGGATGCTCTCAAGTGTCTCAAGGTCCTTCCCAACCTGAGGGGTCCAGAACCTCAGAGGGCAACTGGCTGCACTTGGCTCTCAGGACAGAGCTGAAGGTCCACCTGCAGCTGGAGCATTCCTGCTCAGGAGAGGAGCTGCAGGAGCCACAAGGCAGCCCTAAAATCCAGACCAGTGCTGTGCCAAGGAGCAGGGCTGGGCATTCCCAGCAGCAGCCCCAGGAGTGTCTGGGGACACAGGGCAGCTCCCAGGAGGGAGGAGAGAGAGGGACAGAGCCAGGGGATGGCTCCACTGCCAGGGACAGGGCTGGGTGGGAGATTGGGAATTGGGAATTGTTCCCTGGCAGGGTGGGCAGGGCTGGGATGGAATTCCCAGATTCCCCTGGATCCCTGGCAGTGCCCGAGGCCAGGTTGGAGCAGCCTGGGACAGTGGGAGGTGTCCCTGCCATGGCAGGGGTGGCACTGGGTGGGATTTGAGGTCTCCCCAACCCAAACCTCGTGTGATTCCATGATTTTATGAGCCAAAGAGAGTGACACGAGACTTTTTAACTGAGGACAAAACCCAGAACTTATTACTGAGTTCTCTGTTTTCTAACTGAGAACAAACCCAGAAGTTGTTGCTGGGTTCTCTCTTTTCTGAGGACAAACCCAGAAGTTGTTGCTGGGTTCTCTCTTTTCTGAGGATAAAAACCACACGTTGTTGCTGAGTTCTCTCTTTTCTAACTGAGGACAAACCCAGAATTTTTTGCTGGGTTCTCTCTTTTCTGAGGACAAAACCCAGAACTTGTTACTGAGTTCTCTGTTTTCTAACTGAGGATAAAACCCAGAAGCTGTTGCTGAGTTCACTCATTTCTAACTGAGGACAAACCCAGAATTCTTTGCTGAGTTCTCTCTTTTCCAGCCCTGCTCGGGGGGATCCAAAGGGAACAAGCCCTTGAGAGGCTCCCAGGGACATTCAGCAGCTGCAGTGGAGGTGACAAAAGAGCAGGAAAAGCAGGGCCAGCACTGGGTGAGGGCTCGGGAAGGGGGAAATGTCCCCAAATGTCCCCAAACAAACCCCAAAGCTGGGCTGGGCTGGGGATTGCATCCTGCTCTCCTTCAGTCAGATGATCCGTGGCTCAGAGAAGGAAAATTATTTCATTTCTAAACTAAACGCACAAGAAGTGCCTCAGTAAGGTGCCATTTCACTGGGATAAAATCAAATTAGCACCTTTACTTCCCATCTTCTCCCTCCATCCCTGGAAATCTGGGCTGCACCACAGGCCCAGGGAAGGCAGAATTTAGCAAAGGCTAAATTTAGGAATTTCTCTGAGAGGATTCAAGGCTTTTTAGCCAAGGTTTGCAGCAGCAGGTTGGGTATATCCCGCTAGGAAGAGGTGCTGAAAAGGAAAATCAAGGAGAAACATCCCCAGAAGAGATAAATCTGAGTATGAAATCCATTTTGTCGAGGTTAATTGATTTAAGGAACATGAACCCTGTCCCTGCTGTCACCTCTATTGGTTCCTTTATTCTGTTTTCCATGGATCAGTCTGACAGTTCTCCTTAGCTTGGATTTGTCAGAGGGATTTGATGGAACTGATCTCAAACATTTAATGCTGAATCCCACAGATCTGGGACTCAGAGGGGCTCCAGCAGTTACAGCACAGCAAGAAATAATGCAACAAAAATTATTTCTTCTTTAGCTTTTAATTAAAGTACATTTCCCCCCAGGAACAAAATCCAGTTTCACAGCATAAAAAAGCCCAAAAATGAAATACAGCTAATGAAATTAATATTTTATCCCTCCAAAAAGAGGTTTTTTTTCTTGAATCCTGTGAAATATTCAAAGTACAAAGCCATCCCAACCCATTTTCCCAAAAACCTGCTGTGGGTTGTTCTGCATCCACTCTTTCACAAGGTGTTGTGACAGTTTCAGTGATGAAAAAAAAAAAAATTAATAATCTGAGATAAATTTTCTTTGGTTTGGGCAATGCGAGAGGCCACAGTTATTTGAGCCACTTATAGATGTGGAGAGGATTAAAAATAAACAGATTATAAATGTAATGCCTTGATTACACATGCAGGGTAATTCTCCCACAGACTCTGAGGAATACTTTTATCCCATATTTTTTAATCCTACTTTTTATCCCATTTATTTCTACCAATTTTTTTTTTTTTAATTTTTAGGCAGACCTAACTTGGTGGAACAGCTGAAAAAATTTATTTACAAAGCAGAACCGGGATCAAACAAAGCTAAAGAGACAAAAGTCCTCTTTGAAAGGCAGAAACATTATTGTCGTATCCCAGGGAAGAATTTGGGATAGAAGAATAGGGAAGGAGAGAAATTAGAGAGAAATTAGAAATTAGAGAGAAATCAGAGAGAAATTAGAGAGAAATTAGAGAGAAATTAGAAATTAGAAAGAAATTAATTAGAGAGACATTAGAGAGAAATCAGAGAGAAATTAGAGAGAAATTAGAAATTAGAGAGAAATTAATTAGAGAGACATCAGAGAGAAATCAGAGAGAAATCAGAGAGAAATCAGAGAGATTTTAGGGGGATTTTAGAGGGAATTTAGAGGGAATATAGAGGGAAACTGGGAGAAAAGACAGGCCCAAAGTCACCCAAGTCCAAGGACAAAACACCAAACATAAATAGAAATTAGGGGAAAATTTATTTCCAAGGCAAAGAGACGCTCTCAGGGTTACTCTAAAATCAAGTTAAGAAATGGGGGTTTTTCTGCTTTTTGCGTTCCTGGATCTGTCCCTTCATTAATTTCAATCCTCTCTGGTTTCCCTCCGTTATGGAGAAGTGTGAGGGGAGATGTTTGTGCAAAGAAGGACCACGAGGGTTCCTGGTTTCGTGTGCAGGATCAGAAATTCCACTGCAGCAGCTCAGGAGCACTCTGGGAGAGGGGATTGCATACACAGAATTCCCAGAACATCCAAATTTACACCACCAAAATCAGCTGTGGAAGTACACGTCTGTGATACCTGCGCTACATGAAATAAAAACTGCATTTAACATTTAGTTCTATTCCTCCAAAGCGTCCAGTCTTCTTTGTAAGACCATCCTTTAAAACTGTTTTTTTAAACTTCATTTCTCTCTCAGCAATATCTGTCCTGTTCCATGGCGTTTCTGAATTAACATTCCTTATCCCAACATTTATATACGAATAGCTGCTGGGTGAAGGTTTTGTTAAACCCTGAAAAACTCTGCAAAAATATATTTCTCACAAATTCCCAGCAGGAAAAGGGAACCCACCTGCATCCCCTGTGCCACCCCCAGAGCCAGAGCAACTCCTGAAAGTTCCAAGAATTTCCTCCAAAAAGAGCCCACGCTCCTCTTGTCTAATTAGAAAATCTGCCCACATGTTTAGCACCAAGCCATCCACTCCTTAATTGGAAAAAGTCAAGGGCAGAAACTAATTAGCAGCATTAATCAAAAGCAGGGGTCTAATGATAATTAACAACACGTCCCCACTACAATAAATGCTTTTATTTCGGAGGTGTTTCGGAATTGTAAAATTAAAGGAGTTTTACAGTGAGTGTTTCCAATTGCCATCTTCTGGCAGAAGTCTGCAGTGTTTCCTCCAAATAAAGATTGGGATCAGGCTGAACAATGAATTTCCACTCGAGGCCTGTAAATATTCACCCTGTTCTGCTGAAAAAGGAGAAAGGTGAAATGCCCATGTCACTTTATTTTTATTATTGCAGCCACTGAGTGCCACGGCCAGACCAGCCTGGCCCAAATTCTCCCTCCCATCCTCAGTGCAGCAAAAAAAAACCCACACAAGGGGAAGGGGAAAGCACCAAATTATTCTACAAGTGGGGGTTTTGCTGTTCTCCACAAGCATGGGTGGCTACAAGGCTTAAAAGGGTGGCAAAGACCTGAAATTTTGGGGGGAATAAAGGGTTAATGAGCTGCAGAATAAACCAAAAACTAAACCAAAAAACAAAAAAAAAAAACCCCAATTAAAAAAAAATTAAACAAAAAAAAAAAGAAAAAAAAAAAGAAAAAATGATGCTACAAGTGGGGGTTTTGCTGTTCTCCACAAGCATGGGAGGCTCCAAGGCTTAAAAGGGTGGCAAAGACCTGAAATTTTGGGGGGAATAAAGGGTTAATGAGCTGCAGAATAAACCAAAAACTAAACAAAAAAAAACCAAAAAACCCCAATTAAAAAAAAAAAAAAAAGAAAAAAAAAAAAGCTACAAATGGGGGTTTTGCTGTTCTCCACAAGCATGGGAGGCTCCAAGGCTTAAAAGGGTGGCAAAGACCTGAAATGTTGGGGGGAATAAAGGGTTAATGAGCTGCAGAAAAACCAAAAAACTAAAAGAAAAAAAAAACCAAAAAACCCCCAAAACCAAACAAAACAGAAAAAAATTTTAAAATGGAAAAAAAAGGGAAAAAAAAGAAAAAAAATGATGCTACAAGTGGGGGTTTTGCTGTTCTCCACAAGCATGGGAGGCTCCAAGGCTTAAAAGGGTGGCAAAGACCTGAAATTTTGGGGGGAATAAAGGCTTAATGAGCTGCAGAGAAAGACCCAAAAACTAAACAGAAAAAACCCCAAAATCCCCCCAAAAAACCCAATAAAACCCAATAAACAAAAAATTTAAAAAAAAACAAAAAAAAACCACAAAAAAACCACCAAAAAAAACCCCAATTAAAAAGATAAAAATAAAAATTAAAAAAAATATATATATATATTAAAAAAAAAAACAAAAAACCAAACCCCAGAGCCAGTGCAGAGGTGCCCAGGGATAAGAGGGCTGGAGGACAGACCCCCCATCCCTTCGGGAATGTTTTCAGGAGTGTGGACGTGGCAGAACACCCCGAATGAAGCCCTGGGCTCGGGCCCTGCCCTCAGCTGCTCTGGCCCTGGAGGGAGGAAGGTGAGCCCTGCTCCTGCCCCCCTGGGGCTCTCCCCACATTCCCACCTGTTTTTCCCTGGAATTCCCTCTGCAGAGCTGACAGAAATTCATCCTCACGCCGAGGTGCCAATTCCCACCCCACGGAGAGACAAGGGCAGCGGTTGTTTGCTGCCAGCTGAGCTACACACGACGCTGTTAATGACATTATTAGGGTATTAACAGATATTTCCTCAGGAAAAACAAGGTTCTGCCGTGCCATTATTGGTTATTGACGGCCAGGGAAGCGTCGAGGGTGGGCACAGCTCAAACTGGGGGGCTCGAGGTTCCTGTTGCACTCCCAAAAATGAGATCTGTGCCCACAGAAATGAAAGCTGTGCCCACAGCTGCAGCTCTGCCAGGCACGGAGCACATCTCCCCTCCTGCCCTGCCCTGGGGACAGCACAAAGGAAAAGCCTCAGGTGGCACCAGGGGAGGCTCAGGTTGGAGATTGGGAAAGAAAATTTCCCTGCCAGAGTGGCCAGGTCTTGGGATGAGCTCCCAGGGAGGTTTGGAGTCACTGGAATTGGCCCCAAGGAGTCTGGATGTGCCCTTGGGGACAGGGTTGGGGTGATGCTGGTGGGGCTGGGTGATCCTGAAGGGTTTTCCCAGCTTGGTTCTGGGATTCTGAGAAGATCCAGCACTTCCTAAACTCCACCTTCAGGGCAGGTCGGACAAGTCAAACTCTCTGGTGCTCAGCCTGGAGCAAAGGAGGCTCAGGGTCCCTCATTGCTCTGCACAGCTCCTGCCAGGAGGGGCAGGGACAGGAGGAGAGGAAATGGCCTCAGGTGGCACCAGGGGAGGTTCAGGTTGGAGATTGGGAAAGAAAATTTCCCTGGTAGAGTGGCCAGGCCTTGGGATGAGCTCCCAGGGAGGTTTGGAGTCACTGGAATTGTCCCCGAGGAGTCTGGATGTGGCCTTGGGGACAGGGTTGGGGTGATGCTGGTGGAGCTGGGTGGTCCTGGAGGGTTTTCCCACCTTGATTCTGGAATTCTGTGATCCTGACAGGACCCTGCTCACTCCTCATTTCCCATCTGCTCCAACTCCTGCGAGGCACAAAGCTTGAGCCAACCTCAAACTTCACAGGAGCAGCCAGAAACCAGCAGAAATCCTTGTGCCACACCATGTCCAGGCCCCAGCAGCTTTTGGAGGCTGAAATTCTGACTGGAAATTTAAATTTTCCACTCCTTCTTTACCTTTCTCTACTCTTTCCCTACCATTCCAAGCCCCTTTACTCACACTCATTTAATAATCTCATTGATTTCACTGAGACTATTCCTGTGAGTAGGATCAAGTAAATGCTTGCAGGGCTACAGGAACACTGAAATTCTGAAAATCCATCCCCTTTATCCAGCCTCCATGGGCTGCTTCATGTGCATTCCATGTTAGTCTAGCAAATTCTGAGCAAGAGATTCCCAGGACTGGAAATGCACCATCTTTCCAGAAGTTTACAGAGGGAGAACATAAATAAAACCCCCTGAGGTCCAGTCTTCACAAGCCCCCCAAACCAAGGTGGTTGGGATTTTCCAGCATCCTCCTCCCAAAGGACTCTATTGGATTAAGTTATTTTTTTATTTTCTACAAGTTGTTTTTTTTTTCCCCTAAATTTCTACAAATTAATTTCCCACATCCTCTTCTGGAACAAAATAAATCCAACTGCCCCACCACCACGACTGCATCATTTTGCTGTTTCTGTGCTCCACTTTAGTGAGGAGGCAGAGCAAAGCAGGAGAAATAGAAATTGTTATTTCATCTGGTGCGTGCCCTGACAACAATTGCCATCCATATTGATTAACCCGTGGGGATTCCAAGCCACAGGCTGTGAAATCCCAGCTGAGGCAGGATCAGCTTTGGGGAGCACTGATTGCACGTGCCTGTGTTTGTGTTTGTCTGAACCGCTGGTGCCATGTGCAGTCTGAACTTCTTTTTGCCAAATTGGGATTAAATGTGTGAGAGGGAATTTTGGGACTCGGGTGTTTATCGGTTCTTGTCTCTGTCACAGCCTCACAGACCCTGAGACTCTAAAAACTTCACTCCAAAAACTCAAAGTGGAGCCCATCTCTCTCTCTGCAAGGCCTTTTAAAGCCTGTAGAAATTAATAATAGCAAACTGTCCAATTAAGAAATGACACCTTAATTATTTTCACTTTTAACCCAATACCCAACCACCCGTGCCCGCAATGGGAACTTTTTTATCCAATTGCACAAAACCACCCAAACCCATGGAGAAGGAGAAGGAGAAGGAGAAGGAGAAGGAGAAGGAGAAGGAGAAGGAGAAGGAGAAGGAGAAGGAGAAGGAGAAGGAGAAGGAGAAGGAGAAGGAGAAGGAGAAGGAGAAGGAGAAGGAGAAGGAGAAGGAGAAGGAGAAGGAGAAGGAGAAGGAGAAGGAGAAGGAGAAGGAGAAGGTTCAGCCTCCACCCTAAAACCTCCATCTTGCTTTATATCTATTCCTGCATTCTAAACCCTTCAACTCTGAGTTTCCACCCTGTGCTATCACACACTTCCATTCCAACTCCACACCTGTAATCTCAGTTTTATTGTTGAATTTTGGAAGCTTCTTCACAGCCTCAGGTCAGTGCAGTGTTCTCCTGGGGTCAGTGCCTGGCAGCACAGAACTGAAGTTACTCTAAAACAGAGTAACCTGAGAAATAAAACAAAACAAAACAAAACAAAAAACAAACAAACAAAAAAAACCAGCAAAAAAAAAAAACAACAACCAAACAAAAAACCCCAAAAACCTCCCCAAAAAAAAAACCCCAAAAACCAGCGTAGTTATGAGTTTTTACTAGCCCCAGAAAGCATCTGATGGTCTTTAACTCAGCACTGGTTTTTTTCTTTTTAATGAGTTGAAATCACCAGAGATTCTGCCCGCTGGCTGCAAACCCTGCAAGCTTCATTTGCTTCACTGAGGTGTCACAAATTCGCCCAGAATTTGGGTTAAAGAGTCACGGAATCATAGAGATGCAGAAAGGTGTGGGTTAGAGGGAACTCAAGGATCATTTCATAATTTAATTGCACCCCTGCCATGGGCAGGGACACCTTTCACTGTCCCAGGGCGTTTGCTGTTGTGAGGTATTTCCTGTGCTTGGATATTTATCTAGTGCTAGCTATTTATTTACTATTAGATATTTATCTGGTTTTAGATGGTTGCTATTTTAGATATTTATTATTGCTATTTTTGTCTGTTGTTAAATATCTATTATTAGTAGATATTTAGAATAGAGACTCGACAAGGTAAAGGCTTTGTCAAGCCTCTGATGGGGGGAGACAAAACAATTCTGAAGCCATTATTATTATTATTATTATTATTATTATTATTATTATTATTATTTTAAAAATTAATTACTGGCTTTTATTTTGAGTGTGCTGATCCATGACATACTGGAAGGTTTAATAAACTGAGGTGGTGCTCAGACACAACTCAATCTTCCAAAGGTTTAACGAAAACTTGCCAAGACAAAGAGCAAAAATCGGTGTACATTGAATTTTAAAACAGGTATATCCCACCAGACTTCCCAATGGCTTTTCCAGTATTTTTTCCTAGAGAAACAGCATCACCTTCAGGCCACAGAAAGACACATCCCGGGGTTTTTTTTTAATTGGGAAAATGTAGAAAAATACTTCTCAAAATCTTGCTTCTCAAAATCTTACTTCTCAAAATCTTTAAAAAATGCTCTTTTAAATTCTTTCTGAGCCAAGATTACAAAAAACGAACATTAAAAAAATTAGGACTGTACACAAATTAAAATAAACAGAGGGAAGGAGCAGTCTCTCCTGGTTTTGGATGCACTGAAGTCTCAGAAGAGCCCACACAGCAAAAATCCAGCCAGCAAAAATATAAATACGTATTTTTTTTATTCTCCACCTCTTTGCAAAGGGCACTGTGGCAATTTTTCTGCAAGCTGAAAGCCGCAGTGACGCCAAGAGAGCCAAAAGGCCCCTGTGGTAGAGGAGCAGTAGAAAACAGGATGTTTCAGGCGGTGCAGGACGACGTCCTCAGCAGAAATCGGATTTCTGCTCCGAGTTCAGACCCAACCACCACAGCACAGGAGGAAACGCTGTGGGCACCTGGGCTGCTGCAGGCGCCCTGCCAGATCAGCTCTAAGGTCTGCTGGAACTCCAAATGTCTCTCAGACATTTTTGGAAGTTCCAGGCCTTGGTCAGGAGCATTCTAGACCCTGGCAGGCAGCTGGAAACAGCTGGGATTTTGGGTTTGAGCCATGGAATGAGTTACCAGCTTTGAAGGTGGAACAAGCAGTCACAAAAGGTTAAATAGTATAGTAAATGTAGTTACAAAGTAGGGGGAAAATTTTTTTAGTGTTGTACGGGGGGTTTTAGCACCTGTACAGGGGGGGGTTTACTTTGTACATGGGGGTCAGAAGTTCTAAGATGGAGGAAAGTGGGCTGATCCTGTTCTTCCTCCTTCTTCTTCCTCACCTCCATGTTCTTGGTGATGCTGGCACTCACAGATTGGTTTGGAGTAGAAAAGCACCTTGTAACATAGGTAATAGGTATTGGGGGAAAACTTTAAACACGTAACACGTAATGTACCATATAAAAGATAGAAAAGCACCATTTAATATAGGTAATGGGCATTGGGGAAAACTGTAACCATGTAACACGTAATGTACCATATAAAAGATAGAAAATCCCCATTTAATATAGGTAATAGGCATTGGGAAAAACTGTAAACATGTCACACGTAATGTACCATATAACAGACAGCAGCAGCCCTGGGCGGGGAGAGAAGAAGAAGAAGTCAGAGAGGATGTCAGGGTGTGTGTGTGCCTCTGCCTGAGCTCTGAGCAAACCACAGCAGCCCCAGAAGAAAATCTTTTAGATAACTCACATTAAACTGCCTTGAGACCGAACAGCAAGAGCCTGAGCAGTTTTTCTTTGGAAGCACGGGTTGGAGGAGGAATTTCACCCCCACATGGGACCCCAGAGCAAGGCCAGGGTTCCCACAAAGGTCCACCCCAACCAAAGCGATTCCACAATTCTTTGGTGTTAAACCAGATGGGATTCACTGTGCCAGGGGAACTGCAATGAACACTCTGGGTTCTTCTCTGTAACTTTGCTTTGCAGTGAGAGGCACAAGGCAGAGGCTGCAGTGAACAGGAAATTCAGCATTTCAGCTGCTCCCTCAATGTTCCCTCAGGCACCTCCTGCCCTGCCCAGGCCGAGCTGCTCCTCACCCAGCCTGGCTGGGCAGGAACCCCCTGGGCTATGGAAGCACCTCTGGGATGCTCTGGGGGGAATAACCCCTGGAGGGGCTCCAGGAGAGCTGCAGAGGGGCTGGGGACAAGGATGGAGGAACAGGAGCCAGGGAATGGCTCCCACTGCCAGAGGGCAGGGCTGGGTGGGAGATTGGGAACTGGGAATTGTTCCCTGGCACGGTGGGCAATCCCTGGCACAGGGTGGACAGTGAATCAGAGAATTCCAAAATATCCTGAGCTGTAGGGACCCCCAGGGATCCCCCAGTGCCAGCCCTGCCCTGCCCAGACCCCACCAACCCCAGCCTGGGCATCCCTGGCAGCGCTGCCCAAAGGCTCCTGGAGCTCTGGCAGCCTCGGGGCCGTGCCCATTCCCTGGGCAGTGCCAGCACCTCTGGGGAAGAGCCTTTCCCTGATTGCAGCCTGAGCTGGCCTGGCCCAGCCCCAGGCGCTCCCTGGTGCTGTCCCTGGCCCAGAGCAGAGATCGGAGCTGTCCCTGCAGCCCCGGGGAGCTCTGACCTCAGGCTGCTCCAGGCTGAGCTGCCCCAGGGACCTCGGGGGTCCCTCCGGACCTTCCCCACCTCTGGGCACTTTCCAACAGCTTCTGACCTTTTATTGAGACAGCCAGACTGTCCCCAGCGCTGGAGGTGAGGCTGCCCCAGCCCAGAGCTGAGTGGGACAATCCCTTCTGTAGTAGATAGGGACAGGCGAACGGAAGATTTCGGGATGTGACGGAAAGAAAGACCCCCTTCCCCCTCTCACCCTGCAACATGTTATCCATTTACCCCAAAGAATGTAACCACACCTAACCCAGTAGTTTTCCACTCCTGACTAACCCTAGAGACCCTACCAACCCCCCCTGACGTAGCAGAGTCCCCCAAGACTATTTAAACCCATGAGATAAGATAATAAAGGCTTTCGACCGTCCACCACACTGGTGCCTGCGTGTGTCGTTGGCCCGAGTGGCCCAGGGGAGACTGGGCTGCCGTGCTGTTCCTTGAAACCAGGTCGCCTTGCCTTCCCCTGAAGGCAACATAACTGGTGCCGAAGCCCGGGAATAATTCGCTCGGGCAGCGGGTGTCGCCTGGACAAGAGCAGCGGCCAGACCGGTGAGACCGTGTTCTCGGCGAGGGAGACGTCCCAGGAACCCGCGATCATCATGGACACCATCGCCAGGGTCGTAAGTGAGGTTCATAAGCAATGGGGAATTGAGTGTAAGCTCAAAGACTTTTATCTTGCTATAGCAAGGCTGCTTGAGCTTGGGGCAATTGAACGCCCTGTGGATGTTTTGCATCCGGAGATATGGGAAAAATGCACAGCCGCGCTGGCCGAGGACACGAAATCCTCAGGCAGCGGCAAATGCCTTAAGGCGTGGGGAAAAGTAGAGAAAGCCCTGCGCAGAGCAATAGAAGAGCAAGAGACATGGAGCGCAGCGCGTACGTGTTTATTGGTTACACCCAAGCTAGGGGTAGGAGCGGCAACGCAAACCGCCTCTGAGGGTGACCCGCCCGGGAGCGGGGATCCGGGGGGGGCCGGCGCGTCGCCCCCCTCCCCGGGCCGGGGCCCGGGACCCCCCGCGGAAACCTCCCAAAAATCCGCGGCTTCCCCATCCGCCCCGCCACCGCCGGTCGGTGACCCGGTACCGGAGGTGCAGCAGCGCGCAGAGCTCTGTTGGCGGAGGCTGGCGGGGGAAGCCAGAGCCGCGGGAGCCGCGGCTCGGGAGGGGATCCTGCCCACGCCACCTCCATACCCCTTTGAAAATGGCGCCGGCAGCCAAGGGGAGGGGCGGGGCGCGGGCAGTCTCGGCGCGAAGAGCCCAGAGGCGCGGAGTTTCGCTAATGCGCGTGTGCGGGAGAAAGAGGAGGAGAGCGGCAGAGGGCTCGGAGCCAATCGGCAGCCGCACCTGATGCTGCCACCATATAAGGGAGAAACCCACCCCTGCAGGAGGCAGGGCGAGCCCGGGGGGCGGCAGCGGCGCCACCCCCGGGGGGAGGAGCGGGGTTGGAGCCGCACAAAACGGCACCGAGCCCCGAAAGTGCGCTGGCATTCGACTTCCGACTCGGAGTCCAGCAGCAGCTCCGGCAGCTCGGAAGAGCTGACGGGAGCCGGCTGGGACTCTGAGACGAAGAGAATAGAGCCAATGCAATTTAAAACAAAACCAAGTAAAGCTTTAAGCCGCACCGAAAAGCAGCCACAATACAAACCAGCCCAGTTTACCGACTGGGGAGAAATAAAAATAGCCTGCGCTGAGCTGTCCCTAGCTGGCATGGCAGCCCGCCGCGGCGCCTCCACCCCAAGCACGCCCGAGAGGAGCCTGTTTGGGGCTGCGGGAGGAGGGGGCATCTGGCCAAGGAATGCAGGTCCCGGACCCAGGGAAACGGGAGAGGGAGGGGGCGTGCGGGCTGCACCCAGCCTCCTCCCGCTGCAAATGCAAGGCAGCCCATCTATGCCAACCCCCAGTGGGACGGGGCGCCCTTATACCCCATACCCCCACGGGAGGCAGCCAGCTTCGTACCCTCACCAGCGAATTTCGCAACACAGCCTGCGGTACCTTCGTACCCACTACCGCCGCAAACAGCGCCTGTGCCGCAGGGTCAGCAGGGGACGCCCCAGAACGGGACCCCTGGGTGGCCCTGGCCATGAAAATAGGGAAGGAGCCACCGAAGGTGTGGGGGACGTGCCGCCTTTATGGCAGTCAGGACCCCCATGTCATAGGGCTTCAGTTTTGGGCAGACACAGGAGCAGACTGCTCGATTTTTCCCCAAGCACTGTGGCCCCGACACTGGCAATGCAAAGAAGTCCCCCCAGTGAACGGAGCGGGAGGGCCGTCCCGAGCTTGGAAAAGCACCCAATTAGTAGCCATAACGCTTCATACAAAAAAGGGACCAGAACAAACAGTAGCAATCCACCCCTACATTTTGCAAAACTCTCCACCCCTGATAGGAAGGGACATCCTTGCTATGTTAGGAGTCAGGATTACAAATTTATAATAAGGGCCACTGCCGTACACCCACTGCTGCCAATCAAACTGACTTGGAAATCACCAGACCCCGTATGGGTCGAGCAGTGGCCCCTGTCAAAGCCTCGAATGGCAGCCTTGCTGGAACTGGTCAACCTCGAGCTGCAAAAGGGTCACATAGAACCCTCCACCAGCCCGTGGAACACCCCTGTGTTTATATACTAGAAGCTACCTTTCTAACCCTAAACGAAACCAAACCAAACCTGACTAACTCCTGTTGGCTTTGTTATGATGTTAAACCCCCTTTCTACGAAGGCATTGCTTTAGACACCCCCTTCAGTTACTCCACAGCCAGTGCCCCCCAGCAGTGCAGATGGGACACTCCCCGCAGAGGAATCACCCTGAGTCAAATCACAGGACAAGGCAAATGTTTTGGTAATGCAACTTTAGCAAAGCAGAAAGGCAACTTCTGCACTAAAGTTGTCAAGCCCAACAGAAAGATCGGTAAGTGGGTGGTCCCATCCGCATCTGGGATGTGAGTTTGCCAGCGATCCGGAGTGAGTCCTTGTGTGTTCCTTGCCAAATTTAATGACTCTATTGACTTCTGTGTCCAAGTTCTGATTGTTCCTAGGGTCCTATACCACTCAGATGAAGAAGTGTACCACCTTTTTGAAGAACCTGACAGACTGCACAAAAGAGAAATAATCACAGGTATAACTATCGCAATGCTGCTCGGCCTGGGAGCAGCTGGTACAGCCACAGGTGTCTCAGCCATCGCAACCCAACAGCACGGACTCTCTCAGCTGCAAATGACCATCGATGAAGACCTGCAGAGGATCGAGAAATCCATCTCCTATCTAGAGAAATCAGTCTCTTCGCTTTCAGAAGTAGTTTTACAGAATAGGCGAGGACTGGACCTCTTGTTCATGCAACAAGGAGGACTGTGTGCAGCTTTGAAAGAGGAATGCTGCTTTTATGCAGATCATACAGGAGTCGTTAAAGACTCCATGGCAGAACTCTGAGATAGACTGGCTCAGAGAAAGAGAGACAAGGAAACCCAGCAGAGCTGGTTCGAATCCTGGTTCAATCAATCACCTTGGCTCACCACTTTAATTTCTGCCCTAGTAGGTCCACTGGCAATACTGCTTTTAGCTGTTACCATAGGACCATGCCTGCTGAACAAGCTAGTCTCATTTGTTCAGGCCCGTCTAGAACGGGCGAACATTCTGTTCGTGGGCCAGCAACAAATGCTGTAAACCAAAAACTGCGAACACAGTCAGCTGCAAAAGCCTTCAAAACTCACCTTGCGAGATTTACTCAGGTTTACCAAAAACCCTTTTTTCCTTACCAAGTTACAAGTTTGTACCTCACTCCAGTGCCTATATCTACGACTACCTCATGTTACTTATGAAAAGGAGGGGGGAGATGTAGTAGATAGGGACAGGCGAACGGAAGATTTCGGGATGTGACGGAAAGAAAGACCCCCTTCCCCCTCTCACCCTGCAACATGTTATCCATTTACCCCAAAGAATGTAACCACACCTAACCCAGTAGTTTTCCACTCCTGACTAACCCTAGAGACCCTACCAACCCCCCCTGACGTAGCAGAGTCCCCCAAGACTATTTAAACCCATGAGATAAGATAATAAAGGCTTTCGACCGTCCACCACACTGGTGCCTGCGTGTGTCGTTGGCCCGAGTGGCCCAGGGGAGACTGGGCTGCCGTGCTGTTCCTTGAAACCAGGTCGCCTTGCCTTCCCCTGAAGGCAACACCCTTCCCTCCGGGCAGTGATGGTGGCCCTGGTGTCCCCAGGACAGGGATGTCCCTCCTGGCTGCAGGGCACTGCTGCCTGTGTGATGATCTGCCCGACTCAGATCTTGCTGCCCACGGACCAGGATGCACAGGGCTCTTCCCTTCCCTTCCCTTCCCTTCCCTTCCCTTCCCTTCCCTTCCCTTCCCTTCCCTTCCCTTCCCTTCCCTTCCCTTCCCTTCCCTTCCCTTCCCTTCCCTTCCCTTCCCTTCCCTTCCCTTCCCTTCCCTTCCCTTCCCTTCCCTTCCCTTCCCTTCCCTTCCCTTCATCCCTGGCAGTGCCCAGGGCCAGGTTGGACCCTGGGGCTGGAGCAGCCTGGCACAGTGGGAGGTGTCCCCATGGCAGGGGTGGCACTGGGTGGCATTTGGCGTCCCTCCAACCCAAACCTGCTGCGACTTTGAGTCTGTAAACACGGCAGGGCATCAGCCACCGCTCCCGCAGCTTTCCCGATCAGCGAACAGCGCAGAGCCGGAGGCGGAGCGGGCGCGGAGGAGTGAGGGAAAGGGAAATAAGGGAATAATAGTGGCAGAGAGGGAAATAAAAGCAGAAACCGAAACAAAAGCAGCGAAGCCTTCCCGCGGGCGCGGGGACGGAGTGGCGCCGCTGGGCGGGGCCTGAGGGCGAGGGGCGGGGCTCAAGGGATGGGGGCGTGGTCTGGGTGAGGGGCGTGGCTTACCAGTTAGGGGCGTGGTTTCTCTGTTTGGAGGCGTGGTTTGCTTGTTTGGGGGCGTGGTTTATCTATTTTGGGGCGTGGTTTTACTGTGTTGGGGGCGTGGTCTGACTGATTGGCGGCGTGGCCTGACGAATCGGGGCGTGGTTTGCCAGTTTGGGGGCGTGGCCTGGCGGAGGGGCGTGGTCGCTCCTCCCCGTCCCCGCCGCCATTTCCCGCTGGGCGCCGCCGCGGGCGGCAGCGCTGGGCATTAGTGAGGTGCTACGGGCAGCGATAAGGAGCGATGAGGAGCCGGAGCGGAGCCCGTGGGGACTCCCCGCCGCGAGGTACGGCTGGGAGGGGGCGGTGTGCGCGCTGCCCTGTCCCCCCGCTGCCCCGGGCGCGGCAATGCGGCGGCTCCCTGAGGCGAGCGGGCCGCGCTCCCTGCGCCGCCTGAGGGGAGAGGTCTGGGCCGCCGCCCGGCTGCTCCGGGCGATTCAGGCAGGGCTCCGCGGCTCCGGGAGTGCTCTGCTGGCGCACCCGGAGCCGCACACGGAGCCGCAAACCCCGCCGGGTTCGCCTGTGGCAGCGCCCCGCTCGCTGCACTGAGCGCGGCCGTGGGCTGCGAGGGGCCTGGGGCTGGGAACAGCACCGCGGCCTGCTGTTTGTGTGGGGCTGGGCCATCCCCACGGGTCCCACTGCACAGAATCCCAAATCCTGGGGCTGGCAAAGCCCTCCCAGCCCAGGGAGTCCCAGCTGGGCCCCATGCCCACCTTGTCCCCAGCCCAGAGCACTCAGTGCCACCTCCAGGGGACACCTGCAGGGATGGGCACTGCAAAGCTCCCTGGGCAGCCCCTGCCAGGGCCTGAGCACCCTTTCCATGAGAAAATTGCTGCTGCTGGCCCAGCTGAGCCTGCCCTGGCCCAGCCTGGGGCTGTCTGTTCCCCAGCACTGTGGCAGTCCATGGGAAAAGGGCTGTTGGTAATGGTGTTGGGTTACTCAGGTTGGGTGATTTCCATACCCTCAGGAGTGGTTTATCCAAAGTCTCCCAGCACTTGTGGGGGGGGAGTAATGCTACAGACACAGCGTGGTTCCCTGGCTCAGCTGGATTCGGGATTTTATAGAGCTCCAAGGGTGCCGGGATGGTGCCAGGCTCTGCTCAGTGGTGCCAGTGACAGGACAAGGAGCAATGGCCAGGAACTAAACCACGGCAGTTCCAGCCCAGCCCGAGGAAGAACTTCCTTCCCTGGAGGGGCAGAGCCCTGGAAGAGCTGCCCAGGCAGGAGCTGGAGTCTCCCCCTCTGGAGACCTCCCAGACCCCCTGGGCACCTCTGGAGACCTCCCAAACCCCCTGGGCACCTCTGGAGACCTCCCAGACCCCCAGGGCACCTCTGGAGACCTCCCAGACCCCCTGGGCACGTTCCTGTGTCGCTGCTGCAGGGGGCCCTGCCTGGGCAGTTTCAGAGGTCCCTGTGCAGGCTCAGAATGTTCCCCTGCAGACATCCCTGCTGCCAGTCAGTCTCTCTGCCTCTATCAGTATTTCCATAAGCTGATTTATGTAATTTAGTAGACCATCTGCTTGCTTCCAAGAATTGGGGAAGAGTTTTTCTGAAATATGAGCCTCTGACTTTTAAAACCTCAAAGCAGCTTTTTTTTCTTTTGTGATTGGAAGCAAATATAACCCCATCCAGCCTGAACCTGCGAGCCACTAAAGTGATCCCAGGGCTGGAGCCCCTCTGCTGCCAGGCTGGGAGAGCTGGAAATGTTCAACCTGCAGAGGAGAAGCTCCAGGCAGAGCTCAGAGCCCTGCCAGGGCCTGGAGGGGCTCCAGGAGAGCTGCAGAGGGACTGGGGACAAGGATGGAGGGACAGGAGCCAGGGAATGGCTCCCACTGCCAGAGGGCAGGGCTGAGTGGGAGATTGGGAATTGTTCCCTGGCAGGGTGGGCAGGGCTGGGATGGAATTCCCAGATTCCCCTGGATCCCTGGCAGTGCCCAAGGCCAGGTTGGAGCAGCCTGGCACAGTGGGAGGTGTCCCTGCCGTGGCAGGGGTGGGGTGGGATGAGGTGTGGGGTCCCTCCAGCCCAGCCAGCTGTGATTCCATGGGCTCCAGCTGTGGCTGCTGTGCCAGTGTGCCCTGCAGTGGGGCTCCAGGCAGGTCCCGGGGTCTCCCGTGGGCACAGCCTGGCCTCAGGGCCTGATCTCTCTGCTGATCTGTGGCCTCTCCACAGGCACTGCCGCAGCCCTGAAGAGGAGGAGTGGCAAAAGCTCGTCACCGTTCTGACAGAAATGGTTTTCCTCTGGAATCTCCCTGGCAGCGGTAGATCTGCAGAGGACATCCAGCTTTAGACAGCTGTGGAATCCTGGCGATGAGCACATTTTATCACAATTTCTCAGGAAGGTGCAGAACAAGTCAGCTGGCTTTGAGTATGCCTCATGCAGGAGACTCCTTTGTTCAGCAGGCAGAGGCACACGGGAGCCTGCTGTGATTCCCAGAGTGGCACTGTTGCTGTCCTGGCAGCATGGCCAACAAGGATCCGAGGTACACCCACACATCCCCGGGGCAGGGGGGGCTTTGGACAGGGCCTGCCGTGAACTGCAAGGGTTAACAGGGAAAGGAAATGCTTTTACAAGTGAATGCAGCATCCCCAGGCTTTCTCCTGAAGGGAACACTTTGAACAGCCTGGAGAAACACAACCTGCAGGTGTAGCTGCTCTTTGCAATGGCTTTTGCTTGAATGAGGTAACAAAGTGAGGGGGGTGGAAGGTTCCCTGAGGCTGTGGAATTGTTAGTTGCACAGAGACAATTTCCTAACATTTATCCAGTGATTTCTACACTCCTGCCAGAACTCCGAGCACAGAGAGATTGGCTTCTCAGATAAGGGGTTTTACTTAATCTGAATTTAACAGATGACTTCTGTCCCGTGTTAATATATGATTATACAGGGTTATATATGAATATACAGAGTGTTCTTTGACATGATTTTAAACCGGTTGTTTTGCAGGGAAAATAATTCCAATTGTATTTGCAAATCATGTTAAGTTGAAAAGCAGTTAATTTTTGTTAAGCCTGAGGGGAAGATTCTTTAGAAAAGATATACCCTTGCCCAGCTAACTCGACACCAGGTCTTGTGGATGTTAATATTATGGGGATGTTAAATAGAGTAAAAAAAACAGTGAAGAGAAGGATTATTTTAATAGATCTTATGCATTAAAAATTGTATCATAAATTTAATAACTTCTTCATAATGATTTTTTTTCTAAGCTCCCTGTTCATCTTTTCTCTTTCTGGAAACGTTTCTTACAATAGTGAGGAGTATATTTCAAACAAAGCCAAGCAAGTTTTGTTTCCATTGTATAAATGAAGTTGGAGTGAGTGGCATTGAATTTTCAGATACAATCTTAATGCAAAGTTAATATAAATAATCATACAGTGGCTTCTGCTTTATTTGAGGTGGTAGGAGCCCCTTCCATGTGGAAAATGGGGAGTGCTGTTGCCATGAAAATGGACAAAATTGCCATAAAATGATAAAGATCAGTCCCCCCGCCCAGTAACTCTTCCAGTACCACTGCCCTCCTTCAGACACTGGAGAGTGAAGGCAACTCTGTACAGGAACCTTGGGTTACTTAAAGCTTATTTACTAAGGTAATTTACTGTGATAATTTAGTAAAATGTGCTTGTTTTTCATGTTTTTGTAGGAACTGCAGCAGAATGTTCCTTTTGCAGGCAGAGAGGTTTGTTTGTTAACCTCCATGAGAACTCCAATGGATGTGCCAGTGCCTCTCTGTCAGCTTGGTAAGTACCTGAACCTTTGGGTTAGAGAGCAGCACTGCAGGGAGCTCATTAATTCCTTAATAATCCTGCTGAGTTAATGAAGTAAGCAAATCTCGGGGTCTGTGTGTCAGGATGACCCCAAGATTGTAAAAGTCTTTTTTCTCCCAGCCTGAGCAGCCAAAGAAGGAGTCTGGATGTGCAGGGTCAGCCTCTCAAGGTTGTTTCTCTTTCCTTACCTGTAACATTCTCTCTCTGAGCTGCTGAGCTCTGTCCAGCAGGCCAGCCATGGCATTCTGTCCTGGACTCTGACAAGAAACCATCATGGTATGGTAGAACTCTCCCTGGAGTAATTCCCACAGTAAGGGGCTCTTGTGTTACCCCTGCATGCTCCATTCTGTGCATAAACCAGGAGCAGGGCTGGAGCCCCTCTGGAGCCAGGCTGGGAGAGCTGGGAATGTTCAGCCTGCAGAGGAGAAGCTCCAGGGAGAGCTGGGAATGTTCAACCTGGAGAGGAGAAGCTCCAGGGAGAGCTCAGAGCCCTGCCAGGGCCTGGAGGGGCTCCAGGAGAGCTGCAGAGGGTCTGGGGACAAGGATGGAGGGACAGGAGCCAGGGAATGGCTCCCACTGCCAGAGGGCAGGGCTGGGTGGGAGATTGGGAATTGGGAATTGTTCCCTGCCCCAGGGTGGGCAGGGCTGGGATGGAATTCCCAGATTTCCCCTGGATCCCTGGCAGTGCCCAAGGCCAGGTTGGACACTGGGGCTGGAGCAGCCTGGCACAGTGGGAGGTGTCCCTGCCATGGCAGGGGTGGCACTGGGTGGGATTTGAGGTCCTTCCCAGTCCAGACCATTCCATTCCATGGTTCTGCCTCCCTGCACATCCAGGAACTCTCAGTTACATGTGAGGGTTTTTATTTTTTATTCTGAGTTTTCCCAGCACTCCTCAGTTTCCAGATTAGCAGGTGAAACAAGCACAGTTTGGCTCAGCTGTTCTTGGTGTGAGAAGCGGTTTGTTAGGATCCTTTAATTGTATAAAAAGGGTCAGATCATCATCCCAGAACCCCAGACTGGTTTGGCTTGGGAGGGACCCTAAATCCCACCCAGTGCCACCCCTGCCATGGCAGGGACACCTCCCACTGTCCCAGGCTGCTCCAAGCCCTGTCCAGCCTGGCCTGGGACACTTCCAGGGCTGGTAGAGACTCTAGATAGACCAAGATGCTGAAGAAGATTCCCCACACAATTTCCAGACTATCTGTATTTCCCCAGGCTGAATCTCCCCAGTTACTTGTTCTAAGATATTTGTCTTGGTTGTGTTTCCTTTGTTTGAGTGTATCACAAACAATTTTGCAACTGTATGACTTCTTTGCTAAACTTGTTTGTTCAAACAAAGTTCAGAGGCAATGGGAGCTCTGAACTGAAAGGAATTTGGCTTGGGTAGAGAAGAGGCTTTGAAGAATCAAATAATGTTAACTGGAATGCAGCAGCTGTTCAGCAGATACAAATTATTACAAGTCTGATCTTGTGCTCAGATGATAATAATAGTTAAAATATTGCTTTATTTATCCCCACTGGATGTTTATTTCCAAGTGGGTGATTTCCTACCTAGTCAGAAATCCATTGTTCTACCTTTAGTTGCAGTTAAACCCATTGTTTGTGGATCTCCATAAAGATTATTTAGATTTTCTAATTCAAGGCCCAGATTTCTCTTTTCACAGTCATGGTGACTGTGGTACATCTTTTTAACACAACAGGTCAAGACAAAAGAGAGTTTTATGAAGATAAGGAAGGAACTCTCCAGATTTTCCCATGGAATTGATGTAAAATAGAGAAGAAATGTGTTTGGAATTAAAGTAGTGACTGCTTTGGCCAACTGAGTGTGGGAGTCAGCATCTGAGTCAGAGACATGACCACAAAATGCCTTAAAATAAGAACAGGAAGTTTCTCCTTGTTGCATACAAAGCAGAAGGGAGGCTGAAGGGGCTTGAGAAAAAAAATAATTTGAAGAGTGAGAACCAAAACTTCAAGTGTTTTGAAGCACTGTGTTGAAAAGATGGGAACAGTGAGAAGCTGGGTTGGTCAAGGAAAAGAATCCTGGATGCAGAGAGACCCTGGGTGGGTCACAGCTTCCTAGGGAGGTTTTACAGAAGCTGTAGGAACCCCTGGAGTGGCAGGACTGCCAGGGAAGCTGGGGCTGCCCCTGGAAGTGTCCAAGGCCAGCTTGGAGCAGCCTGGGACAGTGGGAGGTGTCCATGCTCATGGCAGGGGGGTGGAATTTGGTTCTTTAAGGTCCCTTCCAACCCAAACTTTCTGGGATCCATGAGAGAGAGTCAAGCAATAATGGAATATTTTCCCAGATCAGTTCTAAAATTCTTGGGATGGCTTGAAAAGGTGTTTGAAATCCAGTCAGAGTCCTCTGAGACATGATTTGATGAGAACATCTTGGGTGTTTTTGCTGACACTGAGTCTTAAACCTCACATGAGGGAGCAGCGTCAGGATCCAGGAACCAGCTCCTCCTCAGGTTCATGGACATTTCTCCCAGGCTCTGGAGAAGGAAGGAAGTGTAGGAAAATCTGGGAAGATGTGAAAGAAAGTAACAGTTCCACCAGGGAGTAATGGGTGTGAACCCAATTGTTGCAAATGAATACCTGAAATAAAAGTCAGGTCCTGTGGATACACCAATGCATTAATACAGAGTTTCACTTTCCAGTGTGCCTGACCTTTCTGTCTACAGCTGTTTGCAGCCTGCCTGGTAAGAGTGTTACCATCTTTAAAATGTTTTCCCTAACACATTTCATAGCTTGCACATCCTCACCAATCATCATTGTGGAACTTCATGCTTTTTGAAGAAAGAGAAATGTATTCCATGTGCACAGTGCTTTGCATTGCTATGTCTGTTGTGCTGAGCTCTCCCCTGAGGCTGCTTTTTGGGGCAAATCCTGAGCTGCTCTGAATGGGTTTATTTATTAGAATTGTTGCAAAGCTCAGAGTTGTTTGTTGCTTGTTCTTCTTTGTTTTGTATTTTTTTGGGGTTTTTTTGTTTTTTTTTCCTTTCTAGAAAGAATTTTGGAGGGGCTTCCCTACAACCTTCAGATGGACTCCCACAATTTCCAGCACATTTTGTCCTGGCAGGCAGAACATGACCCAGCTGTGCCAGCATCCTACAACGTGCTGTACAGAGACCACAGGCAAGTCACACTAAATAAGGCACAAATTCTGCTTCTCATGTTTTTTGGCCCAAAGAGAAGGGAGCTTTGGAGTGCCCCTGGAGGTGGCACTGAGTGCTCTGGGCTGGGGACAAGGTGGGCATGGGGCCCAGCTGGGACTTCCTGGGCTGGGAGGGCTTTTCCAGCCCCAAGGATTTGGGATTCTGTGAAAATAGTAAAGCTGAGGTTTTTCTCTGTTTTTCCTGGGTTTTTTTCTTAGTTTTTATGTTATTTTTTTTTCCCTGAGAAATGCCCTTCTCACATCAGAGAATGGAGACTCTTTTTCTGTTTTCTGCAGGAGCCAGAGCTGGATGAGTGCTCAGCAGTGTTCAGGCATTGCCCAGCTCTCCTGTGAGCTGACAGAGGAGTTCAAGGACATATCCCCTGAGTATTCTGTACTTGTTCAGAGCATTGGAGGAGCTCAGGTGCTCAATTCTTCTGTGCTGCGTTTTGTGCCACTCATTGAGAGTAAGATCTCTGCATTTCTTTTTTTTGTAGTTTTCATTAGCAGCTGATGCCTGAATTATGTTCTGCTGCCTTTTCTGTAAGACTTCACACTGACTTGGTTGGTGGCTATTTGTATGTAGTATTTCATAGATCTGTTACAAAGCCTAAAGTACATAGATAAGTTTCTAAAATTAGTAGTTCTGATAAAGGAGTGAGGCTCTGGTTTTGAAATAAGTGCATTATAAATATAAAGGAAATACAGTAGTGCATTGACAACCACCAAGTAAAAATCTCCTGACTGTGTAAGCTACATAACTTAAAAAACAACATTGTTTTTGTATGTTCAGATAGTGAATGTTAAAAAATGCCAAGTGTGCACTTGGTGTAGGGAAGAGATTGATGGACAAACTATCAATCTGCCCTTTTCCATGCTGAAGAGACTTGTCTTTATTGCCAGAGGTTGGCTTCACCCCTGGCTCTGCTTAAAATGCAGTTTTGAGCTCAGAGAGGCAGATATTGAGGAATAGCTGGAGAGCTGTGGAGGATGAACTGATGATGTTTCCCCAGAGCTCAGCAGAGGCAGCTGAGTCCCCTTCCAGAGCCAGAAATGAGGGAACACTAGGGAATGAGGAGAATGGGACAAGGAGAACTGAAGGAGAACATCCCGAGGAGGAGCCCTGCAGTCCCTCAGCAGCTGATTTAGTAAAAAGGACAGGACAAAGGGGAATGGCTTTCAGCTGAAGGAGGGCAGGGCTGGATGGGATACTGGGAAATAGGAGTTGTTCCCTGGCAGGGTGGGCAGGGCTGGGATGGAATTCCCAGATTCCCCTAGATCCCTGGCAGTGCCCAAGGCCAGGTTGGACACTGGGGCTGGAGCAGCCTGGCACAGTGGGAGGTGTCCCTGCCATGGCAGGGGTGGCACTGGGTGGGCTCTGAGGTCCCTTCCCAACCCAACCTATTCTAGGATTCTCTTCTGTACTTTAACCTCAGCTTCAATCTCAGGCAGATACAAAGATCACATTTCTGTGAAGCTGGAGCAAACCCTCTGTCCCCTTTCTGCTTCTTCCTTCCAGTCCTTTTCCTTTAAAATCAGGCCATGTGGGAATGATGATTTGGCTGTGGAAGTTAAATGTTGCAAGGCCAAATGTGGATTTACAGCAGTGACCTCTCTGGACTGTGCTGAGCCAGCTCTGTGTGCATCACAGAAGTAGAATTGGTGCTGGATAAGGTGTGTATTTTTCCATCATTTTTTCCTCTTTCTTGTTTTCCAACAGCAATTCTGGGACCACCAGAAGTGAATATCACTTCCTGTCTAAGCTGCATCAATGTCACCATAAAGCTGCCAGCCTCTCACTTCAGAGCCAAGGGGAAGCTGCTGTCTTTAATTGATATCTATGAAGAGCTGGATTATGACATCACGCTGAAATCAGAGGATGGAGAGCTTAAGGTAGGGAAATTTGGGAACAGTTGTGCTTTAAGGGAGGAACACAGAAGGCATAAAATGGCTCTGATGCTTAACAGGTTCCCAAAACCAAGTATGTGAATAAAAGCAAAGGAAAACATAAAAATAGATTGCTTAGAAGAAAAGAGAGATCACAGCCTGCAGAATCTGAGCTTCCTTTCACTGCAGGGGGCAGGTCTGGAGGAGGGAGCAGGGGCTCTTTCCAGCCAATGACCGACTTCAAAACATTGTTTTTCATGGCAGAGGCCTCGGCAGACAACCACTGAAGAGGTGTTTAGTACTGTCATTGAAGAACTGTATCCCAGCAGGAATTATTGTGCATCCGTGGGGGTCACTGCATCCCTGAACAGGAATTTTGTCCCCTCCCCCTTGAAATGTGTCACCACAGACTCGGAGGCTCGGCAAGGTGAGGGAGCTGTGGGGCAGGGGGTTGGTCTGGGTGTGCTATGTGTTCTTTTGGTGTAGAGACACTTACAGTTCAGTCCTAAAAAACAAGTGATCACAGAATCATGGAATGTCCTGAGCTGGAGGGACCCCCCAGTGCCAGCCCTGCCCTGCCCAGACCCCACCAACCCCAGCCTGGGCATCCCTGGCAGTGCTGGCCAAAGGCTCCTGCAGCTCTGGCAGCCTCGGGGCCATGCCCATTCCCTGGGCAGTGCCAGCACCTCTGGGGAAGAGCCTTTCCCTAAAACCCACCCTAAATCCCTCCTGGCTCAGCTCCAGCTGATCTTTGGGTGCTCTCCCTCAGAGCCTCACTGGCAGAGAGAAACATTCCAAGAGAGAACCATTGTGGGTATTTAGGAGGGAAATATAAAACCCCACCAGCTTTGGGGCAGCAAATCCCTTGGCAATCCCCTGAGCCATACAGATCTCCACTAACTCTGCAGAAATACGGAGTCACTTCTTTTATAATTCCTGATGATAATTTGGGATTTGGTCTTGTTTTGAATTTGACTTTCACAGGTCCCTTCTAACCAAAATTATTGGTGATTCCGAATAGCTGTTGTGACTGGGAGATCTGGAATGTGGTGGTGGGACACTTCCTCCATGTGTGTTTATTTGATTTTTATCACTCCAGGGTATCATGAAGTTCCAGTGGCAGTTGCTGTCGGTGTTTCATTGATAATTGCTGCAGTCCTGAAGTGTGTGCATTCAGCAGGTTTTATTTTCCCGGAGTTTACCCTTCCTCAGACCTTGGTATGTAGCAGCTCTCAGATCTGCCCTTTCTGCCTGGCAGCAGGATGTTTTAACAGCTGGAATTCCCAATCTTGTGCTTTAGGTACAAGTTCTGTAAGAGCACAGAATGTTTGCATTTGCAGTTTACCTCAGTCAGAGATGATCTCTGGGCTGCTAAGTTTTGTCTGATCTTCAGAACAAATATTCAAAACCATTTCTTGCTATTTCTGTGACAAGCTACTAGCAGAGAGGATCATCCCACCCTGCTCAGGGGGAACATTCTGGAATATTGCACCCAGCTCTGGTCCCCACAGGCTGGAGTAGGGCCAGGGGGTGAGCAGAGGGCTGGAGAAGCTGCCCTGTGAGGAGAGACCGGAGGAGAAGTTGTTCCACTGTTTAATAATAATAAAATAATCTCTCTTGGACTTCTTCTGTGATCAAGCACAGAGGGAGCCAGTCCAGAGGCAGCTAATTTATTTCCATAGATTGAATTGCCACTAAATTTCAAGCAAAAAAACAAGACTTCTTGTTTCTATATTTTAGCTTGTTCTATTTTTTACAGTCTCTGACTTCTTTTCCGTTTAATTCTTTAGAGTTTTTCAGCATAGATATTTTTCATTTTTTACAAACATGCCCAGATGGGTATCACTTTTTTCTATCACTTTTTTCTAAGACTTTTTCCATGTTTCTGTTATTTGCTATGTCAGCACTCGCATCCCAACAATTGCTGAACGCATTACTAAGGAATGTCTAAGGTTTATTTATTTATTATTGTCAACATGACAAATGCTTCAAATATTGAATAATCCTCTGAAGTGCAGAGGGAAGACAGGGCTTGGGATATTAAAATGGTGAAGATTGCTTCAAAAGATAACTTCTAAAGGATATGAAAATTGCTCAGCCTTGATAGAGGTGACTGCAGGAGTTGAGAGAGTGACAAACTCGGCTCACCCTGGCAGGGTGGGCAGGCCCTGGCACAGGTGCCCAGAGCAGCTGTGGCTGCCCCTGGATCCCTGGCAGTGCCCAGGGCCAGGCTGGACACTGGGTTTGGAGCAGCCTGGGACAGTGGGAAGTGTCCCTGCCCTGGCAGGGGATTGGAATGTGATGATCTTTTAAGATCCCTTCCCACTCAAACCATTCAGGGGCTCTGTGATGTTCAGCAATGGAAAAGAAGGAGCGATCCTAGATACCCTGAACTCTGCAAAAAAAAAGCCCAAACTGTGGCACAGAGGGAATCATTTGACAGCCTCATGGCTGGAGGTTATTTGGGGTATTTTTTCATGCTGTTGTGTGCATATGTGCAAAAGTGGCTGAGTGGATTGAATTCATTTTACTCTTCCAGGCATACATCAAGAAGTTGGCCTACTCGCCGTGGGTGTCTGAGTCAGAAACACTGGCCTCTGTGGAGATCATCCCCAGAGAGGTGAAAAGCAAGGCCAGGCGCTGCAGAGGCAGTGACAGCAGTGACAGTGACAGCAGTGACAGCGACAGCAGTGCCCCGTGTGACCACGACTACACCAGGCGGGACAGGCTGGGCAGGGGCAGTGTCCCCCAGCGCTGTGACACCCCCAGCAGCCCGAGGCAGTACTCGGAGAGCAGCACCTGTGAGCACAGCAGCAGCCAGGCTGGGGACACGCCAGCTGCTGAGCCACAGCAGCTCCAGGAGCACCCTGGAGGGGACGGAGACACGAGCAGCCAGTTGCTGAGCCCTCTCTCTGGGGACAGCGGTGAGCCCCAGAGCGGCAGCGGGTGCTTCACCATCAGCCTGCACACGGTGCTGCTGGGAACCCTGGAGCAGGATGGGCACGGCTCTGCAGCTGCTGCCCCAGCCCAGCAGGATGCAGAGGGCTGGCACTGTGCCCATGCTCTGCAGGAAAAGCTGCTGGAGGACACGGGAAGTGGGCAGGGGGCACCTTGTTCTAATGACTTCCCTGAGTGGCAAAAGTCCTCCTCTTCCTCTGAGGAAAGCGACTCTTCAGACTCGGACACAGAGCAAGTAACGGGGTACATGAGGAGGTGAAGGGAGAACTGCTTTTACTTTATAACATAGGAACCGGTGTTGTCCAACTTTTATTTCTGCACTGAACACACAGGTGTTGTCCTGTCATTAGCATTGTGTGAGTGTGGGCTCCTACAGAAAGAGCTGGGAGTGTTTGTCTGGAGAAGGATCCAAAGAGACCTTAGAGCCCCTTCCTGTGCCTAAAGGGGCTCCAGAAGAGGGGCTTTGGATGAGGGATGGAAGGACAGGGCAAGAGGGAATGGCTTCAGACTGACAAGAGGGCAGTTCTGGATTAGAAATTGTTCCCAGTGAAAGTGGGTAAAGACAGTTTCCAGGGGCTGGAGGGACAGGACACAGGGAATGGCTCCCACTGCCAGAGGGCAGGGCTGGATGGGGGTTGGGAATTGGGAATTGTTCCCTGGCAGGGTGGGCAGGGCTGGGATGGAATTCCCAGAGCAGCTGGGGCTGCCCCTGGATCCCTGGCAGTGCTCAAGGCCAGGCTGGACACTGGGGCTGGAGCAGCCTGGGACAGTGGAAGGCTGGTCTCCCAACCAGACCACTTTTACATTTTTTTAATTCTTTGTCATTGGATTTTTGTGAAACCTGTTCTTCTGGCTGGATGCTGTATTTGTGCAGAGAACGCTGATCAAGTGGAACAGTGGGGGCAGAGACAGGAACACTCAGCTGACAAAAGAGTGGATCGAGGCATTAATACATTTCTCCAATTTATTTTTAAATAATTTTCTACGATTACTCATTCATATTAAAATATTTTTATAACATTTAAAATCCCCGCTCTGAGCAGCCCCAGTGTGTGAGGGGGAACAGAGATGGCCTGTGAGGGAACCGGAGTATGAGGTGGCCCGGCTCGCCCTGTGGGGAAGGGTTTGGGGTGCCGGGGCTCCTGGTGCCTGCTCCTCTCTGTGAGGAAGGGTTTGGGGTGCTGGGGCTCTTGGTGCCTGTTCCCCTCTCTGTGAGGAAGGGTTTGGGGTGCCGGGGCTCTTGGTGCCCGCTCCTCTCTGTGGGGAAGGGTTTGGGGTGCCAGGGGTCCCTCACCCGCTCCTCTCTGTGGGGAAGGGTTTGGGGTGCCGGGGCTCCTGGTGACTGCTCCTCTCTGTGCGGAAGGGTTTGGGGTGCTGGGCTCCCTCACCTGCTCCTCTCTGTGGGAAGGGTTTGGGGTGCCGGGGCTCCTGGTGCCTGCTCCTCTCTGTGGGGAAGGGTTTGGGGTGCCAGGGCTCCCTCACCCGCTCCTCTCTGTGGGAAGGGTTTGGGGTGCCAGGGCTCCCTCACCCGCTCCTCTCTGTGGGAAGGGTTTGGGGTGCCGGGGCTCTTGGTGCCTGCTCCTCTCTGTGGGGAAGGGTTTGGGGTACCAGGGGTCCCTCACCCGCTCCTCTCTGTGAGGAAGGGTTTGGGGTGCCGGGGCTCCTGGTGCCCGCTCCGCCCCGTGGGGAAGGGGAAGGGCTCGGGGTGCCGGTGCCGGGGCTCGCTCGCCCGCCCCGCCCCGTGGGGAAGGGTTTGGGGTGCCAGGCTCCGTGACCCGCCCCGCCCCGTGGGGAAGGGCTCAGGGTGCCGGGGCTCCCTGCCCCGCCCCGTGGGGAAGGGTTTGGGGTGCCAGGCTCCCCGCCCCGCCCCGTGGGGAGGCGGGAGGCCGCGGGTGCGGGCGGCCCCGCCGGCGCGGCCATGGCGCGGCCGGCCCGGCGCGGCTGAGGGAGCCGCCATGGGCGCGGCGCTGCGGGCCGGGCCGTGCAGCGGGCTGCCGCTGCTGCTGCTGCCGTCTATGCCGCTGCTGCTGCCGCTGCTGCTGCCGCTGCTGTGCGGTGAGTCCGTGCGGGGGCACGGGGGGACGGGGGCAGGGCGGGCGGCGCTGCCCTCGGGAGCGGCGGTGAGGAGCCGAGGGCCCGGCCGTGCCCCGCGGGCGCTGCGGAGCCGGGCTCGGGCTGTGCTGGGAAACGGGGCCGGTCCTGCCGGGAGCGCGGCGCTGCAGCTCCGGGAGAGCAAAGCCGGCCGAGAGCTCCGTGCCATGCCTGCGGAGGGGACAGGAGAGAGGGAGCGGCCCCGGGCTGGGCCAGGCTGGGACAGCAGCAGCAATTTCCCCATGGAAAGGGTGCTCAGGCCCTGGCAGGGGCTGCCCAGGGAGCTTTGCAGTGCCCATCCCTGCAGGTGTCCCCTGGAGGTGGCACTGAGTGCTCTGGGCTGGGGACAAGGTGGCACTCCCTGGGCTGGGAGGGCTGGGCACAAACCTGAAACCCCAGAAGTATTTCCTCATCTCTTTGGATCCACAGTGCCCAATGAAGCTATCTACCCGGAGGCTCCTCAGGTAGGCAGCGCTGTGAGGGAATAATGCCCCGGCAAGGAAATGGGATTTTTCCTGGGAAATTGCATGCCTGCCTCAGACCTCATCCGCAGAGCAGGGGCACTGCTCCAAGAGAAATGAGAGGGACTTTGGACAAGGGATGGAATGCCAGGATAAAAGGGAGTGGCTCCCACTGCCAGAGGGCAGGGCTGGGTGGGAGATTGGGAATTGGGAATTGTTCCCTGGCACGGTGGGCAGGGCTGGGATGGAATTCCCAGATTCCCCTGGATCCCTGGCAGTGCCCAAGGCCAGGTTGGACACTGGGGCTGGAGCAGCCTGGCACAGTGGAAGGTGTCCCTGCCATGGCAGGGGTGGCCCTGGGTGGGATTTGAGGTCCCTCCCAGCCCACGCCAGTCTGGGATTTGAACTTCTGTGTTTGTGATGTGCACTGTGTTGGATTTATTTTTTGGGTGCAAGGGTAACACTGTAGGACCAGAGTCTGAAACAGGTTTTGTTTAAGCCAGGTTCAGATTTGAAACGCTTGTCTGCCAGCAGGGCATGACTGACACAGGAATTTCATTAATTTCTGCATCAGCTGGGGCACAGCTCAGGGGTGATTGTGGGCTGCTGGGGTGGCACAGGTGACCTGAAAGGTCTCTTCCAGTCCTGGTGATTCTGTGGACCACAGGCATGGAAAATGTGTTATTTCTCTTGGAGTCTGTCATCAGGTGTGAGTCCTGTGACATTTAAGTGCTGCTCTGCTCTGGCAGGGTTTGTTTGCATTGTTCATTTGTGATGCAGTAATGGGCTGGTATCTTTGCTGTTTTAGTCTCAATACCTTCAATTATGTAAGAAAAATCATAACAGTAATGGGCTTTTCATTGATTCTTTACACCAGTTTAGGGTTTCTTTGTTTCAATTCCAAGAAAGGAGAATAACTGGGATTTTTTTCCCTTGTGAATAATGCTGACTGATAATACATAATTACATTTAATTATGTGTAATTGCTCTCTTACCTTCAGAGTTGCTTCTGGTTTATCTCTGTTTATCACTCCCCACGCCCTTGTTATTCCCAGTGCTGCTGGAGCACTGCTTAAGAAAACTGGGGTTTGACAATCTCAGGGAGAGTTCATGTCCTGAGTGCTGGGCAGCGCCAGCTCAGTCATGCAGGAGAAACGTTGTTGTCACAAGCACTTACTGGAAGTCACCAGGGTGCCAGTAATTTGCTTTGTTGCATAAGGAGGCAGGAGAGGCATCAGGATTTAAATTAATTTACTTGGCCTCTGTTTTTCAATAAGCACCTAAGACAAGGCAGAGGCTGCATTTAAATTTTGGATGAGTGACAAGTGCAGGAGCAAACACTGAAATGTTGGTTCTGCTTCCTCCCACAGTTTCTGGAATGATCCCAGAGCCCCGGAACGCAAGAATTACTTCAGTCAATCTTCACAGCACCTTGCAGTGGGACGCACCAAGGTTCCCCAGAGGGAACCTCACCTACACTGTGCAGTCCAAGAGGTGGGGCCGGGCTGGGCTGGCTTTCACTCATCCCAGGCTCTGTGTGCCTGGGATTTGTGTCCTTTGCAGAGCATGGTCTGTCCCTTCATTTCAGGGACTTTGCTGTCCCAGGAGCTGTCCCTTTATTTCAGCTTCTGAGAGGCTTCTCTGAGCTGAGGGCAGAGGCATTTCCTGGGCATTCACACATTCACTCCCAGGGCAGCTTTGTCCCGTTTGTTTTGGAACCACAAACACATTCTGACATTGGGTGTTACTGGCTGTGTGTGTGGTTTTTCTCTTCTGTGATTGAAGGGACCTGGTTGTGCTGAGTGTTTGCCCTTCCCTGATGTCTCAGATGCTCCCATCCCATTCCATCCCATCCCCATCCCATCCCACTGCCCCAGGCTGCTCCAACCTGGCCTTGGGCACTGCCAGGGATCCAGGGGAATCTGGGAATTCCATCCCAGCCCTGCCCACCCTGCCAGGGAACAATTCCCAATTCCCAGTCTCCCATCCCGCCCTGCCCTCTGGCAGTGGGAGCCGTTCCCTGTGTCCCGGCACTCTCTGCCAATATAAAAATTCTCCCTTTTCTTTAGAAGCCCTTCCAGGCACTAGAAGGAACTCTAAACCTTGCCCAGAGTCTTCTCTTCATGCTTAGTTGAGAGAAGATTTTTTTCAGGATTCTGTAGCTGTGGTCCCTTGATCAGTACATTTCTGGGCAGGGTTTTGATGCAAAGCAGAAAGGATAAAATATATTAAATATCATTTATTAAATCATGTCTTGGTCAAGGCCAGGGGCTGGAGCAGCCTGGGACAGTGGGAGGTGTCCCTGCCATGGCAGGGGTGGCACTGGGTGGGCTCTGAGGTCCCTCCAACCCACACCTGCTGTGGTTCTGTTCCCTAAGCAGCTCCTGCTCACTTCCAGCCCTGTTTTTCTCTGGCTTTTCCTCGTGTGCAAATCCTGGAGACAGCTCTGGGCAGAGTCCAGTGGGACAGCAGTGCCCTGTCGTGGCACTGGCTGAGTGTCTGCTGGCTTCTCTGAACTCCTGCCTGCTGAATCCTGCGACCCGACCAGGAAATGGGCATTTTTTAGAGTTAGAATTTTAACCCCTAAGTTTATCATGGATTTATAGATGGGTGTAAAATCCCTAATGTGAATTTTACGCGCACTGGGTACATTTTTGTGTCCATTAATGCTAACTGCTCCCATTAACAGCTTTGTTAAAGCCATTTATCCAGCTGGAATGACCCATCTGTTTGTGTTCCCTGCAGCATCTACTACCTCGGGGGCAGCTTTGAGACGCTGAGGACAGAGCTGAGGCAGCCCTGGTGTGACGTGTCCTCGCTGTCGCCCTACGGCAGCTACCTGCTGCAGCTGCGGGCCGAGGCAGGGCAGCTGCACTCCCCCTGGGTCACCCTCACCTTCAAGCCCATGGATGACAGTGAGCCTTTCCCTTTTCTTCCCAAAAAATACTGCCTGCTCTGGGAGAGAAGCTGGAGGATGCAGAGTGTTTGACATTTAATGATGGTGTGCTGGTTCCTGGCTTCCTTTCCCCGCCTCTGCCGAGGTCGGGATTGAAGGTTTTTCACATTCAGGCTTTGATGTTTCTTTTTTCTTGCCTGTGTTAGTCTGTGAATTCTGCAGTGTTGCACTGACAGGGTACAGAATGGCTCACTGTCTTTCTCTACAAGGCCTTTTAAGGGTCAACTGTCCAATTAAGAAATGACACCTCAATTATTTTCACTTTTAACCCAACACCCAACCACCCGTGCCCACAATGGGAACTTTTTTATCCAATTACACAAAACCACCCAAACCCATGGAGAAGGAGGTGAAGAAGAAGGACTATCTTGTCTTAAAACTTCTATCTTGTTTCATACCTATTATTATGTTCTAAACCCTTAAACTCTGAGTTTCCCACGCTGTGATATCACACACTTCCATTCAAACTCCACCCCCACAATCCCAGTTCTGCCATTCCATTTTGGAAGCCCCTCCACTGCCTCAGGTCAATGCAGTGTTCTCCTGGGGGTCAGTGCCTGGCAGCACAGCAAGTCTGAAATTCTCAGCAGACAGGGTTCCTACAACGTTGAACTATAAAATCTTAGTTGTAACACTGGCAGAAAGAAGAGCAGGTTCACTGTCATGGTATTGATCACCTCTTTGGAGGAGATTTTCAAACAAAGCATCATTTTCTCTTAAAATAACGAACATTTATATTTTCCAGCTAGGGAGAAGTGGTCTACAAGGAGCCAGACTTCCTGTATGTCTAAATAATTCAGTTACTTCCTTATTTATTGCTTTGCCAGACAAAAAGCTTAATTTCTATTTTTTTTCTTACTTCAAAAAAACCCCACTCTCACAGAGAAAGGTTAATTTTCAGCCAAGAAATCTTGATTGCACAAGGCAGAAATAATTCAAATATTTTCATTTTTCAAGCTGCTGATAATCAAAGCCCCTCAGCAAAACACTTTTTCTAGAGGGTCTGCTCAGGACAGACAGATGTTGTGGCAGTTTGGCCCAGAAGGAGAAGTGAGTGATAGCCATGGAAATGGTCCTTCCTCTCCTGGAGTCACCACAGCTGGCTGAAGGGAACCGAGTTCATTTTGAGGTGTGGTAACGGAGCCTGCCTTGGTACCTGGTGTTTAACTGCAACAACAAAATCAATTCCCAGAGCAGTTCTGTGAGGAAAACACTGATTTTTGCCTGACCCAGGGCAAAGAAATTCCTTCCTTCTAATGCATGATTGAAAAGGTGACATTTGGGCTGTGTGAGGATGCCTGGCTGAGCCAGCTGAGGCTGAATCCTCTCCCCTCTCCCCTCTCCTGTCCTCTCCCCTCCTCTCCCCCCCAGCCACCATCGGCCCTCCCGAGGTGCGGCTGAAGTCGGAGTCGGGCGCGCTGCACGTGGACGTCTCGGGGCCCTTCGCGGAGCACGAGCAGGACCGGTGGCCCCTGAGGCTCTACTACGGCTCCTGGAGCTACAGGATCCTCTACTGGAGGAAGGGCAGCAGGGAGCACCCGGCCTCTGCCTCCTGGGTATGCTGCTTCCCTGCCCTGCAGCCCTGCTTTCCCTGCAAACGCTGGCCTGGGGGCTCCTGGGGGCTCGGAGCTCTGGGGCTGGCTGGGAGAGCTGGGAATGTTCAACCTGGAGAGGAGAAGCTCCAGGGAGAGCTGGGAATGTTCAACCTGGAGAGGAGAAGCTCCAGGGAGAGCTGGGAATGTTCAACCTGGAGAGGAGAAGCTCCAGGGAGAGCTCAGAGCCCTGCCAGGGCCTGGAGGGGCTCCAGGAGAGCTGCAGAGGGACTGGGGACAAGGATGGAGGGACAGGAGCCAGGGAATGGCTCCCACTGCCAGAGGGCAGGGCTGGGTGGGAGATTGGGAATTGGGAATTGTTCCCTGGCAGGGTGGGCAGGGCTGGGATGGAATTCCCAGATTCCCCTGGATCCCTGGCAGTGCCCAAGGCCAGGTTGTACACTGGGGCTGGAGCAGCCTGGCACAGTGGGAGGTGTCCCTGCCATGACAGGGGTGGCACCGGGTGGGATTTGGGGTCCCTCCAGCCCAACCCAGTCTGGGATTCTGTGATTCTAAGAGTAAAAATGGATCTCTACTAATTACAGTTAATCAAGTCTCTTCACTACAGCTGGGACTCAGAGTAAGTGCAGGAGCTGTGCAGTTACACAGCAGCATGGACAGAATTTTCTCTTTCCTTAATTATCAGTAGCCCTGTGTATTTTCCCCTCTCAGTGGGACTTTGGGCTTTTTACCCCCAGAAATATCTAAAACTGGGTAAGGCTTTTGTTTACTGTGGCCACCTGCAGCTCTGCAGTTTGTATCCACTGCAGTTCCCTTTCTCCCTCTCAGGGCCAGCCTCTTCCACAGGCAGTTGGTGCTCCTGCATGCACAGTGCATGGAGAAAGATCATTAATAATATATTAATTAGAGCATTTTGGCCTCTGTTTCAGGCAAACAGGAAGCAGCAGAGCAGCAGACCCCAGTGCCAGTTAATGAGTGCTCTGTACATCAGTGCAGGTTTATGTAATGGAGTCCCCCATGTGTAATTCTGATTTTTATCTGTTGCCTGTAACAGCAAATTCATCTGCTCAGCCACCTCACAGCTCCCAGAAATATTCTCTTTATTTCTTTTCTTTTTTTTTTTTTTTTTTTGTCTAGATGACAGCTCACAGAATCACAGAGTTGGGAAGGTTGGAAGAGCCCTCTGTAGTCATCAGTTCCAGCCATTAACCCAGCACCCCGTGTTCACCACTAGCCCATGTCCCCAAGAGCCACATCTACATATTGTTTACACTTCCAGGGGTGGGGACTGCACCATTTCTCTGGGCAGCCTATTTCCTATTCCTATTTTCAGTGAAAACTTTTTTCCTAATATCCAATCTAAAACTCCCCTGGCACAACCTGAGGCCTTTTCCTCTTGTGCTGTTCCTCCATCCCACTTGCTCCCTATGCAGTTAGATGTTTAGTTAGTTTGCATGTAACTGTGCTCCTAGCTGATCTCATTTGGTTGGATGACAGTTCCTGGCTGCCCCCAGATCTCATTTATCATCCCTCATTAGCCTAAAACTTCGTTAGGGCTGCTGGCAGCAGCCCAAAGGTCGGTGCTGTGGATGGTTGTACAGTGATTGTAATTCAGTACAGTTGTAATTGAAATTGCAATTCCTTGGTTGTTCCTTAGCTAATTGCAGAGCTGGGTCACTGGTCTCACACGCATTTCTGTGTTCTGTGTGTTTGCAGGTAGCTCAGGTGGACACCAGGCACAGCTCTGAGATCCTGGCCCAGCTGGAGCCATGGACTGTTTATTGTGTCCGGGTGCAGGCGCTGATTCCCGAGTGGAACAAGACAGGGCAGCTGAGCAGGGAGCTCTGTGAGCAGACCACCCACAACGGTAACCTGGCAGCTGGAGATCGTGGAATCACCCTGGGAGGGACCCCAGATCCCACCCAGTGCCACCCTGCCCTGGCAGGGTCACCTCCCACTGCCCCAGGCTGCTCCAGCCCATGTCCAGCCTGGCCTTGGGCACATTCCCCTGAGACAGTGGTCATTTGAAAATAATCACTCAGAAGTGAATAATGACAGTTGTAATTGTTTTTTTCCTTGTCTCTGGCAGGTGTAACCCCTGTGTGGATAATTGTGACTGTTCTGGTGGGGTCCATGCTGGTCGTGGGCACAGCTTTCACCGTTTGTTTCTTCTCCAGTTTTTATCTGTACAGACTCTTCAAGCATGTGTTCTGCCCATCCTACATTTTCCCACAACACTTGAAAGAGGTTTGTTTCCTGACCAACATGTGAAAATTGGCCTTTCCAGCAGAGCCACTTGTTTCTTCTAGGCTCTCAGTGACAAAACATTTAGTGCTTCTTTTATTTTGCCTCCTCTCCCTGGCACCTGATCTGTAATTTGCCATCACCAGCCTTTTATGGCTGGTGAAACAGGATGGGTCTGTTGATTTTGAAGTGAGAGAGTACCAGGTGTCAACTTCAGTTCCTCATTTAGCCAGTAAGCAACAGAAATCTCTGTCTCTCCTGCCTCCTTTTAGACTTAAACCAGCTCCTTTTTTCCCCTGCAGCAAAATCCTGAGTTTTAACTTCTGGAAAGTGTCTGAGGAAGGAAGCTGGGCTAGATCAGCTGTACCAGAGCAGCCTGGGCTATGGAAGGTGTCCCTGGCCATGCAGGGACAGGATGGGAAGAGCTTTGGAGTCTCATCCAACCCAAACCATTCTGGGAATCTGTGATTCTATGGAGTCTGAAAATTCCAGCTAAAAGGAGAGCAGTGGCAGCAGCCATTGCTGATGGGGACCCACTGCCCCTGTCACACAGCCAGAAGACAAAGAGGCTGCAGCAGGATCCCTTCCCAGAAACAAGGCTGTACAAAATGCTCCTGTAGCAGCCTGTGCTCTCCTGAATCCCTGCAGTTCCTCTGGGGCTTTCATTTTCACTCAGAGCTCAGCAGCCCAGGTTTGCAGCTGACTTTGGCTCCTCTTTAGGTTGCTCATCATGAGGAGTGTCAGGAATCACAGAATCCCAACTGGGTTGCGATGGGAGGGACCCCAAATCCCACCCTGCCATGGGGACACCTCCCACTGTGCCAGGCTGCTCCAGCCCCAGTGTCCAACCTGGCCTTGGGCACTGCCAGGGATCCAGGGGAATCTGGGAATTCCATCCCAGCCCTGCCCACCCTGCCAGGGAACAATTCCCAATTCCCAATCTCCCACCCAGCCCTGCCCTCTGGCAGTGGGAGCCATTCCCTGTGCCTGTCCCTCATCCCTTGTTTGCAGACCCTGGAGCTCCGAGCCAGGCAGGCAGCACCAGTTCCACACAGGACGTGCTCCAGGCTCCTTTGCTCCAGGGGTCTCTAAAGACAGGAGAGCTTTGGATCAAAGGGCAGCTGTGCCTCCCTAAAATGTGCCTCTGGCCAAGGCAGTGCTTTCACCAGGGAAATGTTTCAATGGCAGGCTTGGGCCACAACATTCCCAATCCCAGTTTGGTAGAAAAGGGTCTGACAAGTGAGGATGCTTGTGCTGATGTTTGTACCTGCAGTGCCCAGCACTCCTGAGAGAGCAGCCAGTTTCTCCCTCCAGGTTCAGCTCAGAACTGTTTCCTCTGAGGGCCCCAGGACGAGCAGAGGGATGGAGCAGCTCTGCTGGAAAGGCTGGGAGAGCTGGGATTGCTCAGCCTGGGGAAGGAAAGGCTCTGGGGCAACCTCAGCGTGGCCTGCCAGGGCCTGGAGGGGCTCCAGGAGAGCTGCAGAGGGACTGGGGACAAGGATGGAGGGACAGGAGCCAGGGAATGGCTCCCACTGCCAGAGGGCAGGGTACTTGACAAATCTCTCTTCCCCTACAACCCAGTTGCTGTTGAATGTTTGTTCCCAATCAAAACTGTTTGGTTTTTTTTCCAAGTTTCTGTCCCAAACAAGACTCTGAGCCCTGGGGTTGTTCTTGAAAGGCACTTCCCTCTTGCACCCAAGCCTGGAACAGGATTTTAGGGAGGAAATGACACTGTTGGCCCTGTGGGACTTGTAGGGCCTGAGAAATCCACTTGATGTGTGCAGAACAATCCCAATGTTTAATAATGCCAGTGTTTCAGAGCAAACAGGATGGGACAGCTGGAGAGACCTAATCCTCACTTCCTCTTCGTTTCCCAGTTTCTGAGCAAGCCTCCCAGTGCTCCACAGCCTTTCCCTCTGCTTCCACAAGAAGAGCTCCTGGTTTGTGACAAGCTGACAGTGATTTCAGAGCAACCCCAAACCCTCCGTGAAGGGAGTGGGGATGAGGCCAGCGGGACACCAGAGCTCCCTCAGGACTCTGCACAAGGAGACTCCGACTCAGGAAAAGCCTAAATATCCTCCCCATTCTTCCTTGGAAAAGGAGAAGCAAACGGACTTTTGGGTTTCTCTCGTTGTTCTCCAGCAGGAAATTTCCACAGACCAACACGGGGTCACAGACTTTTGACAGAATAATTTTATTTTTTTAAGTACAAGAAACTTGGCTCTAAATGGGGAAATAAAAGATCCGTAACTTTTGCAACTGTTGGTTGTGGCTCCCTTAGGAGTTGTAGCAATTCTGGCACTGATTAGGACACTAAAAATGAAATGTCATATTTATAGATAATAATTAACTTCGATGAACTATTTATTGCAAAAACGAATCAAAATGTTTATAAAAGAAAATAGTATTTTGTAAGGAAAGACCTGATCTGGTTTATTTTTTTCTAATGAGAAATGATGTGTTTTTAAGGATATCCCCATTGGCATCATCTTTATATGGAATTTATTCTTCCCTGATGCAAAGTTGTGAAATTTTTAGGGTGGGGTGAACTGATGTCTGTGGGAAACTTGAGTTAAATAAGGTTCATTTTAATTATCTGCTCATTTGTATTCCTAATTTTAAAAATCCAGGGAGCTGTGACTCCCTGTTCCAAGGCCAGCCTCACCTGCACAGGTGGGTAAAGGCTGTACCCAGCCCTGGGGCAGAAGTGGGACCTTTGCACGGGCACTGACTGGGTTTGTGTCATTGCTTCAAGGTGAGAGTGAGGAATTAAATTCTGTCACCAAAAGGAACCTTCCAGGAGTGAAGTTGTGTCATCTCAGCTTGATGTGGGAATTGCAGAGTTTGGGGGTTGATGTTGGTTACCTGGTGTGTAAATGTCTCTTTTTGGGAGTGGTTGCAGGAAGAAATCAGGAATCGATTCCATCAATTTTCATCTCCCAGCTCCCCTCAGAGGAGGCTCGGGGGATCTTCCCAGTGTCCCCAACTCCTGCCAGGAGGGGACAGCCGGGGGGTCGGGCTCTGCTCCAGGAACAGGGACAGGAGGAGAGGGAACGGCCTCAGGCTGGGCCAGGGCAGGCTCAGCTGGGACAGCAGCAGCAATTTCCCCATGGAAAGGGTGCTCAGGCCCTGGCAGGGGCTGCCCAGGGAGCTTTGCAGTGCCCATCCCTGCAGGTGTCCCCTGGAGGTGGCACTGAGTGCTCTGGGCTGGGGACAAGGTGGGCATGGGCCCAGCTGGGACTCCCTGGGCTGGGAGGGCTTTGCCAGCCCCGGGATTTGGGATTCTGTGGAATCTGTAACTTTGGTCATATTCTGCTTTCTTGGGGAATATGGAATTTACTGAATTGATTTTTTTCAAGGTATTTTGTTTAACCGGTGCTTTTCTGCACCTCTCCCCAGGGCTGCTCTGGAAATGCTGATCCTGTGTCTGGATCACCACGCCAAGGAACAAGCCCAGCTCCCTGTGTGTTCCCTGTCCCTCCTGCCACAGCATCAGCTTCTTTCTATATTTTATTTTCCCCCCTTTTCTCCCCTTTTATTTTGGCTTGCAGAGTGGCAAATGCCACTGCACGTGGAGCTGAGAGGGGCTGGAGATCCCTGCCCTTCCCTCAGTGCTCCTGGAGCTGCTTTCCCCTCTCCAGCAGCTGCTTGGCACAGGAGGCCAGTGAGCTCCTGGCAGCTCCAAGATGTCTCAGGCACATCCTTCTCCCTCACAGGATTTTTCATAGAGCAGCACAGAGAGAAGAAAGCGAAGACAATTTGTTTCTGCTCTTTGTTTTCCCATGTGGAATGTGTTTGGAGAATTGTTTCCCTGGGGTGTTGCTTGGTTGGATTCTGGTGAGGATTGTTTGAGCCTGGTGGCCAATCCAACCCACCTGGGGCTGGGCTCAGAGAGGGGCACCAGTTGTGGGGGAGTTAGATATGTGAGTTAGAAAAGTAGGTTTGTGGTTTTAGTATCTCCTTTCAATAGTATATTAATGTATTTTAGCATAGTTATACTAAAGAAATCATTCAGCCTCTGAGCTGAGTCAGATATCAGCATTTCTTCCCACCGGGCTCACCTGCATTTCCAACACCAAGGCTCTGCTCAGGGCTGATAAGGAGAGATAAGGCTGGGCCACCTCAGGCAGCCAGGGCAGAGCAGGAGTGGCAGCTTGGGCTGCTGGGGGGGATTGGGAGTTCAGGTGGCAGCAGGACAAGTGTCTGCAAGGACATCATGGCACAGGTGCCAGAGCAGCCAGGGCTGCCCTGGATCCCTGGCAGTGCCCAGGGCCAGGCTGGACACTGGGGCAGGAGCAGCTGGCACAGTGGAAAGTGTCCCTGCCCCACAGCCTTGGACACCTCCAGGATTTGGGGGCTGCTAAAATCACCCCAGATGTGGTTTTTTATGCTGACGTGCACTTTGGCTTGCTGCAGAAACCTTCCTGCCCACGCCCAGGAAGGCTTTGGTAGGTGAAAGGCCTCTTCCCCTGCCACAGCTTCCCTGAGAGCCCCGTGAGCCAGGCCTGGGGACGAGGGGCAGCCTCTGCCTGTCCCCACATGGGCTGTGTGCCCACAAATTTAGAGGAGGAGCAGTCATTTAGAGGGAAGCAGCAATTGCCAGGAGAGTTCATCTTGAGCTGAGCTTCTGGACCTTACCATGACAAGTCAATAAATCAGGTGAACTTTAACTGTGTGCTGATGTCAACTGAAAGTACAGAGCGATGCTGGAGGCTGCTCACTCTGGCACAGCGTGTGTGGCAAAGCCACAAAGAAAACAGATCCCTTGAAGGCCTGGGAGTGCTTGGAAAAAGATTTCAGACCTGGAATGCAAAGTGGAACAATTAAGGAATAGGGAAGTGGGGAAAACTGAAGGAGAAGAGTCTGAGCTTGTGGTCGGTAAAACAGATTCCAGGAGAGGGCAGTGAGGGAGGGCAGACAGGAACAGGTCAGGGAATTCCAGTCATGGCAGTGGAGGGAGAAAGAGGACCCAGAGCCCAGGACCAACAGTCACCCCCAGCTCCACATTTTTGTCCCTCTCTATTTCCTGTTGGGAACTTTGGGGTCTTTTCTGCCCAGCAGGTCCCCCCCAGTCCAGAATGAGTCCAACTGAACAGCAGAGCCAGAGAGGCTTTCAGAAAAATCCATCCCAAGCTCTAGAAAAGCTTTTAAATTGATCCTTAACCAGAAACACTTGTGCTTGTACCTCATGCTTTTTTCTCCCTGATGCAGAGTCAGAAAGATCCATTATCACCTGGCAAAATGTCATTTTCTAGGATTCATCATCCTAGAAAAGTATCACTGAATAAGTGGGATGCAGAGCAAGGCTCTTCCCTTGAGATTGTGCTGCTGTGGAAAACAGGGCTGCAAAGAGCTGCTTTCCAGGCAGAGCTGTGAAAGCCCACAGGACCACCTGTGAGCAGTCTACTGGAAATGTCCCTTCCTTAGGGACTGGAGTTCCTGAAATTCATTGACACCAGGGGCATGGAATGATGATGGCATCACAAGGACAGAGAGAAGCCCCTGGGGAAGCCTGAGAGGGGAAATCCTCGCTCCAGCATCACCCATGAGCATCACCAGCCCCAGGATTCCCCACTGGAGAAAGCACCAAAGAATCTGATGAACAACTTCCAGTTTTTCCATTTTCCCATCACCTCTGCCAGCAGCCACTCAACTCTCTAATTTCCACTCCTCCCTCTCTGCTCTGGTTCTGTGGCAGTTTTTGAAACCAAGTTACAGTTCCTCAGAGAGCGCCTTGGTTTTCCCAGCTGGGCGAATGTCCTGACAAGAGGATTTGCAGTGGGTTGGATTTTCAGCCCAAAGGTGAAACCGGGGTCTGGAACTCCCCTGAACAGGGCAGAACTCACTGATCACTGAGAAATTCCAACCTGGAGAGGAGAAGCTCCAGGGAGAGCTCAGAGCCCTGCCAGGGCCTGGAGGGGCTCCAGGAGAGCTGCAGAGGGACTGGGGACAAGGATGGAGGGACAGGAGCCAGGGAATGGCTCCCACTGCCAGAGGGCAGGGCTGGCTGGGAGATTGGGAATTGGGAATTGTTCCCTGGCAGGGTGGGCAGGGCTGGGATGGAATTCCCAGATTCCCCTGGATCCCTGGAAGTGTCCCAGGCCAGGTTGGACACTGGGGCTGGAGCAGCCTGGCACAGTGGGAGGTGTCCCTGCCATGGCAGGGAGGCACTGGGTGGGATTTGAGGTCCTTCCAACCCAAACCTGTCTGGGATTCCAAATATTCTCTGTGAAGATGGAAGTCACAGATGTGTTCAAAATTACATATTTTGAAGCACCACAGGCTGTATAAAGAGGTTTATATGCCAGGCTTTCCTCATTCTTCCAGCCTGGTCAATGCTACCTAGGACACTTCTGTCCTTCCAAACCTAATCCCAGGACCATCAGGGCTGGAAGAACCCTTGGGGATCATCCAGTCCCACCTCAGCACCAGCATCACCCCAAACCCTGTTCCCAGGGGCCACATGCAAACCTCTGGGACACTTCCAAAGACTGAGTCCAAACCTCCCTGGGCAAATCATTCCAATGCCTGACCCCAAAGAGAATCCTTGCTGCTCTTCAGCACTGCTGAGGCCTTGTGGAGAGCTGTAAGCAGACCTGGGGAGGACAAGGAACAGAGAGGAGATGTCGTCATGTGTCTGGGGAAAGAAGTCTGATGGCAGGGTAATGAGAAACTAAAAATGGGAAAGGCTTCTGAGGGCAGGGAATAAATCACCTGTGCTCTGTGTCCCTGAGGGAGCTGGAAGCAGTTACTGCAATAAAACAGAGACCAGGGAAGTTTTCTAATGCTGAAACACCAATAAACCCCCCAGGTGATATTGCTGAGGAGGGGGACATTACAAAAATCCGTTGGAAGGGGTAGATAGATCCGATCCCCCCTTGGGCTCCCTGGGGTCCTTCCTTCCTTCCTGGACCTCTGTTTCTACACTGTTCACACAAGATGAAATGCTGTATTTGCCCTTCATGCTGTTCCAGAGCTGACATGAGAAGAAACCACCAAATTGTGTCTCCTTTGTGTGTAAGCCAACAGAAACAAACCCAGCAGAGCCCAAACTCCAGCAGGCCTCGTTTCCTCCACCACAGGAGCGGCTTGGGACACACATCAATGGCCACAGGGACACACACCATCCTCCCCTGGCTGCCTGTGCTCTGCAGATAGCACTGCTCTCCTATGGCCAGCTTCTGCTCCTTTCTTCTACCACATCGGTGAGGAAGTTGCATTCAAACTCAGCAGGAGATAAACTGCAAATATTTCCTAGGTTATGAAATGTTTCTAGCAGTGCCAGACTGGTTCAGCAGTTTCAGTTCAAAATGGTTACCCTGAGGTGTGGTTACACCAAGAAATGCCACAATCGTGTTTCCTTATCAGCTGTGGGGCAGGAGGTCACAACGCCCACAGGTCGAGTCTGGCTCAGGCTCAGCAGTGCCCTGCAACACGCTGGGCAATGCCCCCACACGCTGCTGGGGCCAAGCATTGATCCCTCCGGGCTCAGCAATCCCCTGGAGCCAAGCATTGATCCCTCCGTGCTCAGCAGCCCCGGGGCCCAAGCATTGATCCCTCCGGGCTCAGCAGCCCTGGTGGCCAAGCATTGATCCCCCCGTGTTCAGCAGCCCCGGGGGCCAAGCATTGATCCCTCCGGGTTCTGCAGCCCTGCAGCCCAAGCATTGATCCCTCCGTGCTCTGCAGCCCTGGGGCCCAAGCATTGATCCCTCTGTGCTCAGCAATCCCCTGGGAGCCAAGCATTGATCCCTCCGGGCTCAGCAGCCCTGCAGCCCAAGCATTGATCCCTCCGTGCTCAGCAGCCCCGGGAGCCTGGGGCATCCCTGTGCCGTACCCAGGAAAGGCTGAGGGAGCTGGGGCTGCTCAGCCTGGAGAGAGCCCCAGGGAGAGGGACCTGAGCCCTGCGTGTCCCTGGCTGTCCCTGTCTGTCTGCCCTTGGGTGTCTGTCTCTGTCTGTCCCTGGCTATTCCTGTATGTTCCTGTCTGACTGTCCCTGTCTGTCTGTCCCTGGCTGTCTGTTTGTCCCGGCTATCTCTGGCTCTCTGTCTCTGGCTGTCCCTGCCTGTCCCTGGCTATCCCTGTGTGTCCCTGTCTGTCTGTCCCTGTCTGTCTGTCCCTGTGTGTCCCTGTCTGTCTGTCCCTGTGTGTCCCTGTCTGTCTGTCCCTGGCTATCCCTGTGTGTCTCTGTCTGTCTGTCCCTGTGTGTCCCTGGCTGTCTGTCCCTGGCTGTCTGTCCCTGGCTGTCTGTCCCTGTCTGTCCCTGTCTGTCCCAGTCTGTCCCAGTCTGTCCCAGTCTGTCCCTGTCTGTCTGTCCCTGTCTGTCTGTCCCTGTCTGTCCCTGGCTGTCCCTGTGTGTCCCTGGCTGTCTGTCCCTGGCTGTCCCTGGCTGTCTGTCCCTGGCATGGCAAGGGCTGGTCCTGGCCGTTCGGGACGGACAGAGGGGACAGATGTGCAGTCAGGTCTCAGGGCACACGGTTCATTGCGGGGCCCAGCCCGGAGCAGCCCCGAGGGGTGGGGGCAGGATGAGCCAGCGAGAGGGAGCTCCACGACAGGGCCCAAGGGGGCAGAGGGCCCCGGTCTCCCAGGACGCCTCACCGAGGGGGTTTCAGAGGGGGTGCAGAATTCAACTTGGGAACAACGGGATTACGGGTACCTGACACTTGAGGGGAGGGCTACAGGTGCGGGAGGGACTATGCATTTCTGAGGGATGAGACAGAACACTTTATCTGTCCCTTGCATCTGTCTGTGGGTCAAAAAAGGGAGTTACCTTCTACCAGCTACACCGCTGGTCACCAGCTGCTTAGCAACCAAGGTCCGAAATCTCAAAGCTTGTTCTCATCTCAGTTTCACTCACAGTCTCTGTATTTTCCAAATCCTTCGCTAAGCAATCATATTTATAAGGCTTTCTCATTTCATCTTCCCAGCATCCAGGCTCTGCTCCAGGCCCAGCGATGGCCCCAGAGCCACGGGCAGGGGCTGAGCCCAGCAATTCCCTGCACAGGAGGCACAACTCCTGCCCTGGGCAGGGACTGAGCTGGAACAGAGCCCAGAGAGGGGCTGGAGGCTCCTCCCTGGGATATTCCAGAGCCACCTGGACACAGCCCTGTGCCCTGTGCTCTGGGATGGCCCTGCTGGAGCAGGGAGGTGGCACCAAGTGGCCACTTTGGTGCCACCTCCCAACCTCAGCCATCCTGGGATTCCGGGATTCTGGGACCTGAGATCAGCAGGAGTGCTCAGAGTATGTGCAGCACCCCATGACACAAGAGGCAGCAGCAGCCAGGAACATTTTTATCCAAAAGCCAGTCTGTACTCTCCCTGAGAAGCAAAGCCTGTCCTGGTTAACAGTCAGGATGTTGAGGCCACAGACCTTTGTGCCCCAGAGTTTCAAATCCTCCTCTCGGAAAACATTGGTCTGCCCACAGAGGAGTCTGTGCTTGAGGGGGTGGGAAGTGAAAGGTGAACACCTGACTTTACCTCCCCAGGCCTGCAGCTGGGCAGGCCATGGAAAAAAAAAAAAAAGAGAAGAGGAGCTCTTTAATCTTTTAATCTTGTCATCAGAACTTGTGGCTGGCAAAAGGGAGCTGAACCCAAGCCCCAGTTCAGGGGCTGTAACACACTGCATTTAATGCACACTGCAGCATTCAATGGAACATTTCAGAAATGGACAAACTGCAGCGAAAGAGAGAGTTCTCCCTCCCCAGACAATCAGAGAATCGGGGAATGGTTTGGATTGGGAGGGACCTCAAATCCCACCCAGTGCCACCCCTGCCATGGCAGGGACACCTCCCACTGTCTCAGTGTCCAGCCTGGCCTTGGGCACTGCCAGGGATCCAGGGGAATCTGGGAATTCCATCCCAGCCCTGCCCACCCTGCCAGGGAACAATTCCCAATTCCCAATCTCCCACCCAGCCCTGCCCTCTGGCAGTGGGAGCCATTCCCTGGCTCCTGTCCCTCCATCCTTGTCCCCAGTCCCTCTGCAGCTCTCCTGGAGCCCCTCCAGGCCCTGGCAGGGCTCTGAGCTCTCCCTGGAGTTTCTCCTCTCCAGGTTGAACATTCCCAGCTCTCCCAGCCTGGCTGCAGAGGGGCTCCGGCCCTGCAGCAGCCCCGTGGCCCTGGCTGGCCCGTGCCGGGTGTGCCCCGGCTGGGGCTGCGCTGTCCCTGCGTGACACCGGCCGGGGGCTGGGGCGGCACCGCGAGCTCCGGGAGGGTCCCGACATCGCCTTAGGGAACGGCGGCACAGCCCCGGCACAGCTCCGGCTGCCTCCACACAGCCCCGACCGCCCTCACAGCCCTCACACAGCTCCGACACAACCCTCACACCGCTCCGATACCGCCCTCACACCGCTCCGGCAGAGCTCCGGCTGCCTCCACACAGCCCCGACACCGGCCCCACACAGCCGTGACCGCCCTCACACCGGCCCCAGACAGCTCCGACACCGCCCTCAGAACCCTCACATCGCCCTCACCCAGCCCTGACTGCCCTCACAGAGCTCTGACACCGCCCTCACACTGCCCTCACGCTGCCCCTCATACAGCTCCGACACCGCCTCACACCGCCCTCAGAACCCTCACATCGCCCTCATGCAGCCCTGACCGCCCTCACAGAGCTCTGACACCGCCCTCACACCGCCCTGACCGCCCCCACAGAGCCCTCACTGCGCCCTCACGCAGCCCCGACACCGCCTCACACCGCCCTCATACAGCTCCGATACCGCCCTCAGAACCTTCACATCGCCCTGGCCGCCCTCACAGAGTTCTGACACCACCCCCTCACATAGCCCTCACACCGCCCTGACCGCCCCCACAGCTCCGACGCAGCCCTCACCGCCCTCAGACCGCCCTCACGCAGCCCCGACATCCCCTCACACAGCCCTGACCGCCTTCACACAGCCCCGACACCGCCCTCACACCGCCCTCACACCGCCCTGATCGCCCTCACACAGCCCCGACACCGCCCTCACACATCTCCGACACAGCCCTCACATCGCCCTCACACCGCCCTGATCGCCCTCACACAGCTCCGACACCGCCCTCACGCAGCCCTGATCGCCCTCACAGCTCCGACACAGCCCTCACACCGCCCTCACAGCCCCCACACCGCCCCCACACCGCCCTCACAGCCCCCACACCGCCCTCACGCCGCCCCGACCGCCCCTCAGAGCGCCCGGGCCGCTCCGCGCAGGCGCCGCCGCCGCCGCTTCCGGCAGCGCTGCCCGGGATGGCGGAGCCGGGGGCTGGGGCGGCGGAGCCCGGGCAGGGATGCACGGAGGAGCCGGAGGAGCCCGGGGATGGACGCACGGAGGAGCCGGAGGAGCCCAGGGATGGACGCACGGAGGGGCCGAGGGGCAGAAGGACGGCGGAGCGGCTGCGGGAGCCGGGCGCGCTCTGGCTGGCGGCCGCGCTGCCGCTGCTCCTGGTCCCGCTGCCCTGCGCAGGTGGGTCCGGGAGCGCTCAGGGAGCGGAGCGGAGCGGGGCTCCCTCCCCGGGAGAGCGGGGAGCGGGCCCGCTGCGCTCCCGGAGCTCCGCGGGGATGCGGGCTGGCATAACGGTGTCGGTGAGGATGTGCTGTGGTGTTTGCAGGGCTGCCGTGGAATCACAGCGGGGTTTGGGCTGGAGGAACCCCAAATCCCACCCAGTGCCACCCCTGCCATGGGGACACCTCCCACTGTGCCAGGCTGCTCCAGCCCCAGTGTCCAACCTGGCCTTGGGCACTGCCAGGGATCCAGGGGAATCTGGGAATTCCATCCCAGCCCTGCCCACCCTGCCAGGGAACAATTCCCAATTCCCAATCTCCCAGCCAGCCCTGCTTTCTGGCAGTGGGAGCCATTCCCTGGGTCTGTCCCCCGTGTCCCTGTGGATTGTCCCTCTCCCCCAGCCCGTCCCACCCATTCCCGGTGAATTGCAGCGGCTGCAGCCGCGGCGTGGGAAAAACAGCTTTGGATTCCCGTTCTTTGGCTTGGAAGTCACAGTCTGGCAGAGTCTAAAGGATAAATGACGACATGATAGGTAGAATGGCAGGATGGGGGTTTTGGCTCGCAGGGCACGAGCTTGTGCCTTATCTTTTTTCCTTACACAGCAAAAAGCAACTATTGCCCAAAATCTGTTACTGGAAGAGGAAGGGTTGTGGAGCATCACAAGGGAGGGCAGAGAGACTGTTTATACAGGCAGGGAGTGACAGCACCAGGGACAATGGTTTTACACTGCCAGAGGGCAGGGCTGGCTGGGATATTGGGAATTAGGAATTGTTCCCTGGCAGGCTCGGAGTGGCTGAGATGGAATTCCCAGAGCAGCTGGGGCCGCCCATGGATCCCTGGCAGTGCCCAGGGCCAGGCTGGACACTGGGGCTGGAGCAGCCTGGGACTGGGTGGGCTCTGAGATCCCAACCAGTGGGTGATCCTAACTCTGGAATTCCAATAGCTCTGCTTCAGTGGCCTCTCCTTTTCCCTGTGCTGCTGCTCCAGGGTAAAGCTCTGGCTCTGGGTTTTCTTTGCATATCAAAGTCGTTCAGAGCTTTTTCTGGTGTCACATGTAAGGGGCCTCCTCTTCCTCCTTCTACTGAAATATTGGCTGAAATTTTCCACTGGCTTCTGCACCCAGGGATGTCGTAAGCATCGAGCATCATATGCTCTTCGTGGGATTTCCCCCAACAGCAGGGTTTGCTGTGTTGCCATTTCTTGCTTTCTTCTGTTGCTGAATAGATTTTATTACATAATCATTATTATTTTCAACCATTGTTTACTGATAACATTGCTGAACATCTCCCGAGTGAAGCAGTAATTTTTCTGTATTAGAACAGGTTGGGTTGGTTTAATTTATTGGAATTTGGTAGGGGAAGGAAATAGGCAGATGTGCTAAAAGCATTTCTGGTTTTTAATCTTTTCTTTCTGCAGAAACCTAATGCCTTATAATGGTTTCTCAGAACCAAAGTATCATCATGCTCAAGTGGACAAACAGGAATTAGTTTTAAATGTTTGGCTTTTAATCATTAATAAAATAAGCCAGGAAGAAGTGTTGTTTTTTAGGTTTTTCTTTGCATATCAAATTACTACATAAATCACAAAGTTTCTCTGCTGATTAAACGTCGCTGAGTTTGCTCCTTCCTTCCTGCATAGCTGTTCATTGGGAAATGGATGATTTGTGGAATTAATTTAGGGAGGCAAGCACAAAACTCATTGGAAATAGGGAAATATGTGAAAGGGTGGATGGCTGAATCACCTATTCCTGTGTGTAGGGTGGAACATCCAGAAGTATCCTGAGAAACTGCATCAGTATTCCAGGAAACAAGTGCAGTGATATTGAGCAGGAGAATGTGCAGGGCAAAGACAGGAGGGTTAAAATATCAGACCTGCAAAAAAAAAAAAAAAAAAAAAAAAATTCTACACATAAATTACATTACATTGGTTTGTTTGGTGTTTTTAGAAACCCCAAAAGTATCAGGGCACAGCAGTGCTAATTAGAAGGAAAAGATTAGGTCATGTCTCATATAAATTAGGCCTCCATTAAGTAACCTCATCCAGTTCATTGTGATTTTTTGTTTCACTGCTTCAAGCAAGTTGAACCGTTTGGAAGGGATACAGAAGAGAACAATAAAATTCCCTCAGGAAGCTGGAAATTTGGCTTAAAAGGAAAACTTCAAGAATTGCTGCTGCCATTCAGCTTTCTCTTGGTGGGGAGTTGTGTTGAAAATAACCTTCCTGGGGTATTTCCCAGCTGTACAAAACACTGGCCTGGCTTAAAACACAGACTGGGTTAAAACACAGAAAATCTTAAAGATCTTTAAAAATCAGAGATTTTAGATCTCTGCTCAGAGCACGGATCTGGACAGGATCTTCTTCCTGCTTCCACTCCTCCTTTTTCCCATCTGACCCGCTGAGGTCTAACCAGGAGTACTGGAAAGCCTCATGCTCTATCAATTAAGGATTTGAAAAGACAGGAAAGATACACTAAATATTTAAATTTCTACCCAAATCAAACACAAATACTCTAATAATTGGAATTTATTCGTGTTTTTATCAGTTGGAGTCTGTGGGGCCCTTGTTGTCACAAGGGTTTTGGCTGAATTGTAGCCATCTGTTGGATAAATATCTGGGAAAAAAAAATCTGGTTTTTCCTTTGTTTTCTTATTTTCCAAGCAAACATCCTTTGGCATTCTCTGGGTTTGTCTTACTCTGTCAGAAGCGCAGCAAATCCCTGCCTCGTGGGAATAAATTCCCTAGCGGGAGCCACAAGGTTTAAGTGAATTATTTGGCTCGCGTGTTTTATTAATTTATTTTATTTTAATTTTATTTTAATTTTTATTTTCATTATTTTTCTATTCTGTTTTATATTTTAATTTTATATTTATTTTAATTTTTTATTTTATTAATTTTATTTTCTTTTAATTCTATTTTAATTTTTATTTTAATAATTATACTATTTTATTTATTTCAGATTTTACTTTATTGTAATATTTTGTCTTAATTATATCCTAGCATTTTATTTGCATTTTATTATAGTATTTTAACATTTTATTTGAATTTTATCCTGATATTTTATTTGCATTTTATTATAGTACTTTAACATTTTATTTGAATTTTATCCTGATATTTTATTTGCTTTTTATTGTAAAACTTTAACATTTAATTTTAATTTTATCTTCATATTTCCTTTTCTTTTTATTATAATATTTTATCTTAATTATATACTAATATTTTATTTGCTTTTTATTATATTTTTTCACATTTTATTTTAATTTTATCATAATATTTTATTTTATTGTAATATTTTATCTTCATTTTATCCTAATATTTTACTTGCTTTTTATTATACTTTCCTTTCACATTCTATTTTAATTTTATCATAATATTTTTATTGTAATATTTTATCTCCATTTTATCCTAATATTTTATTTTTATTGTAATAATTTATTTTATTTTAATTTTATCTTAATATTTTATTTGCATTTTATCATAATACTTTATTTTATCTTAATTTTATCCTAATATTTGATTTGCTTTTTACTGTAATACTTTAACATTTTATTTTCATTTTATCTTAATATTTTCTTTTTATTGTAATAATTTATTTTATTTTCATTTTATCTTAGTATTTTGTTTGCTTTTTATCATAATACTTTATTTTATTTTAATTTTATCATAATATTTGATTTGCTTTTTACTGTAATACTTTAACATTTTATTTTAATTTTATCTTAGTATTTTATTTGCTTTTTATCATAATACTTTATTTTATTTTAATTTTATCTTAATATTTTCTTTTTATTGTAATATTTTATTTTCATTTCCTCCTAATATTTTCTTTGCCTTTTATCATTATACTTCATTTATTTTATTTTTTATTTTAATTTTATGCTATTTTTTTATTATTTTTGTTGTAATACTATAACATTTTATTTCAATTTTATCCTGATATTTTCTTTGCCTTTTATCGTTATACTTCATTTATTTTATTTTTTATTTTAATTTTATGCTATTTTTTATTATTTTTGTTGTAATACTATAACATTTTATTTCAATTTTATCCTGATATTTTCTTTGCCTTTTATCGTTATACTTCATTTATTTTATTTTTTTATTTTTATTTTATCATAATTTTTTTTTGTGTCATTGTTGTAATACTTTAAAATTTTATTTCAATTTTATCCTGATATTTTCTTTGCCTTTTATCGTTATACTTCATTTATTTTATTTTTTTATTTTTATTTTATCCTAAATTTTTTTATTATTTTTGTTGTAATACTATAACACTTTATTTCAATTTTACCCTGATATTTTCTTTGCCTTTTATCATTATACTTCATTTATTTTATTTCTTAATTTTTATTTTATCCTATTTTTTTGTTGTTGTTGTAATACTATAACATTTTATTTCGATTTTACCCTGATATTTTATCATTATTCATCACAACACTTCATTTTTTCCTTTCCTCCCGGTATGTTTTTTCTCCTTACAGTACGAGTGGCCGTTCACCGTAAGTTCTCTCCCCTTTCCCGTTCTGTCTCCGCAGGCCAGAGCCGCCTGCCCAGCCCGGCGCGGCTGCGCGTGCACGCCGTCAACACCAACTTCTCCCTGAGCTGGGAGCACCGCGGGGGCAGCGCCCGCGGCGTCACCTTCTCGGCCCAGCTCCAGTGGTGAGTGTCCCTGAGTGTCCCTGGCCACCGCCCCGGGCACACCGGGACCCCTCCGGCTGCCTCCAGACCTGCCATGGGCTCACAGCACCCCTGCCTCCCACTCTGGCCTCTGACAAGCTGTATCAGCAGCCACAAGGCTTTCAGTAATGGGATATTTCAGCTAACAAACTAGAATTTTGGGGTGTTTAGAATGTAGTTCAGGGGGTCAAGATGGAGGGATTTGGGCGTGTGTGACCAGGGATTTGGGCGTGTGTGACCAGGGATTTGGGCGTGTGTGACCAGGGATTTGGGCGTGTGTGACCTTCTTCTCCTTCATCTTGTCCTTGGCGTGATGGTGACACTCTCCTATTGCTTTAGGATGGGGACACACTGTCCAACGTAGATGATGGGAATTTGTAATAAATGGTAAACACACACACACGCACACACACACACACACACATGTAGTTTTGAGTATATAAGGTGGGAGCCACCCAAGGCTCAGGGCAGATGGCCACGGGCTCCTTGCTAGGCAGAGCTGGGCAGGTCAGAGAGAGAATGTTTAGATAAGAAGAAATAAAAAGCCTTGAAAACACAATCAGAACCATTCCAGGCTCCTCCTTTGGCTGAGTGGGCTTAGGGAGCAAAGATTCTGCACGATCTCGGGGTCACCCTGACCCTTAGGAACCCCGAGAGAAATAAAGACACTGAACCACCAGCAGGGCTCTGGCAGAAGATTTCTTGGAACACTCAGAAGTGGAATTTATGTTTATTTTGTCTCTGCTTTGTTTGGTTTCTCTAGCTGTGGCCACACACAAGGGATTTGAGGGAATTTTCAGTGTAATTTTCAAGTAATTTCTCAGTGTTCATTAACTCACCTTTCTCAGCTGCAAGTTTAATGCCCAGATGAAACAATTTAAGGTTTATTCTTAAAGATTTCCTTGGTTTCCTTCAGTTTTTCCATACCCCCATTCTTTTGCACACATTAGCACAGACATTCTGTGGCACTTTTCCTGACAAGTAAATATTGAAAAACATTGCTGAGACAAAATTACTGAAATTCTGAGCAACCTGGGATTGTGAAAGGTTTCCTGTTTGTGGCAGGGGTGGAACAGGATGGGCTTTAAGGTGTCTCCCAACCCAAACCACTCTGGGATTGGGATTTTAAAAAACCCAGTTCCTATTTTCCAATACATAGATAAGAACAGCTGCTTTGAAAATAGATTTATTTCTTAAAATGTCAGACTGGTCTGAAAGACAAGGTAGGAATTGAGGGTAAACAATTGCTGCTTTAGGTCTGTGCCTCCTTTTTTTGACCAGGACATTTTAAATGTCTCTATAAATCTCTTCCTTTACTGAGGTGTGGATGTGTGTTGATTTAAAAAGAGCTGCTGAAAACCTGATTATTGCTGAGCTCCACTTTTCACCTCTGTGTTTTTGTTTTCCCTTAATTTCCATTCCTGGCTCATGTTATAATTAGTGGAGTTCTGCTGGTTTTATGCTCTTTTAACTTTTGTCAGGACCTTAAAATTTCTTCCCATGAATTATAAAACCTTTGCCAGGCTAGGAAATATAATAATCCTGAGGATGTAATTCTGTGTTCTGGCAGTTGTAGGATAATTTACAGGAGATAACACTGATTGCACTGATGATAAAGCAGCATGAAAAAGGGTGATGTTTATTAAAGTTAAGAAGAAAATAAGAATAATTTCAGTGGTTGTGGGTTGGATTTTTCCCAGACTATTTTATCCTGGAGGTGTGTTATAAATAAGTATGTCATTATTGTATTTTGCTATTATTGGCTTTTGTAAATTACTCTGATATAGTACAGTTGGTAATCTCTTTTTAACTGCTTTTGATATAGTATAATTTGTCAGCTTTTTATAGTTAATACTCTAATCCCTGTGTGGATTGTATATCTTAGCGTGATAAATATATATTATAGTTTAGGTTTTTGCAAAATATTATGCACTGTGTATTATAACATTAACTTTTGCAGAAGTAATTATAGTTGTGAAATAATGATGATGATGAATAGAACAACTTATTAATATGTATTAATGTATTAATATTAATAAAATTAAAAATTAAATTAAAACAAACATTAAATTAATAAAATAATAGTAATTGTAGTCCTGAAATAATAACTAATGCCTTTATTTTTGTAAGTAACTGATAATAGTGAAATATCTATTCAAATAGTAAAATATCTACTCAATATCTATTCAATAGCGAAATAGCTAATATTGATTGAAATTACTTGTAAAAATGGCTGGAATGTCTGTATGATAAGAAAACATGGAAAAAAACCAGACAAATAGCACCAAAGAAAAATTTGCCACTGCCCCTTGGGCTGTCAGTAACTGTCAAACCACAGAGCAGGGGCCCTCATGAGGAAATAAGATACAAAACTCTCAAAATCCCATCTGTGAGGAAGTAAAATACAAAACTCTCAAAATCCCACCTGCATTGTGCTCTAAGAAGATGAGGCCAGGGACAAACTAAGATAAAGAATTCCTGGAGCATGTGAACTCAAGGGAACATTGAATATAAATTAATATAAAATATAAATAATATAAATATATTATTTTTATAAAATAATATAAAATAATATAAATATAAAATGCCTGGAGCATGTAAACTCAAGGGAACATTGAATATAAATTAATATAAAATATAAATAATATAAATATGTTATTTATATATAATAATATAAATATAAAATGCCTGGAGCATGTAAACTCAAAGGAAGATTGAATATAAATTAATATAAAATATAATAATATAAATATATTATTTATATAAAAGAATATAAATATAAAATGCCTGGAGCATGTAAACTGAAGGACACATTGAATATGTATAAGCTTCATGAATATGCATCAGCAATGCAGTGAGAGAGCAGCTGAGAGTGGTTACAGTGAAGGTGTGCTCACAGTGAAGGTTGCCAGGCACCCCAGCACTGGGCACTGTCCCTTCTATCCCCTATTAAACTTCTGCACGCTGGGGTGTTGTTTGTCCTGGGGCTGTTGTTTATCCTGGGGTGTTGTTTAATCTAGGCTGTTTGTCCTGGGGCTGTTATTTGTCCTGGGGTGTTGTTTAATCTATCTTGTTTGTCCTGTGGGTGTTGTTTATCTCCGGGTGTTATTTATCCTGGGGTGTTATTTGTCCCGGGGTGTTGTTTATCCTGGGATTGTTGTTTGTCCTGCGGGTGTTGTTTGTCCTGGGGGTTGTTTATTCCAGGGTGTTTGTCCTGGGGGTGTTGTTTATTCTGGGCTGTTTATCTCCGGGTGTTATTTATCCTGGGGTGTTGTTTGTCCCAGGGTGTTGTTTATCCAGGGTTGTTGTTTGTCCTGGGGGTGTTGTTTATTCCAGGGTGTTTGTCCTGGGGGTGTTTATTCTGGGGTGTTATTTGTCCCGGGGTGTTGTTTATCCAGGGTTGTTGTTTGTCCTGGGGGTGTTGTTTAATCTAGGTCGTTTATCCCGGGGCCGTGGTTTATCCCGGGGCCGTGGTTTATCCGGGGCCGTGGTTTATCCGGGGCCGTGGTTTATCCCGGGCCGTGGTTTATCCCGGGCCGTGGTTTATCCCGGGGATGTCGTTTATCCCGGGGATGTCGTTTATCCCGGGGATGTCGTTTATCCCGGGGATGTTGTTTATCCCGGGCCGTTGTTTATCCTGGGCCGTCTCTCCCGGCTGTTCTCTGTCCCGCAGGCCGGAGCTGAAGGACACGGGCTGGCAGGAGCTGCCGGGGTGCCAGGCCGTGGCTGGCACAGGCTGTGACATCTCCTCGGCCATCTCCGAGTACTACGATCCCCACTACGTGCGCGTGAGGGCCCAGGCAGGGCCCCTGCTGTCCCCCTGGTCCGAGGTCCTGGAGATGGTGCCCGAATACGTCGGTACGAGCCCGGGGGGCTGGGGACACTTTGCTTCCTTCAGCACCTCAGGGGAGGGTTCTGCTCCCCTGCCCTGCTCAGGTGGGACCACACCTGCAGAGCCTCCAGCCCTGAGATCCAGCAGCAGGAGCACCTGGAGCTGCTGGAGAGAGCCCGGAGGACCCCCGGGGCTGGAGCCAGGCTGGGAGAGCTGGGAATGTTCAACCTGGAGAGGAGAAGTTCCAGAGAGAGCTCAGAGCCCTGCCAGGGCCTGGAGGGGCTCCAGGAGAGCTGCAGAGGGACTGGGGACAAGGATGGAGGGACAGGAGCCAGGGAATGGCTCCCACTGCCAGAGGGCAGGGCTGGATGGGAGATTGGGAATTGGGAATTGTTCCCTGGCAGGGTGGGCAGGGCTGGGATGGAATTCCCAGAGAATCCCCTGGGTCCCTGGCAGTACCCAAGCCAGGTTGGAGCAGCCTGGGACAGTGGGAGGTGTCCCTGCCATGGCAGGGGTGGGGTGGGATGAGATTTAAGCTCCTTCCCAACCCAAAGCAGTCTAGAATGAGGGAGTGTGGAAAAGCCACGTGTGGTTTCCACTGCTGGTAACAGCAGAATGGAGAATTTCCCAAGAGGGACACAAGACCAGGCATCTGCAGGTCATGGCATGCAGTTCTGTCTTTTCTGGAAAGGGAAAACTATTCCAAGTCGTGCTGGTTTCCTGACTGAATTTCCTGTCACTCTGTATTTTCCCAGATTACTTATTGGAAAAATCCTTTTTGACAATAGATTTTTGTAGAATCCCAGACTGGTCTGGATTGGGAGGGACCTTAAAGCCCATCCCATCAGGCAGGAACACCTTCCATAGGCCAGGTTGTTCCAAGAACCTTGTTTTTGGGATGTTTGTGGCTTTTCAGCAGTTCCAGTGGTACTGAAGCCCTCCTTTGATGTTGCATTTATTGAACTGAGCTAAGTCTCTTTCCTTGCAGGTTTTAGACTAATTTATACTGATTTTTTTGGAAAACATTTGCTGGTAATATATAATTTTAACTGTTTTTAGAACCAGGTGATGGTAGTTGGTTGTTAGGTTAAATTTCTTTTAGAAACTGCCTGATTCATGAGAACTTAAGATCCTGTGTGTGATTATTCAAAAGAATTAAAAATAAGAAACCATACGGCAGGTATTTCAGGTTTGTTATTGTATAATGCTTTTGGGGTGTATTTTCTCCAAGTAGACATGTTTAACTTATTTTTTCTTTCCATATTTGCAGCTCAGATTGGTCCACCAGGACTGGAATTGCAGTCCACAAATGGAGTCATAAAAGTTATGGTTTCTCCTCCAGAAGCAAATCAGAGGAAAAAAATGTGGATCGATGATCTGAGTTTTAAATATAACCTAGTCTTCTGGGAAAACTCATCACATGCTCAGGTATGAGCACTTCTTTTTTTGTTACTTACATTACCAGAAGTGTCAGAGATGGACTTTAATTCATGCTCTGAAATGGAATTGTTTGGTTCTGTCACTGTGTAACTGCTCCTGTGAGGTTTGAAAGTTGGGGGAGGTGGTTTTTTCTTGGTGGAATGATTTTGTTCTTACCATACGATTGTTTTATTTGGATTTCCCCGATCCAGGGACTTTTTTGAGGTGTTGCCATTGTGAACTGGTTTCCAAGGCAGCATGTGTGTCCTGCAGAGCACCCAGAGCTCTCCTGTGAAGAGCAGGGGAGAAACTCTTCCTTTTTTATCGTTTTTAGGGAAGTGAGAGTCATCTAAGTTAGGGCAGGGGTCAGAGGGCAATCTGTGTTCTTTTGGGAGATCAGATCAAAATCATCACTTCAGAAAGGACCTTGAAGGGCTGGAGTGTGTCAGGGCTGGGAAGGGGCTGGAGAGTTCCTGAGGGAGCTGGGAAGGGGCTGGAGAGTTCCTGAGGGAGCTGGGAAGGGACTGGAGAGTTCCTGAGGGAGCTGGGAAGGGGCTGGAGAGTTCCTGAGGGAGCTGGGAAGGGGCTGGAGAGTTCCTGAGGGAGCTGGGAAGGGAATGGAGAGTTCCTGAGGGAGCTGGGAAGGGGCTGAAGAGTTCCTGAGGGAGCTGGGAAGGGGCTGGAGAGTTCCTGAGGGAGCTGGGAAGGGGCTGGAGAGTTCCTGAGGGAGCTGGGAAGGGGCTGGAGAGTTCCTGAGGGAGCTGGGAAGGGAATGGAGAGTTCCTGAGGGAGCTGGGAAGGGGCTGGAGAGTTCCTGAGGGAGCTGGGAAGGGGCTGGAGAGTTCCTGAGGGAGCTGGGAAGGGAATGGAGAGTTCCTGAGGGAGCTGGGAAGGGGCTGGAGAGTTCCTGAGGAGCTGGGAAGGGGCTGGAGAGTTCCTGAGGGAGCTGGGAAGGGGCTGAGCCTGGAGCAAAGGAGGCTCAGGGGGACCTTGTGGCTCTCACAGCTCCTGCCAGGAGGGGACACAGAGGGAAACACAGGAATGAGGAAAGGACAAGAGGGAATGGCCTCAAGGTGCACCAGGGGAGGATCCGATTAGAGACAGAATTAAATTTCCCTCAAAGAGTGGTCAGGCCATGGGATGAGCTGCCCAGGGAGGTTTGGAGTCACTGGAATTGTCCCAGAGGAGTCTGGATGTGGCCTTGGGGACAGGGTTGGGGTGATACTGGGGTGGCACTGGGTGGTCCTGGAGGGCTCTTCCCACCTCTGGGATTTTGGGATTATACACTGAAGGAGCACAAGGCCCACAATTGTGTATGGTCAGTCACCACCAAGTCTGGGAGACCAAAAGCAGAGGACAGAGGAGTGTTTGGGTGATGGAGGGATGGGAATGTCTTGCTCCATTCTGGAATGTCAGTGGGGTCAATTCCTGGGCACGCCCAATCCCTCCCCGCTTCCCTGGCAAAGGAGCCCAAAATGCTCCTGCCTGTCAGTCACTGGCTAAGCTGCAAACTTCCCTGTTGGGTTTCTCCAGCTCAAACTCTCCTGCTTTCTCTGTTTTACCTTTTTAGGTGAGGTATGATACAAATGGGCTGAAACCCTGCAAAGTGATAATTAAAGATGGTCCTGGGGAAGCACAGTTCCCCTCACAGCTCTTTGTGCTTGTTTCTTCCAGCTGCAGAGTAAAACCATTTTCCCTGTTGACACCGTTGATGACCTTGCCCCAAACAGCACCTATTGCTTCAAGGTCCAAGCAAATCTTCCCAGTGATGGAAAGCAGGGCTTCTTCAGCCCCGTCAGCTGTGTGAAAACCAGCCAGAAAGGTACCCAGGAAATCAGCTCATCCGCCAGTGATGACTTCTCTTAAACTGCCACACTGTCAGTTGCTCTGAAGCAACACAAGTAGGCAGAAGGGCCAAATTCCTCCTCACTTTGGTATTAAAAAAAAAATCATATAAATATATATATACATGGGAGATATGTATATATATTTATATATATGTATGTGTATATATGTGTATATATATATGTGTATATATGTATATATGTGTTATATGCATTTACCCTTCTCAATCAACATAAAATATGCCAAGGGTAGAGTTTTAATAATACAGAAATGTTTTTGCCATGAGGTGAATTTTGGCACTGATTTGGAACAAAAGCTTATTTGTGTGCCTTGGAAAACTCTTATTTTTCAATCAGTGGCTGAATCGGGAGGTAAAAAAACCCAAAAGCCTCTGGGATACTTGGCACTCAATGAATGCACAGAAAGTTGAGCTGAGCTTAAAAAAAATGCTGGTTTTATATAATCCTTGGTGAATTGATTTTTACAGCTGGTGAAGAAAGCCTTTGAGGGGGCAAGTTTTCCACCTTATAATGTAAAATTAAGTTCTTTTTTATGCTGTGCTGTTGCTTTTAAATGCTTACTTTAGGAAAAAATAACTTCAGAAAGGCAAATATTAGATTGGACAGGGTTGGTAAATCATAATTAGTTGATGGTACATCAAATTGTAAGTAACTGATGGTAAATGAAAATTTCTTTATACACAAAATACACTAATTAATACACATCTGTGTCTTTAATAATATTAAAAGAATACACGTGTATTTTTAAAATATTAATACATGTGTATCTTAATAAAATATTGCAATAATTGATACATGCAAGTTTTAATTATTTTACCAAAATATTAAGTAATTGTTGCTTTCATATTTTATTAAAACAAAAAATCTAAATGTACAATAAATACAGACGTGTAGTTTTTACATTTTTCTCCTCATGTTATTCCCAAACCAGTTTATTTCTGCTCCTCTCAATATTTGTGTATTTTAATTTTTTTCTGAATTGATTTTTAGCTGATTTTTTAATCAAGGGCTTGATGAGATGCTTTACATATCACAGCCTGTGACTTACAATCTGTATAATGAATAATCTTTATGTTTTCATTATTGACATGAGAAATATCCATTCCCTGTCCATAACATGAAGTTTTTTGGTAACTTTGGGCTTCCTTCTCCCCCTGAGCAGTGAACGACCTCCTGTGTGCAACCAACGTGACTGTCCTGGCTTTGAACATGAAATTCCACCTGTTTTGGCATGCCCAGAAAAACCAGGGTGTGAACTACAACGTGCAGTACCTGCTGTGAGTTCAGCCATTCCCACCCCTGCCATCTGAAATGCCCTTTGTTGTGTTCTGCAAGTGTTTCCTAGAGCTGAAAATGAAATATCTGCTGGCTTCCCCTGCTAACTGGGACGTGAATAGCTTAAGAATTCCATGTGACACCTGAGCCTGGAATTTCAGGGGACTGGGCCGCTTTTGGGGGTGTTAAACTCCTGATGGAAGGGACTCCTAAATGCTGAGGGACATTTTTAAAGCTGGGAAACTTGAATTGCTTAGTGGCTTTTTGACTGTGAAGAAATGAGATGAGTAAAAGTGAGCAAAAATACAGGTGTTGGAGGTTTCAGTTGTCAGCAGCTTGGATCTGTTCTGGGCAGACCCAAATACGGGAGAAAATACAAGGTAGCACATAGTGTCACCTTAAAAGAAATGTGTCATATTAAAAGAAATGTTGTGTCACATAAAAGAAATGTTGTGTCACTTTAAGAGAAATCTTGTGTCACATAAACCCATCAAGTCCTATGAAAGCCCCCTCCTGTCATGTGAAATAACCCTTGTATCACATCAAACCCCATCGCATCACACACTAAAACACTGTATCACATAAAGAAAACCGGACAAAAATCATATTGCATCAAAAAACAAGGAATGCCATAAAACCCCCATCATGTCCCATAAAAACTCATCGAATCACATCCATAAAATCCCATTAAGAAGCAGCTCTATAAACCTGTATCTCAATCTCCAGCTGTTGCATAAATACTGTGGCCAGCACCTAACAGAAGAGGAGGGATCCCCTGGCATTCCTTGGGAATTCTTTGGCATGACAGAAAAACAATGGACTGCACTGAGCTACGTGAGAACTTCTCATTTGGATTGTCAGAACCTGCACACCCCACATTTCATTTCTCTGCTGAGGCTTGGTTAAAGCCCTGATTTGTATTTACTGGCCCTTTTATCTTCATTGTTCCACTCAGAAATGTCTCATATTAACATGCTGGGGTTGTTTTTTTTTTAATTACTAGAGGCCTTTTTGCCCAAAACTGAGCCAAGTGCAGCACAAACAAATACGATTTTCTTGAGAGTTGAGGGAGCTGACATGAAAACTCTTGAATTCTCTCTTGCAGTAGCTTCTGGAAGAAGTTCAATGAGGATTACTCAGACAAGTGGCTCAGTGTCCCCAGCTGTGAGAACATCACCAGCACCTGGTGCAACTTCTCCTCCATCAACACCACTGGATTTTATTACCTGCGGGTGCAGGCCAGGGAGGGGCACAACAAATCCTGCTTCTCCAGGGAAGTCAAAGTGGATCCTCTGCAAACAAGTAAGGAAATGGTTTCCTGAAATGCTCATTGCTCAGCAAACTTGTGCCAAATGCCTTCATGAGCTGACAGGAGTCTGGAGAGGGGATTTCACAAGAACAGAGTGAAATTAATTGAAGTGTCTCTCAGGACAAAACTATGAAATTATACTTCTAACTGTATGTTTCTTCAAAGTTATCATGGATTTCATTGACAGTCTTTGAGGCAATTTTTTTTAGTGGGATTTTAATTATTTATTTTATTGTTTTCAGATGAAATTGGGCCTCCTGGTGTAAGGCTGGACCTCAGTGACACTTTGCTCCACATCATTATTTCTCCTCCAGGAGGAGCTGAGGAGAAATTCATGAGGGAACATTACCAGTTGTCCTACAGAATCTTGTACTGGAAGAATTCCTCAGATATGGAGGTGTGAGCTAATTACATACAATATAAAATTGATTCTGACTTAAATCCTGAGCTTCTGTTCTCCCTGAGGAGCTCCTCTCCAAAAGTGGCACATTTGTGGTATATCAGTCTTTAAAAAGTCAGTTTATTGGGTTTTTTAATGAAAGATCACTGTGATTTTTATCTCCCAGTGATGACGTAAAATCTCCATTTCTATGGATGTGGCTGTGTGCAATGTGATGGAAAAAGCTCCTCAAACACTGAAGTCCTGCATCCTTTTAGTTCACATTTTAATGGCTCTTTCCATGTTTTTTAAATACTTCTTAGGGTAAAATATTTCACAGTAATTGGTAAGAGGGGAGCAGAAGAGAGGGAAACAAACTGCGGCAGGAAGGAATTTCCTGGAAACTTGGAATTGTGACATTTCAGAATGGGGGAAGCACTTGGTTCTTGCCCAGGAAGTGTTTGCTGAGTTTTGCTTAGGAGCTAAGGGGGTGGTTTATTTATTTTATTGAATCTGGGTGCCCAGGGAGGTGGTGGAGTTCCTGGAAATGTTCCAGAGGCATCTGGATGTGGGGCTGGATGAGCCCTGCAGATTCTGGGGTTGCAGCAATGTCTGACATTTCACAGAATCACTTCTCCATCAGAGGCCGCAGCTCTCACTCACCTGTTTGAGATTCCTGCGCTGCCCATGGGATCTGATCCCTCCTTTTTCCCTTTTTTTGCTTTTGCCAGGAGGAGGTGAAGCAGAAGGAGGTGAAGCAGACCATAGCCACAGTGTCTGATGTGTCCCCCTCCACCCTGTACTGTGTCAAAGTCCAGGCCATCTCTGAGCCCTACAACAAAAGAAGTGCCTACAGCCAGCAGGAATGCATCCACACCCCTGCAGGTGGGCACAGCCTGGCAGCAACTCCCCCTCTGCAGCTGGAATTGTTCCCCCTTCACTGGGAGCTCAGAACTCCTGCCAGCACTGGGAGCAGCTGGCTGGGCAGAGAGCTTCACTTCCCAGCCCTTCATCTTGGGAGGGAGCAAGGAATCACAAAATTACACGTTAGCAGGGTGTTTTACCCTTGGAACTTAGTCCTTCTGGGAATGAATCTCCTGTGCCAAAGAGTGAGGAGATAAATCACATTTGTTAGGGCTGGAAGCTCATCTTGGTGCCAAGGGAGAGTGGGGGGATTGCACTCACTCAGAAAAGAAGATCAAACCAGGGTGAAGATAATTAGCCACATAAAATTCTGTGAACACTGTGAAAATTTCTGACTCTTCAATCTGCCTTAAAGCCAAGAAAATATAATAACAGCAATGCCTGGCTCACATTCAGGATTCATTTATATTGTGGTCCTCACTGCTGTGTCTTATCAAACCTAAAAACAACCAAATGCTACTTTTTACCTGAATGGGGTAAAGATAAATATTTAAATCTATTTACCTAGGTATTACTCTTACCCTTATCCTGCTATTTCAATGAATATCTTTAAATCCAAGCAGTACCTTCAAGTCAGACCATGCTCTGTCTTTCCCAGGTTCTTATACCCCAGAGTGAAAATCTTCCATTCTTTGATCATAAAATAAGACCTGATTATGTTCTTTGTATTCCTTAGAAATGGGTTTCTGGTGCCTGTTAATTTTGGTATCAGCAAACTCCTTTCAGTTTGTTGAGATAATCAGGAAATCATGGAATGGTTTGGCTGGGAAGGACCTTGAGGATCATTTCATCCCACCCCTGCCATGGCAGGGACACCTGCCACTGTGCCAGGCTGCTCCAGCCCCAGTGTCCAACCTGGCCTTGGGCACTGCCAGGGATCCAGGGGAATCTGGGAATTCCATGCCAGCCCTGCCCACCCTGCCAGGGAACAATTCCCAATTCCCAATCTCCCATCCATCCCTGCCCTCTGGCAGTGAGAGCCATTCCCTGGCTCCTGTCCCTCCATCCTTGTCCCCAGTCCCTCTGCAGCTCTCCTGGAGCCCCTCCAGGCCCTGGCAGGGCTCTGAGCTCTCCCTGGAGCTTCTCCTCTCCAGGGGAGCCCCCCCAGCTGCTGGTGTGGGGGTGATGGAGAGACTGGAGCATCTTGGAGGTCTCTTCCCACCTTGGTGATTCTCTGTCCTTGTATTGGGAGATATTTTGTGGCTTCTTTAAGCAAAATTGTCTCAGACACTGGCACAGCATCACTTTTCCCTGGTGCCCATAGCTGTGGAAATGTTGTAGAACATTTCCCTGATGTGGAAAGGTTGAATTATTTGATAAATTCTGCAGCACATTTGGAGCTGTGCTTTAATTTTTCCTGGTTCTGAATACCTCGACTGAATGGTTTTTATTCCCAATTTTAGGTACATCTTTGCCTCTGATCATTTTCGGGATTTTCATGGGTGCCCTGCTGTTTGTCCTGCTGGTGGTCACTCCTCTTGTTTTATTGCTCTACCAAGCCTACAACAAAATCAAATATGTGTTCTTCCCCTCCTGCCAGCCCCCCATGAACATCGAGGTGAGCTCTGACTTCCCAGTCATCACACAGCTTCTTTGTAGGAAAATGAACTTTAAATATCATGGAAAAAAGATGTTTATCTGTTATGGGTCAGTCAGGGTTCATTTTAGAGGTTTTATCAGTGGTCTCCAGAGCTTTGTCAGTCTCAGCTTGGCACAGGTGCTGCTTAGCAGGGATCCTTTTCTGGAATGGAAGGACAACACTCAAGTGTGTCTTGAAACCTCTATTCCTGGATTTCCTTTTCATTCTTGTGTGTCCTCCTCAGGCTCTAACCCATGAAATGTTACAATTCTCTGGTGATGACAGCTGAGAGCAGGAAGAGAGCCGAGATAAAATGTTGGAGTCACCCTTTAGTGTTGGATTCTGTGAATGCAGCTGGGAGGTGTCCCAAGGACAGGGACAGGAGGAGAGGGAACGGCCTCAGGCTGGGCCAGGGCAGGCTCAGCTGGGACAGCAGCAGCAATTTCCCCATGGAAAGGGTGCTCAGGCCCTGGCAGGGGCTGCCCAGGGAGCTTTGCAGTGCCCATCCCTGCAGGTGTCCCCTGGAGGTGGCACTGAGTGCTCTGGGCTGGGGACAAGGTGGGCATGGGGCCCAGCTGGGACTCCCTGGGCTGGGAGGGCTTTGCCAGCCCCAGGGATTTGGGGATTGTGTGAACTAAACTTCATCCTAAATCTGAGTTGGTGTCCTTAGGGAAACAAGTGGTGTGTTGGGGTAGGAAACAACACATTGCTGCTCAGCATGAGCATGGAGCCCCAGACTGGTTGGGCTGGAGGGACCTCAAATCCCACCCAGTGCCACCCCTGCCATGGGGACACCTCCCACTGTCCCAGGCTGCTCCAGCCCCAGTGTTCAACCTGGCCTTGGGCACTGCCAGGGATCCAGGGGCAGCCACAGCTGCTCTGGGCACCTGTGCCAGGGCCTGCCCACCTTCACGGTAAAGAATCTGATAAATCACATTTGTGTGACTGTGGTGTGAAGCAGAATTAGAATTTATTTAAATCAGTATATAATTTAAAATTTATGGATGTTCATCTCTTCCCCTTCTGCTTCTGTCCTCAGGGATTTGGAGCACACCCCTTCAGCAGCCCTTACCTGTCAGCTGCAGAGGAATCCGTGGAAAATTGCTGTGTGATTGAATCCATGGTCACAGAAGAGGGAAATCAGATTGTTTTTGCAGACTACAAACATTCCAAGCAGAGCAGTCGAGACTCAGGGAATTATTCCAACGACGACAACACTTCTGGGAGCAAAGAATCCAAAGAAACCCTGGCCAAGGAAATGGTGTAACTTTGGGAAATCGGAATTCCTTTATGGGATTGTCAACTTCACAAGCACTTCAGACTTCTTTGTGATGGAAGTCCCAGCCTGAGGGGGACACTGTGACCTTTGGGACCCTCAGGGGGACACTCTGGAATTGCTGGGTTTGGGTTCCCAGAGCTGCCCTTGCTGGGAGAGCTCCTCAGGCCTGGCTGGAAATGACCCTGATGTCCCCACCCCACCCAGGGCTGTCCCTCTGCACCAGGAGCAGCTTTGGGCACTTCTCTACTTGAAGCTGTGAGTTGAGCAAAACCTGCCTGCTCCAGCAGAGCTCCGTGTGGAGTTACTCCCACAGTGTTTACACAGCCAAAGGAAATCCATGCTGGACACAAACCTGTGGAATTTTCACCTGCTCTTCCAGCCCCTGGCAGGGCTTGGCTCAGCAGGTCCAGAGCTAAAGGTGATAGGGGAGCAAGAGGAGCAGCAGTGAGAAGGCTGGGGTTCCTCACAGGGTTCCTCACAGTGTTCTTCACAGGGATTCCTCACGGGATTCCTCAGAAGGTTCCTCACAGGGATTCCTCAGAAGGTTCCTCACAGGGATTCCTCACAGGGTTCCTCAGGAGGTTCCTCAGGAGGTTCCTCACAGGGATTCCTCACAGGGTTCCTCAGGAGGTTCCTCACAGGGATTCCTCATGGGATTCGTCAGAAGGTTCCTCACAGGGTTCCTCAGAAGGTTCCTCACAGGGATTCCTCACAGGGATTCCTCACAGGGTTCCTCACAGGATTCCTCAGGAGGTTCCTCACAGGAATTCCTCACAGGGTTCCTCACAGGATTCCTCAGGAGGTTCCTCACAGGGCTCCTCATGGATGTTGCTGGGCATGTTCCCAGTGCTTGTTCCATGCCTCACTCCCCTGGATCCCTGGCAGTGCCCAAGGCCAGGTTGGACACTGGGGCTGGAGCAGCCTGGCACAGTGGGAGGGGTCCCCATGGCAGGGGTGGGTTGGGATGGGTTTTTGGGTCTCTCCAAACTCCTTCTGGAATTAGCAGGGCCCCGGTGGAATTGAGGAAATGCCTTTAGCAGGGGGCTGAGCTTGGCACTCAGGGCTTTCCCTCTTTTGCCAGCAGACTTTTCTTTGGACAATCAGGATGTGCTGCAGGAACATTTCAGTTTTCATATCCCATGTTTTCCATGCTGACTCCACTGTCTTCCAGAGCCTTTTTTTTTTTTTAATACCTTATTTTTTTATGAAGAAACTGCTTTGGAGCCAGCTTTGAGCATCCCATGGGCTGCTGTTTGTTCTATCTAGGAACTCTTGGTGTTTATGTAACTTTTTTTCTTTGATTTTGAAGATATTACCTAATTTTATAAATTTCCTCTCCCTGTGTTCATTGAAGGACATAATAAATTTTGCACATTTGCTTCTTATCCCTCTTTGTTCTGTGTGTTGTTGGTGTGGAGACCTGGAAGCTGCCCTGTGGGTACTTGGGATGTTCCCACGAGGAGCTGTCCTCCTGACAAACCCAGTGTGAAGGATCGAATGGAATATCCCATATAAATGATACAAAAATTGAATTAATGGCATGATTTGGACAAAATTCACGGGAAGGAATTCACTGTCAGATTTTAAGCAAAGCACCCAGTGAGTGTTCCTGAAAGGGGCAGGATAATTCACAGGCAATCCCCATTTTCCTCTGGAATGCAGAACCAAATGGATCATAATGAATGGATATTTATTATTATTATTATTGTATTTTATGCTCTTAAGTGTGCTTATAGAAAATCTTGTACCAGCTCTTTCCAGTGGGGCCAGAAGCATCAAAACCAGGACAGTGAGATGGAAAAACGCCTTGATTCAATGGGTATTTAAATATCTAATATCAATATTTTAATAATAATAATAAAAAAACAATTTGTTTGTTTGTGTATCAAATATTTAAACTGGAAAATTAAGTTCCTCAATGCCCAAGTCAGCCTCATTCTGATTTTTCAGATGTAACCAGAAATACTGGAAAAAGGATTTGACCAGAATTTACAGTTCATCTCAGAGTATAAAGGAAGTGCAATAAACTGGATTTGTTCAGCTCCAAGGTATTTCTGGGGAATGTGGCCCTGGGGGTGGTTTCCTTTGCCTTGCTCAGGATATTCCCAGCACATCAGTTAGTTCAGAATAATTTATATATTATATTTATAAATATTTACCGATATTATCTATTAATATAATATTTTATATATTATAATGTATAATATATAATTAAAATATTTTACATAATATTCTCACATATATTATATAATATATAATATTATTATATAAATATATAATTAAACTATTTTATATAATATATATTATATATTATATAATACAAAAAATATAAAATATTTTCATATATTTAATATATAATTTTTCAGCACATTGGTCCAATGCATGTGGATGAAGATTATGCATATTCAAACATTCCTTTGATTTGCTGGTTCTTGATCCATCTTTTTAAAGTGCTGCAGGTGAAATTTATCTATTTTATGTTCCCACAAGGCCCCTGTTCTGTGCTTGGACAGTTCTGGATAACCAAAGGTCAGTGCTAAATCCTTCCTTGCGTCCTTGTTTATTCCCTTTTAAATATTATTTCTTGTCAATATTATTTTATATTATTTATATCAATAGTTTATTTCTTTTCAATACTATTTCATGCAGACAAGACAATTTTGTACAGACAAGCCCATGAAAGCAACATTAGCCATTTCCCAAATTCTCTTCAGCATTGTCAGTGAGTTACACAAATAAAAGCATTTAACTCCACACTGCACAACACTGAGTCTGTGTTTGAATATTTACTGACAGCCTAAATGTGGAGGTTTTAGGGGTTTTCTGTTAGGGTTGGGATTAAATCTATGAGATGGTATTTCTGTTTGGATTTAGATGTTTATTAGATTTTATTATAGCTTTATAAACTGTGAGTTTTATAGTACTTTATTTTAATAAACTAAAAATGGAGTTGTATCTCTCTCCCTGTAAGATCTTCTAAGGATAAACTGTCTAATTAAGCAATGGCATTAAATTATTTTTAACTGTTAACTAACTACTTGAGGTCTGCAATGCAGACTTTTTTATTTAATGGATTTTTAATTTAATTAATACTTAAAAATAATTAATTTTAATAAATATATTTTTCTTTTTAAATTATTTATTTCATTTAATTTTCTTACTTTTTTATTTAATGAAGTATCACTCAAACCCATGGAGAAGAAGGTGAAGAAGAAGGACTAGTCTCTGCCCTAAAACTCCTCTCTTGTTTTATATATATTATTATATTCTAAAACTTTAAACTCTGAAGTTTTCCCCTATGTGATATTACACACTTCTCTTTAAACTACACACTTATAATCTTAATTCTATATTTCAATTTTGGGAGCCTTCCCCGCAGCCTCAGGTCAGTGCAGTGGTTTTTTTGGGAGGTCAGATTCTGTCAGCACAGAAATCTGAAATTCTCAGCAGCCAGGGTTCCCACATCTAAACTATAAAATATGTGTTTTGTAATATAACCTATATATAATATATATGTTTGTCACACTAAAATATACAATCTACACAGGGCCAGGAGATAAATTACACTGTGTTAAAACAGTTCAAAGTGGTTACAGACTGTACTGTACCAAAATCATTATAAGTTATATCTAAATAATAGAAATAATATAATTATTTGTAACTATGGTAAATAATTTAATTATTAGAAACATTATATAATAATATAATAAATTATATTAATATATGAATAAATTATAATATATAATATATTATAAATATTATATATAATAATAATAAAATTCATTTTACATATTCTAATTATTATTATTAATAAAAATAATAAGAAATAAAGTAATAATTTTTTTTTTTTTTTTAAAGCCAATATATAATAGGGAAAGCCAACAACTCCAGAGTTATTTAGAACGAGCTGAGGGACTCCAGCAGATGGGGAGGATTTTCCAGTGCTGGGATTTTCCCAGGATTTCTGCCTTTGGAATGGATCCAGGGATTGGCCTGAATTATTGGTGGGGTTTAATTGTTTATTTATTAGATTTGATTATAGTTGATTTATTTCTTATTAGGTTTTATTTGTAATTATTAGGGTTTTGTTTATTTCTTATTCGGTTTTGTTTATTTTTTTATAATTTATAATGTTTTATTTATTATTGGGTTTTATGTAGTTATAATTGAATAGGCTTGATCTATTTATTATTAGGATTTAATTATTTGTAATTGATTAGGTTTTCTTTGTTGGGGGTTATTTATTTCTTTGTAATTGATTAGGTTTTATTTATTTATTATTCGGTTTTCCTTGTTTATTTTTTATAATTGGCACACCTGTGTTGAGATTTTCCCTGGAAAATCTCTTCCTTCCCCTGGAAAATCTCTTCTTTCCCCTGGAAAATCTCTTCCTTTCCCTTAGAAAATCTCTTCTTTCCCCTGCCTGCCTCCTCCCTATGTCTGGACTTGCTCACCAAAGCAGGAGTGCTCACCTCCTCTCACTTCTGCTGAGTTCCTTCACTGAGTCACAGTGAATTTTTGTCACTCTTTCCCAGCAAAATGCCCTTTTTTGGCTGTTGGGGTTTTCCACAAGGCCCTGGAGGCCTCCTGGAAGCTGCTTCACTTCCCTGCTGTGCCCACCTTGCCCCAGTCCCTGATTTTCTCATGGGGGAGGTTCTCATCAGAGACTGGAAGGAATTTTTCCCTCCTGGAGTGGAGAGGTGCTGGAATGAGTTTCCCAGGGTCTGCTGGAGTTTCTGGGAGTGTCCCAGAGGTGTCTGGAAGTGTCCTTGGGGACAGGCTTTGGGGTGACCCTGGGACTGGCAGTTTTCTGTTACCAGAGCCAATGTTCCATCAGAGGAGGTGCCTTAGGGTGTGTTCCTTAAATTCACGTTTTCATTTCCCACACATCACCTTGAGAACCCCTCCACCAAAAACTGACCCACGAGGGATCCTCATCCAGAGGGGACCACGGGGCTGCTCCAGGGCTGGAGCCAGGCTGGCAGAGCTGGGAATGTTCAACCTGGAGAGGAGAAGCTCCAGGGAGAGCTCAGAGCCCTGGCAGGGCCTGGAGGGGCTAAAAAGGGAAGGAGAGATTTTTATGTGGGCAGAAAGTGGTAGGACAGGGGGCAGTGGCCAGAGGGCAGGGCTGGATGGGAGTTGGGAATTGGGAATTGTTCCCTGGCAGGGTGGGCAGGGCTGGGATGGAATTCCCAGATTCCCCTGGATCCCTGGCAGTGCCCAGGGCCAGGTTGGACACTGGGGCTGGAGCAGCCTGGGACAGTGGGAGATGTCCCTGCCATGGCAGGGGTGACACTGGGTGGGATTTTAAGATCCCTCCCATCCCAACCCAGTCTGGGATTCTGTGACTCCCCCTAAATGTCACCATTTGAGGAACTGACTCCCCTTGGCCACTGTGATCTTTTTGTTCCTAGAGCTCTTTGCCACGCTCAGTGTCATGCCCAGACACCCAAAATTCAGGATGAATTTCATACCCCAAGACAAGCCTCTTCTCGGAAGGGCTGACCTGGCAGACGAGTTCATTCCTGGCAGAATGGGCTGTTTATCTCTCACATGAGTAGAGCTCTGTTTACTCTGCTCACGGAAACTGCTCTGATCAGGCACTGCCTGACTGCACTTCCTCTGTCTCCCAGACTCGATTTCATCACAGATTTACTGTAAGTGAATCTCTAAACACATTTTTTTTTAACTGTGGCATAATTTTTTTTTAAACTTTTAACAACATTTTTTTTTTTTTTTTACTTTGAGCCTCACAACATGGTGAAATGCACACACACAATGAGCCCAAAGGCTCTGGGAAAGTCTGGCCCAGCTCTGAATTCAGCAGCAAACCCAAAATTCTGCTCTAGGCCAGAACACAGAACATCCAACACAACCCAGGGAGGGAGGAGTTGCTTTTTTCCTTTCTGATCTCTTTTTGACCTCTCCCTTTTACAGGATGTGTCACCTGAGCCTGGTGAAATCACAGAATCCCAGGCTGGCTTGGGCTGCAAGGGACCTTAAAAATCATCCATTAAAACTCAAATCTCTTCCCAGGGTGATGTAATTTCCTTTAACCCTCTGTAGGTAATATCCTTTAACCCTCTGTAGGTAATTTCCTTTAACCCTCTGTAGGTAATATCCTTTAACCCTCTGTAGGTAATGTCCTCTAACCCTCTGTAGCTGTGGCACCTAAAGGGGCTCCAGGAGAGGGACTGGGGACAAAGGCTGAAGGGACAGGACACAGGGAATGGCTCCCACTGCCAGAGGGCAGGGTAGGACTGGAAACTGAGACCAAAACTGAATTGGAGATGCCTCTTTACACATCTAAATAATTTTCTATCTACCTCCAAGAGTTCCCAGCTGGCACATGAGGGTCCAGATCATCCCCAAACATCAGCAGAGCCCCCACAGCAAAGTTTGCAGTGGGAGGCTTTGTGGCTGACCAGACCAATGTGGGTTTTCTCTAAGAATGTTTTTCCTGTTCATGTCAGGCCACTATAAAACAACTCAATTCTGTCTCTCTTCCAGCAAGAAGGTTAAAAATCCAAGCAGCAGACACCAGGAGTGGCAAGGACTGAGGTCAGAGTTTGAAGAGCTTTTGGTGTAATAAGTCTGGAATTTGTTTAAAACTTTCTGAAGTGTAATTTGAATAGGACAGGGGATCCCTTCTGCTTTCCTTTCTTGTTTCAGTTTCCTGACTGAGTTACCTGTGTTCTTTAACAGAGGAACAATTGAGGAACACAAGGTTTGGGCTGATTTCTCTCCCAGACCACTGTGGTCCTAAAATTGTTCACATCCTGATCACTGCCTGATGTGGAACTGCCCCTGGGTCTGGCAATGGATTCATTTCCCCTCTTCCTCTCTGTTATTTTTGGGCACCTTCTTTATCTTTTTGTAGATTTTTTTTTCAAGATTCTGTGCCAGAAATTTGGCTGCAGGAAAATCACGGGCTCATTTATCCCCCACTGTCTGATTTGACATTGACTTTGCTTCCCTCTCTCTAGGCTCAAAGACAAGAAAGGCAATACACAGAAATCTCCCTGGACTTCTGTAGGTTCTGCAGATTTCCTGGATTATTGATATTATTTTCTTTCTGATCGGATGTCATTAAACCCATCTCTCTCTTCCCTGTCTTCATCAAATCACTTTATTCTCCATTCTCCCCATTCTCCTTAAGCTCCAGCTTTAATAAACCCTCCCTCATCATCCGATGGTGGGTACCACATCTTCCACGAACCTTTTCTCACTTTGACCTCCCTCCTACCCGAGAGGACTCCAGGAGAGCCATTTCTTGGGCTGTGATTTATCAGGAACCTCCAGATAAGACAGAGCTGGGCCAAAACCCTGCCTGGGCTGAAACCAAAACCCTGGCCTTTGCAAAACCCTGGCCCTGGCAAAGGGCAAACAGACACGACAAATTCTGGGATTTCTGTCATCAAACGCGTCCTTTAGCAGAAGGGAGGAGGGGAACCCCACTGCCTAAGTCACAAGTGGAGTTTCTTTAATTTCGAGTTCCTCCATGCTTCTTTCATCCTTTGCGGCGCGGTTAAAGGCTGTTACAGGAGATTCTCGCCTGTTTTATTGCTGCCCCGCCCGAGAGCCCGGGGCCGAGCAACAGGCAGAAATCTCCCCCTGGATGGAGAAAGAGCTGAACTGCAGCGAAATCCAGTGATTCATCCAGCCGGGAGCACAGCTGCTCGGAACGTGAGCTCCTGCCGCTCTTCCCTGCTCGGAAATCCCGTGGCGCCGGTGCCGGCTCTGCCCAGGGACCCGTCAGGCAGCCGAACGTGAGCTGCGTTCATTCGAGTGTTTGACGTGCCCTAACCTTGCTCGGGTTCCTCTGCTGGCACTCCTGCCAGCCACAGTCCTGCTGACACTGTAGTGCTGCCATCAGTGATGATCATGAGAGTGATGCTAATGAGAATGATGAGAATGATGATAACAATGATAATGATAATATTTCCCCTCTGAAGTGTTTCAGAGAGAGCATTTCGATTGTGTTCAGGAGACACACGAAATACCCCTCTGCTTCCGTTGCTTTTGACCAAAGCAGTTTTCAGGCACAATCTGCTGTCACTGGCATCAGCTGCAGGTGTGGTCAGTGTCACCACGAGCTGCAGGTGTGGGTCAGTGTCACCAAAGGCTGCAGGTGTGGTCAGTGTCACCAGAGGCTGCAGGTCAGTGTCACCAGAGGCTGCAGGTGTGGGTCAGTGTCACCATGAGCTGCAGGTGTGGGTCAGTGTCACCATGAGCTGCAGGTGTGGTCAGTGTCACCAGGGGCTGCAGGTGTGGTCAGTGTCACCAGGGGCTGCAGGTCAGTGTCACCAGAGGCTGCAGGTCAGTGTCACCAGAGGCTGCAGGTGTGGTCAGTGTCACCAGAGGCTGCAGGTCAGTGTCACCATGAGCTGCAGGTGTGGGTCAGTGTCACCATGAGCTGCAGGTGTGGTCAGTGTCACCAGGGGCTGCAGGTGTGGTCAGTGTCACCAGGGGCTGCAGGTCAGTGTCACCAGAGGCTGCAGGTCAGTGTCACCAGAGGCTGCAGGTGTGGGTCAGTGTCACCACGAGCTGCAGGTGTGGGTCAGTGTCACCAGAGGCTGCAGGTCAGTGTCACCAGGGGCTGCAGGTGTGGTCAGTGTCACCAGAGGCTGCAGGTCAGTGTCACCAGGGGCTGCTGCCGTGCCCAGTGCAAGCCAGAGAAACCAGGGTGAGGTGTCCTCACATCAGCCACAGGGACAGGAGCAGGGGCCGTGGTAGAGACAAGAATAGCGATGGGGAACGGATGGGGATGGGGATGGGATGGGGATGGGAATGGGGATGGGATGGGGATTGGGGATGGGATGGGGATGGGGATGGGGATGGGGCTGGGGCTGGGGATGGGGATGGGGAGGAAGGCAGGGGCAGGGAAGGACGGGGCAGGCACTCAGTTCAGGAGAAGCAGCCGGAGCCGGCACAGAGACAAGGCCGGGGGCAGGAGAAGGGGCAGGTCAGGGCCAGGGGACCGCGGCACCGCCCTGCCCGGCCCTGCCCTGCCCTCCCGGGGCCGGCAGCGCCGTCGGGCGGGGCCGGGCCGGGCTCAGCCCCGGGGGTGGTGCGGGGCGGTGCGGAGCGGGGGCGGTGCGGGGCGGAGCGGCGGAGCGTGCGGCCGCCCCGGCACGGCCCGGCACGGCCCGGCACGGCCCGGCACGGCCCGGCCGCGCTCGGGGGCCCGCGGCCGAGCGGGGCCATGCGGGGCCGGGCTCCGCTCCGCTCCCTCCCGCTCCTGCTGCTGCTGCTGCTGCTGGGCTCGGCGCGGGCCGCGGCCGCAGGTGCGTGCGGGGCTCGGGGTGCGGGGCTCGGTGTTTGCGGGGTTTGGCGTTTGCGGAGTTCCGTGTTTGCGGGGTTCGGTGTTTGCGGGGTTCGGGGGATGCAGAGTTCGGTGTTTGCGGGGCTCGGTGTTTTGGGGGTTCGGTGTTTGCGGGGCTCGGTGTTTTGGGGGTTCGGTGTTTGCGGGGCTCGGTTTGCGGGGCCCGGTGTCCGCGGGCGCGGTCTCGGCCGCCGCGCTGGCCCGGGGCCGGTGTCCCTGTGCCGCCCCGCGGCTCTCGGTGGGTCCAGCGTGTCCCGTGGCCGTGTCCCGTGGCCCGTGGCCGTGTCCCGTGTCCCGTGGCCGTGTCCCGTGTCCCGTGGCCGTGTCCCGTGTCCCGTGTCCCGTGGCCGTGTCCCGGCGGTGGCCGCGGCCAGCCGGACCCTGCGGGCTCTGCGGTCCGCACCCGCTGCATGCAGACCAGGGCGGAGCTCCTGCGGCCAGCGCTGCCCGGCTCCATCCCACCAGCAGCCGAGCGACTTCCCAGGGAGCGCCGGGAATCCCAGAGTCCCAAAATAGGTCGGATCGGGAAGGGCTGGTAGCTGACCTTCCGCTGCCACGGATGGGATGTTACACTGCCCCCGAGAAGCCGCTTTGGTGCACTGGAACAGCGAAAGTCCGCCCCAAATCCCCCAAAGCCCAGCTTCCTGTTCTGCCAGCTTTGCAGAGCGGCTGGGAGCTGGTGCAGGGCGAGGATGGGGAATCCCTGAGGAGCAGCAGGAGCTGGGACACGCGTGGGTCACCCCAGCCAAGCTGCTTTCGCTGGCAGTGATTGTGGCTTCACACTCTGCCGGGTGAAAGTTCTGACTCGTGGTTTGAAGTGCCATTAATCCTCTGCACAGCAGGAGAAAACAATCTGAGCCTTCCTGGGCGGCTGCTCTGAGAAACCAGCCCAGTGCAAAGCCCTGCCAGGTGGGAAGGAAGGATGGGACCTCTCTGTCTTTGCCTGGGGGAGTTTGGGGGTTTGAGGGTGCTTGGACCCATGGGTGCCGTGTTTGGAGTGTTCATTGTGTTATTTTAGGCCGTACCAACTGGAGGTGAGTAGGAAGCTGAGGGCATGATTTCAGCAGCTGCAGTCCCTGCCCTGCGAGGGAGGGATCTGACAGAAATTCGGATTTCTCTGGGTGCTGAGAAAGCAGTTCCTCAGCCTCGTGGCACCCTCGTGGCAGCCTCAGAGGGCTGGTGAGCCCTGCGGTGGCTCTGATAAGTTCTGCAGTGTTTTTGGTGAGCTCTGCAGTGTTTTTGGTGAGCTCTGCAGTGTTTTTGGGGACGAGAGGGGAAATGACTAATTTCCAAATGCAAATAAACAATGTGCAGTCATGGGATCCCAGGCTGGGCTGGAGGAACCTTAAATTCCATCCTGCCATGGCAGGGACACCTCCCACTGCCCCAGGCTGTTCCAACCTGGCCCTGGGCACTGCCAGGGATCCAGGGGCAGCCCCAGCTGCTCTGGGCACCTCTGCCAGGACTGCCCACCCTGCCAGGGAACAATTCCTAATTCCCAAAATCCCACCTCCCCCTGTCCTTCATCGCTCTTTTCTCGATTTGCTTTGGAGGTGTGCTGGGAATTGCTGCTGTGGTGTTTTGCTCTCAGAGCTTCCTGGGATTCTGCAGAAGGGCGTGCAGCAGAGTCTGAGGGCACAGATGGTGTGAGATACCTCACCACGTGCCAGACCAGCAGTGAGAGTGCAAGACAGGACCCGTGGGACTGGGAAGTGAAAATTTCTCACCAGTTTCCAGCAGGCTCCTTGGGGGCCTTCCCAGCACCCGAGAGGAGGATGGTTTGGGAAGCTGTGAGGAGTCTCCCAGGGGTTTGCAAAGCTGAACCAGCCACGCGTGGCCCAAGGCAGTGTGTGTGTTCTGAGAGTGCTGCCCCAGAGCTGAGGCTGGGAAATGAATGTGGCAGACCTGGGAGAGGTTAATGACAGCGTGATGAAAGCTTTGAGAGAAACACAGCCAGGCTTGGGGTGGGAGGGATGTCACTGTTCCACCCCCTGCCGTGGGCAGGGAGAGCTTTCCCCATCCCAGGTTGCTTCAGCCTGGCCTTTGGACACTTCCAGGAATGGGGCAGCCACAGCTTTTCTTGGAAAGCTAAAGCTCAACTCATTATTCGGTATTTTGGACTTAGGGTTTAATGCAACTAGATGTAGAAATCAAAAGGACCCAAACTTTTTAAATTAATTCAAATTCCCGGGGAAGCCTGGGCCAGAATTTGACTTGAATGCTTGATCTTCTGATCTCGTTGATGTAAAAATTAACAGACTGTTAATTAGGAGACTCTGTTCTTCAGAGTAGGAACTTGCCTGCTGTGATGTGGGTATTTTGTTTTTGTTCTTTGTCAGGCCAAGGGGGGAGGTGTCCCTGTCCCTGGCAGGGGGTGGCACTGGGTGACCTGTGAAGCCCCTTCCAACCCCCTCCACCCCCTGATTATTCTGTGCCCCAACGGTGTGAGGGAATCACTCCAGAAAAGCACCTGGGGTGCAGGAGGAAAGCCTCCCTCCATCCCTGCTGCTCCCTGCAGGCTCCAGGAGAGATCCCAGAGCAGCCAGGGCTGCTGGGGCTGAGCCCGGAGCTCGGCCCTGTCCTGCAGAGCTTCTGCTTCTGCTCTTCCTCCCTGGCTGCGGCTGCTCCCTCCTCCTCCTCAGCCCTTCCTCCTCTCCATCAGCGCCCCCATTTCCCTCCTCTTGGCCTCTGGCTGCCCTCCAGGCCCTGCCTGCCTCTGTCCCTTTTTGGCCATGTTTTTGGCATCTTCCTCCTGGCCTTCCTGGCCTGTCAGTCTGTCCTTCTGTCCCTCAGACACGGCTCTTCCTTTTGCTTTGCCCTTCCTGGCCAGGAGCTGGAGGCTGATGGTGGCCCCTGATGTGTCCCTGATGTGTCCCCTGATGTGTCCCTGATGTGTCCCCTGTTGTGGCCCTGATGTGGCCCTGATTTGGCTCCTGATGTGTCTCCTCATGGTGTCCCCTCATGTGTCCCCTGTTGTGGCCCTGATGTGGCCCTGATGTGGCTCCTGATGTGTCTCCTCATGGTGTCCCCTCATGGTGGCCCCTGATGTGCTCCTGATGGTGGCCCTGATGTGGCCCTCATGGTGTCCCCTGATGGTGGCCCTGATGTGGCCACTGTGTCCCCTCATGGTGGCCCTGATGGTGTCCCCTGATGGTGTCCCCTGATGGTGTCCCCTCATGGTGTCCCCTCATGGTGGCCCCTGATGTGCTCCTGATGGTGGCTCTGATGTGTCCTTGATGTGTCCCCTCATGGTGGCCCTGATGTGTCTCCTCATGGTGTCCCCTCATGTGTCCCCTCATGGTGGCCCTGATGTGTCTCCTCATGGTGTCCCCTCATGTGTCCCCTCATGGTGGCCCTCATGGTGTCCCCTCATGGTGGCTCCTGATGTGGCTCCTGATGTGCTCCTGATGGTGGCCCTGATGTGTCCCTGATGTGGCTGCTGTGGCCGCGCCGCTGCCGGGTTCCGTGCCCTCCCCAGCCCCAGAGCTCCTACCCTTCCTGGCTGCAGGAATCACCTCCAGAGCTGGCACAGCCACAGCTCCTGCAGGGCCACCACCTCCTCCTGGAGGGCTCCGTCCCAGCTGGCTCCTGGCATTCCCTGGAATGGCCTCAGGGCAGCAGGAGGGAGATGGGGGAGAAGAAGAGAGGAGAAGCTCCAGGGAGAGCTGGGAATGTTCAACCTGGAGAGGAGGAGCTCCAGGGAGAGCTCAGAGCCCTGCCAGGGCCTGGAGGGGCTCCAGGAGAGCTACAGAGGGACTGGGGACAAGGATGGAGGGACAGGAGCCAGGGAATGGCTCCCACTGCCAGAGGGCAGGGCTGGGTGGGAGATTGGGAATTGTTCCCTGGCAGGGTGGGCAGGGCTGGGTGGGAGATTGGGAATTGGGAATTGTTCCCTGGCAGGGTGGGCAGGGCTGGGTGGGAGATTGGGAATTGGGAATTGTTCCCTGGCAGGGTGGGCAGGGCTGGGTGGGAGATTGGGAATTGGGAATTGTTCCCTGGCAGGGTGGGCAGGGCTGGCACAGGGTGCCCACCTGGGTTGTGCAGGGAGGTAATCGTGAGCTGCAGATAGAACAGGTCAGCTGCTGGGATCACCAGTGGGCAGGGAAGGGGCTGGAAAACCTTGGAAGGGCTGGAAAACTTTCCAGAAAAAAAAAGAATGTGGTGTGGAGAGCAGAAGGGGGCTCAGCTTGAGAAAGGAGGCTCGAGAGGGACCTCAGTGCTCTGCACAGTCCCTGCCAGGAGGGTGGCTGGGCTCTGCTGCGTGTCCCAGGGGAAAGGAGAAGAGGAAATGGCCTCAAATGGCACTGGGGGAGGGGCAGAGCAGAAATTATAAATAATTTTTCCTCACAGAGTGGTCAGGCCTTGGGATGAGCTGCCCAGGGAGGTTTGGAGTCACTGTCTGGACGAGTCTGGATGTGGCCCTTGGGGACAGGGTTTGGGTGATGCTGGGGGGCTCTTCCAGCCTTGGTGATCCTGGGACCTTCATTTATGGCTTCATGGGGGTCTGGGTGGGGTTTATGGTTCTGTGCTGGGCTTGGTACTTTCAGCTTTGTGCTCGTTATGGAATGAATAAAACAGGGAGTTGGAATTCATGGATACACAGAATCCCAGACTCAAATCCCACCCAGTGCCACCCCTGCCATGGCAGGGACCCCTCCCACTGTGCCAGGCTGCTCCAGCCCCAGTGTCCAACCTGGCCTTGGGCACTGCCAGGGATCCAGGGGCAGCCCCAGCTCCTCTGGGCACCCTGTGCCAGCCCCTGCCCACCTGAACATGGCAGAGCCCTGGAAACAGATGAAGAAGGAGAGGAAAAAGTTTTACCTACAAATCAGCGCAAATTTAATATATGGCGGTGGAATTTGAAGACCAAAATTTGGTTACTGTGCACTTGAATGTTTCAATATATATATATATATATTTAATTCCTCTTCTTCCTTTAGAAAGTCCTTCCTATTTACCAGCACCGAAAAATGTGGAGGTTTATTCCTACAACTTCCAGAGTTTGCTGAGGTGGTCTCCTGTGCCAGTGGAGAATGGCTCGGTGGTGTACACAGCCCATTACAAAACGTGAGTAACCAGTAAATAAAACCAACTCCTTTTGTTCTAATGCAGGTTAACAACTGGTTTTACAAACCCCAGAAACACTGAAAATGATTAAGCACAGACTTTAATAAAATAGATTAAAAAGATAATATAAATAAAAAAGATAAAAAGCGTTTTTTATCGCAGATGTTTTCATGTGTCTCCAGGAGCAGCTCCTGTGACTGACAGGCCCTTGGCCCGTGAGGAGCTGAGGAGACATTGAAGCCCTGAGGACAGCCAGGAATGCTGCACAGAATTTAACCTTGCCTGATTCTGGCCAATTTAAATTTCCCCAGCTCCCAGGGGCTGGGTGGGGTTGGTTTAACCCTTGTGAAGCCACAGCTGTGTCACAGGTTCTTGTCTCAGCAGAGCTGGCTGCGAGGGGGGTGCTGCTCCAGGAGGCTGCACTGCACTGCTCATGGTTTATTGTTCTCTTGGTTTGAAAAGCCAGGTGTCTGCTGAGGAAGGCAGAGCCTCCCTTGACATGGAAAATGCAAACCCCCTCTGAATTGTTCTAAATTTGAAATTAAGGGGGTCTCGGGCAAAGATATGGGAATAGGAATAACAGTTCTTTAGTAGGAAAATTAAAAATACAAATGAAATAGTACAAAAAAACACTGCCAGGGTCAGAGCAGCCCTGTCCCCTGTGTGTCAGGGAGGTGGCTCAGCCCCATCCCAGGGGGGCTCAGCCCTCCTGCAGTGCCAGCTGTGCTTCTGCTGGAGCAGGATCTGCACAAGGGGGGAGTTTTCCTTGGAGCTCCAGGGCTGGGGGAGATGGGCCTGGGCTCCTCTGGGAATGCAGGGGGAAGGAAGCTGCTCCTCTGGGAATGCAGTGGGGAGAAAGCTGCTCCTCTGGGAATGCAGGGGGAAGGAAGCTGCTCCTCTGGGAATGCAGGGGGAAGAAAGCTGCTCCTCTGGGAATGCAGGGGGAAGAAAGCTGCTCCTCTGGGAATGCAGGGGGAAGAAAGCTGCTCCTCTGGGAATGCAGAGGGAAGAAAGCTGCTCCTCTGGGAATGCAGGGGGAAGGAAGCTGCTCCTCTGGGAATGCAGGGGGAAGAAAGCTGCTCCTCTGGGAATGCAGGGGGCAAAGGCTGCTGTGCTGTTCCCAGGTCAGATTGGATCCAGGTAGGAATGTTTGGTTCCTCCCCTGGGAGGCTGGAATTTTCTCAGCCATGCAGGGACACTCAGTGGCCATGGACAGAAGATATTTAATAATTGATGGCCCATGGACAGAAGAAATTCCCCCAGAGTTATGAGGGATGGTTGTGGAGGAGATAAAGAAAACTGCCCCACCTGGTTTTGGCCATTCACAGAGGCTGTCCCCCTTGGAGTTGTGAGGGATATCTTTAACTACTGCTGTAATTTGACAATTTGAGGAGAACCTTTGGCTGTTTGGATGTCTGATTCCCCGGTTTTAGTTGTCTGGTCATGCTGTGTTATTTCTGATTCGTGTGTTTCCCCAGAGCCATCAGTAAATACTGTTACAGCACTGAAAGGCACTTCACCTAACGTGGGTTTTCCTCTGAAGCTGAGTTTTGCTTGCAACAGCTTGGAAAGTGAATAGAACAAACAGCTGAGAAGTTCAATAATGCAATTTGCAAATCCTCTGATTTTTGCCATGCCTAATTAAAATATCCCTTTTTCAAGGGCAGGTAAATCACCTTAAAATCTTTGCCTGCCATTGATAATAATCATGGGTGAGATGAAGAACAATGCCCCACCTGGTTTCAACAGATGGTGATATGTTGTAGTTGAGATGGAGGCAATACAAAGCACCACACTCCATTTGCAGAAGGCTTCAAACTCTTTTTATTAATGCATGCTTTTATACATTCTTACAAAACTCCTAAGTTTACACTTTACTCGTTGGTCACCAGAGACAAACAAAGTGTTTATTGGGACAGGCTGTTTCAAGTTTATCTTATTTACCCTTCTTTCTTTCTTGGTTTCTGTTGCTATTGGACATGAAATAAAAAAAATTCACTCTGTCTCAGACAGTAAATGAGTACACAGAAGCTTGGTAAGTTCAAAAGAGAAAAAGACCCAGTTTTATTGAAACATCTGGTATTTATAGAATTCCAAAGGTGACTGTTTTGGATTGGAGGATGGAATTGCTACCTTTCCAATCACACTGGTCTAAAGATCAATCAATCATTTCTCTCCACCCACAAATATGTAAACTATTCTATTTATCCATGAAATTGTGTGGGAACTCTGATTCTCAAATATGTAAACATTATCAGAAGGCTAAAGAATTTTTATGAGAACTTTAAAACTTTCAAAAGAACTATAAAAGAAAACTTGATGCTTTTAAAAATCAGGGCAGCAGTTTTCTATGTCAATAACCTTGGTAGAGTTCTGTGTCCAATTCTGGCCCCTCCGTTTGGGAAGGACCTTGGGACACTGAGCACATCCAGAGAGGGGCTGGGAGCACAAACCCTGTGAGGAACCCTGAGGGAGCTGGGGGTGCCCAGCCTGGAGAACAGGAGGCTCAGGGGTGACCTTGTCACTGCCCACAGCTCCTGGAAGGTGCCTGTGCCCAGCTGGGGCTGGGCTCTTTCTCCAGGAGCTGACAGAGCCAGAGCTCACAGCCTCGAGCTGCACCCAGGGAAATCCAGGCTGGACATCAGGGAAAAGTTTTTACAGAAATGGTGACAAAGTTCTGGAGTGGCTGCCCGGGGAGGTGGTGGAGTCACCACCCCTGGGTGTGTTTAACCAAGCCTGGATGTGGCACTGGGTGCCAGGGCTGGGTTGAGGTGTTGGGCTGGGCTGGACTCGATGCCTGGAAGGTCTCTTCCAACCCAATGATTTTGTGAATTCTGGGAATTCTGTGAAAGTTCTTTCAGGGCTACACGTGGCTCCTGTTACCAGCCTCCTCCCTGGCTGGCAGCAGTGGCTGTGAAACCTCTCCCGCAGTGAGGGGATGGTAGCAGCGGCAGCTGTGGGGGTCCCCCCCGGCCCTGCAGCCTAAGGACGGTTTCTCTGTGCTCTGCAGAGGCTTCTACGGCGCCTGGAGCGGGATGGGCTGCACACAGACCCCGCGGACGTGGTGCTCGTTCCCCCCCGAGCTGCGGCGGCGGCGCTGGACCATCCTGCTGCGGCTGCGCGCCGAGCGCGGCGCGCTGGCCTCGCCCTGGGTGCTCAGCGCTCCCTTCGTGGCCGAGACAAACAGTGAGTGCTGGGCACGGCCCCGCGGGCTCTGGGGAGCTGGGCTCTGCTGGGAGAGGGGGCCTGAGCAGCTGGGACAGAGCTGGAGTCAGCTCGCAGGAGAAAGGGGATATTTACTGAGGGGTCTGTTCGTCGGGATCCGTGCTGTCGATGATTCTCAGATGTAGAAAGTTGTGGCTGTCGAGGCAGGATGGGAATGAGAAGAGTCTGACTCAAAAAAGCTGCTGGGAGTAAAACTCTGATTTATTCAAAATACACTGCTCTTTTATACAGAGCTTCATGAGGACCAACTCCACTGGTTCTGAAGTGAAAACAACCCAAACCATTGGTGTACAGTGCTTGACGCACAGTGATAGAACTTAACTATAAACAATGTGAACAACAAGAGAGATAAAGAATTATTTGCATTCTTCTCCAGCTCTTTCCCAGGCTTTTCCTGGCTAGAAACTCTCAGTTTCTCTCTTTGACTGAATCTGAGACCCACAGAAAGTCTCTGTCTGTCAGCCCCGCTGCCAGAGCAGAAGCCATAATTGGTCTGTGCTGGTTCCAGGTTGTTTATTCTGTTTATCTCTCACATGTTCTGCTGCCCTGCCCAGCTCTGTCCTGCAGGGCAGCGTGTGGGGCTCTGCCCTCAGTGGGATGTGACAAACATTCAATACCAGAAACTCCCTGGGCTGGATTGACAAGAACGTGCCAATATCTGTCACCTACGTTGGACAGTGTGTCCCCAGCCTGAACCAACAGAAAAATGCCAACACCACAGTGAGACATGGAGGGCATGAAGAAGGAGAAAAAGGACAAGGCACACCCAATTTCCTGCATCTTGTCCCCTTTGGACCCCTCATCTAGAATCCTAAAATTTTACTTTTGCACCCATGCCACACTTAATTATTACTTAAATCAAATACTCAGAGCTGGTAATTGATCCTGTGAGATTGAAAACTCTTTTCCATGGACAGAGATCACAGCCAGTGTCTGTGGGGGCTCTGTCCAGGGGGTTCCTGACCCTGCCAGGGTCCCAGGGCAGCCAGAGGGAAGCTCTGGATTCCCACATCTGTTGGATGGTTTTGAGGCTGGCAGGGGGAATGACTCATTTCTAAATGCAAAATCAACAGTGTGAAGTCTTGGGATCCCAGAGTGGGCTGGAGGGACCTTAAATCCCACCCTGCCATGGCAGGGACCCCTCCCACTGTCCCAGGCTGCTCCAACCTGGCCTTGGGCACTGCCAGGGATCCAGGGCAGCACTGGACCCACAGTTATGGCTCTGCCCAGGTGGCTCCAAGATGGCAGCAAGAGGGCTTGGTCAGGAGATCTCACATTTTTATTAGTCCATTTGCATACAGGACTCAACTCTCCAATTAAAGCTTCAAATGATGAAGTTTCATCCTCCTTGCTCGCTTGCCTGTCCTCTTTTCACATTTGAGCTTTGGGCCTGAAGTTTGAAGAGATTGTCCTTGAGTCTCCAGCTGGAATAGGATTGTTTTGTCTTCCCCACACTGTGAAAAGATCCTAGTAACACTTAATATAAAACTAAAAGCTGCACACCAAAACAGAACAGAGACTCTTAAAACCAAGGTGTCAGGAGGATTGAGCTGTTTCTGCCCACAGAGGCTCCGAGCCTCCAGGGGTGGCTGAGCCACAAAGAGCCGCAGCATTCTTCTGCTGGAGGATTTTCCATCTTCTCATTTCCCTGCTTAGCTCTGCCCACACACACACACCACAAACTCTCGGGTTTGTGGCAATCTGAGGCTAAAAACCTCTTTCTGCTGGACAGATCCCTCTTCTGATAAACATAAAGTGTCCTGATAAATATAAATTGTCATGACAAATCGTCCTGATAAGTATTAATGGTTCAGATAAATATAAATTGTCATGACAAATCGTCCTGATAAGTATTAATGGTTCAGATAAATATAAATCGTTCAGAGAAATATAAATTGTTTACAGTACAGTGTAGAAGTGTCAAGGCCACGCTTTAAGTCACAAAAGGGTTGGGTTGGAAGGACTCACAGCCCACCCCATCCCACCCTTATGACATCAAAGCAAGGAGAGGAAAACTCATTATTCCTCTGCCCATCTAGGGCCCAAACGGGGGTTTTGGGGAGCATGGAAAGTATGGCAGGCTGATCAAAGGAAAAGATAATGATTTTATGACAAGTAACTGCAGATAAACTGAGATACTTGAGAGCATCAACTGTTGGTTAATATTCATTGAATTTCTGGGAAAAGTCAAGCAAATATTCTAAATGCAGCAAGTAGGTGAGGAAATGCTTGTCCTTTCCTGAGGAAAAGCTGTCGATATTTGGGGTGCTTGCTGAGAGTGTCCAGGGCAGGGAACAGAGCTGGGAAGGGGCTGGAGAGTTCCTGAGGGAGCTGGGAAGGGGCTGGAGAGTTCCTGAGGAGCTGGGAAGGGAATGGAGAGTTCCTGAGGGAGCTGGGAAGGGGCTGGAGAGTTCCTGAGGGAGCTGGGAAGGGAATGGAGAGTTCCTGAGGGAGCTGGGAAGGGGCTGGAGAATCCCTGAGGGAGCTGGGAAGGGGCTGGAGAGTTCCTGAGGGAGCTGGGAAGGGGCTGAGCTGGAGCAAAGGAGGCTCAGGGGGACCTTGTGGCTCTCACAGCTCCTGCCAGGAGGGGACAGCCGGGGGGTCGGGCTCTGCTCCAGGAACAGGGACAGGAGGAGAGGGAACGGCCTCAGGCTGGGCCAGGGCAGGCTCAGCTGGGACAGCAGCAGCAATTTCCCCATGGAAAGGGTGCTCAGGCCCTGGCAGGGGCTGCCCAGGGAGCTTTGCAGTGCCCATCCCTGCAGGTGTCCCCTGGAGGTGGCACTGAGTGCTCTGGGCTGGGGACAAGGTGGGCATGGGGCCCAGCTGGGACTCCCTGGGCTGGGAGGGCTTTGCCAGCCCCGGGATTTTGGGGTTTGTGTGGAGCTGGAGGCAGCTGTGCCCCCAGGCTCCCCCTGCTCTCTCTGCTTGTTTCCAGCCACTCTGGGTCCCCCCAGGGTGAACAATGTCAGCGCCAGACCCGACTCTCTGCTCGTCGGCGTCAGCCCCCCCTTCACCCCCGAGCCCGGGGACCTCGTCCAGTACCTCGTGTCCTACTGGGAGAACTCCTCCAGTCCCACAGAAAAAGTGAGAATTCTCTCCAGTTTGTTTTGGTGCCTGGGGACCGAGGGCTGGGAGCCGGTGTCCCTTGGCAGGATGGCAGTGGGGGCAGAAAATCCGTGTATTCCATGTCCAGAGGGTCACCCCTGCCTGTGGGGAAACTGCTCCTGGCCTGGGCACGGGGGTTGCTGCACTTCCAAACCTGGGAGCTCCCTCCCTCTTTGGAAAGGGATTAAATCCCTCTGATTTCACAGCCGGGGACAGCACTGCTGCCAAAAGTGAATTTTGATTCCGCAGTTTGCTCAGGAATTTGGGAGATGTCCCTGCTGCTTTGCTGGGAGCTGCAGGAGCTGCTGCTGGGCTGGTGCCAGGCAGGAGAGGAGGAGGTGGCAGGATCCTGCTGGGATGAGCTGGGATGAGCTGGGATGAGCTGGGATGAGCTGGGCCTGTTCATCCTGAGGCTCAGAGGTTTGGGATCATCCTGTGCTCCTGCTGCTGCCTGGGGGCCTGGGAATCGTGTTTGGACAGGCCAGAGGCACAGGGGAGGTTAAGCCAGGCTTAAAAAAAAAAAAAATTAAAAAGAGGAAGCTTCCAAATGACATCAATGTGAAGTCAAACATTTAAAAAACAGAAGCAAAAAAAAAAAATTATTTACAACCCCCTTCTGCTTCAGAGTCCTTGGTCAATCATCTCCACATCCTTCCTGCCTTGCAGCGCTGTGTGTTTTTCTCACACACAGAACACCTTCAGCTGAGAGCCAGGAAAGGAGTCACTGTGGTTTCATTTTCCCCTCCATTTCTCCGTGTTTTGCTCCCTGCCTGAGCTGCTGCAGAAGCTGCACCAAAACTCCCAGAAAAACTGAAATATTCCACTGTTTCTGTTGTTTGGGAAAGCTGAGCGAGAAAAAAAACTAAAATTTGGTTTCTTGAATGAGAAATTTAAATGGGGGAGGGATATTTGTGTTGAAGACTGGTCTGGTTACACCTTTCTGTTCTTTCCAACAGAAGCTAAGTGAAAGCAAGACACGGTTCGAAATTGGAAATCTAAAGGAGGCAACACTTTATTGCTTCAGCATTCAAGTGCAGTTGAAGATCTACTCGGGTCACTTGTTAGAAGGGCAGCAAAGTGCCCCAGAGTGTCACAGAACTGCCCTCAGTGGTATGGAGAGGAATGGGGTTTGTGTGGAGAGGAATGGGGTTTGTGTGGAGAGGGATGGGGTTTGTGTGGAGAGGAATGGGGTTTGTGTGGAGAGGGAATGGGGTTTGTGTGGAGTGGGAATGGGGTGGAACAGAGTCCTGGATCACCTGAACTGGTCCCTGCCACCCCCAGTGTGTCAGGAGTGCTGAGAGCACCATGGGGACTTCACACGTGGCATTAGTGGCAAAAGGATCAGGGATGGAGGGGCCGTGTGGTACCTTCTCCTTTTCCTTCCTAATCCTGCTGTAAAATGGGATAATGGAGCTGCTCCAGAGCTGGAGCCAGGCTGGGAGAGCTGGGAATGTTCAACCTGGAGAGGAGAAGTTCCAGGAAGAGCTCAGAGCCCTGCCAGGGCCTGGAGGGGCTCCAGGAGAGCTGCAGAGGGACTGGGGACAAGGATGGAGGGACAGGAGCCAGGGAATGGCTCCCACTGCCAGAGGGCAGGGCTGGGTGGGAGATTGGGAACTGGGAATTGTTCCCTGGCAGGGTGGGCAGGGCTGGGATGGAATTCCCAGATTCCCCTGGATCCCTGGCAGTGCCCAGGGCCAGGTTGGACACTGGGGCTGGAGCAGCCTGGGACAGTGGGAGGGGTCCCTGCCATAGCAGGGGTGGCACTGGGTGGGATTTGGGGTCCCTCCAACCCAAACCATTCCATGATTCCATAAATGTGAACCTGCCATTTGTATTTGGATTTTTTTTCCTTTTTTCCCAGAGGCAACCCGAGCTTGGTACATCATCCTCCTGTTTTCCCTGGGGTTTGTGGCTTTAAATCTGGTGGTAGTTGCTTCCCTGTTCCTGTGGAAATACCACCAAAAAATCAAATACTGGGCTCAGCCACCTCTGGAAATCCCATCACACTTCAGGGAGGTAGGTGGGGACCTGTGGGGTTTCTCCTGTAGAAGAGAACCTTTGTTTTTCATCAGAAGCACTTGCTAGAAATGGAGATAAACAAATGATGTCTCAAAAATGCCTTTTCTGGTGGTGATCTCCCTGTGCTTTCCTGTTTTGCTGAGCTGAGAGCTCCTCCTGTGCCCTGGGGCACAGCTGTCCTGGCCCCTGCTCCTCCCGGGGGGTTTTGTGGAACAAGGGCAGCAGCAGGATCCGCAAAAGCAAACCCACATTATTTTTTTATTTTTATAATTGCTTGTTTTGACGCCTCAGGATGATCTCAAGGGGATATTCTTGGGCAATTCATCTTTTTAAATTTTATTTATTTATTTTTTTTTAAACAGGACTCAGATTCAAAACTCACCCTGGGGCATTTTCCTGCTGGTAGCTCAGACATTTCTGGGTTTCAGTCCTGCTCTTCTTCCTCTTTTGTCCTTGCACAAGAAGCAGCCCTGAAGCAGAGCTTTGCTGTAAAAGTTCTTATTCAGCACGAAATTCTGGGGTTTTAAAGCTTTTATTTGTGTGCAGCTCGTGGAGCTGAATATTTTGTCTCTGCCAGAGCCCTGTGGCACTCCTGTAGTTCTGGAAGAGAATTCCCAGCATTTTGTAGTAAAAAAAAATATCCCTGTAATTATATTAAAACAGTAAAAAAATCCTTGTGTAGGGTATGAAAATAATGAAAAAAAAAATCCTTGTACAATGATTAAAATGGTAAAAAAAATCCCTGTAATTATATTAAAATAGTAAAAAAATGCTTGTACAGGGTATGGAAATAATGAAAAAAGTCCTTGTACAATGATTAAAATAGTAAAAATATATATATATATCACTGTAATTATATTAAAATAGTAAAAAATGCTTGTACAGAGTATGAAGAGAATAACAAAAAGAAAAAACTTGTACAGAATATTAAAATAGTAAAAAGATCCTTTTAAAGAGTATTAAACAGTAAATTGTGTAGGGTATTAAAAGAATTAAAAACTCTTTGTAGAAGATATTAAAATAATTAATAAATAATTGTTCAGTGTATTAAGAGTAAAACCCCTGTAAGTATATTAAAACAGTAAAAAATCCTTATACAGGGTATTAAAATAATAATAACTTTAAAATCCTTGTACAGGGTATGAAAATAGTAAAAAAATCTTTGTACAGAGTATTAATATAGTAAAAAAACCTTAATAATAAAATAATCTATACAGGGTATTAAAATAATAATAATAATTTAAAAATAATTTTATAGGGTAATAAAATAGCAATAAAGTCCTTGTACAGGGTATTAAAATAGTTTAAAAAATAATTGTTCTGAGTTTTAAAATTCTTTTTAAAATAACTGTACAGGGTCTTAATAATAAAAAAAAGTTGTTCTGGGTATTAAAATAATAATTAAAAAATAATTGCACAGGGTATCCAAACAGTGCAGCCTGTCAGGCCAGGGAGCTGCAAGGGCTGGGGCTCCTGCTGTGTTCTGGAGGAGGAATTTTCCAGATCCAGGAGCAGCAATAGTGGATCCCCTGCACTGCTGGGGCCTGGCATGGGGCAGAGAGGGAAAGAAGGGAGAGGGCAGAGTGTTTAAAATGTGAATTAATAAAAGGGATCAGCCTGGCATGGGGCAGGACAGAGAGGGAAAGAAGAAAAAGAAGGGAGAGGGCAGAGTGTTTAAAATGTGAATTAATAAAAGGGATCAGCCTGGCATGGGGCAGAGAGGGAAAGAAGGGAGAGGGCAGAGTGTTTAAAATGTGAATTAATAAATGGGATCAGCCTGGCATGGGGCAGAGAGGGAAAGAAGGGAGAGGGCAGAGTGTTTAAAATGTGAATTAATAAAAGGGATCAGCCTGGCATGGGGCAGAGGGAAAGAAGGGAGAGGGCAGAGTGTTTAAAATGTGAATTAATAAATGGGATCAGCCTGGCATGGGGCAGAGGGAAAGAAGGGAGAGGGCAGAGTGTTTAAAATGTGAATTAATAAAAGGGATCAGCCTGGCATGGGGCAGAGAGGGAAAGAAGGGAGAGGGCAGAGTGTTTAAAATATGTCTGTGGACACTCCTGTGGGTCTGTGGGGACACTCCTGTGGGGCTGTGGGACACTCCTGTGGGTTTCAGGACACTCCTGTGGGTTTCAGGACACTCCTGTGGGTCTGTGGGACACTCCTGTGGGTCTGTGGGGACACTCCTGTGGGTCTGTGGGTCACTCCTGTGGGTTTCAGGACACTCCTGTGGGTCTGTGGGTCACTCCTGTGGGTCTGTGGGTCACTCCTGTGGGTGTGTGGGACACTCCTGTGGGTCTGTGGGACACTCCTGTGGGTCTGTGGGTCACTCCTGTGGGTTTCAGGACACTCCTGTGGGTCTGTGGGTCACTCCTGTGGGTCTGTGGGACACTCCTGTGGGTCTGTGGGTCACTCCTGTGGGTCTGTGGGACACTCCTGTGGGTCTGTGGTCACTCCTGTGGGTCTGTGGGACACTCCTGTGGGTCTGTGGGACACTCCTGTGGGTTTCAGGACACTCCTGTGGGTCTGTGGGACACTCCTGTGGGTTTCAGGACACTCCTGTGGGTCTGTGGGACACTCCTGTGGGTCTGTGGGACACTCCTGTGGGTGTGTGGGACACTCCTGTGGGTTTCAGGACACTCCTGTGGGTCTGTGGGACACTCCTGTGGGTCTGTGGGACACTCCTGTGGGTCTGTGATACACTCCTGTGGGTCTGTGATACACTCCTGTGGGTTTCAGGACACTCCTGTGGGTCTGTGGACACTCCTGTGGGTCACTCCTGTGGGTGTGTGGGTCACTCCTGTGGGTCTGTGGGACACTCCTGTGGGTTTCAGGACACTCCTGTGGGTTTCAGGACACTCCTGTGGGTCTGTGGACACTCCTGTGGGTCTGTGGGACACTCCTGTGGGTGTGTGGGACACTCCTGTGGGTTTCAGGACACTCCTGTGGGTCTGTGGGACACTCCTGTGGGTCTGTGGGACACTCCTGTGGGTTTCAGGACACTCCTGTGGGTCTGTGGGTCACTCCTGTGGGTTTCAGGACACTCCTGTGGGGCTGTGGGTCACTCCTGTGGGTCTGTGGACACTCCTGTGGGTTTCAGGACACTCCTGTGGGTGTGTGGGACACTCCTGTGGGTGTGTGGGTCACTCCTGTGGGTTTCAGGACACTCCTGTGGGTGTGTGGGACACTCCTGTGGGTCTGTGGGACACTCCTGTGGGTGTGTGGGACACTCCTGTGGGTCTGTGGGACACTCCTGTGGGTTTCAGGACACTCCTGTGGGGCTGTGGGTCACTCCTGGATTTCCCAGCAGGATCTGAGTCTCGGGGAGCAGGAAAGCCAAGCTGAGCTTTGCTCCTGTCTGGAATTGCCTGCAGGGGATCTGTTTGGGTTTTTGGAAAAGGGACCCCATGCCTCATTGGCCTTGTTGTGACTGCACAGAAAGCAGGGCCTGAATTGAAACCTGATTTAATCTATCCCACTTTTCTAGAGCTGCTGAGCACCTTTATTTGATTTCTTCCCTGGCTTGGGTTTGGAGGGAAGGGGAGCAGGGGGGATGCTGGGGACAGGAGAAGCTGCAGCTCCCACTGGCCTGGCTCTGATCAGAGCAGCACCTGGGTCCCACTTGCTGCAGCTGCTGCATTCCTGCAGCTGAGCATCTCCCAGCTGGAAGTGGTTTCTTCCCAGCTCAAAGGAATTTGAACTGACATGGAAAGATTGGGCAAAATTTATTTTAAAAAAACCCCTAAATACTCCAACCCCAAACAGAGGAACTGCAGCTGCTTTAACTCACTTGAAGGGATATTGGAGGGGTAATTTATTTCTTTTCCTCACAGAAATAAGGTTTTTTAACATTCTCCTTGTTTAGTGTAGTTTCAAGGAAGGCCAGGGTGGGATGGCCAGGTAGCAGCTCCCGGGCTGGAGCAATCTGCTGGCTCTGGGGTTTCTAACAGGACCTAACCTGGTGGCTTGTGGTTTTATTCCAGTTCCTGAGGGACCCCGACGTGGCTGGCTTGGAGGAGCTGCACAGTCCTGCTGAGGAGGAGGCCCAGGCTCTTGTGCTTGGAGAAGAAAGTGGCCAGGAGGGTGAAGATCCTTCACCCAACACCTCCAGGGCCGGGGCAGCCTCTGAAGGGCCACCCCAGTGAGTGTCACCTGCCCCAGCACTGGCCAGAGCTGCTGCCATGGTGAGGCTGCTGGCAGCAGAGTCCTGAACATGGACCTTGGGATCTCAGGACAATCTAAACATGGACCCTGGGGTCACAGGAGAATCTAAACATGGACCCTGGGGTCACAGGAGAATCCTAAACATGGACCCTGGGGTCACAGGAGAATCTAAACATGGACCCTGGGGTCACAGGAGAATCTAAACACGGACCCTGGGGTCACAGGAGAATCTAAACATGGACCCTGGGGTCACAGGAGAATCTAAACACAGACCCTGGGGTCACAGGAGAATCCTAAACATGGACCCTGGGGTCACAGGAGAATCTAAACACAGACCCTGGGGTCACAGGAGAATCCTAAACATGGACCCTGGGGTCACAGGAGAATCTAAACACAGACCCTGGGGTCACAGGAGAATCTAAACATGGACCTTGGAATCACAGAAGAGTCCTGAACAGGGATTCTGGGATCACAGAAAAATCCTAAACATTGATTCTGGGATCACAGGAGAGTCCTGAACATGGACCCTGGGATCACAGGAGAGTCCTGAACATGGTCCTGGGGTCACAGGACCATCCTGAGCCTAGACTCTGGGATCACAGGACAATCCCTAGGATCACAGGACAATCCTGAACACAGACTCTGGGGTCACAGGACCATCCTGAACATGGACTCTGGGATCAGAGGACATTCCCTGGAATCACAGCACCATCCTAAGCACAGACCCTGGTGCTCCAGGGGCCTCTGCCCAGCTCCCCCAGCTCCTCTCTCTGCCAAAAGGAGAGAAAAGGAAACGTGGAAAGGGAAGGGAAGGAACACTAAATTGCCTGCAGACAGGTGGATACAAGGGGTGAATCCCCACCCCAGTTTGGAGGAATAACTGCACTTTATTGATGTGGGATAACCTGGGATCTTTCAGGGAGTGAAGAGCTGCAATTCCATTTATACTGTTCTGTTTCTGTTGGCAATAATACTCCCATTATACCCACCCTAGTCTGCTTTCCTGATTCATTTTAAGTGCAGGACAAACTAAAAACAAATGTGTGGGTACTTTCCTCGGGATGAACCTGTGCCAAGAGCCCCTCCCAGAGAGCTCTGCTCTTATCTGCCTCCTCCCACCCTCGTGGGAGCATTAATCTGCTGCTGCCAGGGCCCTGCACACCACAAAGCACCTGAAAGGAATTTTGCTCCGGGTTTTTCCAGTCGCTCTCAGCCACTAAAACCTCTTGCTGAGCACCAGCAGAAGAGAAGGTGATTGAGAGCTCTGGTTTTAGTGCCTTAAAGCACAAGAGCCCAGGTTAAACCCCACTACAGACCCTGTGGGATCTGTAGTCCAATAAAGCACAAAGAACAAGTGAACTTCTTCTGTATTAAAAAAAATGGCATTATTTGATTTTTTTCCCCCCTGGGTTTGATATAAATAATTTAAAAAAACAATTTAAAAGGTGGGGTTTTTTCTGGAAGTGCCTGGTTGAAGGGCCCTGGCAGAGCTGGGGTGCCACTGCCCCAGCCTTTCCAGAACAGCCCAGGCCAGCAGCTGCCAAAAGCTTCAGCAGGTGTTTCCTTGCAGATCAGACCTAATCCCTTGGGATTAGGCTGCTGACAAGGGGGCTCCAGGGAAGCCTGACTCATGTAGGAATTGCCAGGTCAGCACCAGGTCTGCTTTAATCACCCACACCTCACAAAAAGGAACCACCAAACTCAGCCAGAGGACAGAAATAAGGTTAAAACACCCTGGGAATATTCCTGAATAAACCCTGCACTGGACTTGTGGTAGGGAGTGTGGTGTTAAGTACTTTTATACAATTAAAAAGCATTTAGTGGGAGTAACTCCAGGGCTGTTGTCACTGAGCCCTCCCTGTCCCCTTGGTTTGTGAGGTGTAGAAGTGCCCTGTGGCAGTGGGAGCCATTCCCTGGCTCCTGTCCCTCCATCCTTGTCCCCAGTCCCTCTGCAGCTCTCCTGGAGCCCCTCCAGGCCCTGGCAGGGCTCTGAGCTCTCCCTGGAGCTTCTCCTCTCCCCAGCTCTCCCAGCCTGGTTTCCACGTTCAAGCTGCAAGTCCAGGTTCAAGCTCCTGGCAGTGGCAGTTTCAGGCCAGGCTCCTTCCCGAATTCCTAAAGAGCCCAACAAAAATTTCTGAGCTCCTGGCCAAGAAACCTGACAGGCCTGGACCAAAGCCTGGCTTCACTGTGTGGGGCAGGCCTTGTGCAAAGGTGAGTTGCTGTCCAAAAGTCCCTGTTTTGAGCACCTGAGCTCACTTTTCCTGCAGCTTGCTGGAATCCCAAGCAGTGGGATGGGCTCACTGCAGCCAGGGCACAGGGGCAGCTCCAAACTGGCCCCAGCAGGTGCCAAACAGTTCCCAGTTCCCAGCAGAGCATTTCCACTCAGCTCCTGCCACCACTGAGGCAGCAGCTTGGATATGGGGAAGCTGTAAAAGCCTTGGGAGCCAGGGGAGAGTAATGCTGTAAAAACCACAGAGAACTCGTGAGAAGGACTCACCCCAGCAAATGGATCTACAGGGACACTCCAGGGACTCCAACCTCCTCAGCCTCACTTTCTGTTTCACTCCACTGAAACTGGATTTCAATAATTCATTAATGGAATCAGCCATAAAATGTAAGAGATAAATACATTTTAGCTGGGGCAAGAGCAGCCCTAAAACTGGGTGTGTGTCACACCTAGAATTTATTGAAATTTGAAATTACTGCAAGGTTGGACTGAGCAATAAATCCATCCATATCCCATGTCCTTTTAAGCAGAGAGGGAACAGGTCAGGAAAACTCATTTATCAGCAAACAGCTTCCTCTGGAGACAGTGAGACTTGCCCAAGTAGCAAGATTGCTACATTGCTCTGACTCATTTATTCTTTATATAAAATACAACTGGCATCAGTTTGTTGGAGTTTTTTTATTCTAATATCAGGAAATACATTAAATACCAACTGGTATCTCTTACACTGAGCAGCATGAAATTAATTCCAAGGACTGTGGTGCCAGCAAAATGTCCTTTGTGCCAGAGCCATCACGAGTCAGGAATACTTTGCTTTGCCATGCACAACCTGCTGAGTGTAGGGACTTGCTTAAAAACCCATAACCTTTTACCAAAAGAAGACAAAAAAAAAATCTACTTTGTATTTACCTGAACAATAATAGAAAATGTTTAAAATCAGCTTTTATCCCAGCTGGGCCCCTGCTCTGGGATGGGCTCTGTCCTGTTTGCTCACTAACTGCTCACCAAAGCCCCGGACACGGTGGAGCTCTGGAAGAGGAAGCTGATGGAAAGGCAGGGATGAAGGAGAAAGCCTGGAGCAGGGAAGCCTGGCAGCTGCCATGCCCTTTGAAATGCTTGGTGCTGTCCTATGTACATATTCACAAGTGTCAATGGCCAGGGGAGCTTGGACAGAGCCTGCAATTGCCTCACTTCCAGCAGTTTGGGAAGCAAACCAAGGACAAAGGACTGTTGAATTATCTACAGACAAGAACCACATGGCAACTATGGACCAAGCCAGCAGGGAGCTCAGCCCCACAGCTCTTCTGTTCTCCCAAACTTGTAGATCAGGGTGCTGAGGGGAAAAAAAAAAAGAAAAGAAATAAAAATCAGACCACACATAGGGTAATTTTATCAGTATCCTTAAATCTTACCCTGTGTAAATCAACAGCCCAGCCCTGAACTTTTAGTCAGATCAGGATTTGGTGTTTATAATTAGTTTCCTGTGCATGGCTGGAACTGTGGGAGCCAGCTGAAGCTCAAACAGAAAAACACCCACTTCCACAGCCCTTCTGAAGGAAAAGCCTGGGAGTTATGAAATTCAAGAGTCCAGAGTAGCAAGTGTCACTCTGGCAGCTGGGAATCAGCTCAACATGACAGGATGTGCTGGGATAAAACCTAAAAAATTCCATTTTTATGAACAAATCAGAAAGAGTATTAAGCCTGTGGTAGAGAATCAGCTCCATATCACAATTTGATTTCCAAAATGCCACATGTTGTGGCTGCCCCATGCCTGGCAGTGTCCCAGGGCAGGCTGGAGCCACCTGGGAGAGGGGAAGGTGTCCCTGCCCAGGTGGGACTGGATGGGATTTAAGGTCCCTTCAACCCCAAACCTTCTGGGATTCTAAAAAAGACTAAAAACTTCAGGCACAAAATCTGCCTCCAGCAGTTTCCCTTTTCAACCCCAGAGGGGATTTAGGAGCTGCTGTTTTCCTGCAGGAATATCCCTCATTTTCCAGAACCCATCCATCCAGGGCACTGCAGAGCATCTGGTGTGGGGCTGGAAGGAAAAGGATCAGCCAGGAATTGGAAGAAGAAAGGAGGTGAGATGAACTTTCAGCGACTGATCTTGGAACTGACACTGTTTAACACTTTCAGTTCCTTTTATCAATAAAATCTGTGGATTGCAAAATGCATTCCACAGCTAAAAGGAGTTATTAGAGACTCCAAATTGATTTTCAACTGTTACATGATAGATTTAATAATATTATTTGAAATAAATCCAGTGTGCTGTTACAAAACACACCAGCATGCTCTGACAAAAAGGAATTCTCACTCTATAACTGCAAGCTCAGCCAGTGAAAGGAAATAAGGGAATATCAAGTACCAGAGACCTGAGCCATTGGTGTGAAATAGTCTGGAAAAGGGGAATGGAATCCCCCAGCTGGCTCTGCTGGGAGGGGAGCCAAGGGATTGCAGGACAGAGATGAAAGATTGCCATTGTCCCAATAAACTGGCAATCCCTCATCCAGAAAACTGTGCATCCCTGGCCACCCACATTCCAGAGCTGCACGTCCAGAGGGAGCAGAGACAGCTGGACCAAAAGGAGTGGAAGGGAGCAAAGAGCCTGGGCAGGGACAAATCAACCCTGTCTCTCAGCTCTGCAGCAGTGGGAACAGAAAACAGAGCTGCTTTTCCAGGAGTATCAATGTATGGAAGCAGGAAAGTCCCTTTGGAAAGGGGGGAATTTGCCCAGGTAACTTACCTGAAAAATATTAATGCATTCTGGAAAAACACTGCTAATCCAGGGTACACATTAGTGTCTGCAGAGGAACAGAGAAAACACCCAGCTCTTTAGTTCTGGCAGGTGGATTTAACAGGATATTCCACTTACTGGGAGCTGGGTTGAACAGGACATTTCAGTTACAGGGAGCTGGGTTTAACAGGATATTCCACTTACTGGGAGCTGGGTTTAACAGGATATTCCAGCTACTGGGAGCTGGATTTAACAGGATATTCCACTTACTGGGAGCTGGGTTTAACGGGATATTCCAGTTACTGGGAGCTGGGTTTAACAGGATATTCCAGTTACTGGGAGCTGGGTTTAACAGGATATTCCACTTACTGGGAGCTGGGTTTAACAGGGATATTCTGGTGTCAATCTCAGAATAAAACCTGGATGCTGTGGCTTGGATTCTCCAGAGACCACAGGCTTCCATCCCTGTGGATTTCCTGCCAAAAGCTGGCAAGAAAAGCACTCTCCTAGAGGATCAAATACCCAAACTTACTCTGTGTAACATATGCTCCAAAGAGAATCCACATGGAAGCAATGAGTGATCCAAACATCAACATGAAGCCGATGAAGAGCCAGATCCGAGCCCCTGCAGGGAGAGTGAAATGTGGATTTTTATCCACAGGGACAGGCAATGCAGCTGCTCCTCTGGGAGGATGGAACACATGATCTCACTAAAGGCACAAATGGAAAGGGTTAAACCCAAGGATCAAGGATAAAATCCACCTGCTCAGTCATTGGGAAGGAAAGATATTCCTGTGCTAAAGTTCTCTGGAGCTGGGCCATGAATGACACACAAAAAAGCACCACAGGCCACTTCAAATAGCAGCAAATCCCTCCAAATTTACAAATCCCATGGAAAAGGCTGCTGGGATCCATGTGGGAAATAGAAAGGGAATTATGAATGGAAGCAGAGGGGACAGCAGGTCCAGGAACACCCACAGCAGTGACACAGGGGAAATGGAAATGTTTGTGACACATCCCTAGGGAATGCCTGCTCCAGAGCCACCCCCAGGCAGGAACTGATTTCTCCCAGCAGCTATCCAGGATTTGCAGGGAAAGTTTCGGAAGCCAAAACATCCAGAAACTGAATTTCACCAAGTTCCCTTTCTAACAAAGCCAGCACTTATCTCCAATGGTTATTTCTGTAAAGAAATTAATTCTCAGAAGTTCTCTCCTACTCCTCATTATGATTATTTCTTTCACCACCACTTGGAAAAAAACCCAGCTGGTAAATGATCAGTTCTTCACTTGAGCAGGATTTGTAGAGTTAATTTACCTGTTCTTCCTAAGCATCCATCACTGTAGCTGTCTCCTCTCACCTGTGCATTTGATACAGCATTTATCCTGGGGGCAAAAAAAGGAGTTACTCTTCAGATTACAGAAAATCAATTCAGAGTTCTAAGTAAAACCCCAGCTTTTTTTTTTTTTTTTTTTTTTTTTTTTTAATGATGTGACAAATTCTGGGAAAATTCCCTGGCACTCTGTTGCAGTCACAAATCCCAGGTCATCCTTTTTTCTTGCCAATATTGAATGATTCAATAAAAGTTGTTACTTTTATTTACATCTCCACAACAAGAGCCAGGCTATTGTTACCCCTCCCGTTTGAGGAAGTTTTGGGCAAGGAACAGCTGTAAAAATTGTAAAAACTGAGGGAAATACAGCCAATTGTTTCATATTGAGGTGAGTACTGATTTCTCCATCCTGGCAGTGCCCAAGGCCAGGTTGGACACTGGGGCTGGAGCAGCCTGGGACAGTGGGAGGTGTCCCTGCCATGGCAGGGGTGGCACTGGGTGGGCTGTGAGTCCCTCCAACCCAAGCCATTCCCTGATTCTCTGATTTATCCATGCTGGACACACTGTCCCAAGGCCTGGTTCAGTTCCTGGTGGTTTTGAGGTGAGTCCCTGAGCCCAGCACTCACATGAAGAAGGCCAGCGTGGAGAAGACCCCGCAGGTGTGGAAGGCGTGGTTCAGCTGCTCCGGCTTGGGGTAAACCACGGCAGCGTCGATCATGATCCACCAGCCTGTGAAAAACTGGCCACAGACACAGGGGGTGAGCCCGGGGGGCAGCCAGGCCAGTGGGCTGGACAGCACTGCCTCAACTGGCTTCTAACAAACACCAGCTCTTCTGCTCTAATTGTGTTTGATGGGCAATGCCTCCACAAATCCCAGCGCTCCTGTTTTCAGAGCTTGGGAATCAGCCACACTTTCTGTGCAAATTAAGGAGTGGGGTATGGATAAATTTATGCCCAGAGCAGCTGTGGCAGTGTCCAAGGTCAGGTTGGACTTTGGGGCTTGGAGCAGCCTGGGACAGTGGAAGGTGTCCCTGCCCATGGATGGACTGTGAGGTCCCTCCCAACCCAAACCCTTCTGGGATTCTATGAAATTCCCTGTGCAATTTCTGTGAAATTCCTTGTTCCTTCTTCCCCTTAAGATCAAGAATCCAGACTCTAAACACACATGAGATGGAGATGGTGCAGAACAGAGCCATTCTAACAGACCCAACTCTGCAGGAAATCCACAAGGAACTTCTTTTCAAGAAGAGAGAACAGAAACGGCTCACGATCAGCAACGTCACAGGACTTGTGACAACGCTGCTGACGACCCCACAGTGAGCCCTGGCAGGAACAGGCTGGCTTTGGGGAAGTTCAAAGGGAGAACTGGCAGAACCCGAGGCACAAGTGTGACTGTTTGTGGCTCACCAGCACCCCGGCCACGATGGAGGCGATGGCGTTGCGGCGCTCGCTCCAGTCGATGCACTCGCACTCTGGCCAGCGGAAATTGTCCAGGAACCCTGCCATGGCCACGGCTCACAGCGCCCTGGGCACGGCTCACAGTGCCCTGGCCACGGCTCACGGCGCCCTGGGCACGGCTCACAGCACCCTGGCCACGGCTCACGGCGCCCTGGCCACGGCTCTCGCTGCCCCGCTGGCCCAGCTCTCTCTCCTGGACTCTTCCATCAACAGCCGTTCCCGAGTACCTGAAACACAGCCAAGGGTGAGGTCAGGATTGATGCCTTCAGTGTGAGCTTTCACATCTCCCAGACTCTGCAGTGCATTACACACTCACACAGATTATTCTCCAGATGCTGCAGTGCATTACACGCTCACACAGATTATTCTCCAGACTCTGCAGTGCATTACACAGTCACACAGATTATTCTCCAGATGCTGCAGTGCATTACACGCTCACACAGATTATTCTCCAGACTCTGCAGTGCATTACACAGTCAGATTATTTCCCAGATGCTGCAGTGCATTACACAGTCACACAGATTATTCTCCAGATGCTGCAGTGCATTACACAGTCACACAGATTATTCTCCAGACTCTGCAGTGCATTACACAGTCAGATTATTTCCCAGACTCTGCAGTGCATTACACAGTCACACAGATTATTTCCCAGATGCTGCAGTGCATTACACAGTCACACAGATTATTCTCCAGATGCTGCAGTGCATTACACACTCACACAGGTTATTTCCCAGACTCTGCAGTGCATTACACACTCACACAGATTATTCTCCAGACTCTGCAGTGCATTACACACTCACACAGGTTATTTCCCAGACTCTGCAGTGCATTACAGTCACACTGTGGATGTCTGCAGCAGAATTTACACTAAAGGTGCAAAGGTTTAACACACTGCATTCTCCTATGTCACTGGTGCCTTGGTTAAATTCATCTTGTCCCTAAAGCAAAATAATCTCCCAACTTAGATAAGCAATTTAAACACCAAGGATATACTTGTTAAAGTACATGTACACATATAGTGTATACTATATATATATGTATAACCAAAATGTGCTTAAGAAAACTTAAGGTGACATTATTGACACTGAATAAAAATTAATAAAAATGGAATAAAACATGAAATCTTAAAATGAGTAAGAATTAGACCTGACCCTGAATAAACTTAAGAACAATCAACCTTAACAGAGATCAATCCTAACAGAAAAATGCTCTTAATTAACTCAATGGAATAATAAAACATAAGATTACAATGAAAATAACAACAGGATAGATTTACTGGAGAAACTAAAAACTATAAAAGTGTGAGAACTCTTTTCTATGTGACTCCGAGTCCATCCTGGGTGTAGCCACAGCCAGGCTCTTGTGCTGCCCAAGGTGAATCCTGTGAAGGACTTGTAATAAATCCCTGCTTTTTTGCTTTGACTCTGTCCATTCTCTGCTCCAGCAGACTCTCAGAATCAATCAGCAACAGCTCGAGGTGTTAGACAACTCTGGTGAGTTACAGTCTGGGGTTTTTTTCCAGAATTCAGGTTTTTATATACAACCTTCCAGAGGAATTTGCCCCACCATGGCAGGAGAGGGAACGAGATTGTTTTCAAGCCCTCCCAACCCAAACCATTCCATGATGAACTCTGTTGATGCTGTATTGAGCTATATTCACAAAACAACCTCCCTTACACAGAGCTACAAAAGAAAATCACCACACAACCCAAAAGCTTATGGCAGAACTTGGTCCTTAAGTCATGTCAGGGAGTCTCAATTAAACACTAATGTTTCCAGACTCCAATCTAATAGATAATATGATTTAGTGCCTTTTTAACACAGAGAAAAAGAGCCCAACTCAACAAAAAAAAAACACCTTGATTCTGAGGGTAAAGATCTCACTACACAGAGAAAAGATCACAGACAATCTTAATTATGGGAAGAGGAAAACAAAGTTAATTAACTGACACACAACTGCTCTTAGCACCATTCTAATTTGGTTTAGAACTGTCAACTTCTGCATTTACCAACCTGTCATAATTCATTTCCAGCCATTTGATAAAGACTAACAAAAATGTCCTTCATGACTGTGTGACAGCACAGACTGATGGAGAACATTTTCTGCTTAATAACAGAAGTGAGAAGAAGTGGAATAAAATTCAATCAATATACAGTTTGTCTATGCTAGAAACACAGGTCACCTCCTGGAACAGGATCCAAAAGTTTGTCCTTCAGAAACCCACCCTTGTGATACTGCTTCAAATTCCCAAGTTATTTTAATTTGTGCAGCATCTGGGCTCAGCCATCTGGTTGTTCTCCTCAATAATTCTCCTCTCACCTTTCCCTGGCAATGGTCAGATCCCTGCTCATTCCACAGCTTTCACAGGGAATTGCTGTGCTTCTACAGAATTCCAGGATCATCAGGGTGGGGAAAGACCTTTGAGATCATCCAGTCCCAGCCCAGAGCACCAGCCCTAAACCCTGTCCCCAAGGGCCACATCCAGATTCCTCCTGAGCACTGCCACAGTGACTCCAAAGCTCCCTGGGCAGCCCCTGCCAGGGCCTGAGCACCCTTTCCATGGGGAAATTGCTGCTGCTGTCCCAGCTGAGCCTGCCCTGGCCCAGCCTGAGGCCGTTCCCTCTCCTCCTGTCCCTGTTCCTGGAGCAGAGCCCGACCCCCCGGCTGTCCCCTCCTGGCAGGAGCTGTGAGAGCCACAAGGTCCCCCTGAGCCTCCTTTGCTCCAGCTCAGCCCCTTCCCAGCTCCCTCAGGAACTCTCCATTCCCTTCCCAGCTCCTCAGGAACTCTCCATTCCCTTCCCAGCTCCCTCAGGAACTCTCCAGCCCCTTCCCAGCTCCCTCAGGAACTCTCCAGCCCCTTCCCAGCTCCCTCAGGAACTCTCCAGCCCCTTCCCAGCTCCCTCAGGAACTCTCCAGCCCCTTCCCAGCTCCCTCAGGAACTCTCCATTCCCTTCCCAGCTCCCTCAGGAACTCTCCATTCCCTTCCCAGATCCCTCAGCTGGTTTACAACTGCTCCTGAAGCCCTTCCTCATTCTGCACTCTTAAATGGCTCCCCTTTCTTGGTTCCTCTTCAGAGCTGTGTCTGTCCCTCTCCTGCAGCAGTTCCTGCTTTCCCCTCCCAGTTCCTCACCCGCCCACACTGGAACTCTCACGGTTCCTGCTGCTGCTGTCCCCACTGTGGAGCTGAGGGGCCTTGCCTGGGAGTGGCTGCAGGGAAACAGGGAATTATGGAATACTTTGGGTTTGAGGGACCTCAAATCCCACCCAGTGCCACCCCTGCTATGGCAGGGACACCTCCCACTGTGCCAGGCTGCTCCAGCCCCAGTGTCCAACCTGGCCTTGGGCACTGCCAGGGATCCAGGGGCAGCCCCAGCTGCTCTGGGACAGGGACAACCCAAAAGGGGTGGGAAACTCCTCAAAAGGTGTTCAAGAAATCCAGCTAAAATATCCCGGATTTAATATGGCAGAGAAAAGGAATGTACTGATACAGAGGAGGGGAGAGATCCTCCCAAGGACCTTACGAGAACACCCCTGTGGGAAAAAGGGCCATGAAGCAAGTCAGAGAGGCAGAGGTGTCCTGGGCTGGGGGACAAGAAGTAGGAAAGGGATTTGGATTGGGATTTTGACTCCTCAGGTGAGAGCCCACCTGCAGAGCTGCCCCAGCCCAGCAGGAGCTGGAGCTGCTGCAGAGAGCCCAGGGGAGGCTCCAGGATGAGCAGAGGGATGGAGCAGCTCTGCTGGCAGGAAAGGCTGGCACAGCTGGGATTGTTCACCTGCACAGGAGAAGCTTTGGGCTGAGCTCAGGGTGGCCTGGCAGGGCCTGGAGGAGCCCCAGGAAAGCTGGAGAGAGACAATTTCCAGGGATGGAGGGACAGCACACAGGGAATGGCTCCCACTGCCAGAGGGCAGGGCTGGGTGGGAGATTGGGAATTGGGAATTGTTCCCTGGCAGGGTGGGCAGGGCTGGGATGGAATTCCCAGATTTCCCTGGATCCCTGGCAGTGCCCACGGCCAGGTTGGACACTGGGGCTGGAGCAGCCTGGGACAGTGGGAGGTGTCCCTACCATGGCAGGGGTGACACTGGGTGGGATTTAGGTTCCCTCCCTACCCAAACATTCCATGACCCATAATTCTCCATAATTCCTTAGAAAAAGAGGAAGAAAACAATAAACTGCATTTAAAATCCCAGCCCCACTGCAAAGCTGAGGCTCCACAGACAGCACAAGAAGCAGGCTGAGGTTTGTCCCCAGAAGGATTAGCAGGGACACATGGACAGCTGCCAGCCCAGGGACCTCCCTGCACACAGCCCTCTGGTGGAGGCAGATGCCTTCAGCTGGAATTCCTGGATAATCCAGGACTCAGTCTCTGGTTTAAACTCTTCCACCCACACACTTCCCAGGGAGGAAGCAGGTAAAGCCCTTGGCATTCCTGTCCTTCAGTGCCCTTCCCTCCTTCAGCCTCCTCCCCTCTCCCAAGGGCAGGCAGGAACATTCCTCGCCCTGTCCAGCAAATAAAAATCTGCAGGAACAAACTGGAGACTCTGAGCGAGGTGAGCACAAGTGGAGCTGTGAAAACCACCCCTGGCAGATGCCAGCACTGAGAGCAAACCCACCGGTCTGTTATGCAGACAGAAAACACAACGGCAGCTCCACATCTGCACCCGAAATTCAGCTCATCCCTCCCCAGATGAGCCGATTTCACTGAAAGCATTTGCAAGGAAACACAAAAAGTCTGCAGGAAGAAAAATGCCTTAACGTGGGGTTAGTAAAGAACAGAACCCCTGTTTCCAAAGAGAGGAAAAGACAGAAGGAGAAAGGGTAGAAACCTAAAGGCATGAAGAATATTCAAGTTTTCCTTGAAGAAGATGTACCTTCTACAAGCAACTCATCAGAATATCCTTCAGGTCACACATTTCCCCACATGCACAGAGGATGAGAAGTATATCAGGGCTTTATGTGAACATTTCTGCTACACCCCACTGTCATTTTCCCACTTATTTCAGTGATTTCCTGCAGTTTCACTTTCAGTTCTCCCTGTTCCACAGTACTGGGCTCTGCTGTCTAATCTTTAAGGATTACAGAAAGACATGAGCAAAGAAAGGAAGTTTTAAATGAATTTAGACAAAAGCAAGGCTGTGTGGCAGACTTATTAAAAAGTGATATTAATTATATTTACACTCCTTACAAGGCCCCCTCCCTGGCAGTGCCCAAGGCCAGGTTGGACATTGAGGAACAGCCACAGTGGGAAGTGTCCCTGCCATGGCACGGGTGGGAATGGGTGGGATTTAAGGTCCTCCCAAGCCAAGCCAATCCATGATTTATCCCTTCACAGCAATGTGCTGCTCAGGCCCAGAACTAAAGTTGGAAGACTTGAGGAGGAAAAAAAAAAAAAATAAAATCTCGATTTCGCAATTCTCCAGAGGCCGGTTTTGACTCAGCTCCGAGCGCATCGCTGTGCCTGCCATGGGACCGGGCCGTGACGGGGCAGGACGAGCCCCGCCAGCAGCTCCTGCGGCCCGACCAGACACAAACCCGAGACGTTTTCTCCTTTAACTTCCCCTGCTCCCCACAGCGCGTCCTCAGGGCCGGCCGATCCGTGCCACACCGGGACGTGCCGGTGTCCCAGGGGAGCGGCCGTGGTGCCGCTGTCTCTGTCTGCCCCCATCCCGCTCTGTGTCCGTGTCTCGGTCCCTGTCCCGGTCCCGGTCCCTGTCCCGGTCCCGCCCGGCCCGGCCCGGCCGCACGTACCCGCTCCGAGCGAGACGCTTCCGCCTGAGGGCACCGAGCCCCTTGACTGACGCGCCCCCTGGCCAATCACAACCGAGCGCCGCGCGTCAGCCAGGGGCCGGGTGAGGGCGGGGCGCCGTGATTGGTCAATGCGGCGCAAGCCCCGCCCCCCGGTCTCGGGCGGGGCGGGAAGAGGCGCGGCCGGCGCTCTCCCGCCTTTTCCCGCTGGCCCCGCCCCCTCCCTCACGCACGGCCCCGCCCGCCATGGCCGCCCCCTCACGGCCCCGAGTGACAGCGTAACTTCCCAACGCTGCACGCGTAATAGCCACCGTAGCGCTTACGGAAAGCCAGTCATAAAACATGCGTTTTTCACAGTGACATGTTAGAAAGTTATGCTGTGTTAATTTGCTTAAGGAGTGTGTTAAATATATTTTTAGGCTGTGACACAATGTTAAAATAGGAACTCTGCGGCGTAAGGTACTTTTTAACTAGCTGAAGAAAGAGATGGGCTAATCTAGAAACTCTTCACAGAGAGATAACAGTGACAGGGCACATAAAGAGTTACTGCCTCCTTATCAGAACAGATAACATTCTTCCACCTTCTCTCCGTCTTTATGGAACCACAGGATTAAGGGGAAGAAGTTGACAAAAACCAGAAAAGTTCTTAATTTGCAAGGAATTTATGCATCATGTATGAGATATATGAATATGCAACAGGCTGTTGCTTTTAAGGGTTATTCCTTTGTTCACAAGGTATGTTTTCAGCAGCTTAGTGCCCAAAAACATCTAGACATCCATAATTCTTTGCTTTTTATTGTCTTGCAATTGTCCTAACTCTAAATATGTATTACTCTAATTGTATTAATATTTTTATAACCGTTTTTTATTATTAAACTTTTAACATTTCTAAAAACAAGTGACTGTGTTTTTCACAGCTGCCCCACGGGAACAGCACAATGTTGTCATTCCCATGTTGGAATAGATAAAGTTCACCCCTAAATGCTCTTAAACCTCAGTCTGGTGTCTGGTTTATTGAAACTAAGAGGAAATAAAAAACATGGATAAATTCTAATTCATAGGATCAGCCACAGAATGGTCTGGGTTGGAAGGACAAGCAAAACCAGATAAGCAATATGGGGGCAACAAACACATTGTGGAACATATTCCATCTAAAACAGCAAAAAAAGTAAGTGACAAAAGACAGATGTTGAATAAAAGCCCTGGGCAAAGAAAAGAACTGGATCAAAGTTAGCATTCTGAGGATTAGAGGGCACATCTGACAGACGTGGAGTTGAAAGAGTCCAATTGTACTCAAAGTCCTCTCTCCTTCCTTTTTAACCTTAATTTACACATACATGCTGTGTTCCATCAGGCCCACACCACACTCCCTGCTCCCTCAGAGGACACCTTCTCCCACTAAGAATAAAGATTTATCACCGTAATATATGATTCAGAATAAATTTGTGCTCAGGATACAGCATCCTTTTAAATGGATAATACAGTATCCTTTTAAATGGAACCAAGTGATGGGAAAGAGCAATATGCACAGGATGAATTCTTGTCTCAAAAGATGGTTATTCTGAAGGATTATTCTGTCTAGAAGATGTGCCTTGAAACCACCAGAAGAGGATATTCTAGGGGATTACAGTCTAACAGGATTTCAGCAGAGTATTCCTGGAAAACCTCTGTTTAGAAGCACCAGAAGAAAAGAACATGCACTGACATGTGAAAAAGGACAAAAGGAAGCAGGAGGGCCACCTCAGAATCTCGTTAACTCTAGAAACATATAAAAACAGGATAAAAAACCCCTGTGAAACCAGCACCCTGTGAACTGCCAGGGTTCGGTGCTGCACAGTCCAGGCCCAGTTCACCCAGCACCCATCGCCTGGCTCTTACAACTTCACTTTGATTTAATAAATTCTTTTCATTATTAAATTGACTGATTCATTTATAACAATCACTTACATATTTCTTTTACAAGATGCCCTGCCGTTGCTTCTCTTTTATTCCTTCTCCTCAGACCCCTCTCTGTATCTCTACGTTCATCCCGAGATGTTACCGCTCTGAAACAGAAAAATCCTCAGCAGGACTCAACATTTACAGTGCCTAGAGAAGGAAAGAATTTCTTCTCAATGCTTTGTTTAAATCTTTCACTTTCAAGCCATTCCCACTTGTCGTGTTGTGCAAGAAACAGATTCTTCACCCTGAGAAAAACTGATACCTCAAATATTGTAACTTCATAATATATAGAATTATATATGTATACAATCTTTTGTCTTCATATTAAGATGCCACCTAAGACTTTCAAGCCACGAGGCATGTGGTCATTAGACCAACAAATAGGAAGTTCTGGGAATAACAACATGGTTTTGGATCTGGGGTCAGCAATGATTGCACCCTTTTTCACAGTCATAAAATAACATTTATCAAATTCAAATTAGCAGTCCAGTGTCAGCCAGAAAAATTCATTCTTAAGGCCATTCTCTCCTGGATTTTCTGTGTGCAGTAGTTGATATTCCTTAGGATTGACTAAGCACTGCTCTTAAGGTTTTATGAGCTCAAAGCAACAAAATTATAGACAAGCCCTGAAACACTGAACTCCTCTACATACCTGGGGAAAATTTAGGTGGAAATTACTTTTTCCATCACCACTGTAAATGTTGCAGAAGTGGGTTTTTGTGCCTGGCAGGTTTTGATGACATCAGTGCAAGGCTGATTTAAAGTGCTTCGGTCAGGTTGTGCCTGCCCTATTTAAACCCGAGTGGTTTTAATAAGAACTTAAAAATCCCTCAGTCTGCTGATTCACCCCTTATGGCACCTCTGGTGTTGAAGGTGCTGATGCTTCTTTGTGAGCCAAAGTGGGTCCCATTTCCTGCAAACTGGCTTCTATTTACCCTTGTGCCATCAATTCCATCTGTGCTTGAAATCTCCCACTGGAATTGTCAGCAATTCTGATCCGATTCCTGCAGATCCTCATGTGAATCAAAATATGGGGGTTTTGAGAGTAATGTGTCAAAGGACCTTCAGAAAAGTATCTTTCATGAACAGTTTTGTTATAAACAAGAATAAATTATGGAAATAAGCATTCACACACAGAGCTGGAAGGTGTTCCTGCCCATGGCAGGAGGTGTTCACCAATAAATAAATTTCCAAGACCTCTTTCTGTGTTAAAGAGGCAAAAATGGACTTGTGCATGTGTATGTTCCAAGCAAAGACATCCAGAACCCTCCCTTCCAGTGAATTTAACCCTAAAGAGGTGAACATACTTTTGAAAAATATGCAGTGAACCTGCCAAAAATTCATTGTAAGTTGCAAGTATTGAAATAATAGTGCAAAGGACAAACAGGCCACAGCAAGACATTTGCCTCCACTTTAATGTGTTCTTCTTATGCCTCTGTTTCCCCTCTGAAGGGATAAGAGCCTGTAAAAGTGATTAGGGCCTGTGCTGAAGTGAAGCATTAATTTGGATTTCAGCAGAAGGAAAATGGCCTGCAAGAGAATTGATTTGCTTCTGCTGTGGTTTAACTCAGCCAGCAGCTGCTCAGGGGTGGGGAGGTGTGAAGGGCACAAAAGGTGCTGTGCAAACCCTGCCCAGCAATAAAACACCCTGGAATGGTCAGCACTGCCTCCAGCCCAAACCCAACACACAGCCCCAGACTAACGATGAGAAAAATTAACTCTACCACAACCCAAACCGGCACATTTCATTTAATAATATTTTAAAATAATTATTTATAATGCAAATACTCATCACACAGCCAAATTTCCTTCAAGTAGGCTAACAGTGTGGATTTGACATTTTCAGTGAACCTGAAATTTCTCTAGCGTTACATTTAATTAATAAAGTGCATTCAAAACCTTGACAAGAGGAATTAGCATGAAATTATTTTGGTGCAAGTTTTAACCATTTCAAGAGAGAAGACTTCCACCCAAACCTTTTGCCCTCTTCCCCACTGCTTTCCTTCCTGTCTGAATCAGAAACCTTTTCCACGACAGCCTCGTAAATCTTTCGTGCTCGGAGCATTTCCTTGTCGGTGCTGAAATGCACCATCTGCCTGCTCAGGATGGGCACCACCAGGTTGAAGTTGTCAACTCTCTTGTTTAATTTCCTGATGTCTTCTGCGAACTGCTCGCAAATCCGACCCCATTGCTTCTGCTCCGACAGCGTCATCGGCTGCCCCAGCTTCCTCCTGGAGGCCACGATGCTCTTCCTCAGCCGCTCGATGGTCTCCCGGATCTCCTTCTGCAGCAGGATCCACTCGGGCTGGTAGCCGTTGTCGATGAGGATCCTGTTCAGGTTGTGGGTCATGGGGTCGATGTGGGGGCTGTCCGAGAACTTCTGCAAAGGCTTCCCTTTGCCGCTGAGGTTGTCGAAGTCTCCTTTGGCCATGGACTCCTGGATGAGGTCCTCCACCAGCCGCTCCACCGCCTGAGTTATCTTCACCTTCTTGCTCTGCCGCACGTCCTTGGCCCTGCTGAGGTCGCTGCCGGCGTAGCGGCTCTCCAGCCGCTGCTGCCGGTACTCCAGCACCTGCTCGGTGGCGCGGTCCACGCGGAACTGCATGTACTGCTTCTCCCGCTGGCTCGGCGTGCCGATGCCCACGCCCTCGAAGCTCAGGTAGTGTCTGTGCTGCAGGGACTTGGATTTGAACTGGTCTTCCTCCTCCTCGCCGGGGTCTGCCTTCTGTTTGCCTGCCAGGTCGCTGAGCACGACCCTGTAGGCCTCCTCCACCCTTATGAAGGCACCGGAATCGGCCATGCCAGAGCTGCTGTCCGGGTGGTATTTTTTGGCAAGATTGCAGTAGGAGTTTCTGACGTCATCGAGGGAACATCCTTCCTCCAGCTCCAGAATTTTGTAAGAGTCCTGGACATCGTTTTTGGGTTTGTAACCCGACAACATCCTGCAGAGAAATGGCTTCAGCTTCCTTGGAATCATGGCTCTCCATCCCACGAAACAATGTCCCATGTTGTTACTCAGCATGACACAGGCCACCGGGGATTTCTTCAGATGCAGCTACCTTACAAAGAACCTAGGCATATTTGGACAAAAATCACGGTAAATATCCTTTTTTTATGAGAACTTCCATGGCATTGGTCTTATCTTTAGCCTGATAGATGAAAGAAATCCCTACTAAAATTCAGCAGAATTTTTTTCTTTTACAGACTAATATTGAAATCACAGAATCCCAGCATGGTTTGAGTTGGGAGGGACCTTAAACACCCCACCCAGTGCCACCCCTGCCATGGCAGGGACACCTCTCACTGTCCCAGGGGGCTCCAGCCCCAGTGTCCAACCTGGCCCTGGGCACTGCCAGGGATCCAGGGGCAGCCACAGCTGCTCTGGGCACCCTGTGCCAGGGCCTGCCCACCCTGCCAGGGAACAATTCTTAATTCCCAATATCCCATCTAACCGTGCCTTCCTTAAGCTTAAAGTCATTAATTTACATTTCTAATTAAATACTATTGAAGTTCACAATTTACTTTTTTCTGGAATCACAACAGGAACACAGGTTTGTTTTGCACTGCAGAATTCCCTGAAAGCACTTTTATCACCTTTATTCTTCTATTATTCTTCTATTTTTTTAATTTTATTTTTTATTTACTTTATTTTAGTATGAAATATTTATTATTTTATTAATATTTATATTATTGCCTTTATTGCTTTTCAGCAAACTCATGCCAGTGTAAGCTGGAAATAAGCTTGATGCTGAGCAATAACTGATGAAACAAATCCCTTCCTTTTCCTCTGTACCTATATTTAGCAACAGCTCAATGTCCTACTCCCCTGGATCAATGCCTCAAGACCTGTGACCTGGTACGTTGGCAAAGGACGTCATCACAGCATATTTTGGGTATTTCACAGCGACATCTGGATCAGCACTCATGTTATAGATTCACTAGGTTAGCCCTTCTATCCCAGCAGTGGCCAACTTCCTTCGCTGGTGCCAGGTGGGGACATAAACCTGGAATTAGAACAGATCGATAGCAGTCAGTCACTCCGTCAGCAATTCCAGTGATTCTGGGTTATTTGGGGACACAGCCAGGGTAAAGGTGACAGCAGGTGACAGAGTCAGTCCTTATGAAAAAAATCAAAGTAGAAGTATGTAACACTAATTGGACACACCAGTTACACATCAGCCAAATCCTCTTCATTCATGGAAATCCTTAGGGAAATGCTGGATCAGTGGAGCTAAAGACACAGAGAAGGAAAGATCACTCTATTTTCAAACAAAAAACTAGGTCAAATCAACTCCTCAAGGTTAATCAAAGAATAAGCAGCATTTACATCTTCTGCCCAAATCAAACTGCCCTTCTGCCCTAACCCAGAGAAGGAAAAGAACAAATACTTAGGACTGGATCAGCCCTCCGTGTTTTCAGCTGGCTTTGATCTATGTAAGGCATTAAATCATCAGCTTGTAATAACGGAGCTCATTAACACGTTTTATTTATGATCCAGTGATTTCGCTCCATCTGGGTGGCGGACAAAGATAACTGATTTTCATATGGCCATAAAACCCCATCAAACTACTTAAAGAGAATTATCAATAAACACACTTTAAAAATTAAATTATTGCTCCGACAGTGACTTTCTCCTAAGTCGGCAGCCCCGATTTAAATAAACCTGGTCTTAAAGAACCGCGCTTTGAACCCTCACCCCCCGAGGGGACCGGCTGGGAAAGAAGGGCAGTGGGAACGGAGCGATCCCCGCTGGGGTTTGGGAAGGGGGGATGGAGGGGACCCCAGGACCGGCCCCGCTCCGTCGGGTCCCGGCCCCGGCCCCCGGCCCGCCCTGCCTCACCTGGAGCCGCCGGCAGCCGCGGCACCGCGCCGGTAACGGACCGCAGGAAGAGGAGGGGCGGCAGGAAGGGGAGGGCCGGGCCGCCGCCGTGACCCGCGCTCAAGGACGGGGAGAGCGAGAGCGGGGAAGGAACGGGCGGGGAGGCGAACGGAGGGGGCGAGACAGAGAGAGAGAGGGACGGGGGAATGGGGAAGGAGGGCAGCGCCGTGCCAACATGGGTCCCGCTTGTCTCGGCTCTCCGCCAGGGGGAGCCCGAGCGGCGCCGCGGCCGTGAGGGGAGGGGGCCGTGAGGGGAGAGGTGCCAGGGTGAGGGGAGAGGTGCCATGATGGGGCTGTGAGGGGAGGTGTGCCATGGCGGGGCAGTGAGGGGAGAGGTGCCATGGTGAGGGGAGAGGTGCCATGATGAGGGGAGAGGTGCCAGGGTGAGGGGAGAGGTGCCATGGTGAGGGGAGAGGTGCCAGGGTGAGGGGAGAGGTGCCATGATGGGGCTGTGAGGGGAGAGGTGCCATGGTGAGGGGAGGGAGCCGTGAGGGGAGAGGTGCCATGATGGGGCTGTGAGGGGAGGTGTGCCATGGCGGGGCAGTGAGGGGAGAGGTGCCATGGTGAGGGAAGAGGTGCCGTGGTGAGGGGAGGGAGCCGTGAGAGGGGAGAGGTGCCATGGTGAGGGGAGAGGTGCCACAGTGAAGGGAGATGTGCCATGATGGGGCTGTGAGGGGAGAGGTGCCATGGTGAGGGGAGAGGTGCCATGGTGAGGGGAGAGGTGCCATGGTGAGGGGAGAGGTGCCACAGTGAAGGGAGATGTGCCATGATGGGGCTGTGAGGGGAGAGGTGCCATGGTGAGGGGAGAGGTGCCATGGTGAGGGGAGAGGTGCCATGGTGAGGGGAGAGGTGCCATGGGGAGGGGAGGGAGCCGTGAGGGAAGAGGTGCCATGGGGAGGGGAGAGGTGCCATGGTGAGGGGAGAGGTGCCATGGTGAGGGGAGAGGTGCCATGGTGCGGGGAGGGAGCCGTGAGGGAAGAGGTGCCATGGGGAGGGGAGAGGTGCCACAGTGAAGGGAGATGTGCCATGATGGGGCTGTGAGGGGAGAGGTGCCGTGGTGAGGGGAGAGGTGCCATGGGGAGGGGAGAGAGCCGTGGTGGGCAGTGAGGGGAGAGGTGCCATGATGGGATTGTGAGGGGAGAGGTGCCATGGTGGGGGGAGATGTGCCATGGTGGGGCTATGAGGGGACAGGTGTCATGGTGGGGCTGTGAGGACAGGTGCCATGGTGAAGGAAGATGTGCCATGGTGGGACTGTGCACAGTCACCACGGCTCAGGTGGGCTGGGGAGCTGTGCATCCAGGCAGCAGGGAGTGGGAAAGGACAGACCTCTCCCAGTTCAGGCTGCGCTCTGAGATTGAAGTAGCTGCTGTGAGAGCAGTGAGAGTGTCTCACCTCTGCCAAGCTGAACAAACTGCTGCAAAGAGAGCGCTGATACCCCGCAGTTCCTGTTCCAAAATGAAAACTCTTCACCCCATTGCAATTCAGCAGCTCACGGTTTTCCTTCCTGTGTGTGAACCCAGGGGCTGACAAAAGTCAGGCTGGTCTGCATAGAGCTGCCCCTGTTCTTTTTTCTAACATGAAAAAGTTTCATGCAATCAGGAGAGCACAAAGTGGTTGTTGTTCCTGTGCTGTCCTTGGCTTATCCCTGTTCCAGAACACTGCTGTGTGCACCTTCCTGCTGGAGGTGTCTCTCTTCAATGTCCCAGTGGGAAGAGAACAAATAGTGGGAAGGTGAACTAAAGAAACAGGTGTGCCCAGGAGAGACGACACTGAGCTCTCCCCAGGGGATAACAAGAGTGCCTTGGAGCTGTCCCAAAGGGAAAGGCCACCAAGGTGTCCCCAGGAGCCAAGCAGAGTGACTGGGAGGCATCCCAGGGCCAAGACTACCATGAGAAGAGCTGTCCCAAGAGGAGAGTGACAGTGACAAAGAGGATAACAACAGCAACAGGATAACAGCAGCAACAATAAGCGTTCCCAAGAAGAAGGCAAGTATGACAAAGAGCTGTCTTTGGGGAAGGCTGTAATGTTCAAGTCCCTGTCCCCATGGGAAGCGGATGAGGACAAAAGACTCTTCCAGTGGTACTGAACTGTCCCAAAGGACGGCAAACAGAGTCCAGAGAGCTGCTGCCTGTCTGGGGAAAGCAGCACTTCTGGATCCATCTGTGCTGGAGGAATGACAAAAATTATTGAGAAGATGGACAAGGAGAAGGGGACCCCAATTCTCCTTTCTTTCTCTTCCCCACCAAAGTAGACTCCTGCAATGGGAAAAGGAATTGTTCATGCTGAAGCTGCCCCGTGGGGCTCCAGCCCACAGGAGAGGCCTGCGGGATATCAGGTGTGCTCCCACCTGCAGCTCAGCACTTCATAGCTGTGCCAGGAGTGGAAAAATTGGAGAGAAAACAGATTGTCCAGAACCACACTTGATCTGTCTCCTCTCACTCCCTGCACTTGGAGAAGGTGCTGGAAAAATGATGGAGGGCAAGTGCAGGAAATCAGGAGGAACTCTGATTTTACTCCCCGTGTGCTGCCGTGCAGCCTCGGAAAGGAGAGGAGCTTTTGTGCACGGCTGAAGCGTGCGAGTCCTCCGGGAGTTCCACAGCCATTGTGGAGCCTTGGACCCAGCTGTTGGTTCTTCCCTGATGCTGCTCAGTTTTGCTTCAGTGTGCCCAAAATAAAGAAGAGCACGGGAAACAGATTTAAAAGTTTAAAAATATGATAACAACAGGTAACAAAACTGTGTAAGTATTTTATAGTATAGTTTTTATTTTCTTAATTATTTTCTCAGTAGAGATGTTGCTCCTAACTACTCCTTTATGCCTTTTGAGCCACGTGTATTTCTAATTATACCTTTCTAGTATTTCTTATGATTTTGAGCTCCATGTACAATAGCTTATTGCCATGGAAAGTAGTTTTCTCTCCCGAGTAGCCCAAAGCACTCGTTTCTTGCTCCCAGAGTGAGCGAGCCCCGTGTGTTCGGGGTCCCGGGGCTCAGCCCGGCCCCGGTATCTGCACGGGGGATCCGGCCCGGGGCAGGCGAGCGGCGCTGCTGCCGCGGCCGAGCGCAGCCCCGGGGCCGCTGTGCGGGTGCATTGGAAGGGCACGGACACAATGGCAGCGCCGTGTGTCTTTGTGCTCCAGGTTTGCGCTGCCCGTGCGGGCGGAGCGGGGCTGGCGGGAGCCGCGCTCCCCTCAGAGCCCCTGAGGGCGGCAGCGATGGCGGCGCCGCTCCCTCAGCGCCCGGCCCCGGCCCCGGCGGGCGGGGAGCCCTCGGCAGCGCCCGGCCGGCAGCAGGGAGCGAGCCCCGGCCCGGCCGCTGTGCCCTGGCGCCGCAGGGCCGAGGGGAGAGCCGCAGGAGCCGCTGCCTCGGGCCCTGCCCCGGGCCGGGGGCAGCGGCCGGGCCCCGGCCCCGCGGCAGCGCAGGAGGCTCTGGCGGTGCCGCTTCTCCAGCTCGGCCCGGTGCCCGGGCACGGCCCCGGCCTCGGGGCTGCCCCTGCCCCGCTCGGCTGCCCGCGCCCTGCCCGGCCGCCGAGGCCGCGCTCGCTGCCCCCGGGTGCCGCTGCTGCGGGCAGGGCCGAGCCCCGGGGCCCGGGCACAGCCCTGAGGGACACCCCTGCTCCCCGGGCTGCCGCGGCTCCTGGAGCCGCTGCCCACGAGCCCCCGGCACGGCCGTGCGGCCAATTCCTCGTGCCCTGGGCAGCGCAGCCCGCACGGCCAGGGCTCGGCACTGCGGGGCCGGGCTGCCGTGGGCCAGCGGGGCCAAAGCCTCGCAGGGCTCGGGGCACAGCAGGGCCCGCCAGGACACCGCTCCGGGGATGCTCCCGGCCAGCTCCTGCCCGAGCCCCCGGAACCCGGGCTGGCTCTGTGCGCTCCGGCAGCCACGGCGGGACCGGCCAACAGCCGGGGACTGGGCTTTGCCCACGGCTGAACCTGCAGAGCTGCAAGCTCTGCCCTGCACGCTGTTACAGCCACGGCAGGGACCAGGCCAGGGAGGAAGGAGGAGCCTCTTTTCCTTGAGCTTCCATGGGGAAAGTTTATTCGAGGTGCAGGGAGCAGGATAAAAAAGAGCCCCTCACCCTCGTTTGCAAGGGGTTTTGCTCAGATCCAAGTCAGGCGGTGGGCACAAACAGAAAAGCAACAGGGAATCCTCAGGGCAGGAGTGAGGGGATTACATCAACACTGTGGGACCATCAAGATTGGGGGAGCAGAGGGAAAGGCACAGGGGCCAATGGGGCATCCTGGATTAGGGGATTTCCAAGTGGGAGTTTCAATCAGGGGTTGGCCCTGGGGCTGAGTGGCAGGGAACATTCAGGAAAAAGGGTCAGGGTTGCCTGGACAGGCAGGGAAGGAACTGGGACAAAGGGAGGGGAATAATTGAGGGACACCTTTAAAGGGAGTATACAACTTAGGGAAAAAAAACAACTTGGTGGAAACATGGGCAGTCAACAGAATGTACCACTTAACAATAACTTAATGAAATAAACATAAACCGAGACAGGTTCGGGTGCTGGGGGTGGCCCTTTGTGACACGGCACATGGTGTCACGGCCCTTTGTGATGTGGGCCGTGATGGTGGCCAGAGACCCTTGTGACATCAGGGAGCCCCGCCCGGGCTGAGGGTCTCCAAGGGGCGCAGAGCCCTGGGGTGCCCAGTCCCAGGAGAGCCGCTCTCTGAGGAGGACGCAGCTCCCTGGCTCTGTCTGCGCCAGACGCCGACAGCGACAGCGGCCGACAGCGACAGACAGAGACAGCAGAGAGGAGAAAGCCAACTCCACCTCCCGGTCCCACAGCACCTTGCCCAGCTGGCTGGAAGCCACCAGCGAGCCGTGGTCAGGGGCAGTGGGCAGCTCAGTCCTGCCACTGTCACAGACTGAGGAGGAGGAGAGGACCTTTGCTGACATGGACCGAGAGCTTTCCCGGAGGGAAGATGTGGAAGAGACCCGCCCAAGAGGAGTTCCAGGAGACCACGGAATGTCCCGGGGGGGAGCCAGGAGCAGCCAAGAGCTGTACCAAGGCCAGGTACGTGTGGGAGTTTGGGAAGTTTCCCCATACAGAGGGGGGACACACCAAGAGCTCTATGAAGGGGAAGAAACCATCAGAGCTCAGGAGCTGTCCAGTGGGAGGAGGACAGTGAGATGTACCAAGAGGGGTGGGAGAGGGAAGAACGTGTGACAACCCAAGAGATTTCCCAGTGGGAAATAGATGTGAGTGGGCGGCAGGAGATGGGATGGGGAGAAGACGAGAGGTGCCACGAGCTGTCCCTGCAGAGAGATCTGAGTGTCCCAGAGGATTCCCAAGGGGATGATGCCCAAGAGCATTCCCAGAGGGAAGGTGAGAGGTACCAAGACCTCTCAGCATGGGGACAAGGTGTGCACTCCCACATGTCCCAATGGGAAGACAGGAGAGATCTGGAATTGTCCCAAGTGAGAGTCAGCAGTGGCAGGGAGCTGTGCCAAGGACCAGATGCTGCAGCCCAAGAGCTGCCCCGGTGGGACGATGTGAGTGAGCGAAAGCTGTCCCAAAGGGAGGAAGATGTGAGCAGGCAGGAGCTGTCCCAATGGGGACACAACATCAGCTCTGAGATCTGGGACAGACCCTTGTGCCCAGGGAGGGACGAGGAGCCTCAGCCTTGTCCCCCAGAGGGGCCCAGCTCTGCCGGACCCGTGGGCACAGAGGTGGCAGCAGAGGCAGTGCCTGCCCTGACCAGCTCCTCTCCTTCCCTGCAGAGTCCCACGGAGGCCGAGCCGGCAGCTGCTGCCCCGGCTGGAGCTGCTGAGGAGGAGGAGGAGCCCCCTGAGCCTGTTGTCCCTCAGGCAGAAAAGGCAGCGGAGCCTCCTGCCCCCAGGGAGGAGCTGCCATCAGCAGGGACACAGAGCTCGGTCCCTGCCCCTCCCAGCGCCCCGGGCTGCAGCCAGGCTCTGCTGGACTTGGCCTGGAGCATCAGCGGTAGGATCCTGAGCTGGGCACTGCTGCACATCCAGGGATGGAGGCAGCAGGAACAGAGGCAGCTGGGGGAAAGGGAGGATCCAGCAGGGGCAGCAAGAGGCCCGGCAGAGAGGGCAGAGAGCCCGGTGCCTGCCCCGCACAGCCCCCCCAGCCCCTTGTCTGCCCAGCTGGGAGCCCTGGACCCTGGGGAGGAGCCGGAGTGGTCAGTGTTGGCACTTCAAGGGCCAGTGCTGGCAAAGCAATTCAGCCTGGAGTCCTTGGCTTCATACTGTGTCTGGGCATCTGATAGTGAGGAAGAGAGTCCAGTGCCTGCCCCACAGAGTCTCCCCAGACCCTCATCTGCCCCACTGGGAGCCCTGACTCCTGTGGAAGAGCCGGAGTGGTCAGTGTTGGCACTGGCAGGGCCAGTGCTGGCAAAGCAATACAGCCTGGAGTCCTTGGCTTCGTACTGTGTCTGGAAATCCGATAGTGAGGAAGACGAAGGAGAAATAGAGCCAGAGCTGTCCCAGGGGACATTCTGTCTTGCCCAAGAGCTGTCCCAGGAGGAGGAAGATGTGAGCTCCAGCTCTGGGGAGAAGTCTGTGGGCCCATTGAAGGAGGGGGACACCCAGCCTTCTCCCCCTGAGGGGCCCAGCTCTGCCAGCCCCATGGGCACAGAGGTGACAGCAGAGGCAGCCCCTGCCCTGCCCAGCGCCTCTCCTGCCCCAGGCAGTCCCACAGAGGCCGAGCCGGGAGCTGCTGCCTCGTCCAGAGCTGCTGAGGAGGCAGCAGTGGGGTCAGGGATGGCAGTGCAGGACAGCATAGATGACGAGGATTGGGATATGAAATTTTGGCAATTCATGGATGACCTGGAGCCTTTCCTGCTTGGAGACCCTGAGCTGTCCCACGAAACGTCCTATTGTGCACAATGCACAGAGAAAGATCTGCCCCACGGGGAAGTCACAAGTTATCACCAACTCTTTGACTGGGAAAAATATTTCGACCAAGACCTGTCCCAGGGAGAAGTCAGCAGCTCCCAAAACCGCTCGGACTGGGAAGACTGCATGGAGCAAGTGCTGTGTGGAGGAGATGTCTTCAGCTGTGAAGAACTTTCAGACTGGGAAGAATACATTGGCCAGAAGGTGTCCAGAGGGAATGGCAGCAGACACTCAGGAGTCTCCAGCTGGGAAGACGACAGTGACACGGGGCTCATGCAGGAGAACTGGCCCGAGCACGTCATCTTGGCCAAGCACTTGTGCCCAGAGGACGACGAGTGGGACGATGTGAGCCTCCTGGAGCTGCCCCCAGAAGACAAGAAGGATCAAAAATCGACAGTTTGTGTGTCAGAGGGGCTGGCAGTGCCCGTCCCTCGGGAGGCCTGGGCTGAGTGCCCGGCACAGGAGCCGTGCAGCCGAGGGTCGGCGCCTGCCCCGCACAGCCCCCCCAGCCCCCGGCCTGCCCGGCTGGGAGCCCAGGCCCTCCGCGGGCAGCCGGCTGCCCCCAGGAAACGTCCCTCCCGCTTCAGGCGGGCGCTGCGGGCGCTGCGGGGGCTGCTCTGCTGTTCCTGCCTCAGGCCACGCTCTGAGGAGTGAAACAGACATGGAGAAAGGTGAAGAACAGGAAGAGAAGGAAGGGGAAGAACAGGAAGAAGATGAAGATCACCGCTCCTGACAATCCCGCTCCCCTGTGTAAGGGCAGCAGCTGTCCAGTTCGGCTCTAGGGGCTCAGAGATTGCTGCTGCAGCTCCTCCAAGCCAGGGAAGAGAAAAGCCTTTGGATGGGCCAAGCAAGCCAAGCAAAACCCAACCAGGCAGAGCCACGAAGGCCTGGGCAGTGGGGCTTGGAAAATGCCCACCCAAAGAGCCCAAAGCTCCCCCATCCCTGCCCCGCACACACCCGGCCCCGGGCTGGAAGGTGCAGCAACCATTTCTGGGGCACAAAGCAGAGGCTCCTGGAACAGACTCTCAGCACAAACCGCTCCAGGACAATGGCAAAGAAAAGACAAAGTTGAAGACAGAGACACAGAAAAAAAATGAAGATGAAGACGACCTATCAGATGAAGAAGATGAAGACAGTGAAGAAGATGAAGACAAATAGGATGGAGAAGATAGCAAAGAGGAAGAAGACAAAGATGAAGACAAAGACACAGAAAAAGAGGACAAAGACGACACAGCACATGAAAATGACGACAGTGAAGAAGATGAAGACAAATAGGATGAAGAAGACAGCAAAGAGAAAGAAGACAAAGATGAAGACTAAAAGGACAAGACAGAGAATGTTTATTTAAGAATAGATAGGAGTATAGTAATAAGAATTGAGAAATACTTAGAAGAAGAAGAGTACTAGGAATAGGAATAAGAATTTCAAAATACGTAGAAGAAGAATAGGAATAGGAATAAGGATTTTGAAATATGTAGAAGAAAAAGAAGAATAGGAATAGGAATAAGAATTTCAAAATATGTGGAAGAAGAAGAAAAATAAGAATAGTAAGAAAGAGTCGGAAGAAGAACCATAAGAAGAATAAGAATAGAAAAATTAAGAGAAAATTGAAGGAATAAGTAAAACTAGCAAATAATTTATTTTTATTACATATTGTATATTTCTTTCACAGTTATGAAATAAAAAAATTAATGTACCATGTGTTGTGATCACAATGCATTCTAATGTCCCCACGCTGTTCCCGTGATTGAAGAACCTGTGTGTTTCTAATAAAGTCTGTAGGGCACCAGAGCAGAGTGCCCGGATCCCATGTCCTGTCTCCCCGAGGTGCCGATGGATTGTCCCAGCCCGAGCCCCGGAGCGCCCCGCGAGCAGCGCGGGCTCAGCCCCGGCGGCAGCGGGAGAGTTCCCGGCCGGGCCGGCGGGGCAGGGCTGTCGCTGCTCTCTGCAGGCAAACGGGAGGCGCAGGCTGAGCCCGGCTGGCAGAGAGCTGTGCCGGGCAGCCCTTTGCAGCAGGGCTGTGCAGCCGTGCCTGGAGCCCGCTCCTGGCTCCTCCAGCCAGGGGACTGCAGCACTGACCCAGAACTGCCTCAAGTGACAGAGGACATTGAGGTCTCTCCAGGGGACAGCACAAGTGACCAGAAGCTGTCCAAAGTTGAAGAGGATATTGAGGTTGTTCCAGAGGACAGCACGAGTGACTGTGAGCTCTCCAAATTGGAAGAGGCCATCAAGCTCTTCCCAGAGGAAAACAACAGTGATGAGAGGCTGTCCCCAGTGGAAGATGACAATGAGCTCTTTCCAGTGGACAGCACAAGTGAGCAGGAGCTGTCAGAAGTTGAAGAGGACATTGAGGTTGTTCCAGAGGACAGCACAAGTGACCAGCAGCTGTCCCCAGAGGAAGAGGCCATCATGGTGGTTTCAGGGGACACCCTGACTGATGCGGAGCTGTCCAAAGTGTAAGAAGCCATTGAGGTTGGTCCAGACAACAGCTCGAGTGATCATGAGCTGTCCAAATTGGAAGAGGCCATCAAACTCTTCCCAGGGGAAAACAGCAGTGATGAGAAGCTGTCCCCAGCAGACATCAAACACGAGACAGAGCTGTGGTTTGGGGAAGACTATGATGTCCAAGACATGTCCCTATGGGAAGCAGATGACAACAAGCAGCTGTCCCATTGGGAAGAACAGGATGAAGAGCTCTGCAATTGGGAACAAGATGAGGATGAAGAGATTTCCCAATGAGAAGAACAAGAGGATGAAGAACTCTCCAATCAGAAACAAGATGAGGATGAAAAGATTTCCCAATGGGAAGAACAAGAGGATGAAGAACTCTCCAATCAGAAATAAGATGAGGATGAAGAGATTTCCCAATGGGAAGAACACAAGGATGAAGAGGTCTCCTACTGGGAGGAATGTGAGGATGAAGAGCTGACAAGGAGAGCACTGCTCAGTGGTATGGACAGAGATTGAAGCTCGTCACCTGAACTGCCAGAACTGGAGGAAATGTCAAGGCATCAGCTGGTGCTGGAATGGCTGGAAGCCAATTTCCCCAACCATTATGGTGCTGAGGAGAAGGAAAAGAACGAAGCTGACAGACACCAAGAACTGACCCATCTGAAATCATGCAAGGAGAAGGTGGAGGCTGCATGGGAAGAGCTGTTGGCTGATGACTCCATGCCCTCTCTTGATTTCAATGTTGGTGACAATGTGCTTTCCAAAGGAGTCCCAGTAGTGTGTCAAAGGGATGAAGTCATCCAGGACAACATCTGGAACAAACCCTTGGGCTTGATGGATGACAAGGGTTCCCTTGGAGGGAACCAGCTTTTCCAGGAGGGACCCAGCTCCTCCAGGCACGTGGGCACAGATGTGCCAGCAGAGGCAGCTGGTGCTGATGAGCCCAGCACCTCTCCTGCCCTGTGGAGTCCCACAGGTGCCAAGCCAGCAGCTGCTGAGGAGGAGGAGCCTCCTGAGCCTCTTGGTCTGGAGGTGACAGAGGCACAGAGCCAGGTCTCTGAGAAATGTCCCTCCTGCTTTAGGGGGGTGCTGCGGGGGCCATTCCGGTGTCCCTCTCTTGTGCAGGGCCTGTTCTGGTGTTGCAGTCTGGTGCGGGGCCCATTCCAGTGTCCCTTGCTGGTGTGAGGCCAGTTTTGGTGTCCCTCTCTGGTGCGGGGGCTGTTCTGGTGTCCCTCTCTGGTGCGGGGGCTGTTCTGGTGTCCCTCTCTGGTGCAGAGGCTGTTCTGGTGTCCCTGCCTGGTGGCACAGCTGGAGGAGTAGTGCCCACACCGGCACCAGGCTGGGCCTGGAGGTGGAGGCAGAGCAGCGCTCGCGTGGGACAAACGTCCTGGTTGTGGCTCCTGGAGATCAGCACAACCCAGCACTGCAGGCGCAGGACTCAGGCCAAGAGGTGGCCATGGACCACGAGCAGCAGGGAGCCCCAAAGCTGCCGACCCTTTTCCAGAAGGCTCTGAAGTGACAGACTGTACAAGAGACCCAGTTTGCATAGACGTGTGAAACCCAGTTCAGGGTGGGGAACCCAGCCCATAAAAGGATACTCCCACCAAGCCCCTGACCCTGGACATCCCAAGAGCTGGATCATTGCTGGAACTAGGAGTGATGTCCCCTCTTCTGGATCACTGCTGGAACCAGGAGTGACACACATCAGCTGGATCAAACTGGAACCGGGACTGATGGCCCATCAGCCGGAACCATGCTGGAGCCAGGAGTAATGATCTCTTTTCCCCTTTCTTTCCTTGTCTTTCTGTCTGTTGTCCCTTTTTAATTCATCTTTTCCTTTCTCTCTGCCCTTTCACCCTTCCTCTTATGCCAAACTCACTGCTATGTGTTTTTATTGTAGGTCAGGCATTAATGTAGGGATTGTGTAGTAATAAATCAAATTAACAAAATATTAATACATTGATAAAAATCATCATAAATGTTTAACAAAAGTTTTTTATTATTTTGTAGGTGTTCCAGCTTTTATCATTGCTTTTGTCTCTGAGCATTTATGCTTCTTGGGTGCTTCCTTCCCCTTATGGGTGGGTGATCACAACACTAATAAAAAATGCTATTTTTTCCAATTGTCTGTGCCTGGTCCACCTCAAGAGCAAGGCAGGTGCTGGCAGCATAAATAGTCATGGAATCATGGAATATCCTGAGCTGGGAGGGTCCCCCAGGGATCCCCCAGTGCCAGCCCTGCCCTGCCCAGACCCACCAACCCCACCCTGGGCATCCCTGGCAGCGCTGGCCAAAGGCTCCTGCAGCTCTGGCAGCCTCGGGGCCGTGCCCATTCCCTGGGCAGTGCCAGCACCTCTGGGGAAGAGCCTTTCCCTAAAACCCACCCTAAATCCCTCCAGGCCCAGCTCCAGCTGCTCCCCGGGTGCTGTCAGGTCACAGGAGAGAGATCGAAGCTTGAGGGAAGAGCGACTCATCTGCAGATTTCCTGACTCCACCTCCCTCTTCTCCAGCACTTCTCAGAAATGTGACAGCACAGAGGTAAACTTTAAAAAGTTATTCTTGCATCATTTGCATTTATTCTTGCATCGTTTGCATTTATCCTTGCATCATTCACTTGCACAAGGCCAGTCTCAGCTGTGTCTGACATTGTACAGCCCCACACCAGCACCAGGCCTCACACAGGGGGGCACAGTTTAAGGACTCTTGTTTAATTATACTTTGCCTGTAAACAGAATTGTTTAACCAGGAGTGACTGAGGAAACAAGACATTCAGAGCAACTGAAATAAGTTAAAATTGCATTATGAGAAACAGTACTGCCTGATGCATACCTATTACAAATGCTTTAAAAACCAAAAGGAGTCATCTTCATAGTACAGATATTTTACTGAGGAATAATGAAATGTGCTATAAATGAACAATACAAGTAAATTGCATTTTCTTGAAAGAAAAGGTAACTTTATCTTCTATTGCCAGACAAGTTTTTATATTGCCTTCATAATTTTTAGGATCGTATGAATTCTACAGACAGTAGATTTTTTCTCTGGAGCTGGGATGGATTTCCCTTCCCATCCATCCCCCTTCAGACAGCCAGCCACTTCTGGGGGATGGAGGGAGGGCAGAGCTCCTGCTGCTCACCAAGCTCTGACCTTGCAGCCCTGTCCCTATTTCTTCTTTCTCCCCCTCTCCTGTGCTCAGGGCAGGCAGGAGCTGGACCCAGGCGGGGGCTTGCAGGGAGCCCCAGTTCCCTCTGCGTGCACAGCACTGTCAGATCCCAGAACTGGCCCCTAAATCCAGGGACAGTGACACTTTGGCAGCTTTACAGGCAGCCCCGTGGTCACAGCAGAGCCTTTGACAACTCTATCAAGTAATTAGGGCCATTTGACAGACTCTCACTGCAGTTCTTTATTTTTTTTTAATGAGATCCTAAATACATCCTCCTACATACAGAAAAATAATTTCCTGAGGACACTCCCTCTTTTAAAATATTTAAATGAACAAACAAAACCAGGTGCCTTTAAACACTTTTCTGTGAGATTTACTTGATATTTGACAATGACAACAGAGCTGTATTTTTATACTGTATGTACAATAATCACATATATATCTATAAGCATGTACTGAACTCTGGATACAGCAATGTGCATGTAGGACAGGAGTGGAGAGGCTGAACAAAGCAAGGGCAGATGTGGAATGTATGCACAGAGCAAGCCCTCAAAGCAATTTCTCCTGATTCCCAGCTTCTCCCTGTTTCAAGGGCTTTGAGTGCTGGGTTTGAATGAACTGAGATCTCACCGTGACAAGCAGAGCAGTCTGGAACCAGGCACTGCTGTTGGAGTCAGAGTCTGGACTTGTCACATCTCAATTTTGAGAATATATGAGAGGAAAAACTCCATTACCCACAATGTTTCCCACCCTAATCCTCCTCACACGTAACAAAAAGTGACTGAATTGTTTTTAAAGGATAAAAAAAATTGTAAAATGAGCATTGAAAAAATGCCCTCATAAAAACTCACATTGTGAAAATACTGAATAACTAAGTGCATCTAGGAAAAACCTGCTGCAATCACTCAGCTCTTTGGCTCAGTGTCAGCTCAGAGCTGGGCTCTGGCTCCCAGGTGCCCAAGTCCCTTCCCCAGCTCTGAGCAGCCTCTCCTGGCTTTACAGCCCAGCTCTCCATCAGCTTTGCCCCAGGCAGGCTCTCAGCAGCTCTGAGCCAAGGCCAGCCTGGGGATGGTTTTATTTTACAGCATTTCCAAGTGCTCAGGCCCTGGCAGGGGCTGCCCAGGGAGCTTTGCAGTGCCCATCCCTGCAGGTGTCCCCTGGAGGTGGCACTGAGTGCTCTGGGCTGGGGACAAGGTGGGCATGGGGCCCAGCTGGGACTCCCTGGGCTGGGAGGGCTTTGCCAGCCCCAGGGATTTGGGATTGTGTGACTCCAGGAAGCACAGTTGTGTCTGGGAAGCTGGCAGTGCTGATGTGCCACCGAGCTCCAAGCTGTCCAGGGCATGGACACAGCCTGTCCCCCGTGCACAGGCACAGGATGAGCTTCCCCTTCAGCACTGCATGAGGGATTCCTTGGATACCTGTGAGCCAAACTCCAGCCTTTCCTCATCAGTGTTTGAGTAACCCTGCTGGCACTGGTGGGAGTTCATCCAGGGAGAGTGGGACATCCCAAGCAATGGGGCTGGCAAGGGGCTCCTTCTGTCACAATTCCCCAAGCAGGGCAATCCTACAGGCTGCTACAGCACTTCCCTGGCAGTGCCCAAGGTTGGATGGGGCTTGGAGCAGCCTGGCACAGTGGGAGGTGTCCCTGCCATAGCAGGGGTGGCACTGGGTGGGATTTAGGTCCCTTCCAAGCCAAACCTGTCTGGGATTCTCTGATGTCCATGACACAGGTTGCAATCTGAGCGGGGCCCCTGAGTGAAGGGTCCCCCACTTCCAGCACCTCCAAAACCATGCCCAAGGTTTCTGCATTCCAGCCACGAGACTTTTTTGTCCTGTTGGCCAGTTCAGCTGTCTCTGGAGTTGATGCTGGTGAAATGACACTATTAACAAACAAAGTGATGCTACTTGTGAAACACTGAAGTGACTGTTCACCCTGTTGGCAGCACTGAGTAAAATTAGGACAGCAGTAAAAGGTTAGACAATGACATTTAATGGTACTCCAGTAATAGATTTTATCACTTTTTTTATCCTACCACAACAATGTGTATTTTCATATACATTATATTTAATAAAATGTATTGATATGCAATTAGGAAAGCATGGGTTTAGTACTATTTACATATTTTAATTGAAACAATTTTCTTAACAACATTGAAAAATAGAAACTTAAAGTTCTCTTGATCGTGTTTTCAGCCAGTTAGTGGTAAACAAATGCATGCCTAGGAAGTCACACTCCCTCTAAAACGTGGTCAGTTGAAAGTTTCTAACTAAAGTGTGTATCTCTGTTTTGTTTCAAAAAATACATAAGTATGTCTGTCATTTCTGATACAAAATTCTACACTATCTTCAATAAATAAATAATAAAGCGATTCTGAAAAGTATGAAATGTAAACTTTGTTGTCCCTCCAACATACATTTTTTTTCCTTCCCATTGCTTGAAACATTACAGTGGTCTTTTAGGAAATTATAATACACAGACACTTCCCAGCACAGTTTACACTTATTACCATACTGATCTACCTACCTGTTATGGATATATCCTAATTTCCTAATGGAAACCAATAAGACTTGGAGTGCTAGAGAACACCGCCGACACAGGAGAGGTGGGAACCAGTACTGAAAGGACATGCAAGGAACACCAAAACCTAACAACAGCTCCACGAGAACGTTCACATGCGAATGACACGGGCTGGCACCTCCCATCCGGAATGAAGTCCTTACAAAAATACCAGTGGATGCATGGCAGGGCATGGACGAAAGGAATCCAAGCAGAACAAAGAGGAATTTGACTCTCAGGGATCTTTTGTCCCCCCCCACCCCGAGTCCGGACTCGGCAGGGCCTCACACGTGTGCCTGAGGGAGAGCAGACGTGGAGCCCACCTGGAGCCAGAGCTTTGCCAAACAGGGACTGGGCCTGGACTTATCCATGGAGTGAAAGGGATGCAGAGCCCTGGCACTGCCCCGATGGCTTTGGGTTCCTACTCGGCAGCACCAGCAGGAGCTCTGTGGTGACATCCAGCTCCCCGTGGGAGCGGCAGGACGGGGCTGAGGCTGTGGCAGTGCCCTGTGCCCGGCTCACACAGGGCAGCTCAGCTCAGCTCCACACCTGGGCACCGACACCGCTGTGCACGCCAGGCCCTGCAGGCTGGAGCTCCGCTTCCTGAGCTGCAGCCACGATTGTTTCCTCTTCCCCACGGCGGGTGACGCTCCGCCTGGGAGCGGCAGCCGTGAAGGAGCACCTGGGAGGTACACACGACACCCAGCAGGGCTCTGTGCCTCACCCTTGCCTTCCTGCCCCAGCACTTACAGCCCTGGGGACAGCAGCAACCTCCAAAGGGACCGAGGGCTGGACTCTTCTGGAGTGCAATTCATCTCTGTGCAGAAGGCCTGGACAGCTTTTATCTTTAGGGGCGACACGAGTCATGAAGTGGTATGATAATAGAATCTTCTCTGTTTATAGATATAGACTATTTATTTTCTAAGTCTTTTCAGTACCATCATGAAGATCTTCAAAGATCTTCTTGCTGCAAAACTGCTCCTTCCATTCACTCACATTTACACACCACTCTGCTAGGCAATAGGCACAGAACTCCTGAAGGGGAAAACCCTCAGAAAGCCTCCAAACACACCCACACCGCCTCCTCCACGGGAACCACCGAGCAGGGCAGCTGGAGCAAGCACAGCCACCCATGTGTTTTGCCAGCCATCCCCACTGCAGCACAAGGAACAACAGGGTTGTTTCACCAGCCCAGGAAACCAACGCCAGGTTCCACACAGAGAGATTGAGGGAGATCTCCTCACTAAATTGGGACTCATGTGTTCAGTGAGAATTATCAAGGCACAAAGATGCTCCTGTTTGCTTTGATAACCCTCTGACGTGTGAAGGGCGAGCAGTAGTTTCATGCCACACCAGCAAGGACTCGGTGACACTTCTGCAGACGCCTCCTGCAGTGAACTCTGGCTGAATTCTGACACGGGCCCCTCTCTCCTAAGGCTCATCAAACAGCTGCAGGTCCAGGCGCACCACGATCTCCCCCGTGGGGACTTCGTGCAGAAGGAGACACTTCGTAACTGGTCCCTTGGAGCCCTGATCCTTCTTGATGTCTGCCACACGGATCTCTGTCCTGCCCAAAAAGTCTGGAATGCAGAAACACAGCGTGCTCAGGACAGGGAAACCAGAGCCTGCAGAAGGACCTGAACTTCCACCCACACACAACAAAAGAGAAAACGAGCCTTCGGTCCAACTTTAGTTATGCACTTGAAGAGGGCCAAAGGCTGCCAAGCTGCAAAGAAGGGCATTTAGCCAGACCATGTTAAACAGTAGCAGCATTAAAACTAAATTGGCCCATGAGTGGAAAAACCCACTATGCAATTCACAGCTGCCTTGCTTCAGGGACTTCTTGATTTTATGGCATGTTAGCAGAAGGCCAAAGTCCTCAGTTGAACCTGAGAGTGAACCTGCTGGAGATGACAGAGCCAAGCAGGTCATCAGCCCAGCAACGAGGTCAATGAGCCAGTACTAGTCCTGTCCAAACACTGCCTGAGAGATTGTGACTCCAAAATACACCCTGTGATCCTCCACAAGTTCATCCCAGGTCATGAAATAAGAATGAGAGAGGATGTGGAATCCCCACCCCTGCAAGTGTTGAAGGCCACTCTGGCTGGGGCTTGGAGCAGTGTGGGATAGTGGAAGGTGTCCCTGCCCATGGAAGGAGCTGGAACTGGATAATCTTTAAGGTCCTTTCCAAGCCAAACTGTTCCATGACTCTACTGGGTTGGGAATCCTGGGCTCGTTTTTGCTACTGTTACTGTGTATAAGAGGAGCTCAAAGACATTTCTCTTCCTCCTGCCTGAACCCCTCTGTGTGCAAGCAGCATCCAGAGCTTTCTGGACTCTTAGAATCACAAGTCACATTTTAGTTGTTGTCAACTGCACAAGAAAAGGAACTCTCAAAACCCAGAGGGAGCTGCAGCCTTTTTGTGCCGATACTGGGTGGAGCAAGGTTGACTCCTAAATATGCAAAGAAAGTCAAATCTGGGGTATCTTTAAAGATCATCTCCCAGCCCAGCCCGTTCCCTCTGATTTCCCTTCGCAGGAATGCTGCTCCTCAAAAAAGAGCTTGGCAGGGGCAGCCCCGTACGCACCGTCCGGGGAGAACTGGTCCCGCTCGAACACCGTGATGCACAGCACGTCCTGCTCCAGGTCCTTGATGAAGAACTGGCAGTTGGAATTCCACTTGGGATTGAGGGTGTCCTGGATGGTCTTGGTGATGTGGCACTGGGAGCCCATGGTCACCTCGCAGTAGGGGTTGCTCTTGCCTGGGAAGATGGGAACAAACAGAAACGAGTGGGGCTTTTTTAGCTGCGTGCTCCTGCTCCCGGAGCTTCCTTCTGCTCCAACAGCCAGCTGGGCTGGGAAAGGCTTTGGATCCACCAGGCCTCTGGCCCCATCCAGGCTCTGGCCCCATCCCAGGCTCTGTAATGGGCTACATTAACATTGCAGTGAATAAATACTCTGCTGGGTGCTGAGCACCCTCCACTCTTCCCTTCAGGACTTCATGGCTTGTGTGGTGGAAACAGAGCCAGTCTGAAACAAAGCCTCACGCAGGACAACTGCAGGACCACGGCTCAGCTGCACAAAGTCACCCCTGCCTGTTTCACCTTCATTAAACCCAAAATCATGTCTGGGACAGAACCCCTGCACAGCTAGGCTGGCAAATGGGAATGTCCTGTGGATGGAGCAGAGAAAGCCAAGGCACTCACCATGGGACCTGCAGGGTTTCAGCTCAATGCCTTCAACAACATTCACCATCAGCCTCCCGATGCCTGTTGCTCTCTGAGATCGAACTGTGGTGGAACAGAAGAGCAGAGAGAAATGTCACCAATGGCTTTTCCTGCCCAGGGACTTTTCCACGGAAGATGAGACCCCCACATCCTATGCTGTACCTAAGTAAGCCTTTTCCCTCTTCTTCTTTTCAGTCTCTATGTAAAGTTCTGAGGCAGCTTTGATCTTCTGAACCCAGGCAGTCCTTCAGAAGGAAAGGAGAAAAAAAAAAAAGTTGCAAAATGCCATTTCTGTTTTTCCTTGCTGGAGCACAGCAGGCAAAACTAAAGCTGTCCCTCCTTCCCAGCCAAGGCTCTGGCCCCATCCCAGGCTCTGCCATGCCACAGATGTCTGCCTGGAAGGGATCGTATTGGAATTTCAGCACCTGTAGAATGTAACCACCCCAAGGCAGCAAACCCCAGCACACAGAGAAAGCTCAAGAGAGCCACGAGCAGGAGATGCTTGGTGAGAAAACAAAAGAGGTTTCTAAAGAAGAGGTTTGTTTTCATCCAGCCCCTTGTTTTCCTGAAATAAACTGATTTCTTGGAGCCAGGAGGTACAAGACACTGCTGCTGCTGAGGTGGTCACTGTCCCTGAGATTGGTGCCTGAAATTTCCTACCCAATTCTTCTGACTCCCAGGACTTTAAAAGCATAACCTGGGGAGTCCATGTGTGGTGAATGGGCCCTTCTGGGAAACCATTTCATGCTGAAGAATCACAGAACATCCTGAATTGGATGGGACCCACATGGATCACTGAGTCCACCCCAACAGCTTGTGCCTGAAGGAGGCTGAGGGGGAAGGCTGACAGAGAAAAAGGGTGGCAGTGGGGCTACTAAGTGACCTCAGGGGTTAGAAGAACTGCTGTGACATACAAGGGAGTCTGAGTCAAGGAAACATGGGAGAGTCTGGAGGCTGTGCATCAGTTTTGGAATGCCAGATGAAGAGATGCTGCTCCACAGTTTGGGTTGGGAGGCATCCTAAAGGGCAGAGACACCTGCCACCACCCCAGGTAACAGCAGAAGATAGAATTGCATCTTTTGGCTTCTTCATAAAATGTGAAATGCAGCCTAAACATCCACCCTCAGCCATTTCATCACCAGTCTAGCTGGAATTCAGAAAACGTCATTATTTCTTCCTTCTTTTCAGATCACCATATTCTCAAGAATGAATTTTCCAGTCTTGGAAAATAACCAGCTTGGAAGTGCTCTGCAAGTTTCTATCACAACCATTCCCATCCTACATTTACCAGACTGTTTGAAGGCCCACGAAGGCACTTACCTTTCATTAATGCTTTCGGCCCGGAGTGTGTAGACTCTGTCAATGTGGGAGATGTGGAAGATGGGCTCGTCTCCAGAAGGGTCTGTGGGTAATTTTACCAGTACCTCATTTAGGAAAATGGGCTGTAAAACATCAGCAGAGCTGGAGTTGTACTGCAGAGTTTGCACGGGGGCATTCAGCACACATCAGCTCACAGCAGGCTTCATTCCATGCCCCAAGTATCTCCCCCCTTCTGCCTCCTATATTTCTGCAGAAAATTTTAAAAGCTGACAAAGACAGAGGTGGCTGTATAGCCTGGGGACATTCCTGGAGACAGCCAAGCACAGCAGAGTTTCCTCCCCCAGAGAGCAGCGAACGCCGCTCTCCCTCCGCTCCCTCAAACACAAGAGCCCTCATGGAAGAGTTTTATTCAAGCAAAACCTCAAAAGCATCTTTTCTTATCTCACTAGAGCACACAGCCACCCTTCCTGCCATCAGCCCCTGAACCCCAAGTTTTCAAACTCTTCTCTAGGAAGGCTCTTGCCCACAGCCCCAGAATGGAGCTCCTGAGCTCCCCAACCCCGTGTCAGAGCAGCACTTACAGTTTTGTACATTTTGTATTGCAGGTTGGACTTGGGGCTGAAGACCTTGTCTGTGCCAGAAGAGCCAAGAGGTTTTATGATCTGAGTGAGGAGGAGGAAGTCGTTGAAGAGAAAGCCATACAGCTCCTTGTTACTCTTGGCTTTATAGAGCTTCCCACTGTGCAGGAACTTGCGTGGTCCCAAGCAGTTTGTAACTGAATTAAAAACGAGTTGCTGCGAAAAGTAGAAGAAGAACAACAACGCACTGTATAAAGTGAAACAATCGGGGCTGCCCTGCAAGAGACCAAATACAGTTTTGAGTCCTGGTTCCAGTCCGTGTCACGGCGGTGACGAGCCATGCCTCGAGCACGACAAGCGGCGCAGGTCACGGGAGCCCCCAGAGGGTCCCCTGGAGGTCACAGGGCTGGGCAGGCAGGGAAAGCCAAAAGCATCTGTGCCCCCGGCCACGCACGCCACCTCCAGGGGTGGCACCGAGCCAGGGCACCTGTCCTGGGTGAGCAGCAGCTCTGCCAACGGCCTCTCACAGGCTGAGCTTCCCCAAGGGCTGCATTCTGAACTGGGTTTGGACTTCACCCCTTAAAACACCCCACAGGATTCCAGATGGTCACAACACCCGAGCTAGAGCTGCTCGCCACTGGGACCGGTGCAATCCCAGACTCAGCCAGGCCTGGTTAGGGATCGGCAGAGTCTCGCCCTTGCCTGCAGTGCCATTTTCAGGTTTAGTTTCACCAGGGTTTGGCACAGCTCTCCCCACCCAGGGCAGCTGGCTCTGGAGGGGCTCCTCTGGCAGGCTGGAAAGGCCTTGGACAGAAAACAGGGAGAGGCTGGGCTGTTCCCTGCCATGGCTGGGGCTGCTGCTGGTGCAGCAAGCACCCCAGGCTCTGTCAGGGTGTGGAGCTGCTGTTCTGGGGCCAGGCACCACCTTCAGAAGATAAAAGCAGCCACTCTCCTGCTGGCAGGCAGCTGGATGTGCTGACATTGTCACACCCGTCCTTCTCCGGAACAGTCAGTCTTCCTCAGGTGAAATGCAATTTTTCTACTTTATGAACCAACAAGTGCTCATTATTTTTTTACCTTCTAGAATGAAGGTAAAAATGAATGAAAATCAAGTTGTGATCTGTCTGCCTCTGTTACCTCCACCAACAAGAGGAAGGCCATCAGAATATCTTCCCTCCTTTTGCAGGACATACAAACAGAATATTTCTAGAAACTTATCACGCACCCATAAAAAATAACATTGCATGGGAGGCAGGGGTCCTCTCTGTAAAGTCTCCAGAGATTTGATCAGTATTCTTGAGCTTTCGAGTGTATACAAAGCTTTATCACAGAAAATATTTCTAAAGACTTGGTTTTTGAGGCACTCCATAGAGGTCAGGTGCAGTTTGGAGCGGGATACAGCAGTCCCATAGCCACTGCTCCAGGAAGAACTGGGGAACTGGGAAGTGGTGGGTGCCAATGGACTGCTCTGGAGGCAGGCAGCAGAGCAGGGCTCAGCCCGAGGGGCAGAGCACGAGCAGCAGCCAGGAGGGCGTGCAGGAGGCCAGGTGGAGCCAGGGGATGGGGATGGGATGGGATGGGATGGGATGGGATGGGATGGGGATGGGATGGGATGGGATGGGATGGGGATGGGGATGGGGATGGGATGGGGATGGGATGGGGATGGGGATGGGATGGGGATGGGGATGAGGATGGGAATGGGGATGGGGACGGGGATGGGGACGGGAATGGGGATGGGATGGGGATGGGGATGGGATGGGGATGGGGATGGGGATGTGGATGGGGATGGGATAGGGATGGGGATGGGATGGGATGGGATGGGGACGGGGATGGGGATGGGGATGGGATGGGATGGGATGGGATGGGGATGGGGATGGGATGGGATGGGATGGGATGGGATGGGATGGGATGGGATGGGATGGGGATGGGGATGGGATGGGATGGGATGGGATGGGGACGGGGATGGGGATGGGGATGGGATGGGATGGGATGGGGATGGGGATGGGATGGGGATGGGGATGGGATGGGGATGGGGATGGGATGGGGATGGGGATGGGATGGGATGGGATGGGATGGGATGGGATGGGATGGGATGGGATGGGGATGGGATGGGGACGGGGATGGGATGGGATGGGGATGGAGATGGGATGGGGATGGGGATGGGGATGGGGATGGGATGGGGATGGGGATGGGATGGGGATGGGGATGGGGATGGGATGGGGATGGGATGGGATGGGATGGGGATGGGGATGGGGATGGGGATGGGGACGGGGACGGGGATGGGATGGGGATGGGATGGGATGGGATGGGATGGGATGGGATGGGATGGGATGGGATGGGATGGGATGGGGCTGGGGATGGGATGGGATGGGATGGGATGGGATGGGATGGGATGGGATGGGATGGGATGGGATGGGATGGGATGGGATGGGATGGGGATGGGGATGGGATGGGGATGGGGATGGGGATGGGATGGGGATGGGATGGGATGGGATGGGGATGGGGATGGGGATGGGGATGGGGACGGGGACGGGGATGGGATGGGGATGGGATGGGATGGGATGGGATGGGATGGGATGGGATGGGATGGGGATGGGGATGGGGATGGGGATGGGGATGGGGATGGGATGGGATGGGATGGGATGGGATGGGGATGGGATGGGGGTGGGATGGGATGGGATGGGATGGGATGGGGATGGGATGGGATGGGATGGGGATGGGATGGGGATGGGGATGGGGATGGGGATGGGGATGGGGATGGGATGGGGATGGGATGGGATGGGGATGGGGATGGGGATGGGGATGGGGACGGGGACGGGGGCTGCTCCGTGTCCCCAGCCCCCTGGCAGCCCCGGTTACCTCGGAGAGGCCCTCGCACTGCACGTGGGCCTGGATCCACTCCAGCCTGTCCGAGTTCTCCTTCTCGCGCACGCCCTCGTTCACCTGTGAGCACAGCTCCTCCGCCTTCTCCAGGGCGTGCTTCAGGTGGCTGTGGTCAGGGTGGTTCTCGGGGGTGTTCTCTATGATCTGCACAAAGCAAAGGCAGCCTCAGGCTCCTGGCACCACGGCTCAGCTGCACTCGCCCTGCCAGCCCCACACGGCCATCCCAGTGCCAGCAGAGCCAGCCCCACGGTCATTTTCCTCCTTGGCAGACGTGAGAAATGGGACACAAACACTGTGTGGGAACAGCTGGATTGCAGGCCTGCCTGCACAGCCTTTGCACCAGGACACTGCTGGCTCCTCTGACAGAGGCACACACATTGCAGCCAAACACAGAATTGCAGCTACGACTGCTGAAGGAATCCCTTCAACACCAACATCCAATTCATCATTCCCTGTGAAAGCCTCGGGCCATGTTCCACGGTGTTATTTGGGATGGGAAGTGTTAAGAAACAAGTGGAACTTAGGAAAGGGCTGTAAATCCTCCAGCACCATCAGCACAGGGAACCTGCAGCAATCCAGGCTCAGCCTGTGGGGAGGGAATGGCACTGAGAGAAAAGGCAAATATGAGCCAAAGGTTGTCTTGTTGCTCCTATTATCTGAATTTTAAATTTTCACTCGGCATTCGCTGCCTTCTGATTCTTTGGGTGCAAGCTTCATCTCTGTTTCAAATGGAAATATTGAACAATTTTGCCAAAGCCCAGGGAATGATCCCATTTTCTGTACTGGAATCGAGTATTAAAGGACATCCCACATTCCCCAGCACATCAGAAGCCTCACAGTGACAAAGCCTGACACAAATAAGGAAACAACCCTTTAATTAAGGTGTAAGCAAAGCAGCACCAAACCCACCATGTGTGCAAAGGAACGTACATTTTTAATTATTAGTGGGTATCTGGTTACCCGTTGCATAGGCTTTAGTAGAAAACTTGATAGTGGCATTCCTTTACAGCGAGGATCCATTGCTAACCTCTGAAACATTAGAGAGGTAAAATCTGGTTAGTCAGATGGTTTAAACCCCAAAAAATGAGCTCCTCCAAGAAAGGAAAAGGGAAGGCAATAAATGAGCACCAATCCTCAGCTGAATCTGCTCTGAGGTCACAACATCAGCAGAACTCCTGGTGGGTTTTTACACTTCTTCACCTGCCTTGTCTGGACAAGAACCCCAGGATCACCAAGGCTGGAGGAGCCCTTCAGGATCACCCAGTGCCACCCAGCATCACCCAAACCCTGTCCCCAAGGCCACATCCAGACTCCTCTGCGACAATTCCAGTGACTCCAAACCTCCCTGGGCAGCTCATCCCATGGCCTGACCACTCTGTGACGGAAAAAGGTGTTTCCAATCTCCAACCTGAACCTCCCCTGGTGCCATTTGAGGCCATTTCCTCTCCTTTCCCTCAGGACACGGCAGCAGAGCCCGACCCCCCGGCTGTCCCCTCCTGGCAGGAGCTGTGAGAGCCACAAGGTCCCCCTGAGCCTCCTTTGCTCCAGCTCAGCCCCTTCCCAGCCCCCTCAGGAACTCTCCATTCCCTTCCCAGCTCCCTCAGGAACTCTCCATTCCCTTCCCAGCTCCCTCAGGAACTCTCCATTCCCTTCCCAGCTCCCTCAGGAACTCTCCAGCCCCTTCCCAGCTCCCTCAGGAACTCTCCAGCCCCTTCCCAGCTCCCTCAGGGATCCTCCAGCCCCTTCCCAGCTCCCTCAGGAACTCTCCATTCCCTTCCCAGCTCCCTCAGGAACTCTCCAGCCCCTTCCCAGCTCCCTCAGGAACTCTCCAGCCCCTTCCCAGCTCCCTCAGGAACTCTCCATTCCCTTCCCAGCTCCCTCAGGAACTCTCCAGCCCCTTCCCAGCTCCCTCAGGAACTCTCCAGCCCCTTCCCAGCTCTGTTCCTTGCCCTGGACACGCTCCAGCCCCTCAAGGTCCTTGTCCAAGTGGGTGGCCCAGAAGAGGACACAGCCCTCGAGGCGGGGCCTCCTTTGCTCAGCAGCTCAGCCAGGTGATGCACAGAATTCCCAGGGGCTGCTGCTTCCCCTACCTTGACAAACTCCTTGAACTCGGGCACTTCATCCGTCTTCTGCTGGATGAGGGCGGCCCCGTTGAGCTGGCAGCTGCAGAACCTGATGTAGGGCTGCATGTGGGGCAGCTGGGCTGTCAGGATGTCCCCGATCATCTTCACCGGCATCTTCTCCCCGGACATCTTCTTCCTCACGCGCAGGGCCCTGAGCAGGGGCAGGGCACGGGGTTGGACAAAGAGCCACTCCTCAGTTATGGAATAAAGGGGTGGGTTCTTATTCATTTTGGAAACCCAGAGAGCCAGAAATACATCAGCCACAAGATTACAAGGATACAAGAAATAACCCAGGCTGCACCCCCGGCCAACACCTTTCCCTCTCCTGGTCATCCAGCTGCTGCTTGACTTCAATGCAATGCCAGATCACAGGTGACAGAAAGAGGAGGGTAATTTCCTTTTCTGTTAGTTTAGAGAGTTAATGAAGTGTGAATGAGGCAGGGAAAACCCCCATCACTTAAAAGTTTTTAGCCTGGTTTCCTAAGGAAAAACCTTAGACCTTCATTGTCACTTGTCCTGTCACCACCACAACTTTTCACCCTGTGGGCCATTTTCAAATACATTTTACAAGAACAAAGAGATTACAAAGCTGTAAAATGCCTGTAGGTTCAGTGAAAATTAGCAGCTCAGTAGGGAAAGAAAAGAACTTTATGAATGCTTTTGCTTCTCAAGGTGCAGGTTTAACTGTGCCCTCACTGAGTTTCCCTGGCAGTGATTTGGGGCAGCAGCACCTGGAGCCTTTGGAGAGGGGTGCTCTGGCACAAACCCTTTGGAACCAGGCAGGGCAAGCCCTGGGGAGAGAAGGATTTGCCTTCTGCAGCACTGCAACAAAGTGAGTGCAAATGGCAGAGAACTGCTGGGTTCTTCTCAAGAGCTCACAGCAAACACTGCCCCCAGTTTGCTTTTACCCCCATGGAGAAACCCTTCTGGTGAGGATTTGTGTAAGTGGCAAATGTTTTCATGCAGATAAAAGGAGAAGCAGGGGGAGAGGCCAGGGTTCTGCTTTTGTGAAGACGGGGGGAAAAACCAACTTACTTCAGTAGTTTTATATTGCACATAATCAGCTCCTTCCAATTCACAAAAATCATGGCAACTTCTTTTTCTGTGACCAGCTCAGACTCCATCAGTGGTTTCTGGAAGATCTGGGGAGTCAGAAGAGGCCATTTAGAGTGCACAGGGTAAGTACAGACAGACCCAGCACGCTCCCAGACATCCATGGTGGTCCCTGGGATGGCTGTAACTAAGGAGACCCTCAGGTATGAGGGGCTTTAACAGGGAATACTCTGAATTTGTAGGGGTGGTGGTGTTAATTCTGAGCTGGATAATCTCTTTGAGACCTGGAAATTTTAGCAGAGCTCTCCTGCAAAACATCCCAGCATTCCTTTGATAATGCAACTGAAAATAGGTTTTACTTTGGACTCTTCAATGGAAGACCTGATTTCTCTGAGAGTCCCAAGTTTTGCATATCTTGAACTCTTTTTCAAAAAAGAACTTTGCTTCTCTGTCACGATAATTGTCCATAGTTGTCTGTACTAATTCCTTTTTTTCCTACCTCTAAAGCCAATCACAGGAAGTGATAACTGAAGCCCACTGCTGTTACCACTCAGTACCACTAACCCCTCAGAGCACAGGGAATGTGCTTCATTCCAGAACATTTGTTTAAGCTTCACAGCTTGCACGTGGGAAATTAACACTGAGAGCTGGGAGCAAAAGGACTTTGCTAAAATGACACTTCAAACACCAGCATTTTGGTGCTGGTAGCACAGGGGATTGCCATGGTTTGCACCCACCCACAGCTGCATCTGTATCTGTACCTGTACTTGTACCTGTATCTATCTGTACCTGTACTTGTACCTGTATCTATCTGTACCTATCTCTATCTCTCTCTATCTGTATCTATCTCTGTCTCTATCTCTACTCAATTTCCATCTCTATCTCTATCTCTATCTCTATCTCTATCTCTATCTCTATCTCTATCTCTATCTCTATCTATCTCTATCTCTATCTCTATCTCTATCTCTATCTCTATCTCTATCTCTATCTCTATCTCTATCTCTATCTCTATCATCTCTATCTCTATCTCTATCTATCTCTATCTCTCTGTCTCTCTCTCTATCTCTACCTATCTCTGTCTCTGTATCTATCAATCATCTCTGTCTCTATTTCTATATCTATCTACCTCTATCTCTATCTCTATCTCTATCTCTATCTCTATCTCTATCTCTATCTCTATCATCTCTATCTCTATCTCTATCTCTATCTATCTCTATCTCTATCTCTATCTCTATCTCTATCTCTATCTCTATCTCTATCTCTATCTCTATCTATCTCTATCTCTATCTCTATCTCTATCTATCTATCTCATCTCTACCTCTATCTCTATCTCTATCTCTATCTCTATCTCTATCTCTATCTCTATCTCTATCATCTCTATCTCTATCTCTATCTATCTCTATCTCTATCTCTATCTCTATCTCTATCTCTATCTCTATCTCTATCTCTATCTCTATCTCTATCATCTCTATCTCTATCTCTATCTATCTCTATCTCTCTGTCTCTCTCTCTATCTCTACCTATCTCTGTCTCTGTATCTATCAATCATCTCTGTCTCTATTTCTATATCTATCTACCTCTATCTCTATCTCTATCTCTATCTCTATCTCTATCTCTATCTCTATCTCTATCTCTATCTATCTCTATCTCTATCTCTATCTCTATCTATCTATCTCATCTCTATCTCTATCGATCTCGATCTCGATCTCTATCTCATCTCTATCTCCATCTCCATCTCCATCTGTCTTTCTTTCTCTATCTGTCTATATCTCTGTCTATATCTCTGTCTCTGTCTCTGTCTCTCTCTCTATCTCATCTCTATCTCTCTCATCTCTCTCTATCTCTCTGTCTCTATGTCTCTACCTCTATCTCTCTCTATCTATCTCTATCTCTATCTCTATCTCTATCTCTATCTCTATCTCTATCTCTATCTCTATCTCTATCTCTATCTCTATCTCTCTCTCTCTCTCTCTCTCTCTCTATCTCTCTCTCTATTTCTATCCCCTCTCATCTCTGTCTCTCTGTCTCTCTCGGGTGGCACAGAGCCCCCATGCCAGCAGTGGAAGCCCACTTTGCTCAGCTCTGCGGCCGCTGCGGCCCGGGGCGAGCGGCGAGGCCGCGGCGCTGCCCCACCTCTGTCACCAGCTGCAGGTCGTTGACGTAGTTCTCCTCGGTGAGGATGAGCTCGTGGATGTAGCCCTGCCTCTTCCTCTCGGTGGGGGTCAGCATGTCCAGCAGGTGCAGGTCTGCACACCCTGCAAAACACAACAGCGCCCGCCCTTCAGCTTCCCGGAGCCACAGAGGCCAGGAGCTCTGCTGCTCTGCTCCGCGCTGCCCACAGGGCACAGCCCCACCGAGCTTCCCTCTGCACCCCACGACCCCCTGTGCACCTTCTGATGGCCCACAGCAAAAGCCATCTCCGTGTGCGAGCTCCTCGCCGGTGGCCAAGCCTAAAGCCTCCCTCGCCCGCGCCTGCCCGTTCCCAACCTCGCCCCGCAGGCCCCCGACCCCTTGGGTTGTGTCACTCCAACCCCAGCTGGAGGGCTGGCCATGAGGAAGGGGGAAAGGACTCCATGTGCTGTGAGGGAAATGCAGAGATATCCCAGAGGGAATTAGGGAAGAGCTGCAGTGACCCCAGTGCTCCAAGGGGCACTTCGGAATGAGCCCTCAGCTGATGGATGCTCGATGCTGAAGGTTCACCTTGGCCCTTCTGCTCACAGAAATCCTGCTCAAGAAGGGCCTGCAGGGCCTCCTCACTTCTTCACACTTCAGTTAAAAACTGCTCCCAAATATTGGAAGGGCTTGAGCCAGGACGTGCAAAGATTCCCAGATTGCACAGATGCCTGGGCCAAGCCAAGGGGTGGATTTTGTTCTCCTTCACATTTAAAAGCACGGGGAAAGGCTGGCACTGAGAGCTCCTCTTCCATCAGTTTTGTCCTTTCGTTGCTGCAAACCTCCCTTGCACTGATCCCCTGCAGGTGGGAGGATTTTTATATCAATTCCACAATCTTGAATTTTCTTTTCTACTCTGAATTGGACAGAACATTTAATTCCATTCTTTCTTCTGTAGGCCATTATTTTTCAGCTGAGCTTAATTAAGTTCTTCTGAGACTCGAACATAGAATGTTTTCTTCCAGTTTTTGCTACTTTTCTGCATAAAATACAATGCATTTCAAAAAGCAAAGTTGATTTCAAACAGGTGGGAAATGTTTTGCTCTAAAAATGATCTATTTCAACTATTTTCACACAACCAAAATTTCCCAGTTGAATTCTTTTTCTCACCCCTCAGAAAATTTAGTACATTCCCCATGGAAACAAACTTTCCTCATGGAAACAGCAGGCCCCAGATAACTTTTTCAGTTCTTTGCATATAAAGTTAATACTTAGGGATTATTTCCTGCATTTTTAGCTTCCTGAATGGAGCTCAGACAATGCCACTGGGAAGGTCCAGGTGTATCACCATTATTCCCATGGAATACCAGCAACATCTGCTTTAACTGATCTGTGCTCCTGAAAGGGGAATGATGGATTCGGCTTTAAAAAAACAAAACAAAACAAAAACAACAAACCAAAACCAAAAACCAAACCCAAACAAAACCAAATGGAACAAACCCAGAAAAGGAGATGCAGACAGTCAAGGTTATTTCCTCTGTGGCTGAAGCTGGGAGGGATCGGGTGGGAAGCAGGGTGAGACACAGGATGTCACAGCCTGCACAAAGTGCAGCTGAAACTCAGCTTGGAATGAAAAGCAGATGTGGAGAAATATCATCTTTATGCCAAAACAATGAATTTTGGCCCCTCCCAAAAGCCATAGGTTTCATCTCTGTTGAATAAATGCCTGATTTCAGAGCAGCTTCTTTGCTAGCAAGTAAACCACAGGTCTAAGAAACAGATCCAGTTCTCCCAGTGCTTCACTGGGAGATAAGCAAGTGTTTAATTCCTTTTCCTTGGGGAAGTCCTCGTTCAAAGGTGTTCAGAATCCTTGGCCTGAAGGTGATTTCCAACCGCCAAGCCCTTGGAGGGAGCACTGACATTTTGAATAATGAACCATTTTAGAGGCTCCCTTGGCAGCCAGCTGGGCTGTGAATGGGCTGCTCTGCCCACAGACAAAAACTCTGCTTTTGGATATGAAATATTTGGGGGAGAGAAGCAGCCAAATCTGAGCAGAACATCCCAAAGAGACTTTCCTGGTAGGGGATTTTCTTTGTGAGGTGCACAAGTACAGGGATTTTTCTTGTCTTTCTATTAAGAACACTGCAGAAGAAGTGGATTCCTTTCCAGGTGGAAATGTCTGGCTCGATCTTCATGGATGCCAAAGAACTTTAGTGAACTGGATTGCACAGATGACAGAATCATGAAGTGGTTTGGGTTTGGACCTCAGAGCCCACCCAGTGCCACCCCTGCCATGGCAGGGACACCTCCCACTGTGCCAGGCTGCTCCAGCCCCAGTGTCCAACCTGGCCTTGGGCACTGCCAGGGATCCAGGGCAGCCCCAGCTGCTCTGGGCAATTCTTTGCTTCAATCCAGTAAAGCCAGGAAAGGATGGGGAAATGACAATAATTAATTTGGTTGTTCTCAGGAGAATGAATCCATGAATTCTGCGATTCTGGCTGGACTTGGAGAACCAGCAGACAAATGTTGGAACTGCAAATCTGTGCCTTGACCTCCCAGCACCACAGTCCCTGCAGATTAAGGGGCACCAGAAATGCAAAAAATAATTCCAAATCTCTTTGTGTAAAGATGTTCTTCCTCTTCCTTACAAAGTCAGCCCTGAAGATCTGTGTCTCCCAAGACAAACATTGAGCCTAAAACAAGATGCTGCTTTTTGGGAAGGGAGGTTCTGCTGTGGAAATCACTGATCCACATCCATGGCCACAGCTGCTGATTCCTTTTCATTTGGAGGGGTTCTCCAAGCAGTGCCACTGCCACATTTCCCTGGAAGCCTCGTGCTGGCGCAGGCTGTAGTGACCAGGTCACAGGAGACAGGAATCTGTCCTGCTAGAGGGAACCAGGAGCAGGCAAAAGTGATGTCACAGCTTTCCTCCAAATCCTTAAGGAGAAGGGAACAGCACACCAGGAGAGCACCCTTCACTCAGGGAAATTATCCACTAATCCCAAATCCCTGGGGCTGACAAAGCCCTCCCAGCCCAGGGAGTCCCAGCTGGGCCCCATGCCCACCTTGTCCCCAGCCCAGAGCACTCAGTGCCACCTCCAGGGGACACCTGCAGGGATGGGCACTGCAAAGCTCCCTGGGCAGCCCCTGCCAGGGCCTGAGCACCCTTTCCATGGGGAAATTGCTGCTGCTGTCCCAGCTGAGCCTGCCCTGGCCCAGCCTGAGGCCGTTCCCTCTCCTCCTGTCCCTGTTCCTGGAGCAGAGCCCGACCCCCCGGCTGTCCCCTCCTGGCAGGAGCTGTGAGAGCCACAGGGTCCCCCTGAGCCTCCTTTGCTCCAGCTCAGCCCCTTCCCAGCTCCCTCAGGAACTCTCCATTCCCTTCCCAGCTCCCTCAGGAACTCTCCAGCCCCTTCCCAGCTCCCTCAGGAACTCTCCATTCCCTTCCCAGCTCCCTCAGGAACTCTCTAGCCCCTTCCCAGCTCCCTCAGGAACTCTCCATTCCCTTCCCAGCTCCCTCAGGAACTCTCCATTCCCTTCCCAGCTCCTCAGGAACTCTCCAGCCCCTTCCCAGCTCCCTCAGGAATTCTCCAGCCCCTTCCCAGCTCCGTTCCCTGCCCTGGACACGCTCCAGCCCCTCCAGGTCTCTCCTGCAGGACCAGAACTGGGCACAGCCCTCGAGAGTCCTCAGCAGTGCTGAGTTAGTTAAATCACAGCATTTCAACATTCAACTTTCTTAGCACAACAATTCCCCTTAAATCTCCTGGGATGGACCCTCCACTGTGAGGCTACCTCAGGCTTTTGGTGAGGACATAGTCTGGGATCAAACAGATCTCTCCATCTGCAATGCCCAACCCCATTTCTCAGCTCTTTCCAACCATTTCAGCAGGTCTGGAATTTCTCAAGCAGAACAATGTGTCCAGTTCCTGTCAGAGCAGAGCACTTCCCTCTGAGGTGCAGGGAAGGAGCTGGAAACAAATCTGGGCAGTCCCTGGCAAAACCTGCAGCCCTATTTAGGGGTGGAATTGCCCTCTCTGGAATGTTCAGAGGAGGTCTGGATGTGACTCTGCTCACTGCTGGTGCTCCAACCTCAAGCATTCCATGAGTCATGGTTCTACCAATCCCTTTCCAGAGGCTGCCTGGGGACACTAAAATCCCACATGTGAAGGCAAGAATGCATCCAAAAATGTAAATCACAGAGTTAAGCAAGCCCTGGAATGGCTCAGAACACATCAGGAACCGAAACCTCACCTCTGGATTGTGAGCCAGGGCCTGTGGGAGCCCCTGGGCACTCAGGGCACAGGAGCAGTCACAGGTCTAAGCAGAAGGGACTGCACAGCCCCACTCCACAGGGAATTCCACAAAGGAAGGTGCTGTGCAGGCACTTCACTTGGAACCAGGAATGTGGGAACCAAATGCAGTATTTCAAATGTTCCAACCTCTTATCAAACATTTTATCATTTTTTCACTCTGGCAGAGGCACAGCTCTGATCTCTGCTCCTGTGACCTGACAGCACCCAGGGAGCAGCTGGGGCTGTGCAGGAGGGATTTAGGGTGGATTTTAGGGAAAGGCTCTTCCCCAGAGGTGCTGGCACTGCCCAGGGAATGGGCACGGCCCCGAGGCTGCCAGAGCTCCAGGAGCCTTTGGCCAGCGCTGCCAGGGATGCCCAGGGTGGGATTTTGGGGGGTCTGGGCAGGGCAGGGTGGCACTGGGGGGTCCCTGGGGGTCCCTACAGCTCAGTTCAAGATCTTTGCTCATTGAAGTCCCCAGGTGGGCAGTGAAGTCTTGGTGAAAACCATTTTCATGTTTAACTGCACCAGGACAATGTCCCGGAACCCAAAGGTCACCTCAGCCCCGTGTTTAGCCAAGGAGCTTTGTTACCCTGTCCTCTCTGTCAATTCTCCTGGTGCAGTAATATTTGAGTTACATTGTTCCTGAATCTACTGAAGTTGTCTAAAATAAAGTTAAAAACAAGTCATTTGTAATCTGATTTTACTGCACAGAAGTTGCTATTAAACAAGTTAAATAGCTGGAGTCAATAACCACAAAGAACTAAAAGTGCTTTAAAACCAGAGAACAAAACCAGAATTTCAGTGATTTTGTTTATGGGAATAAAATGTGCTCAGTGAGCTCATGGGGACAGAAAGTGAAGCCACTAAAGCTCCAAAAGAATTGAGGTTTAAATAAAGCTGATCCTGAATATAAAGCAAAATGTTCTTGATAAATCCGCATTTCAGACTTAGAGCTGTCTTGGACAGATTTCAAGTATTGAAAAGAACAAATTCTCTGAAAGAACGTCCATGGGAATTCCTTGTCAGCAATTGAGTACAGAAGGAATTCCCACAAGTGGTAAAAACAGTGAATAAAATAGCAGCACTGGCAGCCTCTGGAATTCCAGTCTCCTCTCCATCCCTCAAGTGACAATTCCCGTGCAACAGGAGAAGGCACCTGGCACAGGGAAGTGAAGACAAAGAACCAGTTCACAGAATGCCAGGATGATTTGGGTGGGAAGGGATTTCAAGGATCAGCCAGTGCCACCCCTGCCATGGCAGGGACACCTCCCACTGTGCTAGGCTGCTCCAGCCCCAGTGTCCAACCTGGCCCTGGGCACTGCCAGGGATCCAGGGGTGGCCACAGCTGCTCTGGGCAGTCACTGTCAGACTCCCTTTCTCATACAGATATTTATATATACTTTTATAGATTGATACCCATACAGACAAGTAAAGCAGCCTTGCTCCCTGCAGCACAGGAGAATCCCTGATGAGGAGGAAGAGGATGAAATGCTCCCTGCTGAGCTGGCAGAGCACCCTTAGGGACTCAGGGAGGAAACGAACTTTTCAGGGATTTAAACATCTGTCACTCAAGCCCCAAGGGAGTGTCTTTGTCTGGGTCTCTGTACATGAGATTTATGTTGCTCTTCTGCCTGAGGAGTCCTGGCACAAGCAGTGCCTCTTGTTTGTTCAGCTGGGACAGCAGCAGCAATTTCCCCATGGAAAGGGTGCTCAGGCCCTGGCAGGGGCTGCCCAGGGAGCTTTGCAGTGCCCATCCCTGCAGGTGTCCCCTGGAGGTGGCACTGAGTGCTCTGGGCTGGGGACAAGGTGGGCATGGGGCCCAGCTGGGACTCCCTGGGCTGGGAGGGCTTTGCCAGCCCCAGGATTTTGGGGATTCCCTGTGACAGAGGGACAACCCCACACTGCTCCTCCCAGTCACTGCCAAGCTGCCCCCAGGAGCCTGCAGTGATTTTGGGAGGCTCCAGGCTCAGCCCTGCACCCTCAGGGCACTGCAGGAGCTTCGTTTTTCCTCTCACTCCATGCAAAGAGAAAGAAAAGAGCAGCACCTGGATCCCCTACAGCTGAAGCACTGCAAATATTTCAATACAGGCTCAATCTGTACTTCTGGCCTGAAGTCACAGGACCCACAATGCCCCTAAGGGCCAGTGCTTTTGGTTGAGTCTGTTTTTCAACCCAGCAGCTCAGGATGGGAAAAGAGGCAGAGGCTCTCGTTCAAATATCAATTAATGCACAAAATATGACAGAGTGGAGTCAAACCTGGCTCCATCCCCTCAGAGAGCACTGAAAATCACAAGTGGGATGTGCTGTTCCATTTCTGCAGTGGCTACAATGGAAGAATTACTTTTTTGTGGTAGAAGATGTATTACTATTTAAATACTGCCCTAAAAAGAAGGAAAATCTGTGCAGTTGTGCATATTTTCACACTTGAGCTTCTGGCATAAAACAAACCCCAAATCCATGGCAAACCAAGAAGGAATACTTAATTTATCTATAAAAAAACCCATCAAAATCCACTGACTGGCACCACACAGAAACCCTGGGTAAGGAATCAGAATCCCAGCACATCCTGAGCTGGAAGGGACCCAGCAGGAGTCCAGGACACCCCATCACTCCCCCGCTGAGGCAGAGGGTGAAAGGCTGCAGAGGACAATGGTGAAGCTGAGGAATTTCAGCGAGAGCAGCTCCAAGAACCCGGGCAGGTTCCCTGGGAGGGGCACAGGGCTCCAGGCTGTGCTGCTGGCAAAGCCCTCGGGGCGAGCTCGGTGGGACCCAGCAACGAGACAACAACAAACACGTGTCGGCCTCTTTTGTACGAAGGATTTAATTCTCTATACATGGAACTAGCTGGAAAGGCTGGATTACAGTTGTTAAAGCTGCAGGGTTTTTATATATTTATATAATTTACATTCATAGTGATGAAATACTGAAGTGCAACTGAATAAGGAGCTTCACTTGTCCTTTGCACCGCAGGACGGGAGCGGGGAGCTGGGCTGGGAGTGCTACAGGTGCCAGCAGGGCTGGGGACAGGGGGACACGCAAAGCAGGACGGAAGTCCGTGGTAAATCATTAGTAGCAGGGCTCTGCTGTGCTCCAGGCGTTGGAGAGGGCACTGCCAGCACGTTTCTGCTAACGCTACGGAGACGGGCACGGCCCAGCTACAGCTCCACTGAAAGCTCCAGCTCGTATTAATTTGTAGAAATCCCACAGTCTAGTTTAAAAAAATGTAAACATTGGAAATTAATCGCAGGGAGATAGTTCTATACATTCGTTCTTGTCAGGAGAATGATTCGTTCGGAAGGCGGTGTTCCACGGAAAGCACAGCTGAGAAGCCCAAGGGCCGTCCCCGGGGGGAATTTGGGAATTCTGGCACCCCCAGGAGGGAACATTCCACCCGTTTCTGACCCAGGAATGTGACAAGCCGAGGGACAGACACAAACCAGGCTGTTTGCTCACTGTTTGCAGCTACAAGGAATGTGCAAAATCAAATGAACAGAGCTGGGTAAGACATCACTCCAGGTTTGCCTGTGGCACGGGAGGAGGGCATTTCCCCTCCCCACAATGGGTTACACACTCAACAACACCACCTGTTACAAACAGTACAGGAACTACAACAAAATCCCTGGAACTGGGCATATTTAAACTTCCTTAAACTGATTTTAACTCCTTCTGTTATTTTGTAATTAAAAAAAAAAATAAAAAAAAAAAATTAAAATAATAATAAAAAAAGAGACACATTGACAACACTGGACAAGTGAACAATAAAAAAGAAAGATACATAAAGTCTCCAATTCATGGACATTTGGAACAATTTTAATAGCACATGCAGCATTCCTTGATAGTGGGTCTTTTTGCACAAACAAAATTGCAATGAAGAAATTAAATTTATACTTTTCCTTTAAAAGGCTAGAATATATCTTTAAAAAATAATTTTTAAAACTACCAAAAGCACCTGTGCAAAGGTGGAAAAATTAGTTTGGTAACTCTGAAAGCCACAAAAGGACCCACTATCCTCTGATTTTTACTTCTTTTTGCGTGTGTGTGGTTTTGTTTTGTGGTTTTTTTTTTTTTTTTTGCTTTGAATAGTTTAATTTTGTCGGTAATTAACTCAGCCATTGCGATTCCATGCAACTAAATGTCAAATGAGGTAAAACTGCTGTGCAGTGTGTTCTTGACTCAGAAGGCAGTAGGTGATCATGCTGGAAGCCACATGATCAAGGCTGCATCTCCCATCATCCCTCTGGGCACTGCTATGGGATAGTGGGTCTCTTTGAGGACTTTCAAGCCTGAGTGGGGGATGGACAACATATGATTCCTAGAAAAAGGAGGAAAACAACACATAAGCAAAACAAAACAATGAGCAAATTCAAGCTGGGGAAACGAGGCAGGCGTGGCGAGGCATGGAGCAAAAACGATGGGTGGGGAGGGGGACGTGCTGGGGGGAATGGGAACGAAACCAAGCAAACACAACGGGGGGACAGAAGGTCTTCGAAGAGCCCGGGGGCGCGGGGCGGCGCGGCCCCGCCATGCCGCACGTGGCACGCGCGGGGACACGAGGGACACTCACACTGCTGGCTGGGGTCCGTGTCCGTGGTCAGCTTCACGTAGTTGGACGGGAAGAGCCCCACGTGGCCGTTGACCTCCCCCTTCCACCAGTCGGGGTCCTCCCTGTTGAGCACGGTGATGATCTGGCCCTTGTTGAAGGCCAGCTCGTCGTCGTTCTGGGCGCTGTAGTCGTACATGCCGATCACCTGGCACACTGCGGGGCACAGGGGTCACCTGGGGCTGCAGCCACGCCTGCAGGGCATCCCCAGGGACCCCCCAGGGCCACCCTGCCCTGCCCAGACCCACCAACCCCACCCTGGGCATCCCTGGCTAAAGGCTCCTGCAGCTCTGGCAGCCTCGGGGCCGTGCCCATTCCCTGGGCAGTGCCAGCACCTCTGGGGAAGAGCCTTTCCCTGACTGCAGCCTGGCCCTGCCCACATGCAGAGGTTGCCTCTGGACATTGCCCATGGCTCAGGACAACTCCACAGAATTCCCAGAATGACCAGGTTGGAAGACACCTTCAAACCCATCGAGTCCAGCCCAGCCCCAGCACCTCAACCCAGCCCTGGCACCCAGTGCCACATCCAGGCTTGGTTAAACACACCCAGGGGTGGTGACTCCACCACCTCCCCGGGCAGCCACTCCAGAACTTTGTCACCATTTCTGTAAAAACTTTTCCCTGATGTCCAGCCTGTATTTCCCTGGGTGCAGCTCGAGGCTGTGAGCTCTGGCTCTGTCAGCTCCTGGAGAAAGAGCCCAGCCCCAGCTGGGCACAGGCACCTTCCAGGAGCTGTGGCAGTGACAAGGTCACCCTGAGCCTCCTGTTCTCCAGGCTGGGCACCCCCAGCTCCCTCAGGGTTCCTCACAGGGTTTGTGCTCCCAGCCCCTCTCCAGCCTCGCTGCCCCTCTGGATGTGCTCGAGTGTCCAGATCCCATCCTGGGGCTCAGTTCATCCCCCCAAACTGACTCCAGGGGTTTAAAAATCCCAAAGAGTTTCACGGAATCCCAGCATGGCTTGGGTTAGAAGGGTCCTTAAAGCACAACCAGTGCCACCCCTGCCACGGACAGGGACATCTTCCACTGCCTCGGGGTGTTCCAGCCTGGCCTGGAACCCCCCACCAGGACTGCTCAGTGGACAGGAAAATCTGGGACACATTGGAACTTCTACTACTGGAAGCTGCATAATCCAAAAGAAAGCCAGTGGTGATGCCCTTGTTGTCCTAGTTAGGTTTTCAGAACAAAAAAATTGTGGAAAATACAAGAGAAAATGGACAGAACTGGAAGAAAGCATCCCAGGCCATCCAGGCTGCTCTGCTGGCACCCCAGGACTGTTTCCAGCAGGGATTTTCTATTTCCCTGCAGTGGAACTCATCCAGTCTCAGAATACACCTGGTTCTTCTCACTTCTGACAAAGCAGTTCCTTGAATTCTCTGCAGCAGCAGGACTGTTTAGTTCAATAAACAATCCCCTCTATTTCTCTGCTGTTTTCTCTTTGCCAGGCCACAGGGCTTCTGGTTTCCCACCAGACATCAGACTTCTATTAATGAGCCTTGCTGGCAGGTTCTCTCCACTGGATTAATTTGGAAATTTGATTTTATTTTCATCCTTGTACCAAGCCAGCAACTTATTTCAATTTGCCAAATAGCTTCTCTCTTTTTGTTAATTACAGTTTAATTAAGATGTTCTGCAAAAAGTGCTAGAATTTTATTCTGTAAAATTTAGCATGTGGAGAAAGTCCCAGATTGTTAAACCTGAAATAATTTCAAAAAACATTACAAAAATCTCATCCTGTTTCCTTGCAAAAGGTTCTGTCTCAGTGCTGAGTTGCCATTCTGAACCTGAATTCCATGAGGCTTTAGAGAGGCATTTTCTGGATCTTTAGAACAACCACCAGAGGGGCCAGTCCCATAAACACAGGACCATGGAATAGGGTCTGGGAAGTCCCTTCTAGCCCAGCCAGGCTGTGATTCTGTGGAAATGTTCTTTTCTGTCAGCTCCTGCTTCTGTCAGGGATGGGCTGGGTTGGGGATGAAGACACATCCCAGAGCTCCTGTCCCACACTCAGGGCTGGGCTGGTTTGGGGATGCAGGAACACCCCAGAGCTCCTGTCCCACACTCAGGGATGGGCTGGTTTGATGATTGAGGAACATCCCAGAGCTCCTGTCCCACACTCAGGGATGGGCTGGTTTGGGGATGCAGGAACACCCCAGAGCTCCTGTCCCTCATTCAGGGATGGGCTGGTTTGGGGATGGAGGAACACCCCAGAGCTCCTGTCCCACACTCAGGGATGGGCTGGTTTGGGGATGCAGGAACACCCCAGAGCTCCTGTCCCACACTCAGGGCTGGGCTGGGCTGGTTTGATGATTGAGGAACACCCCAGAGCTCCTGTCCCACACTCAGGGCTGGGCTGGTTTGGGGATGGAGGAACACCCCAAAGCTCCTGTCCCTCATTCACGGATGGGCTGGTTTGGGGATGCAGGAACACCACACCCGTCCCAGCTGAAGGCCCAGCAGGGGCCCAGCAGCCAGGGAAGGGGTGCCAGGGGCAGGCAGGGCTCACCTGAGGGTGCTGCAGGCCTGGGCAGCTCGGTGGGGGTGCTCTTGCTGGTGCCAGGGCTCAGCAGCTTGACGTAGTTGGCCGGGAACCAGCCGATCTGGCGCTTCTTGCCGCGCGCCTGCGGAGACAGCGGCTGCTCACAGGAGCCTGGGCAGGCACCAGGAGCTCAGCACCAGCCCAGCCCCAGGGCAAAGGGCTTGGGCAGGGAAAACCCAGCTGCTCTGTGGCACCAGCTGAATGTAACAGTGTTAACACAGAATCTTAATAATTCTCATTAAATGCTCATTCATCATTACGCTTGTGTGGCAGGAACATCCTTCTCTCTCTCCCAGGATTTTTCATAGAGCAGCACAGAGAGAAGAAAGAGAAAATAATTTCTGTTTCTGCTCCTTGTTTTCTCATGTGGAATGTGTTTGGAGAATTGTTTCCCTGGGGTGTTGCTTGGTTGGATTCTGGTGAGGATTGTTTGAGCCTGGTGGCCAATCCAACCCACCTGGGGCTGGGCTCAGAGAGGGGCAACCAGTTGTGACTTAGATTTGGCAGTTAGAAAAAGTGGGTATATAGTTTTAGTATCTCCTTTAAATAGTATATTCATGTATTATAGTATAGTTATAATAAAGAAATCATTCAGCCTCTGAACTGGGGTCAGACATCAGCATTTCTTCCCACCAAGTTCACCTACATTTACAATAGGTTTGCTACATTTTAATACATCCCCAGATTGTGACAGTTTAAACAGAGATTAAGAATCCAAATTTCCTCTTTTCTTTTACAGAACCATGTTCCACTATATTGCAAAATTCCTGTCTCTTAGGAACAGGGGCATTCTACAGAAACATATCCAAGCTTTTCAATGCCTTGTGTCACCAAAGCAGGAAACCTCATCCTGTTATCTCCCCAAATCCAATGTCCATTGCAAATCAAACCCAGAAAAACTCCTTACAGTAAGAAAGGTTCTTCCAGAACTTTGAATCCCAGCTTCTAACTCTATGTCAAGGATGATTTTAACTGTTTATTCTGTTTGTGTTAGAATAAGGCTGGCATTTGGGGCAAGGAGAATTCTGCCTCTGAATAACACACTGTTAACCTTGGTGGAAGTCATCTAAAGGATTTACTATTCTTGAACTACTTTCTTCCCTGTCTAAATCTTTACTAAAAAAGAAAACATTTGCTCTAAAGTCTATTTAGATAATTTAAGAAATTTTTGAACACTGCATTAAACCAGCAATGTAATGTTTAAAACATTTGCCTTATTTTCTTTCACTGTGTCCCCCAAGTGTGGAGCAGGAGAATAAATAGAACAGTCAGGGATTGCTAACAAAATAAAACCCAATTGTAAAACCACATGTAAGACATTAAAGCAGCTAAACTTACATAGGAGTATTTACACAACCAAAATGGAATTGTTTCAGGGCCTCCCAGCAGCTGCTCAGTGATAACTATGTCAGCTCTTGACCAGGGAAGTTTCTTTTCTGTCTTAAAATACATTTAATGGAGACTCTTTAAAGCTAAAAGTTACCAACAGCATCAAGGTCAGTGATAGAAAACCCCAGAGGAATCCTTCAAGAGGATTTCTCCACAAAAGATGAAAAAAATATCACCAGGAAAGGCAAAAAGGGCAGGTACAAAGTGTTAAAAATAACTGAATTGGTCTGAGATCTGCACTGCACAAATAAATCAACAGCATTGTCCCATCTCCAATTTCCTTCTAAAAACCCCAAGCCAAACAGAAACTCCTTCAGGGGGACCAAATTGTCAAGTTCTACTCTCAAAAACACCTGGGAGAGTCCAACCCTGCCCTGAGCTCCTGCTGCTCTCCCAAATCCAGGCATGGCAGGTGTGAGGTGTTCTGCAAGGGTGTTTTTTGGGAACTGCTGCACTGCAGAACATTGTCAAATTTATTTGTTATTGACACATTCAGCATTTTCAACTACTAAAAAACAATTTTTTAAATGGGATTTTACTAGAAAAAAAAAAAAAAAAAAAGGAACTAACTTGGAGCTCTCCTTCCCACCAACCACCTGGATTCTTCTTTCTGATGAGAATCAATTGGCCAGGAGCAAGAGTCAGCTGTTCTGGGCCTGTTGCTGTGTAAGAGGCAATAACCTGGGCAATTTCTGTTGAAGCAGAGGAGGAAAGAAAAGGTTAATTTGAAAAAATCTGAGCACATTTTATCCAACATTCATTCTGCTATAAGACTGTGTTATTCCTTTCCAGAAAATTGCTATGGATTTATGAATTTCCATGAATACATGTGGTAATTGTCAAATAAATGAAGGGTTCAGAGCACTACAGGAATAAAGATGTAATAAACCAGAGGTGCAGCAGCTCTATGGTTGAAGATCAAATATGTTTGAAATGGATAATAATAATAGGAACTGTACAGCTTTTAAAATGCAGTGTTTTCCAGTAAATACATCTTTGCACTGAGCTCCCTAAGGAGAGCAGACACATCAATGACAAAATAATGAAGTTGCACCAAGAGGTACAAATTCAGGCTGGCAGAGAATTTCTCAGCCCCTGGCCCCTAAAGAATGTTTTCCAGTGCAGCAAAGAGGATTTCTCAGGAAATCTCTGTTCCATGGAGGCTCTCACAGAACAGGGGCTTTGTCTGGTCCCCTCCCAGCACCAGGGGACACAGAGGAACTGGGAGCTCACGATTCCAGGGAATTACCCCAAGCAGGTGTTGGAGTTTCCTCTGCCCCACAGTGCTTGTGGAAAGGCAGGGAACAATTCTGGTTCCCACAGGGTTAACCCAGGCTTGGATCCAAGTGGAGCTGCAGGAATTCCTCCCAAAGGCAGGCTCAGCCCTGTCCCCAGGGCATGAGCAGGGTGAGGGGGACACACACACAGAGTGGGGCTGGTGCTGCTGGAGCTTCCCGAGGGACCCAGGACATCACTCATCCTTCAGGGATTCATTCCAAGGGCAGCTGGAGGCAGAGGAACCCAGGAACCCTGGGAACTGAGGGAGGCTTTGGTGCAGGGAAGATACAGAGATAGTTGAAGCCCAACATGGAAATGATCAAATGATTGACATGAAATTTAGGAGGAAAGGACCAGTAGGAATATTAAAAATTATCAGAGAAGCAATTGAGATAAAATGAGCAGCATGAGGAGGATGAGGAGCAATGCAAAGAACACAGGGGCAGCTGCAGCAGAACCTCCCTCAGGACCTGGCAGCAGGAGAGGCAGGGACAGGGGAGCCAGGCAGATGGTGGAAAGGCCTGGAGTGATAAAGGTGCTTTAAACCTGGATCTGGGATCAGCACACAAATTCATGGAGTCACGGAATGGCCTGGGTTGGAAGGACCTCAAATCCCACCCAGTGCCACCCCTGCCATGGCAGGGACACCTCCCACTGTCCCTGTGTCCAGCCCCAGTGTCCAACCTGGCCCTGGGCACTGCCAGGGATCCAGGGCCTGCCCACCCTGCCAGGGAGCAATTCCCAATTCCAAAATCCCATCCAGCCCTGCCCTTCCCAGCAGCAGAACTGTGTTCCCAGCCCAACAACTCCCTGGCTTTGCCCTCACCCAGCACTGACTCTGCTCTTGGTTTTTCTCTCTTTAAATCTTCCACCCTCCTGCCAGCACCTCCTGTATTTAATGAGAAATTCCTCCTCCTGTCTTCTGCTTTCACAGCTAAGAAAGCTCGAGAGGGACTTGGGGCAAGGGGGAATGGCTCCCACTGCTCTGCTGAGCAATCCAGCAGGGAGTTCACATTCACTTCTGAGCAAGCACATTTTTATTCTCTAGCTACATGTTATTTAGTGATTGACACACTAGAATGATTAGAGGATGAATTCTTTTATTACATTTACATTATTTATTAACTGCATTTATTCCAGTTATTTTATAATGGTTTTCATCAGTGCAAACTACTCCAAGATGACCAAGAGCAAAGACTCTATTTTCACAGAAAAGGTTTTGTTGCCATTGAATTGAACACTTAGGAACAGAGAGAAGGTGCTGTCATAATATTTGACTCACCAGGTTTCTTCCCTAAGCTTCCTGTTTTCCCAGCTGCTCCTGGAGCCTTGAAATGGAGAACAAGAGGCAAGTTTAGCACTCAGACTTCTTTCTCCAGTACACAAAAATGATTCACAAAGCTTCACTCAACAAACATGTGAGTCAAAAACTCACAAGAAATTCTGTTCTTACAAAAATCCTTAATATTTTAGATGGCAATAATAACCTGGGAATAAATACCAAGCAAAAAGTGGATGATTTGTTGATGCAAAAGTGCAGACTTTTATTCCCTTTCACGGACTGCAAATACCAAAGGAGATCCCATTTGCAGTCCCAAAGGAGATCCCATTTGCAATCCCAAAGTATATCCCATTTGCAATTGCAAATCCATATATCTACATTATGGGAATTCTGTCGAGGCGAGCTAAAACAATAGAAGTTTTCATCCCTCCAAATTGCTGGATTGGAAATATTCCTGAGCAACTCTCTGCACCCAGACAGGGTGAGGTGAGGGATGAACACCTGCATCCAAAGGATTGGAAGCAAAGCCTTTGAAGAACCACAAGAAATTCAGCAAAACCTGACAGCAGTCCAGTTCCTGCCCCCTAAATAATTCCTGCAGTTTCCTCCCAGGCCACTGACAGTTTTATGTCCTGCACTAAGGAGGTCTGAGGTGGATAATAGCAACTTAAATCTAAATTGGACTGTGGCCAGGAATGTTGGGGAGCCATAAAACTCCTCCTGCCTTCAACATTTCTACCTCCCTCAACTTCACCTTCAGGATCCTCCTCAAACTTGGAGCCAACATCAAACCACGTGAAGGCTTCCACAGAATCCTAACTCCTGTGTGGAACAGTTTCCTCCTCCATATTCTCCCTGTCAACTGATGTTTTGAAAACCTGGGGGTTCTGGCAGCAATTAAACTGAGGAGTAACTGAAGAACAGCTCAGTGGCTGAGAGAAAAGGGCCACTCAAAGCCCTGTGTTGGCTGTGAGTCACCTCTAACATGGATTAGCAGATACATCTTCAGCTTGCCTTGATGTCTCAGAGCTCCTTTCCTGTCACAGATCATCAGAGTCACACCCCACAGGAGCAGCAGATCCTCCTCTCCTCCCTGCACTGCTTTGATTGTCCCCAGATCCCCCTTCCCTGCCCCCTGTGAGCTGGGCCATGAGCAGGGACCCAGGAGAGCCCCCAGGGGAGCAGGGACAAACCCCAGTGCAGCTCTGGGGACAGGGGCAGATGGCCCTGACAGCTCCACAGAGGGGGTGAACCAAAGGAATTCCTCCTGCTCTGGAAGTGTCCTGGCAGAGGAACCACCTCTGCCTTCCTCAGCAAAGAACAAGGACCTTCAGAGAACCCCCTCCTCCCAGACATGCCCTGGTCAGCATCCACACTGTTGGATTAGAAGCACAGGGACAGACCAAACAGGCTGGGACATTGCCTGTCTGTGACACAGAGAGATGATTTTAAAACAGAAACTTCAGAACCATCAGACTGAGTCTGAATTGCCTTTGAGGATTCTCTGAATCCTCAGAAGCAGAAGGAACACATGGGAAAGTCCTGCAGCACTTCAAGAAAGAACTAAATTCATAAATAACACATTTAGGATGGTTCCCATTTCTGGCCCACTCAGGACAGGGAGAAGCAATTCCTACTCCTTCTGCTGAGGGAAAACACAGCAGCAAGGACAGAGCCTGTTCTGCCTCCCCTGCACACCTGAGGGCACTTTGTGACAAGGGATGAAGTCTCCTGAGCCAGCAGAGCAGAACCTGCTCTGTCAATTTAATAATCCCCAGCAAGGACTTGCCAATTGTGCTGTACAGCAGGACCCTTCAGATCCCAACTTGATCCATTCAGGGATTATTTTCTGAGCCCCCATGCAAAGTTTTATAATCACAAGTCCTGAAATTGTTGTGTTTTCCAAGACATCCCCACAGAGGGAATTCTCACCAGTGTCCAGAATAAAACCCTGTATCCACCTACCTCCCTCTAAGGAACACCTCAGAATGGGCCACTGTTCCTCTGAAGAACAAAGACTTCCTCACTTTTTTAATAAACTGAACCTTGAAGGAACAGGGAATGGCTTATTTTAGCACCCTGAGGTGAATGGGCACAAAAGAACAAATGTAAAAAATTCTTCTGCTGTGGAAACCATTGAGATTTTGAGTCATTTCTAGAAACTCTGCCCTTGCTGCTGAAAGATCACTCCTGTTTTTCTTTGCTTCTGTCAATAGTACAGAACACATGAAATTATTCCTCTTTTCAGGACATCTTCCAGCCCAGGCAGCTGTCCAAGCACAGCAGCATATCTGAGTGCCCAGAGAGCCAGGACTCTGAAATCCTCTGCAAAAACTGGCTCTGGGAGCAGGCTGGAGAGCAAAACCCAGGTCCCCACTTGGAGGCAGATCCGTGTCCTGCAGGCACAGGAAGCCTGGCATGGACACAACATCCCAGCAGCAGGGGCTCCACCAGCTCTGTGCTCTTTCCTCCCTCTCTCATCAAGATTTGAGCTGAAGGTGGGATTTTCACCAGCACAAAGGGCAGCTCTGGGTGAAGTGCACTGAGCTGGGGCAGCCCAGCCAAGCTGAGGTGACACAAACACCAAACTGAGCTCTCTGACAAAAGGGGGCTCAGAACTGAACCTGAGCTCCAGTGCCCAGTCCCACCTCCCCAAGGACTGCAGCACTGAACATCACTAACCACAAGTTTTAACCCCGGCCCAGAGGACGTTGCTGGAATTTCTTGACACTGAAAATTGCCTCTTGAAAGGTTTCCTACAGCTGCAGATTTCACTGCAGCTGTTACCCCGTGGCTTTTCCAGCAGCAGGAATGGCTTTAAGGAGTGACTCTGCTCAGGCTCTGTGCTGCAGTCTTTCACCCAGTTCTTGTGCATTACCATCCAGACCCCCCAAATCCACTGATTTTTATTTATTTATCTTTAACCCCCCATTATTCCAGAGATATAAACCAGTATCCTTCCCATCAAGAGATCAGTTGTGTACCCAGCCCTGAATCTAAACCAATTCCTACTGGGAGATAAATTATCCTCTCAAGCCATATAAATAACAGAACATCTCGACAAAAAAACACCCCAAAAAACCCCAACAAGGATGTGTTCTGTGGAATTATTTCAAGCTAAAAAGAGATTAAAAAGAACCTCTATTATTCAGTCAAAAACTGACAAATAAATACAATAGTTAGCAAAGTTTTGGTGCAAAATTCGTTCTTGATTGCAAGAAATGATAGGGAAAAATGTAATAAACTGAAGTATTACTGTGTAGATATTTGTTTGGTTGTTTTTTTTTTTTTTTAATAATAGCAGTAAGATGCAGCTCAGGCATTAAAAACTTACCAGGGCAATATAACGACTGTTCTGATCAGTGTCTAAAAAACTGTCAAGTGCACTACTGATGTTGGCATTATGTGCATGGATGATCCCCCAAGTTATTTATGATATTAAATTGTAAAATGCAACTATTGTTGTTACTGTAATTGTTTTTCCTTTCCAGTCTCAGTCAATAAATCCACAATGCATTTTTATTTCCCCTACCATGCCCTGCCTTCAGCTACCACTACAACCCCAAAGAAAACATTTCTCTACCTCAGAATCTTTGAGTCTCACATAATTAGATGGGAAAACTCCTGATTTATCACCCAGCGTTCCCGTCCACCAGTCACCATCTTTCTTTGTCACCAGGATCAGGTCACCTTGTTGGAAAGTGAGGTCTCCCTGCTCCGAGCTCTCATAGGTGTACATGGCAATGTACTCTGGAAAAGGGAAATACAGCACATGGAAAACTCCTGAGACACCCCTGAGATCCCCTGCAAAACCTCCTTCATATCAGGGCTAGGCAGAAGGCAAATTTATTATTTATTACTCACAGAAACATCAATATTTCATGAATAAAGTTGTATCTATCAGAACTGAATAGGATCTATCAAAAGGCTGCCTCGGGGTGGGGGAGTTTGTATACCATTTGCCATTTTAATTAAAATGTACATAATTTATTTAGATATAAAACATTTTTCCCAGTGATTTCTGGGTTGTGCTGATGTGTGGGATTTTCAGAGTTTGGGATGCAAAGTGCACACATCTTAAAAATCACCTTCTGCACATGAGCTTTTCTGCAACCCTCTCGACAGAAGATGTTAAATCCCTGCTTTATTGTTTCTCAAAACCACAGCTTTTTTGAAGTGTTTAAAGAAAAGTTGTGTTCCTTTTTAATACAAACACAACACCTGAGATATCCCACCTGGACAAGACTCTTCATGCCCACAATTCCTCCTCCTCAAACCAGGAAAAAAATACCAGGAAAACCAGAACAAGGTGATCTTGAAGGTCCCTTCTGACCCAAAGCAGCTGGGATTCTATGGAATAACTACAGAGCAGAGCAGCTGTACTTTGAAATAAACTTTTCTCTGCTGCTCCCTCCTTTTAGTTTCTGTGGTGCTCAGGCCAGACACAAATGAAATGCTAATGTCCCTAAAATGTCCCTGGAATTGCAGTTAGAAACTTCAGGTGTTCTGTAGGGACCAGACACAAATGTTCACCTGTAACCTACATTTAGATTAATTGCTCTCCTGTGCCTGTGATTTAATCAACAAACCTCTGAGCTGCCTCTGCACTGCAGGGGATTAAGAGTGAAGGCAGCTCAGGTGGGGATATTCCCCTTCAGCTGAAGGGTGGCTACAGCCAGGAATTCCCCTTTGAAAACCCTTCAGAAAAATATCTGAATTGAGTCTGTGCCCCAGGCCCCACCTTTAAAATGGAGCTGGCCATAAAGATCCCAGTATTCCCTAAGTGACTGGGATCTATTAAAAGCTCTAATGAAACTCTGGGAACCAGCTTTGGGGGAAATGAAAATATTTACCAATTCCCAACACCATGGACACATGGACACAGGTGCTTATTTGGTCCTCTGAGAAAACCAATTCTGGATCAGAAAATGTCACCAAAATAAAGGCAAAAAAAAGAGAAATATTGGAAAAAGTACAAACTACAAAATATATTTTAATATCGTTTATAGTTTGTACTTTTTTCACTATTTCTACTGGACGTTTTCACATCTTTTGTAGTTTGTACTTTTTTCACTATTTCTACTGGACGTTTTCACATCTTTAGTAGTTTGTACTTTTTTCACTATTTCTACTGGACGTTTTCACATCTTTTGTAGTTTGTACTTTTTTCACTATTTCTACTGGACGTTTTCACATCTTTTGTAGTTTGTACTTTTTTCACTATTTCTACTGGACGTTTTCACATCTTTTGTAGTTTGTACTTTTTTCACTATTTCTACTGGACATTTTCACATCTTTTGTAGTTTGTACTTTTTTCACTATTTCTACTGGACGTTTTCACATCTTTTGTAGTTTGTACTTTTTTCACTATTTCTACTGGATGTTTTCACATCTTTTGTAGTTTGTACTTTTTTCACTGTTTCTACTGGATATTTTCATGTCTTTTGTAGCTTATACTTTCCCCAATATTTCTATTGGATATGCTCATTATTTTTGTGATATGTGAAATTATTCCTTCTCTATACACAACATAGAAAAACCGTTACACTAATAATAATAATAATTCTGAATTATTCTAGAGGCAAATTGATTAGCTCTTGGATTTTACCACCACTTGAAGAGCACAATCTGATTGCTGATTTTGGCAAAAAGCAGAGTTCTTGTGTTCAATTCAGAGTAAGAGGCTGTCAGGCCAGGACTCACCTTCCCCTGACACCGCTGCCTTGGCTGCTGGGGATGCTACCCTTTTCAGACTAGCAGGACTTTCTGAGGAACCAGAATCCATGCTTTAGAAGAAAATAATGGTTATTTAAGAAATTCAATCTCTTCAGAAAAATTACTGTTATATTTCAAATATAAAATGCAAGCCCAAGCAACACCCTGGGTTTTAAAAGAAGAGACAGTAAATGTGCAAAAAAACCAAAAAGCTTTGAATCCAGTGATCTGCCATGGTCACATTTAAGCAACTGCCCTAAATACAGAACTTTGTGCATCTCCTTTTTCCTCAGGGAAAAAAAAAAATCTGAAATCATTCCCATTTATATTCCTAATGCTAATGTTGCCTTCAAAATACAAAAAATGAGATTTTAGATGTTTAATCCTCCAAGAATAATGAGAAGTGATTTAGATTTGAGGACTACCTTTTAAATTTGGGCAGAGAGGAGCTCTGACTTACACAGCTGTACTTCAGAAAGTCCAATATGCTCATTTTTCAGTTGCAAGTCACATAAAATTAAGAAGGTTAATTAATCTTTTGTTGGTGAGGCAAGACCCAAGGAGAACTGAGGTCAGTATTCTTATTCTTTTATTCTTATTGAGGTCAGTCTTCTTATTTCTTAAATTCTTATTTTCTTATTCTTATTGAGGTCAGTCTTATTATTTCTTAAATTCTTATTTTCTTATAATTAATTATTTTTTTGATTTCTCAATTAAGAAATTGAAAAATTCTTGAATTTTCAGGATTGGAAGTCGAAACCCTCCAGATAAAAACAAGGTCCCTTTTACAGGGTAAAACTTTAAAATTCAATGGTGCAGCTCTTGCTATTTCCTTTTACCAGCACAGAAGTGAAGGACAGGAAAAGCAAACAAAATACCTCGTGGACTTCCTAATGGGGCCTGAGATGAGCTTGACATAGGATTTGGGGAACCAGCCCTTCTGGCCCTGCACCTCCCCAAACCACCACATGTCCTGCTGCTCCAGCACGGTGATCACGTCGTTCTTGTTGAAGTTCAGGTGGTTGTCTTTCTTTGCTCTCCAAGGATACAGAGCCTGTGCCTGAAGCCCCTCCACTTTTTCACCCTTCAGAAAGAAAAACAGGGGTCAGCCATGCTCCACCTGCAGCAAGAAAGCTGCTTAAGGAATTATATCCTCAGGCTGCTTAGACAGCAACAAATAGAGACTCTCTCAGCTAAAGCATCAGTTAAACTTCCAAAGTAATTCTAGAAATGTTGACAGTCCTCCTGCATTTCTGCCTGTTAACACATCATGAATGCAATGCAAGATTAAATTAATTACTTTTATTTAAGATACACATGTAATAAACCCTTGTGAAGCTGCTTTGGCAGGACTCCTAGTCCATTTTATGGAAAAATGATGCTTTGCTGCATTTTATTCATTCCAAATTGCAATTTCTTTTTGCTCTGAGATAAATGTTTAGCACTTCCCAGAACACATGAGCTCCCAAGAACAGTTTGTTGTTCCACTGAGGAAAAGGAAATGCCTGAAGAGAGGGAAGGAATTCAGCTGGGGAGCTTTGCCATTGCTATTCCACTTAACCCACTTGGGAGTGAAGGTTCTCGGGGGAGTGAAGAAAGCCCCAAGGAAGTGACCCAATCCCACACCACCAAAATCTAAAAAAGCCATCTCAGACCAGCAAACCAGAAACTGCTTTGTGTTAAATCCTGCCCCAGATATTGCCAATGGATCAAAGATCCACAGCATGGCCCGGGTTGGGAGGGACCTCAGAGCCCACCCAGTGCCACCCCTGCCATGGCAGGGACACCTCCCACTGTGCCAGGCTGCTCCAGCCCCAGTGTCTAACCTGGCCTTGGGCACTGCCAGGGATCCAGGGGAATCTGGGAATTCCATCCCAGCCCTGCCCACCCTGCCAGGGAACAATTCCCAATTCCCAGTCTCCCACCCAGCCCTGCCCTCTGGCAGTGGGAGCCATTCCCTGTGTGCTGTCCCTCCATGCTCTGGAAATTGCCTCTCTCCAGCTTTCCTGGGGCTCCTCCAGGCCCTGCCAGGCCACCCTGAGCTCAGCCCAAAGCTTCTCCTGTGCAGGTGAACAATCCCAGCTGTGCCAGCCTTTCCTGCCAGCAGAGCTGCTCCATCCCTCTGCTCATCCTGGAGCCTCCTCTGGGCTCTCTGCAGCAGCTCCAGCTCCTCCTGGGCTGGGACAGCTCTGCAGGTGGACCCTCCCTGCCACCCCTCCTGGAGGTGTTCACTATGTCACGTCAGGTGAGTGTTTCAATGCACAGGCAAGGTTCACACTGCTCTCCAAGCCTTTGTGCTGGCTCAGAGCAGGTGGGAGAGGCCAGGAGCTCACCTGGCCCAGCACGGGGGACGGGGACGAGCCGGTGACAGTGGCGGGGGTGAAGGCCGAGCGCTGCCGGAGCTGCCCCGCGCTGGGCACCGTCAGCGAGGGCTGAGCTGCCCAGGCATCCCAGTTATCACTCTCTGCCTTCTCACTGCTGTTTGCTGGCCACCTAGAAAGAAACAGAAAAGAACCATGTGATTCCTACTGGTTTTAACAGTAAAAAACAAAACAAAACAAAAAAATCACACAGAACCAATATTTCAGCATTCCACATGAATTTCTTTTCCACGAGTATCCAGCACCTTAACTCCAGGTGCAGCAGTATAACTAAACACTGGTTAACCACTTCATGAACTTCACCTTCAAAGGCAACCCCCAAACTGAGCTCCTTGTCCTTGCCACTGAAGGACAGGGTTCTATCTCAATTCTTAGCTGTGTCCCCACAAACAGAAGTTCAAGCAGTGCAAGCTGAATTACGCACAGTGGAAAGAGAAATAAAAACAACTCATCATTATTTCCAAAACTGTTTGAAACCTTCCCCCTGCACATCACTGACCTCTTAAATCCCTTTTTTTTAGACACAGAATCATGGAATGGTTTGGACCTTTAAACCCACACAGTACCACCCCTGCCATGGCAGGTCCCAGGCTGCTCCAGCCCCAGTGTCCAGCCTGGCCTTGGCACTGCCAGGGATCCAGGGGCAGCCCCAGCTGTGTCAGGGCCTCCCACTGAGATATCAGTTTATAAATATGGATTTCATGGTCAAAGGAGAAGGAATTGCAGTTGATAAGTTCCCAGTGTATTAAGACACCCAGGGATGGGCATGTGCTCCAATTCCATTAGTTTTGCTAATGCTCTGATCAGGAATTAAAGCACCTTTTCATGTCATCACTGCCATGAGCATATGATACCTAACAATAAGCAAGTTGGAAGCATTCAATAAGGCTTGGTGCAAACTAATGTAGGAGAAAGGGATTTAGGAGGTGGCAGTATCTGAAGGGGCTCCAGGAGAGATGGAGAGGGATTGTTCATTAGGAAGAGGAGTGGCAGGGCAAGAGGGAATGGGTTCCCACTGAAAGAGGAAATTTTAGTGGCAGATGAAGATGGAATTGTTCCCTGGCAGGGTGGGCAGGGCTGGGATGGAATTCCCAGAGCAGCTGGGGCTGCCCCTGGATCCCTGGCAGTGCCCAGGGCCAGGCTGGACACTGGGGCTGGAGCAGCCTGGGACAGTGGGAGGTGTCCCTGCCATGGCAGGGGTGGCACTGGGTGGACTCTGAGGTCCCTCCCAGCCCAAACCAGCCTTGGATTCTGTGATTCCAAGGAAATGAACACCTTGGGATTTGGGTGTCTCCTGTTTGTGCTGTGCCCAGGCAGGTGTGATGGGAGCAACTCCAGGTCCCACAGGGCTGCAACTTGAACAGATTCCTACAGAAAACATCTTCCACTTCCCAGGAGATGTTTTTAGTTTGCACCCTGGCTGCGTGCTCAGTGCCAGCTCCAAAGGACCCCACACCCTGAGGGGCTGAGCAGCACCCAGACCTACGTGGAGCTGAAGTCTGCCCAGTTGTTGGCTGCTGCAGGAGCCTCTGGAGGGGCAGGGGCTGCCGGGGGGGTGGAGGTTTCCTGCACAGACACTTTGGGAGCAGCAGAGGGCTCGGCCACGGGCTTGGCAGAGGCTGGAACTTCACTGTCTGGAATCTTCTCTGCATAGTTTGCAGGGAACCATCCAGTTTTCCCCTTCAGTTCTCCACCAAGCCACCCTGGCTCTCCAGTCTGGCTTTCATCCACCTGCAGACATAGGAAGTCAGAGAGTTAACAAACATGTCCAGCAAATGGGAATTTTACTGAAAACAACCCAGATCTCCTCTACAGTAATGAACTTTTTGCAATGCAAGAGGGCCTGACAATTGTTTTTTCCTTTTCTTTCCATACTGAAATGACTGAACCATGGAATGGTTTGGGTCAGGTCAAACCTGTCCTGCTCCACCCCCTGCCATGGCAGGGACACCTCCCACTGCCCCAGGCTGCTCCAGCCCCAGTGTCCAACCTGGCCTTGGGCACTGCCAGGGATCCAGGGAAATCTGGGAATTCCATCCCAGCCCTGCCCACCCTGCCAGGGAACAATTCCCAATCTCCCATCCAGCCCTGCCCTCTGGCAGTGTGAGCCATTCCCTGTGTGCTGTCCCTCCATCCCTGGAAATTGTCTCTCTCCAGCTTTCCTGGGGCTCCTCCAGGCCCTGCCAGGCCACCCTGAGCTCAGCCCAAAGCTTCTCCTGTGCAGGTGAACAATCCCAGCTGTGCCAGCCTTTCCTGCCAGCAGAGCTGCTCCATCCCTCTGCTCATCCTGGAGCCTCCTCTGGGCTCTCTGCAGCAGCTCCAGCTCCTGCTGGGCTGGGACAGGGCTGGGGCAGCTCTGCAGGTGGGCTCTCACCTGTGGGACACAGAGGCACAATCCCAATCCCAATCCCTTTCCTGACCCCAGCTGGGGGCTCAGCCCAGGGCAGGGATGGATCCCCAGGCTCCTCAGAGGAGCTGCTGCCAGTTTCCTTTCTCTCAGGCCATTTGCTGACTCTGTGCCTCCCCCTGGAAGTTCCATCCACCTTTCCCCTCCCGGTGCAAACCCATCCCTCATTCCTGCTGGTTTTGGGTCCCCTCCTGTCTCTCAGCCCCTGGCAGCCCGAGGCAATCCCAGAAATGAAGGCACTTTGTGCTTGACCGGTTCCATGTGCTTTCCCTGCAGTGCAGAGCAAAATTTCCACTGCAGCAGAGATGGGAAAGCAGCAGGACGGGAGAGGGAAGGGCACAGCTGAGGGGGGAGCTGGGAAAAAAAGGATTAAAGCACCCAGGGGCTGAATAATCCACACAGGGATCAGTCACCCCAGCTGGACTCACTGCAATCACCACACAGAGGAAACAAACAGCACTGCAAAGGCAAATCTGAGTTGTGGAGATGTTCTAAAAAGTGCATCTCTGAGGTGAGCCACAGGCTCTCAGAAACTACCAGGATTCTTCAGGCATAAGGAAAAACAAACAACCACAAGGTTTTAGACCCATGCAATTAATGGCTCTTCAGGAGGGGATCTGAAGCTGCAATAATTCTAAAACTGCCTGTGAGGATACAGATCTCTGTTTATTCAACCAATTAAGTTCTCTATGCACACTCATGAAAAGGCACTTTGAAGGATAATTTAAACTTTGTAATTCATTTCAGCTCTGGTTTCTTCTTCATCTAAAATACAAGCCACATCTGGTTTTGCATTATCATACTGAAATTTTAAATCAGTTCATTTAAATCTTTTAAAGCTAGTTTGTTTCAATTTCCTTTAATTTTTACAGCCACCATCCACAAGCCCCAACAACAATCCCAGATTATTTCTTCCAAAATACAACCAGACTTTAAATGAACACCTGAATAAGTGAATTAGTGTGGGGGAGGTTGTTTTTATTTATTCAGCTGTACTTTAGAGCCACAGCTGACAACTCCTTAGTTCTGTGGATCACAAAGAAGATTGACTCCAACTCCAACAATCAATAACTAAGAAAACTGATGAGAAACTGTCATTAGAATCCATTGTGGATTTTTCAGGAAGAATATCTGTTCCCACACAAAAGCTTAGTTGAGCTATAGCCAAGATTAAAATCAATCTCAACTTACAGTGGAAGAAATTTAAAGTACATTGAAAGGATAAGAGAATTAAAAAGCCAGAGTAATTGTGGAGCCCTCCCAGACTGGCAAAGCCTTTTCCTTCCTGGATAAATCCTCCTCCTCCCTGGTTCCCTCAGCCAGGGCTCGGGTTGGTGTTACACTCTTGGAAAGAACATTCCCAGGCTCTGGAAAAGGCCCAGCTCCAGTGACAGAATGAGCGCTGCAACCCCATTCCAGGCAGGATCCCAGGCAGGATCCCAGTCTAGGATCAGATCCCAACCCCAGACCCCAGGATCCAGGAATTCCAGCCCAGGATCAGATCCCAACCCAGGAATTCCAGCCCAGGTTCAGATCCCAGTGCTGGATCCCAGGATTCAGGAATTCCAGCCCAGGAATTCCAGCCCAGGATCAGATCCCAACTCAGGAATCCAGGAATTCCAGCCCAGGATCAGATCCCAACCCAGGGATTCCAACCCAGGATCAGATCCCAATGCTGGATCCCAGGATCCAGGAATTCCAACCCAGGGATTCCAGCCCAGGATCAGATCCCAACCCAGGAATTCCAGCCCAGAATCCCATTCCAGGAATCCCACACAGGGCTCTGGTGGCACCTCCTGCCCGCTGCCTGCCAGGACCTCTGGCCCAAAAGGGGTCAGGATTTGAGTTCCAGCATGGGGAAGCTCCACTGGTGTGAGGACAGATATCCAAGGAGCAGGGGTTTGGTGGCACAGGAAGCTCCCAGCTGGAATTCAACTCCACTGCAGCTGCACTGATGCCACCAGGCAGCCTCACCTGAACACTGAGCTTGCAAATTGCTCTTTTCCAAGGAAAGGCACCCCTGGCACCTTTGGAAGCACAGGACAAACACGGGAGGGCCGGGGAAGGAGATGAAGGCAGCACCAAAAGCAAACCCTGGCGCAGGGTGCCTAAAGCACTTTTGAGAAGGAGCTGGGCTGGGTTTATTTGAGCCAAGGAAGTGCAGGAGAACCAGCTCAGGTGGGTCAGTGAGGAGCTCCCTGGCAGCACTTACCCACTCCCTTCTCACCTCCAGGGGAAGCAGGGATGCAAAGCAAGGCATGGTTACAGCACAGCTCACACTGCCCACAGCACTGACCACTGCCCACAGCAGCCCTTCAACCCTCTCTGCAGGCTAGCAGAGCCCCCAGGAACCTGCTGGGATTATGGCCAAAATCACTCAAAAAAAGGCAACAGAGAGGAGTTACCTTGCTGGGGCTGAGGGGGTTAAAACTGAGTCCATAAACAACAGATAACAAGACTCAGATGGCTTCAAATTCTCTATTTAAAATATATGGAGTGCTCTTTAGAATCATATATTTTGGTGGGAAATGTTATTTCCCTGCAAATGTCTCTTCTAAAATTATTTCAGCGCTCTTTAGGATTGTGTATTTTGGGAAAAATGTTATTTCCCTGCACATCTCTACTGCAAACTGATTTCACTGCTCCTTGGAATCCCACATTTGAGGGAAAATGTTATTTTCCCTGCAAGAACAGGGATAAATATGTGCAGAACTGCCTAGAACCACATGTTTTGAGGAAAAATGTTATTTCCTCTGCAAATCTCTGTTTAAAAATGTATTAAATGCTTCTTAAAATCACAACTTTAAGGAAAATTGATATTCTTCCAGTAAGTCTGCCTGACAGTGATCACTCTTGCCCCCAGAATGACCTGTAAATCCAGGCCACCCTCTATTTCCCAGGAAAACAAGGCATCCCAGCATTTCCCAGCAGCCTCCAGAGTCTCCTCTCCCACACCATTTCCTGCAGCTTTACAATCTGTTGTGTCCTCAGCAGTGATGCCAAGCCAGGATTCACTTTGCATTTTCCAGAAGCCCATTCCAAGGCCACAAACACCCAATAAGTAAAAAGCCAAACCAACCCAAAAGGTTCAATTTCCCAGAACAGGTTTTTTAAAAAGCCAATAATTACAATTTATAGGATGCCACAAAGTGTATTTGTACAAAATCCACCATTGCTAAACAGAGCTAAAATGTAAAAGCTCTTATAATCAATTTTATTGGGTAGAACACTGTTGAGAATACATTTCTCCAGTGAACAATATTTAAGTATTCCCCCATGAATTTTCATTCTGCATGTTAAGAACATATTAATGATTAATTAGTATTAACATCCACTTAATCCCTGCAGCCATTAACCAGGGAATTAAAACTTAGAGAGACAAAAGCAAACCTTGCTCCAGAGTTTGACACAACCCACTGAGCACATCCCAGAAAAACTGGAAATTATTCTCTACCAACACACCTGCAACCAGATTTTTGGGATTTGATGTTCCTTTCTTGCCATATAAAATGGAACCATAGCAGAAGCTGAAGGCTTTTCCCAGGGAACATCCCAATCCCTGCTTACCATGACGATGTCTCCAGGCTGGATGGTGATCTCGTCGTGGCTTCTGGATTCAAAAGGATACAGAGCTCTGTAATACACTATTTTTACATCCTCCTGAGCAGAAATGGTTAGAGGAGCTTTCTCTGAGCAAAGGAAACACACAGATACAGAGAGAAGAAATCAAACCACCTGGTTTTTAAACACTTGGAAAATGGGGTGGAAATGGAGACAAGAGTCACCAAACCTGGCAGGGTCTGCAGAACAACTTTATCCCTTTTTTACACAAGGGAGATAGAAAAATTGATTGTCTAAATACTTTTTTTTTTATTATTTTCTCCTCTAAACAACAAGGAAAATCACAGAAACACAGAATGACCTGGGATGGAGGGACTCTAAATCCCATCCAGTGCCACCCCTGCCATGGCAGGGACACCTCCCACTGTCCCAGGCTGCTCCAGCCCCAGTGTCCAACCTGGCCCTGGGCACTGCCAGGGATCCAGGGGCAGCCCCAGGATTTAGTTATTTGCAATGCTTTGGACAAGTATTTAAACCAGTTTTACATTCCCAAACAGTTCTCCTGTGTATCAAAGCACTTAAGAGGGAAGCAGGATTCCCAATAGAGGCAAAAATCAGGATACAGTGCACAGAAAAAGCTCTCAGCTGAAAGTGAATGTGCGGAGAGCAAAAAGGGGGATTAAATATTAGATTTCAGGTCATTGGTCCAGTGAACAAAGGAAAGCAGGAAAGGAAAAGGGTGACTAAACAACATATTGTTCCTACTCCAAAAAATCCCAAGGCATGTATCCCAGACCAAAATAAGGATGACAGAAATAGTTTTGACATCTTGCATCCAGCCCCTTGCAGCTGAGATCCCCCTTCCTTTGCCCTGCAGTCTTAGAGCTGTGCCTGCCCCTCTGCTGCACACCAGCCTTTGGGGAAGAACAGTGATGCCTAACAGAACCAGTTTTGGAGCCTGGAACTCAATCCATGCATTATTCACTTTAACAAGACTCCCAATCCAGCCCTGAGCACCACCTTGCTCTATGTTAAATGGGAGAAGAGAAGTGAGCCATCCCAGAGCATTCCCTGCTGCTGGACCCTACCTGCGTTGGACCACGGAGCCTGGCCAGGCTTGTTGGGCTCCTGGTGGGGCTGGAAGAGTTTACTCAGCTTCTCCTGCATCTCCTGTTTCCCCTTATCCTCACTTTCCTTCTTCTTGGGTAGCTCTTCCCTTTTTTGCTTCTCATCTTCCTGGATTTTTTTTGGCCACTGTGGTTCTTCCTCCGGCTGTCCCCGCTCCAGCCGCGCTTTGTCCCGCTCCTGGATCCGCCTGGGGGACAATGGGGACAACAGAGCCACTCAAACCAAAGCCACCAAAGCTTTTGGCTCATCTCCTGCACCAAGTGTCCTCTTTACGGCTTTCCATGGCCTAACTTCATTTTGGTGAGTTATCAATCACTCCCCAGCATCTCCTTACAATGGCAATGATTCCCAGAAATCACAAATGCAGGGAATTCTTTGGGTTGGAAGGGATTTTAAAGATCCAACACAAGGTAAGACTCCCAACAGGCAAATCAGAAAGAGAAAAGCAGGAATCAGAACATGTGGCCATCCTTTTCCTCTTGCTGAGAGCTAAGGAGGAGAAGTATTTGCAAGTGTTACACAGCAATCCAAAGAATTATTGGGAATATTTCCCATTCCCAACCACCAGGGTTAATTAGTCCTTCCCCTCCACCAGAGGACAAGACACCAAGAAAAGAATAAATATTCTCTCCGGGAAACAATTTGGCCCAGTAAAGGCAGCTCTGAAGAGCTGAAGGATGCCCAGTGTGCTCCAGTCTGCTCCATGGCCTATTCCACTCCTGGAATTCTTTCAGAATTAGAGACAAATGCCTGAGAAGCAGCTGCTCCTCACACATGTGGTGTGCTGCAATGAACAGACCTTGTCCAAGGACAATGTCAATTCCCGATCAAAAACAGTGTGAGGAAAATAACTAATTCATGGAATCCCAGGATCCCTGGGGCTGGCAAAGCCCTCCCAGCCCAGGGAGTCCCAGCTGGGCCCCATGCCCACCTTGTCCCCAGCCCAGAGCACTCAGTGCCACCTCCAGGGGACACCTGCAGGGATGGGCACTGCAAAGCTCCCTGGGCAGCCCCTGCCAGGGCCTGAGCACCCTTTCCATGGGGAAATTGCTGCTGCTGTCCAACCAATCCACTTCCCAAGCATTAGAGGGTGGCACTAGAGGACACAAACCTCATCTGCATCCCTGGAAGTTTTGGGCAGACAGGAATATTTTCCAGGAGATGCCAGGGGAGGCTGGCATTTAGGGCTCCACTACAGCAGTTTGTTACCTCTGAGCTTCTTTTTGCTTTTCCAGCTCCACTGTCTTCCTTTCCTGTTCCTTCAGTTTCAACCTCTCAGCTTCCAAGCTCTTCTGCTTCTGGAGCTGCTGTTTGTTATGGATTTCTCTCAGCTCCTGGATTAAAAAAAAGGCAAAAGGTGTAAAAATCCACTCTGTGAATCAGAACTGGTGGCCCCAAGGAGCTCCCTGTAAGGGCACAACACCTGGCAGTGGTTGGGGATCTCTCAAAGCCACAGTCCTGCCCATGCAGATATTTCAGGTTCATTCCCAGGGTCTATAAGCCACCTACTGTTTTTCTATTTTTATCCATTAAAGGGTTAGGAAACCAGAAAATCTTTAAATGGGATTCTGAAAAATGGACAAAGCTTTATCTTTGAACAGTCACTTGTGTTTTGTTTGCTGGTTTATGGAATCCATTCATTGAATTCCATACACAAATCTCCCCTCTGAGCTCTCACAACAGCAACTCTTAATCCGTTTCATTTGCCAATTATTGCTGATTTACTAAAGAACCTTCAGGGCTGGTTTATACACAGGAGACTGAAATCCTTAAGGAATGTCTTTGGGATGAGTCATGATACAGACACTACTCATTAATATATAAGTCAGTTTTTCTTCAATTGCCTGAAAAAATTAGAATAATAATAATAATAATAATAATAATAATAATAATAATAATAATAAAACCCATAATATTTTCAAGATTTGTTCTCTGCATTAACACCAACTAACAGAAATCCAACCTTCATCTGGAATTTTTTTGCATGACCTGGAATTTTGCATCTGAACTCCTCAGCATTACAGTAGAAAAAGGGAAAATTTACCTATGACCACTGAGGATTTTCACTGAAAATAATTCACTTCAAAAATTGGTATCTTATCATGAAAATATGGTACAGGTAAAACTGAAACAGCTAATCCTGGAAGTATCTGGATGGTTTTTCAGAAATTCACAATCTACAAACCACAGGAAGTTTTCATTCCTCATGCACTGACCCAAATGAGAAAATTGCATAAGAAACAAAACAAAACAAAAAGAAATTAAAGTGATTCCAACCCACTGGATACAGGGGTGAAAATTTCAAAAGGGAAGCTGATCCTTGTGGCCCAGGTCTCAGTTTTATTTTATTAATGCTCCTCAGTTTTAAATTCAATGAAAACTGAGCTCAGCATCATTAAAGAGAATCAGTTCCCAGGGAAGCTGGAATTAAAGAGACATTTTAAGAATCATTTAAGTTTTCCACAGACATCTTAACCCACTATTCCCTCCCAGCCAAGCTGGGTCAGTGTTCTGTGAAAGGCTTTTTCTGTGGCAGAAGTGTGTGTTAAGAAAATCAAACCTAGTTTGTAGTGTTGGCACAGGATAGAGCATTTTTGGAGATGAAAAAATCCCATATACATCCCTTTAGGGTCAGCCAGGAGGAAACAAAGATGTGCTGGGCATCTCATGCAACATTGTTTTACCAAATGGGAGGAAGAGGCAGCATCTCCCACAGCTCTACTGGAAACCAGTTGAACAAAATTCTGCTAACACCTCAAAAGCCAAGACATTCCCAGCTGGATGCTCAGCACAGCCTTACACTCCTGCTGCACAGACACAGCTCCCAGCTGGACATTCCCCCTCCTGTGCTGCAATTCCAAAGACACCTCAAGGCTTTGCTCATTCCTGGACAAGGAGTGTTTTACCTTAAAAGCAGGGAAATTTTTACCTGGCATTTAAATCCAAACAGACCAACAAGGAGGACTTGAGGTGTTAAAACAGCCCCATTCATGTTATTGAATAGGAATTTCAATAGCATTTCAATATTCACTACATACAGCAAAGTCATCTGCTACAAAAAAACCTGCCTGGTAGAAGTGGAGTTGTTTTGGCCCTGATTGTGCCTTTTTGACAGAAAGACAACAGGACTTGGGATGTTCAGGGATTAAAACCCAAGGTTTCCATCAGATCTTCTCCCCCTGAGACAAGCAGAGCATTTGATGCCAGAGGAAAGGACCCTGCAGTTCTGTCAAACCACGACATCTGTGCTCCATGAAGCTTTTCCAGAGCAACCCTTTCCTGCCCCAATCCCCAGCTCCCAAAGCCCCTGCTCTGGCCTTGGCAGACAATTCCTCCCTTCACCCCATCCTCGGGGTTTTTGGGCAAAGGAAGGGAGCTGCCACCCTCTCCTACCTGGAACCACAGATTACAGTGACGTGTAGGGATTCTTCCCATCAGTGTTTGCTTTTTTAAAAATTCTGAAAATCGTGACCAAAACAGGCAATTTACTTAAACTCTTGAAATTCCAGATAAGCAAAAGACAAAAATAACTCACTACAACTGTGCCCAAGTTGCAATTCAAGGCACACTCCTCAGGCAGGCATAAGGATTAGATAAAATCCAATGCTAAACTCTTCTCTCTGATTTGGTTTGGTGCTGGCACCCCTCAGCAAACACTGACTCAGTGAAACACTGCACACTCATCTGCTTAGGGAAAGTGAAGCACATAACTGGAGGAGGCTCCTCACTCAGAGAGAGCTGGGTCCTGCCTGAGCAGGCCATGGAGACCTTTGGGAAGGAGTGTAAGTGCTGGATGCAGCCCAGGAGGAGAGCCAGGCACTGCAGCATTGCCTCTTCCACTGCCACTGACTGGAAGAAAGAAATGCTGAGATGTAAAGAGGGTTGGGAGCAGGAGTGCCCTGCTGACACTGACACACAGGCACCGACAGCCACGGGACACACGGACAGCCACGGGACACTTCAGCCCACTGGGGGTCACTGCTTTGGCCAGGCACTGGGAAAGAGTTCTCAGCACAGCTATTTCACAAACATGAACTCAGTCCTTGTGTGCTTTTGGGCAGGAACAGCAGCAAGAAATTCTGGATTCTGCCATGGGCATTAGGTCCTTGGAGCTTGGAGGGTCAGTTTAGATCCAGGGACACTGGGGAAGAGTTCTGTATCCTGAGGGTGCCCAGAGCAGCTGGGGCTGCCCCTGGATCCCTGGCAGTGCCCAAGGCCAGGCTGGACACTGGGGCTGGAGCAGCCTGGCACAGTGGGAGGTGTCCCTGCCATGGCAGGGGTGGCACTGGGTGGGATTTGAGGTCTCTCCAACCCAGACCATTCCATGATCCTAAAATAAACAAGTGACCAGATCCATTTCATTGATACCTGCATCTAATAATCAATAAAGAGCTAGAGATCTAATAATTATTCTGTGCTCTTTAAAAATCTCAGCCTAGAGATCTAATAATTATTAGATCTCTAGGCTGAGATTTTTAAAGAACACAGAAGTTTCACTCCTTCAACTGCAAGACACAAAGAAATGGCCAAACTTTCAACCTTGTAACAAACTCAGTCACTTCATAGCCAAACACACCCCAAGCCACCAGATGGTTATCCTGCATCATAAAACGCCCCAAACCTCATTCGAAAGGATACCTGAGCAGCCAAACAAGCACCAGCAATCTCCTGAAACCAAGTGGTTCTACCTTAAGATATCCAATACTACAATTCAAATGACCTGATCTGAAATATTAATAATATTTTGCAAGCCTGAAAGCTGTTGGTGGAAATGCACCAAATTGTAGGAATATTTCCTACTCCAAAGAACTAATCAGAAGGAATTGAAATCAGTTGTTTTGGAGAGACGAAAAAGATCCAGCAGAAAAAAAGATCTCATCTCCCTAATCACTCCTACGATATTAAGACACACAGCAAAGATGATGTACTTTAACATTTATATGAATATTCACTCATTACAGAACATAAAAACATGGAGACAAATTCAGAGTATCCTGTAAACTGCTGTGGTTTGGAAAAGTTGTCTGGTAAACTAAATTACCTTGATTAAATCCAGAATTTGCAATTTATTTGTTTGATAAAAATGTATTTTAAAAAGGAAGATTTCCATCCTTTCCATCTTGACTTATTATCCCTTAATTTACAAGAAACCTTTATCATATTTAGAGCTCAGGTGTGGTGGAATCGTTGAGACACAATTTGAAAAATTTCCCATTTCATTGCAAGCATTAGCCAGCTGCCTGGATAATTGATAATCACACAGGTGGCACCACAGGACACACCCAGCAACTGAGAACTCAACAAGTTCTTCTGCTATTTAGGGAAATTATTAATTTACAAGCCAATTTTTACCTATTGTCAATGTCAGTCACTTTTCCAGTGGTGGCTCCTAAAAGTTGTCGCAGATTTTTCATTTTTTTAAGGCAATTGTATGTGAGAATTATGGGAGCTCATAATGACCTGATTTGGAGTGCTGTGATCACTGATACATCATGTGATATGAGAGAGGTGTGTTCCCTGTGGTTGGAGAATACCCACTTCACACAAATCCCAGTAAATCCAGGATTCCAGGAAAGCTTTCACTGGCCTTGGGCACAAAATTCCAGGGTGCTGGCACTGCCCAGGGAATGGGCACGGCCCCGAGGCTGCCAGAGCTGCAGGAGCCTTTGGGCAGTGCTGCCAGGGATGCCCAGGGTGGGATTGGTGGGGTCTGGGCAGGGCAGGGTGGCACTGGGGGATCCCTGGGGGTCCCTTCAGCTCAGGACATTCCATAGTTCCATGAAGAACAGCCATGGAATCACTGCTGCACTCAGCAGCTTCTGAGTGGTTTCTCCACCCCTTCCATGCTGAGCCCACAAAAGTCCATGTGCCTTTTTAGGGTTTTAAATCCAGTTATAAAATCCTTCAGCCTCCCAAAATATGCCTTGCATATCTTGAGAAACTATAAAAGGGAGCAGTCTCTGAATTCAGCTCCCACTGTCAGTTCCATAGTACAGCTGGGGCTGGAGCGTGTCCAGGGCAGGGAACGGAGCTGGGAAGGGGCTGGAGAGTTCCCGAGGGAGCTGGGAAGGGGCTGGAGAGTTCCCGAGGGAGCTGGGAAGGGGCTGGAGAGTTCCCGAGGGAGCTGGGAAGGGAATGGAGAGTTCCCGAGGGAGCTGGGAAGGGAATGGAGAGTTCCCGAGGGAGCTGGGAAGGGGCTGGAGAGTTCCCGAGGGAGCTGGGAAGGGGCTGGAGAGTTCCTGAGGGAGCTGGGAAGGGGCTGGAGAGTTCCTGAGGGAGCTGGGAAGGGGCTGGAGAGTTCCTGAGGGAGCTGGGAAGGGGCTGGAGAGTTCCTGAGGGAGCTGGGAAGGGAATGGAGAGTTCCTGAGGGAGCTGGGAAGGGGCTGAGCTGGAGCAAAGGAGGCTCAGGGGGACCTTGTGGCTCTCACAGCTCCTGCCAGGAGGGGACAGCCGGGGGGTCGGGCTCTGCTCCAGGAACAGGGAGAGGAGGAGAGGGAACGGCCTCAGGCTGGGCCAGGGCAGGCTCAGCTGGGACAGCAGCAGCAATTTCCCCATGGAAAGGGTGCTCAGGCCCTGGCAGGGGCTGCCCAGGGAGCTTTGCAGTGCCCATCCCTGCAGGTGTCCCCTGGAGGTGGCTGGATGTGGCCCTTGGGGACAGGGTTGGGGTGATGCTGGGGTGGCACTGGGTGATCCTGAGGGTCCCTTCCCACCCTGACAGTTCTGGGATTCTGTGACTGCCCTTCCTCAACTCAACCCTTCCAAGAAAGCCCAGGAAGCTCAGCAAGGCAGAAATCCCCACAAACAGCTCCTCCTGATCTGCTCCTCCTGGCAGGCGAGTCCCACAATCTCCTCAGGCCAGAGGAGACCTTCTGTTCTTTCCAAACAAGTGTCTACATAACTCCTTATCAATTGATTGAAATCAATTTTCCTGTTAAACTGCAAAATCATTTACCTTTAGTCAAGGCATTCCTGGCACATGCTGATAAATCTGTGCTTAATGGGCAACTTCCATTTTGAATTATCATCACCTTGTTATCTGGCAAGTGCAATCCTTAAATATTTAAAAGACTAAGTTTTGGGTGTCTGGTTTCTTGGTTTGGGTTTGTTTTTTTTTTTGCTGCTGTCACAATGCCAAGACTGTTCATCCTTTTCCCATTTATGTTTGGGTAATTTATGATCAAACAAAATGCAGGCACTAATTTTAGAATTAATATCCTTTGGTCCAATTTATCACTTTTAAAGGACTTCATAAAAAAAAATAATACCCAAGAAGCACAACATGCTAAGATCTATCCAAAACCCAAATATGAAGAAAAATTAAGTGAGGTTTAAACCTCAAGGATTAATTAAGCAAGGGTTAGACCATTCTATTTTCTTTTACATATAATTTGTGCCCATTTTGTTTGTTCTGTGTCTGACTCTGCAGAGATACTCCCCTCCCATCCTCCCTGTCTCAGACTAGGAGAATCATCTTCAAATGATGAAGATGATTTAATCTTCCCCTTAAAAGAGGGACTCACTTTTAATTTTTCCTGTAATTATTAATAACTCCAGTTGAAACAACCAATTTGTTGCTTCAATTCAACCCCACCTTCCATCTTAAATTGGTTGATTTAATCCCAGTTGATCAACTTTCGTAACAACTCCATTAATGTCTCCGTCACAGTTATTTTCCTGCTGACTACTTTGTAGCACAATTTGTGACACTTTGCAGGAAATTGAGCATTTTTGGTCAGCTTTCAGGAGAACCCACCAGCGGAATTAGCAGATAAAGTACTTAATCATTGGAATATTTATGAAAAAATGAATGCTATTAAAAGTTTGTAACTACAGACTGATTCCTAACTTCTCTCTGCAGAACTCTGACATTGCCAGTGCAGAAATACACAAAAAATATCACAGTTTTAACAAAGACTGAGCAGTAAAGGATGAAACCACAAACCACAGGCAGCTACACTCAGGGACAGGGGACAAGCAGGAACACACAGACAGCAGATAACATTTCTGGGTGGCAGCAGAAGATCAAGTCTCTTTTATTCAAGATTTCAATTTGAACTCCTGATTCCAGCAGATTCGCTGGCCTTGTCCTGCCCTTCCTGGATGCAAAAGCTCAGACATTGGTAATTTCATTTTTGCAATCATGGATTCAGAATCAGGGCTCAAATCTCCTCCTGAAGAGACTCTACAGATTAAATTGATTCAAACCCTGAGTTTGAAAGCTGAGCAGCATTTTCTTAAATAGAATAAAGATTAAATAAAATCCTCAACAAACAGATTGAGAATGCTCCCCAAACTGACATTCTTAATCATTTCAGTTCATTTTTTAACCCCACAATCAGGTTAGAAAATAATTAACTGAACATTCAGGAAGGCTTAACGAGCCCTGGGTTACCTTCAGCTGATTATTGAAAATATCAATTTCCTGCAGTTTAGATCTGGTTTCTTTCTCCACCTCATCCAGCTGGTCCCGGAGCTGCTGCCGTGCCAGTTCCTTGGCTTCCAAGGCTCTTTTGATGGTGAGAAGGGAATCCCCTGGTTTGGAACACATTGTCAAGTCAGTATTTTCTTCTGTGGAACACTTTAGGTCACAGAAAGCAACATCTTCCCATCTGCATCTTGCAACACACAAAGAGCAATTCCAGGGGACACTATAGTGAGGGAACGTGCCCTGCCCCAGCTCAGGCATGCCCCAAAAGCTACTCACTGTGCAAACTGTTCTGCTGGACTTGCTTGAGCTGATCATTCAGCAGCTGCTTCTCTGGAATCAGCCTGCCCAGCATCTGCTGGGACTCCTGGAGCACAGACATGGGCAGGGAAAACAAGAACAGAACAGGCACCAGGTGAGTGAGGGACAACTGCAGCCACCAGACCTAAATTACCTTGATTAAATCCAGAGTTGGTAACTTATTTGTTTGATAAAAATGTATTTTAAAAAGGAAGATTTCCATCCTTCACATCTTGACCTATTATCTCTTAATTTACAAGAAACCTTTCTCATATTAAGAGCTCAGATGTGGTGCTTCACACCTGCTTCACTTCTGCTTTACTTGTTCTCTCACTGAATGATGTGTTACTGCTTGTTTCCCTCCTCTGTATCATTGATCTTATCCAAGCACTGTCTGTGTGATATCCCCACAGATCCCAGACATTCTCTGCCAGTCCAGAAGGGTGAGTAGATGCATGGAATTGATCTGATTCTCACTGAGTATTGAGCCAGGCTTGGAATTACCCAAAACTGAGGGCAGAGACACAAGGCTAAATTGGAGGAAATGTTCAAACAAGCACTTACAAAATGTTTAACTCTGATTTTAAAAAATGAAACGCAGAATCCCAAAATCCCTGGAGCTGGCAAAGCCCTCCCAGCCCAGGGAGTCCCAGCTGGGCCCCATGCCCACCTTGTCCCCAGCCCAGAGCACTCAGTGCCACCTCCAGGGGACACCTGCAGGGATGGGCACTGCAAAGCTCCCTGGGCAGCCCCTGCCAGGGCCTGAGCACCCTTTCCATGGGGAAATTGCTGCTGCTGTCCCAGCTGAGCCTGCCCTGGCCCAGCCTGAGGCCGTTCCCTCTCCTCCTGTCCCTGTTCCTGGAGCAGAGCCCGACCCCCCGGCTGTCCCCTCCACTAATAGTTAATTAATAATATTAACAACAGTGTTAATGATTAGCAACTCAGGTCAGGAATAGTAAGACAAATAGTTACAGGAAGACAAAATAAAGATTTTCCTTTTAAAGGAACATATTCTGGCCAAAAGCCATGAAACACAAGCCCTGTGGGATGAGTGTCCCTGAGTCCTTGACATCTCCATGCTGAGCTCTTGGCAGAGGATTCTCATCTCTGTCAAACTCAGCACGTGTCTGGAAGGTTGTGAACTGCTGTGTTACAGGGGTCCCTTTGGAAGATCCTATTTCCTGTAGAACCCTGGCCCTTTCCAGAGCATGAAGTGCCACCTCACACACTTTTCTGAAGCCTGGACCTCCCAGCTCAAGTTGTCAAAAGATCTTCAGCAGCATGAGGTGAAACAGCACCTGAGTCTCAATATCCCATCTTTCCTACAAACCCTGGAACTTCTCTGAGCAATTCTCTGGAACTGCAAGCTTTTGAGGAATCAAGCAGCTGACAGCTTCAATTTGTCACGGAGGATTGCAAATGACATCATTCAATGCTAAGAATAAATGTCCTGTGATCCCTGAACACCAGAGTGAGCCCCAGGGATGTTGTGGACTCCCCTGGATCTGTGGAAGTGTCCCAGGCCAGATAGGAGCAGCCTGGGACAGTGGAAGGTGTCCCTGCCATGGCAGGGGTGGCACTGCATGAGCTCTAAAGTCCATCCCAACAACAAGTCATTCTGTGATCCCGCAATTCCACAAAAAGTATTAATTTTGGTTAAAGGCAGGACTGACTGCACTGCCGTGGCTTTGGGCTGTCCCACTTTCCACCTGCCAGACCCTGAAGGGCTCTGCAGTGGTCAGCTCAGCTCTGAGCGTTATGCAACAACTGCAGCCTCCTGTGAGCTCCTGATGGTCCAGAAAATACCCTGAGACAGCACACAGCACAGTCAAGCACTTTAGGAATTCACAAGTAGCAAAGCAGCAAAATTCAGATAATACAGATTAGATTATGAGGAGCTGCACGTGTCCCTCATAGCTGCAGGGCCTGACACAGCAACAGAGCTCTCCCAGCCCCTCAGGGAGATCCCAAAAGCTGGATAACCCCCAATCCTCCCCTGCCTGGGACAGCCTCACCCCCAGTGCTGGGGACAGTTCTGGCTGTCTCAATAAAAGGTCAGAAGCTGTTGGAAAGTGCCCAGAGGTGGAGAAGGTCCAGAGGGACCCCCGAGGTCCCTGGGGCAGCTCAGCCTGGAGCAGCCTGAGGTCAGAGCTCCCTGGGGCTGCAGGGACAGCTCCGATCTCTGCTCTGGGCCAGGGACAGCACCAGGGAGCGCCTGGGGCTGGGCCAGGCCAGCTCAGGCTGCAATCAGGGAAAGGCTCTTCCCCAGAGGTGCTGGCACTGCCCAGGGAATGGGCACGGCCCCGAGGCTGCCAGAGCTGCAGGAGCCTTTGGCCAGCGCTGCCAGGGATGCCCAGGGTGGGGTTGGTGGGTCTGGGCAGGGCAGGGTGGCACTGGGGGATCCCTGGGGGTCCCTCCAGCTCAGGACATTCCCTGTCTGCCATCCTGAGACCACTGGCTGCCTGGAACAAATGAGAATCAGCAATATACACAGTATAAAGCCTTGCTCTGGTGGGAGGCTCCCTGACCATGGCAGGGGTGGATGAACTTTAAAGTCCTTTCCAAACACAACCTCTCTGTGTTTCTGTGGCTCTAAGAATGCTGCAGATCAACCAAGCAGCAAAATGTTCATCAACATGAAAACGAAATTCTCCTTCTCAGAGCACAAAAAGCAGCACAGGACAGCATTTGAGGGTGGAATGTGATCACAACATCAGCTGCTTTGTTTGTAAAGGCCAGAACACTTCCAAACATCCCAGATTACTCAATGCACCGAATAGTTTGGGGAGTGTGTAAGGACAGAGAATGCCAAGGCATCCTGAGGGTCAAGTCCTGTTTCCTGCAAGCCCAGACAGCCATGGAATAAGCATCTAGCCAAGAACACCCACCACATGGATTCCACATCCCTGCCTCATACTAAAGAAACAGATGAAAGAAATTAACAGCATCATAAACTCTGGAAACTCCTGCAACAATAAACGGCCAAGAGCTGAGTAATGTCACACGTGGAGGGGAAATGAAAACCCAACTCCTGCCTCTTGGATAAGGGAAAATGCTCTTCCAATCACCAAGGAGGTAAATAATCCCTGCAGCACTGAGCAAGCCCCAGACAGCACAAAGGTATTCCCAGCACAGCCCAGGTGTCTGGAGAGCAGGAGCCCTCTGAGCATCCCTCGAGCAGAGAGCCAGAGAACAGCCACACATCTTCAGCAGCAGCACTAACTGGGACACCACTCCTCCCACAAGTTTAATGGAACTGCATCTTGGAAGTAATTAATAGGCTGAAGAATAATTACTCCTCTGAATTAATTAATCTTCCTACAGCAAGTGTCAGATGGATTAAACTCAACTACTTCCAGTGAAGATACATCACCCTACAAAGATAATGACACTTATTGATTTTTTAACCTATTTGAGAGTTTAGAGGATGAAAATCTCCTTTTCTAAAACTCACTTATGTCTTTGTCTGTTCTCTGCAGACGAGATAGGAAAATTTACAGGATATTTGAAAAAATCTTTTTTTTTCAGGAAAAAGCCTTAAGGATCTCCCCAGACAAAATGTGGCCTTTTCTCCTAAGTAGTGACATTTTTCTGGGAACACAACTGGGATAAAATCACCTCAAGTGACACTAAGGGAAATATCAGTGGTGGAGATCAATGAGAGTAGGCATCACCACACAGCCACAGCTATTGCTGCCAAGCCACCTCAAAGCCCAAAACCCAACAGAACAACTGCCAGGGAAAGCAGGAGTGAAGCTGGGATGGAATTATTTTATTATAATTTTTAGAATAAAAACTATTTCTTAAGTATTATTATAATATTTAAATTTAAATACATTTAAATTTATTTAAATTTTTATAAAAAGCATAGACCCTCAAAAAAACAGTTTCATAATCTGAAGGTTGTGAGTTTGATCCTCACATGAGGCACCACTAAATCTTGGTTTGTGGTTTTTTGTTTGTTTGTTTTTGTTACAGCTGGGATTAAAAGTGTTTGAAATGGTATTTTGTGTTTTGACTTGGATATGTATATTACAGTTTCATAAATTGTGACTTTTATAGTATTTTATTAGTAAGTTATGAAATTGTTTTGTATTTATCTTTATAGGGTTTTTAAAAGAAAAATTATTTAATTAAGAAATCATATTTAAATTATTTTTATTTTTAACTTAATATCTAATTACATTTTAATTTAATCACTAATTTTTATAATAAAACAGCAGGATTAGGTTTTAAGCCAGGTTTTACACCTCAGCTCTGTAAGTGTGAGATTCTTTGTGCTGGTACAAATACACTGAGAGACACAAGAACTAGCCAAGAACTAATTTCAAGCCCTATGAAGTACGTAATAAAGAGAAGAATTCCTGAATCAAACACTACAGCCCATTGAAAAACCCTTACAAATGACAGGGAATATTCTTTCACTGAAGGCAGACACCTCCAGCTCTCATGTGACAGAATTTTACATCAGTAAGAAAGGCAAATGCCAGGTTTAGATCCACAACTCCCTGGTTTCACTGGGAGCTTCAATTTTTAAAGTTCATTATTTTTGAAAATGAAATAAAACCCATCAACAAGCCACTTCACTGCAGTCAGCTCTTTCCCCCAGCACACAAACAGCAACACAGGACAATTTCCTTCTCCTCACCCCCAAAAACCACCTGCAGCCAAAGCATTTCCTGCTGCCCACACCAGGAGCCCAGGAGGATGAAAGGATAACCCCAAACACCTTCAAGTGTAGGAAGCAGTTCCTACACACCTCTGCAGGACATAATTTGTCATTCCTGTAAGTTAAAGTGTGAGGAACAGCTCATTCCAAGTTTGCTCAGGATCCTGATGTTTTTGAGGAGGACAAAATTCAAAGCTAATAATAAAATTAGAGAACGTTTTCTCACCTGTAGCTGCTGCTGCAAATGGGTGATTTCTGCAATTCTGAGTTCTCTGGATTTATTTGTACTTTCAATTTCTTGTCTTTGGGTCGACAGCCGACACCTGATATCCTGGAGCTTCCCCTCCAACTGGTTTCTTTTATCATTCTTTAAAAGAAAAGAAAAATACCTATTTAATAATTTTTTAACCAAAATGTTCAGTTGTGCAAGTCTGGATCTAAAAACTTATTTTAACTCCTTTTCTAAAACTCATTTACATCTTTAGTCTGTCCTCTACAGATGAGATAGAAAAATTTACAGGATATTTGAAAAAAATTTTTTTTTTTTTTTTCAGGAAAAAGCTTTAAGGATCTCCAGACAAAATGTGGCCTTTTCTCCTAAGTAGTGACATTTTCTGCGATCACAATTGGGATAAAAATACCTCAAGTGACACTAAGAGAAATATCAGAGGTGGAAATTCTAGAAAACAACCACAGCAAGGACACAGTCACCACCACTGTGTTTGTGCGTGTGTGAGCTGCTCCAGCACCACTCACGAGAGCTTCCAGTTCGAATTCCAGGGTTTTCTTCTTGGCTTTCAGCACCATGATGTCCTCCTGCTCCTTGTTCCTCTGGTTCAGCAGCTCCTGCCGCCGGTTGCGCTCCCACTCCAGCTGCCTCTGCCTCTCTAGCTCCCGTTTGGCAGCCTGCAGATGCAAAAATCAGCATCTGGAATTTGGGATATTCCTATTCTGATATTCAGTTAGAACGTTGGCACAAATGGGGGGCTGCTCTGGGCTCTACACACACCAATTGCTCAGGGGGTGCTTCCAGCAAATGATGCCTTATCAAGCCTGCCCTGGAGCAGAGGCTGGATGGAGTTCCAGAACAAAGCAGGGATTTATTCAAAGGATCTCCTCCATGGATGCACCTTGGGCAGCACCAGAGCCCAGCCAGGGCTGCACCCAAATGACCCAAAATGCACGAGCGCTCCCGGGGCTCTCCCTGGGATCAGTTCTGCTCCATTGGCACCTTGGAGTTCATCGTCCCATTCCAGCTCCAGCCCAGGCAGTCCCACCCTGCTTGTTTTACTCTCTCTAGCCCACGCTGTTTGTGCTCCTGGGCTGAGATTTGGATCATTTGTCCTTGGTGCCCAGCTGGAGCAGGAATTGTTTTGTGTCCCTGCTCTGTGCACAGAGCTCAGCATCCCCTGATATAAATCCCAGACCCACACACTGAAGCAGCACAGAATGTGAAAAATAGAAAAGCTAAACCTGAGGCATCACAGAAGTGACTGAACAGAAACTCCCTCTGTTTTGATCCAGTTTGCTGATTTAACAGGTTTGTTTAATACTAAGACTGGGAGAACTCTCTAAGACATACCCAAATCTCTTTCTAACCTGCAACATCTGCAGCTTTGCAAAGAACAGCCAAGTGTTTCTGTGCTGAATCTATCAAGGTTTGGCAATGGGAGAAAAGGGGAGATGTTTGGATTAACCAGGGTGTGTTTCCTTTAACAAATCAAAGGCCAGGTTGGATGGTGCTACGTGGTCTGGTGAATGTTATCCCTGCCATGGCAGAGGGCTGGAACTAGAGGATCCTGAAGATCCCTTCCAACCCAAACCATTCTGGTACTCTATGAAATGAACTCATCCCTGGAAAATCATGAATGCTGGAAGTTTTTCTTCATTCATTCACACACCTCTTAACACCTAATATAATAACAACAGTAATCAAAATATTATTTTTAAAGAAGTGAGAGGTAAGGAGCATGTTGTCCTAGATGTCAGTGTCTCATCCATTAATTTCACAGGACAAATGAAGCAAAAACTGCCCCTTCCTTGCCTTTAACACCCCAGAAATTTTAGTTCCTGCCTTAAAAGTTTGCTCCTTACCCTGGCAGCACCACACCGAGTGCCCAGCACTCACCTGGATGCTCCCAAGCTGGGGCACTACTGGAATGCTGTCTGCTGAGAATTTCAGACTTTCTGTGCTGCCAGGCACTGACCCCCAGGAGAACATTGCACTGACCTGAGGCCGTGGAGAAGCTTCCAAAATGGAATGGCAAAACTGGGATTGTGGGGGTGGAGTTTGAATAGAAGTGTGTGATATCACAGCGTGGGAAACTCAGAGTTTAAGGTTTAGAATGCAGGAATAGATATAAAGCAAGATGGAGGTTTTAGGGTGGAGACTGCTCCTTCCTCACCTCCTTCTCCATGGGTTTGGGTGGTTTTGTGGAATTGGATAAAAACGCCCCCATTGTGGGCATGGGTGGTTGGGTATTGGGTTACAAGTGAAAATAATTGAGGTGTCATTTCTTAATTGGACTGTTTATTATTATTAATTTCTACAGGCTTTAAAAGGCCTTGTAGAGAGAGAGATGGGGCTCCATTTTTAGTTTGTTGAAGTGCTGCAGAACTCAGGGTTTGTGAGACTGTAACAGAGACAAGAACCGATAAACACCTGAGTCCCAACAAGAAATTCCCTCTCACACATTTCATCCCAACCTAGGCTAAAAAAAGAAGCCAAGACTCCACAGGGCCCAGCCCAGCTTACCTCTCTCCTCTCAATCTCCTTCCTCCTCTCCTCCTCGCGCTGCCGCTCCAGCTCCCGCTGCTTCTCCAGCTGCTTCTCCAGCTCCAGCTGCCGCTTGCGCTCCTGCTCCTGCCGCTCGCGCTCCTTCCTCTCCTGCTCGGCCCTCTCCAGCTGGGCCAGCCTCTCCTGCTCCTTGCGCTGCTGCTCCAGCAGCGCCTGCCTGCGCTTCTCCAGCTCCAGGTTGCCCCGCTCAAAGTTCTCCCGCTTCTTGTCCTCGAACGTCACTTCGTGCATGGAAATGCAGGGCAAAAGGACAGTTAAACTCTGCCACTGACTTGGAAACAAATAAACCATAGAAACCCAAAGGAATCCCCAGCAAAGTCAATCCACCTGCCAGCAGGAGAGGATGCACCTCCCCACTAGGGATAACGGCTCCACAGGTCAGCCTGGGGTTTAGTGTGGGAAATGGGAAATGGATTCAGTGTGGGAAATGGATTTGTAGAGAGCTCTCAGGGCCTGACAGAGGGCTCACACAGTGTGCGTCTGTATGCAAACCTTGAGATCAGAAATGATGACTTAGAAATGCCATGGATTAGGACAGACATTGCTGAGAGAAAAATGGAGCTAGAAAAAAGTTTCAGAGGATGGCCCTGCAAATAAGACTAGATGCTTTGGAGAAATAGAACTATGAAAGACTGATGTTGCTGATCCCCTCAAAGCCACATCCTCAGCAAACCAAGGAGGGAATTCCCATTTCCACTCCTCAGGCCTCCAGCTTGCTCCACAAAACTCAGCAAGGGAAGTAATTTAGACAAACCATTCTCCAGCTGATCCTCCATGGGGACATGGATCTGACTTCTTCAGCACATTGGATAATAGCAGAAGTCCAAGAGCCATAATTTCCATTAGTGTAGAGCAAAGAATTCAGCTGCTGACATCATCAAAAGGCCATTATGCAAATGACCAGAACTTACTTAAAGTTGCTATTCTCATTAGATTACTCATTACTGTCAGGAAAAGAAATGGTTTAGGTTCTTGAGCAGCTGAGCTCAGAAGTCTGGATTCCTGCAGAACCATATCCTCACCACCTACTGCCCTAAAAGAACAGTCTCAGTTCCAGCACAGCTTCCCTGACATCCCTCTGCAGTCCCAGGGACTGTCCCTCCTTCGCCTCACTCCTCAGCACCTCCATCCAAATGATTCTTTCACTTCACCTTCTGTTCCTTTTCATACCCTCTGTGTGCCACTCCCACAGCCCAAAGGGCAGGTTTCTCTCCCTCGTGTGGCCAGCATGGACATCTTTGGGATGCAAGGCCAGGGAGAGCCCACACTGCCTTCCCAGTGTGCACAGTTGGACACATCAGCCCAACTCCTGCTGAACCAGCTGAATTCTTGTGTTTTCCAGTTTGTGCCCCTTTCCAGCTGCCAATTCCCTCTTCCTTTAGTTCTTTCCCTGGAACTGCTGAAATCTGTATTAAGCCCCACACTGTTACACAGACTCCAAGGAAACAGCTCTCTGTGGGAGTACTGGGATCTTTCACAGACACCTCAGCCAAGCTTTGCTCCACCTAATTCAGAGGATGAAGGCAGCAGGAATTTTTCCCTGGAATGCTGTGCCAGGGCTGCAAAGGGCTGGGTGGGGAATGCAGGAGATGAGGAGCCTGAAGGCTCTTCCCAACCCCAAGGATCAGGCACAGGAATGAGCTGGACTCAGTAATATCTTGGTTGTGCCTTGACCTGTCCCAAATTGTTCTGAAAAGACATTTCTCAGTCAGCCCATGTAACCTCCCAGGCTGTGAGCCAATGGAAAAACCCTCTGGGAACAGCACACTAAATATCCTTGCTTTCCCTTGCTCACCTGGTAATTTCTTTTCCAGTTGCTGCTGTTCTTCTTCCAATGCTGGTTCTTCTGGTAACCTTTGGTCTACAGACACTGAACTGGCAGCAGAAATCCCACTGCCAGAGCGAACTCGTCTGCCAAGGAAACAGGAATTGTGGGTGCTTAACAGAACCCAGGCCTACTCAAACTACTTATGATTTAATGATGAGATCAAATTAAATGGAATGATGTAATGTTTTGTGGTACTCAATGTTCATACAGTGCTGCCCAGAGGGTCTCACTCAGGCATTGCCTCAGGAGAACAAGATTTTCCAGAATCCCAGCAGTTCACTGGTGTCTCAAATTCTTCTTCCAGATGGGTTCAACCCTGTCCCCAAGATCTCTCACTTCAGGGGAGATTTTTCCCTAACCAATCTGAGTTTGGGGAAATGCTGATTTAAACTACAGTAAAAACAGCAGACAGAGGAAGAGCTCACTATAGTCAAGCTAAAAGCAAGATCCCAGGTGGAGTACACAAAAACTGGGAATCTTTAGGAGGATATCTGAAGAACACAGTAAAAAACCACTTATTTTCACTGCTGTTACTTTCTTCCCATCTATTTCTCCACAAAGAAGTAAAATGGAACAAGAGAAGTGATGAATGACTACACAGTTCCCAAACCCAGCTGTACCAAAGGAGGTCTGGATGTGGTGCAGTGCAAATCCACCTTGGAATTCCAATACCTTCTGACTGCTCTACAGGAGTATAAGCCTGAACTTAAATCTAGGTTTCTATGGTCAAACTGAGCAAGTCTGGAAGGTGTGCCAGCATAAACACCCACCCAAACCCTGTTCTCACAGGGCAAAAGGTGAGGGCTCACTGCTCCGTTCCTGTACTTGGCACTCCCAGAACCATCCCAATGACATACAGAACTCAGGAGGGAGACTCCCAGGGGATGAGCAGTCACCTGAATGAAGGTGGGATGTACTCTGGGGGCAGGGCAGGAGGCAGTGGCTGACCAGACATCGCTACATCAATGAGGTGCATAGCCAGGATAAACTCCTCAGCTGTCAGCTTCCCATCTTGATCAATGTCAGAGAGAGTCCTTGTTAAAGGGGAAGGACAAAGCAAGGGAATTATTAAATATTAAAAAACATTGTTCAAAGGCATATACAGTTCCAATTTCATTCACATTTTTCACTATTTTTTCCACACTACTTGATTTTTTCAAAACAAATGAAAAGCAAACCCCAAAAGCTTCCCTATTTTCCCCATTTCTCATGGCTGTCTGTCTGAAATCCAGCCTTGAAGCCACAGCTTCTCCTTCACCTGCTCTGAGTGCTGCCAGGAACTCATGCCAGAGAAGAAATTTTAACCAGTGGAGTTCTCCTGAACACCCCGTGAACACCAGAAGAACCAGCTCAGGTGTTTGGCAGAACTTTTAGGTTTGGTCTCCTTCTTCCCTAGAGGCTCCTATCTCACATTCCAGGGCACCCACTGGCAGTGAAATCAAAGCCATTGGTGTTCTAGTCCTGACAAGCACCAACCCACCCTGGCATTATGCACATATCAAAAATTAGAGTAATGTCTCTGGATGGCCCCAAAGCAGAGCTCCAACAGAGGCACAAAATGCTTTTACTCCTGTTAAGGTGGTGTTGGAGAAAATTAACAGCCAGGGACAGCACCCAGGGAGCAGCTGGAGCTGGGCCTGGAGGGATTTAGGGTGGGTTTTAGGGAAAGGCTCTTCCCCAGAGGTGCTAGTACTGCCCAGGGAATGGGCACGGCCCCGAGGCTGCCAGAGCTGCAGGAGCCTTTGGGCAGCGCTGCCAGGGATGCCCAGGGTGGGGTTGGTGGGGTCTGGGCAGGGGTGGCACTGGGGGATCCCTGGGAGTCCCTTCAGCTCAGGATCTGTTTCTCCAGTGTGCTGCACTCTAATAATGCAGGGAAATCTCCCATGATACTGTGAAAATTCAATGGAAGTAAGTGATACATTCTTCTGAAGTCCCAGGGCACAGGACGTTGCCGATGGGATTTAAATTTGGGAGACAATCACAGCCTCACTCAAGCCACACCTGTGACACTGAACTCCTCAGGCTGGAGCACAGGAACAAGCCAGGAGACTGGGAATGCAGCATGCACAGAAGTGACTGATCAGCTGGGTCCACACCTGGGGCAGAACTCCCAGGACAGCCCAAGGCTCAGCATCAACTCTTCCCTTTGAGTGTCTGAGTCAGGGATTCCAGCCCCAGCACAGGCTGACACACCTCACCCCAGAGCAGGGCCCAGGAAAGGACCAGCAAGAGCTGGAATATCCCCTCCTTATCTCAGTGCACTGGCAGCTCTCAGTGCCCCCAGCTGAGTGAGTCCTGTTTGCAGCTCCTGCAGTGAGCTGGTGGCAGCTGCCTGCCCACACAAGCACTCCAAGGCTGGCAAAAGCAGAGCATTTCTTGGTTAATCATCTGCTGGGGGACTGGGCTGATTTGTTTTTATCCCTTTGTTAGGAAACAGAGAAGGAAAGAGTGGTTTTTAATTTATAACACAACTCCCAGTGCTTTGCAAAGAGAACAAGTGCAGTTGAATGGCCTTGTCAGAGTGACTGCACCACTGCCATCCTCACACTGAGCCCCTGGGCCAGCTCCAATGCTCCTCAAGCAAACACTCCTAAAGGACAGAAGTTAATTAGGAACAACTTCCCATGGGGCAATAAAAACATAATAAAGTTCAGCAAACAACAAGTTGGAAGGCAAAAGGGAAGCTGAGACAAATGCTTTTAAAATCCATTATTGTACAGGTCTGTAAGTCCAGTCCCTGGGAAACCAGCCCTCCCATAGCCATGGAAAAGGCAGAGAAACCCCACAGAAAGTGTGGCTTGGGTTAAGCTTCCTGTTCTACCACCTCTGCAAAGGTAAATGTGTACCTGGTGCTCAGTCAGGGGATGTGGAAGGCACAGGGTGCTGAACATCTGCTCTGCCTAAAAACCCAGCACTGAACCACAACTTTCAGAACATCACACAAAAGATGCTCCTGGTGCTCTTGCGGAATAATATTAGTAAAGGCATAGAAGTGCAGGTTTTGTTTATAAAGTTACACATAACAAAGAGCAACGTGATTTATCAGTGAGACTGAAAATGGAGAAAACCCCATGGGCTCCAGTGCAGAGGTTTCAGAACAGTTTGTGTTTTGATGGAAATGGAAACATTTATTTTACCATATTGTAGCCAGCTGAGCCTGGGGTAAACTTGACTGCATGAGAATCGTTCTTGCTTGGGGACCTAAAAAGGAAACAAATATTAACAAAATAAGCAAGAGATGCAAACCAGAAGGAATTTGGCTCCCCAAATAACCAAGAAATAATACTTCACTTCTGCACAATAACCACAGAATCCCAGACTGGTTTGAGTTGGAGGGACCTCAAATCCCACCCAGTGCCACCCCTGCCATGGCAGGGACACCTCCCACTGTGCCAGGCTGCTCCAGCCCCAGTGTCCAACCTGGCCTTGGGCACTGCCAGGGATCCAGGGCAGCCCCAGCTGCTCTGGGCAACCAAATCCCTCAGATTGAAATCCAAGAAAGCTCTAAACCACAAAGACATGCGCACCAGAACTGGCAAAATCAAACCAGGTGACCAGTTCTAGTCTCTCCCTGGAACTGGACACTGCTCTCAGCAGTGGGTGAACCAAGCACTGGAAATGGCTGCACAAGTTTTCACAGAATACACTGTGCCCTTTTCCCAGGGTCAACTTTGCAGAAAATAAAGGAAAGATGGGGATAAAATGATCCCAGTGGCAATGAATATTTGCTTCTAAACAAGAGCATTAAGCACCTGGGAGATTCAAACAGAAAAATGCTGACGAGCCTCTTACTACATGAACAACACCCTCAGTGGCATTAACTTGGCTCTTCCAGCTCCAAACAAGGGGACAACAGAAGCTGTGCCAGTACCTGTCAGGTGTCCACTCATGGTTTTGTCGTGGCTGTTGAAGAGCTGCCGGTACTTGAGCCGTGAGGACTGAGGCACGGCCCACTCTGCCACGGCAGGAGAGCTGCAAGGACAGCAGGGAGAAGAGGGAGAGCTGGAGATTGCATCTCATAAAGGCCATGAGAACAACCACAGAGTCATTAATCACAGCAGGGTTTGGGCTGGAGGGACCTCAAATCCCACCCAGAGCCACCCCTGCCATGGGGACACCTCCCACTGTCCCAGGCTGCTCCAGCCCCAGTGTCCAGCCTGGCCTTGGGCACTGCCAGGGATCCAGGGCAGCCACAGCTGCTCTGGGCACCCTTTGCCAGGGCCTCAGCCCCCTCACAAAGAGGCTGAAGTGCTGCACTGAGATCAAGTTTTATGCCTGAAAATGTTCTTTCCTCCAGTTTTGCTGTGAGGGTGGGGAGGTCCTGAGGTGTCCCAGACAGCTGGGGCTGCCCTGGATCCCTGGCAGTGCCCAAGGCCAGGTTGGACACTGGGGCTGGAGCAGCCTGGCACAGTGGGAGGTGTCCCTGCCATGGCAGGGGTGGCACTGATGAGGTTTAAGGTCCCTCCCAACCCAAACCATTCCATGATTCCATGATCTAATATTCCTTGCTATTCCTGAAACCACCACAGGTTTGACCACTTGTTTGCCAACATTTATCCCAATTCAGTCTCTTGGAAGATGGTTTGTTTTTCAAGAGTTTTGCAGGAACCTAAATAGTTCAGAGAGCTACAGGATTATACCTAAACACATAGCAGGAAATGCAGAATAACATTTTATTCCGCCTTTAACTGCTTCTCTTAGCCAAATAGAGCTGATGAAGGAAAACAAATGTAAAATATACTGGAAATGTAGAAAAAAAGGTGTGAAAAAGCCACATCTGAACGTAAAGTTTCTCATAATGGAACAAGTGAGGAATGTAATATTCCCAGTTCTAATCCATTCCCATAACAGGCCAAGTTGATTTGCAGCTCTCATTTCCCAGGCTTGATGGCTGAGAAATCCTAATTCTGAAAAACAAGGAGCAGAGTTTTTCTGCCTTTAGGCACATTCAAACTTTATCCTTTTTTTGACCTTATAAAAAGGACAAGACACATGACAAGACACAAGCCAGTATCTCTATTTCTATTTTTGATTTCCAAACTCTTGAGCTTTAATAATACCCCTTCATGGGAGCAAAGCAAAAACAAGCTGTCCCTTCAATAATGAAAATAAGAAAAAAGGCCAAATATTTAATTTTTACCCATAAGAATTCCTCCTCAGTTTTGCTGGATTTGGGGGTTCCAAACATTTTAATTTCTGTGTTACACATAAATTATACCACAGCATCCCTATTCTGTTTCTGGCCAGTTTAGCTTTCAGAGAGATGAATTGTTTTGAAAGACTTTTAATTATTTCCCAGTACTGAGTAGTATCAGTTATCTAATAGCAGGGCAATAGACAAGCCTGCAGAAGGAAATGAAAATAAAACCAGATCATTTAATTGTGTCCCAAGCTATTTTCCTCTTGCAAAAAACCTGTGCCATAGATCCGTGAGCCAGATGATTTATAAGTACTTTGGGAAATCACTCTCTTAACTCCTCTCAGGAAGTTTTATTTGTTAGATCCATTTTTTTAAACCACAGTGAAATATTTTTTGCCCAACCACATGTTTTTCTAGGCCTCGGAATAATCTAAAAGCCCTTAAAGTGATTTTTCACACAGAACTTGAAGAATATAGAAGAAACAGTGATGTAGAGTGCATTTAAAATATGAGACCTATTAAATATTTTGCTTTTAGCAATTACCCTGCAGTTGCTAATTTTAAGTAATGCATTACTTGTTTTGTTTTCCCAGTACCAGGAGTGTCTGTGCACGATGCAGATTTTGTTTATAGAAACAAAATCTATAGAACAGCAAATTCTGTTCTAAAAATCAAGTGAAGATAATGTCAGCAGTGTCAGTAGTTAATAACTTTATTTCCATGATTCCTGCTCCTGGAGCATTAGGAAGGTGGAGTAAAGTCACAGCACCCCACAGAAAACTGAGGTGGTACCTCTGCAGAACTGATTTCTGCCAGAACTATTATTTCAGATGACCACTTTGGAAAGGGAAGGAGTTTTTCCAGCCCTGGGGACCCAACCCCCTGGCCCAGCCCCACCTGGCCACGTCGAAGGATTGTGCCTTTTGCAGCTTTGCATTGAGCTGAGCTCCCGGCCCGGAGCGGCTGAAGGAAGAACTCTTTGGCAAAGTGGCTGGGAAGAGAGAAAACAGGGATTTATTGCTATTCACAGTGAACTAGACAATTCCCATGACATTCATTCAGCTCCTACATCAAGTTACAAGCACTGTCTGATGGGAACTTTTTAACAATATACAGATCAGAGAGTCCAGCATGACGGGGAAACACAAGGGCACTTCCCTCACATCTTTTTACTTCCACAGCTTTGTGGAAACCCTGTTGACACCAAATTATATTTAGGTACATGTTAGAAACCATATGTAGTTCAGTATTAAAGTCACCCTAACAAAGAGCAGTACTTCAGTAGCTACAAGGAGACAGGAGAGGCCCGATTTCCAGGCAACAGCTTCCTGGCAAGTTCATCTCTCCAAGTGCTGTTTTATTTTCTCACCACGAGGGACTCCTGCGGGAGGCCATGTCCACATTCCTTCTTTTAGCTCTTCTCCAAGTGTGCCAAGTGGGCTAAAGCAAAGCACAGTCCTTCCCCAAAGGCATCACTGGAGTGGCTAATCCCATGTGTCCCGAGGAAACGCGGGGGAGCTGTTAGGAGCAGGAGACAGAAGTGAGAGCAGCGTACCGGGGTGAGCGAAAGCAGGCAGGGGCTGGATGACAGCAGGAGCTCCGTTAGCCAGGGGAGGGACGGCGGCAGGGACAGAGGACACCAGTGGGGGGGACATCCCCACGACTGGGATGGATGCCATGGGCACCGGGGCCACAGTGGTGAGGGATGGCATGTTGGCAATGCCCCCGAGACCTACGGGCGAGAAAAGCACAGGTTGGTTTTGGCACACCCGACACCTCCAGGGGCAGCTCCCACCCCTGGGATACCCTCCCAGCCCGGGGCAGGGACACAGGGCACAGGGCCAGCCCCACGGCAGGGACAGCACTGCCCCAGCTGTCCAGCAGCCTCTGCTGTGAAAGGAATCGTGTGCCTTGACCTGAGTGAGGAGCCCCCAGGCTGCCCCAGAAGCTGCAGGGCTGGTGCTGCAGCCTTTGGCTGGGATGAGACAGGGCAAAGCTGATGGGAGAGCAGAGGAATGAGAGGCTGAGGGTAAGCACAGCTGCAGGGAACCAGGGGGGTTAAGGAGGGCCAGTGGTGCCAAGGGAAGAACGAGGGGTGTGCACACAGCTCATATCAATCTACAGGGAATGAGAACAGGGGAATTACCCATTTGGCTGGGTTTTGTGGGGGTTCATTTCACTTTGCCTTTTCTCACTTTACCCTGTATTGGCTCTGCCCAGTTTCACTGTCTTCTTCCAAAGAATTTTACTTCTGACTGTAAAACTTGTGGGGGTTACAGTGCATCAAACCACACTGCTGCAAGCAGTTTATCAAAGGCACTGTTCCCTTTCCTCAGGACATTTAGATGGAATACTGCGAATTAGGAATTGTTCCCTGGCAGGGTGGGCAGGCCCTGGCACAGGGTGCCCAGAGCAGCTGGGGCTGCCCCTGGATCCCTGGCAGTGCCCAAGGCCAGGCTGGACACTGGGGCTGGAGCAGCCTGGGACAGTGGGAGGTGTCCCTGCCATGGCAGGGGTGGGATGGGATGGGCTTTGAGGTCCCTTTCATTCCAAACCATTCCATGATTCCCAGGCACCAATAATCCTGAGCCACAGCCAAGACTAAAGCAGAAAGGGAAAGAACCTCCCATGACAGGACCAAGGTGTCAGAGGTTTGGCTTTATTTGGTTATTTTCCTCTGCCCATCCCATCTTCCCTACTCTTTTCCTAGAAATGATGGTGACTTTGGCAATACTTCATCCCAGCAGCTCCTACCAGAGCAGCACTGCTCATCAAAGCAGAAGGTGCAGGGATTGTAAAAAATCAAGAACAACAGAGCAGAGCTTGCCAAAGTTGGAGATCCACTAATGCCAACAGGTTAAACTACAATTCTAGCCCTTTGGAATGCACTAGCCCTGCTACCTGAGCCTTGTTTTGTTTGGAGCAGTGCAAACCTGAAGCAAACAGGAGCTCAGCTCAGGTAAAAGCCCAGTCTCAGTGCATGTGCAACATCTGGGTTTCAGTGCATGTGCTTTCAGAAGCACCATTCCCTAAAATTTTCCTGGAGAAACTGCAAAAGGCCAATGGAATTGCTGCAGTCCCAGGTAACAAGGAGGGAAATGGAGGAGAACAGGGATCTTACCAAATCCTGGGGCACCAGGCAGGGCGAGGGGCGGCTGCTTCATGACGGGCGGCAGCGCGGCTGGGAGCTGGTAACCCTGGAGCTTCAGTTTGATGAGTTTCATAGCTATGGAAAACTCCAAGGGATCCATCCTCCCATCATTGTTCATGTCAGCTAGAGCCCTGCAAAACACAGTGTTCGCACAGTTACACCCTGCAGTTAGGAACTTCAGGCCTTGCACCAGGAGCAGGCTCACATGAGTGTGGATATTCAAGGCTGACAAAGGGGCTGGAGCCCCAGGAGGGGCTGAGGGAGCTGGGAAGGGGCTGGAGAGCTCCTGAGGGAGCTGGGAAGGGGCTGGAGAGTTCCTGAGGAGCTGGGAAGGGGCTGGAGAGCTTCTGAGGAGCTGGGAAGGGGCTGGAGAGTTCCTGAGGAGCTGGGAAGGGGCTGAGCTGGAGCAAAGGAGGCTCAGGGGGACCTTGTGGCTCTCACAGCTCCTGCCAGGAGGGGACAGCCGGGGGGTCGGGCTCTGCTCCAGGAACAGGGACAGGAGGAGAGGGAACGGCCTCAGGCTGGGCCAGGGCAGGCTCAGCTGGGACAGCAGCAGCAATTTCCCCATGGAAAGGGTGCTCAGGCCCTGGCAGGGGCTGCCCAGGGAGCTTTGCAGTGCCCATCCCTGCAGGTGTCCCCTGGAGGTGGCACTGAGTGCTCTGGGCTGGGGACAAGGTGGGCATGGGCCCAGCTGGGAATCCCTGGGCTGGGAGGACTTTTCCAGCCCCAGGATTTGGGATTCTCACTAATTTCCACCCAAAGCCATGCCAGGCTAAAACTAAGACACTATTTAAACTTAAGAGTTCTTTGATTTCTTTCTTTGGGTGATTAATAAATATTTTTGAAGTTGCTTTTCAGCCCTTGGAGGAATTACAACGAAGCATCCAGAACAAATGCAGCTGTACAAAAACTGCAAAATCACACCAATGAAAGCACAGGGTCCTAAAGCAGCACCACAAGAGAAGCAAATCACTGAGTCTGCAAATCTGTACTTTAACTCCACTTAGAACATTCTTTAAATCTGTGACTCCCCTCAGCACTGCTCCATCTGCGAGTGTGCAAATGTGTTTTCAATTAAACAATAGCACTCAAGATGAAACATTGAGCCTAGGCCTTGAATAGGCTTTCAGGGGAAGGAGTCTGACTTAAACAGTCTGCTTTTTGTTCCTTGCCTTGCTAGCTAAGAAAACCCAGCTCAGCAGGGAATAGGGGTGGGAGCCTGGGGGGAGAGAAGCAGGAAGAAGAGTGTCAGTTCCTGCCACTGCACACCAAAAACTCCTGAGCAAATGCACATCAGAAATAGCTGTAAACTTACTTTTACAGAAATAGCAGAAACTTACTTTAACAGAAATAGCTCTAATCTTACTTTTCAACATCATGCTTACTTCTTTGCATCTGTTTGAAGAGTTAAGTACAGCTTTCAGCACTGGGGTAATACAGATTTTTAAATCCATGTATTTACTTCTATGTCATGGGTGTGGTTGAACCAGAGCTTCATTTCTCATCAAATTCCTCTCAAAGACAGCTTTTGTGCAACTAAGTGAAAGTTAACCCAAAATTATTTATAGCTGATAACTATCAGCTATTTATAACTGATACACAAGGAGACAGCCAGGCATAAGTAGTGGCAAAATGGAAATCCTCCCACTCCAAAAAAAAACCCCTACAACTGGAAAACCCCCATGGAGTGGCAGATCCCAGCAGGGAGCAGCACAGGTTTAGATCCCCAGCAGCATCAGACACTCCAAACCCCTCCAGAACTCCTAAGAAAGGATTTCCAGTGGTGTAGCTGCCTTAATCCACCAGTTCTGATGCCATGGGGCTAAATAACAGAATTAAAATCTGGGAGAAGCATTTAAAGAAAGTCTGGAGAGGACACTGAGACACAGATACTGATATCCTTAAAAAGCATGTGCTGCACCTGTGCCTGGAAGATGCTGAATCCCAGAATGCCAGGCTGGGCAGAACCTCAAGGCTCATTTCATTCCCACCCCTGCCATGGCAGGGACAGCTCCCACTGTCCCAGGCTGCTCCAGCCCCAATGTCCAACCTGGCCCTGGGCACTGCCAGGGATCCAGGGGAATCTGGGAATTCCATCCCAGCCCTGCCCACCCTGCCAGGGAACAATTCCCAATTCCCAATCTCCCACCCAGCCCTGCCCTCTGGCAGTGGGAGCCATTCCCTGGCTCCTGTCCCTCCATCCTTGTCCCCAGTCCCTCTGCAGCTTTCCTGGAGCCCTTCCAGGCCCTGGCAGGGCTCTGAGCTCTCCCTGGAGCTTCTCCTCTCCAGGTGAGCCCCCCCAGCTCTGCCAGCCTGTCCCATAATAGTCTTACCAGTAGCCTCTACACCTGCAAATACTTTGATTTATAAGATAAAACCCCTTCTATTAATAAGCACAGACAGACCCTCAGTGGGTTCTATCCCTGACCAGGAAAATACAGGAAGAGTAAAGATCACCCTGTAGGAACTTTGGCTCTCCAGGCACCATTTCCTGCTGGAACACAGCAAATCTTTGCATCCTATATGGGAAAACATTCACTGCCCAGCAATCAGAAAATCTGATGTGCACCAGTGTCACTGCTCTCATTGAACTCCAATTCACATCAGCAGCTGTAGCTTTTCATTCAACATCTGACCTTCTGTGAACTCCTTTACTCTACACCAACAGCTTAATTACTGAAATTATCAGCACAAATATCAGTGCAGAGAGTTGTATGTACCCCCCAGAATTTCTCCAGTTTTACAGAGTGCAAAGAAAAAGCAGCTTTTGTCTGACAAACTCTTCCTGCAAAAATAGGACACATTTCCATTTCTAGTTGCAGAAGTTGGTGTCAGGCTGCTGGATTTTACTGTGCTGCTATGGAATAAGCAGCACCTGAAATGCAGGGAACCAGCAAACACCATCTAATTCCACTAATTTCTGCTCCTAATGAAATTGGGGACAATGTGGTGCCCTTGCATTTGCTTCATTTGTGGCCTGGCCGGAACCAGTGCAGAGTAAATGGATTAAACATTGGCTAAATATTTATTATCTTCTGTAGGCCAGGCCTGTGTTTGTATCTAATGACAAGAGCAGCAGTGGGCTCAGCACCACCCCAGGGCTCAGGTGCTGACAAATCCTTCCCCATGGATCTTGTCCTCCTCCTTTCTCTCATCCTTTCTGCAGAATAAAAAGCCAGCTTGATTACTTTTGCATGTATGAGGTGCAGAAACTGAATACAGGCACTTTTCCCACCAAACATGCTGTAATCAGCACACAAACCACCTGTCCATGAAAGCAGGGCTGTGTTAAAGCAGGGATCACTGTGCAGTTCCCAAAGCTGGACTGATTTAGCTGGACATTCCCCCCAGGTTGCACAGTCCCAGATGTGTCACAGCCACGAGCATGAGCAGCTCTCAGGTGTCTGTGGATGCCTGGGCAGGAAGCCACAGCTCCCAGAATTACCCCACTGTGCCCACCCTTGGACACAGATTTAGGAAGGCTGGGAGGGATGCAGATGTCAGGAACAAGGAGGTCACCCAGCCACTCTGTCCTGATAAAATAAGTAACTCCAAATGCATGGAGAACGGCTGGCATTGATTATTTCAGTTCTCCTTTCATTCCAGGGGCCAGGCCACACAGGAGATGCTCTCTGAGGCCCCATTCCTCAGGGCTCTAAAAAAAGGCAGATTATTCTGCTTAAGCACAGTTATCTCCCAAGCCACTGCAGGCCCAGCTCAAAGCCCAATTAGAGGCTTCTTAATTGATCACCAGCCTGGAGAGTCTGCAGCTGGTGAAGGGCACAACAGCACCGAAGCTGTCATGGCAGACCATAATACTTCACTCCTGTGCTCACTGAGGTCCCAGAGACTTCTTTCCTTGCATGAGGAGTACAAGGGACACAGGAATTCTCACTGCTAATAAAAAGTGCTGTTTCAAAGGACTGAATCCTGGGGAAGCTTTTAGGGGCCCAGAAATGAGGGGAGGGATTGATCAGATTTATTCCTCGTGTCCCTCCAGCTGTGAGGGATCCTTCAGCAAACACAGGCCAGGCTTTTCTCCCATTATTCCAGTCAAATCAGGAGGATGATGAAGAATAGGAAAACACTTCCAGAACAGCACACCCAGACAGACAGACAGACAGACACTTCCTCAGGGACTCCCCTGGATCCCTGGCAGCACCCAAGGCCAGGTTGGACACTGGGGCTTGGAGCAGACTGGGACAGTGGAAGGTGTCCCTGCCATGGCAGAGGTGGGATGGGATGAGGTTTAAAGTCCTTCCCAACCCAAACCAGTCTGGGATTTCTCAGATCACAAAATTAATTCCAGAGTTTTACAATTTGATTTAACTCAGGGAAGGAATTACTTTCCTTCCTTGAGGAATCCTGTACCTCCCCTTCTCTCCCAGTAACAATCAAATGCCACTTCCACTGACTATTCCAGGAGCAAACACTGATGGAAGAGCACTTTCCTGCAGCTCCCATCTCTCAGAGATTTTGGGCTCATTACTCCAGAACTCCCCCTCCAAAGTACTCAAGGATCTGCATAAAGATTTTTACTGAAATATTTACTTGTTTTAATTCAGAGATGACTGAAAACAAAACAAAACAAAAAAGACAGAAAGGAATGTCCATGAGCTGCTTTATGATTTAGAAAGGCAGCTTGAATAAGTTTTAGTTCAGCTTCATTAACAAAAATGTGCAGGTCTTGTCTCTATGACAACTCCAGAGGGAGTGGAATGATTCCCTTCCTCTCAAGTGCCTGGAAAACTGAATAATTCAGAGAGGAAGAGATCCTTAGTCAGACTATTTACAACTGTTTGGATTTGTTAACACCTATTTAAAGCCAAGGCCTATATAAAATTTTTGGAGAAAGGATGTCTTGTTTAAGAAAAAACTTCTTTCCTTGTTTAATTCAGAGGCAAGAGAAGTTCCAAAGGGACATTTGAACACTCACTGAGGCTTCAGCAAATAAGACGACCAGTCCAGCTTTGACATTTGTAAGATGAGGATAATCAGAAAAGAAAATAAGCTCTTTATTCAAAAGCCATGTAGGCCTGGGCATGCAGATTTCCAAAGCAATTAAATAATTCTCTTTCTCCTGACAGAGAAAAATTCTGCCTTTAACAGTCCTTAACTGCACCAGAAAGTTTCTGTAACGGCAGGAAAAGGGAACAGGTTTCCCCAAAGTTCTCTCTCTCTCTTACCCAATCTGGAATGAAAATCAGTTTTAATTCTCTGTCTCACACCAATATCTGTACTGGTAGTAATATTATTAATGCAAACCAAGAAGAATCATGGATTCCTGGAATGGTTTGGGTTGGGAGGGACCTCAAAGCTCATCCCATCCCATCCCAACACCTCCCACTGTCCCAGGCTGCTCCAGCCCCAGTGTCCAACCTGGCCTTGGGCACTGCCAGGAATCCAGGGGCAGCCACAGCTGCTCTGGGAATTCCATCCCAGCCCTTCCCATCCTGCCAGGGAACAATTCCCAATTCCCAATCTCCCACCCAGCCCTGCCCTCTGGCAGTAGGAGCCATTCCCTGGCTCCTGTCCCTCCACACACAGGTGCAGGCCTGGCAGGGCCAAAGCATTTGGAGCAGAAACACTTTCATTCCTGCAGGAAAATCTGGCAGTGTTGGAATGTCTGTGCTGTGTAAGGGACAGCAGATTTGATCTGGCAGAACTCACCAAGGAGTGACAAAAATTTCCAATTTCAAGCTTGGACTCCAACTCCAGACTCTGTCAATCTTCATTTTTGTAGCTAACACTCCAGGTGTTGCCTAGGCTCTCCCATTAGCAGATTTATTATTAATTACTGGGCTTAGCAATTGCATAATTGTATTGTAGTCAGTTTTAACAGAGCTGAAAGCATTTAGAAATTTGAAATGTGGGTTTGAAACTGCCAACTTCCAAAATGCCATTTGCTGGGACAGCCCAGGGCCATCGGCCTCCTGCCCACCTGGGCACCTCGGGCTCGTGCCCAGCCACTGCCACCAGCACCCCCAGGGCCCTTCCCAGCCCCTGTGCCCAAGGCTGGAGTGCTCCATGGGGCTGTGCTGACCCCAGGGCAGGAGCCAGCACTTGTTCCTGTTGACCCTCACCCTGCTGACCCCAGCCTGCCCAGATCCCCCCGCAGAGCTCCCTGCCCTGGGGCACAGCCACACCACCCAGCCTGGCACTGCCAGGGAGCCCTGGATGCAGATCCCCACAAAGAGCCTGAGCAGGGCTGGCCCCAAGCCTGGGCCTGGCAGCCCCAGGAGAGCTCAGCCCCAGCTGGACTCAGCCCTGCCCCAGTGTGCCCCACACACAGCCTGTGCCCACCCCACACTCACCATATCTGTGCTAGCACTGGCTGAGGTAACCCAGATTGGAAAAAAAAGTTCCTGGCTTGATCACCTGTAAAATAAATAGGACATGGCTTCAGCTTCAGCTCCAAACACCTGGCACAGGGAATGGGGAATCAGGAGGCAAAACCATCTGCAACAGAAGCCCAACCCATTCCATGACTGATGATCATGTACAAAGCACTAAGAAAATCCAAGGTAACAAAACAAAGTAATGAAGAGGAGGCCTCCTATTGCTTTTAAGACCAAAGTTTGATGAAAGTTTATTAGGATCAGTGCAATTCCTTGATTTGGAGCTTTGCTTCACACTGCTTCAATCAGTTCTGCATTTAGATCTTTCCAAGAGGTCAACCATGCTGATGTCAGTGCTGTACAAACAATTTCTAAACCCGATTTCAGTTAAATAGACACACCTTTATTTAATCAGACCTTTTATTTATCACAATATTAGTGTGGTGGGCTGACCCCAGGCACAAAGAACCCATCACTCCCTTCCACTGTAGGATGGGGAAGAGAAAATATCAGAAAATAACAGAAAAGTTTGGGCTGATGTGGCAGAATATTTGGACAATGGGACATAAAATAAGAAATATCTGTTCAAATTTTCTAATTATTTCCCCATATGTCTCCCAGGCAGCTCTGTACACATTTAAGCTCACTAGTTAAGATTTAACTAAACAAAATTAGAAGTGGAAATTCTTTGTTTACCAGTGATAAATCCAGCAGTTGGTTTCAGACTATGGAACTGTTGATCATGTTTTGCTCTCTCCTCCACAGTAATAGCCCAGATATCCAGGTTGCCTGGTTCAAAAGAAAAGGAGAAATGACATTAAGAAACATTCCCTAAAAAACACCCTCTTTTATTTCTGAGTGTAATTATCTCACAGCATTCTGGGCCTCCTCAAACAAGCCAAGGGTGGGAGGTCATTTGCCCCCAGAGCACAGAGAGGTGAAATTCCAGCTCCTTTACCTGCAAAGGCACCTCTTCCCCCAGTATCCCTCCTGACCCTGCCCAGAGAACAGCCCTCAACACATGCTAAGTGCAACCAGAGCAGCTTCTGTCTCAGCACTGATATTTCTCTTTTGTAACCCTTCTGCAGATCAGCTGCAGAACTCAACTCCCAAATGGATTCCCAGGATCTGAAGGGGCCTGCAAGGAAGAGGGACTGTTCATCAGGAACTGAGTGACAGGGATGGGTTCAGACCCAAAGAGGGGAAATCTGGGTGAGTTATACAGCAGGAATTGTTCCCTGGCAGGGTGGGCAGGGCTGGGATGGAATTCCCAGAGCAGCTGGGGCTGCCCCTGGATCCCTGGCAGTGCCCAAGGCCAGGTTGGACACTGGGGCTGGAGCAGCCTGGGACAGTGGGAGGTGTCCCTGCCAAGGCAGGGGTGGAATGGGATGAGCATTCCAACCCAAACCAGGCTGGGATTCTGTGATTTCACGTGAGTAGCAAAAATTCCTGTCCCTACTGCACTGCCAGGGCCCATCCTGGATTTTTCACTGCATTTCCAGATGCTGCAACTTCCCCTGCTGTAAATGAAGAGCTAAAAAATGTGTTACTTTTGTTCTGACCTAAATGTGGGTGATGGGACAAGAAGGGAAAATCTGGAAATGATACCACCCAAAGGCTGGACCTTTCAGCGACAAACAAGTCCAGGAACCCTGAAAGGAAAAAGCATCTGCACTTCTCCAGTGCCAGTGGAGCAGAATGAGGTGGTGCCACTGCCTGAGCAGCCTGGTGGTGTCCCTGCCTGCCCTGCAGGGACACAGAGTGGGGCTGGAAGGGATGGCTGCAGCACACAGGGCTCTGTGCTGTTGGCTGGGAGGTGTCTGCAAAGCCACCACAAAGCAGTTCAGAATGATGCACGAACATTTCCCTAGAGAAAGCCCTTGGAAAGGAACACGTTTACGCCAAGTTTTTGCACACAGGAACAGTGCAGAGCACATTAGAAACCACTTACCCCCAAAAGCTGTTGGAAACTGAGCCATGGTTCTGTCACTTTTAGCTTGTTAATAGATGCCTGAAAAAAAAAAAAAAAAGAAATATATATTTGACACAGTATCTTCAATTTTCCATATGATTTTCTGTATGATTAATTACTACAGGAAAAAAAAGGCAGTGAGGAAGCAGGATTGTAACAATACTTCCCACACCAGCTGGGACTCACAACACTCAGCGTCTCATTTTTGCACTTCCCTGTGTATCTGTGAGGGCATCTTCCTACCAGCAGACAGCTACACTGCTTTAAGAGTGGCCTCAAAACCAGCCTTTATTTATAAATAGCCAGAGATGGAGTGAGGGCAGAGCTCAGTTAGATCCCAGGGATGCTGCTCCAGGCTCCATGACTTTCCTGAGTGTCACAAGCCCTGCTGTTGCTTAGGAGGGAAATTGGCTCCATTTCCAAGTGCTGCAACCCAACGTCAGTGATCTGGTTTTTATTCCTGACAGCAAATGCCCTGCCTTGCTCAGGTCCCTTTGTTTTAAACCACACACATGATAAAGATTAAACCCCATGTCCTGCTTTGTCCCAGCGCAGACCTGAGGAGCACCAAGTGCCCAAGGTGGAGTGGAGCCTGCAGGAGAGCACCACTGGCTCTGCCAACAAAGCCACCACACAGGCTCCAAATTTCATCGGGACACAGAAAAGGAAAAACATTTTTCTTGCTGCACACAAAGGCTGACATGAGCTGCCTGAGCCAGGGGACAATGAGCAGCACCGGAGCTGCACAACAATGAGCCATGGCCTCTTGTCCTGTGAGATTCCACTCGTGTCTTCCAGGCAACAGCAGAAAGGCAAAGGGGAACAGAATCAGGAGAATCATTTAGGCTGCTTGAACGGCAGCAGAAATTTATCAATATCCCTAAGAAAAGGCATTCACTTGCACCAACAATTTCCTTTTGTCTGAATCACTGTTTGCTCCCCTCCCCATCCCCCTTTCACACTTCCCACATTCTCTTCTGGCTTCCAACTTGGGAACCTCCTCTGTATCCCCTGCCCAGATGTCCCTGCACAAACCCCTGGCACTTTTGCCAGCTAGGCTCCCCAGCAGTTGGAATTTAGGGAATGATGGGCGCAATCCTGGCTTTTTCCTCCTAATTCAGCCAAGCAGGTGACTCCAAAGCCCTGTGCCCCAGGCCAGGGCAGGCACCTGATGCTGCTCCCTGCACAGCAAGCGTTATCCCAAAAATTTCAAACTCCAGGTGCAGAGATCCAAGGGTTCAGAGTGAACCCCCCGAGCTGTGGGGCTCTCCCAAAAGCATTCCTGAAGTGCTGAAAGATCAGCACTTTTATCTTTGCCTATGTTTTCTTATTGTTCTCTGCTGTGGGAAAGAACTCAGTGATGCTGCTGGGTTTTATGACTGCAAAGAAACCTTGAGGAAAAAATAAAAGGGGGGCAAAGGAAGAGGAAAAAAAACGAGGAAGAAATAAAAACAAAACAAAAAACCCCAAACAAGCCAAAGGAAAACTAAAACAAAATGAAACTTAAAGGAAAAAAAACACAAACCAAACAAACAAAAAAACCAAACAAAAAACAATCCCCACAAAAAAAAACACACACAAAAAAAACCCCACACACACAAAAAAAAAAAAAAAAAAAAAAGGAGAAAAATCAGGAAAACCCAAAAGCAGAAGTCCCTGAAGTCCCCCCTCTCAGAGCCCAGGCAGTTTCCATATTATCTGTTCCTTTTCAGCACAAGGGGAAGCAGCAGAGCATTTACAGTGCTCAGCCCTTCAGGGAAGAGCCTCCTCCACAGACTGCCCAGGATTCCAAAGGAATTGTCTTCCCTTTACCTTGAACACAGGAGGAAGAGGAGAGGCAGTGGGAAGTCTGAACACCAGCCCCATGCTGGATGCCAAGGAAAGCAGAAACTACTCAAAAGAATTTCCAGAGGGTACAAAAAAAAAAAAAAAAAAAAAAAAAAAAAAAAAAAAAAAAGCGAGAAAAAAAACCAAAAAAACCAAAGCCAGCTGGGGGAATGGAGAGAAGGAGCACAGAACTGTGGTTAAATGTGAGAGGCTGAAACCCAAACCAAAGCTGACTGCAGACAGAGACAGGGAAGCAAACTGAGGATAAGGCAAATCTCTCTCCTGCTGGAATATGCTGGAGTTTGCTGCTCATTGCTGATGGATCACCTCAGTTCCACAAGCACAGGTTTCACTGGGCATCACTGAGGTGACACCAGGGGCCCCAAGCCTCCCTCCCAAAGGTTGGACCAGATGATCTTTTGAGGTCCATCCTGTCCCAAGTTGCTTTGTGATTGAAGGGCTCAGAGATGGAGAACAGATATTATTTATGCCCAGAAACATCTGGCACAGTTGTTATATTATAAAATATCATATATATGTAAAGTATTGTGAAGCAAATAAACCAGCACAGGATCCCCAGGGCTGGCAAAGCCCTCCCAGCCCAGGGAGTCCCAGCTGGGCCCCATGCCCACCTTGTCCCCAGCCCAGAGCACTCAGTGCCACCTCCAGGGGACACCTGCAGGGATGGGCACTGCAAAGCTCCCTGGGCAGCCCCTGCCAGGGCCTGAGCACCCTTTCCATGGGGAAATTGCTGCTGCTGTCCCAGCTGAGCCTGCCCTGGCCCAGCCTGAGGCCGTTCCCTCTCCTCCTGTCCCTGTTCCTGGAGCAGAGCCCGACCCCCCGGCTGTCCCCTCCTGGCAGGAGCTGTGAGAGCCACAAGGTCCCCCTGAGCCTCCTTTGCTCCAGCTCAGCCCCTTCCCAGCTCCTCAGGAACTCTCCATTCCCTTCCCAGCTCCCTCAGGAACTCTCCATTCCCTTCCCAGCTCCCTCAGGAACTCTCCAGCCCCTTCCCAACTCCCTTCCCTGCCCTGGACACTCTTCAACTCAGGTCTCTATTGCAGTGAGGGCTCAGAACTGACATCCGAATTTCCAATCTTATTTTGAAACAGTAACCAATTGTTTAGCTGTGCCTTCCACATTCTCCAGTCTCTACCAGTTCCACAGGAGCACTCACTCCACTCCTCTGCCTTCCTTGTCTCTCCCAGCATACCCAAGAAAGAACCCACAGTGGGATAAAATAAAAAACTGTGAAGGAACCAAACACCCAGAGAGCTGCCAGAAATCTGGGCTGGATAAGCTGAGCTCTGTGCCAATCCTTCCCTCAGGAAAGCTGTGATTTCACTCCAACCACTGAGATTTGTATAAACCTGGACACCTCAGCAATTTTGGGAACCCTGCTAAATTCAATTGCTGCTGACCAATGAGTTCAGGAATGATTCAAAGAGGAAGCAGGGGAGACGAGCAGGGGAAGCACAACTGCCCCGTCAGTGGATTGCACACAGCTCCCTGGGGAAGGCAGCCCAGAACGCCCCTGGCAGCAGAACCATGCCAGCAATGAAACGTGACCAACAGAGCCTCAAAGGGAGTCTTCTGCACCAGAGGCATGAGATGCAACTGATAATTTATCCTTTTTTTTAGAGAGCACAACAGGAACTTTGAGCCTCTCACCTTTGCCCTGTCATCAAAGAGCATAAGCCACGGCTGCACTGGGATTTGCCAAACCAATCCAACATTAAACAGCTCCTTCCTACATAAATCCCTTCTTCCCTGAAGAGCAGAGACCCACATCTCATCCACAGGGTAGAAACCACTGAACTGGGGTCATGACAAGTTCTGTACTTCCCAAGCCTCCAGAAACGGCAAATATTCCAACTTGCAATTCCCAGCATGGCACCAACAGCAGCCATCCCACAGTTCCTCTCCCCAACAAGGATCCCCGGGGCTGGCAAAGCCCTCCCAGCCCAGGGAGTCCCAGCTGGGCCCCATGCCCACCTTGTCCCCAGCCCAGAGCACTCAGTGCCACCTCCAGGGACACCTGCAGGGATGGGCACTGCAAAGCTCCCTGGGCAGCCCCTGCCAGGGCCTGAGCACCCTTTCCATGGGGAAATTGCTGCTGCTGTCCCAGCTGAGCCTGCCCTGGCCAGCCTGAGGCCGTTCCCTCTCCTCTCCCTGTTCCCTCTGGCTGCCCCTCCTGTCAGTCAGATGATCTTTAAGGTCCCTCCCAAGCCAACCCATTCCACGATTCTGGGATGCAGAAGTGACTTCTCAGCAGTTTGGTCATTGCCACAGCTGTTGAAAAGTGTCTGCAGTGGGGAGGTGCTTTGTTAATCTCTTCTGGGTACTTGGAACAAAATAGAAGAAATGGCAGGACTTGACATTTGTGATGGTTTTTACTTTCCCAATCATTCCTGTAAGGAACAGAAACCCTGCAAAGTTTTGCTAACTGGTGACTGAGTTAAAATGTGATCTCCAAAGAGCAAGGCTCAGAATTCCCTGAATTTCTCAAAATGCTTTTGTTTTCCAGCATTGATGCAAACTTACCAGGCTTTGCTAAAACTCTCAGTCCCTTGACTGATCTTGGTCTAGAGGCTTTCCCATGGGACATCTGCAAACTCCAAACCCTACTGTCAGCCTGGGACACTCATGTGATGTCCTGCTTGGGGGGATTTTGTTATTTGGAATTCTTGGAGGATGTTGTGACTTTATCTGGTTGGGTTTGTCTCCTTTTTTTCCTGTGGGAGGAGGAATGTGACCGATAAGTGGCCTCAGGAATTAATTCTGGCATTCAGATCAAGAATTATCTCAGGAGGAATTGTTTAGGAATAGAAGTGCTGGGTTGCATTTTAGGAAAAACAAAACCAGGATCTTTCTTGTGTAAAACGTATCTGTATAAAGACACACAGCACTGAAACAGCTCAATTGTTCTTAATTTATACCTCCTGTGGTTTTATTGCAGTTGTCTCTGTAAACATGGCCTCAGCAGAGCACAGATAATTTTAAATAGAAACTCTAATAAAGTTCTGAGCCATATTTTTAAAGTCCATATATAATATACTGTGAAAGGAATTTTCATCTTTGTCTGACTCCTATGAATAAATGTTTTTACTGGAGTTATCTTAAACCTACTCATTTTTTCAAGGTAAAAGCTTTAAATATCAGTACTTAAATTTAGATGTGGTCTGGGATTTTATATATGTGGAGTTTTCTCTACATGGTTCAGTTTTACCTTTAGGTGAACAATTCTGGGGTTGCTGTTAGGTTATATATTTTTATATACATATAACCTAATATGTATTATACATACATAACTTACTATATATTATGTATATATATAACTTAATAGATATTATATATATTCTATATATATTGTATATAGTCTATATATTATATATAACCTATATATAAAAACTATATATATTATATATATATATATAAACACTGCTTGTGTAGAGAGTATTGGTTTATGAGAAGTAGTAATTTGGAGTGAGAATCAAGAATTTAGGTATTTCTGAGCTTAGCTACAGCAGTGCAAGGTGGAAGAGAGAGGCCTGACAGCTGAGCTGGCTGGGCAGGGCCTTGTCTGCCTCACTCAGAGCTGGGGGTAAGCAAATGTTTCTCGTTAGTGACTGTAAAGATAATGGTGCAGGTGATAAAGTTCCAGTGTTACCTAATGTAGAACTGGTGCTGCTGGAATAGCTCCTTACTGGTGTTTCTTGCTCACTTTCCATCCCTGTGCCTGGGGACATATCATCCCCAGGTCAGGCATGGGGAAAGGCTCCCTGTGCTCTGGCTCCATGGGAAGCCGTGGATGGGGAGGTTGTGGAGTTTCCTCTGGTGGAAGGTGTCCTTGACAAGGGACAAGCAAAGGGGTGGAACTGGATGGGCTTTAAGGTCCCTCCCAACCCAAACCACTCCATGATTCTGATTTCACTGCCAGACTTTTTGGGCTTTCCCCCTCCCAGATGACACAGAGGTCAACCCCAGAAGCCAGGAGATGTTCAGTGCAACTGGAACAACTTTCACAACCAGGGCTTTTCTGCCAGCCCAGAACAGCACAGGCCAATGACCCCGAGCAGGGGGAGATCACAGAGAGCAGCTGTGGAATGGTCCTGTGAGCATTTCACATTATTGATCCCCTGCAGTGTCATTGATCTGTCACTGCTCTCCCTGACCTGGGAACCCAACACACTCCAGTGCCCCACAGACCTGCCAGGAGGGGACAGCCGGGGGGTCGGGCTCTGCTCCAGGAACAGGGACAGGAGGAGAGGGAACGGCCTCAGGCTGGGCCAGGGCAGGCTCAGCTGGGACAGCAGCAGCAATTTCCCCATGGAAAGGGTGCTCAGGCCCTGGCAGGGGCTGCCCAGGGAGCTTTGCAGTGCCCATCCCTGCAGGTGTCCCCTGGAGGTGGCACTGAGTGCTCTGGGCTGGGGACAAGGTGGGCATGGGGCCCAGCTGGGACTCCCTGGGCTGGGAGGGCTTTGCCAGCCCCAGGATTTGGGGATCTCTCACATATGGGCTCCTCTAAGAACTCCAGCCCCACGTGAACTGTGACTGGACTGCAACACCCTGTCCAAGAGATGACTGAGTCTCATTTTTAAAAATTTAACACAATGAAAAGCCACCATATTGTTCAACTGTTTCTAAACTCCTTAATAAGAAATAAGTATCTTGTTTTATTTTTAGTTTAATAGCTGTTGGCTTCATTCAGAACTACCAGACCATGTAAAGCAGGAATTCCAGGAGTTTCTCAGTGCTAAAATTTTTTAATTTTTTAAGTTGCCTTTACTCACACAGGTGCAGCAGTGACTTGTTTGCTCATTTTGTTTGTTTGGATGAGTGTGTTAAAAACCCTCATTAACACAATGGCAGTGGGCAATTTCTGACTCTCCTCCTTCAAAACAAGTACTGAACCCAAAAATCTGGAAGACAAGAATTAGGAAGCTGGGAATACTTGCACACCTACAACAACCTTAATGGCAGCCTGACATTAGCTTCAAGAATGACCTGGAAAGGAGGACAAGAAAGTGCAGGATACCCTGCTGGATGTGAGTGTTGTGTGCCCTTGCATCTCCAAGTCTGTTTTGTCTGACAGATCTGGAGCTCCCAGAGCAGATCCAGCAGAGCTGAGCCAGGGCCTGGAGCATCCCCGTGCCCAGGAGAGGCTGAGGGAGCTGGGGCTGCTCAGCCAGGAGAGGAGCCCCAGCCCTGGCTGTCCCTGTGTGTCCCTGTCTGTCTGTCCCAGTCTGTCCCAGTCTGTCCCAGTCTGTCTGTCCCTGTGTGCAGGAGGTCAGAGCAGCCCCAGAGCCCCGGGCAGGGGCTGAGCCCAGCAATTCCCTGCACAGGAGGCACAACTCCTGCCCTGGGCAGGGACTGAGCTGGAACAGAGCCAGAGAGGGGCTGGAGGCTCCTCCCTGGGATATTCCAGAGCCACCTGGACACAGCCCTGTGCCCTGTGCTCTGGGATGGCCCTGCTGGAGCAGGGAGGTGGCACCAAGTGGCCACTGTGGTCCCTCTCAACCCCACCCATCAGGTGACTACATGAATACCAAGAGAAGCAAGTAAAGCAGATGGGTTCTGATATTTCCATCCCATAAACTGAAGACAGTTATGCTTTATTTCCAAGTTGTCCATCCAGCTGTGTCCATGGCTCTAGGATCCCTAAGCAGTGGCACTCAGGAAACTCTTGGAACCAAAGAGAAGAGTGGCCAATGCCTGGAGTTCAGCCTTGGCTGAGTCTGAGTGCTCTGTAACCCCTCAGTGACAGTTTTATCCTAATTTTATGGGAGTGCATTATTCTAAGAGGAGTCTGACAGTCACATCACACCTTTAACCTGGCCACCCTTAACTCTTTAACTCCAGCTTTCAGAAGGCAGAGCACAGCTGCTTTGAAAGCCCAGTGCAGCCTGGATCATTTCTGTGGGCATTTTCCCCTTGCCACATTTCTGTTCTCTCCAGTCCTCACCTTGCTCCTTGCTGCAAGAACCACCCCAATTGGGTGAGAGAATAAAGAATTACATGGCTTTTTGCAGATTATCCTTTTCCTTATTCCTGCATCCACTCTCACACTTATTCCACCTACCTCAGGGCACCTCCTGTAGCAAGGGGAACAATGCTGCAGCACATCCAATTCAAGAAGATCATGGAAATACTCTGGATAGTGGCTCATAAACTTCTTCCCCCTCTTTCCTACAGATGCCCATGACACAGCTCTGCAGGAACTCCCATGTTTCAATCCAGCTGGATGTTTTTACAAGAATTAGGGCAGCCAAAGGAATAGTTCAGAGCTGTTAAGTCTGGCTTGGACAGCAGTGGTGCCTTCCAGCCTGAGATTTAATCACTTTTAGGCCTGACCTAATCCCACATAGCTATGCTGTGAAAATCCACGTGCTTGTCTCAACTTTAGAGCTGCTCCTTTGAAATGGGGACAATGAAGAAAAAAAAAAAAAAGAAAATCAGCTATTCTTGAGTTGTTTCACTTCACCTTCCCCATCTCTGCCACTAAGTAACAGCTCTGCTGGAGGAAGGGTAGGAAGGAAGAAAAAGGCCTGAGTCAGCACAAGTGCTGAGTCAGGGAGTTCAGGATGTGCAGTCCATTCCCTCTCCCCTGCTCAGAGGCACATCCAGCAGATAAAAGGTCTGGCAGGGCAGGGAGAGGCTCCAGCTGGTGATGAAAGCAAAGGTTCTGTCCTCTGAAGGACTCGGGGAGGTCACTCTGTCCCCTGCAAGCAGCTGCTCTCCTGAACTCTCCCAGTTACATAAGTGCAGGGCTCTGCTGGTGCAGATCTGGGAAGCAGATTTTCTAACCAGTCATTTAATAGGAGAATTATTCAGCATCTACCAGGTCTTATCAGCATCTCAGCAGCTGTGTCAGCCCACATCACCACTGCCTGAGGCAGCTCCTCTCTCCCACCCAAGGACATGGGGCTCTGAATTTCTTCCAAGCTCTGTTTTCTCAGCTCCTGCAGGACATGAGAAGCCCTTCAGATGCACAAACAAACAGACTTTAATTGTGGCATTTAGACCAGGCTTTCTACCCTCCTTCTGGTCACACCTAGCCCTGCTGCTCCAACACTGGTTGATCACATGTGGCCAAGAGGAGAAAATGTCCAGCAGACAAGAAACAGCAGCTTTATATGGAAGAAATGCAGACATTGGAGAAACAGAGAAACTCATGAGCTGTTTCTCCCAGGGACAGGACAGGCCCTTGGGCATTTGTAAAATCAAGGGATTTCCATGCACTGCAAAGGGGGCTGAGCAGGCACCAGCTCATAGGGAGGGTCAGGGACTCTCACATTGCCAATGCAGAGGCTGCATAAAGCCTAAACAGGGAATTAACCATGGTAAAGTTCCATTGCCCCTGTCTCCTATTTAAAATACCCTTAAGCACTCTCTAAAGAAATGAAGCAAAAAGGGCTTCACTGCATGAGACAGGGAATATCCCAAAGCATGGGTTTCCTGGTTCCATGAGATCAATTCCCTTCAAAATGCTTAGAAGCAGTTTTCACACAAGAGCAAAACCATCCCAGGTGTGACCACAAAACCAGGCAAGTGATACATGCAATGGGATAAGGGAAAGGACAGTCTGCAAGCTAAAAACACAAACTGTAAATACATATAGAACAGAGACACATACATTTTAAAAGGCACAAACCAAATTAAAAATCCTCTTTCTATATTAAATAAATTATTAATTGACTGCAAGTACATCTGAATGGCACAAAAAAGTTGTGCAAAGGCATGTGCCAAACTTGCTTTCCAGGTGACAGCTGTGCTTTCCCAGCAGTTCCACATAAACCAGGCTCCTGCATCTCAACAACCAGAAAAATTTCAACCCCCAGCCAGGGTAAAGGAATCACTGAATGTTCTGGGATGGGAGGGATCCTAAAGCTCATCCCATTGCACCTGGGCAGGGACACCTCCCACTGTCCCAGGCTGCTCCAGCCCCAGTGTCCAACCTGCCCTTGGGCACTGCCAGGGATCCAGGGGCAGCCACAGCTGCTCTGGGAACCTGTGCCAGGGCTGCCCATCCTGCCAGGGCAGTATCCCATCCAACCCTGCTCTCTTCTAATGCTGAGATACAAGGCCAGGAATAATCCTGCTGGATGCGTTACCAGTGGTAATGCCAAGTTCAGACACAGCAAAGAAATGAGAAAAATAGACAAAACAAGGGAAGACTTTCCATGTATTTCACGGGACTTGAAGGGTGAGGATTTAGGGAACAAGATTTCCCCAAAGCAAACAGAGTGAGGTTCAGGTTTGTCTCAACACAAAGCCACAGGTCAAGGCAAGAGTTTACTGGGAGAACAGCCAGATTTCAGCTCTAGCTCTGCCCCACAGCAGCAGCACTGAACCACTGAGGTTCTCTCCAAGTGACCCCAAGTTCCAGCTACTCTGCATGTCTGCCAAGGGCTGGGAATCATTTCAGGCCATGCAGGAGAGAACAAGGATATGCACACAAAGCCAAGAACTCCAAGGAAAAATCTAGATATGGAAGACAGGGTCTTTTTTAATAAAAACATCATGTATCAAACAGTTAAGGAAGAGATGCTCATCCTCACTGTGTAAGTACTTGGAGCTGTTCTGAAGGATGCAGGCTGGGGGAGAAGTACCATGTGAACAGGCATTTTCCATGCTGGCTCTAGAAAATTTTGTTATGCTCCTTCTCTAAATGACTCAGGAAGTCTGGACAGTTAATAACACTGCAAAGAGTAATTTTCCTGTCCTCAAACGCTTTAATACGCCTTTCCAGGATAAAAATTCCTTTCCTGCAAGAGGATAAGAACATTAAGGCTGTTGTTAGTGCTAATGGTTTATTTACTGTAAGTCACAAATCTGTGGCATGGGGAGGTTTGTTTACTGTAGCTCACAAATTTCTCCCCTGTGGGTACTTCAAAAGTAGACTGCCTTGCAGTTCCCTGTAATCAGGAAAATTTGCTACAAGGTTGTGGGGCAGCCTTGCACTAGGAAAAAAAAAATCCAACTGCAAAACTGTAACATGATGCTGATTTCCCAACATAATAGATCTGAAAAACCTTTCAAGTTTGATTCAAGAAGAAAGCCAAGGCAGCTGTGAAAACAAACCTCCTCCTTAAAACCCTCACAATTGCAAGTTTTTAACATGCTGATTGATAATCAGTGCCCAAGTACACCCACAAATTGTTCTCCTGGGATGTCACAGCAGGATCCTTACCCACTGACAATGTGTGCTGGCAGCAGGCTGGTTCCTACAGAGCCACCCTGAACTCTGCATCCCCAAGAGAGAATTCCAAATCCTGGGGCTGGCAAAGCCCTCCCAGCCCAGGGAGTCCCAGCTGGGCCCCATGCCCACCTTGTCCCCAGCCCAGAGCACTCAGTGCCACCTCCAGGGGACACCTGCAGGGATGGGCACTGCAAAGCTCCCTGGGCAGCCCCTGCCAGGGCCTGAGCACCCTTTCCATGGGGAAATTGCTGCTGCTGTCCCAGCTGAGCCTGCCCTGGCCCAGCCTGAGGCCGTTCCCTCTCCTCCTGTCCCTGTTCCTGGAGCAGAGCCCGACCCCCCGGCTGTCCCCTCCTGGCAGGAGCTGTGAGAGCCACAAGGTCCCCCTGAGCCTCCTTTGCTCCAGCTCAGCCTCTTCCCAGCTCCCTCAGGAACTCTCCATTCCCTTCCCAGCTCCCTCAGGAACTCTCCATTCCCTTCCCAGCTCCTTCAGGAGTTCTCCAGCCCCTTCCCAGCTCCCTCAGGAACTCTCCATTCCCTTCCCAGCTCCCTCAGGAATTCTCCAGCCCCTTCCCAGCTCCGTTCCCTGCCCTGGACACGCTCCAGCCCCTCCAGGTCTCTCCTGCAGGCCCAGAACTGGGCACAGCCTTCGAGGGGCCTCTCTGAGCCATCACAGAGGGACAATCCCTGCTCTGCTCCTGCTGGACACACTGGGGTTGATCCAAGCCAGGATGTTTCCTCAGCAAAGGCAGGGAGTGAAGAAAGGTAAGTGAGGAGACGAAAAAGAGTAAAGAGAGGTCAGGGAGAGAAGAGCCAAGGAATGATGAAGAGCAGGAAGGGCAGGATACAGCAGCTCCATGGTATAAACACAACTCATGCCTTTCCTCCCTCCAACTCCCACAGCTCTTACAGCACTCCAGTCAAACCTCCCAAAGACTTAGCTTTCCAAGGTTCACACCTCTGGGCAGAGATGAAACCTGCTCAGAAGATGGTGCTACACCCACCACAGAACAATGATCTGAAGACAGCAGTTTCCTTTAGGGTCTGACTTGCCTTGACAGCAGCTTTGAAAGAACTTTTCCTGATCTCGAGCCCAGACCTCCCTGAGACAGCTCGAGCTGTTCCCTCAGGTCCTGTCCCTGCTCACAGGGAGCAGAGATCAGTGCCTGACAAAGACAGATATGAAAGGTTTGAACAACTTACAGCACAGGAGGAACAAGTGGCACAATTTATAGCTCACACTTGCAGCAGTGGATTAAACTCAACAATCCAATTCACCCAGGTGATTTCAGAAGCTGCTGTCAGTCCTGACTGTGGCTCAGGATTCCTTTATTTCTCCATCTGGCTTGTTAAAAATAGGGGCAATTTGCCTTGGCAGCAGTCTTGTGACTCCAGCAGGAGATGGCTCGAGGGCCACTTGCTGCAGCACAAACCAAGGCCCCAGCAGGGCTGGGGACAGCGTGAGGAGCAGAGGCTCTCCCAGCTGGCACTGCAGTCAGCAGGAACTGCTCAGCTCCTGGCTCCAGCACAGCACAGCATTCTCCACGAGCTGGCAACTTCCAACATCTCCAAAATAAACTCTGCATGCTAAAAATACATTCCTGGTTATTTACCTTCTGAGTCGAGAGCTCAAAATGAAAATTGGCATTCTAATGATGAATCCACAACTTCATCAATCATTACATTCTGAAACAGCAAGCAAGAGTTTATGGCAGTCACTTGGCTGCAGAAGTGTAGCCTAAAGATATTTTACAGGAAAAATTAAGTTGTCAATATTTCAACTATTCAAAACCACCCTGTACTGAAGCACTTACAATCAAACATTCATCAGTCAAAAAAGCCTTTCTCAAAATCAACAGTGAAGTTGGCAATTCTCCTGAAAAGTACCACAGGTGTTTACTGCTGCTTGAAGTGAAGAGAAAACACAAAATGAACTTGCTGGGGTGAAGAGTTGCCTGCTTGCAGAGGAAGGAATCTGAAATTTACCCCAAAATTAAATTCCACGACTGGGGAAGGGAAAGGGTAATAACACTCGACCACCACTGACACCAGGAAAATGAATACACAGAACCAGAGAATGGTTTGGAAAGAACCTTAAAGCTCACCCCATGCCATGGGCAGGGGCACCTTCCACTGTCCCAGGCTGCTCCACAACCTGGCTTTGGGCACTGCCAGGGATCCAGGGGCAGCCCCAGCTGTGCCAGGGCCTGCCCACCCTCAAGGGAGGAAGTTTTTCCTAATATCTGATCTAAACCTGTAATTTTTCACTTTGAGGCCGTTCCCTGTGCCCTGTCCCTCCATGTCCTGGAAATTGTCTCTCTCCAGCTTTCCTGGGGCTCACCCTGAGCTCAGCCCAAAGCTTCTCCTGTGCAGGTGAACAATCCCAGCTGTGCCAGCCTTTCCTGCCAGCAGAGCTGCTCCATCCCTCTGCTCATCCTGGAGCCTCCTCTGGGCTCTCTGCAGCAGCTCCAGCTCCTCCTGGGCTGGGGCAGGGCTGGGGCAGCTCTGCAGGTGGGCTCTCACCTGGGGGGCACAGGGGCACAATCCCAATCCCAATTCCAATCCCAATCCCAATCCCAGTCCCTCTCCTGATCCCCAGCTGGGGCTCAGCCCAGGGCACGGGGGACTCTGGGCTGGGGCAGGTCCAGCTCTCCCAGGGCTGCTCCATCTGCTCATTCCAGCCTGGATTGATCCCAGAGGTTGTCCCGACCCCAGTGCAGCACTTTGTACTTTCCTAATGCAGAACCAACAGAGGCACTGAACTTGCCAAGGATGATCCACAGCATTTTCCAGGTGATATGTTCAGTTTCCAAGCTGTGACCAGCCAGACCAGGCCCCAGGGAGCACCAATTACATCAAATCCACTTTGCTTTCTCACAGAAATGAATAATTCAGTACCCTTAGAGATAAAACTACATGAACATGCCTCAGTTCTCATCTGATTAAATGCTGCTGCTGACAGTTTGAAAACCCAAGCACTCAGCACTCCTCCAAATGTTCAGCTGGATTGGTGCAACTTTCAAGCAGGAAACCCCAAATTACACAAGAAAAAAAAAAGTCCAGTAAAAAAAAAAAAAGCCACTTCATATGTTTAAAGGAGGAAACAGCAGCAGCAAATAATCCTCAGCTAAGGCCCCCAGCAAGAGATGCCCTCATGCTCTACATTGAAGAGGTCATTTACTCACACACTTCTGCTCTTTTCCCTTTTTATTTGTAATTCTCCAGCAAACATTATCCATGACAACTTTCAAGCTACAGGAGCTCTATATAGCAACAGCTCATGGCTTCCAGGCCTGAAGAATCTCACTATTTCAATGAAATGAGGACAAATGAAGGAATAACACAAGTATTGGGGTATATGTTTGTCTATGGCCCTTTTAATCATTGCTTGGACAGCTAGGAATGCTCAAGGAGTAGGAAGAAAGGAGGAAAGAAACCCAAGCAGCACCTCTTGATCCTTCAGGACATGAACAAAGGAGAAAGATTTTTGAATTGGGCCCAGCAGAAAAATCACTATCTTCCAATCCTGAGATCATTCCCTCAGCCTTCTGAAAGGTTCCTGTTTAAGAACCTCAAATGAGGGCTTGCAGAGGCCTCCCAAATCCTGGCTGCCAGCAGCCAGGACAGGGTCAGAGCACTGTTAAAATCCTCCAGGAACTGGAGGTACCAGCTGGGACAATCAGGTTGGAATGAGACAAAGAAACTGGGCAACAGAGCAAATCCTGCAGGCTGAGAAGGAAATGCAACACCTCGGGACAACGTGCACTAGAACCTGTCAGGGAACTCTGGGGAGATTCCCAACAACCACCATGGAAAAGGAGGCAAAAGTTCCTGAAACACAGACAGGCACAGCAGAGCTGAAGCCAGAAATCCCAGAATCACAGAAGGAGTGCACTGGGAGGGACCTAAAGTTCATCCCACCCCACCCCTGCCATGGCAGGGACACCTCCCACTGTGCCAGGCTGCTCCAGCCCCAGTGTCCAACCTGGAACTGGGCACTGCCAGGGATCCAGGGGCAGCCCCAGCTGCTCTGGGCACCCTGGGCCAGCAGCCCAAATCAGGCTACCAGAGGTCTAAGTGCTCGCTTTGCTCACCTACTTCAGAACTTGGAGAGTGCTGTGAGCCTTTCTTTGAAATTCATTTCATTGCTGACAGTTCAGGAAGTTGTTAGACCACTTCTAAATAATACATGCAGAATATTAAGACACATCCAAATACACCTGCCTGAACAGGCAAACACCACACGTGGCTTCCCCCAAAGCCTGGAGAGAACATTCCTAACAAATCCTGCAGGGATACAGGATGAAGGGCATGAAGCACCCTGCCCACATCCTGTGTTTCAGGCTGGATTCCCCAAAGACTAAAAAAGCTTTGATTAGATAGGTAAAACCTTTAGATTTGATATTCCAGGGGGCTGCACATGGGAATTCAATGAAACTCTGGAAAACACTGTGTGACAGAAGAATTGATCTGCTTTGGAAAACAGCAGTTGCAGAGTATCAAGCCCCAGTAACACACAGAAATCACGTGTGAATTAAGCATTATTAAAACAAAACAAACAAACAAACAAAAAAAAAAACCAAACCAAAAAAACCAACCCACACAGAGAAAAAGAACCTGAGGGGGAACCATGAATGTTCCAATCAGGATCTCACAGTTCCAAGTGAGATTTAATTTGGTTTCAATGCGAAGTTCAGTGTTTGAGACTCATAACAAACTCACACAAACCTCATTTTTAAAATGCTTCTCCCTAGACTGGACAGACTGAACAGATACACAGAGATCTAAGGAAAAAAAAAAAAAAAAAAAAAAAAAAGGAGACATAACAGTAAAATGTAACAGCCTGGCCAAAAATATGAGTAACCAGATCCACAGTGCCAGAGGTCAGAGATCCACCAGCACTGCTCCTGCCAGCCATTGAAAACCAGGAATAAAGGAGTCCTGCAAGGAGGCACTAAGCCAGCACCGTCCCCAGGGACAAAGAACTTCACACATTTTTTCAGTTACCTTGCCAATAACTTCCCCACTGTATCCAACACTAACCATTGAATCTGGAAGGAATATAATGGTTCTATAGCAACCAGCTGTGGAGATATTTTTTAAACAGAACAAATTGGATACAAATGCCAAATACTTTCCCAACCAATTTAGCCTATTGCTAGTGGGAGGAGAAAACTCTGTTCACTGCTGTGATCAAAAACACAGTGTAAATCTGAGTTCTGTACAGAACTCAGGCAGTTTAAAACAAATCTGATAACCAGGAGCAGATAAACAGACACCCAGTGTGCACCTTTTGTTAATCTGCCAGGACATCATTCCAGCAGCCTCTCTCCTTGGGAGCAGCATTTCCATGAGACTTTTCCACACTGGTTACACTCTCCCCACCAACAGGCCAAGTTTACTAATATTTCCATGTCCCTCGGAAGACTTCATCAGGGAATCTTCTGGGGAGGTGAAGCAGGCACATAACACATCAGCTCTGCAGTGGCACCTGCACATCAATCACAGCAAGAGAGGCTGAATAGTGTTCAGGGCAGGGAATGGAGCTGGGAAGGGGCTGGAGAGTTCCTGAGGGAGCTGGGAAGGGGCTGAGCCTGGAGCAAAGGAGGCTCAGGGGGACCTTGTGGCTCTCACAGCTCCTGCCAGGAGGGGACAGCCGGGGGGTCGGGCTCTGCTCCAGGAACAGGGACAGGAGGAGAGGGAACGGCCTCAGGCTGGGCCAGGGCAGGCTCAGCTGGGACAGCAGCAGGAATTTCCCCATGGAAAGGGTGCTCAGGCCCTGGCAGGGGCTGCCCAGGGAGCTTTGCAGTGCCCATCCCTGCAGGTGTCCCCTGGAGGTGGCACTGAGTGCTCTGGGCTGGGGACAAGGTGGGCATGGGGCCCAGCTGGGACTCCCTGGGCTGGGAGGGCTTTGCCAGCCTCAGGGATTTGGGGATTCTCTGTCTGTAACCTGGATCCTGTGAGCTCCCAGAACGATGCAGTGATCTGGCTGTCACCACGTTTAGTTGAAGCCACTCCTGCTCTAGGTTTCCTCATGTGCAGAGCCATAACAAGACCCAACCTCCCTCCTGTAGGCCAACAAGCACCTCTGTTGAAATTTTTATCTCAGCAAAACAAAACCAAGATACCCTGAGAATTCATGTGTGTGCTTTCCCCTAGCTCAAATATAAAAATGCAAACCTCCATGTAACTTGCAAAAATAAGGATAATCAAGGCTAATATTAGGTTCGTGTAAATCAACCCAAGTGCACATCCTGAGAATGCTTGCTTTAGAAGTCTACAAATTTCCTTCCTTCTATCACAACAAGGCTTTGTTTCTATTTAAATCTTCACAGAATAAAGTTTTTAATCTTTAATGAGAGACAAAGCCAAGCTAATCCAAGATAGAATTATTGGCAGAATGCATTCACCTGGTTTCATAACACTGCACAGGGATAACAACACAACTCAACAGGCAAATGTTCGAAATCACAGGATGCTTTGGACTGAGAAGAACCTTAAAGCTCATCCACTGTCCCAGGCTGCTCCAGCCCCAGTGTCCAACCTGGCCTGGGGCACTGCCAGGGATCCAGGGGAATCTGGGAATTCCATCCCAGCCCTGCCCACCCTGCCAGGGAACAATTCCCAATCTCCCATCCAGCCCTCCCCTCCTTCCTCTTAAAGCCATTTCCCTTTGTCCTGTCACACCACGCCCCTCCAGGGACTGAGAAGTGCCTTAGCTGAGACGGATTCCATTCCCCTCTTTGGTTGATTCTGCTCACCTGGTGTTTTCCCAGCTCCCCTCCCCAGCTCCAGAGCCTGGCTCCTCCTGGGAGCTCCTTCACAGAAGTCCTGGAGAACTGGCACAGGGTGCCCAGAGCAGCTGTGGCTGCCCCTGGATCCCTGGCAGTGCCCAAGGCCAGGTTGGACACTGGGGCTGGAGCAGCCTGGGACAGTGGGAGGTGTCCCCATGGCAGGGGTGGCACTGGGTGGGATTTAAGGTCCCTCCCAGCCCATTCAGGGACTGCCAGAAAAGCCAGGGCAGCCCCTTGTCCTTGGCTGGTACAGAACCAGACACTGCTGCTGCCACCTTGAACTTGTTCATCAGAGCAAAGCCAGCCTGGGAAACTGCATCCTGCTGTACCCAAGCCACCTGCAGCCTTGTGCCCCTGTATTTACTGCCTTTCCAAACCTCTCCAGCTAAAAGCTATCTCAGATGGAGAGGAACTGCACACAAGGGTCTCTGGGGAAGATTCAAGGAACTTTTGTTTAATAAGAATTTATTTATTTCTCCTCTTTTCCTTTTTTTTTTTTCCTCCCTTCTGAAGCTGGGAAAGGAGAGTAAAGTGCAATAAACCTGCCCACAAAAGGAAATGAAGTGTCACCAGAATTTCAGTGCTCAAGTTCCCTGGGTCTCAGTGCACAAAGCTGGACTGAGTCAGCATTTTTCATTCATAATGCTGGCAGGATTTTGTAGGGGGTGTTTTAAGCACAAGCACTCAATTTCTGTCGCTAGTTTGAACTTCCCAAGCAGAATGTCTCATTTTAACATAACAATTAAAGAGATTCAGCATGATTATATTCCCTGCACACATGTAGCTGCTGCCCTGCCCCAGCTAGACTGTGCTTTGCTTTCCCTGAGAAACCCTGGGTGGTTTAATCCAGGATTGCACCAAAGTAATCCCGGGAAAGCCGGAACTTGGCATTACCATAACAGATTCTAGAAACTCTAGGAATTGAGCAACTCCAGCAGGACAGCCTGATTTCCTTGGAGCTACAGAGTAACATTTTCCTGGCTGAAATACGGAGCAGGAAAAAAAGCAACATTATTTCATCGGCTTCCCGTGATTCCTGATTGCATCAACTTTACCACCCATCAAAAGATCCTCCCTGCCTCTTCCACCAAAGTCCTTAAAACACTCAAAGACACGATGGGCACAAAGTTTATTATTCAACCACGTGCAATCCCTCCCTTCCTCCTAGCTCCAGCTCTCTTAGTCTGCCTCCAAACAAGGTGGGAGTCGAGCAAGGAAAAAGCAACCCTACAGACCCCTACTCTTTTCAGTCCTGCAGTTCTCCTTCCCTCTCAGCAAGGACTCCAAAGTCTGTCACGAGAGACAAGCGGGAGCAGAGTGAAACCAGCTCAGATCCCACCAGTTCACCTGAGAAATTCTGAATTCTCCAATGGAAATCTTCAGAATTTGGCTGCAGTTTGACCAAGAAGCACAACACAAACACAACGGCATTGCAAAGAGCTGCCCAGGGAGCTTTGCAGTGCCCATCCCTGCAGGTGTCCCCTGGAGGTGGCACTGAGTGCTCTGGGCTGGGGACAAGGTGGGCATGGGGCCCAGCTGGGACTCCCTGGGCTGGGAGGGCTTTGCCAGCCTCGGGGATTTTGGTATCCTGGGAAATGGTGATGTTTAAAGGCTCAGAATTTGGCTGTACAAAGAGTATATTCAAATTAAAAGTGTGATTAACAGAAAACTTTGCCAGATTTCCTAAAATCATAGAATCCCAGAATATCCTGAGCTGTAGGGACCCACAGGGATCACCCAGTGCCATCCTGCCCTGCCCAGACCCCACCAACCCCAGCCTGGGCATCCCTGGCAGCGCTGGCCAAAGGCTCCTGCAGCTCTGGCAGCCTCGGGGCCGTGCCCATTCCCTGGGCAGTGCCAGCACCTCTGGGGAAGAGCCTTTCCCTAAAATCCAACCTAAATCCTTCCTGGCCCAGCTCCAGCTGCTCCCTGGGGGTGTTCCTGCTCACCAGAGAGAAGAATAGGAATGAGCATCACATGTTCACAGAGAGCTGGGGGGACAGGAGAGGCACTCAGGGGTTTGGTTTTAAGTTCTGAAACTCTTTGGGTTAAATATCGCCAGTAGTTAATACAGATAAAGTGATTTTTTGAGCCATACAACAGCATTTGTCAGCAGCTCAGAATAACATTGAGAGCACTTGACTCTAAAGGATGCAGCTTTTTCCCGCCTCACAAAGCAAAATTGTTCTGCTTGCAGCATCTGCAGACAGCACGAGTTCGAAGCAATGCCCTCAGATTTAGATGCTGTGTTGAAAGAGCAGCACCAAACAATCCATGCTAAACAATCCTGCCAGACTGCAGCTGGAGAACTTCCTATTCCTGTATCACAAGAGCTTTCCAGTCACCGCGCAGAGCTCTGGGATTTACGGGTCATCCTTCACTTCTGACTCTGCAAAACGATGACTAAACAACCTAAAAAGCACAGAGCTGGTAAAGTGAAAATGCTGCACAAGCTCCAGCTCCATTTGGAACACTCTGATAACAGCTGTGATAAGGAAGCACATTCTGAGCGTGGATAAGGCCTCAGCTTCCTGTCAGCTCAGCAGGTTGGGGTCAGAGATCAGGAAGCACCAAACGGGAGGATCCACCTGGTTCAGCCCCACGTCAATTGAGGACCTCCTCGTCAGGAGCCCAACGTGCTCTTTGGTCCCACCAAAGCCACCTGAAGGGCTCTGGGCCCACAGGAATTCCCAGCCCTGAGAGACCCCCTGATCCCAATGGAGCCAGAGACTGCTGGGCACAGCCAGCTGGAGCTGAGCAGTAATACCCCCAGAGCATCCAGTGCTACACCACCCAAAGAAAGAACTGCATTTGCCTTCCTCCCCTGGCCATGTCAGCAGTGTTTGACAACATTTCCTCGAAGCAACCTCATTTCTCAGCAGCAAATATCCACAAAAACTAGATTTCAGTCACATTTCTTAAAATCCATGCATTGTGCTATTAAATAGCAGGTTGCTGACTGTTCTTTAAAAAGCACATTATATTAGTGTGGTTTGAGAACAGAACAGCAGAACACGCAGAAGTTTCCAAGCTGGATAATGGCTGTTTCCAAACTTTGTCCTTAGACACTTCAAAAATCCACCATGTCCTGCCATGAATTTAAGCATAGATGACCTCACGTGAAAACATATTTTAACACTTATATGCTTTGAACTCTTCCTTTGAATAGAAATTTTACAAACCAGAACTTAAAAAAAAAAAATAAAGGAGCAGTTGGAAAAGAACAGGGGAAAACCTTGTTACACGTCTGCTTTTAAATTTAGTACTTCCCTGAACACCTACAGTAACTTCATGCCACACTACTTTATTCCAACAAAAAAATCTGCCCTCTTCTCTTTGATGCTTATTCTGTTGTTTGCAATTCAAGCCCACACAGAAGAATAGAGGTGCTAACAAGGAAGAAAATTTTTTAAGTATTTCAGATCTCTCTACAACCCAGTTCCAGTTACAAAGCTTTTCCTGGTTGGGATTGGCCCTTACAATCCCCAACAGAAGAAAACCCATGAACATAAAAATACAAAGGGTAAGAGGGAGAGAACACCTGCCAGCCTTCAGATAATGCTGAAACTCAAGAGACCATTAAAAGAAGAAATACAGATGCAGGACAAAAGGGAGAAAAGAAGAACAGGTAAGAATGGAGATGGCTGCAGGCAGGGAAAGCAACCACAGGCACAGGCAGCAGCTGCAGCAAAGGTGCAGGGCAGAGAACTGCCTCTAAAAAATTGAATTACACCAAATGTCCATGCAAAACAGCCAAGCAGCAACCCTACACAGGAGCCTGTCTGTCTGAGAGCTCCAGAGAGCTGAGTTCATCCAGCTGGGGCTCACATGTGACTCAAAGGAAAATGTCAGGATTTTTGCTGAAGAAATTCAATGATTACATCACCCCATTTGGTACATGACCAGATTACTGGCATTTTATTACAAAACACAGCTCTCAAGCTGTCAGCTCTTATGATTTTCTGTAAGAATTAACTGCACTTCCCCAAAATACCCTGAAGATTTATGAAGTCATTAGAATTTGCACTGGGTAACTGAGCTCCTGGCTGCACCTCCTCACCAAAAGCACAGGAATCCCCACACAACATGAAGGCCATGTGCAAAGCTTACTCAAAAACTATTAAACATTGCACCTTGCAGTTCACAGGCCATCCCACAGCCTGGTGTTTGGGAATCTGAAATTTAATATAAATGAAAAAAATGTATTTTTGAAGTGAGAATAAAAGGCTTTATCACCATAAAGAGATGATTAACATAGTTCTGTGTTTCATTTGTGATTAACACAAAATTGGCTCAATCGTGTCTTCAGTTTTCACATCAGTCTTGTGAACACTTAAGATACAAGCAGCAAGTTCCCAACACACAAGCAGAGGTGTTAAATTGTACCACAGTATAAAGACTGCCATGGAGAGAGCCCTCCCAAACTCACCCTGACCTCTGGAAGCTGAATGTGCAGCTGCCTTTCCCCAGGCTCAGCTAGCTGGGCAGCTGAGGCTGTTCAGGCTGCACAGCCACAGCTGAATTCCCTGCCCAGCAGCCAAGGTTGGATCTCCCCTCCACAGTTCAGCTGGGAGGGCAAGGAACAAGAGGTCCGTGTGTGCTTGGCAGGAGGAGCATCAGGCTGCAAACAAGAGAGGCCTCTTCTCCTTCCCCCCGAGATGGGTGGGGGCTCTTTTGCAAACACAAAACCAGACATCATTTAAACATTTCTCTCATACACTGCTTCGAAGGGCTCAAACAGAGAGACCCAGAGGTGCTGTCAGGAAAGACTAGAAGTTTTTGTTTCCCCAAAGCAGCTCTGCCATGGGCACCCTCTGCATCTGCTGGACCCCAGAGGGAGGCTGGAAAAGCTGGACTGCCACTCCCTGCAGGTGGGATTCTAACACAGGGTGGGTTGGGCTGGGAGGGACCTCAAAGCCCATCCCATCCACCGCTGCCACTCCAGGGACACCTTCCACTGTCCCAGGCTGCTCCAGCCTGGCCCTGGGCACTGCCAGGGATCCAGGGGCAGCCACAGTGCTCTGGGAATTCCTTCCCAGCCCCTGCCGACCCTGCCAGGGAACAATTCCCAATCTCCCATCCAGCCCTGCCCTCTGGCAGTTTGGATTATTTCACAGGAATATTTAAATGCAGTAAATATTTGCAGTTCTGTGTGGAAGCACAGAAACCCATGTGCTCCAGAGCAGGTTCATTCTGAGTTGTGTTGAGAGCTGCCAACCATCCCAGGTGGCTCCACGGGAACCTTCCTTCAAGAATCACAGGTTTAAATCCAGGTGTTCTGTGCATTTTGTATTATTTGTGAATTAATATCTATTTCTTACAAACTGTGCATTTCTGTGGAGCACTGCAAAGCTAAACCCCTGTCCAGTCATTTACAGCTAATTAGTCATGCCCAGGTCTAGATCCTTCAAAGATACTGAGGGAGAGAACCCCATGGAAATCTGAAGGGCCAAAACACAAAGGAAAACCTGAATTTTTGAGACAACGTGTCTGCACTGGAATTGTTTTAATAGTGTCATAAGGATTTGCTAATCCACACTATTAGTAGCAATATATTTACCTGTAATATGGAATATACCAGCAGGACCTTGATTTTCCAGGACTGCCATCCCACAAAACCTTGCTCTTACAAACTCATAGGATGGAGAGGTCAGCCCTCACAACTGTGGGCACACACAGCTATGAGGGACAGTGCAGGGAAATTAGTGATTATTTCACAATTTCAGACTCAGATTTTACCACACAACTCATTGAAAAGCAGAGTTCACAGAGAAAAGATGTCCATTGGGATACTAAAATGAATTAATTTGATTGCCTTAAAAGCAACACCTGAAAAAGTAAAATATAATATCCAACACATGCAAGTTCGATATGAGAAAACCAAACCATGGATGTACTATGTCAGTCAAATTTTCTGTTTTCACTGATTGCAATGAAGGGAATGCTGTAAAAATGCACCTTTGGCAGCAAAAACAGAATAACCTTTCTTCCTGAGAATGCCCAAGGATACCTCTCTTCACTCCTTCCCACTCAAAATTGTTTAATTTCTATTAAATAGAAATTTTCTATTCTTGTCAAGAAGCTGATCCTCGAGGGGTCAGACTTGTTCTATCCCTATTCACATAGGAGAGATTAGTTTCTAATTACTATCAGCAATTAGTGCTTTCCTGCAGCTAAAGCTGGAATTTCTCTGTCAGGAACCTGTCCACCTCCAGCCCTGCCACACACAGAGCTCCAGAGAGATTCATTCCAGACAGGTGGATGCACCAGACACCTCCATCAGACCCAAACCTCACAGCTTATGTTTGTTGGATGAGGGCAATACTGTTCTAAATCCTTCCATCTGCAATTAAAATCCTACAGAGACAATGCCAGCCAAAAATAACCAGTGTAATCAAGTAAAAAGTGCATTCTTAAAAGAGGCTAACTCCTTGTGCCACAGATCCCACTGAGGTTTTAGCACCTCTCAGTGAGTTTTCCTGTGCACAAGTCATTCATCACCAGATCTCAGCCTGGAGCCCATTTCTGATTGTTCACACCCCCTGCCCCCCCCCAATTTCATGCTTGGCAAGTAAAAACAAAACCGAGTTGCTGTGGAGGGGGCAGCCCAAGTTCAGCAGCTGTGTCCAACACAAGAGCAACGAGCACTCAAAGCTCCCAGCACGCAGCAGCAGCTGGGGCAGCCCTTGGGTTATTTGATGGTAAAAAGAAACCAATACCCTTCACATCTCCTGGGTTCCAAGCAGGTCAACTCTGAGACACCCCAGCTGAGAGGTGCCCCACCAAACCAACCTGCTGATGGTTCATCCTGCTCTGCTACTGCACACAGCACAGGGAAATGTTTGTGGCTGGGAACTCCTGATCCCAGAATCCCAACTGGTTTGGGTTGGGAGGGACCTCACAGCCCATCCAGTGCTACTCCTGACACGGCAGGGACACCTCCCACTGTGCCAGGCTGCTCCAGCCCCAGTGTCCAACCTGGCCTTGGGCACTGCCAGGGATCCAGGAGCAGCCACAGCTGCTCTGGGTGTTCCATCCCAGCCCCTGCCCACCCTGCTAGGGAAAGGTTTCTTACAGAAAACTTCCACCCCACTGATTTCCCCATTCCTCAACCGACTGCCTGTATTTTCCTTAACTTCTTTTTCTTTATTCTTCTACTCCTCTTTTCCCTGGTGTTATCCTGCTAAAAGCTAAAATTACAATCCCTGATTACAGCACAAAGACACACCATAAAACGCTATCCAACGTCACAATTCAGAAATATTTCACTGCTAGATTCACATTCCTTCCTGAATCCAAATCTATCCTAATTGCAGGATTAGAGGCATTAAGGAAAGGCCTCACAGCAGTGAGAGAGCCAACAGGCACTGCAGGTCATGGCTCTGAGACCCCAATTCTTACTTGATCTAGGAACCAGGACATAATGGAAAAATATCAAGCACAGACAGCTACTCCACAAAGGATCTTATGTGGAATGAAAGGCAGTGGGACACCAGAGAGGGAACACAGGAGCTGAGAGAATGGAGTGTGGTCTGTGAAGCAGCAAGTGCAGGGTGCAGCCCACTCAGCTCGGGGGAAGCCTGCGCCTCAGACACTGCAGAAACTGTTTGGAAACGCTTGTCTGCACGAAACACAGCCCCTGTCAGGCTGCCAACACAAGGCAGGGCACCCCGGGGCTGAGCAAGCAGCCTGGCTGCCTCAGCCTGCTGGCATTTACAGCCCTGAGCTCCCAGGGAGCAGAAAACGCAGCTGGATTCTCTACCTGTGACACCTGCTCACCCCCACAGGCAGGTACCCCCGCTGCAGCTGGGCACGGGCATGCAGACAGGCAAGACTCCTCCTCCCACGCCTCACACAGGGCTCTGGGGGGAAATTTTAACAGAGAGATAAGAATTTGGTATGTCCTGAGCTGAAGGGACCCACAGGGATCACCCAGTGCCACCCTGCCCTGCCCAGACCCCACCAACCCCACCCTGGGCATCCCTGGCAGTGCTGCCCAAAGGCTCCTGCAGCTCTGGCAGCCTCGGGGCCGTGCCCATTCCCTGGGCAGTGCCGGCACCTCTGGGGAAGAGACTTTCCCTAAAATCCACCCTAAATCCCTCCTGGGCCAGCTCCAGCTGCTCCTCAGGTCCTAAGGAAGTCTCCTGCATGAGAACATCACCAGGTCATATTCAGCAAGGGAAGTTACAGGTGAGTACAACAAAAGGTAAAAGCAAGAAGGAAAGACGGCGTGAAGGAACACTCTGCAGAGCCATCAACACCCAAAATACCATTTGGCTTTTTGATTTAAGAAAATGAATCCATTCAGACCTTGGCTCCAATATGTATTCAGTTAATATGCACAGCTATTGCCTTAAATATCTACTGCCATATAAGCTCCAAACAAAAAGCACTTTGGAACTGAGTAGTGGGAAGAGGTAGAGGAGGACTTGTTTTAACGAGGGCTATGCTATCCCACCTGGAATGCCTTACTAAACAATTCTCTCTGATGAGCCGTGGAAGCGTTTTCCCTTAACGGGGCTGTAATTCACAAAAAATATTTTCTACAAGCAAACCCCGCGTTTCACCCCAAATAAAGCAGCAGCTGAAGCAGAACAAAAGATACCCAGAGGGAATATCATCCACAACCTTGCCTGCTCACCCGAGGCAGGGGCACACACACAGGGACAGCACCGCATCCTTCCCTGACACCCCGACACCATTCCCCGTTTCCCGCGGTGCCCTTCGCCGAGCCGTGAGGGACGGCGTTCCCAGGGGCTGGCATTCCCGGCGGAGGGCTCTGCTCCTCCCCGGGCGGCAGCGGGGCCGGGCTGGTTTACCTTGGATCCTCGGGATCGCCGCGGTGCCGCCGCACGCTCCCCTCGCAGCCAGGCAGCCGGCCCGGCGAGGGGCGCAGCATCACCCGCCGCGGCTGCCGAGCGCGGCCGGCAGCGGGACGCGGCCGTGGCACCGCCCGGGCACCGTGAGGGGCTGAGGCGGCGCTGCCCCCGCGCCGGCCTGGGCTGAGCGCCCGCCGCTCGCCCCCCCGCTGCCCCCCGTCCCGCCGGGCCGTACCTCATGTCTGTGCGGGCCCTACTCACAGCCCCGGCCGCGGCCAGGGCACCGAGGGGCCGGAGCGGCCGGAGCGGCGCCCGCAGCCGCCGCCGCCGGACGCGCCATCGCCGCCCTCACCCCGTCTGAGGGGAGCGGGGAGGAGCCCCTCGCGGCCGCCGTACTGACGCGCGGACGCGGCCCCCGCGTGATTGACATGGCGTTTCACCAATCAGAGACTGGAAGTGAGGCAGAGCCCCGCCCCCTCCAGCCAATCAGAGCTCTGACAGCCCCTCTCTGACGCGCGGCTTCGGCCCGCCTCCCGCATGACGAGCGGGGCGCTGCACCAATCAGAGGCCGGAACAGCGGTAGGACCCCGCCTCCCCGACCAATCACGGCGATGCCAGGCTGAGAGGTCAGCGCTCGGGGGGCGATGAGGGGCCTGCACTGTACATACGGACCTAATTCCTGAGGCAATCGCAGGCAGCGTCTTCTCCCTCCCCCCGGCCATGTCCCTGAGGTCGCGCCGGGCGCAGCCTCCCTCTTCACCTTATTGAATGAGTGACATCCGCGCAGACCAATCGCGTCTTGGCTTTAACGGTAAATGGCGGCCACCATGACCAATCGCGAGCGCTCACGGTGCAGCCGGGGACTGTGATTGGTTGCAGGGCGGGTGGGGCGGTGCCTGAGGCCGAGGCGGAAGTGAAGGGGTGTCATGGCAACCGCGGGCGCGTCGCGGCGCTCGGGAGTCCTGCGGAGCCGGAGCCCCTGAGGGCTCCCCGGGGCTGTGGGAGCCTCTCGGTACGGGCCGGGTTCGCACCGAGCCCCTGAGGGCTCCCCGGGGCTGGGGGAGCCTCTCGGTGCGGGCCGGGATCGCTCCGAGCCCCTGAGAGCTCCCCGGGGCTGTGGGAGCCTCTCGGTGCGGGCCGGGATCGCTGTGGGAGCCTCTCGGTGTGGGCCGGGATCGCTGTGGGAACCTCTCGGTACGGGCCGGGTTCACTCCGAGCCCCTGAGGGCTCCCCGGGGCTGGCAGGGTGAGGGTCTCGGGTGGTCCCTCAGGGGTTCGAGCTGCAGTAATGGTCCCGTGATTTCCTGCCTCTCTACCCCTTGCTTTCCTTTTTCCTTGCTAACTCAATTTACTGTTTGGTTGTTTTTTGGGTTTTTTCCCTTTCTAAAGGTTCGTTGAGGACGAGTCGGGAGAGGAGCTGGAAACCCGCGTGGTGATTTTTGGTGAAGTCACACGTACGTTTCGCTGTATTCCTGCACAGGAGTTCCCTGTATTCCCTGTGCAGTGCCCTGTGTGAATTGTGTGGTGGGTGGCAAAGAGCCCTGAGCTGCCCGGGGCAGGTCAGTAAATCCTGGCTCCTGCAGGGCCTTTCCTGCTGCACCTGCCTCGGGACCTGAGGGGCTCCAGGAGAGCTGCAGAGGGACTGGGGACAAGGATGGAGGGACAGGAGCCAGGGAATGGCTCCCACTGCCAGAGGGCAGGATGGATGGGAGATTGGGAATTGGGAATTGTTCCCTGGCAGGGTGGGCAGGGCTGGGATGGAATTCCCAGAGCAGCTGGGGCTGCCCTGGATCCCTGGCAGTGCCCAAGGCCAGGTTGGACACTGGGGCTGGAGCAGCCTGGCACAGTGGGAGGTGTCCCTGCCGTGGCAGGGGTGGGAATTGGTGGGATTTTGGGTCCCTCCCAGTCCAAACCATTCCATGATTCTGTGATTCTCAGTCCTGTGGATTCTCTCTGTTATGGGCTACTAAACCTGCTGATCTGGCTTAGAGCTTCCATATCACAAAGCCTCAAATTGCCTGCAAACAGTGTTTGTGATTCTTACAGAGTGGTTTAATTAATTTAATTTAATTTAATTTAGCATGGCTTTAGTGCCTTGTTTGCCCACAGCCACTGCAGATGTCACAGTTTGGTTGCTGTGTTTTTCAGGTCACTATGAAGGCCCTGTATGGTCAGCAGAATTCTCCTGGAGAGGAAATGACATTTGTGCTGCAGGAAAGAGTGAGTTCCCTCCAGAGCAGCTCTGTCCATCAGGCAGTGGGACAGGAGAGTTTGGCTGAGTGCCACAGGGGAATTGAGGCACAGAAATCTTGTGCAGGCTTGGGAAAGGACTGGCAGGATCCTGACACACACAGAGGGAAGGGGAAGGAAAGCAGGGGAGGTGCATTTTGTCATCAGGCAGCACTTGCCAAGACCAGTGCTCTGCAGTTTTGGTGTCCAGACTTTGCAATCAGGCTTTGCAGGCATGAAAAATGAGCCCTGGATCCACATTTCCTGCCTGAATTTTCTAGTCCCTGAAAAAATAGAAAGAAAACTTGAGGAATCTATCAGGTTTGGGGTAAGAACACCAGTTCTTACTGGGGTTGGTATTTGACATCGTTTGGATTTCATTTAGGACTTGAATGTTGGTCTCAGTGGGTTTGTCAGGATTTGTGCCTCAGGTAAAGTGAAAAAAAAACCTCAACAGAAAAATAACATCAGTGGCTGATGAGGTTTAGTAAGGTCTAGTGGTCAGTTTGCAATAATAATATCATAATATAGTAACATAATAATAATAAGTAAGGCCTAGTGACCAGTTTGCAATAATAATGATATAATAATACCATAATATAATAATGTAATGCTAATGGTGATGATGATGATGATGATGGCAATAATAATAATAATAATAATAATAATAATAATAATAATAATGTTGGAGATGTACTCAGAATGGTGTTGTAAACCCCTTTTCACTGAAAAAACCTGCATGTTTTCCTTACAAAACAGTCTAAGAAGTGGAGAAGTGCTTTCAGGAGCTGGAGAAGCTCCTGGGGGCACATCCAGTGTCTAACCCAGCACCTGTAAATCTGTCCTAGGAGAACCTTCCTGCCAGCAGTGACCACGATGTGAAGGTGCAGGTCAGAGCCTGTGCTCTGAGCAGGGTGGATACAAAGGTATTTGCTTGGTGTTGTGCAGAGCTGGGGGTGTCTGTGGTGCCCTTGGCTGGTGACTGGCACAAGCTGAGCTGTGCCTTTGCTGCTGGCAGTGGGCACAGGACTGGGCTGGGCTTCTTGCACAGCTCTGATTAAAAAACATCTGGAATGGCATTCCTAATTCATGGAGACAGATCAGTTGTCAGCTGTGAGATCTCTTGCACTAAATCCCTTTTATCTTCATCTGACTCTAAGTCACAGGCTGGCTTGGCTGTTAATAACTCCCTGCTTTTATTTTTTAATACGTTTCTAAATTTAAACACAGAATTCAGTGCCATGGTTTAATACTGCCTGAGGAATGTGTGCACTTTCTTCCCCTGGATAACATTTTGGTAATGGCCCAAGCTTCCTGTGATGATGTAACACTGTAAGGTGGTAATACATTTATAAACACAGAGCTTTAGCAAGAATGCTGTCAGCATTGTTTTCATTTAGCTCCTGTCAGAAATCAAACTGAAGAAGGAACTTGTGCCTGTTGGGCGAGAAATTTCGGGAGTTGTGCTGGAAGGTGAGTGAGTGTCAGTGCCCAGGGAGGGAGGGAGCAGGGATTTCCCCAGGACAAAGAGCTCTCTTTGGGCAGGGCACTTCAGGAGCAGGAGCTCTTTGCTCCCTTGGTTGCTGTCCCAGTGCTGGTGTCACCCCTGAGGTGGCATGGCCAGCCTGGCTCTCAGGCACCACCCGTGTGTTCCTGCATGGAGCTCCTCGTGGCTGAGGTGCCAGAGCCTGGGAATTCAACTTTTGGGCTTGGCATGTGTGAACACCAATGGAATTGTGGGTTTTTTCACAAGAAATATGTATTTTTAGTTTTGTGAGCTAGTGATAACCAGGGCTTCCAAATGCACATTCCATTAATCCCATTTCTGCTATAAATATTATTAAAATATAAATATTATATAATATTAATATATAATAGAGTATACATAATATATAATATATAATATATAATATATATAAATATTATAAATATATATAAGTATCTTCTTTCCTTCTTTTCACCTCTCCATGGTGAGTTGGAAGCAAGGTGACCTTTTTCCAGCCAGATGATGAAGTGGTGGGTAAGTTAATGCCTGTTTGCCTCAACTGACACCAATAGTCATCTTTTTATAATGAATGACTGAGGTTAGCATAATTGGTAAAGCTAAATTGACCATATATTTTCAAAATTAAACTGCTGTCAAAGGAATAAACTTATAAATGGGAATTGTGTTCTAAGAATGTTCCCTTAGGATTTGAAATATGATGTTGTATTAACCACCAAATTGTGAATAATGCCTTAGGAGAGAGGAGTTATTTCTTAGAGCCTTTCTGTTCCACATGTTTATATTTTGTGTGCTGAATGAAGGGATTAGAGGAGGACTGAAAGTAGGACAGAGTGGAGAGTGATGGGGGAGAGTGTGTCTTTGGGCACTGTGGTCCTTGCATTATTCCCTCATTGCACAAAACCTGCTCTGGGCTGCTCCTGGAGACTGGTTATTCCCTGGAGAAAGCCTGGAGACAGCTCCAGGTGTGCACAAGCACATTTTTAATGGGAGCTGTGAAAGACTGGACACAGCAGCTAAATTTACAAAGCAAAGACCTTTGTTTTAAATAGAATGTGAGATTTGTAGGGGAGAGGGAAGAGAATGGTTTTCCATGGGATAGAGGGGATGTTAATTCAGGAGTTGGAGCAGGTACCAGAACCTCCTGTTCAGGAGATTCTGTGGCCAGTGAAGGTTAAAAGCTCAGTTATAACCAGGATGGAGGGTTTTTTTCTGCCTACTCTGCTTTTGCTTTCTCTGCCTTCCCTGGGTAGTTTGTTTTTCCTGCACTGCCTTTTTTCCTATTCCTGCTTTTTAATTCTTCCACATTCCTGTGTGTTCATCCTCTGCTTCCACAGCACTCTGTGGTGTCCCCATTCTTTCTCCCTCCATCCCAAAATGCTGTAGAAGCACCTCTGGAACTGCCTCATGCCCCAGAACACCCCAGGCTGGGACCTGGCCAAGGTCTCTTACCTGTCCTAAACCTGCCAAGAGGGGACTGAACCCAAACAGGACCAAGGAATTCCTTGGGAGAGTGCTTTGGTTGGAATGATTGCTTTTGTGAAATTCAAGGTCTGTGTTCCTTTTCTTTTCAGGAATTCTGCCCCTGGATTCTGAGGAGTCTGGTGTCTGTGAAGTTATCCTGGTCCACGAGCATTATTTGGGTTTGTAGATTATACAGTTTGATAACAATAATTTTTACTGTATCTGTAGACTTTGTTTTAGCTTTTCTAAAAGGGAGCCCATTACCTTGGAGCTCTGGGCACACTCCTTCCATTCCAACATTCCAAAATTCCCCACTAAATCACAGAAGTTTGAACACTCTGTCCACTCAAGGGCTTTTTCTTTGCTGTCACCATTTCACAGTTCATGATGGCCTAAACCAAATGAGCTGACCCTGTTTTTTTCCTTTTCCTTTTATTTCCCTTCTAGCTTCCCATTTTGTTCCTTCATTGTTGTTATACTTTTTCCTAACCTGTCAAAAATTTAATGGGGAGAAATTTGCTTTCTTCTTCCATTTGACTCAGTCCAGAAATATCACTTGGGACCAGCCTAACAGATGGGGTGAAACAAGGAGACTGAAATTTTCAGGGAGGAGGGTGAGGCAAAGCCTAGTATTGAAACATTGTTTTCAAGTATTGTGAGCTTCCAGTTTTCACTTTCTGGGCATAGATTACTTTAATGAGTAGGATACTAAATGTGGGAGTCCTGTTCTTCTTCCAACAGTTTGTTACCTTGAACAAGCTATTCTTTTGTTCAAAATTTGTTCTTCCCAAGGAAAGTGTGGCTGCCCCATCCCTGGAACTGTCCAGGGCCAGGGTGGACAGGGCTTGGAGCAGCCTGGGACAGTGGAAGGTGTCCCTGTCATGGCAGGGGTGGCATTGCATGGGCTTTGAAATCCTTCCAACCCAAACCACCCTGAGATTCTAAAAATCTATATTTGGATTGTGTTATTTCTGTGACTGGCCATGAATTCCAGCTGAGTAGTTATGAGGTGGCTCCCTTAAACTTGGTTATATCAACACTGAATCTCTAATTGAATTGTGTAAAATATGGCAAAATATCCTCTCCATGGCTTCTTAATACAAGAGGGAAACAGGAGTCAGTGGTGTTGACCTGTTTGCAGGTGGAGCCTTCCTGACTCACTGGGACAGGTCGTGCTAAATAAACCCCAGGGAATTGCTGGGGTTTTTACCATCTCTTTTTTGTGTTTGTTGGTGTGTTTGTTGGTGTGTTTGGTGTCTGTCCCCTCAGTTCACAAGCCAGAGAAGGTCTGTTGGGCAGAGGCTGCCGGCACGGTCCGGGACGGGCTCCGTGCATACACAGCCCTGCACTACCTGGCCCAGGTGTCCCCTGGCACAAGTGTCCTCGTCCTGGATGGAGCAAGTGTGAGTAGCAGCTGGGCAGTGGTCACAGATTGTCCCTTAGCACACAGCCCCTGCATTTCTGGGAGTGCTGGCAGTGCCCAGCATGGTTTCATGGGTTTGCAGGCAGGGCTTTCCCAGGTGATGACCTGACCAGGAATATTGTCCTGCCTGGAGTGTGGGGGCAGAGAGGGAGGGTGTTCTGGTGTCCTACAGTAACACAGTTTTGCCCTGAGTCCTCAGGGATAACTGCAGGAAAATGCCTGATTTTTTAGTTCTCTCCCACCTCTGCTTTTTACCTTTTCTTGGATGTAAGTAATTTGATTTGAATCTTGCAGTTCTTAGTGCTAATGAAGATGTGGGGTTTCCTCAGCCAAGGTTCTGTAATATAAACATGGCTTTTTCCTTGGAGCTTTTTTCCCTATAAACTCTGAGTTCCGACTGCAGTGAAGGTGACTGTGGTAATTAAAGTAGAATCTGAGCTATTTTGTTGAAGATAAAAACCATTTACTGACTAAAAGTTCATTCACTGAAGAGTTGTGTTGGCCTCACTTAAGACAGAAGCAGTTCTGTGAATATTCAATTCTTGGTTCAGCTGTGGGTTTTTTGCAGCAGTAAGTTCATTTCTGGGTACTCTCCTGACTGGCCTTTACAATATAATTGTTCTTAAACAAGATCAAATTGTTGGTGTAAATAAATGAAGGAATTAATTAATAATTAATCAGGAATTAATTAATTTTCCCTTCTCAGCCATTTGGTACCATCTCAATTCAGTTGGCCCAACACAGAGGGGCCAAAGTCATCTCCACTGCCCACAGCCTGGAGGACAAGCAGTACCTGGAGAGGCTCAGACCTGCTGGGGGTGAGTTTTATCCTTCAGTGCTGAAGTTTGGCCTAAAGAATGTCTCAAAATATTTTTTTTCTGTCAGGTCTAGAGACTTCTGTAAAAATGAAATACAAATTGATGAATAGTTTAATAAAATAGTTTTCAGGTTTGTTCTGTGCTCCACAGGTATTTAATTTCTGGTTTAGGTGTACTTAATGGCATTTTTGTTCTCCATTTCAGTTGTAATGACTGGCAGTACTTCCCAGTAGTGCTGAGTGCTGGCTTTTGGCCTAAGTGCTCAGGAAATCTTTCCATGTGATGAAATTGCTGCTGTGGAAGGAAGGATTGCTGACTCTCCACTACCCCAGTGTGTGCCAAAGCTCACACACCTGACACTCAGCAGCCTCAGATTACTCCTACAAGTGTTCAGTCCAGTGTCAGGTAGTGCCACAGCTGGAGCTGCACATGCACAGGCTCTGCATTCTCCTGCTTTCCAAAGGAGCTTGGCCTCACACACAGCACTTGCATTCTTCCCTGACTTCTCTTTGATACTTCAAGTTTGGGGTTTTTTCCCCTCTGAAAATAACACGAGAATATACTCTGTGTAGGAGCTACTGGAATCTTTTCTGACCAAAATTTCGATGGTGTTTTGTGGAGGAAAGTGGAATATTCCTTTATTCTGACAGTTTTAATCTGGCTGGATTGCAGCAAAAGGTTAAAACTGGTGCCTGCTACTTCCTCCTGCAAATACCAAGTGCTGCAGTGTGATTGCCAGGTTTATTTTTCAGAGTATGATTTTTGTTGGCGTTCACTGGAATGACAGAACAGCAGCTGTACAATGCCTTTGGGGAGAGCCTGGTGCAGCCCCATCTGTGTGGTTACAGCTGCACCCACCAGAGCACCCCAGGGCTGCCACTGCAGCACCTGCCAGACTGTTTCTCTGGAGCTTGATAGCACTGCTTTTTTTTTTTGCAATTTGACCCAAAAAACCACTATTTTTTCCAGATTTATCAGCCTTTTTTACTGTATCTATGTTTATGTTTATTTTACTGCACTAGCAGTCATGACAGACATCAGAACTGGAAGATTTTTGGGACTGCTGTTGCTATGCAGAGCCTTATTGCTCCAGCTGTTACAGGGCAAAGAGGAAATACAGAAGACCTAAAACTTCCTTTTGTAACATTTTATGGGTATATTTTGCTAATTATATGAAAAATTTATGAGCTGGGAAAGGATTTAGCAATTTTATTCTCACAGTCCTAAGTTACTTTTTACAGCATTTTAAGTTCTTTAAATGTTAATGTCAAACAGATCCTAAGTAAGCCAAGCTCTAAGTGCCTTCTTGTGTGTGTGGGTGGAGAATTTTCAATTTTGTGCTTGTTCAGTGGGCTTTCGGTTAGTTTTTGGCAGTTTTCAGTGAGCAGCAGTTTGTGTTATCATTGTTGAACATACCAAGCTGCTTCCTGGAATGGCTGAGGGGCAAAAATGATAACTGCAACTTTATTTCAAATAAAGAAATAGAATCTGGGTACAGCATTAAAGAGAGAAACTGTTGGAGTGCAAAAGCAAAAATCTTTTAAAAGTGTTGAGACTTTCTAATTTGTTTGTTAATTAATGTGATTCCAGAAGTAGAAGTTCCTGGTAATGTTTCAGAATTTGTCTTTTTTTGCCAACAGGATGGTTTTTTTTTTGTCTTAAGTAATCTCTGGAGTAAAAATTATAATAGAATGAAGGAGGGGATTTTAACAAATGTTGACATTTTAATGCCTGTGTTTCAGGCTGGAGACAGAATATTCCATAAACAATGGGATGAGTTTCTGTTAGAGAACCCAAGGAAAAGTATCTGTACATATACAGATCTTTCCTCTGCTCCAGGGGCACCTCCTGCTTTTCTTTTAGTTTGCTTTGTGAGGTTTTATTCTGTGCCACCAGCACTGAGCTCTCAGGGGATGCCTCTGCTTAGAGCCCCCCAGAGCAAACTCTGGGAACAGGCTGGGGAATCCTGGTGTGTCTGTGCCTCCCAGCAGTGGAGGAGGAGAGAAACTGGAGCTTGCCCAGTCAGAAAAATGTTACTTTGTGCAAGTCACAGCAGAAGAAGCTGAACTCATTTACCAGTATTTTGTGAGAAATATATAAATGACAAAGGATTATGGAAGGTTATATTACAGTTTGTTGCTTGGACTTTTCCACAGTGCTGAGAATGTTTCCTTCATTTTTTAGGAAGGAAGTTGAGTAGGATTTTGATAAGTACTGTTTGAGCTATTGTACTGAGTTAAGGAACAAAACTGGACATTTTTGCTATACAGAAATGAGAAAATAGGCAAACTGGTAGAACTCTGGCCTTTTTTTTTTTTTTTTTTTTTTGATTATGAGGCTTTAAGTCTGTGAAACCAGAATTATTTTCAAAAAGTGAAATTATTTCCAGAAAAAATAATACCATGTCAAATTGCCCTGGTAAGAAAAACATTTTAACTTCTTGACTGAAGGAAACGAAGAAGAAAAGGATATTATGGGGGCTTATTTGCATATAGGGAATGTGACTATAATTAATAATTAATTATTACCCCATCTTTAGTAAATTATGGCTGTGTGGTCTCTCCAGTGAAATCATTTTACATCACTGAAAAAAAAAGAGAAAATTACTTGGGATTTGAATGCATCCTATTATTAGATTGGGGGTTTAAAGGGACAAAAAGAACCAAACCCAAGGTATTTATTGATGATTTGTTAATATCCTTAATGACCAACTCCTTGTATTTTTTCTTCCCTCCCTCCTTCCTTCCCTCCCTGTGCTGGGATCACATTCCAGGAGTCCGACAGCCTTTGGTGGGTAAGTGCAGATCAGAGCTCAGGCCTCCAAATCTGTTTGATGTTCTTTCAGTTCTCATTTTGCTGTGAAGTCTTTGGCCTGTTTAGTTTATAAATGTTTGTTCTGCCTCATAATGATGAAATGAAACTTGTGGCTGCTCCTTCTCTGTGTTATTGCTATAATATTAAAAATGGCTTTTACCTGAAAGAGAGCAGGGATGGATGGGAGATTGGGAATTGGGAATTGTTCCCTGGCAGGGTGGGCAGGGGCTGGGATGGAATTCCCAGAGCAGCTTGGGACTGCCCCTGGATCCCTGGCAGTGCCCAGGGCCAGGTTGGACACTGGGCTTGGAGCAGCCTGGGACAGTGGGAGGTGTCCCTGCCAACCCAAACCATTCTAGGATTCTCTCATTCCTGATTCTGTGCTTCATCTTTATAGCCAGCCATAAACAGGGCATCATAGATGCCAGGACAGGAAAATGTGTTGGTGGCTTTCAGTTTAGCAATATTTCAAGAGCAGATGTAAATTCCTTCATCTAAACATTTAATTAATGTTAAGGGAGCCAGGGCTTGGACAAAATAGCAAAGAATGAACTTAGAGAAGGATTTCTAACCTTAGAGTGCCCCATTTTATCCTTTTGGGCCAACAAACTCATGAATTAATTTCTGCATTTATACTTTTTGTGCTGATTTTGCACTGTGTTGAAAATGAAAAAAATAAAAAGCTGTGCCAGGTTTTTTTGGGCGTAGCTGCAAACCCGTTTGTGGCACCTGCAGAGAGCAGAACCTGCGTGTGCTGCCTGGGACCCGAGTTCTCAGTTTGAGCACCTAAACCCCATTTCCGTGGATCTGAAGTGGTTTTTGCTGCTGTCCTGCTCTGGCAGCCCGAGTGATCGACGTGTCCCACGGCAAGATTGACGTGGCCGAGAGCTGCCTGGAGGAGACGGGCGGGCTGGGCGTGGACATCGTGCTGGATGCCGGAGGTACGGGAGCATCCTCCTCCTTGGAAGGGCATTCCCTGTCCCGCAGGGCTCCTCTGTCACCCACTGCTCCCAGCCAGTGCTGAAAGGGGCTGAAATCTTCCTGTTTGAAACTGGAATTCAAAAATGCCTCTAAAGAGCAGAGCTGGGACATCGTTGGTTATGCTGCCTTGCTTGAATACAGAAATTAACCCTGATTAACCTCTATCGGAAACCAACGCTAATAGGTGAAAACTCATATACTCTACTATAATATGTAATAACATAGTAACCTCAGTTACTATTCAGAGTTACGTAAACTAAATATTATTACATATTATTATACCACATATTATATATATTACTATGGTTATATATTGTATAACACACTGCTGATATATATTTATATATAATAGTATCTAAATATATTATACTATCTAGATATATATTTATATCTAAATATATAATGCTATCTAGATATATAATTTATACATTTAAATTATATATTATATATACTATCATATATATAATAAACTAATTTATAGTTATATACGGTGCTTTATACAGTATGCATTATGTTATATACTATATATTATATATGTTATATCTTATATATACTATATTATGTATAATAGACTATATTATGTGTAAGATATACTATTATGTTATATACTATATAATACAGGCTGTATTACAGTCTATATTGTTGCTATATAGTATTATGAATATGAATATAAACAAAATATTGTTCTGAATAGTAACTTCAGAGCTAATATAAAACATTATTCTGAGTAAAGTATCTAAAATACTCAGCATATAAGTAAAATAATAAATTCAGAGTTTTTCAATGATTTGTAGCTGAAACAACCAAGAACCTTAGAGTTCCACTGAAAGGTGTGGAAATAAATACATATTGAATTTTCCACATTTTCTCCTGAGCTCAGAGGAATTTATTCTCCCTCCCCAGTGAGGTTATACAATGCTGAAGATGAACCAGCCTCCAAATGCCAGCTGCTGCCTCACAAGCACGACATCATCACTCTGCTTGGGGTCGGGGGACACTGGATAACGACAGAAAGGAACCTGCAGGTAAAGATGCCTGTGGCAGGGATTAGTTTGTCCCACAGAAAATCGAGATACAGACACATAAAGATGTTGTTTCAGCCTGTCACTGTTGCTAGTTTCCTCTCTTTTAAAAGTGGGCAAGGAGTGTTTTTTGTTTGGTTTAGCCATCTCTGTAAAATAACCATTTTACCTTTATTTGTGTATGGGAAAACGTAACCGAATAACATTTTTCTCCAATGTGCTTCAGCTGGATCCTCCAGACAGCCATTCCTTGTTCCTTAAGGGAGCCACAGTGTCCTTCCTGAACGATGAGATCTGGAACTTGTCCAATGTGCAGCAGGGGAAGTATCTCAATATCCTTTGGTGGCCCTGTGGAATTCTCACTGCTCAAAGGAGTGAAAATACAACTGGGAAATCCCACTGAGAGGTTCTCCTCTGCTCAGTGCTGCAACCCCACTGAAAGGTGGAGATAACATGTAAGAGACACTCAGGCTTTAATGTATTCTCTGCATTCCTTTGAAATACATTTTGGAATCCCAGCTGGTTTGGTGGCAAGGACATTAAAGCTCATCCAGTGCCACCCCTGCCCTGGCAGGGACACCTCCCACTGTCCCAGGCTGCTCCAGCCCCAGTGTCCAACCTGACCTTGAAAATGTCTCTACAAGCTTCAGTAAAAGCAGTGCTGCAAAACACCCATTCTGGGAGAAAAAAATGCAGTATTTTGGTTCATTATTGAACCAATTAATTGAAGATTTGATTCTATATGTTTTTATTGTATGAAATTAACGTTTTGGATTTTGTTTTGGTTGTTGTGCTTTTGGACATTAGATGCATCACTTGTAAACTTAATGCACTCATGTTCACTGCAAGAGTGGAAGTGTTTTGGCTTCCTAACTTTTCCTTTATTTGCAATGTGCAGAAATATTATGTACAGAAAATGTACTGATTTATTTTGTACCTGCAATTTATGGAGGGAAAATGTGGGTTGGAAAGAGGAAAAGGAATAACTCCTACATTTGGGCTGATGCAGCTGGACTGAGCTCCCTGGGCAGGACATTTTCAGCTCTGGAAGGTGTGGGTGCTTTTGGCTTTAGGAACTTATGTATCTTGTGAAATTCTGGAGCATCTGGCATTACTGTCATCTGAAGAAATCACAGATTGATCACTTTTTAAAAGAAATCGAGCTTCAAGTAGATTGCCCTTAAAATGAAGGATGAACCTTGTTATTTGAGTTTCAAACAAAGACTGAATACAGCCCCATGTGTTGTGCTGGCTTGGCTGGTGGTCATTAACTCACAGACCCCTCACATGGCAGTGTGCTCCAAGAATTTCCAGCCTCTGCTGTGTTCCCAGCTTCATTTGGGCTTTTTATCAGGTGCCTGTATGAACAGTCACAACAGCTACCTAATTCCAAAATCTGTTCTCTTCATCCTGCACAAAAAATGCCATTGATTAATGATTGATTGATGTTCTGGTGCAGGCTACGCTTGTATTTCATATGGAAATATGGAAGATTTTCATATTGAAATAATTGAAATATCCCATATTTCATTTATGGATCCTATCTCAGGAAAGGAGGTTTCTGATATAGAAACAAGTGCAAAAATCTGATTGAAAGCCTGGAACTGAGGCTCATTTTAATTTTCCCTTGATCTTGATGAGTTTGTATCAGTACAGGGCTGTGGCCAGGAAATGTGATTGTAAAGAGATTTCTCTCCAGCTCTATTGTTCCTTAACAGTCCTCTTGGATACCCATCCTGGAAGATATCATGGAGAAATTATCAAATAGAATTTTCAGGTGAGAGATGTGGAGATTTTTGTGGGGTTTTTAATTCAACATTAGAAGTAGAAAACTCTTGCCAGCACTAACACTCCTGAGCAGTGTTTCAGAAGATAGGAAGAGTCCCATAATAAGGTGGGAATGGAAGATCCCTTCCCTTAAAGCAGGATAACAGCTGCTGTTGAACAGAACCCTCCCCACCACCCTCTTTTTCCCCTGCAGGAAGGATCTCTTCATTCACTTGTGGCTCCTGTTTGCTTTTGGGGCTTTTCCCTTTTTCTGTGCACTGGAGCAAAGCCATAAAACTTTTACTTTGTTTGAGGAGGGAGGTTGACACAGTGAAAGTAAAGTGTGTCCTGCGATATTTCTGGTGGCCTGAGTGTGCTCACCAGCACTTTTTACTGTTTCATTTCAGGCCTCAGCTGGATGAACCGATCCCATTGTATGAAGCCAAAGTTTCTATGGAAATAGTTCAGAAGAATCAAGCAAGAAAGAGACAAGTCATCCAGTTCTGACACACAGCTTCTGATTGCTCAGCCTGGGGAAGAAAAAGAAATGTATTTGTGGAGTAAATCAGTGTACACTTGCAGGCAGCAAACAGAATTTAAACATTCTTTGTACCTCAGCTCAAATGGTCTCTGAAACTTCCATGACTTCAGAGTTTTTAAGTTCCCTTGAGCAGAATGTTCCCATCAGCAGCTTCTAAAGAAACAACCTTGACATAAAAATCTTGTCAGCCCTACCACAGTTAAAAATGTCAGAAACATTTACAGGCAAACTTGGTCATTGTTGGTTTCCAACTCTAAGAAATTAAAGATCTTTTTATTATCTTTTGTCTCCAACCCCTACCAGTAGTTACCTTTATAGTTACCTTTTGCTTTTGAGTGGACTGTGACTGAGTGCTACACTTAAAGATCTTAATCCACATATAAAATTGTTATTTAGTTGAAGGACAGGCAAAACTATAGAGGTTGGCAAGGGTGCCAGATGGGAAGGATGTGCTGACAGCAGGAGTTTCCCCCAGCTTTTTCCCTTCATTTCAGCACTAAGGCAACAAACCTGGTAAATCCAGAGTCCCCAAGCTGTTGGAATTGTGCGAGTCAGATGTTTGAGGCACTTTGTGTAGCTTGTAACCTTTGGTATCTCTCTGTGCTGTGCATATTAACCTCAGCACAGCCCAGATCTGTCTCTCCAGCATTATACATGACTGTGGCCTGTCTGAAAGTCAGCAGTGGGGAAGGAAATGCATTTTGCTTTCCTCAAAGCATGTGCCTCCCTACATGCTGTGATTCAAGAGCAAAAATACTTTTTCAGCCATGTTGCTCATTTTCACTGTGGATCACTCAGACCATGGACAAGGTCACTTCAAAGCTCTGTCAGTGGGAGAATTGGAGAGAAAACAGATTCTCCAGAACCACACTTGATCTGTCTCCTCTCACTCCCTGCATTTGGAGAAGGTGCTGGAAAAATGATGGAGGGCAAGTGCAGGAAATCAGGAGGAACTCTGATTTTACTCGCCGTGTGCTGCCGTGCAGCCTCGGAAAGGAGAGGAGCTTTTGTGCACGGCTGAAGCGTGCGAGTCCTCCGGGAGTTCCACAGCCATTGTGGAGCCTTGGACCCAGCTGTTGGTTCTTCCCTGATGCTGCTCAGTTCTGCTTCAGTGTGCCCAAAATAAAGAAGAGCACGGGAAACAAATTTAAAAGTTGTAGAAGGCAAGAGCAACAGGTGACAGGACAGTGTAAATTTTTGATAGCCTAGCTTTTAGTTTTATTGAATCTTTTGTCAGTAGAAATGTTGCTAACTACTTGTTTAAGACTTTTGACGGCTTTTGACCCACATGGACATCTAATTACACCGGTTTAGTATTTATGATGTTTTTTCAGACCAATGTACGAGAGAATGGTGAAATCAAAAGCGGTTTTCTATCCCAAGGATTCTGAAACATTCACTTCTCTCTCCCAAGCAGACTAAAGCCTGTGGGTTTAGTGTCACATCCCACAGAGCTCGGCCTGGAGCGCTGCTGCCGCGGCCGAGCGCAGCCCCGGGGCCGTGTGCGGGTGCATTGGAAGGGCACGGACACAATGGCAGCGCCGTGTGTCTTTGTGCTCCAGGTTTGCGCTGCCCGTGCGGGCGGAGCGGGGCTGGCGGGAGCCGCGCTCCCCTCAGAGCCCCTGAGGGCGGCAGCGATGGCGGCGCCGCTCCCTCAGCGCCGCCCCGGGGCGGAGCCGCCGCTCTTTGGCGCCAAGACGGGAGCGCGGCTCGGCCATGGCCGCCCCTGCCGAGCCCGAGCGCTCGCCCGGCTTCAAGAAGCCGCCGGCGCTGCTGCGGCTGAAGCGCAAACGTCCCGGGCGGAGGAGCGACCCCGCCACCGCCGCCGCGGAAGCCGCCGCCGCCCCGGCCCCGCGGGGCTCCGCGGCCGCCCGGCGCCGCAACCCCTTCTCCAGCCTGGAGCGAGCTCCGCGGCGGGCGGCGGCCGCCCCTCGGCCTCGGGCAGCGGCCCCGGCGGGCGGGGAGGCGTCGGCAGCGCCCTTCTGGCAGGTGGGACCGAGCCCCGGCAGCGGGGTCACCGCGCTCAGCCCTCCGCCAGTGCCCTCAGCCATTGCACTGAGCCCGCAGCCATCGCATTCAGCCCGCAGCCATTGCACTGAGCCCTCAGCCATCGCATTCAGCCCGCAGCCATTGCCCTCCGCCAGTGCCCTCAGGCATTGCACTGAGCCCTGAGCCATCGCATTCAGCCCTCAGCCATCGCATTCAGCCCGCAGCCATTGCACTGAGCCCTCAGCCATTGCACTGAGCCCTCAGCCATTGCACTGAGCCCTCAGCCATCGCATTCAGCCCTCAGCCATTGCACTGAGCCCTCAGCCATTGCACTGAGCCCTCAGCCGTCACATTCAGCCCTCAGCCACCACCCCCGCCCTCGCCCCCAGCCCCTTTCCGACGCAGCCCTGGCTCTCCCCCGCCTGCCCCAAGGCCCGGCTGGGCTCGGGCTGCCGCTCAGCGCTGGGTGCGGATCTCGTGCTCGCCCCGATCGGGGTTTGTTCGCAGCCCGGGGTGCTGAGGATCACTCGGGAAATGTCATTGCAAGGGCAGTTTTTAAAGTTATCAGCCCGCTGCTTCCTTTGTGCTGTGCCTTATGCTGTTCTTTCATTTAGTTTTTAGAGCCGGCGGGTGAAGAGAAGCCTCCAGGCAGAGCGGAGCCTGCTGAAAGTTCCGACATCCTCGACCTAAGCCAGGTAAGGAACGGCACAGGCTGCTGAAAAGATTCCAGCTGTTCTCCGGGCACACAGAAAGATGAAACTGTTTCAGGTGGTATTTGCTGGCCCATCTCTGTGTAAAAGAATGTACTAAAATGTCCGTATTCAAGGACATTTCTTACATTGATTCCTGTTCTGGTGACAGCCTTCTGCCTGACCTCACTGCTATCATAGTCCCATGGACAGAGGTTGTTGTCTTTCAGTTTTCCTAACTATAATTGTACTGTTTCTTAGTTTTATATGTAGTTGAGATGAGGATGTTCTTCACCAGATAGCTCCTGCATTCTGGTTTTCAGCTACAGAAATGGAGCACTTCATCAGGCACATAGGAAAGCAAGAATTCCTGAAAACCAGCCCTTGAAATTGAAACAGTTTCAATAGACATTCTCTAATGTTGTTCTAGGTACAGAAACTGAAGTTCCAACTAAATTAGAAGGATAGAAAAAAGAAAGCAAACTGTCTTGGAGGTGCTCAGGGCTTTTTTCAGCATGTAACCTTACAGTCACCGGGAGAGAATGAAATGAAATAACCATTTTGGCATGGAAATTCTTGTCTTTGTAAACAACAGGCTTGGGGCTTTTTAGTTTTAACAATTTATCCTTTATTTGTTCCTAGTTTATACTGTTGGAAGGACTCACGAGTACAAGCCCTCTGATGTGGTTTTATAGGCAGTAGAATGGAGTATTTTTGTTAGAATCTGGTACTGAGTAAAATAATCAAAATAATAATAGAAAAATATATAAATATATAATATATATAAAATAAAAATTATAAATCAAGATATAATAAATAATAGAATAAATGATATAATAAATAATATAATAAACAATACAATAAATACTATACTAAATAATATAATAATGTTTAGACAATATAATAATATAAATATTAAATAATAATAAATAATATAATAATATATAAAATAGTAACTGTGCCTTTGGTTCAGCCTGTGAACAGGTTTAGTTTTCTGTGAGTTAACTGATGCTGTTTCTGTCTGCTCAGAGCTCTCATTCACCTCTGGCTGTTCCCAAAGCTCCCTCCTTGCCAAGCGAGGAATTCCCTGCGGACTGGAGCATTAAAACCCGGGTTCTCTTCATGTCCTCCCAACCCTTCACCTGGGCAGAGCACCTGAAAGCACAGGAGGAGGCGCAGGGCTTTGCCCAGCACTGCAGAGCTGCAGAAACCACCTTGCCCCGGAGCGTGCAGGTGAGGGCTGGGCGGGTGCCCGGGGCTGCAGCTTTGCCAGCAATGGGAACTGGGAATGGGAAACTGGGAATGGAAAACTGGGAAAGGGGATGTGGATGGGAACTGGGAATAAGGAATGGGGAATGGGCTGCATCTTTGCCAGCAATGGGAACTGGGAATGGGAAACTGGGAACTGGGAATGGGAAATTGGGAATGGAAAACTGGGAAAGGGGATGTGGATGGGAACTGGGAATAAGGAATGGGGAATGGGCTGCATCTTTGCCAGCAATGGGAACTGGGAATGGGAAACTGGGAACTGGGAATAGGAACTGGGAATGGGAAATTGGGAATGAAAAGTGGGAAAGGGGATGTGGATGGGAACTGGGAATAAGGAATGGGGATGGGGAATGGGAATTGGGAATGGGGATGAGGATTCGAATGGGAACTGGGAATGGAAATCTGGGAAAGGGGATGTGGATGAAAACTGGGAATAAGGAATGGGGAATGGGAACTGTGAATGAGGATGGGATATGGGGATGATAATGGGAATGAGGATTCGAATGAGAACTGGGAATGGAAATCTGGGTGGCAGCTTCACCGTGCCCCTCACGGCCTGTGGGACCTGCAGGAGCCGCGGCTGTGCACGGAGCTGCGCTGTGCCTTCCAGCAGAGCCTGGTCTACTGGCTGCACCCCTCGCTGCCCTGGCTGCCGCTGTTCCCCCGCCTCGGGGCAGACAGGAGGATGGCAGGAAAGGCCTGTCCTTGGGCACAGGACGAGGCCGTGCAGCAGGTGCTCATGAGTGACTGGTAAGTGCAGCCAAAGTACTGATGGGCTGGGGTAGAGCGAGACAGGGAGGTTTTAATTAATCACAGAGTCGTGGCACGGGTTGGTTGGAGGGGAGCTTAGGGATCATTGCATTTCAACCTCTGCCATGGGGACATCACCCACTGTGCCAGGCTGCTCCCAGCGCCAGTGTCCAGCCTGGCCTTGGGCACTGCCAGGGATCTGCTCTGGGCACCCTGTGCCAGGACCTGCCCACCCTGCCAGGGAACAATTCCCAGTTCCCAATCTCCCACCCAGCCCTGCCCTCCGGCGGTGGGAGCCATTCCCTGTGCCTGTCCCTCCGTGCCTCGCCCAGCTTCCCTCTCCATCAGGGGAGGGCTGCCAGCTGTGCCAGCGCTGTTTGTTCCCCGCCAGGTCGGTGAGCTTCACCTCCCTGTACAACCTGCTGCGGGCCCGGCTGTGTCCGTATTTCTACGTGTGCGCGCCGCAGTTCTCGGTGCTGTTCCGCGCCGCGGGGCTGGCGGGCAGCGCCGTGCCCACCGCCGCCATCGCGCCCACCACGCGCGGCCTGCGCGAGGCCCTGCGCGGCGACGGTAAGGGCACGGGGCACGGGCACGGGGCAGCGCTGGCACGCGGCCCCTCACTGCTGCCTTTGCTCTGCCCAGGCATAGAGTTCTCCTTACCGTTGCTCGAGGAAAGTAGGAGCAGGAAACAGAAAAGCTCAGAGGAGAGTCTGGAAACAGACACCGCCGATGGGCTCGGAGGGGGCAGCAGCGTGGGGGATGCGGGGTAAGTAACAGCGTTGTTACAGGGTAAGTAACAGCGTTGTTACAGGGTAAGTAACAGCGTTGTTACGGGGTAAGTAACAGTGTTGTTACAGGGTAAGTAACAGCGTTGTTACAGGGTAAGTAACAGCGTTGTGTATCATTGTCACCCTTTGTAATAAAGGGATGGGACCATCCATTCCTTGCTCAGATAAACACCATCCCAGAGGAGCAAGCATTCGGCCATAGCTCAAAGTAGTCACAAGTTCCTTCATTACAAGGCAATATAGAACTTTCTAACCCAGCAGACAGCTGCCACAGGGTTTGTTTTGCTTTCCTAACCTGTCACCTTTACTTACTTCTGCTGCACTGCGGATAATTTTGTCTAATGGGTTTCTAAATCACATACACACAGATGCTTCATTTAAGATTTCTAAACTCTTACTCTATACAACCACACCCAATTATATATAACCAATTATAATATATAATTATAATGTAATTATAAACCCTTCACCATCTTATTAATACAGTTTCTCACTTACTTAAGGTATATTCTTACTTACAACTATAGAAAATAAGTTGATGACTTTTCTACGTAATGTCTGTTCTTTGTTCTTAATGTCTGTTATTCTACTTAATAATGTACTTTACTTTTACATCAATCCAAGCTCCTTCCAAGGCTGTAGATCAAACCCTCCTGAATCTGTGGAAGTTTCTATCTTTCTATTACCCACAGTTGTGCAGTGCTGGAATTCCAGGCTCCTGCACAGTCCATTTGGAAAACCTTCCTCGGAGGCACTGCCCTCCTAACACTCATCCTGCGTCTCCAGGGAACCAACTCCCAGTGATGATGATGATGATGGAAGCTTCTCTTGGCTTGAGGAGATGGGAGTCCAAGACAAGGTGAAGAAACCAGATACTATTTCTATCCAAATGTATCCTTCCTTTGATCTTCCAGATGTGTGACACCAGAAAACCCTGCAGCTGTTACAGTGCTGTGCTTCACATTTAAGTTCTGTAGAAGGTTTTGAGAACTGTTTTCCAGATATGAATCCTCACATTCCTGCACGATATGAGAGGTTGCATTTTTAGTTACTTTGCCAATATTCCTAGGATTTGAAGCCAGGATTAAGATGCTGCTTAACAGCTGAAGAGCAGATCTGGATGGGTGCAAAGCTGGGTGGGGTTTGGTGTTGGGGATTTTGGTCAGATGGGGTGTGGGGGGCTCATTGGTCCAGCTTTTTGGCACATGGATGCCTCCCTCTGCGCCGTGGCTTTCCCTTGACTCGCTCCCCAGGCGCAAGGAGAAGCACGAGGTGCAGGTGGATCACAGACCCGAGTCGCTGGTGCTGGTGAGAGGCAGCCACACCTTCACGCTGCTGAACTTCCTGATCAGCTGCCGCAGCCTGGTGGCGGTGGCGGGGCCGCAGGCGGGGCTGCCCCCGACGCTGCTGTCCCCGGTGGCTTTCCGCGGCGGGACCATGCAGACGCTCAAGGTGAGGGACAGGCTGGCTCCGGGGAGGGGGAGGAAGCAGCTTCCTTACCCAGGGATCAGACCCGGGCTTGGTGAACTTTCCCTCAGGCGGCACAGCGGGATTTTTGTGGCTAAAGCCTGAGTCAGCATTTTGTCTGCAGGCACAGCCCGTTCCTAAATCCCTACAACACATCCCTGCGCTGAACTGGAATCCCAGCCTTCCCTTTCCTCACCTCCCGAGAGACAAGAGGCTGTGCAGAGCTGCCCAGAGGGAAAGCGGTTGTTAAATTCTCCCCAGATCTTATGGGGTCTCAGACTACCCCAGCCCCTTGCTCGAGGAGCCCCTGAACAGCAGCTCACCTTCTGCTCCTGCAAGGAATGGTTTGGACTGGGAGGGACCTTCAGGATCGTCCCAGTGCCAACCCCTGCCGTGGCCAGGGACACCTTCCACCATCCCAGGTTGTTCCAAGGCTGACCTTGGACACTTCCAGGGATCCAGGGGCAGCCACACCTGTGCCAGGGCTTCCTCACCCTACACCAAGAATTCTTTCCCTATATCTAACCCAAATTTCTTCCCAGTAAGAGTAGGATGATCTACTTGTTCCACCAGAGAAGTTCATCCTGTTCTTGTGCACTTCCCAATCCCTGCAGTCCAGGGGATACATTTTAGGAGCTGTCACAGGGACAGTAAAACCTCGTGCACTGCACAGTAGCGTTTCCATTTTCAGCGGGCCGTGGCACGGTGCTGCCAGGGCCGTGAGAGCTCGCCCTGGCCGCGGTGCTGCGGCGCTAACTGTTCCGCCCCCAGGCTCGCACTGTCAGCGGCCGTGCCCGGGCGCAGGGGGGCTTCGAGGACGTGTTCAGCCTGGAGGTGCTGGGGCCGGTCCTGCCGCACGCCCTGCACGCCCTGACGCTGGTGCTGGGCCCGGCGCAGCGCGGCGCCTTCCGCGCCCTGCTCAGCGCCCACGAGCCCAGCGCCGCCTTCAACGCCCGCCCGGCCCCGGCCCAGGTGAGGACGCGGCCCCGGCCCCGCCCGGGCGGCCAGAGCGGGACCCTCCCTTCGCACCGGGATTCCGGGATCACCCCTGGGGCTCCTCCCTCAGCAGTGGGGGAGCTCCAGGCACTTCCCGCAGAAACCCTGACTCGGTGTGTGCCCTCTGCAGGAGGATGTGCAGCAGGACCTGCCTGCCTGCGGGCTGCATCCCAAGACTTTGGATCAGCTGCAGCAGTGTCCGACTCTGGGAAAATCCTCCATCCGCTTGCTGGAGATGAAGGATTACACCTACACCTGGAAGGCCTAGGGATGCTGCTGGGCCATGGAGCAGGACGCTCCCTCCCAGGGCTGCAGGTGCTGGGCTCGGGGCAGGGCAGGAGGGACACCCCACACAGCTGCTGCACAGGAACACTTCCAAGGGCTTGGAAGGAACGGAGGGGAAAGGCCTCGGACATATTTTTTAATGTAGAAAGGGCTGTTTTAATAAAATGTGGTTTTATTGGTCTGGTTTGCCCCTGGCAGGTTGCTCTTCCCCACGCACACACACCTTCTGTTCCAAGTAAGGAATTTCTGCTCCTGCTTGGGGCAGGAACTCGTAACCAGGTTGGAAATACAACCCCTCCAGGGCAGGGAATAGGAATCGGATGAGCTTTTAAGGTCCCTTCCACCCAACCCTTCTGGGATCCTATGGATGGGTGGAATGCTTGGCAAAACCCCTTCTCACTGTTCACAGCCCCCTGCCACCCTCGGTAGCTGCACCTGGGTGTGTGGCACCTCTTGGGTTGGAGTCATCTTCAAAGTCCACAGGGAGGAATGGAGATCAGAGGGCCCCAGAGCTGCTCAGAGCTCCCACACCCACCCCAGGCTTACAAAACCCAGCCTGGAGGGGAACAAGGGGAGGAATTAAATTGGCTGCAGCCCCTGAGCAGGAGGAAGTGTGGCCAGGCCCTGGCAGGGGCTGCCCAGGGAGCTTTGCAGTGCCCATCCCTGCAGGTGTCCCCTGGAGGTGGCACTGAGTGCTCTGGGCTGGGGACAAGGTGGGCATGGGGCCCAGCTGGGACTCCCTGGGCTGGGAGGACTTTGCCAGCCCCAGGGATTCCATGGATCATACAGAGGAGCAGGGTCTGACCAGGGGCTCTGTGTTTCCCTGCAGGTAGAGGGGTCCCAGGCCTTTTGGGGAGTCTGTTGCTTTTCCACAGCTCTTGGCTGAGCACATTCCTGCATCAAGGAATGCCAAAGCTGAGTGGGAAATAGAACCAACTCGTGTTTGTGCTCTCCAGCCATATTTCTATAATCTGCAGTTTGTTACTGAAGTGAAGCCGTGGGCAGCAAAGCTCAGCATTCCCTGCCGCTGCCCCTGGGGGTCTGGGATCACCGAGCAAAGCCCTGCAAACCCAACACGGGCACGGAGCAGCCCCTGAGCCTGGGCCAGCAAAAGCTCCCTCTGCCTCCAGACCCCTTCTGTCCACAGCAGGGAGGAAGCTCTGCTGGGATTCTTGGTGGTTAACCATTGCTTTACTGTGTGAGTGCAGTTCAGTCACTGAACTGCTGTGAGCTGTCGGCTCCAGGAGCAAACCCCAGCTGCTCCCAGCTCCGGGCTGCTCCTGGCCCGGGGACACACAGACCCCCATCCCTTCCCCAGCTTTGAGCCATGAAATCCAGACCTTGCCTAACAGTGATTTTTCAAACGGAGTCTTTAGTGGGACTGCATTTCTCTGCTGCTAGGAGAGAACTCACATCTTTACCTTATGCATGGTAAACGGGGATTACAGAAAAAAGAACAAAACAAGTAGAGGGGCTTGTACGTTCCCAAATTTGATGGTGTCCAGCTGTGAATGCTGAGATGCCATGCAGAGAATCCTCAGCAGCTGCCAGGTTTGAGCTCTGCCAAGCCACGGGGTGCGGTGGGAGCTGCTCCCAGCCCCGGGGTGGAGCCTGGCACCCCCAGGGCACCTCCTCCCGCAGCTCCCGGGGTTTCCACACCTCCCGGGCAGTTCGCAGGACAAGCTCCACACATTTAGTCAGAGACCGACGGCAAGATGCCAAAGGGAAAAAAGTTTAATTCAAGACAACAACGTCCATGAAATGAAGATCAACTGAAGCATTTCCAGAGCGCTTGGACAGACTCAGAGGGGCTTTTCTGTCTCCAAACCAACCCCAATTCCCTGCTGCACGGGAAACACCAACCCTTGTCCCTGCAGAGCAAGGAGACTCCGTGTTCTGTGCCACTGACGGGATCCACAGGGCTCCGGGTACCAGGAAGTCCTCAGCTCCATGGGCCCATGGCCAAAGGGTCCCTCACGTGAGGCCTGAGCAGCCTGGCTGGGTTTGTTCTGTCCCCAAACCCAGCTCAGGTTCACACCTCACAGAGACTTGTCTGGGACCTGAACGACCCCAGTGCAGAAATCCTGGCAGCCTGCTCCTAACTCAGATCCCTCAGGGAGGGTGCACTGCCCCTTCCCATCCCAGGTGCACACAGATCAAAGATTAATGCTTCTTAAATAAAAAATAAACTAAAAAGCAGGAAAAGCTTTCTACATCCTCTCCCACTGTTCAACTGCCCAAACTCTGGATCAGGCCCCCTGAGAGCAGAGGATCCTTATGGAAACATTTAATCCCAAGGAGTTATTTAATAAAGTTCAAAACAAACGAAAACAACCAGACCCGCTCCTGCCATCCCGATGGCTGTTGAGAATCCTCACAAAGCCACTTCTGTATCGTATGTGTTTCTTGCAGAAGGCATTCTGGGGTATTTAAAATTCCTGTTTCCTGGCTTGGCATCCATTGGAATTACTGTTTACTGACCAGGGGTGAAGATTATGAACTTGTGCTGCTTTATTGACCAAGTTGGGTACAACAATTGAAGCGTAATTCTACCCCCTCCCTCCCCCCAAATCCAGTTGTAGATCTGTTAAGAGTTTAAAATTCACATGAACCACAAATCCGTACAATCGGCATCAGGCAGTGGATTCACTGGTTGGGAAGAGCGGCCCCAGGTCCCCCTCCCGGGGCCGCCAGGAGGCCGGGCCGGGTCGCGTCCGAAATCTCCGCATCGCTCCGGCAGCGCCCGCGGCTCCGGCGGTCCCGGGGCACCGGTGGCACCGAGGGGCAGCGCCCGGGCACGGCCCCCGGGTGTCCCCAGCACCCCCCCGAGCCCAGGGAACTCTGCAGCCACTACAAAACTGTATCAAAGGGCCAACGTTCTGAACCGCAGGAGCTTCAGCCAAGGGTCTGGATTTCTGATGCCTCCAGAGTCTGTCGTCTGATTTAGTCGTTTAAGAAATAATTACATCACTAATGTAAACAATATAAACATACCAAAAACTAAGTATGATTTAAATACATTTGGATGGTACAAAAGAAAAACCTGTGGGTGTCTGTACAGTTTTTACAAGGTGGGAATCGCCGATGTATTTACAACATGAGAGGGGCAAATACCATTTCTTGTGCAGAGTACAATGCTCAGAACCAGTGTCCCAGTAAAGCCAAGCTTAGCGGTGTGAGGCACTCCTGAACATGGTGGTATTGACCATGCTTTCCTTTGGTACGAGTCCCATGGCCTGCAGCGCCGCCGTGGCCGCCGTGGCTTTCGCGTGCTTCTTGTTAAGGCTGGCAAAGGTGGGCCTGTACTCGTTGCCATTGACTCTCACCTGGCACGGGGGAACCAGGGGTTAGCGAGGGGGCCGTGGCTGCCCCAGGCACAGTCTGGGCAGTTCTTTAGGGACACACGGAACCCCTGGCTGCCTCTCAGCACGGACATTTTGCGGCATCCCACCGAGCTTCGGGTTGGGAGGGACCTTAAATCTCATCCCACTCCACCCCGGCCACGGGCAGGGACATCTTCCACTGCCCCAGGCTGCTCCAAGCCCCAGTGGCCAGCCTGGCCTCGGGCACTGCCAGGGACCCAGGGGCAGCCCCAGCTGCTGTGGGTACCTTGTGCCAGGGCCTGCCAATCCTGCCAGGGAACAATTCCTAATTCCCAAGATCCCAGCCAGCCCTGCCCTCTGGCAGTGGGAAGCCACTCCTGGTGTTTTGCCCCTCCATGTCTTGTCCCCAGTCCCTCTGCAGCTCTCCTGGAGCCCCTTTAGGCCCAGCAAGGAGCTCTGAGGTCTCCCTGGAGCCTTCTGTCCTCCAGGTGAGCACCCCCAGCTCTCCGAGCCTGGCTCCAGAGGGGCTCCAGCCCTGGGATCCCAGAATAAAGTGCTCCAGGGACTCGGTTTGGCCTTTCCAGGAACAGGACTTGCACATTCCAGCACCGAGACGGCTCCACCATCCTCAGCCAGCCCCGTGAGGTGTTTCTATCAAACAGAAACATGGATTTCACCCCTGGCAGAGGGAAAGCAGCACAGGGGCAGGCAGCCCAGACCCACCTTGAAGATGAAATGTTTGCGGTGATCAGGCCCACTGTCGTCCACCAGCACGAACTCGGGGGGCGTCCACCTCCTCTTGTTGCAGATCTCCATCAGCGCAGACACCGGGTGCTTCCCTGGCACACAGACATTCCAGGGTCAGGGCCCACCCAGCCTCTGGGAACTGCGTTATTCCAGACAAGAATCTCACCTGAAAGATCCTTCATCACCACGTAATGGCCGGACCTCTTCTGGGCCTTCTCTCCCACAGCAACGAGCCCTGCAAGCAACACAGGCACGCTGACATTCCCCATTCCCACCAGGGACCACAGGGACACCTGGAGACTCCCCCCAGCTCCCAACCCTCCACCTCCTTCTGTCCGTTCCACTCAGCACATTCTTCCCAAGGGCTCCAGGAACATTCTGAAGCAGCCAGAAGGAGAAAACTCTGAGTAGTCTTAAGCCAGGGAACACCTGGTTTTCCATGGAAACCTGGTTTTCCACACCCTCTTTGGAGAAACAACCAACAAGGGAGACACTGAAGAACATTCTCCTGCTGTTTTGTGCAGCCCAGAGTCACTGCCTGCCTTCAGTCTGCCCAGACACAGGAGCCCAGGAAGCATTCCCATGACCCAGGAATGTCCCTGTGTCCCCTCCTGCAGGAATGACACCCGGATCCTGCGTGCTCTCTGCATTTCCAGTGCTCCAGCAGCCCGAGCTGAGAGCTCCACCCCACCTGGGAACAAAGCTGCAGAGCGTGGAACAGCCCCGAAGGGATGCAGGGAGCACAGGCAAACACCAAAACTCAACACTGCTCTTCTGAAAACCTTACAAGACCAAGAAATAAACTGAAGAATTGCCAGAAATGTCTGAAATTCCAGGGACAATCCATCAGAGAAACTCAGGCTTCGCCCCATGGATTTTGCTGCTCTCAGATTTCAACCTTTCAATATTCCCTTGCTTCTTACCTCTAGTTTTCCTGCTGTGGCTTTGGTGAATAAAGACAGGGAGATACTGCAATTGCTTCCAGTGTCTTCCTGTTCCTTCAGCTTTTTTGGGTGGCATTTGGGTTTCTTTTGCTTTACAGGAAAATCCTTCCCCTCCTTACCAGATATTCATCCCAATATTCCTGCAACCACTAAGCAGGGCCTTTCCAAGGGCCATGAAGCCACCAGAGACAATCCCTGGCAGAAAGGCTGAGGGTTTCTCCCTTTACAGAATTTTAAACCCAAACCTAACAGGGGATTCTCATCCTCCTCATTAACTCTCCCCCTGTTGCTGGGTCACTGACACTCCACCTCCAGACTCTGGGACCTCACCTGGGAATTTCAAACAAGCTGCAGCCTCCTGAGGCACTTCCTGTGACCAGGAACTGTATTTTATTAGGGGCTGGTTTATATTGATAAACATAAACATATGTTTATTAAAGTAAATATTTTAATAAGTATTGAAATATAAATTTTAATATTTAGAAAAAAAAATTGTTTCATATGTTGATTTAATAAATTCCTTACAAAACAAACCAGGGAGGTGGGTTAATAACAGCCTTCCTGCAAACAGTGTGGACTTTAAAACTCTACAAAGAAGTTAAAAAAAAGTATGTTTTAGCCATTTAATCACCCAAGAACATGGATGTCTGAAAAACTACTTGTCCTCAATATATAATCTCTAAATATATAATCCCTTGTCCTAAATATATATTAAATACATAATACATAATCATGTTTTCTCTTGTCTGTGAGCACGACACCCCATGCCCCTTGTCTCCCTGTGCCACAGCCCTGGGTGGCCAAGAGCAGAGGGAATTCTGCATCCAGGCACAACTTTTGTGGGAATGATTGGGTAAGGCTGCACATGAGCATCACTATTTGACAGGCAGGAAACCCAAAGCACAGCCCAGCTGTCTGAAGGCTGTCCCTGGTTTCAGGTGACTCTCACAGGCTGCTCCAAGCTCCATCCAATGGCCTTGAAATGAAAATTGTGAGTGTTTCCACCCCTTGCTTTGAGATGGGATTGAAGGTTCCTGGTGCAAAAGAAACCTTTAGAAGAGCAGGAATCTGTCCCACAGTCAGTGTGGAGCTGTTGTTTTGTTCCATGCACAGCAGAACAATTAAATTAGAAATCCTGACTGCTGAATTTGGGATTTAAAGCAGTCAGAACTTGGAGAGGTGTTTCAGATGGAGGATCTCCATCAGCTCTCAGCACACAAAGCACAGTGGCCAAGCTGAAGGAGCAGCCTGGGACTCACTGCACGGCTCTGCTGCACCAAGTCAGCTCTCCCCTGTGGCATGGACAGGAAACCAGGGAAAACATGGGAGGTTTCCATGTAAAGTGGAGGCAAAAAACTCTGGAACCAGCCCTGAGGATGAGCAGAGATGCTTCAGCAGGATCAGGCTGGAGATGAAATGAGGGACAGGAAAAAGGACAGAATCCTCAGGGAAGCCCCAAAGCCTGGAAGTCACTCACACAGCTCAGCTTTGGGGCTCTCAGCCCTGTCCCCACCCCACTGTAAAACTGACCCCACTGTTGCATCTTCTGTCCCTGCTCCTGCTCCAACCGCTTGCTCCAGAACAACCACTGCAGCTTTTCCACAAGGACAAAGCTTTGGACTGACCCCAGGCCTTGGCAAACCTGAGACAAAATCCCAGAATCTGTTCAGGTGCCAGTGAAGCCACCAGGAAACAGCTCCTGCTTCTGAGGGCCTCTGTCACCTCCAGGCAGCCCGAGAGCTGAGAAGCCACCAGACATTTCTGGGCAGGACTCACCTTTTCGATCTGTCTTGAAATCCACCATGATGGGCTCAACGCTGCCTTCCTTGTTCTTCCCAAGCCCTTCTCCTTCTCTCCAGCCCATTTTCCTCATCAGCTGAGCTCCCATTCCTCCAGTTACAGGGGCTGCTCTTAAGAACTGATCCTATCCAGAAAAAGAGAAGTAAAACAAGACCTAAAGTTAGCGCTGTGCTTTTAAGTAAGAAGTGGGAACTTCCAAAAAATGTTTCTAACAACTTTTCACAGACTCAATTAAAAAAAAAAAAAAATCCACCTGAGCTCTGTGGATTTTTAGCCCAAACCAGTGCGTGGAACCCGGAATTCACGCGGACACACGAGACACAAATCAATGTTTGGCAAAAAAGAACAACTTAGGAAAAGTCTAAGGTGATCCCAAAGTGGCAGTGACCCTTGGCAGACAGATGTGTTTAATCAAGCGACAACCATCCGGTTCTAAACACTCTGCTCTGATCCCAGAGATCTCCTCAGCTCGGGAAGTGGGAACTGATCCCGGCACAGCTGTGCCAGGGGCACCTCCTCGTCCAACAGAACACAAGCACATTTAGTCATGACATTCACAGGCTGTTCAGGCGTATTTAAATCTTAAAAAAAAAACCTCTCCCCACCTGATTCATTACACAGCAGTTGCACATTCAAGTTCTGCTCTGAAATTCCACATGGAACAAACAGGGTTTGCTTTCCCCTCTCTTTATTTTAACGGAAAAAGGCGCTTGGCCCCCCAGTTTAGCAGCAGCAGTCGTCACATTCTTTCAAATGAGCATTAACAAAAGTTGTTAAACGGTGAAAGCTTATCAACAGAAAGTTTAAACATCTGCTTTGATGTAAAGAACTGTAAAAACTCCTTAAAAGTTACGTACCTAGGCCTCGCTGGCCGCAGTGTTGTGAATAGTAGGGCTGGCACTGACCGTGGCAAGAAGGCGGCTACAAGGATTTGACCCTGAAACAAGTTTCCATATAGAGGGGTGAAAGTTCACAGGTTATTCTGTGAACTATCATCTCTCGTGCCCCCCCGCTGACCCCAGAAGCAAGTCAAGCATTTCCATCACAGCAGAACCTGCCTGGCCTGCCCGCACACGAGCTGGAGCCCGGCACGGAGCAGAGGTGCCCCCGAGCCGGGCAGGGCTCGTCACTGCCCGGGCACACCCGCACAACGCTCAGGCTCTGCTTCCTCTGGAGCCGTGCCTGCAGGAGCAGCAGTGCCTGCAGGAGCAGCAGTGCCTGCAGGAGCAGCAGTGCCTGCAGGAGCAGCAGTGCCTGCAGGAGCAGCAGTTCCCAGAGCCCACAGGACCACGGCACGAGCTCAGCTGGAAGGGAGCCGTCAGCACCAGGGCTCTGACTGCTGGCCCTGCACCGACAGCCTGGGCAGCCCTGGGAGCTCCTGGAGCTCAGCACAGGCCTGGGGCTGCCACCAGGGCAGGACTGAGGTCCCTGGGCTCCCAGGGGCCTGCTCGCCATCGGCAGGGAACAAAGCCACAGGTGTTCCTTCGGCAGACCACGTTTCCCAGGGATTCCCAACACACGGCTGTGTCCAGCCCCCGCGCTGGAGGCTGGCACAAGTGTGACAGGAAAGCCTTGCTGGAGGCTGTGCCAGGAATGCTCCCAATCTCCGCCCGTGCCAGGAAATCCCTGTCTGGATCCTCATGGATCCACGTGGCTGGAGGAGCAGAGCTGGGGCTGGTGCGGGCCCAGCCCCTGAGACACAGCATCCACAGCCCTGCCCTCAGATCCGCTCCCTCCTCCCGTCTTTTCCAGGAACATTCCGTAAGAGAGGCTCCCTCCAGGCTCTGGAGCTGGGCTGGCTCCTGCTGGGAGGGCAGGATCCGGGCTCCCTGGCTGTTCCAGCACCACGGGGTGTGTTCAGTTCACAAAGGACACAGCGCAAGCTCCTGCTGAGGTCACTGCGGGCTCACTCGGCTTTCCCAAACACCCGGACGTGTCCTGGCTCAGGGCTGGAGCAAGGACAGAACAGAACCAAAATCCTGTTCCTGGTCAAAGCCCTGAGCTCCTACAGAGGAATTACCAGAGCCTGAACAAACTCCAGAAACTGGAAATAGGAAGTTCTAGGTTCCAAAGGGCCGTTTGTTAAAGCACCCCTTCCATGGGTGAATTCAGGATCCTGGAGGGGAACTGCAGCAGGAATTCTGTGCTGACTCTTCCATGTGACCAACAGAACCAGCACATCAATGACATACGCATTTATTATTATTAATAATTATTATTATTAATAATAATTTAATTCCAGAATACACAAATACTTGTGCATCTCACTAAAAGGCTAGAGGAAGGAATTCTGGTACCAGTGGAAAAGGAGCCAGGAGAAGCCCACTTGGACTCAGGTCACTGAAGAAGCAAAGGTCTGCAGCAAGGAAAAAGTTCCTGCATTTTGATTCTGGTTTTTGTTTTCTCTCTTTTAATAATAAAGTGAATGTAAACCTCTAATGCCACCTGTACATTGTATTGTTTTGTACAACTTCCCTCAGCTCATGATTTAATACATGGGGGTAAAACTGGTGCTGGGTTTGGAATTCATTGAAAACCACATAAGGAAGCAAGAGGCACAATTCTTCTCATTCTAAAAAACATCCAAGGGTGAGTCTCCCAAAAACTCCTGAGCGGCTCTGGACCTTTGCAGATACAAATTAAAGGGGATGGAATACAAGAAGCCCCAGGTTTCTGAGCATTTGGTTACTAGTCAGAACTAACTCTTTATTTACAAAAGCACTTCTCTTTCATTCACTGATCTTAATTTGAGGGAACCTGCAGGACAATTTGATGCCTTTTACTTTATATTTTGTGCTCTAAATTCCATGAAATCCCACTTCCATTCTGCCAACACATGGAGACATTGAGAGCTACATTCTTGTGTCAGCACTTGCTTTAAAGAGAAGGTAAAACCTGATTTCTTCAGCAGGTTTAGAGCAGTTTTAATTAACTTTCTTGCTGATTCTTCAGGCTGACTCTTTGGAGCAACAATTTAGGAAGCAAAGACAACAAAAGCCTTGAAGGCAGGGGGTGGCAGTTCAGGTACAGCACAGGGCTGGACTCCAAGGAACAAGCATCACTTTGGAAAAACTTGTGCCAGGCAGCAGAATTTCCCATTAAATCCCAGCATCTCCTGAGTGGGAAGGGACCCACAGGGACCATCCAAGTCCAGCTCCTGGCCCTGCACAGCCCAACAATCCCAGCCTGGGCTTCCCTGGGAGCTCCAAACGCTCCTGGAGCTCTGATCACGATCTGCTCCCTGTGGCACCTTGCAGGGATCCTGAGGAAGGGAATTTGGGCTGGGTGCTGAACTGGAAGATGCTCTGGCCCTTTCAGCAGCAGTCCCAATCCTTCCCACGGACAGGAGCAGGAATCCCTTGCTGAAGAACCCCAGCAGATGCCTCACAAGCCCTGTGTTCCCAAGCACCTGCAGGTGCAGTTCACAGCTTCTGCACAACAGCAGGGGAAAAGGAATGGCTGGGAAAGACAGCAGCCAGGCCAACAGAGCTCACCTACCATGGAATCATGGAATCCCAGACTGGTTTGGCTCAGGAGGGACCTTAAGGATCATCTCAGTGCCACCCCTGCCATGGCAGAGACACCTCCCACTGTGCCAGGCTGCTCCAGCCCCAGTGTCCAACCTGGCCTTGGGCACTGCCAGGGCTGCTTGGGCACCCTGTGCCAGGGCCTGCCCACCCTGCCAGGGAGGAACTCCTTCCCAATATGCAGTACCTGGTGAGCACAGAGCTGCTCTGCTCTGCCAGGTGAGCCTCTCCCAAGGAAAGCTCCTTGTTTCCCAGCAGGTCCTGCAAGGGGCAGCCACAAGGCTCAGCTTCACTTCCACCCTGAGAGGAGTTCTGCTCTGCTGTGCCTGCAGGAACGGAAGGGAGGTTTGCACTTCCCAGAACTTTCTGCACCCCAGGAATCAGCACAAGTGAGTGACCCAGCAGCTCCCCAGGGCCACCCCTGAGCACAACCCCAGGTTTGGGGAGCAAGTTCAGGCTCCAGAATTGAGCTGATGGTGTGAGTCTGGGAAAGGGGGAGTAAACAGACCTCAACAGAATTTGCTTGGAAAAACAAAAAATGTTTGACCATTTGCTCTGATATTTCTTCAGCAGCACAGCGTGTTTGGAAGGAAAAAGGGAATAAAAATAGAAGCAACCTTCAGAAAAGATGAGTCACATTTGTGAACTGATTACACTGATGGTGACAAACTGAAACAGAAGCCACTTTTTCAAAGGAAAAGGTGAGATTGTTCATAAATTTTTTATATCTTACATCATATCACTCTTTTATGGACCCTGCTCAGGCCCCTGCACATAAACACCAGGAATTAGTCCAGTAATTAAAAACATAAACCTTATTGCTACTTAGTGTCCCCTCCTCAGTACTCCACATGAATCCCTGCAGTGCCTAATTCCCAAACTGAGATTCCAGGCAGTCTGGTTTGAGTGCTATTACCTCTCCAGAGTCACCAGGAAAGGATAAGAAAATGTGAAATCCACGAAATGCAAAGTGAAGACAGAGCTCAGCAAACAAATTTCCCAAGTCCCTTCCTGCCCTCCCCAGTCACTCTCCTGTTCCACCTCCCTGGTGTTGTGGTGACCTCTGTCACACCCAGTGTCTGTGCTTGCTCTAATTCCTTCTTTCCTGAGACCCAAATGCAGTGGCTGCCACAGGCTCAGTCTGTGCTGGTTGGTCACAGCTTCTCCCATGGCAAATTCCCAAGGGAAATGCCTTCAGCAAATAGCCTCAGCCAGAAATGTGCATTCATTCACAGACACAACATCCCCCAAGAAACTCCAGAGCCCTGCCTGAAGGCAAAAATCAAGAAACACAGAACATCCCGAGTTGGAAGTGACACCATAAGGATCAAAGTCCAACTCCTGGCCTGAGTGAAAATACAATGTTAAGATACAGTTTTTAGGCCAAAAAGGGAGCACAAGCCTGACTTAGTAACTGATCACTGTCACACAGTTTCAGGTGTCCGGGTAACACACAACCAGTACTTTGCATTTCATGGGTGGTTTGCGTCCGTGCCCCTGAGAAAGGTAACATGGATTCAGAACCACATGCCCACTTCTTCCTGTGAAACCCTCCTGCAGCCACAGGAGGACTCCACACGAAGCTGAGTGAGGCTTTCCCAGCCCCACCGTTCCTGAAGCCCCAGGGCACTTCTGGGCAGCTCTGGACCCTTGGGGCTGTCAGGGAAGGGGAACCTGGCAGAGGAGGAGAGCAGCTGAGGAGTGCCAGAGCAGGGAGAGGACTTTGTCCTCACCTCCCTCAGCCTCCAACTGCTCCTGCTGCCAGCAGGAGCCTCCTCTGTGCCCAGCCCCAGAGCCTGCACTGTGACCACAGCACATTCCCAGCTCTGGGCAGGGCAGGAGAGCTGCTGCTGCCTCACTGATGCCCAGATCCAACAAAATGTTCCAACATTCCTCTGCTCCTCACAGCAGTCGTGTCCACAAGCACAGACCACACTCTTCTCCCACTCTCTTCCCATGAAGCATTTTGTTGGGCTTATATCTGTTGTTTTGGTTGTTATTTTGGTTTGTTTCGTTGGGTTGCTTTAAAGCAGATCCCAGAGTGAAGATGGAGGACAGGAAAATCACACCTGGCCCTTTCCACTTCACCCTTGTGAGCAGCCCCTCCTGTCACTTCCATCACAGGAGACTCCAGGGAGGAGGTTTGGGAAAGAGCTGCTCAGAGCTGCTCCGTTTCCAGGGCACTGGGAACCCATTCCAGGTGCTGCAGACAGGGAGAACCCTCCCCTCACAGCCCTGCTGATCTCCTTCCCAAGCCCCCCAGTGGAAAAACTCCTTCTTCACCAACATAGCCCTGTGCTTCACAGTTCCCTCTGCCAGGAACAAGGATTGTCTTCATCAAAGGCAGCATTTTGCTACAATATCAGTTCTTCATAGTTGTTAAAAGCAGACTTTATCATGCACATTCTGCATTAGCACTGACAAGATCTCAGAAGATTCCCATCTGGCCAGTGACTCATATCTGTGTTCCCTGGATCTCTGCGCTTGGCTATATGAAGTGGAAAAATAAGTTAGTGAATCCTGGCAAAAAAAATGCTTCTATTTTCAGGATATTATAATTCTAGACTTTTGCATTCAGCTGATACCAACTTTTATGGAAAATTCCACCTAAACCTCAAATCTGACCTCCCAGCTTGGAGGGTGCCCCAACCCAAGCTGATACAGACTCAGCTGCAGCACCTGCCAGACTGAGCAGCTTAACTCCTTATTCCTTGTGCCTGGAAGGTGGATGCTGCTTGAACTCCTCAGATCTCCTTCCTGACACAGCACCAGCTCAGTGTTCACTGGCAAAGATGCAGCTTGAGTAACTGAATGTACAAAACACATGGATGGAGGACGCAGTACCCCCCAAAATCAGCTACTGGTAACACAGCAAGAGGGAACTACTGTACTGTATCTAAACAACATCAGAATGAAAGTAACTTATTTACTGCAACTCCTGCTTTAAATACTCCACATCTCTGGCTCCCAGAAAACCCTGGTGATCCAGAGAGAGGCAAAGGAGCAACCAGAGAGAACCAAGGCAAACACAAAGGCAGTTTGGGACTTGGTTCACTGAAGCCGATGCCAAAAACCGTTGATTTCCACAGCAGCAGGATCGCAGCCTGCCTGAGGTGTCGCAGTGCCAGTGGGGCAGGGAGGATCTGCCACTGGCAGCACAGCAGCACCAGCAGTGTCCTGTCAGTGGCAGGCTGTGCCTCGGCGGTCACACCTCGCTGTGACACCCAGGACGGGGCTGAGCCCAGCCTGCTGCACTGGGCACACGCTGTGCCACAGGGCAAGGCACTCGTCCTGCACGTGGCAATCCTGCACTGCTGCCAGGTGCTGCTGAGCAGCAGTGCCTGGGTCACTTGTACCTTTCGAATCCACGCCTGGGGCCCGCTGTTGGTGAGCTCGTCCGAGGACAGGATCTGCGCTCCCGTGCTGCCCGTGAACTGCCCAGGGATGGAGTTGGACTGAGCCCAGGCGTCGATCTGCAACGGCAAAACCCGCACTGAGACCAGCACTAACGCCTCCACGTTTCCCCCTGCACCTCTCTGCTGCCTCTCAGGAATTTTCACATCGTGTTCTTGGTATTTGGTGTGTTCATTCACACTCAGATGAAAGCAGGTGCTCCCAAAATCTGAGCAGCTGAATGGTCACCCTGAAACCTGAGCTCCAACTCCATAGAGTTCAAGGTCTCCTCATCCCCAAAACTGCTGAATCTACTGTTTTGGAAAGAATTACCTACATCTGTGCTGTTGAATCACAAAAAACTTAAAAGAAAATTAAATTTGAAACTATGTTTCAGAGTGACTTGAGTGAAAACATGGCATATACAAAGGAGCTCATCAAAACTCAGTGTTAGGAAGTGCAGAACTTTGAAACACTGGCCCACAACTGAGTTTCCAAACTTAAACAGATTGAAAAGAGATTAAACAGAGAGGAAAACCAGCTGCCATGAAAGGAAAACACAGATTTTCTTTAAGCTCCCCAAAATGCTGCTGAAAGGCCCCAGCTTACCTGCTCCTGTGCCCGGTTCAACATGCACATGGCCTCCAGGTCAAAGGAGTTCTCATTGAGCCTTTTCTGGGCCACTGCTCTGTCGTTCATGGCTGTGGTTATGTCCACACACTAGGAGGAAAAAGAGCATTTGTAAAAACACAGCAGAGCACAACAGTGTCCACTTGAGCTGGAAAAAGCTGCTGGAGAATCAATGCTACCAAGTGGGGTTAGCGTGAATTATTGGTTCGACAAAGAAAGAGGCAACATGATTGAAATCCTGGGACTATAAATCCACACAAGATGGGCTTTCCTGAACAAAGACAAATCTGAATTTAAACTGTAACACCCTGGTAATTTAAAATCACCTGTACACACAAAATATCCAATGACTTATTTTCTAAGAACTGTTTGTCACAAAAAATTCTGGTGTGTAATAAACAGAGAAGCATTTTACTGTTCATTTAGATCTTCTTAACCAACAGAATTAAATGCAATTTAACTAAAACTATGCAGAGCTGGTCACATGAGCACTCTGCTATTAAGTCACACTAAAGCTTGTCTGTATAAAGTAATTCCAGCATGAATCAGATGCATTCCACAATCCTGACTTTAGTGTTTCAAATTTTCATCTTCAGCCTAAACCAGAAGGGAATGGAGCTGTGGAAGGGGATGGAGACCCAGGAGGGGCTGAGGGAGCTGGGAAGGGGCTGGAGAGTTCCTGAGGAGCTGGGAAGGGGCTGGAGAGTTCCTGAGGGAGCTGGGAAGGGAATGGAGAGTTCCTGAGGGAGCTGGGAAGGGGCTGGAGAGTTCCTGAGGGAGCTGGGAAGGGAATGGAGAGTTCCTGAGGGAGCTGGGAAGGGGCTGAGCTGGAGCAAAGGAGGCTCAGGGGGACCTTGTGGCTCTCACAGCTCCTGCCAGGAGGGGACAGCCGGGGGGTCGGGCTCTGCTGCAGGAACAGGGACAGGAGGAGAGGGAACGGCCTCAGGCTGGGCCAGGGCAGGCTCAGCTGGGACAGCAGCAGCAATTTCCCCATGGAAAGGGTGCTCAGGCCCTGGCAGGGGCTGCCCAGGGAGCTTTGCAGTGCCCATCCCTGCAGGTGTCCCCTGGAGGTGGCACTGAGTGCTCTGGGCTGGGGACAAGGTGGGCATGGGGCCCAGCTGGGACTCCCTGGGCTGGGAGGGCTTTTCCAACCCCGGGGATCCTGTAAAACCAGGCTGTGAGCTCACAGAATCCACTGCTTTGGAAAGAATTATCTACATCTGTGCTGCCGAACTACAATAGACTGTAAAGAAAAATATATTTGAAACCATGCTGCAGAGTCACGTGGTGAAAATGTGAAATACAGGAAGGAGCTCACTGCAGACCTTCACTCTGGGCAAAGCCATGGGGAGAGAAATCCACAGCATTTGGGGCTGTACCAATTCTGGCTGGTGTGGAGCTATTTTATAAAATCCTTGTGCCCTGCTCCTCAAAGGATGTGCATTTTATGGATCATTCTGTTTGGAAGGCAGAGAGGGAAGAGTGCAAAGACAAATGGAATTTCTTGAGATGTGGCAGAACCTGGAAGGGCTGGGACTGTTGAGGCAAAAAAGAAACCCAATAATCAGAAATGCAGCTGGCACACACATATCAAGGAGATGGGTTAACATGAACTTCATTTTCATTTGCTTTGTAAAAGCTTTACCTCTTTTGCTGTCACTACCTCCACCTCTAACACATTTTGTACTAAAGGACCAGGAAGAGAAACTGAAACTCCTTTAAAAGTGACTCCGCTGAACAAAACAAACACTGTTAAACCACAAACCCTGTCCCAGAAGCCTGGTCAGGAATTCAGTAAATACTGAAAGGAGGACACAGATATGAACATCTACAATGGCATCAAACACAGGAATTGCTTTTGTGCTCTATTAAATCTGATTTGAAGATTTTTTTTTTTTTTCTGGTCTTTAGGAAAAAGGTGTTTCTATTGGAAGATCACTACTGGAATATCTGGCACTGACCAAAACAGAGGTAAAATCCCCACAAGTCCCGGGTGTCTATGGGCTGAGTTCAGTGCTTATTTCTTGCCAAACAGAACACAAAAAAGGCACAAGAAGAGTTAAAATATTATCTAACACCCCCCTCACACAACAGCATGGATGTAAAAATGCCTGTTTCAAATGCACACTGGCTGAGTTTTCAAGTTTCTCTCATATAAATAATTATTAGAATAATTATTTAATGTTCTGTTTATGAAACTGGTCCAGGAGATAAATAAAAGTTCTTCTACTCACCAAAAGTTTCAATCCAGCAATACACAAAGGCATGGAAGCAGTCCATGAAACCACAGGGGACCACTGCCATGCTAAAGAGGTGTGTTAGTGCTTTACCGGACTGGGGCCTAGCAACATTCCCTGCTGGGTTAATCCCCAAACACTTCTCCATTTTGGAGACCATCATGGCTCTGTGTTATGTCAAGACACTCGATGGCAGCTTTGGATCTTGGAAAAGAAAACAACCATCTCTGCTCAAGGTATAAGAAGTTGTTGTTATTCCTGAGTCAAGGAAAGCAGGTGGAAGTGAGGTGCTGTTCTCCCCCAGAGCTCTCCTGGCTGATCCCCTTTCTCAGACTCACCCCCACAAATCACAAATCCTGAAGCAAGCAAAAAGCAGGTGTTTTACACACTCTGGAGGTCCATGAATGCTTTTCTGCATCCTTAGATCCCAACACTCTGCATGAGTCACCTGGGCTAGCCCAACCCTGGCACTCTGCACTTCCAAACACTCCTTCCTCAGAGGTGTCTCTGCCTGCTACTGACATGGGGAGCCCTCAGATCACTCCAGACCTTCCCCTCCATCTCCTACTACCACACACAACTACTTTAAAGCATCAGATTTTATTAAAACAAGCTGTAATGTATGAACAGGGTCATTTCAGACTAAGCCCGTAACTAATATGTGAATTGAAACACAGCAACAAAACCAACTGTGTGGGGGTTTCATGTCAAGACTTGCACTAGAACAGTATTGCAAAATCAGCAACAACAAATGGAGGTTAATTCTAGGTGAAACTTCAGTTCCAAGCACTCCCAGTTCTCTACTCCCCCAGCAAGGATCTGCCTCGTGTGGCTCCAAGGGAGCCATTTCCACCACAGAGTCCTCCTGAACATTAAATAATTAAGCAGAGAAACACTGTGTTACCTGTCAGGCTCCCTGGAGAAACACACAGCAATTCTGTACCTGCACTTCCCAAACCCCAGGGGATGAACTGCTGGGAGCTAACGCCCCTGAAATCACCCTTAACACAAACCAAGTTAAGGTAAATGCAAATAAAAGTATTTATTTACAAAATATAAAATCAGACAACATCGTTACAGGCATTTATAAAGGTACACACAACAGAAAGGAAAGGAATTTATGTTAAATATATTTACTTCAATGAAACTGGGAATGACATTCTGAACAAACATCTCAGGGTTTTACTGGAGCATGAGAGCCCAAAGTGCAGCTCCCTCCTGTGCTGAGGGAACAAGAAACTGGGTGCCCAACCATCAAATTCTGAGGGATTCCATGAAAAAGCTGGCTAAGTTACATCCTCTGTGCTTTTGGTGCTGTAGAAGAGCCAGAAGAAAATTCCTTCTGTGCCTCAGGGAATGAACTGGCCAGTATCAGAAAGGTCTTGAGAAACAAAATGCACCAAGTGCTAAGATGGCTTTGTCAGAAACTGATGGGGAGGCTTTGGGGTTTGGCTTTGGAAGGTGTGAGAACAAGGCTGGAGGTGCACTGAGGCAACACACGCTTAAAAATAGTAACATCTCTCTTAAATATTTAATTTACTTAATTACAACAGCCCCCAAAAATGTTCTTTAGAAGAACTTTCAAGGGGAAAAACACTTGCTTTGGTTTCTTAGTTTATTATCCATACAATTAAGATTCTCCTTTGGAAGGCCACGTGCAAGACAGCCATTGGAGAAAACATGACTGGAAAGCTAAAAAATCAATACATCCAGAGGAAGTGACTTACAACTTTTAATGGATTACATTCCAGTGTGATGTTCTTGTTCTAAGACTCGTGGGACAATTTTAATTAGCGCTACATACATTATTGTGCAAATCAAGGTATTATTAATTAACCCCTGCAGGAAACTGAACAAGGAATTTTTTTCATCTTCCAGCTACAGTCTAAGTTCTGTTGAGACCAAGAAGCCACCAGCTGCCAGAAGCAGGATGGGTACAGGCTGCTTCCACCACTGCCCACGTGAGCATCCCCATTTGCAGGGCTCAGCTTCTCAGCTCAGTGCAGTGTTAGGCACTACCTTTTTAAGTGCCTTTTTTGTTTTCCCAGACTGAAGTTTGGTACCAGACTGCCCAGGTGATGGTTTTGGTTTTCTTATATGATATGCTCTCCTTGCCTTCCTTACCTCAATGGCTGGCTTGGGGAAAACATCGTCCTTGCCGTCGTCTTTGCCGTTTTTGTCCACGGGAACCCACTCTCCATACACACTGTCTGCCTCCTTCTTCCTATGCTGAGACCCAGAGGAAACAGGGAATTCCTTGGACAGGCTGACCTGGTTTTTTGGTTGGGGTGGTGGTGCTGGTTTTATGCTGGGAGTCTGAAAGAAATAAAATGTGAAAATGTTAAGGCTTGAGAACACCCAAGAGTCATGAGGTGGTTTTGTTGCAAGCACCTGGGATTTGGTTTTTACAGAACAAAAAGAGTAAGAAGCCTTTATAGTTAATAATTTTGGCACAGCCCTAAAAAACACACAAGTGACCCACAAATTGTGCTATCAGAGAAAATGAAAACCCCCTAAAAACAACTTCAGCAGCCCGAAATTCCTGACCCTCCCCTCCCAGCTGACCCCATTCACATGGAGAACACTTCCACCTGCCACACAGGTATTTTGAACGGAAAGCTCCATGGAAAAATCCTGGGCAGCAAAACATTGCCTGTGATCAAAGGCTGCCCATGAGTGGAGAGAAAACAGCTCTCAGTATTTGAGTTTCTAATTCTGGCATATTTTTAGCAGCAGCCTGAGTCTCTGAGCAGACAATGTCTTGTTTTGCCCGGTCTTGTTAATGTATTAAAAACCTGCAGAAATCCCTGCCAGGTTCCTTTCCAAGAGGCAAACACAGCTGGCAGCACTGGATAATATTGGAATGGTTTTAGGAGAGATGAAGACCAAAATGAAAAGGGTCAAAAATAAGACCAAGAGGCAGAGCAGTCCATAACCACTACAGAGCATTCATTCTTCCTCAGAGCCTGGAAGAATTCCAAGGTTTCTTGAATTTCCTTGTAGCCTTTTTTAACAATATAATATAAAATCTAAATCAATTTCTACCTAACACCTTACCTAAACGTGCACTGCCGCTTATTTTGTGTACAGCACAAGCTATACCTATTTATACACAAAACCAGGGATGTTATTTCTGGTTTTGCTAAGCATATTAAAGTTTTTTAGTGCTTTATATCCTGCAAAATCAGAGCAGACCTTCATGGGCACAACCCCCCATCCCAAATAAGACTGAAAAAACCCCACCCAACACCCCAAAAAAACACAAGCCCAAACAAAATTTAAACTAATTCTAATCCATGCTTCAAAGCATTTGATTTCCAGATGCATTTGAAGAAACACTCACAATTTTATCAATTACCAATCAGTAAAACTGGATTATCAATTTAATCTTGAAGGAATTTGGAGTGTTCCTTTAAACTGATTAAAAAATATTCCCAGTTTCACCAAGATTATCAACCCTTGATACATTTCTATAGAATTACTTGCATTATTTAAAAAGAACCAGGATTTAAAGTATTGAAAACGTAAGTAGCACTCACACTTAAATTGAAGAAAATAGGTTTGGGTTCACTCAGCTTAAAAGGATGGTTATAGAAAGGACGTTCTTCCTCCTCTTCATCAGAAACGTGAGGCTTGTTCACTATCACATCATCGGTGCTCTGAGCAATCTTCTTGCATTTCTGAAAAATAAACCAGAGGGAAATGTCATTTCTGAGCAAACCTGAACTTTCAACCCAAACTCACATTTTTACCAAAAAAAGTGGTTTTCTTTACTAACCCAGGAATGGAAAATCTTTTTAGCAACAGCACCAATAGATGTACTTTGGATATTCTACACAAATTATCCAACACCACCATGGCACTCCTTGGTTACTGACTCGGCTCTCTGGCAGAGCAGGGACCCTGTCAGAAGTGATGGCTCAGAGAGCTCAGATTCCTCTGGAATACTGTGGTGTTGGCCAGCTATGCAAACCACCCCCATCTGATGTCCAACAGAACCAAAACACTGAGGGGATAACACACTCAAACTGGGAGGAAACTCCAAGAGGGGAAAAGGAAAGAGAGGAAGAAAATGACCAAAGACAAAAAGACTTTCTCAAGGGGCCAGAATTTTATGGTTAAAATGTCTTTACTGATTTCCTACCACCTGCACTCCCCTTCTGTGGACAATTTTGAGTCAAAGGAACGGAAACATGATTCAACAGATCTCCAAAAGTTGGAAAGGGAAGGGAAGTGCAGATTTGGGGCCTGCAGATTAGCACAAGATATGCTGGATCTTGGTCAGGGTATGTGAAAAACCACCCAGGATGTCACCACAGGGCACCTGCACCAACGCAGCTCTTGCTCAGTACTTCTGCACCCCCAGCCCAGGCACTACTGCAGATTATCAGAACCTGGACATTGCTTCATCTCAGATTATTTCTGTCAATACAATTTTAGAACTGTCACAGTCACGATGCAATTAAAAAACAAAAAAATTAAGGCACTTTTCTATTCCAGATTTTCTCCATTCTGAGGGAAGTCCAAGGACAGCTGGACAAGGCTTGGAGCAACTTGGGACAGAAGAAGGTGCTCCTGCCCATGGCAGGGGGTGGGACAGGCTGAGATTTGAAGTTCCTTCCAACTCCAACAATAACTAACAGCACCAGAACAAAAAAATCAGGAGTGAAAGCATTGGATTTCACTGACAGGCCTGCAGGACAACCACCAATTTGTACGAAATTAGAACAGAATCAAAAACAAGAAAAAAACCCCAAATAATTTGATTTTATGCACTTCCACGGAATTAAAAAATACCAGTTTTGATGACTTAATAAAACCCGTGGGAAGAGTAAGGGCTCAAAGGGGTGTTCAGGCTTTGGCAGGGGCTGCCCAGGGAGGCTTGGAGTGCCCATCCCTGCAGGTGTCCCCTGGAGGTGGCACTGAGTGCTCTGGGCTGGGGACAAGGTGGGCATGGGGCCCAGCTGGGACTCCCTGGGCTGGGAGGGCTTTTCCAGCCCCAGGGATTTGGGATTCTGAACACAAGGCAGCTCCCAGGTGACAGCAGCACGCAGTGACAAGCTCCCACAGGTCACCAACCCCAGTGTGGCCATTTCCAGGCTTGATGCTGCTGTTCTGCCTCACCTCAGTGAGCTCCTTCAGGGTGTCCCTCGAGGACTTCTGGTTGGCTTTGTCATCCTTCTTCTGGGACAGCAGAGGCATCAGGCTCGGGGGTAAGGGCACGCCAGACTTCGCACACATGGCGGCTGCGTTGGCTTTGGCGATCTCAAGCAGCTGGGCCTTGTCTAAAAAGATTTGTTTGTTTGTTTTTACAGAGAAGTCATTATTTTTATAGGTTCTTGTTTTAATAATGAAGAAACATTTCTGGCAAACTAAACAAGAGCACTGAGCATTTTTTCTGTTCTGTGAAAATAACTGAAATTGTACTGAGCTGCTTTAGACTGTGCAGAAGGCAAGTGAAATTGCAAACGTAACCCAGCAGTCCCATAGCAGGCCCAGCTACAACATCCTCCAACCACCCCAGTTCTGATGTCTCTTACTTCACTGATTTATTCCTGTTTTGGCAATACTGAGTCCTTCCTACACAGCATAAAGTCCAGAGTTTCCTCCTTATCTACCTCTGAAAAGCTCTAAAACCTCTGGAGGAAGTCTCATCTCTCCAGATGTAGCCTAATGCTACTTACAACCACCAAACTGAAAAACAAGCTCTGAGAAAGTAAAACATGCTCTTGCTTAAAACACAATTAGGTACAAAACTGTTAACAGAGCTTTCCCTTTATTAACTCATTACCCAAGAAACAACACAGCCTCTCTTCCTCCAAGCACAGAGGAAAGATGCAGCTCTTAATATTTTATTTTATTTTCTGACCTGTTGGGTCTGGGAGTATTTTCACAAACAAGTCTCTCTTTCCTTTAAGTTCCTACCATGGGAAAGAGGCAAGACAGAGTTCTGGGAACAGCTGACAACAGAGCTTGGGACTTTCCAACTGGCACGTGAATGACTTTGTCCTCAGGAGTAGAAATTCTAAATTTTCTTACATACAAGTACTTGAAGTACTCCGCCTTTAATATTATTCAGAATGTTCCTTGAGGCTGCAACACGCTACCTTTGTACAAAAGCTTTAGAAGCAAGGTAAAACTGGCTCTAAAGAGGCTTTCATTCAAATGCTCAAAATTCCTCTCCAACATAAAACTTCCTGCTGGAAGTCACTGCCTGAAACTAATGTACAGAGTGACTTCTAAGAAATCCCTTACGAATGCTCCAGAGCTGAATCGGACAATGCAAATCCACCCACTTCCACCTCGGCATGGAACCACTGAAAATAAAGCGCTCACTTACCCAGGTCTGTAAGACGTTTGGGCGATCTGCTGGAGAACTCTGAGGACCTGGACCTGCGCCGGTCGGGGGATCTGCTGTAGCGCCTTCTCCCCGAGGACCGCGAGCGCCGCAGCCGGATCGGGGACCTGCTGGAGCTCCGCCTCCTTCCCCTGGACCGCGAGCGCCTCTGGCGAAGAGGGGTCCGACTCCTGCTCCGCAATCGGAGCGATATCCTGCGGTCTCTCGAGTCGGATCTTCTCCTCCTCCTGTCGGTAGATCTCGATCTGTTTCTCTGAGACCTCTTGCGCCTGTCTCTGGACACGGAACGCCGCCTTCGTGATGCCGACCTCGACCTGCTTCTCCTCCTGTGCCTGGAACGCGACAACGAGCTGGACCGAGATCTGGATGCTCTTCTCCTCGTGGCTGACCTGGAGCGATTCCGTCTGGAGCGCGAGTCTGTGTCGTATCTCTTGGACCTGCGCTGGGAGGACCTGGAGCGCCGGCTTCTGGACCTGCGCGATGAATCTTTGTCTGCTGCTTTCTCCACAGACTTGGACTGGCTCCTCTGGCGAGCAGCGGACCTGGAGCGTCTCCGCCTGGACCTGCGTGAGGACTCCTTGTCTGCTGTTTTCTCTACAGATGTTGACTGGCTCCTCTGGCGAGCCGTGGACCTGGAGCGTCTCCGTCTGTACCTCCGCACGGATTCCTTGTCTGCTGTTTTTTCCACAGATGTGGATCGACTCTTCTGTCGAGCAGGAGACTTTGAGTGTCTGCTTACAGATCTCTGTGGAGACTCCTTGTCAGATGCTTTATCAACAGATTTGGATCTGGATTTTTCACGCTCGGAAGACTCAGAACGTCTACTTTCAGGGACAAAAGAAGAGTCCTGTTCCTCTGACTGCTCAAGAGGCATGGAATCCTGCTTTTCCTCATCTGCCAAAGAAGGTTCTGCATCCTCTCCCTCCTCTTCACCACTGGAAGACTCTGACTCATGCTCATCTGATGATGTGGACTCTCTTTGTTCAGCTGTCAAGGAGGGCTCTGCATCCTCTCCTTCTTCTTCAGCAGTGGTAGACCTTGATTCAGCCCCATCAGGGGATGCGGAACGTCTGTGTTCAGCTGTCAGATGTTCCACATCCTCAGCTTCTTCACCAGCAGTAGACCTTGACTCTTGCTCATCTGATGAGGTGGAATCTCTTTGTTCAGCTGCTGAGGAGGGCTCCACATCCTCTGCGTCTTCACCAGCAGTAGACCTTGACTCCTGTTCATCTGAAGATGTGGAGTGTCTACGCTCAGCTGTCAAAGAGAGCTCCTGGTCCTCTGCTTCTTCACCAATGGTTGACCTTGACTCACGTCCATCAGGAGACACAGAGCGATGTTCAGCTGTCACATCCTCTGCTTCTTCATCAGCTGAAGACCTAGACTCATGGTCATCAGAAGATGTGGAGTGTCTACGTTCAGCTGTCGAGGAGGGCTCCCCATCCTCTACATCTTCCCCAGCAGCAGACCTCGACTCACGGTCATCAGAGGATACGGAATCTCTTCTTTCAACTGCCAAGGAGGTCTCTGCATCCTCTGCCTCTTCTCCAGTGGTTGACCTTGACTCATGCTCATCAGAGGACTCAGAGCACCTACGTTCTGTTGTCAAAGGCTGCTCCAGATCCTCTGCTTCTTCACCAATGCTAGATCTTGACTCATGCTCATCAGGGGAAGTGGAACGCCTCTCCAGATCATCCATTTCTTCATCAGCAATAGACTTCTGGTCATGGCCCTCAGGGGATGGGGATCGTCTATGTTCAGAAGTCACAGAAGACTCCAGACCCTCTTCCTCCATGGGAGACCTTGGCTCCTGACCTTCCTGATATGAGGATGTGGAGTATCTACGCTCAGATCTCAAAGAGGGCTCTAGATCCCCTGTTTCTTCACCAGGGCCCACACTGCAGTTATCAGGAGACACCGAGCACCCTTCAGGCACTAAAGAAGGCATTGCATGATCCATTTTTTCAACAGTGGTAGAATTCAAGTCGCTGCCATCAGGGGACATGGAGGCTCTATCATTCAGTGTCAAGGGTTCAAGACCATCTACTTTTTCAACAGTGGTGGATCTCAACTCCTGTCCATCAGGAGATGCTCCATGTTCATTTTCAGGTGTTGGAGAACGGTCCCGCACATCTGCTTTCTGAAGAGAGGTGAAACTCACCTCCTGGCTCTCGAAAAAGAGATGGTCACGTTCAGCTGCCAAAGTAGAATCCACACCCACTGTTTCCTCAGCATGCCCCAATCTTGACTCGTACTCTTCAGGTGACAGAGCATGTTCAGATGTCAGAGAAGGTTCCTTGGCTAGTACTCCTTCAGCAGGGCTGGACTGCAGCTCCTGACCTTCAGGAGTCACGGGACATTCACCTTCAGACAAGGACAACTCCCGCCGCTCTGTTTTTCCAGCAACAGCAGGCTGCAACTCCTGGCTATCAGTGGATATTGAACTTTCACTTTCAGATGCTTCAGAATGTTCCTCCAATTCTTCTTTTTCAACAGGACTGGATCTCAAATGATGCCTTTTGGGGGATGCCTCGTACTCATTTTCAGACAGCAAAGAACACTCCTGCACCTCTGGTTTTTCAGGGTAAGCACAGAGCAGCTCCTGCCCCTTGGGAGATGCAGCGTATTGGTTGTCTGGGACCAGCACTGGCTCCGGCACTGCTGTGCTTTCAGTGGGGCCAGACTGCAGTATTTGGCCTTGATGGTAGATGGAATATTCATTGCCAGGTGTCAGAGAAGGTTCTTGCACCTCCTTCTCAGCAGGGCTGGCTATCACCTCCTGGACCTCAGGAGACTCACTGTATTCATTTTCAGGCAGCAGAGAACACTCCTCCACTTCTGGTTTTCCAGTCAAGGGCAAGCTGTGATCTTTACAAGACACAGCACTGTCAGGAACAACAGCCTCCTCCTGCATCTCTGCTTTCTCAGGAGAGCTGGACCTCAATTCCTGGCCCACCCAGGACACAGCATGTTCATTTTCAGACACCAGAGCAGGCTGCTCTACCTGTGTCTCTTCAGCAGACAGTGACTGCAGGTCCTGGCTGTCGATGGACTCCAGACATCTTTCTTCAGGCATCTGATAGAGCTTCCGCAGCTCTGTTTTTTCAGCAGGGGTTGATGTCAACTCTGGGCCATCAAGCCCTATTGTGTACTCATTTTCAGACACTTGAGAAGGCTCCTCAGCTCTTTCAAAAGTGGCGGATGCCAACTCATGACCATCGGAAGCAACAGAACACCTGCTTTCCTGTATCAGAAAGGGCTCCTGCACCTGCACTTCTTCACTGTAGGCAGATCTCAGCTTGTAGCCATCAGGGGACGCCACGTGTTTCACTTCGGATGAATTCAGCATTTCTGCTTTCTCCGCAGGGACGGGTCTCACCTCATGACTGTCAGGCAACAGCACGATCCCATCTGCCGATGTCACAGCAGTCACTGGGGGCTGTAGTTTTTCAGGCGTGCCCACGGATTCACAGCCATCAGCAGACATGGAGAAGCCACTTTCCAGTGACAGGGAAGGCTTCTGGATCTCCAGTTTTTCAACTGCAGCAGATGTCAATTTATAGCCTTCAGGTAAGATGGAACACCGGAGCTCAGATGCCGCTGACAGTTCTGCACTTTCTGTTTGCTCAAAGGAATTGTACTTTGCTTTGTGGCCATCATGGCATATGGGAATCCCACTTTTAGATATCACCAAAGATCCTGCACCATCTATTTTTCCAGTTAGGTATCTTGATTCATGTATTTCCGAAGATCTGGAGCAGTCAACCTCAAGCACTTGTGGATGCGTTGGACCGTCTAAAGCTTTGTCAACAGATGATCTGGACTCACAAACTTCAAAAGAAGACACTGAAATGACGTCAGCAGACACCTCAACAGAACCACACACAGATGTCAGGGAAACATCTGGAGTCTTGACTTTTTCAACAGATAAAAATCTTTGTTCATTTCCATGGGGTGACTTAAAGGGCTCATCTACAGACAATGGACGCTCCTGTGTTGGTGCAGTGAAGCTGGATCCTGATCCAGGTCCATCAGGAGACATGAAGTGTCCACTGTCAGAAGGCAGAGAAGGCTCCTGCATCTGGACTGACTCACAGCCATCAGGGATCACAGGGCGGATCATTTCAGGTGGCAGGAAAGGCCTCTGAGCTTCCACTGCTCCAGGGCTGTCAGCCAGCTGGGAAGACTCACGTTCAGGTATTTGCAGAACCTGTGAAAGCTCTTTGTGTTCACCAGGGATATGCTGTGATTCACAACCATCAGAGAAGTTGGAGACCTCACCTTCAGACAGGAGAGAAGATGACTGAATTTGCATGCCTCTTTTAAGTGCTGGAGGAAGCTCTGGACCTTCTACTTCTTTGAGAGGTGCAGTTCTGGACTCATCTTCATGCAATGCAGAGACATGAAATTCTGCTACTGAAGAAGTTTCTAGATCTCCTCTATTTTCAACAGATGAGGATCTTGACTTGGATGTGGAGTATGGAAGCTCAGGTGGCAATGAAGACTCCAGAGCTGCCGCTTTTTCAGTTGATCCATTTTCAGATGTCCTAGACAGCTCTGAATCCTGTGTTTTTTCCACAGATGTGGATCTCAATTCCTGGTCATCTGGGGTTTTGGAGGTATCAAATTCAGACATGGCAGGATGCTGCAGATCTGCTGCTTTTTCAACAGATGAGGAGCCTTCCTCAAGATTCTCTGAAGTTTGGGATAATCCACTTCCAAATGATGGTGGCAGCACTGGGCCATTTACTCCTTCATCAGACAAAGCTACTGATGTGGGACCATTAGAGGATTTACCTTCACTTTCAAAAGAAGACTGAGGAACATCTTTATCAAGACCTTTGGCTGACTCCTGAAGTTCAGAAGACTCCACATGCTTGCTACTGGACTTTGCTGAGGATAACTTATCTTTTTTTTCTACAGATTTGGACCTTGACTTTACACTGTCAGAGGACTTGGAACGCTTCCGTTTGGATTTTTTTGAAGACTCCTTGCGCTTTTTTTCAACAGACCTAGACCTAGACTTGTAACGTTCAGAAGATTTTGAACGTCGACGCTTGGATTTTCGTGAGGATTCCTTCTTTTTTTCTACTGATTTGGATCTAGACTTGTAGCGGTCAGAGGACTTGGAGCGCTGACGTTTAGACTTCCGCGATGATTGCTTTCGATCCCTTTTTTCTACTGACCGGGATCGAGACTTGTAGCCATCCGAGGACTTTGAGCGCTGACGTTTGGACCTCCGTACAGATGCCTTCCGACCTCTTTTCTCAACAGATCTTGACCTGGATTTTGAACGATCAGAGGAACCAGACCGATGTCTGAACCTCCAGGAGTATTCTTTGCCTCCGCCCTTTTCTGAAGACCTGGATCTAGATTTTGAGCGGTCAGAGGACCTGGAATGTCTGCGGCGGGATCGCCAGGAGGACAACCTCTTTTCTGCTGATCGTGACTTAGACCTGTAGCGGTCGGATGACCTGGAACGTCTCCGCCTGGACCTTCGGGAGGACAGCCGCTTCTCCACCGACCTGGACTTGGATCTGTAGCGATCAGAAGACCTGGAACGTCTGCGCCCGGACCTTCGGGAGGACAGTCGCTTCTCCACTGATCTGGACTTGGATCTGTAGCGGTCAGAAGACCTGGAACGTCTGCGCCCGGACCTTCGGGAGGACAGTCGCTTCTCCACTGACCGTGACTTAGACCTGTAGCGGTCAGAAGACCTGGAACGTCTGCGCCCAGACCTTCGGGAGGACAGTCTCTTTTCCACTGACCTGGACTTGGATCTGTAACGGTCAGATGACCTGGATCGTCTGCGTCTGGACCTTCGGGAGGACAGTCGCTTCTCCACTGACCTGGATTTAGACCTGTAGTGGTCAGATGACCTGGAGCGTCTCCGTCTGGACAATCTCTTTTCTGCTGATCTGGATTTAGACCTGTAACGGTCAGATGACCTAGAAAGTCTACGCCTGGACCGCCGGGAAGACATTCTCTCTCTCTTCTCCACAGATCGGGACCTCGATTTGGAATGCTTTTTTCTGGAAACGGAATAATTTCTGCTCCTAGAACGTGCTCTTTTAGAGGTCAAACGCCTGGAAGTAGAACGTGACCTTGACTTTTTCTTCCGCTTCCTAGATCTGGACTGAGACTTGGAACGGCTCCTTTTCTGTTTCTTTGAATCATGTTTTTTCTCACTGGTTCTATGACTACTTTTTTCAATAACATTCTCAAGCCTCATGAGAGTCTCCTTCATTCGTGCCGCCACATCAGGTTGCACATCGGATGTTTCCGAGTCTCTTTTCTCTGAGTCCTCTTCAGGAGTTGCTTCTTTGATATCCTCAGCCTCTGGAGTGTCTTCCAACTGGCCTTCCTCTATAAGTTCTGGACCTGCTTCTGCATCAGTCTCAGGTACTGGAGCTGCTTCCAAATCTTTTGTCTCTGCCTCCAACCCTACAGCTGCTTCTCCATCTTTCAGCTCTACATCAGTCCGAGGAGCTGTTTCCAAATCTTGTGTTTCTGCTACAGGAGTCTCTGCTGAAACTTCTTCCTCTGCTGCATGTGAAGAACTAAGAACTGTTTCTGCTACTAAAGGCTCAGATGTTTGAGTCTGCTCTGCATCTTCCTTCTCAATCACCATATCCTCCACCTGTTGACTCTGTACTCCTTCTACATATTGTACCTCAGCTGTCACTTCATGTTCCAGTGTGGTTTCCAGGCCTTTCACATCCCCTGTTTTTGGAACTGCTTCAGAAGCACCCAAGATTTCTGGAGTCTCTTCTGAACTCTTCCACTCTGTAGCAGGTTTTACTTGAAGATCTTGTTGCTTTTCAGCATGCAAGTTTTCTGGAGCAGCTGCTGAAGCATCATGCATGGGTACCTCAGGCTCTTCACCTGTTTCAGAACCTTTCACCTCTACTGTTGCAGACTCTTTCATGCTCTCTAGCCACCTCATTCCTCCAGCTTCTGATGCTGGCTCCAGATATTTTGCTTTCTCCATTTCCAAGAGCTCATTTCCTTGTGTGCTGGTCCTCCTTGCTGCCATTTCATGTTCTACAGCAGATCCCTGAGTTTGCATATCTGGCAATTCTGTCAGTACTCCTGATGCCATACTGTTTTCTTCCACTCTGGGCAAAGACTCCAATACTGCTGCTGAATGACCTACTATTTGCTCCTGAATAGATTCTGAACTGGTTTCTGAGGTCTGCACAGCTCCCAGGATTGCTTCTCTGCTCCTTGTCTCTGCTTCTGGGACGTGCTCTGAATCCTTTCTCTTCCTCAGCACCTCAGTTTGTGAGGGCATTGTGTGTGTCATGAGCTGCGATTGGGCACTGATGGAACTCTCTGTTTGGCTTGCATGGAGAGGTTCTCTCTCTGCTGTGGCTTGCCATGGCATCACCCCTGCTGACGCCTCAGCCTCTCTAACTGGTTTCACGCTTTCACATACAAGCACAGGTTCAGGAGTCTTTTCTAAGGCAGGAAGTCTTGGACTTGTAACAGTCCCACAATGTATAGCTTCTTCTGAAGCTTTCACACCTTCTACTTGTAAGGACATCGAAGTTGTTGTAAAAGTTTTTGCTTCCACCACAGCTGCTGGTGTCAGGACTCCTCCTGGACCTTGTGTGTTTTCCTTCTGCAAAGACAGGGAAGCTGCCAAACCTCTTACATGTGATTCACTCTCAGGTCTTGATTCTCTCGGCAATGAAGTACCTTCTGAATATTTTGCTTGTGGACTCCTAAAACCCTCTGCCATATGGACTTCTGGAGCTGTCTGGGGAACAAAGGTCTGTACAACCGCTGCGGGTTCTGAAGTTGTTCCTAATCCTTTTGCCTCTGCAACAATGTTCATACCTGTCAGTCCTGCTGGAAGTGCAGATCCCTGGGTTCTGTCTACACTCCTTGTTTCTGCCAAGACTCCATGTTGTAGGAACATTCCTGATGCACCCAGTGCTGTTGCAGAACCAGTGGTACCTTCCACACTTTTGCCTTGCAGACTTTCATGAGCTGCTCTGACATCTTTTGCTACAACACCCACAGGTTCCACGGTTCTTTCTAAAGCTTTCACACTTCCCATAGCTGGTTCCGTATCCTTCATTTTTGTAACAGCTCCTGGTCCTGGAGGTGTTTTGGCACTTATTTCCACGTGGGTCACATGGGTGGCTGCAGATACTGTCACAGGATGTTGCAAAGGTATACCTGCTTTCAGAACACTGGAAGCCTCCATGGGGCTGCCCTGCGTCATGCTCAAACTCCCAGATATAACTGAGGGCTGCAGGGATGGCTCCAAAGTTCTGTTCGCACCCCCCAGCTCCAAAGGTCTCTCCACACTTCTCACATTTCCCATGTGCAGAGATTTTTCAGCTGTTTCTGGAATTTTCACTTCTTGCCCAGCCACAGCACTTGGAGGTGCCCAATTTGCAGGTGTAGGGGATGTTGTCACACCACTTGCCAAGGAAACGGATTCTGAAGCTGTGTCCAATCCCTGTGCTGTCCTCTGAGACACAGACTGATGAGATGCTTCAGAGTAAGTCAACACCTCCATGGTCTCAGGCTCCAGAGCTGCATCTGAAGCTTTTGCTTCCCCAATGCCTGGAGATTTCAGAGTAACTTCTGCACCTCCTAGTGCTTCTACTGAATCTTTCTGAATCTCCAATTTACTGACAATTCCAGATGGGATGCCGGACCAAGTATAATTTCCAGTATCAACAACACTGGCATTAACAGCTACAGGATAAATATTTTCATGGGATTGTTGAATTTGTTCTTCACTAGTGCAAATTCTAGTTTGAGCTATACTAGTATGTTCTGCAATATTAGACTGGATGCTTTCTAAATTAAATGGAGGATTTGCTGCACACAAAGTCCCCTCCACACTTCCAAGATTTTCTGCAGTTTGCTGAGAATCAGTCACTGAATGAGAAACAAGTCCTAAAGCTTGATTATCAAGCCCCTCAGCTGGTTTTGAGCACAGTTCTGGCTGCACGTGGCCAGCCAGGTTTGCATCTGCAAGCACTCCATGCTGTACATTCAGTTGGGAGCTGCACTGCTCTGGCACCAAGAGAGGGGCCGGCTGCACGCCTGCAGGTTCTCCAGGACGTGCACTCAACTTGGATTCCTTTGGTTGCTTTTTATGCTTTTTCTCTTTCTTTCTTTTCTTCTTCTTTTTCTTCTTCTTCTTGCTTTTGTGCTTCTTGTTTTTCTTTGCTTTTTTCCTAGGAATTTCATCTTCACCAGTAGAGCTCCTTTTTGTAGACTGAGTACTATTTTTCACAGTATTTTTGTCTACATCTAGAAAAAATGACATTTACCTTGTAAACATTTGTCACACTGCGTATAAAAAATTCTTTCAGAGTAGTTGCGAAGTACATGGACAGAGGTACAAAACAACTAAACTTGCAAATCATGCTCAATTCACTGGACTACCACACACAAACAGCACACACTCCTTTTCCAGCTCTCTTTCCTTCCTCTCAGAGTTACTTTAAGCAACACTTTTTTCAAAAAATGACCCAAATCTTGTTAGTCAGCTCAGAAGTCCAGAGGGAACCCAGCTCTTTCCAAGTAGTATCATAGTCATGAAACAGTTTAGGTTGGGAGGGACCTGAAAGCTCATCTTGTTCCACTCCCTGCCGTGGGCAGGGACACCTCCCACTGTCCCAGGCTGCTCCAACCCCAGTGTCCAACCTGGCCCTGGGCACTGCCAGGGATCCAGGGGCAGCCACAGCTGCTCTGGGCACCCTGTGCCAGGGCCTGCCCACTCTAATAGGGAAGATTCTTCTCCTAATGCATGATCTAACCTTGCCCTATGGCAATGAAATGCCATTGCCCTGAAGAAGGAAACAGAGGATGATTCTGGGAATTACCACCCTGTCAGTCACAACTTTCTGTGCTGGAAAGTTAATGGAACAGATCCTCCTAGAAGCTCTGCTAAGGCACATGGAGGACAGGGAAGTGATTTGAAACAACCAGCATGGCTTCACAAAGGGAAAATCCTGTCTGACCACCTGCGGTGGACTGACCACATCAGTGGGTAAGGGAGGAGCTACAGATGGCATTTATCTGGACTTCTGTAATGTATTTGACCCAGTGCCCACACAACATTCTTCTCTTCAAACTGGAATGAAGAATTTGACAGGTGCACTGTCAGGTGCATTAGCAGTTGTTTGGATGGTCATATCCAGAAGACAGTGGTCAAAAGCTCTAAGTCCTGACGGACATCAGTGACCAGTGGTGTCCCTCAGAAGTCCATATTGAGACCAATGTTACTTAATAGCTTTGTTAGTGAATCAGTGTTACTTAATATCTTAATTAATGACAGAAGGATCAAGTGCACCCTCAGCAGGTTTGCAGGTGACACCAAGCTGCAGGTGACACCTCTAAAGGATGAGGCATCCAGAGGGACCTGGACCTGCTCCAGAAGGGCCCCGTGGGAATCTGCTGAGGTTTAACAAGGCCACAGGCTGCACTTGAGTTGGGGCAACCCCTGGGATAAATCCAGGCTGGGATGAGCAGATGGAGCAGTCCTGGGAGAGCTGGACCTGCTCCAGCCCAGAGTTCCCCGTGCCCTGGGCTGAGCCCCAGCTGGGGATCAGGAGAGGGACTGGGATTGGGATTGTGCCCCTGTGCCCCACAGGTGAGATCCCACCTGCAGAGCTGCCCCAACCCTGCCCCAGCACAGGAGGAGCTGGAGCTGCTGCAGAGAGCCCAGAGGAGGCTCCAGAATGAGCAGAGGGACGGAGCAGCTCTGCTGGGAGGAAAGGTTGGCACAGCTGGGATTGTTCAGCCTGGAGAGACTTCAGGAGACCTAACCATGACCCTCCAGTACAGTAAAGGTGGTGGAAGACTACTGACAAGAGCCTGGAGTGACAGGAAAAGGACCAGTGGGTTCAAAACTAGGGAAAGTAGGGTTAGATTAGATCTTAGGAAAAAATTCTCCACTGTGAGGGAGGTGATGCCCTGGCACAGGTTGCCCAGGAAAGCTGTCCCATCCCTGGAGGTGTTCAAGGCCAGACTTGACAAGGTTTGAAATAACCCAGGATAGTGGAAGGTGACCATGCTCACGGTCAGAGGGTCTGGAACAAAATACAAGGCCCTCTTCCAATCCAAACCATTTTATGACTCCTTTGTGTCCTGTCCCTCCATGCCCTGGAAATTGTCTCTCTCCAGCTTTCCTGGGGTTCCTTGAGGCCCTGCAAGGCCACCCTGAGCTCAGCCCAAAGCTTCTCCTGTGCAGGTGAACAATCCCAGCTGTGCCAGCCTTTCCTGCCAGCACAGCTGCTCCATCCCTCTGCTCATCCTGGAGCCTCCTCTGGGCTCTCTGCAGCAGCTCCAGCTCCTGCTGTGCTGGGACAGGGCTGGGGCAGCTCTGCAGGTGGGCTCTCACCTGAGCAGGGCAGATGGGCTGGATGTCCCTCCACCCACATTCAGTGGGGCAGCACATTCTAACAGGAGGCTGGGAATGTGCTTTCAAACCCCCAGCACTGCACATGGAAGATAAACAAAAATTCCCATTTTCCAAACAAATTACCAAAGTGGGGATTTATGCTACAAGACCTGAGCAGCCACTCTCCCCTGCTGTGTTTTAACCCCTGAGTGAGTCCAGTGTTGCTGTTGTGTTAGAAATCCCCTGAGTATTTACTGACTAAGTTACTCACTGGGGTCTAACAAGTTCGGGAAAAGAGCATTTATGTCCCCAATCCCAAAACAACTTTAAGGCACTACAGGAGGAACAGCTGCTGGGACAGGCAGGACTGCAGCTGCAAAGCTGCATGTTCCTCTGAGAGTGTTTGCTTCCAGCTGTAAAGTAACAAAATCAGATAACTCTGGGGACAAGCAAATCACTGATGGGGAAGGGAAAGAGTGAGTCTGGGGTTTCCATCACCACCTTTTAATTCTGTACCTCACTTCCCTCTGGATTTAACCTTTGTTAGGTTCTTGCCCTTCTGGAGTCCTAGTGCCATGTTTTCAGGAAAAAGGCACTTTATGTTAAAGGCAGCTTGCTGGGATTTCTGTGAAATAGGAGCTGTATGTTGAAGTCTGATTACATGTTCCTTTCAATTATTGTATTTATACAGGCCAGGGCAGCAACACAGACACTCCAATCAGAATCCATGATCCCAAAGCTCACTGTTTTCCAGTCTCCAAAATCTTGCAAAAGCATTTGGTACTTACACCACTGTTAAATGAATGTGAATTGCGATTCCACAACAAGTACACCAGACACATATTTATGGGATAAGCAACTTAGAAATAGTTTTTGCACCAACACTGCTGTGAATGCATTGAGTGAAGCAGAGTCAAATTTATGGACAAAATGTCCAGCCCACAGCTGGAGAACTGCATTACTCAGTGGGTGAGCAATCAATGTTAGGAATGACTGAGGCGACATGGGGCAGACACTAGTTACTAGTGGGGTTCTGCAGGGCTCCATTCTCAGCCCAGTTCACTAGCAACCTGGACACAGGACTCAAAGGGATAATTAGTCTGCTGAGGACAATAAATGGGGAGGAGCTGTTGGCCCTCTTGAGTGCAGAGAAGCCCTGCAGAAAGACCTCAACAAATCACAGAGATTGGCAATCCCCATCCATGTGGAGTTTAACAGGGGAGCTGCTGGACTGGGCAATCCTGGCTGTGTGGATGGAGAGCAGCTGTGGGAAGGGCCCTGGGGGTCCTGGTCCATGGCCAGCTGGAGCTGAGTCAGCAGTGCCCTGGCAACCAGGAGAGACATGAGGACAGGGAAGGTCTGGAGGGGGCCCCTGAGGTCCCTGGGGCAGCTCAGCCTGGAGCAGCCTGAGGTCAGAACTCCCCGGGGCTGCAGGGACAGCTCCGATCTCTGCTCTGGGCCAGGGACAGCACCAGGGAGCGCCTGGGGCTGGGCCAGGCCAGCTCAGGCTGCAATCGGGGAAAGGCTCTTCCCCAGAGGTGCTGGCACTGCCCAGGGAATGGGCACAGACCTGAGGCTGCCAGAGCTCCAGGAGCCTTTGGGCAGTGCTGCCAGGGATGCCCAGGGTGGGGTTGGTGGGGGTCTGGCGCTGAGGCACCCCTGTGGATCACTCCAGCTAAGGATATTCTGGGGTTCTATAAAATGAACTTTTCTGCAAAGATAGTTCATTAGATTCAGATAATCAGATAATGCCTCTTGCCCAACTCCTTTTTCGAGATGGACAGTGGGAATGTTTGCCACAGGAAAGTTTATTAAATTCCAAGTTAACAACTCTCACTTCTTTATTACCATGTGACCTTGCCTCAGTCCTCCACACAAGAGCAAAACAAAAAATAAAAATCACATCACCAAACAAAACCAACAAAACCCACCAACCAACCAAGAACCTATCCAAACCTCCCCATGTCAGCCTGAAGTGCTGTTCGTAGAGCATAAATTAAAAACTTGAAAATGCTCAAGGTACACAAACCACTGAGCAAAAAGCCCCAGAGCAATCCCAAACTCCTGCCAGCAGAATCTCTGCTTTTCTGTGCTGCCTCTGGAACTGTACTCACCCAGCACTGCAGCCACCTGTGTCTGAATTCCCAAAAATGGGAAATGCAGTAATTATAGCCTTCAGCAGCTCAGCAACCCTCCACAGCCAGAAATTTTACAGCAAGGACCAATCCCACAAGAGGAAACACTCAGATGTGACTTTTTAGCCTTAAAAAATCTAGTCATTTACTCAAGATCTGAGACTGGCACATAAAAATCCCTTTGCAAGTCTGCAGTATAAATATCTACACTTTAAAAAAGCAAATCATATTTTGACTGAACAGTAGTTCATCACAGATCTGTTTTGTAATAAATATTATTTCAAAATAATCTTGAAAACCAACCCAAAGCAGAAACTGCTTCTATCAGCATCAGCTTTGGCATTAAGAACACTTCAGTGACCCTGTAGTAGATACATATAAAATAATTCAGAATTTATAGACATATATATATATATATGGAAATTATTTATGTCTTTCAGAACTGGAAATAAAAAAACTCCAACTTTTCCCCGTAGCAATGCTTACATATAACCAGCTCCATTTTTAGATTATTTATTTCTCTGGCCACTTCTGGATGTAAAATCAAGCAGAGAAAATATTTAACAATTCACAACAAACGCACAACTTGCCAGAGGAGCAGCTCCAGGAAGCACATTTTCATCTCTGTGAAACTGATTTGATTTTAGGCGCAGTCACAGCCTTCTTAGCAAGAACAGATTTGCCAGAGGGAGTTTTATTACCTGGGTTGCACTGCAGCTCTGTCCCGAGGGCTCCAGAGAGCACTTCCTCTATTTTCTGCACTATCTGATCACTCTGACAACTCCCAGCAGCTCCAGAGGCTTCGGAAGGCCCGGCTTGCTCAGCTGGGATCGTGTCACCATTGGGCTGGCCTTCCACATTTGCACTAACCAAAGAAAAAAAACAAAAGCAAAATAACTTTAAAAATCAATTTAATACAAGCGGTTTTAAGCCCTTTTTCGAACATTTTTTGTTGTTCACATGCATTTATTATACCCAGCTCTTCAGAACAGTATTCTAGTCTCCTGAAAAAGGCGTGCTCTTAGGGAAAAAATCTGCCATTGGATTAATTCTCACTTATTTAGCCCCGACACTTTGTGACTACTGAGGTTGAGACGCAAAATAAGAAAAAAAAAACAACTACATTGTGGAATGTGCCACATCCCCCATGCTCGTACCTTATAGGGGTTTCCTCCACAAAATAAATACACATAATGCGCTCTCTGACAGCTTTTCCTTGTTCTTTCCAAGGTTTTCCTTCTTTTACGAGAAAAACTCGGCAAATTTAGCCGTAAATCAGACAAACCATACAGGCGCCTGCCCCTACGGGAGGACAGCACCGAAACCGAGGAGAGAGCGAGTGGTCGCGTCCCACCACCGTCCTCTCCCGGGCCCCGGGCCGTGCTTCCCTCAGGGCGCCCGCACGGCCGCGACCCCCCCCCGGCCCCGCCATGTTGCCGCCGACACGACCCTCAGGCCGCGGCCCGTCTCTCTCCGCCCGGCGCCCTTCCCCGGCGCTCCCCACCGCCCCGTTACCCGCCGTGCTGCTGCTGCTGCTCCTCCTGGATCTCCCGGAATTTGCTGACCACAAAGGACCGAAGGATCTCCTCGATATTCGTCGCCATGACACCCCCCCCTTCCTTCCTGCCCCGACGCGAGGCCTCCAGTATCCCACAGCGCACCGCGGCCCCGGGCGCGCGCTGACGTCCCCGCTGTAAGCCCCCTCGCGATTGGCTGCGTCTGCTGTAAGCCCTCTCGCCATTGGCCGAGGCGGCGTGTGGCTGCGAACGGCCGCTCTAGCGCGGCGCACGGGCCATAGAGCAGCGGCGGGTTCCGCGGGAGGGGGGGGAGGAAGGTCTCGTGTCCCCTCAGCCGCCGCCGCCATGTTGTGGCGCTCCCGCCGCCCCCCCGCGCTCCGCGCCCGCCGCCGCCGCCACCGGCAAAGCCGCCCCGAGCGTGTCCCCGTCCCCCGATGAAAGCACTAAACCAGTCCTCGGCGCTCCGCGCCCACACGGCCGCCTCGCACAGACCCTTCCCCACACAGACACACCGCCCCGCCGCCGCCACTCGCGGCCCCTCTGGCGTCCCGTACGCCGCGTCCGAGCCCCCGCGGCCCCGCCGAGGGCAGGGGAAGCACCGCGGCGTCCCCCACCGCCGGTCCCGTCCCCCGCGCTCCCGCGCAGCCTTCCCCGGCGCCGCCGGATCCCCGCGGCGGCCGCTGCTTACCCGGCCGAGGCCATGGCGGGCTGAGGCGCGGCTGCGATCGGGAGAGATTCCATCGGTGCCCATGGAGCGGGGCCGAGCCCCGCGTGTGCTCCGGGCGGGCGGGCGGCGGCTCTCAGGGGGCTCTGCCCGCTCACGGGCGGCGCTGCTGCCGCTGCCGCATCACCACGGGGCCCTCAGCCCCGGCTCCATGCGAGAGGCGCCCGCCCGCGCTCCCTCCCTCCCCCTCCGCCCGGCGGTGACACGCACATGTGCTCCGGGGGCTGGCAGCGGGGCCGCGAAAATTAAAGGAACAAAGGGGGGGAACCGGAGGGAGGTGGGTAAATAAAGTGCGCCTTTTGCCCGCCTGGGAAGTCGGAGATTTTCTGGCGGTGATGGAACGCACCGAAATGAGTTTGTCCAGAGTACAGCCACATTAGGGACCGCTTCGTTGCTGCCCCTGATGCCCTAATAAAATCAAAATTTAATCATATGGGTGTTCAAACAGGCTGTAAAAACTTAAAATCCTATCGACGACTATCCCCCCACACAGTTTCTGTAGCAGTAACTTAGGGGAGTTAGCTGACCTGAACTAGTGAGTGGCATCCCCAAGGAAAATTGTTTAATTACTGCTGGGGTGTAAAAATTTTCACCGTCAACAGTTTCATAATCACTTGAAAGACCCCTTAAAAGCAGCATCATTGTTTATTGTTCTGCTGATCTGCCTTAATACTGACTTTAGAGAAAAAAAATCACTGACTTGGATCAATTTGCTTACATTTTTGTCATGCTTGATTTATTCCACTTAAAATATAAAGTAGTTACACTTAAGAAGTCCTTTTACTTGTTCATGCCATGCACACATTAATATATATGTTAGATTTACTGGTAGAACACAATGTAATTTTTTATATCAAAATAAAGAGTGAAAATGTTTCAGTTGAACAATTTCAGATATATTTACGTTCAGCTGATGCAAATGGCCTTGTCTCAACCAGGCATGTCAAAAACATGAAAAAAGGTGCCCCAAAAAGGCCAGAGGACTTTAGTGTGTGCTGAATGTTTCCCTCTGACTGCACAGAAACAAAATTAATGTGATAATTACAAAAAGTCACTCCTCGTATACATGAGGATCCACAGCCCTACTTGAAAATAACTGTTCTTGCTCTCTCCATCTCTGCTTGCTGAATAAACTCCCTTTACTTAAACTCTTTTATTCAGTTTCAGTGTCAAATGGTTTTCAGATTAATTAAATATTTTATTTTCATCAAGACCAGTGATTGTTGCTGGTACTGCTCAGTTAGTAACATTAGTATGACATTAGTATTACATTACTAATAGTAGTTCTGCTACTATCATCAATACTACTTAGAGCATTTATTCGTGCAACTCTTCCCTTTCAAAACAGGAGTCTAGTCTGGGGTGTTCTTAAATATGCAAAAAATAACAATAAATCTTATTTCCTAAGATATTTTACAAAAAATTATGTTCTCACATTATAGCTCTTGAAGGGAGAAAAACCGTGGATCAAATCTTGTTTTTATTAACAGTTGTCGCTATTGGACACGAAATGAGTACACAGAAGCTTGGTAAGTTCAAAAGAGAAAAAGAGCTAGTTTTATTCAAACATGTGGTATTTATAGAATTCCAAAGGTGACTGTTTTGGTTTGGAGGATGGAATTACTACCTTTCCAATCACACTGGTCTAAAGATCAATCAATCATTTCTCTCCACCCACAAATACATAAACTATTCTATTTATGCATGAAATTGTGTAGGAACTTCCGACTCTCAAATATGTAAACATTATCAGAAGGCTAAAGAAGTTTTATGAGAACTTTAAAACTTTCAAAAGAACTATAAAAGAAAACACTTTTAAAAATCAGGGCAACAAACAGCATTGTAGCACAACTATGATGCTACATTAGACTAAACATTGCCCAATACTCTTTGCTTTCATAAAGCAAGAAGTTCAAATGTGGGACAAACTGAGTTGCTCCTATGTGGTATTTCAAGGGATATAGAGACAAAACCCACCTTTGCACAGCCCTCACAGACCACCCCCTCAGGCGATGGATAAAGTAAAAACAACCTGCGCATCCCTAAGGTCTTTCGGTCTCCTCTCTCCCTTCCCCACCCGCCCTAGACTTGCGAGATGTCTGTGCTAAAGGAAACTCGGATACCCCCACCGAGACATAGAGCAGATTTCCGTCGCTCCTCCCCGCGCGGTGCTCGCTTTGCGCTATTTCCGGAAGGTTTTCTCCCACCCTCGAGTCCTCTCTGGAGCACAGTAAGTCACCGAAGTCACGCGTCGGCGGCGGCCGCGGCTCGCTGGGGCGTGCGGCTGCCGGTGTCCCGGAGCTCGCGGTGCGCCGGCGCTGCCGCTGCCCGCGGGCGCGGGGCGCGGGGGGCGGCCCGGGGCCGTGTGCGCGGATCCGCAAAATGGCGGGGCGCTCCCTCCTCACGGGGCATCCCCCTCACGGCATCCCTGTCATGGCTTGGCCCTCACAGCATCATCCTCACAGCAGTTACCTCAGGGCATGGCCCTCGCGGCATCTCCTTCATGGCAAATGCCCTCACGGCTTGACCCTCACGGCAGCCCCCTCATGGCACCCCCCTCATGGCATCGTTTTCATGGCTCGACCCTCACGGCAGCCCCCTCATGGCACCCCCCTCATGGCACCCCCCTCATGGCATCCTTTTCATGGCTTGGCCCTCATGGCAGCCCCCTCATGGCACCCCTCTCATGGCATCCTTTTCATGGCTCGGCCCTCACGGCAGCCCCCTCATGGCACCCCCCTCATAACATCCCACTCATGTCTGTTCCTTCATGGCTTGGCTCTCACAGCACAATCTCCACAGCAGTTCCCTCAGTGCATGGCCCTCACGGCATCTCCTTAATGGCAAATGCCCTCACGGCAGCCCCCTCATGGCACCCCCCTCGTGGCATCCTTTTCATGGCTTGGCCCTCATGGCAGTCTCCTCATGGCTTAGCCCCCACAGCTGTTCCAGAGTGCATGGCCCTCACGGCATCTCCTTAATGGCAAATGCCCTCACGGCTTGACCCTCATGGCAGCCCTCATGGCACCCCCCTCGTGGCATCCTTTTCATGGCTGGGCCCTCACAACATAGCCCCCACAACAATTCCCTCAGGGCATGGCCCTCACGGCAGCCCTCATGGCACCCCTCTCATGGCATCCTTTTCATGGCTTGGCCCTCATGGCAGCCCCCTCATGGCACCCCCCTCATGGCATCATTTTCATGGCTTGGCCCTCATGGCAGTCTCCTCATGGCTTAGCCCCCACAGCAGTTCCCTCAGGGCATGGCCCTCACGGCTTGACCCTCACAGCAGCCCCCTCATGGCACCCCTCTCATGGCACCCCTCTCATGGCACCCCTCTCATGGCATCCTTTTCATGGCTGGGCCCTCACAACATAGCCCCCATTACAATTCCCTCAGGGCATGGCCCTCACAGCATCTCCTTCATGGCAAATCCTCTCCTGGCATGGCCCTCACGGCTTGGCCCTGTGAGAAATTATACTCGCTTTCAAAAAATTAAAACTATCAAAATACAACAGAAGACTGAATAGAAAAAAATATTACGCCACCAGGAGCAAAGGATTTTTTTTTCCCCCGCCAAGTGCTTTGAACCCTTTGGCCCCTCCCAAAGTTCTGCCCATCCCCTCCTCCTTCACTGGCCAGTGGTAGAGATCATTTCCTGACAATTGGAGATCAGGTGCTGCCACAGTAACAATCCCTCCCTCCCAAATTTCCCAAACTGCCCTGATAACAGCACAAGGGGTGGTAAAACATAACTATAAATCTATAAAACTTCCCCTAACCAATATACGTGATACTTGCATTTTAATTGTGAGAGTCAACCGTGGCATTACTCATCTCTCACAGCCCTCGTAGCAATCCCGTCACAGCCTGGTTTTCACGGCCAAAGTGGTGAAATATTTGCTTGAAGTAAATATTAAACTTTGAATGTCTCTGCTTTTGGACTTTGATTCACTTGAATTCTTTCCCAGCTGTTTGCAAAGGCTTACCAACTTTTTAAGCATTAAAAAAAACTTATCCAGTAGATATTGGAATTAATGAGCAGAGTTAATACTTATGCCACAATTTTGGGTATGTAGCTGAAAGGATAACACAGAAAGTGCATTTCAAGGGTATTTTTCATGATACAAAACGCTTGCAGCAACCTACATCATTGAGGTGTCAAATTTAATACCATGGGGGTGGTTGTAAAAGTTTATGATCCTATTTCTTTTTAGCAGCAAAACTTGATGGAATGTTTTGCCTAGAAAAATGCCAAATCCAGATGCTTGGAGGATCATACCTGGACACAGGTATGTCTGGGACCTGTCTTGCAGAGCTTCAGCTTAGGCCATGAAAGACACATATAATAATGCCTTTTTTTCTTTTATTTTGTTTTGTACACCACACTGAATGGCAAGAGGTGAAACGAGACGATCTTTAAGTTCCCTTCCAACCCAAACCTTTCATGATTCTATATGACCAGGTGAGAGCCAGGAATTTGTCCTAAATAAAACACATGAGTTAAGCAAGCTTATTTAACCCAAAGCTCTAACTACAAATCATAATTGCCACCAGATTCTGGAGGCCTCCAAGCTACTTAAGCAGCTCTTCAAGACTGAGGAAATGAAAAGTTTTCTAAGGCTGTGTTTTTTTCTTTCAGGATGAGCCTAATCCTTCCCCAACCTAAACCTGCAGTTCCCTTGTGGGATTCTGGCCATTTTGCAGGTTTGGTTGCCATGGCTGTTTTTTGTTGTGCCTCAGAGCTGCCTGCACACTTGGCTTGGTGGTGAACCACATAGGAAAAAAATGCAGAGAGAGGTGGATGTCTTGCCTCCCTGGTTCCCTGGTGTGTCTCTCCAGGGATCAGGGACAGGCTGGGGCAGAAAGTGGGAATGGGAATGCAAACTTGCAGCCACCTGTCGGAATCCAGGACATCCCTCTGGCTGCCCTGGCTGTCTCAAGACCCTGGCAGGGGTCTTGGAGACCCTGGCATGAAGTCAAAAACACCTGTGGCTTCGATTTTAGCCTGTGGAGAAGGCTGTCAATTTTGTATGAGGAATTACAAGCCACAAGGGTTTGAGCAGTGTGATATTTGAACTCACATAGGGTGGAAAAGTAGAATTTTGGGATTTTTAGGATGGGGTTCAAGGGGGTACAAGATGGAGGGATTTGGGCGTGTCTGACCTTCTTTTTGTCCTCCATGACTTGCTGTGATAGTGACACCTTTCTATTGGTTTAAGGTAGAGACACACTGTCTAACATAGATCTTAGGTATTGGTACGGGAACTGCAAACATGGTACACGTAGTTTTGAGAATATAAGGTGGGAGCCACCCGAGGCTCGAAGGCAGACTGCTGTGGTGGACTTGCTAGGCAGAGCTTGGCAGGTCGCAATTGGACACATTCCAGGCTCCTTCTTTGGCTGCATAGGGCTGAGGAAGCAAAGACTCTTTACAATCTTGGGGTCACCCTGACCTTCTGGACCCCAAGAAATTGACAGCCACCCAGTGTGTCCTGGACCCTCCAGCCATCGGGATGACCCGAGGGCACAGCTGGCTTTGCTCTTTACCCTCCCTGGCTGCCTTGTGCTGCTGCTTCCCTTGTCCTCGCTGTGGTGATCCTTCACCCCTCAGGGATCCTTCACCCCTCAGCTCACTAAGCTGGGAGTATTTCCTTTATATACCCATACAGACATGTTTACTTTGCTGCACTGCTTACCATCGTGGTGTCAGCTTTCCAGCATTGTTTTCCTGATCCAAGTGACCGCACTCCCTTGGCACAGGCAGGAGGGAGAGGGAAGGAGAGCCTGCAGGGGGAGAGGTTGGTGGGACCAATGGGTGCTGCCCCAGCAAGGGCAGCTCAGCCCTCGGTGCACCCGCAGTCGCTGAACCTGCGACTTGCGCATCCCCAGCCTGAACGGGGGCCAGCAGCTGGCAGAGAGCCCCTGGGCTCGGAGCTCTCCTCCTGTGTGCTGAGATCTGGGAGCACTCAGGATGGGCAGAGAGACTCAACTTAGAGAGCACAAGAGCTGGGTTCAGCCCACGGGGGGTTGGGGGCCACATGGCCTGGCTGTGAGTGAATTTGGGAGCTGAGTAAAGGATGGCAGGGTGGATCCTAGGAGGGAATTGAAGTTGAGAGGAGAAAGTTTCAAGTTTGAAGTTGGAGGAAGAAGTTGCAAGTTTTGGCTTCTTATCCAATCCCTTCTTTTGATTCTTTTACTCCATAACAGCTCTATGAAAAAAACCCTGAAACCTATAAACAGCTCAGACTGCTAGAGTCAGAAACACACAGCCCTCTGTGGAAACTACAGAGCCCTCCTAATTTGGGCTTTTTCCTGTCTCCTGTGAGATTTTTTTTTTTTCTTCTCCTGCCTAACTGCAAAAGGAAGAATGGACCTTGTCCTTTAGTCCAAAGCCAAGTGATGAGAACTCCTCTCCAGGGCTGAGAGTTGTGGATTTGAACCTTCACAGAGACACTGGGCTTGGGTCTGTAGTGTTTGGGAAAGTGCTGGGCCATTCTTCAGAATTAGCTCTGAGAAGGGTAGGGTTCATTGCCTCCCAGGGTGGTCCAGGTTGGAAGGGACCTCAGAGCTCATCCAGTTCCAGCTCCTTGCCCTGTTGAAGGACACCCTCCATTAGAGCAGGTTGCTCCAAGCCCTGTCCAACCTGTCCCTGAATTAAGACACACTAAGGACCATGTCATTGATCTAAAAACTTGGATGCCTGCATGAGTTCTCCTGAATCCCAGTGCTGGGAAAAAAAAAAGAGCACAGAGGAAGCCAACAGCACTGGAGCTTAATTAAAAAAATATATATATACTGTGTGAAGCAGTGAGCTTTGCTGTTTGTGCTGGAGTGCAGAGATCTGATTATAGTTGCACCTTTCCTGCTGTAGTTTGAGGTGAGCTGATAAGGCGCTGCCTTATTAAAATACTCCACCCAGCTGAGATTGAATATTTAGGTATCTTGCATCACACTTGAGAATCAATTGCTTAAGGAGCTTATGTTTTCTTACAGAGTTCTGTTCCTAAAGCAGACAAGGAGTGAGTGTAACCTCCAGGTGTGTGCACAGGGTAAGTTTGGGAAGGTCAGTGGCTCCTGTCCCTGGGAAGGGACAGAGGAAGGGACAGCACCTGAGTAGCCTCATGTCACTGTTCCCTGTGTTTGGAGCCTCCCCATGCCCTGTGCAGGAATGGGGGTGGGGAAGGCTCTCAGGACTGTGGGGTTTGTCTCCCTCATTTGATTTTCTCTGCTCCACAGGCCCTGCTTGGCAGGAAGAGTTCCCTGGTTTGTTGGAGAGCCCCAGCTGCCTTCCTGCAGTGAGGATAAAGGTCTCTGAGCTGATGCTTCTCCCTGCTGACTTTGTTCTGACATCCTCATGGATAAGATCTGGGAATCTCCTCGTCTCCACTCTGTCCTTGCCTCCTCTCCTCCTGAATACACAGAGTGATTAACTCATTTCTTCTTTCCTGTTTTCACTTCATATAAGGATCTAACAACAGACCCTCTTCTGAAATGTCCCTTATCTTAATTTTAAAACATCTTTTAAAGAAACATCTCCTCCTTCTTTACCAAAGCAGACAATGGGTGCAGAAGGTAATGACATCCCACGGTTTGGAATATTTAAGGATTTCACACATTGCTTCCAAAAATCCCGGGGGTGTGATAATCTTCACAGAGTAAATACCTACCTTGTGAATGAATTTAGCTCTTTAGAGAAGAAATTTTGACTGCTGAATTAGTGACAAAAATAAAAAGGAATGCTGCCTCTTGGGATCTTCATTTTTAAATTGAGGTCCTGTTGGGCAGCAGAGGGGCCTCCATGACATCTTTGAGTGTCAGTGTAAAATAAAACAGGGGCTGCCATGGCTACATCTGAGCCTCTGAAACTGGCACTGCCACCACAAGTTCTTCTCAAGCCACATTCCTAAATAAAAGTTGCTAGGATACCATAGTGGGATGCACAAATAACACTGAGCTTCAAAACAAATGTGTGAAACTTAATCTTCACTCACATTTTGATATAAAATGATTAAATATTATTTGACTGTAGCAGACATGGCTTGTTCTGTTTACTGCTCCCGCAGAAAGCTTTGTCCTGTATGTGCTGAATTCTTCCATCTGACAGTAGTGCCAGGATGTGTTAGTTCAGGGAAGAAAAGGAGGTGACTCTTGGAGTGAGTTGCCATCGTGGTGAGTCCCTTGAGGTGGCCACAGTGTCGCTGAGTCTTCAGGCTGTGCTGATCAGCAGTGTGGGCTTAGTGGAGTGTGAATTCCTTAAGGGCCTTAAGATGAAGGAGGGCAAGGCTGGATGGGAGATTGGGAATTAAGAATTCTTTCCTGTGAGGGTGGGCAGGCCCTGGCACAAGTGCCCAGAGCAGCTGGGGCTGCCCCTGGATCCCTGGCAGTGCCCAGTTCCAGGTTGGACACTGGGGCTGGAGCAGCCTGGGACAGTGGGAGGGGTCCCTGCCATGGCAGGGATGGGATGGAATGAGATTTAAAGGTCTCTCCCAACCCAAAGCATTCCATGATAATTTGCATCATACCCCTTATTTATCATGCTGATGGTAACATAGACTAATTTATATTTATTGCAAAAAGTGCAGATCCTGATTTTTAGATATAAAGAGAATGTTCACAAGCTGGTTAATGAACAGTTTTTAACTGAAAAAAAACCCAAACAAAAACCTGGAATGGACCAGAATTTATTGCTCTGTTTAGAAACAACAGGGTGAGCTGCTCCTGTCCTGCAAAGCTTTAGCCTCTCACTACTAGAGCTTTGTAGGGAAGATTTTGTTCCCTGTCCCTAGCTGGAATTCCATCCATTGGCTAGCTGCAGGGTCATCAGTGGGGTGGGAATGTTGGTGCAGGAACATTTTAACCAGGGGCTGCCAATGTTTGCTCTCTTTGTACCTCTGAGCTCCTGAGTCCTGCTCTCCTCAGCCTGGTACACATAGCACACAGTGAGTAGGGGCTCTCTTGGGTTTAAAATCATCCTGGTTTGAAGTTTTGATGTTTTTAAATTCATGTAAAAAAATTTTTTTTTTTTACCATTTTAAAAGTTAAAAGTTTTGAATTTTTTTTTCCCAGAAAATCATGTTGTGTGTAGTTCAACTTATTACTGATAAAATTTGCATTAAAAAGTTCTGTTTTGTGGCCACTGGCTCTGGACACCACTGGCAATGTTCATTGAACTTCAAGGAGACAGCTGCCTGCTGTGTAATCAGTGTTCTTCTACCTTACTATTATATTACTGTATTTATCTAATTCACCCCTTTTGCTGTATCCCTCATTCTTTTATCTTTTCTTCTTGCTTGAGTTGTAACATAAGAGTTGAACATAATATTGTTTCCCAAACATCTATACAATAACTGATAATTTTTAGCCTAGCCTGAGCTTTTTTATTGCGAATAATCATGGAGGTTTATAACTAAAACATGTCTGTACCTTTGCAATATCTACATTTGACCCAACACTGGGTTAAAAACCTCTTGGTCTCCCCCAGCATGAAACTACCATTAAATATTAGCTCTGGCTTGTTTAGTTGATAGCAAACAACTCAGTGTTAATTTTCTGTATTTTATCCTTCTATCCACATTTATTTTGACTTTATTCTGTTGGGATGTTTTACCTACTGCAGATATTTTGCCTCACCAGGGTAGCTTTAGTCAAGTCAAGCTGTAGCAGCTGATGTGAGGGAAAGGCACATCCCTGCCTCATCTGAAAACCTGCTTTGGCTCATTTTTGCTGTTCCCTTAGAAATCCCCTGGATTTTGTTTGTTTTTTCCCCTTTTTCTAAGATATATTTTGTGTTGTCTTGCCCTCCTGCACAGGGGGCTCGGAGCTCAGCCAGGGCACTGGCCACGTGCAGGTCAGTGACCGGCTGTGTGAAGCAGTGACCCTGTTGTGTGTTGTGTGTGCTGGGATTACATCAGGGGCACTCGTGGCTCCTTTTGTCCTGAACTCTTCTCTGGGCTCTGTTCCTCCCCCCAGCAGTGGGAGAATGGGAGCTGATCCCAACAGCCAGGCTGGGAGAGCTGGGAATGCTCAGCCTGGAGAGGAGAAGCTCCAGGGAGAGCTCAGAGCCCTGCCAGGGCCTGGAGGGGCTCCAGGAGAGCTGCAGAGGGACTGGGGACAAGGATGGAGGGACAGGAGCCAGGGAATGACTCCCTACTGCCAGAGGGCAGGGCTGGGTGGGAGATTGGGAATTGTTCCCTGGCTGGGATGGAATTCCCAGATTCCCCTGGATCCCTGGCAGTGCCCAGGGCCGGGTTGCACACTGGGGCTGGAGCAGCCTGGGACAGTGGGAGGTGTCGCTGTCCATGGTAGGCAGGGTTGGAATGGGATGAGTTTTAATGTCCCTCCCAACCCAAACCAAACTATTATTTTAGCTCCAAATAAGGACATACAGAACTACTTTATAAATTATGTCCTTCCTTTCTTTCTTTACTGTTTTTCTGAATTCTAGTGGATTTTATCAGTGCAAGTGAACTCTTCCATCAGTAAATATGTGGAGAGTACACAGAACAGTAAATCTCAGGGAGCAGAGGCTTCCAGAGCTGCCCAGAGAACACGTTGTACTTTTGCTGTGAGCCCCACGTGCTTTAGCTGGCTGTGCACACCCAGGTGATGACGTGGTCACCCATGCTGCTGTTCCCACTGCCCAGCAGAATGTCCATGTGTTTTTAATCCAAACCTCACTCAAATGGGAGAGTGGAATGGATACCCCATTCTACCTTGTGTGAGTGAGCTCCTTTTTTAATTCCACCTGTTGCTGGCCTTGTAGTTGTTCTCTCCAAGGAAAGCCAGAGCTAGAAATTACTTCCTTGTCTCATTGCTCGGATGCTTTCCTTTCCACGAGGTGTTCAGAGCTTTTCAGTCATTGCCTCTAAAATTTCTTGAGTGGCCCCATCGAGCTCCAAACAGTTTGTGTTCATACAGTGGGTGCATCAGAAGGGCTTTGACCTTTGCAGGCTTGGATTCTCCAAGGAATTGTTGCTCAGAGAGGCTGTGAACTCCCCATCCCTGTCCCAGGCCAGGTTGGACACTGGGGCTTGGAGCAGCCTGGGACAGTGGAAGGTGTCCCTGCCATGGCAGGGGTGGCACTGGGTGGGTGTAAGGTCCCTTCCAACCCAAACCATCCTGTCTGTGAATCTCTAGGCTGCAAATCCTAGCCTGATCACTCAGCTGGGTTTTTTCCTCTATCCCAGATTTCTGTATACGTGGGAGCAGTTTCCAATCAGGTTAGTTTTTCCTGGTGGGTTCCTGTCGTGCTCAGGGTCAGCTCAGCCTTGGAAGTTTAGCGTGTATCATTGGTGAAGTTTAGTGTGTATCTGATGAAGCTCTTGCCTTCCCCAGCTCCCCAGCTCATTCCAGCTGTTTTCCTTTGCCCCCAGCTCATTCCAGCTGTTTTCCTTTGTCCTGCTTTCCTGCAGGGCCATGGCTGAGCGGGTGCTGGTGATCGGCAGCGGGGGCAGGGAGCACGCCCTGGCCTGGAAGTTGGCCCAGTCCCCACACGTCAAACACGTGTTTGTGGCTCCAGGAAACGCAGGCACAGCTGACAATGGGAAAATCTCCAATTCAGGTAAAACCAAAAAAAATACCAATTTTAAATTTGGTCATCCAACCAGGATGTTGCTGTGCTGAAATCACAGCTGGTAGTGTGAAAGGATGATGATGATGATAATGAATAATGATGATGATGATTGTGGTGTTTTGTAATTGAATGGAAATATTAATTTTTGTGTAGTGGTTTTGGTTCCCTAATTTAAGTTTTTTTTAATTTTAAGATTTACTGGTTAATGCATATAACTACAATCCTATTAAAAATGTAAACAACAAAAAATTCTATACCCCCCCAAAAAAAAGTCCCTATTCCCAAAAATAAAAACAATTTAAAAAATAAATAATAAAACCTTTTATCTTTAACCAACTCATCTTTAAAACAATGCCCCATAAATCAACATAACCCATAAACAAACTGATGATGGATTACCATTTTTTAAGGCTTTGGGCATGTGACTAGATTTTAGATGCAGTTAAGTGTCGCTGTTGAGGCAGGGATGGGAATAAAATGACTCCAAGTTCAGAAAGCAAAGAATGAAACTTCATTAACAAATAGTGTTCCTCTGTTATAACCAGGATCTCTGAGGTGAAATACGATTGGTCTCAAAGTGAAAACCTTTCACACCATTGGTGTACTATGAATAGCACATGGTGGTAGAACATATCTATAAACAATATGAACAGAAAGAGTGATAATAATTGTTTACATTCCTCCCGGACTTTTTCCCAGGCTTAGCCTGGCAGAAATCTCTCTTTTTCTCTCTGACTGAACTGAGAATATCCATAGTTAAGAAGAAAAAAAAGTGTCTGAACAAAGCCCTGTGTAAGTTGTGTAATTAATTTTATAAGATCTCAACTGTGAAGTCTCATTCTTTAGGTTGGGGTTTGGAGGATTCAGCCAGAGCTTTTCCTCTGGGAATCCAACTCAGGATAGTTGCTGTGTTTGCCATCTGAATTCCCTCTTGTGCTCTCAGAACTGTGTTGAAACCCCATGATCCCCACAGCCTGTGACAAGAGCACTCTGTCACTGTGAGCATAAATTCATACCTTTGTCTTGGTGACCTTAAGAAATCAAGGTTATCTTCAAATAATTCTCTGCCTGCTCGATTGGAGCTCTTAGTTTAACATATTAAGCTCTGACTGGCTGTAATTGTGACTTTTCATAGTTATTTATTTTGAAAAATCAAGCTTCAGATGTTGCAAATTGAGCATCCAAAATTTGGAGCTGCATTTCAAAAAAGCTTGGTCTGAGGTGCTGACACCCAGGGAACCAGTCCAAACCACAGAGACTGCTGTGTCCTTTACACAGCTGATCCTGATTTAGGGGCTTTAACCTGCCTAAAACTTCAGTTTTCCCTTCAGAACATGTGTCAAGGTGTGGAGTTCAAGTTAATACAGGATGCATGTGAATGTGGGTCAGACACATCCATTTTCTGCACTTGTGCTGGTGTGGGAGCAGCTTTGTGTGTTGTTGTCTCATGTGGAAACATGAGTGCTGCCAGGTTCTTGTACAGCAGGTAATTACTGAATAGAATTCCCTTGGAATGCTTAATTACAAGCTTTTGAAACAACTTTGTCCTGAATTTGTTTGTCCAGTCACAGCATCATGAGTGAGCTCCTCACTCCAGGTTTTTTGCTCTGTTTGGCCTCTGAGGAGAGGCCTGGAAAGAAGAGCTTGACAAGATCAGAGAGTCAAAAAATCCCCTCTACCCTTGTGCTAAATGGGTCAATGCCAGGCTGCAGGGCCTGTGGAATGGAAATTCAAGTGGTTTTTTTTTTAAGCTGTGCCTTTTTAAACTCCCTTTTTAAACTTTTTCTCCCTTTCATCTCATAAAAAACATTGCACCAGTAATGGAAAAATGCTTGATCTTGAGCTAGGTCTATGAAATTTCCATGTGGAATAGATAGTTTTGTTCTGCACATGGGCTCACCTGTGCATTTGGAGAGAAATCTTCACCACCCCAGGGAGAACCTAGAATTTATGAAGAGTTTGACTTATGTGGGTTTTTAAGGAAAGAATTTGTCTGACCTGTTCAGGAATTCCAGTGCTGTCACTGGGGCCTTGATTTAACTCAGGGTGGAAAATGGGGAATTGCCTTACAGAAGTACCTGAGCTCTGTTATGTTGTGTGGGCCTCAATACCTGGGATATCTGGAAAATTCCTTCCCTGGTTTCTGGGAGTTTTTTGGTATAATTAAGATTTTGCTCTGAAAGTTCATTCTCCCTTCGTGGGTCATGGAATTGCCTTTAATTAGAATTGCAGCTCTGGGTCTTGGGTGATTACTGAAACATGAGAAAGTGAGCTGAAAATTACAAATAGCCTCAATTTCAAACTTTGTACTCAAGTAAGAAAAAAAAAAATTGTGGTTTATCTGAACTGATAATTGTTTCCAGCAATAAAGTGGGATTTAGTTTGGGTGCCTAAATAAGGTTTATATTTAATTTAGGTGTGTTATCAAGACAGATTTGGTGCAGGCCCAAGACAATGGCTTGCTGAATGAATAGGTGTGTCTGTGAGTGGACTTCAACATCCTGACACCTCCTTCTGTCACATTTTACCTCTCAGTGTAACTTGTGCTCTGAAATTTAAGCTCCACCCTTGAAAGCCTCGGGCCAGGGTCCTCCTGTCTGGTTCCAAAGGAATGTTCAGCTGTTGTTTTAAGCAGTCAAACACAGCTACAGAAATGTCCCCTTTCAGTCAACAACTTAAGAAAAATGGCATTTTGGAGGAAAGTTAAAATCATAGATAAACAACACAATTTGTTCTTTCCTGTTTGTTGTTAGGACATTTCTCCATCGTGTAAATCTTGTGCCACGCTCACTGTTCATATCATGAAATGAAACCTGCAGCAAGAAACCTGGGGTGACTTCCAGGCTCTCTCCTTTCCCTGCTTGGAGAGGGACAGGAGTGTCTGGAGTGCCAGGAAAAGGGGAAATGGCTTCTCACTGCCAGAGGGCAGGGTTGGATGGGAGATTGGGCAGGAATTGTTCCCTGTGTGTGGGAGCCCCTGGCACAGGTGTGTTGTGCTTTCAGGTGAGCCAGAAGTCAGCTGGCATCAGCTGCACATGGGAGTCAAAAATGCCTTCGTTGGTGGAACAAAATAATTGGGCTGTTAAAGAGGTGCCAAGGAGCTGATTTTTATTTGTGTTCTGTGTGGGTGTTCCCCCACCCCACCTGAACGGGGAAAATCTATAACCAAAATGTAGATTCTGTTGTAGAATCAGGAAATTTTATGGGAAGGAATTGTTCCCTGGCTGCTGGGCAAGCTCTGGTACTGCTGGGGCTGCCCTGGATCCCTGGCAGTGCCCAAGGCCAGGTTGGACACTGGGGCTGGAGCAGCCTGGCACAGTGGGAGGTGTCCCTGCCATGGCAGGGGTGGCACTGGGTGGGCTGTGAGGTCCCTCCCAACTCACACAAGTCTGGAGTTCAATAATTCAATGAATTTATTCATCCAGGGTAGGGGGAGCACAGTGGGACTGACCCAAATCCTGTCATCCCCTTCTTCTCTCATCACACCCCAGAAACTGGCTGGAGGTGACCATCAGCTCCCAGTGTATTGCCATGTCCCAGGGGAAAGGACAAGAGAAAATGGCCCTAAATTACACCAGGGGAGGTCAGATTGGAGATTGGAAACAGTTTTTCCCTGCCAGAGTGGTCAGCTTGGAAGGAATCGCCCAGGGAGTGGTGGGGTCACTGTCTCTGGCACTCCTCTAAAGGAGTCTGGATGTGGCCCTGGGGACAGGGTTTGGGGTGATGCTGGGTGGCACTGGGTGATCTGGATGTGGCCCTGGGGACAGGGTTTGGGGTGATGCTGGGTGGCACTGGGTGATCTGGATGTGGCCCTGGGGACAGGGTTTGGGGTGATGCTGGGTGGCACTGGGTGATCTGGATGTGGCCCTGGGGACAGGGTTTGGGTGATGCTGGGTGGCACTGGGTGATCCTGAAGGGCTCCTCCAGCCCTGGTGATCCTGGGATTCTGTGCTCCCTTTGCCAGCACTGTGCCTTCTGTATGCAGTCTCCTCCCTGCACAGGCAGCCAATCCACGTTGGGCTCCTCTTTTCTGGCTCTCTGGATCTGTGTTTCTCTCCTCTGCAGACCTTGTCTTTATTTATTCATGATAAACCAGGGGAATTGCAGGGCCTTTTGCGTAACTTTTGGATCATGGGATTGACATTATTGTCTTTGGTGCAGGACGTTTCTTTTGTTTGCACAGTTTGGGGCATTCCAAGTGTCATCACGTTGGATGTTTGTTTTTGGAAAGATAAGGGTTGTAACAGCCCAAGCCCACATATCCTCAGCCATGATGACAGCACAGTGTCCTTCTTAATTAACATAATGCAAAAAAAAAGTTCTGATTCCCCTTGCATTCAGATTGCTCAGTTTAGTGCAATTTTTAGATACCACTACAGACAGAGAAAAAAAAAAAGAAAAAAGATGAGTTGGAATTCTACCACCAGCCATTTGTTTCATCCCCAACACCCTCCTGGCACCGAGATCATAAAAACACAGAATTGTGGAATGGTTTGGGTTGGAAGGGACCTTAAAGCCCATCCAGTGCCACCCTTGCCATGGGCAGGGGAACCTTCCACTGTCCCAGGCTGCTCCAAGCCCCATCCAGCCTGGTCTTACCTCTGCAAAGCTCCATGGTGACCCTTCTTAGGGAGGGGACTTGCTGGAAAGAAATGATATTTTATTTTCCCTTTGGGGTCTTTTTGTTTTCTTGGATTCTTTGCAATGCTGCTTGTGCTGGCCAGCCGGGTGTTCCTAGGGGTCAGACCAGTTTGCTGGCTAGCAGCCCAGGGGATCCCAGAGCTTTTTTTTCCCCCATTCTCAAGAGCAAGGTGGGTTGACAGGGCTGTGGAGGTGGGGAAGGTCCGGAGGGACCCCCGAGGTCCCTGGGGCAGCTCAGCCTGGAGCAGCCTGAGGTCAGAGCTCCCCGGGGCTGCAGGGACAGCTCCGATCTCTGCTCTGGGCCAGGGACAGCACCAGGGAGCGCCTGGGGCTGGGCCAGGCCAGCTCAGGCTGCAATCAGGGAAAGGCTCTTCCCCAGAGGTGCTGGCACTGCCCAGGGAATGGGCACGGCCCCGAGGCTGCCAGAGCTGCAGGAGCCTTTGGCCAGCGCTGCCAGGGATGCCCAGGCTGGGGCTGGTGGGTCTGGGCAGGGCAGGGCTGGCACTGGGGGATCCCTGGGGGTCCCTCCAGCTCAGGACATTCCATGAATTTGTGATTTATGGCAGTGGATGTCCAACCAGAGCCTTTGTCTGGGGTTTGGGGCTGGGTTTTGGGTCTCTGTCAGTGTCGGCCTCACTCATAACTCAGTGCTGAGGAGCACCCATGGATGGGATTTTTCCCTGTTTTGTGTCTCCAACAGCTGTTCCAGTCAGTGACCACGCTGCTGTTGCCCAGTTCTGCAGGGACCAGGACATCAGGCTGGTGGTGGTTGGTCCTGAGGTTCCTCTTGCTGCTGGTAAGAGACACAAGCTGGAAATCACAGCCTTCAGCATTTAAGAAGAAAGTAAATTTTAGTCCTCATCTGTGCATCACTCAGCAGTGTCTCCAGTCTGAATGAAAACAGATCCTCTGAGTAGTTTCCCTGAAATCCAGAGTTGTGCTGAGGTGAAAAGGAATTTCTGAAGGGTAGTGTGTAAGCAAGAAAGCCAGTTTTGGTGTTCCTATGGAGTTTTCATGTTTTGAAATAATTATCATTTGAGTCTTGGTTAAAAAAAAACAACTAATTATAAACATGCTGGTAGTTTTTCTGCTTAAACTTTTTGGCATCTTCACCAAAGACTCATGTTGACCTTTTAGCTCCAAGCAGTCATAAACCAAGGGGGGATTGTCATCCCTTCCCAAACCCAGTGCATCCTGAGGGCCTGCAGTGGTGCAGGGTTACTGCTCCTGGTTCTAGGGAGGAAAACAGGCACTGCAGACACAGATGACTTCTATTCCTGGCATTCTTGCTCCAAAGAATCAGTCCAGCCCTGGGCTTGGCTGGGCTGACTCCCACAAAGCATCTGGAGATTTATGACATGTTTTGTGTTTAGGAATTGTGGATGACTTGACAGCAGCTGGGATCAAGTGTTTTGGCCCCACAGCAAAGGCAGCTCAGCTGGAGTCCAGTAAGAGCTTTACCAAAGCCTTTCTGGATCGTCATGAGATCCCCACTGCCAGATGGAAATCCTTCACTGATCCCAAAGCAGCATGTGCCTTTATCAACAGGTACAATTCTGGGCATTTTAGACATATTCTTACTGACAGAGTGCTGGATAGGCAAACCAATCAATGATTGCTCAGGTATCCATACCTCTGGGATAGAACATCTGCAAAGGTTTCAAAGGATTGACTACCATGACTCTCTCAAACTGCAGCAAGTCTGAGAAAAATGGTTCCTCCTGCTCTCAAATGGAATGCAAGTTCAGATCTTTGCAGGAGAATGTAGGACAAGCTGTTATTTTTTATTCAGTCTGCCTGCTGGGGCAAGGCAGAGAGCAGCCCAGAGCCATCTGTGCTGCCTTCTTATCCCTTTTCTCCACCAAAAAACCTGGAGAATTACTCAGCAGCTGATGATTTCCTCATCACAGTGCAAGCCAGATTTTACTATTTACAAGAGTAAATTCCCAAATGGAAAGCAGTAATGAACAGTCAGGAAATTCCCTGGTGAGGAAAAGAAGCAGGAACCTTTCTCAGGCAGAGCATAACGAGAGGAGCCTGGTGTGATTTGTGTGTTATTCAATAAGGTTGCCATGAAACTGAGAAATACTTTGATTTTTCAACTCTTGAAATGTTCAAAATGTCCTTGCAAGGACTGTTGATGCTGAATGTCTGTCTTGTGCCTTGGCAGTGCCACCTTCCCTGCCTTGGTTGTCAAAGCCAGTGGCCTGGCAGCTGGCAAAGGAGTCATCGTGGCTTCGACCAAGGAGCAGGCCTGCAAAGCTGTCACTGAAATCATGCAGGTGAGAAGGAATGTCTCACACCAGATCAGCTCTTCACCACCTCAGAGCACCACAGATATTCCTTATTTCATGTCATAGGAACGTGGCTGTAAGACATCAAACCTTTTACCCGTTCATTTGGCCAGCTGTGAAACTCTGTTGTATTTATGGCTTGAGGTGCAGTTCCTGTAGGCTAAAATAAAACCATTCTTCATGAAAAGCCACCCTTATTTCACTTATTTATAGATGCAATTCCTTTTTTTTTTCACTGTATGAGACTCCTGCAGTCCAAGAGGTCCCACAGTGCAGGAGGTGCTCCTCAGGGACTGAGGTGGATCTTTACAAGCACCATTAGGACCAAGCAATGCATTTCAGTGTGTAATAAAATTCTGCTGGGATTATTTCAAGTGAAGTTCACATTGAGAAAGGATATTCCACAAGCATACTTGGAGCATCAAGATTTGAAGTGAGGCCAAATGAAGTAATTTTATCTGCCCAGTGAGGAGCACAGAGCTGAGGCTCCCAGCTCAGGCCCTCAGCTGGTGTCAGCAGCACAGCACCCTGAAATTCCATAGAGCTCTGTTGATCCTTGGGACACATTCTGTGACACACTTATGCTTCAGGAGTCAGAGCATGAGTGCTGCAGTCACATTTTGGGGGTCTATGATCACTGCAAAATTCATGTCTGAACAGAGTCCAATGTCTTCTACAAAAACCTGCGAGTTAGAGATTTCCAGAGACCCAAAATCACCTTGGCAGTGTGGGCTGGTCGTTATTAATTTCTTAATTATCCAGAACATGCAGTCAATGTTCAAACATTGCACTGGCATATGAGAATCTTGCTCCCTTCCTGTGTGTTGTATAAAATTGCACTTTTTTATCCAGTGAAAGTGCAGACTGGAGACTTGGCTGTCACTGCTGTTGGGGTGAATTTCAGCAGGCAGAGCCTGAGGAATTGCTCATTAATCACAAATACCCTCTGCCATTTGAAAATATTCACTAATAAACCCTGCATTTATTTAAGAATAAAGAGAGACGAGGAGTAGGGATTTCACCACTGCTGACATCCCTGGGGGGAGAATGGATTAATCATCTCAAACCTGTGCTGCATTTTTGGCTGTATTAAAAATACTTTTTTCTTGTTGCATTTTCATTAGTTTAAAACTGAAACAGAACTAAAGAGATTTTGTTTCACTGTAGGATAAGAGTTTTGGCACAGCTGGGGAAACTGTTGTTGTTGAAGAACGTCTTGAAGGAGAAGAAATTTCTGTAAGTGCATCTCACTGTAAGACTTTGGTTCTAAATTGTCTAAGTGCCTTCACCTACAGAGTGGAGGATTTTATCAGTTAAATTAAAACCATTCCCTGCTTATAAATAAAATTGTATTGGTTAGAGACAGCTGTGTGGCTTATCTTGGATCCTTGCTGGTTTTAGAATTAGCATTGTAAAAATGGTTTTGAGTACTGCTTCCATTAGTCCAACATTACCCAGTCTGAGTGCACAACATCATCCAGTTCCAGAAAATGCCAGCAGCCTTGTTATTCTGAAGATACTGAGGATAAAAGCAACTGCTATATAAATAATTTATAAATACAAATAAATAGCTTTATCAGCAAGGAAAAGAAAGTCTTGAAAGGAAAATAATGCCTTCCTTCCAGGGCAGGGGCTGGGAGGGGAAAGGAAAAAGTAATTTGCATCATTCAGTATTTTAATTTTTTTAAAACCTTTTGAGTATTTCTCTTCAGTGCAACTGCTGATGGTATCATTTTTCTAGGTTTTATTGATTTCTGAAGGAAGGTCACACAAAATGATTCCCAGCTTCCTGAGGAAAAGGCTAATGCCTTGAACCCATCACTTATTTTATCAGGGAGGCAGAGTTTATCCTCTCAAATATCCCTTTGTCACACTGAAAATCAACTCTATTTGCACCAATAGCACTTTAATTTTAACCATATCCAGGGTTTTTAACTCTTGTTCTTGTTTCAGTGCCTGTGTTTCAGTGATGGTGTCACCATTGCTCCCATGCCCCCGGCCCAGGACCACAAGAGGCTGATGGATGGAGATGAAGGCCCCAACACAGGAGGGATGGGAGCTTATTCCCCAGCTCCTCAGGTGAGGAAGGACTGATAAGGAAGGACAAAGGGACTGATGAGGGGATGTTTCACTCCAGCTGTCACTGACAGCCTGTGGGAATGTTTAATTCCAGCATGAGGAGCAGGAAGGAATGGGCTCTGCTGGATGGAAAGAGCTGCCTAAAGCTCTTGGCCAAGTAAAATCCCAGCTCCACTAATTTCTCTGAAGAGGAGGGTGTCTCCACTGAATTACTTGGAATTATAAAGAAGGCAGGGTTATGTCTGCAAATTTGTATTTGATTGTGATTTAAGTGTTGTGAAATGCTGCTCATCAGAACCAAAGGTCTAAACTCAGAGTTTTGCTTTGTTCCAAACAAAGCTAATGGTCAATTTGGGGTTTGTTTGATAGGGAACTTCTGTTGGCAGAAATAGAGAGAAAAACATTCTGAGCTTTCCATTTGAGTTAGCAAGAGACCATCCAAGAATTCTGCTTGGTTTTTATAAACACAAAACCAAGCCCTGCCTTTTTACATACACTGGTTTCTAATCCTTTTTTGTTAGATTTCTAAAGATTTGCTGCAGAAGATAAGAGAGACTGTTCTTCAGAAGACTGTTGATGGCATGAGGAAAGAAGGTGTCCCCTATTTGGGTATGTACAAAACTTTGGGATTTGTAATCATAAGGAGAACCATGTTTTATTTTGTTTTTCCCTCTTTGTAGCCTAACTCACGCTGGAGGTTAAGGGAAACAGCTTTAATTTATTAAGAACCGATTTTGGTACCAGAGCCTTGATTCAGAAATCATGAACAGGGGATAATTCCTCAAGTGAGGAGGAACAGAAAGGAAAATGTTCCAAAATAAGCTGTAAAATTGTGACAACTATTTATGCCTGATTTCTTTTTACCATTTCTCAAATTCACTGAGCACAGGTGGCAGCCTTTTAAACTCTGTTATCAACAGATTCAAAACAAGTGAGTTCCTGAGAGATCTTTTTGTATCATTTTTTGTTCCAGGTGTGCTTTATGCTGGATTAATGCTCACCAAAGATGGGCCTAAAGTTCTGGAATTTAACTGCAGATTTGGTGACCCAGAGTGTCAGGTGAGTTATTTTGTACAATTTGGCATTATGGGAGGAGTAAAATCTGTGACCATCTACCACTTTTGTTAACCAGATTTGGGGTGAATAATCAGAATTTTAAATCACTAAGACTTAAAATATTTGGGTTGTTTGTTCAAGGCAGAAGCTCTGCTAGGAAATTGTTCCATTCCAGAGAGCATTTCAGTAGGCTGGACTCAAGTCTGGGCTTTGCAAAGGTCAGCTTGAGACGAGCTCAGCACTTCCCTGTCTTTTCTGGAATGGATTCTGGATTTTTCCTTGCTCCCTGTTGACAAGTGGAACAAAACTCTTAATTTCTATTCTTCAGAACAAATTAAGTTCTTTGTCCTCACCCTTTCCTTTCCATATGCAGCAATTCTTTTACCCACAGAAATTCTCTTCAAGGACAAGTATTTTTAAGGGCTCTCAGATTTACACACTGCATGTCTGATGTGTGAAAGTACAATATGTGGGCATGTTTAGTGCTGCTTTCACAGCTGCACTGGTGTCTTTTCAAGGCCAGGGAAGACAATGATTTGATTTGCTGCTGTGTGTTTCTGCAGGTGATTCTGCCCCTGCTGAGGAGTGACCTGTACGAGGTTATGCAGGCAGTGATCAACAGGAGGTTGGCCAGCTCCATGCCAGCCTGGAAAGAGGACAGTGCAGCTGTGACTGTGGTCATGGCTAGTCAAGGCTACCCAGGGACATATCCCAAGGGTTTGGAAATAACAGGTAAATAGAGTAGGAGGAGCTGCAGGAGGCTCATTCTCCCCCAGCCTCTCTCCTGCTGCTTGAAGGTGAATCACTGCAACTGAGATTCATAGAAACCCTGCTTCTGGGTCAGCAAGAGCAGCTAAATTTTCACACATCTCAGTTGATTTTGGTGTATTTTCAGTCCTCCATGCTGTTGTAATTTGATATTGGCACAGCATTGATATTTAATACCTGCTGCAGTCAGGTGGTTCTGATCAGGGTTCCTGGGTCACGCTGATGCTGACCTTTTGTGCTCTGGGTGCCACTGAGGCATAAACCCCAGCTGGAATCAGATGTTTTGTGTCACCTAAACACCTCCTCCCACATCCCTGAGCACACAGGTAGACTCGTCTCTCCTCCAGAGGTATTTTTTACAGCTTTATTCCCATTTCCCAGCAGGATCACCCTGACTTTGCGGTTTTCAGACACGAAGTGCTCGGTCTCTCTTCATTGAGAACATTCTAACCAACAGCTGATGTTTTTCACAACACCCACAGGGCTTGCTAAGGCCAAGCAGCTGGGCCTGGAGGTGTTCCACGCAGGCACAGCCCTGAAGGATGGCAGGGTGGTGACCAGCGGGGGCAGAGTGCTCACGGTCACGGCCATCAAGGAGGACCTGCCCACGGCGCTGCAGGAGGCCAACCTGGGAGTGGCTGCCATCCACTTCCAGGGGGCCATCTACAGGAGGGACATTGGCTACCGGGCCATAGCCTTCCTCAGGCAATCCAGGTAGATATTCCAAATCCCTCAAGTGGCCATAACGGGGGTGAAAAGGATCTAAGCACATCCCTGGTTGATGCTAATAACTGGTGTTGATATTCCGTGGAACTCTTGACAAGTTTTAACCCCATCCTTTTACTTAACCTCAGCAAGACCAGCCAAGGGAGGAGTATTTTGAATGCCTGATCCATGTTCTTGCTCTCCTAAATCTGAGTTAAACTACAGTGACAAGCACACAGGAATGACCTGTGTTGCTGCAGTTGTTAGGCCTGGTTTAGGGAAGGTCAACTTCTGCTTCTTGGACTTTGGATCACAGCTTTTGCTCTGGGTTTTTGTGTTTTTTTTTTTTTTTTTTTTTTGATCACAGCTTTTGCTCTGGGTCTGTTTTGGGATCACAGCTTTTGCTCTGGGTTTGTCTTGCCCAGAAGTCTGATATATAATAGCATGAAATGTGGTCCCAGCCCCAACCTGCTCCAGGAGTGTTTGGACAGCACTGCCAGGGATGCCCAGGGAGGGATTTTTGGGGTGTCTGTGCAGGGACAGGGCTTGGACTGCATGATTCCTGTGTGTTCCTTCCAGCTCAGGAGAGTCTATGATTTTATATATTAGCAAAGGTCAGGCTGGCTTATTGGTTCTTTTTTAGCTTTTAGAAATGGTTGAAATTACTTTAAACCCCGTACCTTGTTGGTATTTACATTTTACTGGCACAGCTGCCTAACAACAGGGTAGGATTCATCACTTCTTTCCATTCTCATTCCTTTAATTGGCAGAGTATTTACTGTAAGACTCTGGAGATCATATGGGTATGGGGTTTGTTGTTTTTTTTTTAATAGCAGGGAGTCCTGTTGTCTCTTTAATGTTCCTGAAAGCTTCTTCCAGTTTTTAAACTCATTTTTATCTAGTAAGAAACTGCTCTGCTCCAATGAGCTCTCAACATACCTTTTCCTAAGGGGTTATTTTGTAGGCTGGGAAGCACTTCAGTGACAATTCTGTTGCTGCTGGCAGTGTATCCTGATTAGTATTTTGTAAAATGATGATCAATAAACTTCCTAAAAGAACAAGGGTGTTGCCATTTAGTCTTCTTTCTCTGTCAAGTGCTCTGCATCCGCTGACGAATTGATGTGACAAGGTGGAACTGGGGTTGGTAGCATTAAAAAAGAAGCAGGTCAGTGAGGCAGGAGGAGGCACTTGGAGCAGTTCCTGAGTTCCTGGGCCACAGGCAGCAGGGCTCCTGCCTGGAATGCCTGCCTGGAGGATCCCTGCCTGCACAGGGAGGCTCCTGGGGGCTGTTGGCAGTCGCTGCCTGGGGCACTGCCCTGGAGGCTGCTCCACCTTCTGCTCCTGAAGGGGCAGCACAGGGATGCTTCAGTCCCAGAGCCCCAGAGTGGGCTGGGTTGGAGAGGATCTTAAAGCTCATCCTGCTCCTGCCATGGGCAGGGACACCTTCCACTCACCCAGGGTGCTCCAAGCCCCCTTTGGACTCAGTGAAGGAAGGGGGGTGGCTCTGCAAGTCAGGACTCACCTCCTCTTGGCAGCCTGGCAGGATTCAGTCCTGAGGCATTTCACCTCAGGAAAATAGCCAGTGATTAATAAAAAGTCTTCCAGAAAATTCAAAGAATTAAAGATCCATTTAAAGGATCAAAGCAGATAGCAAAAAAAAAAAAAAAACAAAATTAACAAATTTGAAATACTCCTAAAAAAATGGTGCGAATCTGGTGGACATTTATTATATTCAGACTGAAAGGGGCTGACTTTGATCTCTGGTTGTTGCAGGCTAATATTTCCTTGAGTCTTATTCACAGCCTGAACAGCTGCCTGGGGTAATTCTTGTATTCTTGCCAGTTTTTGGGCAGGGGTATGCTGTGAGTGCAGACACCTTTGGATTCTCCTGGCAACACTTCTCCTGGGCCAGTTCTTCTGGCACTTGAAGTCTTATCAATTCCAGATATTCCAGCAATGATCTTCACAACAGAAATACCCTTCATCCTAAGAAAAAACCCTCCCACATCTTAAAATAAGTTTTAATAGGTAGAGTACAAAAATATTTACTACATTTAGTGCAATTGTAGGCATTTGTGTCTGTCTCTGACTTTTTCAATGTTTCCTGAATTCTTGACCTGGTTCCTGAGATGAGTTTTGTGGATTAACTGATTTTTTTTTTGTTTGGTTTTTTTTTTTTTTTTTTTTTTTTTTTGTTTAGCTGAGTAAATTTTAAATAGGTTTCAGTTGTTTTGTTGTATTTGTCCTTGTTAATCAACACCCTTAGAAATTAAACGTCAGGCTGAATCCCACCTATAGGAGAGGGAAAACAGGGATGGATCTAAAATAGGGATGCACCTGGTTCATGCCATTGACAGCCTGGGAATAACAACTGTTTAACTGGCACGAGCTGTGTTTGCTGGAGTGAAAAGTCATTAAGGTCCCTGTCCCCAGAATGGAAAGGTCCTTCTGTAAATAAGAGCTGGTGCTTCGTGTCCCCAGGGAGCTGTGGGGACACACAGGTGACACCAGCTTGTACCAGTGTGTTGATCTTACGTAAACCCCACCCAGAGCTTACATCTTTTAGATTCCTGAGCCCCACCTTAGGAACCTGGGTCTTTCGAAGGAAATATATTTTATATTCTTTAACAGAAAACCCACTGAAGTAAGAAAGAGGCATGGCTACTTCTGTGGTGGGATCATTCCAGTGATAAGGAGAGGCAACCTTTAAGCTGCAGCTGTAAAACCTGGAAGCATCTTGGGGGTTATTGATTCACCTGAGACTTGTGGGTGGAAAAGAGACTTGAGCTTAGCCCTGCTCTGACCCAGCTGTGCATTTTTGGGCTTGGTTTGGTTTGGAGCTTTCCCACTGACACCTCAAGGCCTGGAGGTTGCACTCACAGCTTTGGGCTGGGGACAAGGTGGGGTTCAGTCACAGCTTGGATTCCATGGGCTGTGTGGATTCAAATCTTGCAAAATCAGGTCTATGCTGCCTGTTCTACCTTGTTGTCAGGGGTTTGCTTATACGTTTTATTTTGGAATTTGACTGCATGATCCCAATGCTTTGATACCATCTTCAAAACTCGGGGATTATCCACGTACTGCTCCTGGCAGTGCCTACCTCAGACAGCAGGATGGGATTCTGCATAGTTCTTCCACTCAGGGATGTAAAGAAGTAAATATTATTTGAAAATACATTCAGTAATCAGCTGCCATCCCATTTTTGCCCACTCTTCCAGAGGCCTGACTTACAAGAACAGTGGGGTGGACATTGAAGCAGGGAACACTTTGGTGCAGAGGATCAAACCCTTTGCTGCAGCCACATCAAGGTCAGGTAAGACAAGAACCTTCTGCTCCTGCTTTGGTCACTTGGCAGCGAGGCTTACCAGTTGATTTGGATAAAAAGCTCATATTTATGTGTCCTGCCTGTTTCTAGATGACACAAGAAAACCGGTGGTAAGCAAATGCCTGTGATTTTATTCCAAATGCACAGCTTTTAATCCCCAAATGGCTCTAAACTCCATCTGAATGCCAGGAGTGTTAGAGGGCACAGTTCAGCTCTCTGTAAGGATAAATGCAAGCAAAAATTTCACCATAAGTACTGAGCTTGATTCCATGGATTATTATTTCTTGCATGGTGAATTCCATCATTTGAGGGGATGAACATTTAGAAGGGTTTTGAGATGTAGAATTCCTGAGATAGATGTGGAACACACTTCCTTTGCTTGGTTGAATCAGCGTGGATTCATCCTTGTTTTTGGCGTTCAGGCACATCTTACTCTAGCAAGTCCTTGTAATTCTTTGGACAGATTTAAAATATTCATTTATGAAATAGTCCTTCTGTTTCAAATTAACTGAGAACCTTCTCATGAAGTCAGGTAAATGCAGAGAGAAAAATACAGATTTTCTCACAGCAGTACAATAATCTTATCACAATTTCTCCTGTGTTTCACAGGAACACAGTGCATACAGGAATTATTGACTGCTCAGTCACAAAGTTGGGGATTTTTAGGCTTAGGCTAATGATAAAAGACAAAGCCAACCTAAGCAGATTAGGAGCTCCTCAGTGAAGAGCTTCTAAATGGCAGAGAAAAGTTTCCCGGTGACAAAGCAAAGTCATGTTGCCAAACCTTGGAGAGAATTTGTGGTGGAGATGCTGGAGAAGCCCCTGGGAGTAAAGCTGGGCTGTTTCTCTTGTTTCCTGGCTGGCAGGCTGCAATGCAGAGCTGGGAGGGTTTGCTGGGCTCTTTGACCTGAAAGCAGCTGGTTACAAAGATCCCATCCTGGTGTCTGGAACCGACGGCGTCGGCACCAAACTCAAGGTAAGGTGGAAATCCATGCCAAAGAAGGAAAAACAGCACAGAAGGGAAAATGTCCTGTCAGAAAACAGCAGTTGTCTTGTAAAAATACCTATTGGTCTTTCTAAAAAGGGGATGGAAACTGAAATTGCCCTTCTTCAGGCAAAACAATTAAATACCTGTCAATAGCCAGAAGTTGATATGATAATATTGACTATCAGAAGTTGATATGATAATATCATCAGTAAATATCAGAAGTTGATAAGATGCCTAAAATGACGGGGTTTTCAATATTAGGAATATAATCTGGAATTTTGTTTCACAAAGGCAGCATCTCCACCCTCAGAAAAGATTAATTAATGGGGAAAAACATTAATTAATCCCAGGTTTGCTGTTGTGTTTTGGGCTGCAAGGAAGCCCTTTTGCAGCACAGTTTCCTTCTCAGTGCCTTTTGGATTTGCCAGTGGAGACAGGAATAGTTCCTGAAGAGAGTTAGGAGATGATAATAAACAAAGCTGCTCCTCAAAGAACACCTGGAGGGATTGTGGTCCATCACTCGCAGACTCTGCTCCTGATTTCAGTTCCTTCCAAACCCTGGCTGGTGTTCCAGGGCCCCAGAGCTGATGCCAGGCTTTTCCCCGTGTCTTGCAGATTGCCCAGCAGTGCCAGAAACACGACACCATCGGGCAGGACCTGGTGGCCATGTGTGTCAATGACATCCTGGCCCAGGGAGCTGAGCCCCTCTTCTTCCTGGACTATTTTGCCTGCGGCAAACTCGACGTGGAAGTGGCTCAGGGTGTCATTGCAGGAATTGCTGATGCTTGCAGGAAAGCTGGATGTGCTCTTTTGGGTAGGAACACTTCTCAGGGGGATCTGAAAAATCTGCTGCAAGGTTTTTTAGTTGGTTTTAATGTAGTTGGTTTCCTATTTTGTGGAAGAAAGCAAAGTGTTCTGTGTCTTTGCTTTCAGGGAACTCAATCTGAATCACAGTGGAAGGAGACAGTACTTTAAAAATTTAGGTTTAGGTTTAGCTACAGATTTAGGTTAGATGTTGAGAAAAGGTTCTGTCCTTTTTTCCAATCTTTTAGGGAAGTTAGGAACACAAGTACTTTCTCAGTGGGTGTCGTTTTGGGTCTGTTTATATGCTTTGAACAAGAAGCTCTTTATACCCTGGTTTACTCTTTTCCTGCATGAACTGTTGGTCAGCTTTATGTTTGTTTTAACGTGTTCTCTGCATTTATCAAATATAATCACCCCATTCATGCTGCAGCAAGGTCTGTGTTAGGTGAGACCTTGTGATGAAACGAGCAAAATGTCAAGACTTCATTTCCAGTTCAAGACTTTCAAACTCCACAGGCCCTTCTGCAAGAGCTGAACCTTCAGCTCAACAAATTTAACTCATCACCCCCTGATAGTGAGGGGGTGAGGGCTCATCTGATGCCGAGTTTTGCACAGTTAACTGTGGATTCACGTGGTGGGTGGCCAAGCACTTCTCCCCATTTTGCCTCTTTGCTTCTTATTAAATAAGAAGCCCTTATTAAACACAGCTGAAATAGCAGGACTGAAAAAAATAGGTGAGCTGGGGCACAGGGCAGGGAGTGAAAAGTGGGAAGAGGAGAGAAAAAAGCAGAATTTTACCCAGACTAGCTGGGGCTGCCCCCGGATCCCTGGCAGTGCCCAAGGCCAGGCTGGACACTGGGGCTGGAGCAGCCTGGGACAGTGGGAGGTGTCCCTGCCGGGGTGGAATGAAATGAGCTTTAAAATCCTTTCCAACCCGAACCATTCTGGGATTCTATGATTAAACCCAGGCTTTTTCAGCACCTCTTTGCTGTGTTTTTGTTCCCCAGGAGGAGAAACGGCCGAGATGCCGGGGATGTATCCCCCCGGCGAGTACGACCTGGCCGGCTTCGCCGTGGGGGCCGTGGAGCGAGGGCAGATGCTGCCCCAGCTGGACAGGATCACTGAGGGGGACGTGGTCATTGGGGTGGCATCTTCTGGGGTGCACAGCAATGGCTTCAGCCTCGTCAGGAAGATCGTGGAGAAGTCCTCCCTGGATTTCTCCTCCCGTGTCGGTGTCTCCGGGGATCAGACACTGGGTACTTCCTCCTGAGCTTCCCAACAGCTGGCACAGTTATTTTGTCTGGGCCTTTGAAAGTTTTCTCAGGCACAGAAAGGAAAATCATTCCATCTTTAGCGTGGTTTCATCTTCTTTTCCTGGGAGTGACATGTGCAGGGAAGAAGACGGGAGGGGGATAAATACTTAATTATGGGCTAAAAAAAAAAAAGAGGTAGAACTTTGTGCTCCTCTCTAGTACAATGCTCATTACCATCCAAGTTGCTGTTTTGAGATTTCCCCCATTTTATATTGATTCTCATTTCTCTCCATGCTTTTTCCCTCTCCCCTGGGCAGGAGAACTCCTGTTAACCCCAACCAAACTCTACAGCAAGACTCTGCTGCCTGTGCTGCGCTCGGGCCACGTCAAAGCCTACGCCCACATCACCGGAGGGGGCCTGCTGGAAAACATCCCCAGAGTTCTCCCAGAGTCCTTTGGTGTCATTTTAGGTGAGAGAGAAGGAAAGCTGTGGAAAAATCCTCACGTTAATGTGGATTGCTGGGGAAGCCTGTGGCCACACGAGCTGATTTGTGCTCTAGGAGCTGGACTTGTCTGTCTAGAAATGTTTGAGTTTTTCCTTGTACCTGAACCAGAGCCAGTCAAAACTCTTTGTGGTGGAAAGTCTGCTCCCCATTGAATTCCCTCCCCTGGTGGTGTTTGGGATTTGATTTCTTAGGACACTTGCAAAAAGAAAACAACCTTACCACCAATCCCAAATCAGCTGTCACCACTTGCAATTCCCTACAAAATTACTGCAAATTAAATGATACTCATGAAGTTTTCAATTAGCATTCAGAGGTGGTTGTGAGCTCAGGGCAGCTCCTGCTGTTTGGCTTCATTAATGCTCAGCACGTTCCCCTCAGGTGTGCTGGAAAGGGGGAAGGTGAGGCATGGAAAGGGAAATGGCTGGCACAGGTTGTGAGAGCTCATGGGGTTGTACCATAAAATAAGGAATTAACAGGGAGTTCTGAACTCAATAACTGCACATAAATAATTTTCCACTTGTCCACTGATAAATATTCATGTGGATGTGCACCTCTGCTCTGGAGCCAGGCTGGGAGAGCTGGGAATGTTCAGCCTGGAGAGGAGAAGCTCCAGGGAGAGCTCAGAGCCCTGCCAGGGCCTGGAGGGGCTCCAGGAGAGCTGGAGAGGGACTGGGGACAAGGATGGAGGGACAGGAGCCAGGGAATGGCTCCCAGTGCCAGAGGGCAGGGCTGGGTGGGAGATTGGGAATTGGGAATTGTTCCCTGGCAGGGTGGGCAGGGCTGGGATGGAATTCCCAGATTCCCCTGGATCCCTGGCAGTGCCCAGGGCCGGGTTGGACACTGGGGCTGGAGCAGCCTGGGACAGTGGGAGGTGTCCCTGCTGTGGCAGGGGTGGCACTGGGTGGGATTTGGGGTCCCTCCAACACAAACCAGTCTGTGATTCTATGAATCTGTAGAAATTGTGATAGAACCATTTTAAAAGAGAACATAACAATGGAGAAATTTCCTAGCCTTGGAATTCCTTTTCCAGTGCCTTGTCCAGAAGCATTTTTGTGCTGCTGTAAATCATCCTTGCCTGTTTGGAACTGGGGCAGTGGGGGATTTTTGTGACAAATTTTTTCCTCTTAATGCCCCAATAATTGTAGTCCATTGGTAGCAATTTCCACTCTTGATCTGTATTTTCAATTCTCTTCAGATGCTCTCACCTGGAAGATCCCTGAAATCTTTTGCTGGCTCCACAAGGAAGGGAACCTCTCAGAGGAGGAGATGGCTCGGACCTTCAACTGTGGGGTTGGAGCAGTGCTGGTGGTGCAGAAGGACATGGCCCAGCAGGTCCTCAGGGACATCCAGGCACACGAGACCGCCTGGCTCATCGGCAAAGTGGTCTCCCTACAAAAAGGTGATTGCAGCTTGATTTTCCTTGGGGGAAAATTAATCAGAAAGAAAAAGCTGAGGGAAATTCCCTTGCTTGTGAGTTTTCATGAGGTGAAAATCTCTTCACTGGCACTTCCCTGACTTTTTTGTGGGGGTATTGAACTGACAGTTCATTAATGTCTTCCATGGGTGCTTTTCTCCTCTCTCTGTTTCTCCTTTTACTGATACTTTGTTTTGCTTTTTTTTGGGTTTTTCCTTGTAACTTCTCAGGCTCTGACAACGTTAAAGTCCTCAATCTCCATCGGGCCCTGCAAGCAAACAGGTCTCTGTGTGTGCAGAGCCATATCCAGGGCAACATCCAGACAGGCAAAATGAAGGTTGCTGTCCTCATCTCTGGAACAGGTGAGTTCTGCTCTTCGCTGCAGTGGAAACCAGACTGTGGAGAAGGGAACTTCAGCTTGGATTTAAAATCCCTGCAGTTCTCCATGGGCACTCTGGTAGGCTTCTAACAGGCAGGAGAGAGGTTGTGCCTGGATTGATGTCAGTCACAAACCTCTTTTAACCTCTGCTGCAAGCTGAATTGCATCTGTGTTCAGTTTGTCCCCAAACCTCTGCATGAGTGGGAGATTCAAACTCCCACTCTGGTGCCCTGTAGGAACAGCAGCATCATTTCACAGCGGGATCAGAATTTCTTCTTGCCATGTAGGCACTCCAGCTATTCTATTTCCAGTATTCCCAATCACTAAGACCACCAATCCAGTGCTATAAATTACAGCTTCCAAGTGCAGCTGCCAGGAAAGCCTTCAGCTGTCTGAATCAGCTCCCAGCAAGATCAATTAAAAAAGGATTAATGTTTCATCAGAGATGTTTGGTTTGGTCTCCCCCACGGTGCTGCTTATTTAAAGCCTCTTCCAGCTGTTCTTTCTATTTATTCTCAGTATTCTATTTTCTCTCCCCCAGGCACAAACCTGGAAGCTCTCATCAACAGCACAAAGAAAGACACCAGCTATGCACAGATAGTTCTGGTTATCTCCAACAAACCTGGTGTGGAGGGGCTGAGGAAAGCTGAGAGAGCTGGGATTCCTACAAGGGTGAGCATTTCCTTTTTGTAATTAGCCGCCATTGGCTGGGACTCCAGCAGGAAGGTGCTGATGAGTTTTAGGGGGTAACACATGGGCTGAGAGGGAGCCTTGGCTTTTCATTTTTGTTCTGTTGTGAGCTTGTGCCTAGGGGCAAAGTAGCTGACAGTGAAATCCTTCCTTTTCTCCTTGTCTGCCAGCAATCCTGATGCTTTGGGGACAGTTGTTACATTAAACCAGCGGAAAACTTTCAGTTACAGCTTAAACTTTGTCAATTGTTTGACTGCTGGGCACACTGAAGTACCAACCTATTTTATGTGAATTTAATTTTAAAATGACCTGGTGGTGCATTTGAATGGACTAGAGAGGTCACACTCAGTGGGACCTTCCTCTGACTCCCTGGATATTGCCTCAGGTTCTCCAGGAATCATTCCCAGTGCTCCCTGAGCTTCCATGAATGTTGTGTGCCTTGCCTTTGGGTTGCAGATCTGAAATGTTGTCACTTAGAAACCTTTTACTGTCACTTTTCACTGCTGAATATGGACACAGGGACATTCAGAGCTTTGTTCCTTGAATAGTGCTGGGATCTGTGCTGGTGCTCCAGCTCCTCCTTGGGAGGACACAAAGGGCACGAGGGAAATGTGATGTGAGAATCACAGGCACAGACTGGCTTGGCTGGGAAAGAACCTGAAAATCCATCCAGTGCCAACCCCAAGGTTTTTTTTTTATTGGGGAAAAAGCCAGTGTGGGAGAGCTGATGGCCCTGGGGGTTCAGCTGTGAAGGGAGTGGTGGGACAAGCACAGGGACAGAGCCTGCTCAGCCCAGGGCTGGGCTGGGCTCTGCTCCCAAACCCTGCTGTCCCTGTCTCCTGAGCAGCCCTGGCTTTTCCCAAACCATCCCTGGGCCCTGATTAACAGGTGCTTCTCTTGAAGACTGGGTGCTCTAAGTTAGGTAGTGCTGCCTTCTTCCTGCCTAAATTAAGGGATATATCCTGGATGGAAAACACACAACTCAGGCTGGGAGAGCTGAGGATGTTCACCTGGAGAAGGGAAAGCTCCAGAGCCCCTGCCAGGGCCTGAAGGGGCTCCAGGAGAGCTGCAGAGGGACTGGGGACAAGGATGGAGGGACAGGAGCCAGGGAATGGCTCCCACTGCCAGAGGGCAGGGCTGGGTGGGAGACTGGGAATTGGGAATTGCTCCCTGGCAGGGTGGGCAGGGCTGGGATGGAATTCCCAGATTCCCCTGGATCCCTGGCAGTGCCCAGGGCCAGGTTGGACACTGGGGCTGGAGCAGCCTGGCACAGTGGGAGGTGTCCCTGCCATGACAGGGGTGGCACTGGATGAGCTCTGTGGTCCCTTCCCACCCAAACCAGTCCAGGATTCTGGGATTCTATGATTATGAGGTAGGGGCTAGTTTAAAAGTTTGTGATTAGCCTTTTTCCCAAGCTTTTCTGGTATAGTTTTTGCCAAGATTCAACTCCTTATGACTGCCGGAGGCCTCAAAGTGGGTGAAATCTTTGGATGACTTCAGGATGGCTTAAAGCCCTGCATTTGTAGGGTGTTCCGTGGTGTCCAAGTGCTGGGATCAAGGTTGGGCTTATCAAGCCAAACCTGTTTGTTCCAATGATCCCTTTCTGTGGGGAGGAGCACAGGCTCCACTCTGTCTCTCAGCTGTCCATTAAGGAGCTGTTCTTCTTGCTGGAATTGCCACCACATCCCTGCTCCTGTGTTTTGGGCTGCCCCAGGTGGTTGAGCACACGAGGTACCCGAGCCGCGCGGAGTTCGACAGTGCTGTGGACAAAGTCCTTGAGGAGTTCTCGGTGGAGCTGATCTGCCTGGCCGGGTTCATGCGCATCCTCTCGGGTCCTTTTGTCAAGAAATGGGAAGGTGAGCACACCTGGGGGGGCTGTGCATGTGCACAAAGGCATTGCAGAGGTGGTCACCAGGAAAAAGAGAGATGCCACCAGATGAAACAGGATGGTCTTCAAGGTCCCCTTCCAACCCCAGCCATCCCAGGATTCTGTGAAATGAGACTCTTCCCCTCTTGTAGGGAAAAGGATGAAAGAGAAAAGCAGTGCACTTGTGCAGAGGCTGAAGGAAGCCAAGGGCAAACACAGGTCTGGTAGCCTTTGATTTCTTAGAAAATATTTGTAAAAAGGCTGTGAAGACTTTCAGCCTCTGCACATGGGGGTGCAGGGCAGAGGTAAGCACCCAACCACTGAGGAATCCTTCCCCTGACAGAGGAACGGCTCTGGATCCCTGTAAAAACCCCAAACTGAGCAGCATTTTGCAGTTTTGGGTAACAAGCCCTGGCCAATCCCAGGCTACGTGTCAGGAGCTGCCTGAGTCCATGGGTGGGGTATTCCACAGGCAGATCCAGGCTGTGCTTGCTCAGAATATTCACAGTGTCTCCACTCTACTCATCTTTTAGTTTTCCAGCTCTTTGAGAGGCTGGTGACACCTTCAGGGCCTGCTCTCCTGCCCCAGCTGTTATTTTCTCTCCTCCTGTGTTTCCTAGAGATCCTAAGCACACAGAGCAGCTGCTGCTTGCTCTGCTTTGGGGCCAGGGTTACAGCCTGGTCAGCCTGTGCCTTGCAGCTTTCACTGCTCTTTGGTGACTTTTGTGTTCCTCTGGGTGTGCCAGGAACACTTCACACGTGAACTACTTTTCAAACCTCTCTTTAAAATCAGTAGAGCAAAGCAGGCACTCCTGAGAGGCCTTGCTGTGGTTTTGAAGCTCTCAGGTGAAACCAGTCAGGTGAATTGGTTTTGTTTGTCTCCACTCAGGGTCCAGAGATGGAAATGCCTGTGCTGTGGGCAGCTGTCAGGAAGAGACAGAATCTCTCACTCCAAGGGATGTGTTTGGAGAAGAAAGTCTATGTAGAGGAGAGAAAAGAACTTCCTCTAGTGCAGAATCTTGTACAAATAAAGGATTTTAGTGCCTTCTGATTCAGGGACAGAGCACTGATCTTTGTCCTGCACACTGCAGGATTTGCTTTACCTGCATGACTGGTGTGAGAGAAAAGGAAAGACTTTTTCCAGACAGAAGAGTTAAACTCATTTTTTAAATGTCCAGAACTGGATTGAGCTTGAAAACCTGAGCTGGGACCACAAGATGTGAGCTCAGACATTGAGCTCAGCTCAGGGAGCTGGGCCAGCTGCAGGACCCTGTCCTGGCCACGCCTGGCCACTGACCCCCCACCGAATTACCCAGGAAGAATCAATTCCTGCTGCTGCTTTGGTCAAAGCTGCTCCTTTTTCTTTCTCTCTCACTCACAAGGACACGGAGTAGCAGTTATGAAACTCTTTCTTGCTTAAGAGCCCTGAAGTGTGAATTATGGCTGTTAACAAAAGACAGGTTCAAGTGTTAATTGTGAATGTTAACAAAGGACAGGTGAAAACAGAACTAAACAAACCCAAGCAAACAGGAACCCACGTCCCATTCTGATGGGAATTGAAGGCAGAAGAGCAGGGTGGTGTTTCCAGCCAACTGTCCCTGAAACCTTTCGGGCTCAAGCTGCAGGGAGGGAGATGCTGATGCTTAAAAAAGACTTTTATTTAGATATAAAGTGTATCTGAGACATTGTTGGACGTCAGGTGGGACATTTGCCTCCTGTAACTTGCCCAGATCTCCATGAGCAGAGAGTCCCCGTGGTGCTGCCAGGAAGAGAGGAGAGGAGAATGGAGATAATAGAAAGAATTAAATAAATAAAATAATGGTAATAGAAATCCTGGAGCAAAGGAGGCTCAGGGGGACCTTGTGGTTCTCACAGCTCCTGCCAGGAGGGGACAGCCGGGGGGTCGGGCTCTGCTCCAGGAACAGAGACAGGAGGAGAGGGAACGGCCTCAGGCTGGGCCAGGGCAGGCTCAGCTGGGACAGCAGCAGGAATTTCCCCATGGAAAGGGTGCTCAGGCCCTGGCAGGGGCTGCCCAGGGAGCTTTGCAGTGCCCATCCCTGCAGGTGTCCCCTGGAGGTGGCACTGAGTGCTCTGGGCTGGGGACAAGGTGGGCATGGGGCCCAGCTGGGACTCCCTGGGCTGGGAGGGCTTTGCCAGCCTCAGGGACTTTGTGATCAAAGAAGAACAAGATGCTGAGGGAAGGGACAGCTACATCAGCCAATTCGTCATTATTAATCCCTGGGGAAATGTGTTTAGCCATTAATTTTAGCTGCACTCTGCTGTTTCAGACACAGACACTGCAGCACTTGGGGCTGGCTGGCTGCTGGCGTCTTCAAAACTTGTGAAAAATCCTATTCACAAATTATTTTGTTCCTTTGTTGGTTATGGCCCTTTGAGCAGCCTAGAAGTGCTAGAAGTCAATAACCTCAGCTCTGCTCTCCCAGGGAAAATCCTGAACATCCACCCGTCCCTGCTGCCGTCCTTCAAGGGAGCGCACGCGCACAAGCTGGTGCTGCAGGCCGGGGTCAGGGTCACGGGCTGCACCGTGCACTTCGTGGCTGTGAGTACCTCTGCAATCCTCCCCTCTGGACATCTGCACCTCCCCGCCTCTCTGTAATCCTCCACTTCCAACATTCTCCTCTCAGAGCCTCCTGGGAACAGCCCAAACCCTTGTGTTTGGTCGCCTGCCCTCTGTGTTCAGAACTTTCTATCTGGAGGAGGTGGAGATTTGATTGTGACCGTACAGTGCTGGAGTTTGCTGGCTCTGAAGGAGGACTGGAAATGGATCATTTGTCCAGTTTAAGCTTTCCCTAAGGGAACTTTTTCCCTAAGCATCCCACTGCTGCCTTCCACCCACTGGCGTGGGGGAATAGTTAATATAAGGCCTTGGCTAGACCAAAGGCTTTGTTAAACATGGCCCAAAGTTCCTGGATTTTATCCTAAACCTGCCTTGTTTCTTGCTTTCAAGAAAAAGAAAAAAATAGAAACAAACAAACAAAAACCCCACTGGAAATGGCACAGGATTTGTTAAGGAGTGATCTGATGTTTGTGGGAACAGAGCAAAATTTGACAATTTATGCTGGTCAGACCCTAAGTAAAGAGCGAGCAGAGATCTCTCAGCTTCAGAGCCACGTTTTTTCAGGCCAGGGATCATTGGTTCCCTTTTGGTCCCTTCTCAGGGTTCAAAGGTCTCTCCTCTGGCTCGCTTCTCCCTCTGCTACTGGAATCTGTCTTGGGATTTTTACTTTCCCTTGGAAAAAAGAGGGTAGAATAATTTTTCCTGATAGAAGGGAAAACTGAATTCTTCTCTCTATGCCATGATTTGGGGTTTCTCTGTGTGGCAGCTCCTGAGGAACAATTCCTGCTCAGCAGGGATCTGTCCTAGCAGTGTTCCAGGGAAGATCTCCTGGATCCCTGTCCCATGTAGCCCTTGGCTCATTCCCCCTCTGGACTGAATGTCCTGCCCAGCCCAGGGCTTTTCTGGAATAGAACTGTTGCTCCCTGCTGTTCTGCCTCCCTCCTGCTCTCCTCTGAACCCTTCCCAGACTACAGTCAGCCCCAGCACCTGCTCTCCCCATCCCACCATCCCAAATCCCAGTTCCTGCCAGATCCCCGAGGCACCGGGGCACCTCCCCTCCTGTGCCAGCCCCGACCTTGCCGTTGCAGGAGGAGGTGGACGCCGGGGCCATCATCTTCCAGGAGGCCGTGCCGGTGAAGCTGGGGGACACGGAGGCCACGCTGGCCGAGCGGGTGAAGGAGGCCGAGCACCGCGCCTTCCCCGCCGCGCTGCAGCTGGTGGCCAGCGGCGCCGTGCGCGTGGGCGAGGCGGGCAAGATCTACTGGAAATAGAGGCGAGCTCCAGCAGGGCCTGGCACGGGCCAGCACGGGCTCTGCCCTTCCCCTGCCCCGCACGGTTCAAGGCTCAAATCCCAGGAAAGCCAGCAATGGGAATTTCGGGGCTGTTCTCAGAGGGTGCAGCAATGGCTCCTGTGAGTGCCTCCTAATTTTAATCACTTCCTTGGCCAACGTTTAGGTTCTCTTAATTGCTTTCCTAACAACCCAAATGCAGCCAGGTGGATCTGAGCAGCCCTGGGCTGGACCAGAGACAACACTGGAGTCGCTTTCATACAAAATCACAAGCAATGGCCTGGTGGCTGGGAAGTGCACAAGCCTTTTTCACGTGGCCTGTCTCCAGCAGAAGCATTAACTGCCACCTTTGCCAGGTGGGGAATATGTGGAAGTGCTGCTGAATATCCAGCTGTGAAGATGCTGCTGAATATCCAGCTGTTTGCCAGCCATCAGGGCTGTTCCCTAACGGGGACACTCCTTGTGCTGGGCAGTGTTGCTGAGGGAAACTGCAATGGAAGACAGACAAAGGCAGAAACCTCCACTCTAAAAACCTCATCAGACCAGGAAATCTGGCCTCCCAAAACACCAATAATTGGATTTTTCTCCATTTGCTTCCTGGTTTGATGGTGGTGGATCTCATCTGGCCCAGACTCGACACACCCTTTCATTTCCAAACCTGAACCTGCTGTCCATCAGATTCCAGCAGGATTCAGTGTCTGCTGCCCTTTTTCCACAGCATTCCCATGTGAATTCCCATAAATTCCCCTCCAATTTATTTTTTTATGTGAGTAGAAAGACCTGACACAAAGCATGTCCTTGGCTTGTGAAACATTCCTCAGGAATCCTGAAGTGCCTTTATTCTTGGACCAGTGTTTTCACCTGGAATAACACTGAGGGACACCCAGGAATTATGAACATTTGAAAACAACTGGGGGTTTTGTGCAGCTCAACACTTGTGGTTTTCTTTTAATATTTTTTTCATATAGTTATGAAACCATTTTTATGTTCTTACTGAAAGGATCAGGTTTCCCACACACAAAGCAGATGAGGTGGTTTGGAGTTCTCCTTTAGCACAGAGAAAGCTGATTTTATTCTGGGTTATGATGTCCTGACAATAGTCCCATGTTGGCATATTTTCCGTTGGGATTTGAAAAAATAATTTGAAATAAATTAAAAAAAAATAAAATCTATCTACAAGTATTTCCTTGGAATTGATTCCCAGGGCTGTAGTGGGGAGGAGGGAAGGGGCTGTACATGGTGTGCGTCCGTTGGTTGGAGAGGAGGTCACACAGCTCCAGCCAGGGAAGGCAGAGGAAATAAAGCCTTGGAGGGGTGAAATCACTGCCTGTGCAGGGAATCAATACCACATTATTGATCAGAGCAGTTGGATCACTGCCAGAGAGGCCGACAGAGAGATCTCTCCAAATCCAATACCCATCTCCATCACAGGCACCTTGATCCAGATTCTGATATTTTGCCATGTGAGCCTGATGTGAAATGGGATTTCACAGAATCACACAAGGTTTGGGTTGGGAGGGACCTCACAGCCCACCCAGGGCCACCCCTGCCATGGCAGGGACACCTCCCACTGTGCCAGGCTGCTCCAGCGCCAGTGTCCAACCTGGCCTTGGGCACTGCCAGGGATCCAGGGGAAATCTGGGAATTCCATCCCAGCCCTGCCCACCCTGCCAGGGAACAATTCCCAATTCCCAATCTCCCACCCAGCCCTGCCCTCTGGCACTGGGAGCCATTCCCTGGCTCCTGTTCCTCCATCCTTGTCCCCAGTCCCTCTGCAGCTCTCCTGGAGCCCCTCCAGGCCCTGGCAGGGCTCTGAGCTCTCCCTGGAGCTTCTCCTCTCCAGGCTGAGCATTCCCAGCTCTCCCAGCCTGGCTCCAGAGGGGCTCCAGCCCTGGAGCAGCTCTGGGGTTCCTCTGGGCTCTCTCCAGCAGCTCCATGACTTTGTTGTCCCACTCTTGCAGCAGCAGGTTTGGGATTATTCTGGGAAGCTTCTGCTGCTCTGCCACAGAAATGGATCCCTTGGAAGGATGAGTTCCCCTTGGAAACACCAGATCAGTTTTACAGCTCGAGCCCTGTCCATGTTACACATTTTCTCCTTTACAGGTTTAAAAAGAGAATGAAGGAATTCCAAACCTGAAAAGCCAGCCTGGCTCCCACCATGGATTTTCTAAGGGGGCGTAACAAAAGCTAACATCTCAGGGGAAAGGCTGGGAACCGAAACTTGGGATACTGAGACATCCAAGAGAAGGACATGGAGGAGAAGGGAAGAGGAGGGAAAATGAGCAGAGCCCGAGCCCCTCAGGGACCTGCCCAGAGCCCTTCAAGGACCTATCTAGACCCCCTTAGGGTCCAGCCCAGATCCTCTCAGGGATCTGCACAGAGTCTCACAAGGTTCAGCCCAGAGTCCCTTAAGGTCCGACCCAGATCCCCTCAGGGACTGCCCAGATCCCCTCAGGGACTGCCCAGAGCCCCTCAGGGACTGCCCCAGATCCCCTCAGGGACTGCCCCAAATCCCCTCAAGGACTGCCCCAAATCCCCTCAAGGACTGCCCCAAATCCCCTCAGGGACTGCCCAGATCCCCTCAGGGACTGACCTGATCCCCTCAGGTTCCCCCACATCCCCTCAGGGTCCCCAGATCCCCTCAGGGACTGCCCAGATCCCCTCAGGATCCCCCACATCCCCTCAGGGACCCCCAGAGCCCCTCAGGTTCCCCCAGATCCCCTCAGGGTCCCCCAGATCCCCTCAGGTTCCCCCAGAGCCCCTCAGGGACTGCCCAGAGCCCCTCAGGGTCCCCGACATCCCGTCAGGGACTGCCCTGATCCCCTCAGGTTCCCCCACATCCCCTCAGGGTCCCCCACATCCCCTCAGGGACTGCCCTGATCCCCTCAGGATTCCCCAGATCCCCTCAGGTTCCCCCTGATCCCCTCAGGGTCCCGCCCGGAGCCCCTCAGGTCCCCCACATCCCCTCAGGTTCCTCCAGATCCCCTCAGGTTCCCGCACATCCCCTCAGGTTCCCCACATCCCCTCAGGTTCCCCCACATCCCCTCAGGGACCCGCCCAGAGCCCCTCAGGGACCCGCCCACATCCCCTCAGGTTCCCCACATCCCCTCAGGTTCCCCAGATCCCCTCAGGTTCCCCCAGATCCTCTCAGGTCCCCTCAGGTTCCCGCACAGCCCCTCAGGGACCCGCCCAGATCCCCTCGCGTTCCGGCGGCTCCTCGGGCGAGGCCGCTCCGTGCCCCCGCTCCGGGCTCATCCCGCGGCTCTCCCGCCTCCTCCAGCACGTCCTTCCGTGGGCTCCCAGCCAGGCGGCCCCGCTGGCCACCAGCTGCAGGGCCAGGGGGAACGCCCTGAGCTCGGCCTCCTGCAGCCGCTCGCCCAGCGCTGCCTCCGGGTGCCCCGGCCGGGGCAGCGGCTCCCGGCGGATCGCGGCGCCGGCGCCCGGCTCCTCCTGCGGGCACAGAGCGGGGCAAGGGCTGCGGTGTGGCCGTGCGGCAAGAAAGGGTTTCGTCTCCTCCTGCCAGCAGGAGAAATGGGAAGAACCCACCCCAAAATGCAAGGGGAGAAGACAAGGCTTCAAGCAACCCCAGCTGTGCCTGGTCTTTACCGGTGACAATGCCACCCCTTCCCACAGCTGTTACCGCTGCCTGTTTCTGCCCCCAAAAAGAAAAGGAAAAAAGCAAATTGCTAACTTCCTAATTTTCCCAGTTCTGAGGCTACTCACCAGGACGAAATGCACAGTGCAGCCTGTGACTTTGAATCCACTTTCCAGGGGCTCTTGCTGGGCATTTCCATCCTTGATGAGTGGAAAAAGTGATGGAGAAGCATTCAAAATTTTCCCTGGACATCAGTGTGAGAAGAGAAAAAAAAAAAAAAAAAAAAAAAGGAAAAAAAATAAGATAATTTGAACAGAATTTTCTTAAAAATAAAATGAGATGTGATCATCAGTCCAAACCCTGAGCAGCACTGCTCTGCTCTGGGGGAATTCTGCTCTTTCAGAAGCATGGATGCAGCAACATTCCCAAAGGAGCCTGTGCAAGCTGTCAGTGAGTGAGTAACTCCTGAGCGAGGCCTCAGGAGCTGATACTGCTCACCCCTCACTCACTTGGGGCACCCACGGAGCTGTGTCAGGGTGTGCAGGGCACCACGGGAGGGAGAAATCCCTCCTGGGAATGGAGAAATCCATCTTTCTCCCATTTTTCTCCGAGTGGGAATTGCAGGGGCTCAGAGTTCAGCAGGACTCCCCAGCACAGCTCCCTGGCAAAGGATGGGATTGAAGTCCTTCCCTGGGGAAGGCACAGAGCCACCCCACGGCCCCACTTTGCCCCTCTCTCACTGCTGAGGCAGCACAAGGGGTTCCTTGGCAATCCTCAGCCAGAATCCCAATACAATCCCACTGCCAGGGGGATTGGAAGCAGAATCCCAACATAGCCTCACTGCCAGAGGGAAGCAGAATCCCACATTCAGAATTCCCAGACCAGGATTCTCACAGCCCCACTGCCAGAGGAAAGGGAAGCAGAATCCCATATTGAGAATTCCCACACCAGAATGCCCACAGCCCCTCTGAAAGAGGGAAGGAAAGCAGAATCCCATATTCAGAATTCCCACAGCCTCACTGCCAGAGGGAATGGAAGCAGAATCCCATATTCAGAATTCCCACAGCCTCACTGCCAGAGGGAATGGAAGCAGAATCCCATATTCAGAATTCCCACAGCCTCACTGCCAGAGGGAATGGAAGCAGAATCCCATATTGAGAATTCCCACACCAGAATTCCCACAGCCCCACTGCCAGAGGGAAGCACAGGGTTTCCTTCCTGGAATGTCAGCAGTGCCGGCAGGGCTGAGGGATTTAATCAAAGGACAAGGAGCTCTGGCAGTGGAATCCTGGTGAGACCAACCAGCCCTGCTTTAGTTTCTGTTTTCCATTTAATTTCTTACCTTTCCATTTTCGGAGAAAAGGGCTGGACAGAACTCTCATGAACCCTGACAGACAGATGAGCTCCACAGAGAATTCCTCCAGGACTCGGTCAATGGTGCTGTCGAATTCCGAGCGACTCCCGTACAATTTGTGATCAATCACCTGGAGCAGTGAGACACAACAAAAGGTGGGAATGGGCAACAAGTGAGGAACAAACCAGATTAATTCCAGGATGCTCCATGATTTGAAAGGAGGGTGCAGTGAAGTGGGGTCAGTCTTTCTGCCATGTCCCAAGTGAAAGGCGGAGAGGAACTGGCCCTAAATTGCACGAGGGGAGGTTTGGATTGAAGATTAGAAACAATTTTTCCCTTTTAAGAATGGTCAGGCATGGAATGAGTGGCCCAGGGAGGCAGTGGAGTCAGTTGGCCAGGCCCTCTGGGTAAGGGGAGGAGGAGGTCCTTTATTCTTGCCCCACCTCCCATTTTCAGCCCCCCAGGTGAGTGCTGATTCCTGACTCTCCTGAGGACCTGCAAACAAGGGGCTCACAAAACTTTGTGCCCTTACCTGTGAAAATGTGAGTGAATTTTGGTATTACTTTTTTATTTTGAAAAATATCATGTGAATCCAACCCAGGAGCTGAAGAAACTGCTTCAGAACCCTTTCCATGCAGGGACAGCTCTAGCAGAGTTTATTTCCACCTGTGCACAGCTGTAAAAACTGCTCAAACCCACTTGATGTCAGAAGGGGGAGTTCCTGCCTTTGACATCCCGTCATGGAATGTTCTCAGACAATGCTGATGGTCCTTGCCAGGGATTTTTATGGAACTAGCCAGAACAAATTCCTGTCCCAAAGAGCTGCTTTGTGGCCCACAGGCAGGAGAAAACTTGTATGGGACTGGGCACAATGTGAGACACAGGTTTTCATCCTGGAGAAGGTTCCAGGAAGAGCTCAGAGCCCTGCCAGGGCCTGGAGGGGCTCCAGGAGAGCTGCAGAAGGACTGGGGACAAGGATGGAGGGACAGGAGCCAGGGAATGGCTTCAAATTAGGATTTGATGGAATATTGGGAATTGGGAATTGTTCCCTGGCAGGGTGGGCAGGGCTGGGATGGAATTCCCAGATTCCCCTGGATCCCTGGCAGTGCCCAAGGCCAGGTTGGACACTGGGGCTGGAGCAGCCTGGCACAGCGGGAGGTGTCCCTGCCCACGGCTGGGGTGGCACTGGGTGAGATTTGAGGTCCCTCCCAACCCAAAGCATTTTTGGATTCTGTGATTCCAAGGAGGGATAAACTCAGGAGACAACACATTCCTGTGCTCTGCAGAACCTGAAGTTGGGCTTATTTCAGCCTAAGCTTGAGGCTCATGGGCTACAGTTTCAGACCCAAATAATCCATTGAAATCCCTTCCCTGGCATGCAGCACTCACTGCCAAGCTGGGAAAAGGCGCCAGAGCCCAGTGAGGACTCCCAGCTCTGTGCTGCATCCAGGGGAAAAGTTTTACTTTGAAGTGAAACCTCAACGCTCAGCAAGCATTTCCTGAGCAGCCACAGGCTCAGCAGCTGGGAACGGAAAGGAGAAGGGGATGTGTCCTTACTGTTACAGATGGATAATGAGATGATTAGCTCTCCCAATTAAGGGATGAATACTGTGTGTATATTAAGAGAGGCTTTGTTGATGTATAGTTATTATTATTTAAATGTCCTCTCTTGTTCCCAGAGTCCCCTTTTTCTCCCCCTCTGCATTGTTCCCACCTGGGTTGTTTAGGACAGGTAGAAAGAAGCCATGTACATACACCCCTTCCATGGGGCAGCTGGGAATGGAAAAGCTTGTTGCTGGGGGAGGGCATGACAACGCCTGACCTCCAATCAAGTTACAAGAAAGCAATCCACCGAAATACAGCAAAGAAGAGCTGACTGACAGACTTTGGGAAGGGCTCGGGGTGGCTGATGCAACCCCCAGGGGTATAAAAGACTGAGCACCCATCTTGAAGATGAGCCAGCCACCCACGAGGCGGTACCCGGGTACCCACGAGGGCAGCTCCCAGCGCTACAATTTCCCCTTATTTAGTCCTTGTGCTGTAATTTTTGTTGAGGTTTAACAAAGGCTTGAACACTTTCCGAGTGAGCGGCCGCTCCCGGCACTCACCCTGGTGGGGATCCCGGCGCGGGCGGCGCTCCGCAGCTCCTGCACGCCGGGTCTGTTGGAGATGACCAGCACCAGCTGGGCACAGCTGCCCGGCTCCCGGGCGGAGCCGATGAGCGCCGGCAGGGCCGTGCCTCCGGCGGGGAGAGAGCAGAGCGTGGGGGACACCTCAGCACCCACGCTGGGGAGTCCTCCGAGTCCTTTCCCCTCAGGGAAATCCCAGAGCCCTGCCTTGGAGAGACTTCAGTAGAGTTCACCCTAGCTGGAAAGTACTTCCTCGTGGAGTCTTGTACAACAACATGATCCATCCCAGTTCCCTTCCCCGTATGTCCCAAACTCTCCTGGTTTCTCCTTTCCCTGTTCCCTCACTGGCTGTGGTATCCCTGGTGGGTGGCCCCATCTTCCCTGTAGGGCGAGGCCCTTTGCCCTGCCCCTTGTGCCATCCCCTGCTTAAACCTTGTGCACAGCACATGGGCTCATCTTTTGTCCCTGGTTTCCCTTCAGCCTGCTGAAATAAACCTCGCTGGAACTGACCCTGCAAAAGGCCCTTCTGCCCCTCTTGGCTGAGCTGGCTGTGGTATGTTATAGATACACATTATAATGTTGGCTTTTCACAAATAGGAAAGTGGATTCTATATGTGTGGTGTTAAAGCAACTTTGTTATAAAGAGGTGGTTTTTATTTCTGTTGGTAATGAAGCTCAGTGCAATAGCTGCTATCAGTGTGCCTGTGTTAAAATGCCTGCTGGGATGGGATAACACCCAAAGGACACAGGATGAGCACACCTGGACAGATGTGCCAGCCATCAGCACTCGCCCTCTGAAGGCAGTGTGGGCCAGGGCCCAGAACTGGAGGGGATGTAAAAAAGGACTAAAAGCACAATCAAAGAGTAAACATGCTCTAAAAAAGTGCCTCCAAGAAGATAAAATAAACAATTCTTGGAACGTGTAAACTTTGGGGAGAAGTTTACTGTGCATAAGGGTTTATGAATATGCAAAGGGCTGATGTAATGAAAAGGTATTTAAGGGGTGTCCCCGAAGATAAGGGGGTGCTCTTGCCCGAGTAATAACCTTTGCTCTGTGATCCTTGTCTCCCATTGTCCTTTATTGAACTTTTACATTTTCACAGCAGAGTGAACGTGCTTTTCACAGGTGGCTTGACTGTCTTGCCTGAATGCCTCCCCAAGCAGCTTTTCCTGGAGATGCTTAATGGGGATTACAGGCAGCAGCACCCACCAGCCAAACCCCACTCTGCTACACCACAGCCCTGGGAGGGGCTCTCAGCTGCTGCTTGGACAAAGATCTGCTGGTCCACAAACAGGACTGAGGGTGGGGGCACTGATAAAGCTCAGTTTTTAAGCAATGCAACACAACTCCTTGACTTGCAAAGTGAAACCCTGGACTTCGAGGGGTCTGGAGATTCCACTGGAAGAAAGGCCAGGTGGACACACCTGAATCAGCCTCTCCTGTGTGAGGACATTCTCTGTGCCAGGACAAGTGACAACTCACCTGCTCCAGAGACAAGAACAGCCACCTTCACCTTTCTCTTCCCGGGCTGGGGCTGGATCTTGGCAGTGCTGGCGTCCAGCAGCTGCTGGGGGCTGCTTAGCTGCAGGGCCTCTGCAAGATTCTCCACTTCAATGTGAGAACCTGCTCCAAACACATGAGAAAATAGTTAGATTTTACCTTTCCTTCCAAACTTACTTGATGTAGTTTATTAATAATGTTTTAACGACAGGAAATTGTGCCTGCAATGAATTTATGCTGGCACAGATAGAGCTCCAGAGGGATCCCCGGTCTCAGGAGCCGTGCTAGTCTCTGGTGTTACCTGCTCACAGAGTTGTTCACAAAGGCCCAGGCATGGCCTTTGCAAGGATTAGTCCCATCTTTTATACCTCCCATGTTGCAAAAGGACACTAAAAATGAGCTGAGGTGACATTTTGGCTGTCCAAATTCTTGGGTTTCCAGAGGGATTTTGGTTCATGTCCTGCTGGTTGTCAATCAGTGACACACCAGGATTCAGACTGACCATCACCACACATGACTGTACAAAGCTGTGGCCTCTCCTCAACCTTTACTCAGGTCTGTGTGAGCTGGGAATGGCTGGACAGTAGGGGAGCTGATCATCATGAGTGTGGAAAAATATGCCCTGATTTTTGGAACAATCAGCACAGGGATTCCCTGAAGCCTCAGGGAGGGGAAGAGGTTATCCAGGTGCTGCCACTCTGAAACAAGAACTCATTTCTCATTTATTTAATACCGAAATGTAAATGTGGAGGTGTCCAGCAGTCTCCAGCTTAGTGAAACAACAGGAAAGTGGTGTGAACTACACAGACTTTGGAACAGGGAGTCTCTTCAGTCCCACAAGGGACTGCTCACCTGTGTGACAAGGGGAAACCACCTTCCCAATCAGCCAGGCCTCCTGCTGCCTCTGGATGTCCTGGAGAACGTGCTGAGCCAGCTCCTTCTGCACGACCAAGACAGCCCCGATCCCACAGGGAAAGGTCTGAGCCATCTCCTCTGCAGAGAGGTTCCCCTCCTTGTAGAGCCAGCCAAAGATTTCAGGGATCTTCCAGCTGAGAGCATCTGGGAAAGATTGAAATTGGTGTGTGGGCACCACAAATGTTTGTTATTATTTATTATTTACTGTCTGCAATGACAGTGATGTGTCACAAGAGCTGGTAGAGAGCAATTCTTGCTGCCACAGAATCCCAAATCCCCGGGGCTGGAAAAGCCCTCCCAGCCCAGGGAGTCCCAGCTGTGCCCCATGCCCACCTTGTCCCCAGCCCAGAGCACTCAGTGCCACCTCCAGGGGACACCTGCAGGGATGGGCACTGCAAAGCTCCCTGGGCAGCCCCTGCCAGGGCCTGAGCACCCTTTCCATGGGGAAATTGCTGCTGCTGTCCCAGCTGAGGGGACCTTAAAACCCATCTCAATCCATCCTCTGCCATGGGCAGGGACACCTTCCACTATCCCAGGGTGCTCCAAGCCCCAGTGTCCAACCTGGCCTTGGAAATTTCTTTCTTTCCAACTTCATTCTAGAGAAATACAACCCAACACACCCAAGACACCTTTCTTTCCCCCTCCCTACTGTATTTTTATACTCACATGAACATGGTTTTCTTTAGTATTTCAAATGTCTAAATTCTTTTCCCAGTTTTGGCTTCATCAGAAAAAGTCCTGCCTTACTCACAGATGTCAGATGTGGTGGGGAGGCTACCAAAAAGTGCATTAAATGTGTATGTGTGTGTGTGGATAAAATAATGCAAATTTATTGCCCTACCAAACCTCAGTATTTGGTCAAAATGTTTTGTTTGGAGAGGTGTCCTGAAGAACTCAAGATCTACTCCAACACATTTTGTCCTAGAGATGTGCTGCCCTTAATCTTCTCTGGAATTTCCCTTCTCCAACAAACAATGGGGCTCATGACTTGGAATAGGAATGGTTTTGGGAAGCACCCACCTGGGGCTGTTCCCCTCTGCAGGGACGTTTCTGAGGATTCCAGCTGCAGCTGGGAGGTCAAGGCCGTGCTGGGCCTGAGTTCTGTCCCACAGGAGCACCTCAGGTACTCACCCAGGACAGCGCTGAGGTGCTCGGGCAGGAGTCTGGAGATGCCCCCCAGGAGCCCCTCGGCCGTGGGGGCAAAGCCCTTCACGTGCCCCGAGCGAAGGACGGGCAGCAGAGCTGGGCTGAACATCTTCCCTGGGGTCAGCAGAACATCTCCTGCAAACAACAGCCTCAGCTCAGTCCTGTTTTAAAACCTCAGGAGAGGTTTAGAATCAAAATACCACAGACTGGTTTGAATTGAAAGGGAGCTCAAAGCCCACCCAGTGCCACCCCTGCCATGGCAGGGACGCCTTTCACTGTGCCAGGCTGCTCCAGCCCCAGTGTCCAACCTGGCCTTGGGCACTGCCAGGGATCCAGGGCAGCCCCAGCTGCTCTGGGCACCCTGTGCCAGGGCCTGCCCACCCTGCCAGGGAACAATTCCAACCCCATATCCAGCCTAAATGTCCCCTCTCTTCCCCCTTGTCGTGTCCCTCCATCCCTTGCCCCAAGTCCCTCTCCAGCTCTCCTGGAGCCCCTTTAGGAATTGGAAGGGGCTCTGAGCTCTCCCGGAGCCTCCCATTCCCCAGGCTGAAATCAATTAATTTATTTCACAGGCCGTGGGGTGTTTTTGGGAATGCTTCCCTGAGCAGGTTCTCTCCCAGTCCTTGCAGCAGGCCTGGGGAAGGAGGCAGGGGTGCTGCAGGAGAGCAGCGGACCCCAAATGCTGAGGAGCCCGGCCGGATGGGAGCAGCCCTGGCCCTGCACAGCCCGGGGAAGCAGCAGCGCCCACCCAGCGTGGTGTCCCCGCAGCTGCCCGGGGCAGGTGAGGAGCAGTGCAGGGAGGATGTCAGCAGGATGCTCCGCACCACGCCGAAGGCGCGGCCGTGGATGGCGGCAGAGCCCAGCCCCAGGAGCGCGTCCCCCTCCTCGGCTCTCTGCAGCCCCGGCAGCCTCTGGCCCCGCTCCACCGCGCCCACCGCGAACCCGGCCAGGTCACAGTGGCCCGGGGGACACGGAGCTGCCACTTCTGTCACCTCCGCACCTGCAAGGGGAGAGAGCGGTCAGCACCTCCTGCTTCTGCTCGTTTTGGACTCCCAGAAAGGTTTGGGTTGGGAGGGACCTCAAATCCCACCCAGTGCCACCCCTGCCATGGCAGGGACACCTCCCACTGTGCCAGGCTGCTCCAGCCCCACTGTCCAACCTGGCCTTGGGCACTGCCAGGGATCCAGGGGAATCTGGGAATTCCATCCCAGCCCTGCTCACCCTGCCAGGGAACAATTCCCAATTCCCAGTCTCCCACCCAGCCCTGCCCTCCCTCAGCTCAAAGCCATTCTTGTAACACCATTTTAAATTTATGGCATCTCCTGAAGTCAGCAGCACATCCAGGGACACACAGCCCAAGAAGATTCAGATATCTTATTAAATTCTTCTTGGTTTCTTACTTCACCTCAAGACTCCAACAAAACAAAGCTTCATGAAAGAAGTGGTTTTGTCATTATTGTTTCTGGTACTCACATGGCACCTCCCTGAGTATGGGAGAGGGCTTGAAAATATTAACATTGTGGAATGTGAGGCTTCCAGTTCTATTCTCCTTTGTTCAGGGATAAAGAAGGAAGAACAAGGATCCACGTGCACAAACACTAAACCCCATCTTTCTGTGCTGACCCATTTTACAAGAAGGAAGCACAAATTCTCAACTGTTTTTTTCCCACCAAACAGAAACCAACAATTCCAGGGCCACATTCTGCCTCTGCCTCCTGCCAAGTCCATTCCTCTGGTGATAAATTCAACCTCAGCCCCTTCACATCTCAGAGGAGAGGAGGGTCCATACCCAGGAAAGCACAGCCTGCACTCCTGCAAGCCTCAGCTATTCCTTCTTTGATTGTCTCCATCACCTCAGCATTGAGTTTGGCACAGGCCAAATGGCTGAGGAAGAAGAGGGGCTCAGCCCCCTGGGCCAGGAGGTCGTTGACACACAGAGCCACCAGGTCCTGCCCGATGGTGTCGTGTCTTTTACAGACCTGGGCAACCTGCAAGACATGGTGGGAACGAGAAACAGGCAAACTCAATTATTCATCAGTGAAAACAGCAGAAACCTTCTTTTCTCTGAAAGGAATCACTGCAGGACACACATGGAAGATAGAACCTGGTGCATTACCTGGTTGAAATCAAGAGAAAACAGCTAGTTTTCTTGCAGACAGAAAAAGTAAAATCTGTTTTGCTGTTTCTTTTAATATAAATTCAAATTTCAGCCATAGCTACCTAGAAATTGTCATTTTGAGATGTTTTTTTTGTTTGCTTTCTGGAATATTATCACAGAATCATGGAATGATTTGGGTTGGGAGGGACCTTAAAGCACTGCCAGGGATCCAGGGGCAGCTGCAGCTGCTCTGGGAATTCCATCCCAGCCCTGCCCACCCTGCCAGGGAACAATTCCCAATTCCCAATCTCCCACTCAGCCCTGCCCTCTGGCAGTGGGAGCCATTCCCTGGCTCCTGTCCCTCCATCCTTGTCCCCAGTCCCTCTGCAGCTCTCCTGGAGCCCCTCCAGGCCCTGGCAGATCTTTGGTCAAGCACAGACAGTTCCCTCAGGGAAGTTCCTGTCTGTTTTTAGAAATCCTCAGGGTGTTTGCATTTCACAAGTAATAAAACCTGGCTCAGGTGTTGTGGCTCCCATGAAGTTCTGACATTTCCAGCTCTCAGGGGTACCCTGGAGTGTCCTGCTCAGCTCACAGGGCTGCCATGGACAAAGGTGACACAGGGATCACGGAATTATAAAATCAGAGAATTATTTAGGGTGTAAAAGGCCTTTATCATCAGTGGATAAACTTTCACTGACACAGCTCCAGCTGTGCAGAAAAGCCCAGGTTAGAGGGATGGGCGAGGGGAAAACCTGGATAAACACCACTGGATTCCAAAGGGTGAGGGAGCAGCACCCAAACAAAGGCTGGGCTTGGATTCCTGATTGATTTCCCTGGCTGCTGGATTTAGGAGTGCTATGGAAACAGGCACCCCACGGCCTTTGTGCATGACACCACCTCCCTCCCACTGCTCCAGCAGCAATCCTGGCAGGCAGCAGCCAACCTTTCCTTGGCCAAGGAAGAACCTTGGGAGCACAGCTGGGGATGTCTCTGTGCCAAGCAGTTGGAACAAAGACCCACAAGAGCCTGCAGCAATCACTTTTTCATGCTCAGAGGTGCCTGAGGGTCTGAGACTGCCAAAAACCTTTGGGATGACTCTGCTCAATCTCCTGCTGTTCGTTGTCCTGGCATTAAAGGCAGAAATCATTTGAAACAAGGGACATTGCTGTGCTTGACAGTGAAAGGAGCTTCAGATCTCCTGATGGTTGAAAACCTTCTGATTTAATAGATAAATAAATCTCCAGGTCAACTTATCCTGATTCAATACATAAATATACCCCTGGTTCAATTTGTCCCAATTCTCTACATAAATATATTCCTAACTCAGCTTATCCTGTGTGCTCTTGGCTAATTAAAATTCTTTATTTCTCAGCTTCTTTAATGTTTATTTCTTCCATCCTTCCTTTCCCCAGTGCCCTGGCAGAGGTACCTGTTCTCCCTCTCCACACACACTGAGCCTGCCAGTTCTCATTTCAACAACTCCCTGTGCTCCTCCACACAGATCCTCCTCGAAGCCAATGGAACCTCTAATTTAGAGCAGAAATTCTGGGCTTTAGTGCCTCAGGTTTGCAGCTACATTTTGGGCTGCTATCATTTCACCACAAAATATCCACATGCCCAGTGAAGTATGCCCAGGCCTTGCACAAATCACCATTTTCCAAGTGCAGGTGCCCCTGTGGTGGGCTCAGGAGTGTTTGTAGAACTCAGCAGGGTGCAGGTGGTGGGACTGGAACACTGCAACAGCCCTGGCAGCTTGTTGGAACCCTGGCTGCTGAGAATTTCAGACTTTCTGTGCCACCAAACACTGGCCCCCAAGAGAACACTGCGTTTGACCTGAAACTGTGGAGAAAGCTTCCAAAATTAAATGATAAAACTGAAATTATGGGTGCATCATTTAAATAGAATTGTGTAATATCATATGGTAAAAAACCTACAGTTTAAAGTTTTAGCATATAGTAATAGATATAAAACAAGATAAAAGTTTTTAAGCAGAAGCTACTCCTTCTTCTTTACCTTCTTCTTCACCTTCTTCATAGGTTTAAGCAGTATTGTGTAATTAGATAAAAAAATCCACATTATGAGTCACTAGTTAGTTACAAAGTTAAAAGTAAAACTAATTTAAGTGTAATTTCTTAATTAGACACTTTATCCTTAAAAAACCTTATAGAAAGAGAGATACGACTCCATTTTTTACCTTGCATTGTAAAACTCACAACTTGTAAAACTGTAACATAAATAAAAAACTAATAAACATCTTAGTCCAAGATACAACAAGATACAAACATGTAAAGAAACAACATAAAGACATCGAAGTCAGCAAAGAAAAAATCAAATACCAAATAGGGAGGATAAGGAAATGTCTTAATCTTAAGGCTTAAGAAAAACTCTTGTAAAACTATAGGGAAAAACTCTTTTTCCCTATAACAGATGAAAGTATAGAGAGATGAACGTGATCAAACTGATATCAAACAAAAGCCTCCATACCAAAGTTAACAGAAAATAAAGCAGCTGTAATCTAGAGGAAGCTTAAAAAGAGAAAGAGGGGAAAATGATAAGACCCTATACCCCCAGAGAAGAAGTCCTCTATTCCCAGAGATAAAGATGATTTTAGAAATCAATAATAATAATTTAAAAATCATAAAAATCAGCAGCAGGTGACATCAGCTTTGCTGCAGAGGAGCTGCCAGTTACAAACCTGCAGTTTGGGGCCAAGGCCCTTGGTCTGGGACACCAGGATGGGATCATCATAACCAGATGCCCTCAGGTCAAAGAAAGCAGCAAAGCCTCCTCCTTCTGAGCACCCCCCTGCCAGGTACAAACACGGCATGGACTGCATTTATGGGAGATAAAAACCCCCCAAAACTCTCTCCAAGAAAAGAACTGCAAATTATCCCCAAATCCCTGGGGCTGGCAAAGCCCTCCCAGCCCAGGGAGTCCCAGCTGGGCCCCATGCCCACCTTGTCCCCAGCCCAGAGCACTCAGTGCCACCTCCAGGGGACACCTGCAGGGATGGGCACTGCAAAGCTCCCTGGGCAGCCCCTGCCAGGGCCTGAGCACCCTTTCCATGGGGAAATTGCTGCTGCTGTCCCAGCTGAGCCTGCCCTGGCCCAGCCTGAGGCCGTTCCCTCTCCTCCTGTCCCTGTTCCTGGAGCAGAGCCCGACCCCCCGGCTGTCCCCTCCTGGCAGGAGCTGTGAGAGCCACAAGGTCCCCCCGAGCCTCCTTTGCTCCAGGGTTTTAATTACTATTATTTTATTTATTCACTGATTTCCATTATATTCCTCTCCATTCTGCACCTCTAAGAAGCACAATCACCTCCATGGCAAGGCAGGCATTTTTTAATTAATCATGAGAGGAGTGGCAAGAAAAAAATCAGTTTTCTTTCTTTGTGCTGATGCAGGCCCAATTTCCCAAGCTCAGTTTCAATGCCACAAGTGCATTGCCCAACCCCTAGGGATAAAAAAACCAGTATACTGAGGGAATTCCCACATTCTTCCCACATTCTTCAGTCCTACCTGCCCTGGAGCCTCTCACAGCAGATGTTTGTGGCAGACGACTCAAAACCTCCCTGCTTCCAGCTCCCACGTGTCTGTCCTTGTACACCAGGGCCCTGTGGGGAGGCAAGGACGAGCTGGCAGCAGCAGGGACCCTTCTGCAGTGCCCAGCAGAGGTGGCCCAGATGTGAGGGGCAGGGAGGAACATCTGGGCTGCGCTCACGTACAGGGGCTGGCGGAGCAGCCGCAGGCCCCGGTGCCCGATGTCCCTCCTGAAGGTGGCCCCCTGGAAGTGGATGGTGGCCACGCCTCTGTTGGCTTCTCCCAGAGCTTCCATCAGGTCCTGCCTGACAGCAGTGATGGACAGGACTCTGCCACCACTTGTCACCACCCGGCCATCCTTCAGCGCTGTGCCCCCGTGGAACACCTGCAGCCCCAGCTCCTTGGCTTGCAGAAGCCCTGCAAGAACAAAGGGGATCCTCTGAGGCTTCTGAATTGCATTCTCTGCCGACAATCTCAGAATTAAGGTGGGAAGAGCCCTTCAGGGTCATCCAATTGCACCCCAGCCCCACCAGCATCACCCAAACCCTGTCCCCAGGGGCCACACCCAGGCTCCTCCTGAGCACTCCCACAGACAGTGACTCCAAACCTTCCTGGGAGCTCATCCCAAGGTCTCACGCCTCCTGAAGGGAAATTCTCTTTTCCAATCTCCAGCCTGAGCCTCCCCTGGTGCCATTTGAGGTCATTTCCTCTCCTCCTTTCCCTTGGGACACGGCAGCAGAGCCCGACCCCCCGGCTGTCCCCTCCTGTCAGGAGCTGTGCAGAGCAGTGAGGTCCCTCCTGAGCCTCCTTTTCTCAAGCTGAGCCCTCCCAGCTCCCTCAGCTGCTCCTTCCAGGATGTATTTTCCAGACCTTTCCCCAGATCCTTTCCCTTCTGTGGACCAAACACTGAAAATTGAAGTCTTGCATTCAGTCAAGGAACAACAGAAATTTTCACCTTTGCTTTTTTCTGAGAACCAGCATCACCAGTGAAAGACATCCCACTGCACGGGCCCCAGGAATCCCCTTCTGAGCCATCCACTAAAGCATCAAGGAATTCCAGACTGGTTTGGACTGGGAAGAACCTCACAGCCCGTCCAGTGCCACCCCTGCCATGGCAGGGACACTTCCACTGTCCCAGGCTGCTCCAACCTGGCCTTGGGCACTGCCAGGGATCCAGGGGAATCTGGGAATTCCATCCCAGCCCTGCCCACCCTGCCAGGGAACAATTCCCAATTCCCAATCTCCCATCCAGCCCTGTCCTCTGGCAGTGGGAGCCATTCCCCGTGTGCTGTCCCTCCATCCCTGGGAATTGTCTCTCTCCAGCTTTCCTGGGGCTCCTCCAGGCCCTGCCAGGCCACCCTGAGCTCAGCCCAAAGCTTCTCCTGTGCAGGTGAACAATCCCAGCTGTGCCAGCCTTTCCTGCCAGCAGAGCTGCTCCATCCCTCTGCTCATCCTGGAGCCTCCTCTGGGCCCTCTCCTACATGTCCACATCTGGGACACCCCAAAAGTAAAGCAAGAAATCCCACAGGGACAGAAATATGGGATGCAGGAGCCACCACACATATCCCTGCCCTGTGCCAGGAAAGCTGTGCTCTCTCTGGGAGCTGTGGGTGATTTGTGCAGGGTTTTCCTGCAGGAAATCACAATCCACAGCCATTTCCTGCCTGGATTCTCCCCTCTCCCTGACATTCCACCTTCAGTGCTGATGTTACCTCTGCTCTCCCCCACTATTCCATCCTGTCCCCTCCACACAATTCCCTGCAACACCTGGAGCTGGTGCTCCACAAACACTCACAGGTGGCTGCTCGGACACAGGGAAGCAAAACTGTTCAAGGTTTGGGGTTTTTTAGATTCCTATTTTGAGGGAAGAGAAGAGGAGGAACTGCTGCCATCGCCTGGGGAAATGAGAACCAAGCACAGTTTTCTCCTTGCTACAGGCTCAGGGGATTCTCCCCCCTGGCCCTGCTGCAATCCAATCCCTTTGCATCCTGTTTTAAGGAATACTCAAGAAGAGAAAGTTTGCCAAGACATTAAAAGGAGAGAATCACAGAATATCCTGAGCTGGAAGCACACACAGGGATCACCCAGTCCCACCCCTGGCCCTGCACAGGGCACCCCAACAATCCCACCCTGGAAGCATCATCCAAAAATATGTGATTCAGTGTGAAAAAGAGAATAAAAACTAATAAACCCCATGAAACTCTGAAGTGGAAGATAATAACGGAATAATAATATAAGAATTCAATAAATAATAATAATTATAATGATAACATTATAATTAATAAAATAAATACTAAAAGATTATAATAAATAAAGCAATAATAAAAGAATGGATTGAATTCCATTTATTTGATGTCTTTTTCGTGATTAACAAGCAGGGGGTCAGAAACCCTGCCAGGGACAAGGCACCAGAGCATGACCTTGTCCCTGGTTCATGGAGGGTTCCCAGAGAGAAAATGCCAAAAATTGCTGCCAAAATTCAGGAGCCCTGGCCAGGAGCTGAGACCAGGAGAGGGTGGGACTGGCAGGGCAGGAGCTGAGTGGGCAGGAAATGGTTCTGCAACAGTTCCCTCTGTTTATAAACATTGCAAACATCTCAGGAGATCCTGAACCAGGAGTACTGAACAGAGGAAATGGATATTGCATACCTGCATGAATCCTGAATTTCTATATCCAACATCCAAATGGACATTGAGTACCTGCAGGAATCCTGAATTTCTAGATCCAATATCAAATGGATATTGAGTACCTGCAGGAATCCTGAATTTCTACATCCAACATCCAAATGGATATTGAGTACCTGCATGAATCCTGAATTTCTATATCCAATATCAAATGGATATTGATATCTAAATGGATATTGCATACCTGTATGAATTCTGAACATCTATATCCAATATCCAAATGAATATTGAATACCTGCATGAATCCTGAATATCTTTATTCAATATCCAAATGGATATTGATATCTAAGTGGATATTGCATACCTGTATGAATCCTGAATATCTGTATCCAATATCCAAATGGTATTGACATCTAAATGAATATTGAATATATCTGTAGAATCCTGAATATCTATGTTGAATATATATATGGATATTGAATATATATTTCTAATAGCTGTATGAAGATTGAATATCAGTGTCAAACATCCATATGATAATTGAGTATCTGTATCTAACATATGCATAGATATTGGATACCTATGCAAATACCAAACATTTATATCAAATATCTATATTAATATTAAATACCTATATCAAATATTCATATAAATATTGAATACATATATATAATATATATGAATATTTAATATCGAATATCCAAATGAATATTGACTATCTATAGCTAATGTATCTATATAGAATATCTATTCTAATACCTACATGAATATTGAATACCTATCTCTAATATCTAAGTTAATATTGAATACCTACATAAATACAGAATATCCCAATGCCCACCTTGCCCAGACTCTGGAGCCCTGTGAGTAATTAAATAATTAACAAGCCTCCAGAGTTACCTGTTACCTCCATGCCCTTGTCAGAGTCTCCTGGGTATCCTGGGCTGGCCATGACCACACACACAGCAGTTCTGTTCTCCAGCCAGGCTGGCATGCAGCTGCAGAGTCTGCCATCAATTGTTGCTTGAATCACTTCATACAAATCATTTTTAAGCAGAGGGAGAATTACCTGTAGAAAAGTTTTCAGAGTGATGTAAGTTAATTTTTATTTTGCTTGCTTGTTGACATTCACCTTAGGGAAAATTCAGTTGATGGAATACAATCTGTATGTGCCAAGCCAGTAGAGTTGGAAACTCTGGGTTTTAATTTAATTTGCAGCATCTTTTGGCACCAGTCATAAATTTAGAAACATAAGGTGTGGGCTTCTGTAGAAGGAACATTAATTTAGGTCCCTCCCATTCTGATTCTAGCCAGAAAAACAAAATCTGAGGAACAGATTTTTTAAACTAATAAAAAAGCTCACGGGAGCTGACATAATGTTAAGTTACCTCAGATGTTCACATCCAGATCTTTCCCTAGAAATAAACTACAACAGTAAGAGGTAAAAGAATGTAGCATCTTTAATTTTCCAGTGTGTTCCACTCACCTGACACTGGGGGTCCCCAAACTGGCATTTAAAGTTTAAAACCTTCACCCCCTCTTTGGTCAGCATCAAACCTGTTTGCAGCACACCTGGACACAAAGCCAAGAAAATGAACTTAAACATTTCTTTCTTTCTTTCAAGAACTCTGTTAAAATAAATATTTTGGAACATTCTGCAAATCAGAAGGCGTTAGGGGCAAGAGTTCTGCAAGCCATAAGAATTCCCAAATATCCATAAAGGTGACAAGCAGCCACCAGAGGAGCAGGGCACCACAGTTTAAACCCCACAAAGTTCTCTGGCATCGTGCACCCAACTCCATCCTTACTCAACTCCCACTCCACTCTTACTCAGGCATTGTAAAAAAGGCCCCAAAAAGCAGAAGCTGAAGATGTGGGTGGGAGCCCAACTCTTTGGAGGTCTGAGATCTCTTCAGTGCCAACAGCAGCCCTTGGCATCAAATGACACCTGTGGGCACCTGCCTTTCCCAAAACAGCCTCTGGATAAAGATCTGGAGAAAATGGACATTGTTGTATGTAGGAGTGAGCAGTACTGCAGGACTGAAGTATATGTTCTGCCCTGAACTGCAAATAAATCTGTTTTATTAAAAAAAATTTCATAAAATCGTGGTGTTTTAAGGAAACGAGGCCAAAGTACTCTCCCAAAGAGCTGTGAACCAAACGAGTGGGGCTTAACACTGCATGAAAAATGAGCTGCTGCTGGGTTGTTTTTTTAAATCAAATACCATCTGGCATTGAGAAGCAGCCTCTGACCATGGAAGTGGCCTGGATAGGGGCTTACCTTGGTTTTCAGCTGCTCACTCACCTACATAGGCTGCTCCTTCTTGTCTCAAGCTGTCCACGACGTGCTGGAGGATTGCACTCCTGATTTGCTCTAGGAGAGCTTCTGGAACCTGACAACCAGAGGAAAGCCACGAGGCAGGGCTGGGGCAGGAGCAGGGATGGGGCAGGAGCAGGGATGGGGCAGGAGCAGGGATGGGGCAGGAGCAGGGATCCAGGGGCAGCAGCAGGGATCCAGGGGCAGCAGCAGGAGCAGGGATCCAGGGGCAGCTGCAGGGATCCAGGGGCAGCTGCAGGGATCCAGGGGTGGGAGCAGGGATCCAGGGGCGGGAGCAGGGATCCAGGGGTGGGAGCAGGGATCCAGGGGTGGGAGCAGGGATCCAGGGGTGGGAGCAGGGATCCAGGGGTGGGAGCAGGGATCCAGGGGCAGCTGCAGGGATCCAGGGGCAGCTGCAGGGATCCAGGGGTGGGAGCAGGGATCCAGGGGCAGCTGCAGGGATCCAGGGGCAGCTGCAGGGATCCAGGGGCAGCTGCAGGGATCCAGGGGCAGCTGCAGGGATCCAGGGGCAGCTGCAGGGGCTGTACCTGAGGCACGGGGCACAAGGCTCCCATCCCTGCCGTGGTGGGGCCCTGCTCCCCGTCCAGCAGCCGCTTGTGGGGCTGGGCCGGGGGCATGGGGGCCACGGTGACACCGTCGGTGAAGCAGGAGCACTGCGGGGAGAGACACAGACACAGCGGTGACAACACCCTGGGCACGGGGCGAGGCTCAGTTCTGCTGCAAAATGTAGAAATTGCAGAAGCCCAGACTGCAAAGGATATTAAATCCCACCCAGTGCCACCCCTGCCATGGCAGGGACACCTCCCACTGTGCCAGGCTGCTCCAGCCCCAAATCCAACCTGGCCCTGGGCACTGCCAGGGATCCAGGGCAGCCCCAGCTGCTCTGGGCACTCTGTGCCCTTTATGCTCTGAGTAAAGAATTTCTCAGAATCAATTTAGATCCAATAGGATCCGATTATTCTGCTACAAGCCCATTGACCTGAAGGATTAATTGTTTCTTTCTCATGTTTAAATTACCAAGAGAAATGGTGGCTCTCATTACAATTCCCTTTTGATGAATCACATTTTGAGTCACATGGACACATGCCTGTCCTCTGGCATGTGAATAGCCTAAAAGAGGCACTAAATATTAGCACAAAGTTACTGATGTAACAAAAAATAACCAAGGCAGATTTCATAAAAACAAGTTTCAGGTCACTTTATGGGACAAAACCCCCACATTTCCCCCCTAAAATAACCACTGCAATGTCATTATTAATGTAGAAGAAAGATCTACTGACAACATGCATTGGTTAGCATGACACAGGGCTTAGATTGCATGTTATATATATGCAATAGGTATACATTTCTCAAGGTGCAAATAAAGCAAACAAAATTTAAACAATAAACTTGTGTGTTTATACAGAAGCACAGCAATAATGCCAAAATATAAAAGCACATCACACCATCAATACCTACAGAAAGTTCTTCCCCTTGAAGCAGTTCTTCAATAACAACCATCTCTCCAAACATTCTGTCCTGTAAAAGACAGAACAAAACAAAAGAAACCCCCAGTGAGCAGATATAAATCCACTGCCTAAATACTCTCTTAATTTTCTTTTAACAAACAAAAAACCAATGTGTATGAGGAGTGCCAGCTTGCTTGAAGGCCAGCGGGGAAAGCCAATGGAATTTCATTTGGATGTAAGGAGGCAACACTGGAATATTCCTTATCAGGCCTGGGAGACAAGGAACAATTAGAATTTGGAGGGGCAGAGAAGTGGCACCTGAGGCTGGAACAGAAGTTCAGTCACAAAATCTCCCAGCCCTGCCTGGGGGACACGGCTGGAATCTGAGACCCAGGGAAACTCTTGAGTGGAACGACCAATTTCTCCCAGAAATTCTTACCCCCTGCAGCAGGAATGACAAGCTCCCAGAGTACAGAGCACCAAGATTTGCACTGGCAGGGATTAATTAAGGATTTTCCCACCTGCATAATCTCCTGGACAGCTCTGCAGGCCTCCTCCTTGCTGGCTGCAATGGTCACTTCTTTCCTGGCCGCTGGCCCCCGCGCCCGCACCACCCGGGCAGGGAAATCTGTGCTTTAAGGGAAGAGAGGTCAGACATCCCTGCTGCATCCAGGGAATCCAGGGAAGGCACCACTCTGCTCCTGGAACCCCCCCACACTCCCACTGTACCGCCAGAGTTTCCCCACTTACTCCGAAACACAAACTAAATCCAGAAGTTAAAAAAGAACAAAGCATCACGCTGGTAATAAATGGATTTTAACTTCACCCGCTCACCCTCTGGCTTGTGAGCAGCCAAATAAAACATTTTTTGAAGGGCTGAATTTCCTTTTTCCTGAAAGAACACTTCACTCTCCTTTCCACACTATGATTTCTGTTAGGTTAAACCTCAACCCAGTTTATACCACCCAGGCTCCCACCCCTTCTGCCCATCTTGCTGTGCACACCTGGGACAGTTTTCCCTTTGGAGCCTTGCACTTGCTGACAGAGAAGGTGTCGGCCTTGTCTCTGTGTAGCAGCAACATAAACTGGGTGTTCTTACAGAGCAAAACCAGTGAAAAAGTTGGTTTTATTCCCAACCTTCATAAAAAGGGTTTTATTAAAAAAACTCCACAGGTTCCATGAGTTTATCCCACATGGAGCACTTGGCAGCAAGGACAGGGAGTCTGGGAACACACCCACAGGCAAGGAAATGGGACTGTTCTCCTTTAGTTATGGATATCTGACCAAAACCTTCCAAATCATCCTCAGAGAGTGTTTTGCTGGCATCTGTCTGGGTAGAAATTATTCTTAGCCCTTAACTAACTGAAAGATTCATTGAAATATTTTCTTTATGACAATTTTTTGTCTATAAATGACTTATTGAGTATCCTTAAGGAGCAGGTGGAAAAGAAGAGCTGGGAATTCAGAACAGAAAAATCAACCTGCTGCAGTTCACAGAATTGTGAAATCATGAAAGGGTTGGGTTGGAGACACCTCAAAGCCCACCCAGTGCCAGCCCTGCCATGTCAGGGACACCTCCCACTGTGCCAGGCTGCTCCAACCTGGCCTTGGGCACTGCCAGGGATCCAGGGGATTCTCTGGGAATTCCATCCCAGCCCTGCCCACCCTGCCAGGGAACAATTCCCAATTCCCAATCTCCCACCCATCCCTGCCCTCTGGCAGTGGGAGCCATTCCCTGGCTCCTGTCCCTCCATCCTTGTCCCCAGTCCCTCTGCAGCTCTGGAACCCCTCCAGGCCCTGGCAGGGCTCTGAGCTCTCCCTGGAGCTTCTCCTCTCCAGGTTGAACATCTCCAGCTCTCCCAGCTGGCTCCACACCTGCACCTCCATCAGCTGTCTCTAATTACAGTGCTGATTAACCCACACCGTGGGAAGCTCAGGTGGGAGGCAGAGGAGCAGGGGTACCTGGTGATGAACCTGCAGGCCTCCTGGGGCGTGCTGAAGGCTCTCCAGCGCGCCGTGGCGATCCCGTGGCGCTCCAGGAAGGCTTTGCTGGAGCTGCTGTCCGAGGCCAGCTGGGCTGCCCTGGCCCAGGGCCCGAAGCACCGAACTCCTGCTGCCCTCAGGTCATCCACGATCCCTGAGCCACAGAACAGCACAAGCACCAAGGAGGCTCTTGGGGAGCCGGGCGGCAAAAGGGGATTCCCTTCATCCCTGTGTTCCTCCTCCCTTTGTCTCAGGTAATTCATTCACCCTCCAAATGAGGTTCTGAATATCCACTCTCAGGTAATTCATTCACCCTCCAAATGAGGTTCTGAATATCCACTCAGGTAATTCATTCACCCTCCAAATGAGGTTCTGAATATCCACTCAGGTAATTCATTCACCCTCCAAATGAGGTTCTGAATATCCACCCAGGTAATTCATTCACCCTCCAAATGAGGTTCTGAATATCCACTCAGGTAATTCATTCACCCTCCAAATGAGGTTCTGAATATCCACTCAGGTAATTCATTCACCCTCCAAATGAGGTTCTGAATATCCACTCTCAGGTAATTCATTCACCCTCCAAATGAGGTTCTGAATATCCACTGACCCTTCTCAGCCTCTGGTTTTAGGGCTCTTTATCTCTGTGCTTTCCTGAGCACTCCCACAGTTACCCCCCCACCCCCCACCATTTTAATTCAACCTAATTATATTCTTTGATATTATTATGTTACATTCATTTATTATATTATATTATATTATCATAGCATTTATTTCTTTTTTCTATCAAATTAGGTTTATTGAATGATTTTATTAAGTTACCCCCATTTTAATTCAACCTAATTATATCCTTTGATATTATTACGTTACGTTCATTTATTATATTATAATATTATCATACAGTTTATTTATTTTTTCTGTCAAATTAGGTTTATTGAATTATTTTATTAAGTTACCCCCCATTTTAATTCAACCTAATTATATTCTTTGATATTATTATGTTACGTTCATTTATTATATTATAATATTATCATACCGTTTATTTCTTTTTTCTGTCAAATTAGGTTTATTGAATTATTTTATTAAGTTACTCCCCCATTTTAATTCAACCTAATATATTCTTTGATATTATTATGTTATGTTCATTTATTATATTATAATATTATCATACCGTTTATTTATTTTTTTCTGTCAAATTAGGTTTATTGAATTATTTTATTAACTTACCAGCTGCCAAAAGAGCTTCTGGGCCGACTACCACAAGCCCAATGTTGTGGTCTTTGCAGAACTGGGTAACGATAGTGTGATTGCTCACTAATACAGCTGGAAAGGAAAAATAATTAACTGATGGCTGTAAAGCCTAAATAAGGGGCAGGAGATGAAAATGTCTTTTTTCCATCCTCCTAAGAGTGTGATTAAAATCATGAAGCAGCCCACTAAGGGCAAAGTAGAATATCAATGTAATAATAGCAGAGTCCAAAAGGACCCGGGAACAGCTCCAATTTGCACAATTTACTGTTTTTAATACATATCTGCTAACTGATTAAATCTCTTTTACTTGCCATATGTAATCAAGATATATTTTTAAAAGCTGCTTATCAGAACAATAACAATTCAACATCACAAAAAAGCGGCTTATCATAACAATAACAATTTTAGCAATAACAATTTTATTTTTTAAATTGGGAAAGAAACTCAATTTCAACAGCTGAGTAAAGATTCACTTAAAGCATTGGATAGTGCAGCTAAATTTCGCTGAGCAGCCTGGGCAGACACAGAGATGTTTCTGTTCAGATTTAAGAGCTTTGAGCCCTCTGCTTCTGGGTTAAGTTTCACTGGAATTGGTCACAGAATTCAAGCACAAACGTGGAAGAGATGAGGTGTGGAAATGCAGTAGCCTCGCTAGCTTAGGCAGCAAGGCTAAAAACAAACAGGGCAGGGTGTTTTAGGAGGCAGCTCTGAAATTCAGAAACAAAGCACAAAATGAAGAAGGAATCTGTGCCCTCAATCATCTGTGGCACCAGTAAAAGACAGCAACTGGTACCTGCCCAGTTGTTTCGGGGGCAGCCTGTTGGGACCCCAGGAGTGTCAAATCCTCGTTTCCCAGCTCATGCAGCCAAAGGAGGAGTCTGAAATGTGTAGGGTCGAGTTCTCAAGGTTATTTTTCCTTATCTGTAACATTCTTTCTCTGACCTGCCCTGTCTAGAAAGGAAGCCATGGCCATCTGCCTCTTGCCTTAGGTGGGGTTTACATTATATATTCAAAATTACTGTACTATATTTACAATATTGTGCCAATGCCGATCATTTATGTTGGACAGTGTGTCTCTACCTTAAACCAACAGAAAAGTGCCACCATCACACCAAGACATGGAGGGCAAGAAGAAGGAGAAGAAGGTCAGGACATGCCCAAATTCCTCCATCTTGACCCCCTGAATTACATTCTAAAAACCCCAAATTTCTACTTTTCCACCCTGTGTTAATCCAAATATCACACTGCTCAAACCCTTGTGGCTTATAATTCCTCATATAAACTTGGCAACCTTTTCCATGGGCTAAAATTGAAGCCACAAGTATTTTTGACTTTGTGCCAGGGTCTCCAAGCCCCGTGCCAGGGTCTGGAGCCAGCCAGGGCAGCCAGAGGGATGTGCTGGGCTCCAACACAGCTGGTTTGTCCCAGCTGCTGCAGTGCTGATTGCTTGCACTGGGATTTCACCCCCTTCTTTTTACCTGAATTGGAGATTTTCCTGTTGTCAGCTGTGCCTGCGTTTCCTGGAGCCACAAACACGTGTTTGACGTGTGGGGACTGGGCCAACTTCCAGGCCAGGGCGTGCTCCCTGCCCCCGCTGCCGATCACCAGCACCCGCTCAGCCATGGCCCTGCGGAGCACAGCAGCACCACTGCCTCACCAGGGAGCCCAGACAGAGACATCCCACCCACTGCTGCAGGTTCCAGGTGATTTTAACCCCGTTTGTGGCACAAAGGTGCTCGTAGCCACGGGACACGGTGGTTGTGCCAGCAGTGCCACTGGATGGACACAGAATCCCAGAGTCCCAGAATCCCAGAGTCACAGAATCCCAGAGTCACAGAATCCCAGAGTCCCAGAATCCCAGAGTCACAGAATCCCAGAATCCCAGAGTCACAGAATCCCAGAGTCACAGAATCCCAGAGTCCCAGAATCAGAGAATCACAGAATCCCAGAATAATGAGGCTGGAAGAGACCTCTAAGATCATCAAGTCCAACCCATGCCTAACACCTCAACCAGACTATAGCACCAAGTGCCATGTCCAGTCTTTTTTTTAAACACATCCAAAGATGGTGATTCCACCACCTCCCTGGGAAGACAATTCCAGTGCTTTATTATTCTTTCAGTGAAAATTTTTCCCTAATATCCAACCTGCACCTTCCCTGAAGTAGCTGGGGCTGTGTCCTCTGGTTCTGTCAGTGCTGCCTGGTGGGAGAGACCGACCCCACCTGTCTTCACCTCCCTTCAGGGAGTGTAGAGAGCAATGAGGGCACCTCTGAGTCTCCTCTTTGTCTCTATAGGACACGTGAAAGCACAACGTGAGCCACCTGCTATTTGCAAGGTAAAGAAGAAAGTTTATTCCCTGACTCCAACTTTTATACTTTCCCAAAGGTGACATTGGATTGGAGAGTGAATGAGCCACCTCTCCAAAGACATTGGACAAAGCACCAGTACATCAAGTTTCTCCACCCCCATAAAGGAATGCAAAACAATATCTTGTTTATAGAAATTGTGTGGGAAAGTTCTCCAACAGAATGTAAACTCAGAAGGCTTTAGAAAATCTTAAGAATTAGGGTGACACCTCTTCTCCAGGCTGAACAGCCCCAGCTCCTTCAAACATCGGTCACATCAGTCACATCTGGTTGAAATGCACACAACAAATGGGAATTGTCCCCACTTGTTCCAGCAGAGTCAAGATTTCATCTCTTAAGCACACACAGATATGAAATAATTGAGTAAGTTTCATCGGGTCCTTTGTACAACTGCGCAGGACAGGAATAAAAGTGTCATACAAATGCTCTAAAAATATATTTTAATATATTTTATATGTATTTATTTCTGAACAAAAATAAAGAAATCTATATCTAATAAACAAGTGGTAATAAAATATATAAGACAGAACTAAGCAATGAATATCTGTATAATGAATAACTATATAATAAATAAATGTGCAAAAATAAAAATGTAATTGTTGATCTTCTTTTCATATTTAATATAAACATATTTCAGACTGAATGCTGTGATTGGTCTAGAAGCTTTTAAGACTGCAATCATGCTCGGCAATAAATGGCAAAGGCAGATTTTAGGACAGATTTTATCCATGGTCAATTGCTTGGAGGACACTTCAGCAGAGCAGCACATTCAATAAAAGACAACTGTTCATCTCACTGGCACACTGACATTTCAAGCAGTTCCTCAGCAATATTTTGTGGCAGATTAGTTTGGATTTATTTCAGAAATGTTATCATAGGTCACATCTGCAAACTTAATTTCTCCCTGTATGCTGCATGTGGACAAATGTCAGAGAGAAAAATGCATCTCTGAATGTGACCTTTAAGGGGGGTGTTAATGGAGAAACCAGTCCCCAGCCAGGAGAGAGATCATAAATTAAAGGTACCACAGACACCAGCAAGTGCTGCTGCCTTCTCCTGAGGAATCACAGCCCCTGGGTTTAATTCATTGTGCAGCTTCCGAAGGCAAACGGGAGCTAAATGGTGACACTGAGGGAGAATATTCCAGGCAAGATGTTCATAGAGCTGTGATACAGCTAGAATTGTGCTTGGAGCTCCTGAGACAGGATTACACCGCCTTAGCTCACAAAAAAATCCAATTTAACTCTCTCTGTTTCATCGCTCTTGAATTGCCCAAGTACAAAGTCAGGAATTCTCAGAGCCCAGCTCCTGGAACTGCAGAGTTTTGGGGGTTATTTGCTTTTAAATTTCAGCTATTGTGCTCTAGGAGTACAAACACAGAACACATGCTTCATGCTCTACCAGGGACAGACTGATTTCCTTGCAAAAGACTTTTCTTAGCCTTTTTGTTGGGTAACAATCCAGAGTGTCAGGCATTGTCCTTCCTTTTGTCACTGCCTGAGAAATAATCCCTGGAAGTGGCTGTGAATATGAAGATGTGTTACAACTGCTCTAACAAGGGCACCAATGCTCTCTGCGAGGCTCTAGTATGGTACAACAGTTATCAATAAAAAGGAAAGTGGTTTTAAAAGCAATTCTCCCCTCCCATCCCACCCTGCCCATAATCTCACAATTCTGTGAAGTTTGTAAAGAAGAATGAATTAAAGTTCCCAACTGGGAAGACAGTGAGAGTGAGCAGTGCCTCCAGCCCTTTGGGGAAAATTCACTTTCCCATTCCACCTCCCAGGGAGGACACTAAGGAAGTTTTTTGCAAAGCCAAGCAAAACGTGCTGGAAGAGAGGAAATTTGGTCAGTAAGCTGGACCAGGAGGGAAGGCTGGAGAGAGGGACAGAGCTGCTGGAGAAAAAGAGAACTTCAAGGACTCCTGGTGCTGGAAGAAAGACTGGAGAGGACGTCTCAGCGGAATTATTTCCCTTACCGTGTCAGACTCTGCTGTTTGCCCACACAAAAGGAGTCCTCCAGAAGGATCTTCCTCCAGCTCCTGCTTCAGCTCCAAATGATTTCTGATCTCCTAAAGCACAGCATAAGAGGTGGAAGAGGCAGCCAGACCTGCAGCTGTCCTGTCCCCCTTGATCCTCCACCGTCACCGGAGGATCCCCAGCAGCATCCCCTTGGTGCCTCCCACCCTTCAAGTCCTTCCAGTCCTCAGTACTGTGGATACTCCTCTCTCTCCCTCCATCCTCCTTGGTTAAGGTCACAAACAGCTCCTCCCACCAGCCTGTCTGACCATGGAAATAGGATTCAGCCCCAGAGAAAACGCCCCAGGGACAAAGTGTCTCAAAGCTGAGCTCAGCACTCAGATCTCATGCAAGAACAACTGTATATCCCCTAACAGGGGAAGGATCTCAGAGAGGCAGACAAAAAATTATGTTAGAAAAACTTAACAATTTTGTCACTTGTTGCTCTCATCTTTTTGAATGTTTAAATTTGTTTCCTGTGATCTTCTTTGTTTTGGGCACACTGAAGCAAAACTGAGCAGCATCAGGGAAGAACCAACAGCTGGGTCCAAGGCTCCACAATGGTTGTGGAACTCCCGGAGGACTCGCACGCTTCAGCCGTGCACAAAAGCTCCTCTCCTTTCCGAGGCTGCACGGCAGCACACGGGGAGTAAAATCAGAGTTCCTCCTGATTTCCTGCACTTGCCCTCCATCATTTTTCCAGCACCTTCTCCAAGTGCAGGGAGTGAGAGGAGACAGATCAAGTGTGGTTCTGGACAATCTGTTTTCTCTCCAATTTTTCCACTCCTGGCTCAGCTATGAAGTGCCGAGCTGCAGGTGGGAGCACACCTGATATCCTGCAGGCCTCTCCTGTGGGCTGGAGACCCACGGGGCAGCTCCAGCATGAACAATTCCTTTTCCCATTGCAGGAGTCTCCTTTGGTGTGGAAAAGACAGAAAGAAAGAAATTTGTCATCCTTCAGTGATTCCTTTTTAGTTTTAGAAAGCAGAGAAGAGGAGGAGAGGGCCTTGGAAAGGAACAATCCTTCTGTAGCCCCTGCCAGGAGGGGACAGCCGGGGGGTCGGGCTCTGCTCCAGGGAACAGGGACAGGAGGAGAGGGAACGGCCTCAGGCTGGGCCAGGGGAGGCTCAGCTGGGACAGCAGCAGCAATTTCCCCATGGAAAGGGTGCTCAGGCCCTGGCAGGGGCTGCCCAGGGAGCTTTGCAGTGCCCATCCCTGCAGGTGTCCCCTGGAGGTGGCACTGAGTGCTCTGGGCTGGGGACAAGGTGGGCATGGGGCCCAGCTGGGACTCCCTGGGCTGGGAGGGCTTTTCCAGCCCCGGGGATCCTGGGGTTTGGGAGAGTTCTCCCAGCAGAGAGAAAAGGCAGTCCCGGAGAAAGGCCCTGCCCTGGAGCAGCAGAGGAGCAGCCCCGAGGCTGGAGGAGCCAGGAGCGGGCTCCAGGCACGGCTGCTCAGCCCTGAGCCCTGTGGGGCTGCCCAGCAGCAGCAGCAGCAGCAGAGCCCCAGAGCTGCGCTGCTGCTGCGCTGCTGCTGCGCTGCTTTGGGCTCTGCGGCTGCCCAGCCCCGTGCAGCTGCTGCCGCAGGGATGTGCCAGGAGCAGCACAGAGCTGCTGCTGCTGCCTCAGCTGGGGCTGCAGCGGGGGAACCCCTCCCGCCCGGCCCGGGGCTGCTGGAGGCAGGCAGGGCTGCAGGAACAGCCCCGGCCCGGCTCCCCGGCCACGGGCAGCGGCAGAGCGGGGCTCTGCTGCCTTGGCTGTGCTGGCTGCACAGCCCTGCTGCAAAGGGCTGCCCGGCACAGCTCTCTGCCAGCCGGGCTCAGCCTGCGCCTCCCGTTTGCCTGCAGAGAGCAGCGACAGCCCTGCCCCGCCGGCCCGGCCGGGAACTCTCCCGCTGCCGCCGGGGCTGAGCCCGCGCTGCTCGCGGGGCGCTCCGGGGCTCGGGCTGGGACAATCCATCGGCACCTCGGGGAGACAGGACATGGGATCCGGGCACTCTGCTCTGGTGCCCTACAGACTTTATTAGAAACACACAGGTTCTTCAATAACGGGAACAGCGTGGGGTCATTAGAATGCATTGTGATTACAACACATGGTACATTAATGTTTTTATTTCATAACTGTGAAAGAAATATACAATATATAATAAAAATAAATTATTTGCTAGTTTTACTTATTCCTTCAATTTTCTCTTCTTATATAAATTCTTATTCTTATTCCTCATCTTACTATACTTCTTTGCTACTTCTATGTATTTTTATATTCCTATTTCTAATCTTCTTCTTCTTCTTCTTCTACATATTTTAAAATCCTTATTCCTATACCTATTCTTCTTATACATATTTTGATATTCTTATTCCTATTCCTAGGACTCTTCTTCTAAGTATCTCTGAATTCTTATTACTATACATCTTCTATCTATTCTTAAATAAACATTCTCTGTCTTGTCTTTTTAGTCTTCATCTTTGTCTTCTTCCTCTTTGCTATCTTCTCCATCCTATTTGTCTTCATCTTCTTCACTGTCTTTGTCTTCTTCATGTGATAGGTCGTCCTCCTCTTTTTCACAATCTTCGTCTTCTTCATCTGATAGGTCGTCTTCATCTTCTTCATTTTTTTTCTGTGTCATTGTCTTCAACTTTGCCTATGTCGTCTTTGTCGTCTTTGCCGTTGTCCTGTAGTGGTTTGTGCTGAGAGTCTGTTCCAGGAGCCTCTGCTTTGTGCCCCAGAAATGGTTGCTGCACCTTCCAGCCCGGGGCCGGGTGTGTGCGGGGCAGGGATGGGGGAGCTTTGGGCTCTTTGGGTAGGCATTTTCCAAGCCCCACTGCCCAGGCCTTCGTGGCTCTGCCTGGTTGGGTTTTGCTTGGCTTGCTTGGCCCATCCAAAGGCTTTTCTCTTCCCTGGTTTGGAGGAGCTGCAGCAGCAATCTCTGAGCCCCTCGCGCCGAACTGGACAGCTGCTGCTCCGACACAGAGGAGCGGGACTGTCAGGAGTGGTCATCTTCATCTTCTTCCTGTTCTTCACCTTCCTTCTCTTCCTCTTCTTCACTATTTCCCGGGTCTCTTTTACTCCTCAGAGCGTGGCCTGAGGCAGGGACAGCGGAACAGCCCCCGCAGCGCCCGCAGCGCCCGCCTGAAGCGGGAGGGACGTTTCCTGGGGGCAGCCGGCTGCCCGCGGAGGGCCTGGGCTCCCAGCCGGGCAGGCCGGGGGCTGGGGGGGCTGTGCGGGGCAGGCGCCGGCCCTCGGCTGCACGGCTCCTGTGCCGGGCACTCAGCCCAGGCCTCCCGAGGGACGGGCACTGCCAGCCCCTCTGACACACAAACTGTCGATTTTTGGTCTTTGCCATCTTCCGGGGGCAGCTCCAGGAGGCTCACATTGTCCCACTCGTCATCCTCTGGGCACAAGGGCTTGGCCAGGATGACGCGCTCTGGCCAGTTCTCCTGCATGAGCCCCGTGTTGCTGTTGTCTTCCCAGCTGGAGAGGCCTGAGGGTCTGCTGCCATTCCCTCTGGACACATTTAGGCCAATGTATTCTTCCCAGTCCGAAAATTCTTCACAGCTGACAACATCTCCTCTGGACAGCACTCGCTCGATGCATTCATCGCAGTCTGAGGGGTCTTGGGAGCTGCTGACTTCTCCCTGGGAAAGGTCTTGCTCTAAATATTCTTCTGGGCCAGAGAGGTGGTGGCTCCTCATGACTTCCACACCTTCCCAGTGGGGCAGATATTCCCCCATGCACTGTTCAGAGACAGATGCTTTCTGGGAAACTATTGAGTCTCCAACCAGGAAAGGCTCCAGGTCATCCATGAATTGCCAAAATTTCATTTCCCAATCCTCGTCATCTATGCTGTCCTGCACTGCCATCCCTGACCCCACTGCTGCCTCCTCAGCAGCACCAGCCAGGGCAGCAGCTGCCGGCTCGGCCTCCGTGGGACTCTGCAGGGAAGGAGAGGTGCTGGTCAGGGCAGGCTCTGCCTCTGCTGCCACCTCTGTGCCCACGGGGCCGGCAGAGCTGGGCCCCTCTGGGGGACAAGGCTGAGGCTCCTCGTCCCTCCCTGGGCACAAGGGTCTGTCCCAGATCTCAGAGCTGATGTTGTGTCCCCATTGGGGCAGCTCCTGCCTGCTCACATCTTCCTCCCTTTGGGACAGCTTTCGCTCACTCACATCGTCCCACCGGGGCAGCTCTTGGGCTGCAGCGTCTGGTCCTTGGCACAGCTCCCTGCCACTGCTGTCTCTCGCTTGGGACAATTCCAGCTCTCTCCTGTCTTCCCATTGGGACATGTGGGAGAGCACACCTTGTCCCCATGCTGAGAGGTCTTGGTACCTCTCACCTTCCCTCCGGGACATCTCTTGGGCATCATCCCCTTGGGAATCCTCTGGGACAATCAGATCTCTCTGCAGGGACAGCTCGTGGCACCTCTCGTGTTCTCCCCATCCCGTCTCCTGCCGCCCACTCACATCTATTTCCCACTGGGAAATCTCTTGGGTTGTCACACGTTCTTCCCTCTCCCACCCCTCTTGGTACATCTCACTGTCCTCCTCCCACTGGGACAGCTCCTGAGCTCTGATGGTTTCTTCCCCTTCATAGAGCTCTTGGTGTGTCCCCCCTCTGTACTGGGAAACTTCCCAAACTCCCACACGTACCTGGCCTTGGCACAGCTCTTGGCTGCTCCAGGGTCCCCGCCAGGACATTTCTTGGGCTCCTGGAACTCCTCTTGGGCGGGTCTCTTCCACATCTTCCCTCTGGGAAAGCTCATGGTCCATTTTGGCGAAGAGCCTCTCCTCCTCCTCAGTCTGTGACAGTGGCAGGACTGAGCTGCCCACTGCCCCTGACCACGGCTCGCTGGTGGCTTCCAGCCAGCTGGGCAAGGTGCTGTGGGACCGGGAGGTGGAGTTGTCTTTCTCCTCTCTGCTGTCTCTGTCTGTCGCTGTCGGCCGCTGTCGCTGTCGGCGTCTGGCGCAGACAGAGCCAGGGAGCTGCGTCCTCCTCAGAGAGCGGCTCTCCTGGGACTGGGCACCCCAGGGCTCTGCGCCCCTTGGAGACCCTCAGCCCGGGCGGGGCTCCCTGATGTCACAAGGGTCTCTGGCCACCATCACGTCCCACATCACAAAGGGCCGTGACACCATGTGCCGTGTCACAAAGGGCCAGCCCCGGCACCCCAGTGGCAGTGGAGCAGACAGGAACCTGTTGCTGTTTATGTTTATTTAATTAAATTATTGTTAAGTGGTACATTCTGTTGACTGCCCATGTTTCCACCAAGTTGTTTTTTTTCCCTAAGTTGTATACCCCCTTTAAATGCGTCCCACAAATTATTCCCCTCCCTTTGTCCCAGTCCCTTCCCTGCCTATCCAGGTAGCCCTGCCCCTTTTTCCTGAATGTTCCCTGCCACTGAGCTCCAGGGCCAGCCCCTGATTGAAACCCCCACTTGGAAATCCCCTAATCCAGGATGCCCCATTGGCCCCTGTGCCTTTCCCTCTGGTCCTCCTATCCTGATTGTCCCACAGTGTTGATGTAATCCCCTCATTCCTGCCCTGTGGATTCCCTGTTGCTTTTCTGTTTGTGCCCACCGCCTGACATGGATCTGAGCAAAACCCCTTGCAAACGAGGGTGAGGGGCTCTTTTTTATCCTGCTCTCTGTCTTATGAACAAAACAGGCTGGCCATGACACTTGGCTTAAACTATATACGGACATTGAAATGTTAATTTCATAATTGCTCCTGGGAGTCACCTACACCCCCACCCAAACTAGGACTGGAATGCAAAATAACCCAGTGGAATCATGGGAGGGGGTTTTGGGGATGAAAAACACCCCAAAATGAAAAAGATGGGCACAGTGGAGGGGGCTGGATGGGTGTGCTGGTTGCAGAAAAGGGAACCCCATCTCTAGTCTGAGTTTAACCTGTCACTATAACCTGCAGAGGATCAGATTGAACTGGGCTGTGGGAAGCAGGCACAAGGAACCAGACAATCTACCTGGTTTTACCAGGAGGGCAGGAGTGGGGTAGCTGCTGCTGGATCTTGGCAGCAGACTCTGCACATCTCCCCACCCTTTGGCTACCAGTGTGCCAGGAGGAAAGGATAGAGGTCTGCTGATCGTGACTTCAGATACAGACTGGACACCTCTTCACCTCCGGCTACCACTGTGGCACGGAGACTGCAGGGACAGACTCTGCACGCCTTCTTACCCTTCGGCTACCGGAAGAAGCTACAACACCCCCCTGCCGAGGTGACTTTTTAATAAAGAGCTGAACACTGATAAAAGCATAGACCCTGTTCATTTCAAAAACCCCTTGCAAACGAGGGTGAGGGGCTCTTTTTTATCCTGCTCCCTGCACCTCGAATAAACTTTCCCCGTGGAAGCTGAAGGCAAAGAGGCTCCTCCTTCCTCCCTGGCCTGGTCCCTGCCGTGGCTGTAACAGCGTGCAGGGCAGAGCTTGCAGCTCTGCAGGTTCAGCCGTGGGCAAAGCCCAGTCCCCGGCTGTTGGCCGGTCCCGCCGTGGCTGCCGGAGCGCACAGAGCCAGCCCGGGTTCCGGGGGCTCGGGCAGGAGCTGGCCGGGAGCATCCCCGGAGCGGTGTCCTGGCGGGCCCTGCTGTGCCCCGAGCCCTGCGAGGCTTCGGCCCCGCTGGCCCACGGCAGCCCGGCCCCGCAGTGCCGAGCCCTGGCCGTGCGGGCTGCGCTGCCCAGGGCACGAGGAATTGGCCGCACGGCCGTGCCGGGGGCTCGTGGGCAGCGGCTCCAGGAGCCGCGGCAGCCCGGGGAGCAGGGGTGTCCCTCAGGGCTGTGCCCGGGCCCCGGGGCTCGGCCCTGCCCGCAGCAGCGGCACCCGGGGGCAGCGAGCGCGGCCTCGGCGGCCGGGCAGGGCGCGGGCAGCCGAGCGGGGCAGGGGCAGCCCCGAGGCCGGGGCCGTGCCCGGGCACCGGGCCGAGCTGGAGAAGCGGCACCGCCAGAGCCTCCTGCGCTGCCGCGGGGCCGGGGCCCGGCCGCTGCCCCCGGCCCGGGGCAGGGCCCGAGGCAGCGGCTCCTGCGGCTCTCCCCTCGGCCCTGCGGCGCCAGGGCACAGCGGCCGGGCCGGGGCTCGCTCCCTGCTGCCGGCCGGGCGCTGCCGAGGGCTCCCCGCCCGCCGGGGCCGGGGCCGGGCGCTGAGGGAGCGGCGCCGCCATCGCTGCCGCCCTCAGGGGCTCTGAGGGGAGCGCGGCTCCCGCCAGCCCCGCTCCGCCCGCACGGGCAGCCCAAACCTGGAGCACAAAGACACACGGCGCTGCCATTGTGTCCGTGCCCTTCCAATGCACCCGCACAGCGGCCCCGGGGCTGCGCTCGGCCGCGGCAGCAGCGCTCCAGGCCGAGCTCTGTGGGATGTGACACTAAACCCACAGGCTTTAGTCTGCTTGGGAGAGAGAAGTGAATGTTTCAGAATCCTTGGGATAGAAAACCGCTTTTGATTTCACCATTCTTTCGTACATTGGTCTGAAAAAACATCATAAATACTAAACCGGTGTAATTAGATGTCCATGTGGGCCAAAAGCCGTCAAAAGTCTTAAACAAGTAGTTAGCAACATTTCTACTGACAAAAGATTCAATAAAACTAAAAGCTAGGCTATAAAAAATTTACACTGTCCTGTCACCTGTTGCTCTTGCCTTTTACAACTTTTAAATTTGTTTCCTGTGCTCTTCTTTATTTTGGGCACACTGAAGCAAAACTGAGCAGCATCAGGGAAGAACCAACAGCTGGGTCCAAGGCTCCACAATGGCTGTGGAACTCCCGGAATACTCGCACGCTTCAGCCGTGCACAAAAGCTCCTCTCCTTTCCGAGGCTGCACGGCAGAACACGGGGAGTAAAATCAGAGTTCCTCCTGATTTCCTGCACTTGCCCTCCATCATTTATCCAGCAGCTTTTCCAAGTACGGGGAGTGAGAGGAGACAGATCAAGTGTGGTTCTGGACAATCTGTTTTCTCTCCAATTTTTCCACTCCTGGCACAGCTATGAAGTGCTGACCTGCAGGTGGGAGCACACCTGATATCCCGCAGGCCTCTCCTCTGGGCTGGAGCCCCACGGGGCAGCTCCAGCATGAACAATTCCTTTTCCCATTGCAGGAGTCTCCTTTGGTGTGGAAAAGACAGAAAGAAAGGAGAATTCCTACCTACCCCCTCTCTCAATGGCTGCAGAAGTCCTCAAACTTCCTTCCCGCTTGTCATGGTTTGACATCGGCACAATGCCAGTGCCCCCATGAAAATGTAACCTGTCAATTGAATGGTGTGAAATGGAATCGAGAACAAAGCAAAGCAGGCCGAAGCTTAATAACAGGAAAAAACTTTATTAAGCTACTAGTATAAAAGAAAGAAAGGAAGGAAAAAAAAAACACACACAGAGATCAAAATGAAAACCTTGCAAAGCATTCCTCCTCCCACCACCCAAATCCAACAAACCACAGTGAGACACAATCTGGACCTCAATCAGGTTTCCACCCTCCAATCGATACTCCATCCATCGAGGGAACAGAGTCTCTCCAGTGCCACAGACCCCCAAAGAAACACAGCTGGAACACCCTGTGCTTCCATGTCACACATGGCACTGCCCGGAAAAAAAAAAGTTTGCCATGGTGACCCTTCTCCTTTCCATGCACAGTGCTCTCACCACCAATGCATGGATGGACAAACTGCTTTCAGGATTTTTCCTTTTAAGGATGCACTGCCAAGAGGGGAGAAAACAACAGTTCAGTCTTTCATTTTTTGGGACCACATTCCCCCTGGGACCGAGGTTCCAAGAACTGAGATCTTCTTCTCTCCTTCTCTGAGGACAGGGCGCACCACCACAAACCCCCTAATTTTCCTCTGTTCACTCCACTTCTGTCTTTTCCCAGCTGATGCAGGTCTCTTGATTTTGCTCTGGCATCCTCCTAAAATACAGTCTCTCCTGAAGGAGAAGATTGGTTCAGTTTGTGGCCAACAGAGGAAAGTCCTGCCAAAAGCCACTCCTTGTTCCCCTCCCATCTAGAAATTCTCCTTCTAACATCCCAGGGTCCAAGGTGTCCCTCTTCCTCTCTTTCAAACTGAGGAGGGGAAAAAAAAAATTCACAAAGCTTTCATTTCTCAAGGAAGGGTTAAAAGTCCTGACTCCCAGGGATGGCTCGATGTCCAGATTCTCCGACTCCCACAGGCAGCTGGGCACCTTGTGTCTCCCCCTGCTCCTCCTTCCCCACAGTGAAATTGCTGACAGAACTGCTGCTGTCTCTTTCTCTCTCCCTCTCGGGAGACAAACTCTAGGGGGGGGGGGAACAGAGACATCCCAGATTTCCTCCACCCTTCCATCTGCAGGGGCCAGCCCGGTTCCAGTCCCTCCACCCTTGGGATAACCTCAGTCAGGCCATGGGCCTTCCCCTCGCCACCCAGCCACGGCCGGGCAGGGGAGAGTTCTGCACTGCACGCCGACCAGAACCAAAGAGAGCCAGTTCTCCTGGGAATTCTGCTTTTAACCCCTCTGTGTTCCCAGAGGCGTGTCCACCTTCAATTGGTCAATATCCAAATTGACCTCTTCTTTCTGGAAAAATTCTTTTTCCATGTCAAACCACGACACTGCTGCTCCCACAGAGAGAATGCTGGCCTAGGGACTCTCTGCTGTTGGATTTTGGGCACGGGAGGAGGGACACACTTGGATGCCCCTGTGGACACAAAAAACGGGCCAACATGAAGTCCCAAATATTTGTGTGGGATTTGTCATCCTTCAGTGATTCCTTTTTAGTTTTAGAAAGCAGAGAAGAGGAGGAGACGACCTAGGAAAAGAACAATTCTTCTGTAGCCCCTGCCAGGAGGGGAGAGCCGGGGGGGGAGGCTCTGCTCCCAGGGAACAGGGAGAGGAGGAAAGGGAACGGCCTCAGGCTGGGCCAAGGCAGGCTCAGCTGGGACAGCAGCAGCAATTTCCCCATGGAAAGGGTGCTCAGGCCCTGGCAGGGGCTGCCCAGGGAGCTTTGCAGTGCCCATCCCTGCAGGTGTCCCCTGGAGGTGGCACTGAGTGCTCTGGGCTGGGGACAAGGTGGGCATGGGGCCCAGCTGGGACTCCCTGGGCTGGGAGGGCTTTGCCAGCCCCAGGGATCCTGGGGTTTGGGAGAGTTCTCCCAGCAGAGAGAAAAGCCAGTCCCGGAGAAAGGCCCTGCCCTGGAGCAGCAGAGGAGCAGCCCCGAGGCTGGAGGAGCCAGGAGCGGGCTCCAGGCACGGCTGCTCAGCCCTGAGCCCTGTGGGGCTGCCCAGCAGCAGCAGCAGCAGCAGAGCCCCAGAGCTGCGCTGCTGCTGCGCTGCTGCTGCGCTGCTGCTGCGCTGCTTTGGGCTCTGCGGCTGCCCAGCCCCGTGCAGCTGCTGCCGCAGGGATGTGCCAGGAGCAGCACAGAGCTGCTGCTGCTGCCTCAGCTGGGGCTGCAGCGGGGGAACCCCTCCCGCCCGGCCCGGGGCTGCTGGAGGCAGGCAGGGCTGCAGGAACAGCCCCGGCCCGGCTCCCCGGCCACGGGCAGCGGCAGAGCGGGGCTCTGCTGCCTTGGCTGTGCTGGCTGCACAGCCCTGCTGCAAAGGGCTGCCCGGCACAGCTCTCTGCCAGCCGGGCTCAGCCTGCGCCTCCCGTTTGCCTGCAGAGAGCAGCGACAGCCCTGCCCCGCCGGCCCGGCCGGGAACTCTCCCGCTGCCGCCGGGGCTGAGCCCGCGCTGCTCGCGGGGCGCTCCGGGGCTCGGGCTGGGACAATCCATCGGCACCTCGGGGAGACAGGACATGGGATCCGGGCACTCTGCTCTGGTGCCCTACAGACTTTATTAGAAACACAGATTCTTCAATCACGGGAACAGCGTGGGGACATTAGAATGCATTGTGATTACAACACATGGTACATTAATGTTTTTATTTCATAACTGTGAAAGAAATATACAATATGTAATAAAAATAAATTATTTGCTAGTTTTACTTATTCCTTCAATTTTCTCTTCTTATATAAATTCTTCTTCCTCGTCTTACTATACTTCTTTGCTACTTCTATGTATTTTTATATTCCTATTTCTATTCTTCTTCTTCTACTTCTACATATTTTAAAATCGTTATTTTTATTCCTATGCTTCTTCTACATATTTTGAAATTCTTATTCCTATTCCTAGGACTCTTAAGTACCTCTAAATTCTTATAACTATACTTCTTCTATCTATTCTTAAATAAACATTCTCTGTCTTGTCTTTTTAGTCTTCATCTTTGTCTTCTTCCTCTTTTCTATCTGCTCCATCCTGTTTGTCTTCATCTTCTTCACTGTCTTTGTCTTCTTCATTGGACAGGTGGTCCTCCTCTTCTTCACTGTCTTCATCTTCTTCATCTGAGAGGTCGTTTTCATCATCTTCACTGTCTTCTTCATTTGACAGGTTGTCTTCATCTGTGTCATTGTCTTCAAATTTGTCTTTTCTTTGCCGTTGTCCTGGAGCGGTTTGTGCTGAGAGTCTGTTCCAGGAGCCTCTGCTTTGTGCCCCAGAAATGGTTGCTGCACCTTCCAGCCCGGGGCCGGGTGTGTGCGGGGCAGGGATGGGGGAGCTTTGGGCTCTTTGGGTGGGCATTTTCCAAGCCCCACTGCCCAGGCCTTTGTGGCTCTGCCTGGTTGGGTTTTGCTTGGCTTGCTTGGCCCATCCAAAGGCTTTTCTCTTCCCTGGTTTGGAGGAGCTGCAGCAGCAATCTCTGAGCCCCTCGAGCCGAACCGGACAGCTGCTGCTCCGACACAGAGGAGCGGGATTGTCAGGAACGGTGATCTTCATCTTCTTCCTGTTCTTCACCTTCCTTCTCCTCATCTTCTTCACCTTTCTCCATGTCTGTTTCACTCCTCAGAGCGTGGCCTGAGGCAGGGACAGCGGAACAGCCCCCGCAGCGCCCGCAGCGCCCGCCTGAAGCGGGAGGGACGTTTCCTGGGGGCAGCCGGCTGCCCGCGGAGGGCCTGGGCTCCCAGCCGGGCAGGCCGGGGGCTGGGGGGGCTGTGCGGGGCAGGCGCCGGCCCTCGGCTGCACGGCTCCTGTGCCGGGCACTCAGCCCAGGCCTCCCGAGAGACGGGCACTGCCAGCCCCTCTGACACACAAACTTTCCATTTTTGATCCTTGTTGTCTTCTGGGGGCAGCTCCAGGAGGCTCACATTGTCCCACTCGTCGTCCTCTGGGTACAAGGGCTTGGCCAAGATGACGTGCTCGGGCCAGTTCTCCTGCACGAGCCCCGTGTCGCTGTTGTCTTCCCAGCTGGAGACTCCTGAGGGTCTGCTGCCATTCCCGCTGGATGTGTATTCTTCCCAGTCCGAAACATCTGCACTACTGAAGGCTTCTGGGTGCAGCATTCGCTCCATGTATAAGTCCCAGTCTGAGGATTCTTCGGAGCTGCTGAGTTCATCCTCGGAAAGGTCTTGCTCTAAATAAACTTTCTGGCCAGAGATTTCGTGATAGCTCATGACTTTCTCACCTTCTCTGTGGGGCAGATCTTCCTCAGCAGCTCTGGACGGGGCAGCAGCTGCCAGCTCGGTCTCCATGGGACTGCCTGGGGCAGGAGAGGTGCTGGGCAGGGCAGGGGCTGCCTCTGCTGCCACCTCTGTTCCCATGGTGCTGGCAGAGCTGGGCCCCTCGGGGGGAGAAGGCTGGGTGTCCCCCTCCGTCACTGAGCCCACAGGCTTTTGTCCAGCACTGGAGCTCACATTGTCCTCCTTCTGGGACAGCGCTTGGACAAGAGAGAATGTCTCCTGGCAGAGCTCTTCCTCACTGTCGGATTCCCAGAGACTTGCCCAAACCAACGCCTCCACGCTGTCTTCCTCTGCCAGCACTGCCCCTCTCCGCTCTGCCACTGCCCACTCCGGCTCCTCCCCGGGAGCCGGGGCTCCCAGCGGGGCAGACGAGGGACTGGGGGGACTGTGTGGGGAAGGTACCGGGCTCTCTTCCTCACTATCAACATCCCAATCACTGTCAGAAACCAAGGACTCCAGGCTGTATTCCTCTGCCACTGCCCACTCCGGCTCCTCCCCATGGTCCAGGGCTCCCAGCTGGGCAGACAAGGGGCTGGGGGGGCTGTGCGGGGCAGGCACCGGGCTCTCTGCCCTCTCTGCCGGGCCTCTTGCTGCCCCTGCTGGATCCTCCCTTTCCCCCAGCTGCCTCTGTTCCTGCTGCCTCCATCCCTGGATGTGCAGCAGTGCCCAGCTCAGGATCCTAGCACTGATGCTCCAGGCCAAGTCCAGCAGAGCCTGGCTGCAGCCCGGGGCGCTGGGAGGGGCAGGGACCGAGCTCTGTGTCCCTGCTGATGGCAGCTCCTCCCTGGGGGCAGGAGGCTCCGCTGCCTTTTCTGCCTGAGGGACAACAGGCTCAGGGGGCTCCTCCTCCTCCTCAGCAGCTCCAGCCGGGGCAGCAGCTGCCGGCTCGGCCTCCGTGGGACTCTGCAGGGAAGGAGAGGCGCTGGTCAGGGCAGGCTCTGCCTCTGCTGCCACCTCTGTGCCCACGGGGCTGACAGAGCTGGGCCCCTCTGGGGGACAAGGCTGAGGCTCCTCGTCCCTCCCTGGGCACAAGGGTCTGTCCCAGATCTCAGAGCTGATGTTGTGTCCCCATTGGGACAGCTCCTGCCTGCTCACATCTTCCTCCCTTTGGGACAGCTTTTGCTCACTCACATCATCCCACCGGGGCAGCTCTTGGGCTGCAGCCTCTGGTCCTTGGCACAGCTCCCTGCCACTGCTGACTCTCACTTGAGACAATTCCAGCTCTCTCCTGTCTTCCCATTGGGACATGTGGGAGTGCACACCTTGTCCCCATGCTGAGAGGTCTTGGTACCTCTCACCTTCCCTCTGGGAATGCTCTTGGGCATCATCCCATTGGGAATCCTCTGGAACAATCAGATCTCTCTGCAGGGACAGCTCATGGCACCTCTCGTGTTCTCCCAATCCCATCTCCTGCCGCCCACTCACATCTATTTCCCACTGGGAAACCTCTTGGGTTGTCACACATTCTTCCTTCTCTCACCCCTCTTGGTACATCTCACTGTCCTCCTCCCACTGGGACAGCTCCTGAACTCTGATGGTTTCTTCCCCTTCATAGAGCTCTTGGTGTGTCCCCCCTCTGTACGGGGAAACTTCCCAAACTCCCACATGTACCTGGACTTGGTACAGCTCTTGGCTGCTCCTGGCTCCCCGCTGGGACATTTCTTGGACTCCTGGAACTCCTCTTGGGCGGGTCTCTTCCACATCTTCGCTCTGGGAAAGCTCTCGGTCCATTTTGGCGAAGAACTTCTCCTCCTCCTCAGTCTGTGACAGTGGCAGGACTGAGCTGCCCACTGCCCCTGACCACGGCTCGCTGGTGGCTTCCAGCCAGCTGGGCAAGGTGCTGTGGGACCGGGAGGTGGAGTTGTCTTTCTCCTCTCTGCTGTCTCTGTCTGTCGCTGTCGGCCGCTGTCGCTGTCGGCGTCTGGCGCAGACAGAGCCAGGGAGCTGCGTCCTCCTCAGAGAGCGGCTCTCCTGGGACTGGGCACCCCAGGGCTCTGCGCCCCTTGGAGACCCTCAGCCCGGGCGGGGCTCCCTGATGTCACAAGGGTCTCTGGCCACCATCACGGCCCACATCACAAAGGGCCGTGACACCATGTGCCGTGTCACAAAGGGCCACCCCCGGCACCCCAACGGCACTGGAGCAGACAGGAACCTGTTGCTGTTTATGTTTATTTCATTAAGTTATTGTTAAGTGGTACATTCTGTTGACTGCCCATGTTTTCACCAAGTTGTTTTTTTTCCCTAAGTTGTATACTCTCTTTAAATGTGTTCCTCAAATTATTCCCCTCCCTTTGTCCCAGTCCCTTCCCTGCCTGTCCAGGTAATCCTGCCCCTTTTTCCTGAATGTTCCCTGCCACTCAGTCCCTGGGCCAACCCCTGATTGAAACCCCCATTTGTAAATCCCCTAATCCAGGTTGCCCCATTTGCCCCTGGGCCTTTCCCTCTGCTCCCCTGATCCTGATGGTCCCACAGTGTTGATGTAATCCCCTCACTCCTGCCCTGAGGATTCCCTGTTACTTCACTGTTTGTGCCCACCGCCTGACTTGGATCTGAGCAAAACCCCTTGCAAATAATGGTGAGGGCTCTTTTTTATCCTGCTCTCTGTGTTATGAACAAAACAGCCTGGCCATAACACTTGGCTTAAACTATGTACGGACATTGAAATTTTAATTACGTAATTGCTTCTGGGAGTCACCTACACCCCCACCCAAACTAGGACTGGGATGCAAAATAACCCAGTGGAATCATGGGAGGGGGTTTTGGGGCTGAAAAACACCCCAAAATGAAAAAGAGGGGCGCAGTGGAGGGGGCTGGATGGGTGTGCTGGTTGCAGAAAAGGGAACCCCATCTCTAGTCTGAGTTTAACCTGTCACTATAACCTGCAGAGGATCAGATTGAACTGGGCTGTGGGAAGCAGGCACAAGGAACCAGACAATCTACCTGGTTTTACCAGGAGGGCAGGAGTGGGATAGCTGCTGCTGGATCTTGGCAGCAGACTCTGCACATCTCCCCACCCTTTGGCTACCAGTGTGCCAGGAGGAAAGGATAGAGGTCTGCTGATCGTGACTTCAGATACAGACTGGACACCTCTTCACCTCCGGCTACCACTGTGGCACGGAGACTGCAGGGACAGACTCTGCACGCCTTCTTACCCTTCGGCTACCGGAAGAAGCTACAACACCCCCCTGCCGAGGTGACTTTTTAATAAAGAGCTGAACACTGATAAAAGCATAGACACTGTTCATTTCAAAAACCCCTTGCAAACGAGGGTGAGGGGCTCTGTTTTATCCTGCTCTCTGCACCTCGAATAAACTTTCCCCGTGGAAGCTGAAGGCAAAGAGGCTCCTCCTTCCTCCCTGGCCTGGTCCCTGCCGTGGCTGTAACAGCGTGCAGGACAGAGCTTGCAGCTCTGCAGGTTCAGCCGTGGGCAAAGCCCAGTCCCCGGCTGTTGGCCGGTCCCGCCGTGGCTGCCGGAGCGCACAGAGCCAGCCCGGGTTCCGGGGGCTCGGGCAGGAGCCGGCCGGGAGCATCCCCGGAGCGGTGTCCTGGCGGGCCCTGCTGTGCCCCGAGCCCTGCGAGGCTTTGGCCCCGCTGGCCCACGGCAGCCCGGCCCCGCAGTGCCGAGCCCTGGCCGTGCGGGCTGCGCTGCCCAGGGCACGAGGAATTGGCCGCACGGCCGTGCCGGGGGCTCGTGGGCAGCGGCTCCAGGAGCCGCGGCAGCCCGGGGAGCAGGGGTGTCCCTCAGGGCTGTGCCCGGGCCCCGGGGCTCGGCCCTGCCCGCAGCAGCGGCACCCGGGGGCAGCGAGCGCGGCCTCGGCGGCCGGGCAGGGCGTGGGCAGCCGAGCGGGGCAGGGGCAGCCCCGAGGCCGGGGCCGTGCCCGGGCACCGGGCCGAGCTGGAGAAGCGGCACCGCCAGAGCCTCCTGCGCTGCCGCGGGGCCGGGGCCCGGCCGCTGCCCCCGGCCCGGGGCAGGGCCCGAGGCAGCGGCTCCTGCGGCTCTCCCCTCGGCCCTGCGGCGCCACGGCACAGCGGCCGGGCCGGGGCTCGCTCCCTGCTGCCGGTCGGGCGCTGCCGAGGGCTCCCCGCCCGCCGGGGCCGGGGCCGGGCGCTGAGGGAGCGGCGCCGCCATCGCTGCCGCCCTCAGGGGCTCTGAGGGGAGCGCGGCTCCCGCCAGCCCCGCTCCGCCCGCACGGGCAGCGCAAACCTGGAGCACAAAGACACACGGCGCTGCCATTGTGTCCGTGCCCGTCCAATGCACCCGCACACGGCCCCGGGGCTGCGCTCGGCCGCGGCAGCAGCGCTCCAGGCCGAGCTCTGGGAGATGGGACACTAAACCCACAGGCTTTAGTCTGCTTGGGAGAGAGAAATGAGTGTTTCAGAATCCTTGGGATAGAAAACCGCTTTTGATTTCACCATTCTCTCGTACATTGGTCTGAAAAAACTTCATAAATACTAAACCGGTGTAATTAGATGTCCATGTGGGCCAAAAGCCGTCAAAAGTCTTAAACAAGTAGTTAGCAACATTTCTACTGACAAAAGATTCAATAAAACTAAAAGCTAGGCTATAAAAAATTTACACTGTCCTGTCACCTGTTACTCTTGCCTTTTACAACTTTTAAATTTGTTTCCTGTGATCTTTTTTATTTTGGGCACACTGAAGCAAAACTGAGCAGCATCAGGGAAGAACCAACAGCTGGGTCCAAGGCTCCACAATGGTTGTGGAACTCCCGGAGGACTCGCACGCTTCAGCCGTGCACAAAAGCTCCTCTCCTTTCCGAGGCTGCACGGCAGCACACGGGGAGTAAAATCAGAGTTCCTCCTGATTTCCTATACTCGCCCTCCATCATTTTTCCAGCACCTTCTCCAAATGCATGGAGTGAGACGAGACAGATCAAGTGTGGTTCTGGACAATCTGTTTTCTCTCCAATTTTTCCACTCCTGGCACAGCTATGAAGTGCTGACCTGCAGGTGGGAGCACACCTGATATCCTGCAGGCCTCTCCTGTGGGCTGGAGCCCCACGGGGCAGCTCCAGCATGAACAATTCCTTTTTCCATTGCAGGAGTCTCCTTTGGTGTGGAAAAGACAGAAAGAAAGAAGAATTCCTGCCTTCCCCTCTCTCAATGGCTGCAGAAGTCCTGAAACTTCCTTCCCGCTTGTCATGGTTTGACATCGGCACAATGCCAGTGCCCCCATGGAAATGTAACCTGTCAATTGAATGGTGTGAAATGGAATCGAGAACAGAGCAAAGCAGGCCCAAGCTTAATAACAGGAAAAAACTTTATTAAGCTACTAGTATAAAAGAAAGAAAGGAAGGAAAAAAATCCACACACAGAGATCAAAAGGAAAACCTTGCAAAGCATTCCTCCTCCCACCACCCAACTCCAACAAATCACAGTGAGACACAATCTGGACCTCAATCAGGTTTCCACCCTCCAGACAATTGATACTCCATCCATCGAGGGAACAGAGTCTCTCCTGTGCCACAGACCCCCAAAGAAACACAGCTGGAACATCCTGTGCTTCCATGTCACACATATGGCTCTGCCCGGAAAAAAAAAGTTTGCCATGGTGACCCTTCTCCTTTCCATGCACAGTGCTCTCACCACCAATGCATGGATGGACAGACTGCTTTTAAGATTTTTCCTTTCAAGGATGCCCTGCCAAGAGGGGAGAAAACAACAGTTCAGTCTTTCATTTTTTGGGACCACAGTCCCCCCCCATTTCCCCTGGGGCTGAGGGTCCAAGAACTGAGATCTTCTCTCCTTCTCTGAGGACAGGGCGCAGCAGCACAAACCCCCTAATTTTCCTCTGTTCACTCCACTTCTGTCTTTTCCCAGCTGAAGCAGGTCTCTTGACTTTGCTCTGGCATCCTCCTAAAATACAGTCTCTCTTGAAGGAGAAGATTGGTTCAGTTTGTGGCCAACACAGAAAAGTCCTGCCAAAAGCCACTCCTTGTTCCCCTCCCATCTAGAATTTCTCCTTCTAACATGCCAGGATCCAAGGTGTCCCTCTTCCTCTCTTTCAAACTGAGGAGGGGAAAACAAAATTCACAAAGCTTTCATTTCTCAAGGAAGGGTTAAAAGTCCTGACTCCCAGGGATGGCTCGATGTCCAGATTCTCCGACTCCCACAGGCAGCTGGGCACCTTGCGGCTCCCCCTGCTCCTCCTTCCCCACAGTGAAATTGCTGACAGAACTGCTGCTGTCTCTTTCTCTCTCCCTCTTGGGAGACAAACTCTGGAGGGGGGGAACGGAGACATCCCAGATTTCCTCCACCCTTCCATCTGCAGGGGCCAGCCCGGTTCCAGTCCCTCCACCCTTGGGCCTACCTCAGTCAGGCCATGGGCCTTCCCCTCCTCACCCAGCCACGGCTGGGCAGGGGAGAGTTCTGCACTGCACGCCGACCAGAACCAAAGAGAGCCAGTTCTCCTGGGAATTCTGCATTTAACCCCTCTGTGTTCTCAGAGGCGTGTCCACCTTCAATTGGTCAATATCCAAATTGACCTCTTCCTTCTGGAAAAATTCTTTTTCCATGTCAAACCACGACACTGCTGCTCCCACAGAGAGAATGCTGGCCTAGGGACTCTTTGCTGTTGGATTTTAGGCACGGGAGGAGGGACACATTTGGATGCCCCTGTGGACACAAAAAACGGGCCAACATGAAGTCCCAAATATTTGTGTGGGATTTGTCATTTTTCAGTGATTCTTTTTTAGTTTTGGAAAGCAGAGAACAGGAGGAGAAGGCCTAGGAAAGGAACAATCCTTCTGTAGCCCCTGACAGGAGGGGACAGCCGGGGGGTCGGGCTCTGCTCCCAGGGAACAGGGAGAGGAGGAAAGGGAACGGCCTCAGGCTGGGCCAGGGCAGGCTCAGCTGGGACAGCAGCAGCAATTTCCCCATGGAAAGGGTGCTCAGGCCCTGGCAGGGGCTGCCCAGGGAGCTTTGCAGTGCCCATCCCTGCAGGTGTCCCCTGGAGGTGGCACTGAGTGCTCTGGGCTGGGGACAAGGTGGGCATGGGGCCCAGCTGGGACTCCCTGGGCTGGGAGGGCTTTTCCAGCCCTGGGGATCCTGGGGTTTGGGAGAGTTCTCCCAGCAGAGAGAAAAGCCAGTCCCGGAGAAAGGCCCTGCCCGGGAGCAGCAGAGGAGCAGCCCCGAGGCTGGAGGAGCCAGGAGCGGGCTCCAGGCACGGCTGCTCAGCCCTGAGCCCTGTGGGGCTGCCCAGCAGCAGCAGCAGCAGCAGAGCCCCAGAGCTGCGCTGCTGCTGCGCTGCTGCTGCGCTGCTTTGGGCTCTGCGGCTGCCCAGCCCCGTGCAGCTGCTGCCGCAGGGATGTGCCAGGAGCAGCACAGAGCTGCTGCTGCTGCCTCAGCTGGGGCTGCAGCGGGGGAACCCCTCCCGCCCGGCCCGGGGCTGCTGGAGGCAGGCAGGGCTGCAGGAACAGCCCCGGCCCGGCTCCCCGGCCACGGGCAGCGGCAGAGCGGGGCTCTGCTGCCTTGGCTGTGCTGGCTGCACAGCCCTGCTGCAAAGGGCTGCCCGGCACAGCTCTCTGCCAGCCGGGCTCAGCCTGCGCCTCCCGTTTGCCTGCAGAGAGCAGCGACAGCCCTGCCCCGCCGGCCCGGCCGGGAACTCTCCCGCTGCCGCCGGGGCTGAGCCCGCGCTGCTCGAGGGGCGCTCCGGGGATCGGGCTGGGACAATCCATCGGCACCTCGGGGAGACAGGACATGGGATCCGGGCACTCTGCTCTGGTGCCCTACAGACTTTATTAGAAACACACAGGTTCTTCAATCACGGGAACAGCGTGGGGACATTAGAATGCATTGTGATTACAATACATGGTATATTAATGTTTTTATTTCATAACTGTGAAAGAAATATACAATATGTAATAAAAATAAATTATTTGCTAGTTTTACTTATTCCTTCAATTTTCTCTTCTTATATAAATTCTTCTTCCTCGTCTTACTATACTTTGCTCCTTCAATGTATTTTTATATTACTATTTCTATTCTTCTTCTTCTACTTCTACATATTTTAAAATCCTTATTCCTATTCCTATGCTTCTTCAACATATTTTGACATTCTTATTCCTATTCCTAGGACTCTTAAGTACCTCTAAATTCTTATAACTATACTTCTTCTATCTATTCTTAAAGAAACATTCTCTGACTTGTTTTTTTAGTCTTCATCTTTGTCTTCTTCCTCTTTGCTATCTTCTCCATCCTATTTGTCTTCATCTTCTTCACTGTCTTTGTCTTCTTCATGTGATAGGTCGTCCTCCTCTTTTTCACAGTCTTTGTCTTCTTTATCTGATAGGTCGTCTTCATCTTCTTCATTTTTTTTCTGTGTCTTTGTCTTCATCTTTGTCTTTGTCGTCTTTGTCGTCTTTGCCGTTGTCCTGGAGCGGTTTGTGCTGAGAGTCTGTTCCAGGAGCCTCTGCTTTGTGCCCCAGAAATGGTTGCTGCACCTTCCAGCCCGGGGCCGGGTGTGTGCGGGGCAGGGATGGGGGAGCTTTGGGCTCTTTGGGTGGGCATTTTCCAAGCCCCACTGCTCAGGCCTTTGTGGCTCTGCCTGGTTGGGTTTTGCTTGGCTTGCTTGGCCCATCCAAAGGCTTTTCTCTTCCCTGGCTTGGAGGAGCTGCAGCAGCAATCTCTGAGCCCCTCGAGCCGAACCGGACATCTGCTGCCCTTACACAGGGGAGCGGGACTGGCAGGAGAAGTCATCTTCATCTTCTTCCTGTTCTTCACCTTCCTTCTCCTCATCTTCTTCACCTTTCTCCGTGTCTCTTTCAGTCCTCAGAGCGTGGCCTGAGGCAGGGACAGCGGAACAGCCCCCGCAGCGCCCGCAGCGCCCGCCTGAAGCGGGAGGGACGTTTCCTGGGGGCAGCCGGCTGCCCGCGGAGGGCCTGGGCTCCCAGCCGGGCAGGCCGGGGGCTGGGGGGGCTCTGCGGGGCAGGCGCCGGCCCTCGGCTGCACGGCTCCTGTGCCGGGCACTCAGCCCAGGCCTCCCGAGGGACGGGCACTGCCAGCCCCTCTGACACACAAACTTTCCATTTTTGGTCTGTGCTGTCTTCTGGGGGCAGCTCCAGGAGGCTCACATCATCCCACTCCTCGTCCTCTGGGCACAAGTGCTTGGCCAAGATGACGTGCTCGGGCCAGTTCTCCTGCACGAGCCCCGTGTTGCTGTCGTCTTCCGAGCTGGAGACTCCTGAGGGTCTGCTGCCATTCCCTCTGGACACGTTCTGGCCAATGTATTCTTTCCAGTCCGAAAATTCTTCACAGCTGACAACATCTCCTCTGGACAGCACTTGCTCGATGCATTCATCCCAGTCTGAGGGGTCTTGGGAGCTGCTGACTTCTCCCTGGGAAAGGTCTTGGTCGAAATATTCTTCTGAGCCAGAGAGGTGGTGGCTCCTCATGCCTTCCACACCTTCCCAGTGGGGCAGATATTCCCCCATGCACTGTTCAGAGACAGATGCTTTCTGGGACACTATTGAGTCTCCAACCAGGAAAGGCTCCAGGTCATCCATGAATTGCCAAAATTTCATTTCCTCATCCTCGTCATCTATGCTGTCCTGCACTGCCATCCCTGACCCCGCTGCTCCCTCCTCAGCAGCACTGGACATGGCAGCAGCTGCTGGCTCGGCCTCCGTGGGACTGCCATGGGCACGAGAAGCACTGGGCAGGGCAGGGGCTGCCTCTGCTGTCACCTCTGTGCCCATGGTGCTGGCAGAGCTGGGCCCCTCAAGGGGAGAAGGCTGGGTGTCCCCCTCCTTCACTGGGCTGACAGACTTCTCCTCAGAGCTGGAGCTCACATCATCGTTCTTCTGGGACAGCTCTTGGACAAGAGAGAATGTCCCCTGGCAGAGCTCTTCCTCACTGTCTGACTCCCAGAGACTTGCCCAAACCAAGGCCTCCACGCTGTCTTCCTCTGCCAGCTCTGCCCCTCTCCGCTCTGCCACTGCCCACTCCTCCTCCTCCCCGGGAGCCAGGGCTCCCAGCGGGGCAGACGAGGTGCTGGGGGGACTGTGTGGGGAAGGTACCGGGCTCTCTTCCTCACTATCGGCATCCCAATCACTGTCAGAAATCAATGACTCCAGGCTGTATTCCTCTGCCAGCTCTGCCCCTGTCCACTCTGCCACTGCCCAGCCCGGCTCCTCCTCCTCCTCAGCAGCTCCAGCCGGGGCAGCAGCTGCCGGCTCGGCCTCCGTGGGACTCTGCAGGGAAGGAGAGGCGCTGGTCAGGGCAGGCTCTGCCTCTGCTGCCACCTCTGTGCCCACAGGGCTGACAGAGCTGGGCCCCTCTGGGGGACAAGGCTGAGGCTCCTCGTCCCTCACTGGGCACAAGGGTCTGTCCCAGATCTCAGAGCTGATGTTGTGTCCCCATTGGGACAGCTCCTGCCTGCTCACATCTTCCTCCCTTTGGGACAGCTTTTGCTCACTCACATCGTCCCACCGGGGCAGCTCTTGGGCTGCAGCGTCTGGTCCTTGGCACAGCTCCCTGCCACTGCTGACTCCCACTTGGGACAATTCCAGCTCTCTCCTGTCTTCCCATTGGGACATGTGGGAGTGCACACCTTGTCCCCATGCTGAGAGGTCTTGGTACCTCTCACCTTCCCTCTGGGAATGCTCTTGGGCATCATCCCCTTGGGAATCCTCTGGGACACTCAGATCTCTCTGCAGGGACAGCTCGTGGCACCTCTCGTATTCTCCTCATCCCATCTCCTGCCGCCCACTCACATCTATTTCCCACTGGGAAATCTCTTGGGTTGTCACACGTTCTTCCCTCTCCCACCCCTCTTGGTACATCTCACTGTCCTCCTCCCACTGGGACAGCTCCTGAGCTCTGATGGTTTCTTCCTGTTTACAGAGCTCTTGGTGTGTCCCACCTCTGTACTGGGAAACTTCCCAAACTCCCACACGCACCTGGACTTGGTACAGCTCTTGGCTGCTCCTGGCTCCCAGCCGGGACATTCTGTGGTCTCCTGGAACTCCTCTTGGGTGGGTCTCTTCCAAATCTTCCCTCCGGGAAAGCTCACGGTCCATTTTGATGAAGAGCCTCTCCTCCTCCTCAGTCTGTGACAGTGGCAGGACTGAGCTGCCCACTGCCCCTGACCACGGCTCGCTGGTGGCTTCCAGCCAGCTGGGCAAGGTGCTGTGGGACTGGGAGGTGGAGTTGGCTTTCTCCTCTCTGCTGTCTCTGTCTGTCGCTGTCGGCCGCTGTCGCTGTCGGCGTCTGGCGCAGACAGAGCCAGGGAGCTGCGTCCTCCTCAGAGAGCGGCTCTCCTGGGACTGGGCACCCCAGGGCTCTGCGCCCCTTGGAGACCCTCAGCCCGGGCGGGGCTCCCTGATGTCACAAGGGTCTCTGGCCACCATCACAGCCCACATCACAAAGGGCCGTGACACCATGTGCCGTGTCACAAATGGCCAGCCCCGGCACCCCAGTGGCAGTGGAGCAGACAGGAACCTGTTGCTGTTTATGTTTATTTAATTAAATTATTGTTAAGTGGTACATTCTGTTGACTGCCCATGTTTCCACCAAGTTGTTTTTTTTCCCTAAGTTGTATACCCCCTTTAAATGCGTCCCACAAATTATTCCCCTCCCTTTGTCCCAGTCCCTTCCCTGCCTGTCCAGGTAATCCTGCCCCTTTTTCCTGAATGTTCCCTGCCACTGAGCTCCAGGGCCAGCCCCTGATTGAAACCCTCACTTGGAAATCCCCTAATCCAGGATGCCCCATTGGCCCCTGTGCCTTTCCCTCTGGTCCTCCTATCCTGATTGTCCCACAGTGTTGATGTAATCCCCTCATTCCTGCCCTGAGGATTCCCTGTTGCTTTTCTGTTTGTGCCCACCGCCTGACATGGATCTGAGCAAAACCCCTTGCAAACGAGGGTGAGGGCTCTTTTTTATCCTGCTCTCTGTCTTATGAACAAAACAGCCTGGCCATGACACTTGGCTTAAACTATGTACGAACATTGAAACGTTAATTTCATAATTGCTCCTGGGAGTCACCTACACCCCCACCCAAACTAGGACTGGAATGCAAAATAACCCAGTGGAATCATGGGAGGGTGTTTTGGGGATGAAAAACACCCCAAAATGAAAAAGATGGGCACAGTGGAGGGGGCTGGATGGGTGTGCTGGTTGCAGAAAAGGGAACCCCATCTCTAGTCTGAGTTTAACCTGTCACTATAACCTGCAGAGGATCAGATTGAACTGGGCTGTGGGAAGCAGGCACAAGGAACCAGACAATCTACCTGGTTTTACCAGGAGGGCAGGAGTGGGATAGCTGCTGCTGGATCTTGGCAGCAGACTCTGCACATCTCCCCACCCTTTGGCTACCAGTGTGCCAGGAGGAAAGGATAGAGGTCTGCTGATCGTGACTTCAGATACAGACTGGACACCTCTTCACCTCCGGCTACCACTGTGGCACGGAGACTGCAGGGACAGACTCTGCACGCCTTCTTACCCTTCGGCTACCGGAAGAAGCTACAACACCCCCCTGCCGAGGTGACTTTTTAATAAAGAGCTGAACACTGATAAAAGCATAGACCCTGTTCATCTCAAAAACCCCTTGTAAACGAGGGTGAGGGGCTCTTTTTTATCCTGCTCTCTGCACCTCGAATAAACTTTCCCCGTGGAAGCTGAAGGCAAAGAGGCTCCTCCTTCCTCCCTGGCCTGGTCCCTGCCGTGGCTGTAACAGCGTGCAGGGCAGAGCTTGCAGCTCTGCAGGTTCAGCTGTGGGCAAAGCCCAGTCCCCGGCTGTTGGCCGGTCCCGCCGTGGCTGCCGGAGCGCACAGAGCCAGCCCGGGTTCCGGGGGCTCGGGCAGGAGCTGGCCGGGAGCATCCCCGGAGCGGTGTCCTGGCGGGCCCTGCTGTGCCCCGAGCCCTGCGAGGCTTCGGCCCCGCTGGCCCACGGCAGCCCGGCCCCGCAGTGCCGAGCCCTGGCCGTGCGGGCTGCGCTGCCCAGGGCACGAGGAATTGGCCGCACGGCCGTGCCGGGGGCTCGTGGGCAGCGGCTCCAGGAGCCGCGGCAGCCCGGGGAGCAGGGGTGTCCCTCAGGGCTGTGCCCGGGCCCCGGGGCTCGGCCCTGCCCGCAGCAGCGGCACCCGGGGGCAGCGAGTGCGGCCTCGGCGGCCGGGCAGGGCGTGGGCAGCCGAGCGGGGCAGGGGCAGCCCCGAGGCCGGGGCCGTGCCCGGGCCCCGGGCCGAGCTGGAGAAGCGGCACCGCCAGAGCCTCCTGCGCTGCCGCGGGGCCGGGGCCCGGCCGCTGCCCCCGGCCCGGGGCAGGGCCCGAGGCGGCGGCTCCTGCGGCTCTCCCCTCGGCCCTGCGGCGCCAGGGCACAGCGGCCGGGCCGGGGCTCGCTCCCTGCTGCCGGCCGGGCGCTGCCGAGGGCTCCCCGCCCGCCGGGGCCGGGGCCGGGCGCTGAGGGAGCGGCGCCGCCATCGCTGCCGCCCTCAGGGGCTCTGAGGGGAGCGCGGCTCCCGCCAGCCCCGCTCCGCCCGCACGGGCAGCGCAAACCTGGAGCACAAAGACACACGGCGCTGCCATTGTGTCCGTGCCCGTCCAATGCACCCGCACACGGCCCCGGGGCTGCGCTCGGCCGCGGCAGCAGCGCTCCAGGCCGAGCTCTGTGGGATGTGACACTAAACCCACAGGCTTTAGTCTGCTTGGGAGAGAGAAATGAGTGTTTCAGAATCCTTGGGATAGAAAACCGCTTTTGATTTCACCATTCTCTCGTACATTGGTCTGAAAAAACTTCATAAATACTAAACCGGTGTAATTAGATGTCCATGTGGGCCAAAAGCCGTCAAAAGTCCTAAACAAGTAGTTAGCAACATTTCTACTGACAAAAGATTCAATAAAACTAAAAGCTAGGCTATCAAAAATTTACACTGTCCTGTCACCTGTTGCTCTTGCCTTCTACAACTTTTAAATTTGTTTCCTGTGCTCTTCTTTATTTTGGGCACACTGAAGCAAAACTGAGCAGCATCAGGGAAGAACCAACAGCTGGGTCCAAGGCTCCACAATGGCTGTGGAACTCCCGGAGGACTCGCACGCTTCAGCCGTGCACAAAAGCTCCTCTCCTTTCCGAGGCTGCACGGCAGCACACGGGGAGTAAAATCAGAGTTCCTCCTGATTTCCTGCACTTGCCCTCCATCATTTTTCCAGCACCTTCTCCAAATGCAGGGAGTGAGAGGAGACAGATCAAGTGTGGTTCTGGACAATCTGTTTTCTCTCCAATTTTTCCACTCCTGGCACAGCTATGAAGTGCTGACCTGCAGGTGGGAGCACACCTGATATCCTGCAGGCCTCTCCTGTGGGCTGGAGCCCCACGGGGCAGCTCCAGCATGAACAATTCCTTTTCCCATTGCAGGAGTCTACTTTGGTGTGGAAAAGACAGAAAGAAAGAAGAATTCCTGCCTTCCCCTCTCTCATGGGCTGCAGAAGTCCTCAAACTTCTTTCCCGCTTGTCATGGTTTGACATCGGCACAATGCCAGTGTCCCCATGGAAATGTAATCTCTCAACTGAATGGTGTGAAATGGAATCAAGAACAGAGCAAAGTAGGCCCAAGTTTCATAACAGGAAAAAACTTTATTAAGCTACTACTATAAAAGAAAGAAAGGAAGGAGAAAAAAAGAACCACACACAGAGATCAAAAGAAAAACTTTGCAAAGCATTCCTCCTCCCACCACCCAACTCCAACAAACCACAGTGAGACACAATCTGGACCTCAATCAGGTTTCCACCCTCCAATCGATACTCCATCCATCGAGGGAACAGAGTCTCTCCTGTGCCACGGACCAACAAATATACACAGCTGGAACATCCTGTGCTTCCACGTCACACATGGCACTGCCCGGAAAAAAAAGTTTGCCATGGTGACCCTTCTCCTTTCCATGCACAGTGCTCTCACCACCAATGCATGGATGGACAGACTGCTTTTAAGATTTTTCCTTTCAAGGATGCCCTGCCAAGAGGGGAGAAAACAACAGTTCAGTCTTTCATTTTTTGGGACCACAGTCCCCCCCCAATTCCCTTGGGGCCGAGGGTCCAAGAACAGAGATCTTCTTCTCTCCTTCTCTGAGGACAGGGCGCACCAGCACAAACCCACTAATTTTCCTCTGTTCACTCCACTTCTGTCTTTTCCCAGCTGAAGCAGGTCTCTTGATTTTGCTCTGGCATCCTCCTAAAATACAGTCTCTCCTGAAGGAGAAGATTGGTTCAGTTTGTGGCCAACACAGAAAAGTCCAGCCAAAAGCCACTCCTTGTCCCCCTCCCATCTAGAATTTCTTCTTCTAACATCCCAGGGTCCAAGGTGTCCCTCTTCCTCTCTTTCAAACTGAGGAGGGGAAAACAAAATTCACAAAGCTTTCATTTCTCAAGGAAGGGTTAAAAGTCCTGACTCCCAGGGATGGCTCGATGTCCAGATTCTCCGACTCCCACAGGCAGCTGGGCACCTTGTGGCTCCCCCTGCTCCTCCTTCCCCACAGTGAAATTGCTGACAAAACTGCTGCTGTCTCTTTCTCTCTCCCTCTCGGGAGAGAAACTCTGGGGGGGGGGGAACGGAGACATCCCAGATTTCCTCCACCCTTCCATCTGCAGGGGCCAGCACAGTTCCAGTCCCTCCACCCTTGGGCCTACCTCAGTCAGCCCATGGGCCTTCCCCTCCCCACCCAGCCACGGCTGGGCAGGGGAGAGTTCTGCACTGCACCCCGACCAGAACCAAAGAGAGCCAGTTCTCCTGGGAATTCTGCTTTTAACCCCTCTGTGTTCTCAGAGGCGTGTCCACCTTCAATTGGTCAATATCCAAATTGACCTCTTCCTTCTAGAAAAATTCTTTTTCCATGTCAAACCATGATACAGCTGCTCCCACAGAGAGAATGCTGGCCTAGTGACTCTCTGCTGTTGGATTTTTGGCACGGGAGGAGGGAGAAACTTGGATGTCCCTGTGGACACAGGAAACGGGCCAACATCCAGTCCTAAATATTTGTGTGGGATTTGTCATCCTTCAATGATTCCTTTTTAGTTTTGGAAAGCAGAGAACAGGAGGAGAAGGCCTCAGAAAGTAACAATCCTTCTGTAGCCCCTGCCAGGAGGGGACAGCCGGGGGGTCAGGCTCTGCTCCCAGGGAACAGGGAGAGGAGGAAAGGGAACGGCCTCAGGCTGGGCCAGGGCAGGCTCAGCTGGGACAGCAGCAGCAATTTCCCCATGGAAAGGGTGCTCAGGCCCTGGCAGGGGCTGCCCAGGGAGCTTTGCAGTGCCCATCCCTGCAGGTGTCCCCTGGAGGTGGCACTGAGTGCTCTGGGCTGGGGACAAGGTGGGCATGGGGCCCAGCTGGGACTCCCTGGGCTGGGAGGGCTTTTCCAACCTCAGGGATCCTGGGGTTTGTGAGAGTTCTCCCAGCAGAGAGAAAAGCCAGTCCCGGAGAAAGGCCCTGCCCTGGAGCAGCAGAGAAGCAGCCCCGAGGCTGGAGGAGCCAGGAGCGGGCTCCAGGCACGGCTGCTCAGCCCTGAGCCCTGTGGGGCTGCCCAGCAGCAGCAGCAGCAGCAGAGCCCCAGAGCTGCGCTGCTGCTGCGCTGCTGCTGCGCTGCTTTGGGCTCTGCGGCTGCCCAGCCCCGTGCAGCTGCTGCCGCAGGGATGTGCCAGGAGCAGCACAGAGCTGCTGCTGCTGCCTCAGCTGGGGCTGCAGCGGGGGAACCCCTCCCGCCCGGCCCGGGGCTGCTGGAGGCAGGCAGGGCTGCAGGAACAGCCCCGGCCCGGCTCCCCGGCCACGGGCAGCGGCAGAGCGGGGCTCTGCTGCCTTGGCTGTGCTGGCTGCACAGCCCTGCTGCAAAGGGCTGCCCGGCACAGCTCTCTGCCAGCCGGGCTCAGCCTGCGCCTCCCGTTTGCCTGCAGAGAGCAGCGACAGCCCTGCCCCGCCGGCCCGGCCGGGAACTCTCCCGCTGCCGCCGGGGCTGAGCCCGCGCTGCTCGCGGGGCGCTCCGGGGCTCGGGCTGGGACAATCCATCGGCACCTCGGGGAGACAGGACATGGGATCCGGGCACTCTGCTCTGGTGCCCTACAGACTTTATTAGAAACACACAGGTTCTTCAATAACGGGAACAGCGTGGGGTCATTAGAATGCATTGTGATTACAACACACGGTACATTAATGTTTTTATTTCATAACTGTGAAAGAAATATACAATATGTAATAAAAATAAATTATTTGCTAGTTTTACTTATTCCTTCAATTTTCTCTTCTTATATAAATTCTTCTTCCTCGTCTTACTATACTTTGCTACTTCTATGTATTTTTATATTCCTATTTCTATTCTTCTTCTTCTACTTCTACATATTTTAAAATCCTTATTTTTATTCCTATGCTTCTTCTACATATTTTGAAATTCTTATTCCTATCCTAGGACTCTTAAGTACCTCTAAATTCTTATAACTATACTTCTTCTATCTATTCTTAAATAAACATTCTCTGTCTTGTCTTTTTAGTCTTCATCTTTGTCTTCTTCCTCTTTTCTATCTGCTCCATCCTGTTTGTCTTCATCTTCTTCACTGTCTTTGTCTTCTTCATTGGACAGGTGGTCCTCCTCTTCTTCACTGTCTTCATCTTCTTCATCTGAGAGGTCGTTTTCATCATCTTCACTGTCTTCTTCATTTGACAGGTTGTCTTCATCTGTGTCATTGTCTTCAAATTTGTCTTTTCTTTGCCGTTGTCCTGGAGCAGTTTGTGCTGAGAATCAGTTCCAGGAGCCTCTGCTTTGTGCCCCAGAAATGGTTGCTGCACCTTCCAGCCCGGGGCCGGGTGTGTGCGGGGCAGGGATGGGGGAGCTTTGGGCTCTTTGGTTGGGCATTTTCCAAGCCCCACTGCTCAGGCCTTTGTGGCTCTGCCTGGTTGGGTTTTGCTTGGCTTGCTTGGCCCATCCAAAGGCTTTTCTCTTCCCTGGTTTGGAGGAGCTGCAGCAGCAATCTCTGAGCCCCTCGAGCCGAACCGGACAGCTGCTGCTCCGACACAGAGGAGCGGGATTGTCAGAAGCGGTGATCTTCATCTTCTTCCTGTTCTTCACCTTCCTTCTCCTCATCTTCTTCACCTTTCTCCATGTCTCTTTCAGTCCTCAGAGCGTGGCCTGAGGCAGGGACAGCGGAACAGCCCCCGCAGCGCCCGCAGCGCCCGCCTGAAGCGGGAGGGACGTTTCCTGGGGGCAGCCGGCTGCCCGCGGAGGGCCTGGGCTCCCAGCCGGGCAGGCCGGGGGCTGGGGGGGCTGTGCGGGGCAGGCGCCGGCCCTCGGCTGCACGGCTCCTGTGCCGGGCACTCAGCCCAGGCCTCCCGAGGGACGGGCACTGCCAGCCCCTCTGACACACAAACTTTCCATTTTTGATCCTTGTTGTCTTCTGGGGGCAGCTCCAGGAGGCTCACATTGTCCCACTCGTCATCCTCTGCGCACAAGGGCTTGGCCAAGATGACGTGCTCGGGCCAGTTCTGCATGAGCCCCGTGTCGCTGTCGTCTTCCCAGCTGGAGACTCCTGAGGGTCTGCTGCCATTCCCTCTGGACACGTTCTGGCCAATGTATTCTTCCCAGTCTGAAAGTTCTTCACAGCTGAAGACATCTCCTCCACACAGCACTTGCTCCATGCAGTCTTCCCAGTCCGAGCGGTTTTGGGAGCTGCTGACTTCTCCCTGGGACAGGTCTTGGTCGAAATATTTTTCCCAGTCAAAGAGTTGGTGATAACTTGTAACTTCCCCGTGGGGCAGATCTTTCTCTGTGCATTGTGCACAGTAGGATGCTTCGTGGGACAGCTCAGGGACTCCAAGCAGGAAAGGCTCCAGGTCATCCATGAATTGCCAAAATTTCATATCCCAATCCTCGTCATCTATGCTGTCCTGCACTGCCATCCCTGACCCCACTGCTGCCTCCTCAGCAGCTCCGGACGGGGCAGCAGCTGCCGGCTCGGCCTCTGTGGGACTGCCTGGGGCAGGAGAGGCGCTGGGCAGGGCAGGGGCTGCCTCTGCTGCCACCTCTGTGCCCACGGGGCTGGCAGAGCTGGGCCCCTCAGGGGGAGAAGGCTTGGTGTCCCCCTCCTTCAATGGGCCCACAGACTTCTCCCCAGAGCTGGAGCTCACATCTTCCTCCTCCTGGGACAGCTCTTGGGCAAGACAGAATGTCCTCTGGGACAGCTCTGGCTCTATTTCTCCTTCGTCTTCCTCACTATCGGATTTCCAGACACAGTATGAAGCCAAGGACTCCAGGCTGTATTGCTTTGCCAGCACTGGCCCTGCCAGTGCCAACACTGACCACTCCGGCTCTTCCACAGGGGTCAGGGCTCCCAGCGGGGCAGATGAGGGGCTGGGGAGACTGTGTGGGGCAGACACTGGGCTCTCTTCCTCACTATCAGATTTCCAGACACAGTATGAAGCCAAGGACTCCAGGCTGTATTGCTTTGCCAGCACTGGCCCTGCCAGTGCCAACACTGACCACTCCGGCTCTTCCACAGGAGTCAGGGCTGCCAGTGGGGCAGATGAGGGGCTGGGGAGACTGTGTGGGGCAGACACTGGGCTCTCTTCCTCAGTGTCAGATGCCCAGACACAGTATGAAGCCAAGGACTCCAGGCTGTATTGCTTTGCCAGCACTGGCCCTTGCAGTGCCAACACTGACCACTCCGGCTCCTCCCCAGGGTCCAGGGCTCCCAGCTGGGCAGACAAGGGGCTGGGGGGGCTGTGCGGGGCAGGCACCGGGCTCTCTGCCCTCTCTGCCGGGCCTCTTGCTGCCCCTGCTGGATCCTCCCTTTCCCCCAGCTGCCTCTGTTCCTGCTGCCTCCATCCCTGGATGTGCAGCAGTGCCCAGCTCAGGATCCTAGCACTGATGCTCCAGGCCAAGTCCAGCAGAGCCTGGCTGCAGCCCGGGGCGCTGGGAGGGGCAGGGACTGAGCTCTGTGTCCCTGCTGATGGCAGCTCCTCCCTGGGGGCAGGAGGCTCCGCTGCCTTTTCTGCCTGAGGGACAACAGGCTCAGGGGGCTCCTCCTCCTCCTCAGCAGCTCCAGCCGGGGCAGCAGCTGCCGGCTCGGCCTCCGTGGGACTCTGCAGGGAAGGAGAGGCGCTGGTCAGGGCAGGCTCTGCCTCTGCTGCCACCTCTGTGCCCACGGGGCTGGCAGAGCTGGGCCCCTCTGGGGGACAAGGCTGAGGCTCCTCGTCCCTCCCTGGGCACAAGGGTCTGTCCCAGATCTCAGAGCTGATGTTGTGTCCCCATTGGGACAGCTCCTGCCTGCTCACATCTTCCTCCCTTTGGGACAGCTTTCGCTCACTCACATCGTCCCACCGGGGCAGCTCTTGGGCTGCAGCGTCTGGTCCTTGGCACAGCTCCCTGCCACTGCTGACTCCCACTTGGGACAATTCCAGCTCTCTCCTGTCTTCCCATTGGGACATGTGGGAGTGCACACCTTGTCCCCATGCTGAGAGGTCTTGGTACATCTCACCTTCCCTCCGGGAATGCTCTTGGACATCATCCCCTTGGGAATCCTCTGGGACAATCAGATCTCTCTGCAGGGACAGCTCGTGGCACCTCTCGTCTTCTCCCCATCCCATCTCCTGCCGCCCACTCACATCTATTTCCCACTGGGAAATCTCTTGGGTTGTCACACGTTCTTCCCTCTCCCACCCCTCTTGGTACATCTCACTGTCCTCCTCCCACTGGGACAGCTCCTGAGCTCTGATGGTTTCTTCCTGTTTACAGAGCTCTTGGTGTGTCCCCCCTCTGTACTGGGAAACTTCCCAAACTCCCACACGTACCTGGCCTTGGTACAGCTCTTGGCTGCTCCTGGCTCCATGCTGGGACACTTCTTGGTCTCCTGGAACTTCTCTCTGGTGGTTCTCTTCCACATCTTCCCTCCGGGAAAGCTCTCGGTCCATGTCAGCAAAGGTCCTCTCCTCCTCCTCCGTCTGTGACAGAGGCAGGACTGAGCTGCCCACTGCCCCTGACCACGGCTCGCTGGTGGCTTCCAGCCAGCTGGGCAAGGAGCTGTGGGACCGGGAGGTGGAGTTGGCTTTCTCCTCTCTGCTGTCTCTGTCTGTCACTGTCGGCCGCTGTCGCTGTCGGCGTCTGGCGCAGACAGAGCCAGGGAGCTGCGTCCTCCTCAGAGAGCGGCTCTCCTGGGACTGGGCACCCCAGGGCTCTGCGCCCCTTGGAGACCCTCAGCCCGGGCGGGGCTCCCTGATGTCACAAGGGTCTCTGGCCACCATCACGGCCCACATCACAAAGGGCCGTGACACCATGTGCCGTGTCACAAAGGGCCACCCCCGGCACCCCAATGGCACTGGAGCAGACAGGAACCTGCTTCAGTTTATGTTAATAAACTGATAATATATTTAATAAAACAAAAGCTATACCCTTTAAAAAAAAAAAAATCATCTGTAATTATTTCACTGGTTTTTCTGGCTTTTTTAAACATGCCAATTTCTTGTTTCCTCTCATCTGCTTTATTTTGGAAACATCGAAGCACAACTGAGCAACAAGAAGGAGAAAAAGAACACATTTGTACAAGGCTTCTGAATCAAAGTGGAACAAGTGGAGGACTCACACGCTTCAGACGTGTGTGCACATGTGTAGAAAAGCACCTCTCCTTTCTGGGGCTGCATGGCAGCACACAAGGAGTAAAATCAGAGTTGCTCCTGTTCTCACAGGAAAAATGCCTCCTGTGCACACACACACCTGCTGCCACCAACTTAATGAACACAAAACAACAGTGGATTCCAGAAGCTGGCACTTGGTGTATCCATTGTGTCTTCTCCCCATCCCATCTCCTGCCGCCCACTCACATCTATTTCCCACTGGGAAATCTCTTGGGTTGTCACACGTTCTTCCCTCTCCCACCCTTCTTGGTACATCTCACTGTCCTCATCCCCAGGCCCCTCCTCTCGCTGGAGCCCCACCGGGCAGCTCCACCTTGAACAATTCTTTTTCCCATTGCAGGAGTCTCCTTTGGTGTGGAAAAGACAGAAAGGAGAATTCCTGGCATCCCCTCTCTCATGGGGTACAGAAGTCGTCAAAACTCCTTCCTGCTGCTCCCACAGAGAGAATGCTGGCCTAGGGACTCTCTGCTGTTGGATTTTGGGAAGGGAGGAGGGACACACTTGGTTGTCCCTGTGGACACAAGAAATGGGTGAACATCCTGGTCCAAATATTCATGTGTTATAGAGCCATCATGGTTGGAAGAGACCTTCAGGATCATCCAATGCCACCATCATCACTCCAAACCATGTCCCATGAGCTACACCCAGACTCTTCCTGAACACTCCCAGAGGTGCCACTATCTCCCTGGGCAGGTCATCCCAAGGCCTGACCAATCCTCCAGGGATTGTTTTTCTAATCACCATTCTGAACCTCCCCTGGTGCAACTTCAGGCCATTTCCTGCCACCCCTTCCCTCTGTTTGGGCAGTGCAGATCGACCCCCAGAGTTTTCTGGGGAGCCTGGCAGACCCTGGATGCACTGACCCCATTCACCAGCTCCTTCAGTGCTCTTTCCATGTCCTTCCCAGCCACCTTCCCCAGGGTGAGCCACATTTTCAAGTCATGCCATGAATGTTCAGCCACAGCTACAGAAATTTAGGGCAGCTTCAGCATTCTTCCTCCCTCAGGGCTGTGCTTCCCCAACCAAAACACTGGGCACCATCTCCACGAGAAGGAAGGATTTTATTGTTTTCCTGGGACAGGATTCCCTGGGAATGACCAGGACATCTCTTTAGACAGTCTCTCTCATGATTTTGGTGAGTTTCTGGATCTTGGACCTTGTTGACATGTCCACGTACTTCTCCCCAATATTGACAATCATGCCACCAAGGATCGATGGATCAGTCTAAGGAAGGAACATTGAACAGAAAGTTGTTTAGCAGGAGTTTGTTACCATCGGATACAAGTTCCACAGTAGCAAAAAAAAAAAAAAAAAGCTTTTCAGAGGGCCTTTTTAGAGATGATTTTGCTGTCATTGCATTCTAAAGTGAAGATTTTAGAAACTAAAACATCATCATGTCTACAAGAAAGCACAGAACTATGTAACAAAGCAACTAGATTCAATAAAATATTTTTGCTTTTGTAAAAATCAGAGACACAGAAGCTCTGAACATGAACTTATGATAGTTATTTGTAAGTCAAAAATCCAGACCTTAGTCTCCAGCTTCAACACCTCTCCTTTGGCCAAGAACCCATTCAGAACACTTTTCAGTTCAGTGAGGCTGGCATCATCCAAGGGCTGAAAAAAAGAACAGATGAGCAGGAAAATGAATTACTTTAAAATACTCAAATGATAAAATGATAATAAATTATATAATAATATATACTCAAATTATATGATACAAATTTTCTCCTCAGGTCCCTTTGAAGACACATTTCCATCATAACAGGGATAAGCCAAGGACAGCACAGGAACAACAACCACTTTGTGCTCTCCTGATTGCATGAAACATCTTCATGTTAGAAAAAAGAACAGGGGCAGCTCTATGCAGACCAGCCTGACTTTTGTCAGCCCCTGGGTTCACACACAGGAAGGAAAGCTGTGAGTTGCTGAGCTGCAATGGGGTGAAGAGTTTTCATTTTGGAACAGGAACTGCGGGGTATCAGCGCTCTCTTTGCAGCAGTTTGTTCAGCTTGGCAGAGGTGAGACACTCTCACTGCTCTCACAGCAGCTACTTCAATCTCAGAGCGCAGCCTGAACTGGGAGAGGTCTGTCCTTTCTCCCACTCCCTGCTGCCTGGATGCACAGCTCCCCAGCCCACCTGAGCCGTGGTGACCGTGCACACCACCTCCCCTCGGAAGGCGCTCATGATCTTCCCGAAGGCAGAGACGATGCCCGGGGTGTAACGCAGGCGGCCGTTCTCAGCCAGCAGATCTGCAAAACAGCCACGCACCACTTCACTTAACCAGCTTTGTATCTGGAAACTGATAAGCTAACCACTCCTATGACTCCTTCCCGTTTTTCTGGCCAACACATTGCCTCTGGAAACCTCCCTCAGTGCCAATTACCCCATCACAGAGAGGGATTAGTAAGAGAAACTAGCAAACCCCTTCTGCCACCATGACTTCTTTAGGGTAGTTTTTGGTTTTTCATTTTATTTGTTACTATTTCTCACCCTTCAAACGCAGTGGGGTAATTATCAGTTACTCTGGACTTTAGTAAAAGGAACAGGGGAGAAAAAGCCATCATTAAGTCTGATCTCAGACTTCAGGGGTTTTGCTCGCTAGGAGAAATTGAACTCTGGAAGTTGCTCTATTCTGGCCCCTCCATCAACTACTTTCCCACTGAAATTACAGCACACCAGAAAAATTCTCTGCATGCAGAGCAGTTTCCACCATGCTGGCAGTGCCAATGCTTCTCCGGCTTGGACACAAAGCATTTTCACACCCAAAGGAAGCATTTGCTACTTGTATCAGCCTTAGCCACCTAATCAGTGGATGTCTCCTCTTTTCAAAATACAGCCACAGAGGACCCTGGATCTCTCTCCCTTGTAGTCTCCCCTTGAGCCACTGCAACACTGCAGGAGCAGGAACAATCTAGATCTCTGCGAAAGGGATCTGAGTTCGGAGTCACAGCCAAGTGCTCCTCAGCACCACCAGAGGCAGATCCCAGCAGCCAGCAGCTGGATGGCACTGCTGGGATGCTCTCCTGAACCCAGAGGTCACTCACTCATCAGGTTGACAGTGATCGGGGACATCTTCTCTCTTGCCAGGGCGTCGTTCACAGCTTTTTGTTTCACTGAGCTCTTGGTGTGAGGGTTCATCACCACGCTGGACAGCTTGGGGTCCTTCAGGAGACTCTGAGGGGATACACAAGGATGTGACAAACGCCAGGGGTTTTCCTGGCACCACAAAGCCCACCTGGAGCAGCCAAGGCAGGCAACAAGGGCATTCCTGTAATGACAACAAAGAGCTCTGGAGCTGATGGCAAGTGAAATGGCAGCTCCAGCTGGAGAATCAGGGAATGGTTTGGGTTGGAAGGGACCTTAAAGATTGGGTGGACAGAGACACCTTCCACTATCCAAGACTGCTCCACGCCCCATTAAACCTATCCCTGGACACTTCCAGGAGTGAAGCAGCCACAGCTTCTCTGGGCACCCTGTGCCAGGGCCTCCCCACCCTCCTAGGGAACAATTCCTTCCCAATATCCCATTTAAACACCAGGGTCACAAGCAGGCAGTGCAAGCCGGGAGTCTCACAGGTCACAGGAGCAGTCCCACAGCCCCATCCCTCCTGAGGAGCAGCAGGGAACCCTCCCCATTCCCACCCCTGGGAGTTTTGGCTGTGGAACACCTTACCCACACCCGGGTCAGCTCCTTCTCCACCTGCTCCAGCTTCTTCTGCTTGCTGGCTGCCGAGTAGAGGGCGGTGGCATAGCGCCCTTCCAGCCCGTACACCTGGATGGGCGGCTGCGGGAGCCGGGGCGGGCACTGAGCGGGGAACCGGGGAGAGACCCCCTGCCCCCGCCGTGGCCAGCCGGGAGCCACCGTGCACCCCGCCCTCACCGTGCCCACCCCGGCCACCCGCCTGCAGCCCCTCACGACCCCTCACCCTGCCACCTCGACCAGCCTGGACACCTCCCCTAAGCACCTCGGGGACTCCTCGATATCCTCACGACCTCCACCTCCTCACCTCGACCAGCTTAGAGACCCCTCCCGCTCCCCTCAGGACATCCACCCCCCAATCTTCACCAGCCTGGAGACCCCTGCCTCTCCCTTCAGGACACCCAGCCCCCAATCTTTATCTGCTTACAGACCCCTCCCGCTCCCTTCAGGACATCCACCCCCCAATCTTCACCAGCCTGGAGACCCCTCCCGCTGCCTTCAGGCCACCCCAGCCCCTTATCCTCACCCCCTCCCCTCACCTTGACCAGCTTGGTCACCGGTCTCGCCGCCGTCGTACTCAGCTGCCGCACCTGAGGGGGAATAAGGGGGAGAAGAGCGGGGTCGGCGCAGCCCTGGAGGGTCGGAAGGAAGGGGATGCTGGAGGGTGGGAGCCGGCGCTGTTCTCCCCAGAGCCGCCCGGGCCCCGCCGCCCCCCAGTTTCACCTTCAAGACGAGCCCGGCCGCCGCCGCCATCTTGCCCGGCCGCCCCCAGGGTCACCGCGCGCTGCGCAGGCGCGGCGGGCCACGCCCACCCCGGCGCCATTATGGGTGTCTCTTATGCCGCGGGGCACGCTGGGAGCTGTAGTTCCGCCGGGCGGCGCCTGCGAGCTGCGCGCCCCCTGCCGGGCCATCGGGGGAGCGCAGCCCCCGCGCCCGGCCGAGGTCCCTGTGACACCAGTGTCACTGTGTCACCAGTGTCATTGTGCCATCAATGTCCCTGTGTTCCTGTGACACCAGTGTCACTGTGCCACCGGTGTCACTGTGACACCAGTGTCACTGTGTCCCTGTGACACCGGTGTCACTGTGTCATCAGTGTCCCTGTGTCCCTGTGGCACCAGTGTCACTGTGCCACCAGTGTCACTGTGTCCCTGTGACACCAATGTCACTGTGCCGCCAGTGTCCCTGTGACACCGGTGTCACTGTGCCATCAATGTCCCTGTGCCACCAGTGTCCCTGTGGTGTCCCTGTGTCCCTGTGCTGTCCCTGTAGTGTCCCTGTGGTGTCGCTATGTACCAGGTGTCCCTGTGCCCCTGGCATCCCTTTGTCCCCAGTGTCCTTGTGCCCTCAGTGTCACTGTCCTTATCCCCCTAGTGTTCCTGTCCCCACGGTGGCCCAGTGCCCTCCGTGTCCCTGAGCCCTGCTGTCCTCCATGGACTTCTCCAGCATGGGTACTTCCCACAGGATTGGTTCTTCAGGATCAGGCTGCCCCAGTGTGGGTCCTTTCCATGGGGTCATTCCTGCAGGAACTTCTCCCTTTTCCATGGGGTCATTCCTGCAAGAATTGATCCTTTTCCCATGGGGTCATTCCTGCAGGAACTGCCCCAGTGTGGGACCCTTTTCCTATATGATCTCAAGCCCTCCCACCAAACCTGCTCCAGGGGGGCTCCTCTCCTCACTGGGCCTCAGATCCCTGCCAGGAGCTGCTCCAGGGTGGAATTTCCATGGGATTACACCTTTTGTGCATCCCCTGCTCTGGCGTGGACTTCACCAGGAGCTGCAGATGGATTTCATCTCCTCCAGGGCTGCAGGTGGACCTCAGTTCCTCCATGGATTGCAGGTAGATCTCAGTTCCTCCACGGATCTCCAGGAGCTCCAGATGGATTTCAGCTCCTCCATGGATCTCCAGGGAGTGCAGGTGGATCTCAGCTCCTACATGGATCTCCAGGAGTTGCAGGTGGATCTCAGCTCCTCCATGGATCTCCAGGAGCTGCAGGTGGATCTTAGCTCCTCCATGGATCTCCAGGCTGCACCTCAGCCCCACCTGTCCCTCCATTCATGAGGAGCATCCCACAAGTTCTTCCAGACTCAACACTAGCTGTGCTTCCCTCCCAGAAACCTCCAAAACCTGGGATTTATTTCCTCCCCGTGGATGAACTCCATTCCAACACCTCCCAATTCAAAGGACCTTCCAGGTGGGACATACAGATCTGTCCCTCTCTCTGGTGACCCTGAGCAGCTCGCTTAGATCCCTGAAATACCTGGAATGGTTGGCTGATGGATGGATGGATGGATGATGGATGATGGATGGATGGATGGATGATGGATAGATGGATGGATGGATAGATGGATGGATGATGGATGGATGGATGGATGGAGGATGGATGGATGGATGGATGGATGGATGGATGGATGGATGGATGGAGGATGGATGGATGGATGGATGATGGATGGATGGATGGATGGATGGATGGATGAGGGATGGGCTCGCTCCAGGACGCCAGGACAGAGTTCCAGTGGGGCTCAGTGTCCCAGCGGGAATAAAGAAGTGGCTCCAACCTGATTTATTTTGGCTGTCAGGGTTTAATTCCCTGCTCTGTCCCTGGCTGCATTCCGGGGTGACTCTCCAAGGCACAGGGACGGGTTTGAGCCTGGCATAACTGAGACACAACTTGTCAGGCTGGGAGAGCTGGGAATGTTCAACCTGGAGAGGAGAAGCTCCAGGGAGAGCTCAGAACCCTGCCAGGGCCTGGAGGGGCTCCAGGAGAGCTGCAGAGGAACTGGGGACAAGGATGGAGGGACAGGAGCCAGGGAATGGCTCCCACTGCCAGAGGGCAGGGCTGGCTGGGAGATTGGGAATTGGGAATTGTTCCCTGGCAGGGTGGGCAGGGCTGGGATGGAATTCCCAGATTCCCCTGGATCCCTGGCAGTGCCCAGGGCCAGGTTGGACACTGGGGCTGGAGCAGCCTGGGACAGTGGGAGGTGTCCCTGCCATGGCAGGGGTGGCACTGGGTGGGATTTGAGGTCCCTCTCAACCCAAACCCTGCTGTGATTCTATCACTCTGCTTTTCAATATCTTTAAGAACTAAACTACTGAGAAAAGCATGTCTAAAATGTAGAAAAACACTTGTTTTTATTTAATAAAAATGTGGGGTTTTTGATAATGTGCTCACAGTGAAGTTTTCAAAATGATTTATTTTAAGCATGTATTCATATCCCAAATTATTTTATTGTTATTCCAGGACACTCTGTGATCTTGCAGTGTTTTAATAGACAGAAAATCTGACTTTTTTAGGCCAGGGAAGTCACCGAGTGCTGTGGGCACTTTACTGAGCTGGGGATTGGGTCAAAGTCTGATCATGCTTTCAGGAATTAAAATCAGAGCACCTTTCACAGGTTAATTTTGGACAAATAACATCCCCCAGATGATAAAGAGTTTGTACCTTGATGCCTTCCACTGGAAGGAAAATTTAAGCCTGGATAAAACCTGTCCTTGTATTTGGATATCTGTTACAATAATGGACTCCTCCATTGTCACAGATGGGAGGGGTTAGGAGTTTTTTCCTCCTGCAAAGCAATTAAATAATATATTATAAATAAATATTGCCCCTTTGCCATTTCCCTGTGTCCCTGGTTTCAGTCTGGTCACTTAATGAACAAGGTCAGGAGAAACACCTGGAAGAACATTCCCTTGTGGGCCTGTCCCTTTAGTGCTTGTAGGGTTGTGACCTTAAAGTGCTCATTTTAATCATGTGGGGATAGAAAAAATATCCTTTTTTTGTCTCCTGCTGAGTCAGACCACAACTGAGACCATGCAAAGTGTGTTTTATTTTCCTTTCACTGAGAACCCTCCAGAAAGAAGGTGACAATTCTCAGGCCATGGTGGTGCTGGGGAGGTGTTTCCCTCAGGGCCCTGCTTCAGGAGGTGTCCCAAAATCTGGAGCAAGGCTTGTCCAGCTCCACAAACAACTCATGGCATGGAGAGGTGGGAAGAGGAGGTTTTTAACAACCCACCCGAGGTTTTCACAGTGCCACAAAACCTGCTGGGTTCACCCTGCACCGGGCCAGGTCTTTGGAAAGGACCCCAAAAATCCCTCTAATGATTAAACTCCTGAGCCCAGGTTTGGAAGCAGAAAACACCAAATGCTTCTCCCCTTCACCTGAAACCTGAGCTCTGTTGTTCCCCACCTGTTATTCAGGAATTTCACCTGGCTCTGCCCGGGACTGGGCACCTGGGAGTCCCAGAGGAGCCAGGCTGGAGCTGGAAACAACTTCCTGACCAGTTCCTCTGGAAAAAAAAACCTTTGGTGTTTACCAGCAGTGGGGGAATTTTCCTCTCCTGCTGCTCCAGTTCATCCCAGAGAACCTGGCCCCAAAAAGTCAGGGCTGAGCTCACCCCGTCACAACCATGGGCTTGTTCCTGCAGCTGCAGGAGGGGTTGGAGGGGCTTTGTTGGGGTGGGGTTTGTTGGGTTTTTTCCCTCTTTCCCAAGGGTTCCAGAGGCACAGCTGGTGCTGGATCCAGACCGGGGGTGTTTTCCACACTCTGCCCCACAAGCGTTTCCCCTTGGGCAGGTAAATCAAGAGCTCCCTGGGGATGGAGCCTGTGCCCACCCTCCAAACCCCCCCTGCCCAGCACGACCTGACTCATTTCCCCATTCAAAAAGGGTTTTTCACTCAGTGGCAGGGACAGAAAAACTTTAATTTTATTTTTTCCCCTCCAAACCGGAAAGAATGATTGAAAACCCACAAAAACTATCAGGGGAATTCCAAACAGGGGCAATGTCAGTTGAGTTGGGTGACTGAACTCTCTGCCCTCAGCATCACCACACTCCTCTAAAAGCTCTTGATCTGCAAAATCAAGCACCTCAAACCACATTTTCCTGCCCTCCCAGGGAAGTTTCAGGTTAGTGTTGTTTAATAGGAAAAAGATTCATTGTTATTATTTTGTTGTGCATGTGATGCTTCCGGGGGAGCTTGTGGTGGTTGCATTTATTTTCCATGCAACCATTATAAAAGGGGGAGAAACCCATAACCAGGTGCCTGTGGACTTTAAAAAATAATCTAAATTCTTTTAAGATGCTGCAGAACACTCAAAAAAAATAATTTAAAGGTGAGCTGGCTGGGGGAATAAACACTGACTGCAAATCTTTAACTAGGAAAGGTGATGTGGGTCCACTTGGATTGTCTTAGAGATTATTTGATTTATTTGTTTGTCGTATGAGTTTGGCCATGAAATATCAAAGGTAAAAAGAACTGTTTGCGAAACTCTGAGAATAACAGACATGGGGTAGGTGGTACCAAGAGCTGAGTGTCACCATCTCCCCCCTTGGCAGGGGAGCAGGCAGAACGTGGCCCTGAGGCTCAGGGGATTTGGGATCTATTTTCAGCTCCGCTTTGGACCTGCTGATTGGCTTCTAATTATTCCACACCTCAGTTCCCCCATCTGCAAAAAAAGCAAGATACCAGCATCCTTTATAAATAGCTCTCAATTCTGTTGTTGGAACACAGTTTATTAATAGCAGTGGTACCTTCTCACACACGCTGCCAGGGGGAAAAAAAATCAAAAAAATCGTCGTAAATTCACAAATGTCACTCAGATTATGGAAATGTGCAAGTTGGCAGTGGGGGAAATAAAGCAGAGGAGGAGCACCAGGCCTGGTTAGATATTAGGGCTCCAGTTTGTTCATTGCCACAAGAGGGAAGCCAACACTAATAAAATAACTTTATTTCTGCATTAACTGTGGTTATTGTGGAGGGGTTTACCCATTTCAAGGCTGTTGTTTGTCCTCTTTCCTCGTAGCAAACTTGCACTTGATCATATGTCAAAACCCAGAGAACATTATTCCACATTCCCTTTGGTCAATGTCCTGTGAAATGAATTTCATGGATTTGCCTGTTTGAATGGCAAATCCATAAAGCTGAAACAGAAAGTTGGGACAAAACTGAGCTGGCTGCTCTTGTAGTGAATTTTTAAAAAGGCCTCATACAAATAAGGGGAAGTTTGGTGGCTGTGGGGCATGAAAAAATAAAGATGGTGTTTCCCCTCCTGTGGCTGAACATGAGAAATTAAAGACTAATCACAGCCAGAGGTATTTTTAGGAGTTTTTACACCACAGCAGTGACAAATTAATTCAGGAGGTCTTCTGACTCTTGTTCACAACGTGTGTGAGCATCTTCTCTGTGGATTCATCTGTTACAGCAAAGCTGCTCTCACTGGCTCTGCTGAGACCACGGGATCTGCAGATGTGGGGGATTTATGGAGCAGGGAGGAACCTGTGAGAGTCACCCTGGCTCGGGTCACACACTGATGGCATAACCCTGTGGGTCAGGATTTGTCAAAAAATGGTCACCCAGATTCCTCTGGTGGATCTTTTCCTGGCTGTCCTCTGGATCTCTGGGAGATAGGAACATCTGAGAGTCACTGTTGGGGTTTCTGTAGAGCTTTGGAACATTTCTGTCCCTCACAGAGTGGTCAGGCCTTGGGATGAGCTCCCAGGGAGCTTTGGAGTCACTGGAATTGTCCCAGAGGAGTCTGGATGTGGCCTTGGGGACAGGCTTGGGGTGATGCTGGTGGGGCTGGAGTGGCCTGAAGGGTTTTCCCAGCTTGATTCTGGGATTCTGAGAAGATCCAGCAATTCCTAAACTCCACCTCAGGGCAGGTTGGACAAGTCAAAGTCTCTGGTGCTCAGCCTGGAGCAAAGGAGGCTCAGGGTCCCTCATTGCTCTGCACAGCTCCTGCCAGGAGGGGCAGGGACAGGAGGAGAGGAAATGGCCTCAGGTGGCACCAGGGGAGGCTCAGGTTGGAAATTGGGAAAGAAAATTTCCCTGGCAGAGTGGCCAGGCCTTGGGATGAGCTCCCAGGGAGCTTTGGAGTCACTGGAATTGTCCCTGAGGAGTCTGGATGTGGCCTTGGGGACAGGGTTGGGGTGATGCTGGTGGGGCTGGGTGATCCTGGAGGGCTCTTCCCACCCTGGTGATCCTGGGATTGCTGGCAGTGCTCAGAGATCATAATTCCTGGTGTTTGGAAGTCAGGGGTTTTGAGGAATGGCAGAAAAGGGAAGGCAAAGGGGTGCAGAACATCCCCTTTGGTGAGGTTTCCTGTGAAGACCCTGAGGATGTTCCCTGCAAGGGCAGAGAGGGAATCAGGGCAAGGTTGGGAAAGTCACAGACAGGGATTGCAGTCCCCAGAGGACATTTGCATAACGAGCTGCTTTGTGAATTCTTTTTTAATATCTTTTAGGAACATTTTGGGTGTTTTGTTCTCCTCCCCTTCACAGCAGGCAGACATTAAACCTCTTCCCTAAAGAATCTGCTGGGCTCAGAGGAATTATTAGGCTGAAAAGGGGAAACAGCCAGAAATGTTCCCATGGCCCAGGTGAGCAGCCCCCTGTGCCACATTGCTCAGGAATTCCCACACTCCCATCCCTTCTCCTTCCCCCTGGTGCTGCTCCAGGCCTCGTGGATGTGTTTAACTCTGAGGACATGAGCAGTCACACTGGGGAGATTCACATGACTCAAACCATGCACTGGCATAGGGATTTCCTGAATCAAGGGTAGGGGAGAAAATGGCCAGGTTAAAAATAATGCCTGGTTTTTGTCCCTGCTGCCATGCCTTTGACACCAGTGGAATTGTACAGGCCTGAGCGGGGTCCAGCTCCCTCACCTGCCAGTTTCCATTGCTGTGTTTATGGAGGGATAAAAGTCAAGTGTGTGCTTGGCTGGGGGGAATTCAAATCCCTTCGTGTCCTTCAGCACAGGATTGTGCCCGTGGAGAGCTGTTTTCCCATGTCCCCATAGCTCAGATGCTGTCACAGGGGTGGCTGGGGTGACAAAATTGGCCTCTCCTGCCACTTCCCTGCTCCTGCCCCGTGCTGGGATGCTCTGTGACCTTCTCAGGGCAGGAGCCCCTCTTGTCTTTCTTGGGCTCTGGCTGCTTCTCTTTGCATCCTGCACCAGCCCTGCTCTGTTTCAAACCACTGCGAGGTGAGAACTGACATAAAAATGTTACAAGGCACTGCAGAAATCTCTCCTGAGAGCATTTCTCCCTCTTTTCTGTGGCCAGGTACCCACGGGGGGCTTTTTGGAGTCCCCAGACTTTGCCACAGAGACTTGAGCAAGGCCAAACTCACTCTCACGTGCAGCTCCCCCGTGTTTTCCTGCAGATCCCAAAGCGTGTGCCACACCTGCTCCCGAGAATTCCCAAACCTGGGCAGCGGGGAGAGCGAGGGGGAGAAAAACCCACCCCAAAGCATGACCCCGGGCAAAGCAGGGAGAGCGAGGGGGAGAAAACCCACCCCAAAACACGACCCTGGGGCAAACAACGCTGTGCACCCAGGGCTCCCGAGGGATCTCTGACAGGATCTATCTTTAGTCCCACAGTGAGTCACACCATTGTGATGTGACTTTTCGGTTTGTGGAGGTATGAGCCGGGCCATGGCACTGACGGCGAGCGGGAGCATCACGGGATGGAGCTGTAAAATTCCACTGCTCCCTCCTCTCCACCCCAGAGCCCAGCGGCAGCGAGCCGGCGGGCGGGGTGGCACAGGGGTGGCACAGGGGTGGCACAGGGGTGGCACAGGGGTGGCACGGCTCGGCACGGCGGCACGGCTCGGGGTGCCCGCGGCTGGACCAGCCCGGCGCCGGCGCTGCGCGGATGCTGCCGCGTTGCTAAGCGACGTCGCCAGGCAGGGATGCTCAGGGATGCTCCCTCCGACACGCACGGGGTGGCCGAGCTGCTGCCCGGCGGTTCTGCTGCAAAAAGATCCGGTTTTTTGCTCGCCAGAAAGGCACAGGGGTGCTGCCCCCCTCCCGGGTGGGATGGGAGCCACGGGATGCCCGGGACACCAACTCCTGCCTGGCACAGGGGCTGGGCAGCTTGGGGAAAATGGGAATAAACAACACGGGGGTGTGACAGACAGACAGACAGACAGACAGGGACCACCCTGTAACACAGAGCCCCTACTAATTGTTCTTTCACGGATTGATGGGATCACCGAGGGTGGAAAAGCCTTCCCAGACCATCGAGATCCCCACTTTGTCACTGAGTGCCACCTCCAGCCCTTCCTTGGGCACCTCTGGGGTGGCGACTCCAAACCTCCCCCCTGCCCCTCTGTGAGTCCCACGTGTTCGTGTACACAAAACCCACAGACACTGACTGGACACTCTGGGACAGTTCTGAGGCCCTCAGGACGCCAAACCATTGGATGATCCCACCACAAACCAGTGGGGATTTTTTAGCCTGATGGGCGCGGTTTTGGCAGAGCCTCCCTGCCGAGCCCCCTCCTTGAAATGATTCCAGAACCAGCTGCTGCACACAAAAAGAAAAGCCCAGTCCCATTGTGGAAGAAGCTGAGGGGTGTTCTAGAAGCAAAGAGCAGCCAGCCTGGTGCCCAGGGCCACAGAGAGGGTGGCACCTGCAGTGTCCTGTCGCAGGGCGGGAGCGGCCTCTGCTCAGGCCAGGCTTGGAGCACAACCGAAATGCCCACGGCTGAAACGTTCATTTTTTGGGCAGATCGTGGCTGGCAGCAGGTGGTGAGAGGGGAGGGATGCAGAGGAGCTGATAAAAGGCAGCAGACAGCTCCTGGCACGTGAGCCCGGCTGGGTTTTTCCGCTGCGCAGCGTCGGCCGCGCGCGGGGCGTGAGCCAAGCTGGGAGGGAAGCAAGGGAGGAAAACCACACTGGCAGCATCCACAACGGTCTGGGGACAGAGATCAGCAGCTGCCCTGCCCTCGGCTCGCACTTGGAGACACCCCAGCACCAGCCAGACCTGGGGCTGCTTTGGATAAATTTTTGGGGAGCAGCAGTTTCGTTGCGGCTGAGCCCGTCCTGTGCCCGCACAGCCTCCTGCTGCGGCGGGTGGAAGCGGGGAAATCAGGTACAAGTGTAAAATCATCTCCTGGTTCAGGGGTGGGTTGGGATGAAGTAGATCAGAGCAGATTCTGGAGGAGCTGAGGCGCTGCAGAAAGCGCTCTCGTGGCGCTCAGTGGCGTTGGGCCAAGAGCAGAACAAAGGCAGCCACTGAACTTCCATTTTTCACCAAATTGCAGCAGACTGAGGCAGATTTGGCACTCGAGGCTCCTCAGCCCCTCCCTCAGGCTCCTCGAGCCTTGTTTCTACAAAAGGCAAATTTAATAATTCAATTGCAAAAGATGCTCAGGATTTGCACCAAGTGTAGGAAATCCACTGAACACTTTGGAGGGAAAGCCACTGCTACAGGCACATAAAATTCATCCTTCAGGCACAAGGGCCAGCTGCAAATCCTGGGTTTGCAGCTTTTTTTTTTTTTTTTTTGTCAGGTGAGACAAAAACAAATACAGTCTGTCCTTTAAATTTTTTTTTAAACTTCAATTGGAATGATTGCCCAGATAGATTTGCAGCAAGGTATTTCCTCCACGAGACACTTCAACAGAAGCAGCAACAGTAAAACATGAGGGGTAGGAAAAACGTGCAGGATTTCACCATAAGTTTGCAAAGCTTTCTGTCAGCTCATGGAGAACAGAGCTGTGAGTGTGGGGAGGTCCTGGAATTGATTATCCAGGAAAATTTTGGACTTCCCATCTCTGGAAGTGTCCAAGACCAGGCTGGGCAGGGCTCAGAGCAGCCTGGGATTGTGGAAGGTGTCCCTGGCTGTGGCAGGGGGTGGAATTGGATGAGTTTTCAGGTCCCTCCCGACTCAAACCTTGTGTGATTCCATGATTAATACAAATGATGACTTATCCCAGCTCTTCCTGAGGGCTGAGAGTCATCACAAGGAAATTTAGAGGATAAATTGCTCCTTGCCCCCAAACGGTGCCAAATTGGGCACAGAAAGGAGAGCAGTGTTCAGCTGGGCAGAAGCAAAAAAAAAAACAAACAAAAAACAAACAACAACAACAAAAAAAAACCCCACAAGATAATCTCTAATGAAATTGGAAAGAAAAAACAGCCTGAGGGTATTTTCTCTCTGAGTTTCAAGGTAAATACCACTCAGTTTTTGGTATCGTTAATATCTGATTATTACAGCTCCTCTTTAGCAGTGGCCCCACCTGCTTCTGTCTCTGTTTCACCGGCACGTCCCAGCAATTTGCCAGCTGGAGGTTGTGCTCAGAGCTGGAAATAACTGTATCATCATTTCATTAGCACCTGGCTGGGGGAGAGGATCCATTAATCCAGCTCTGGAGGCACCTACTGAGAGAAACGAGGGAGGAGGACCACCGCAGACTCTCCTGTAGTGAAAGGGAAGCTGCAATTATTTCTGGACATTTTTCTACTTCCTCAAACACATCACCACAGCTTCTTTTTTTATTATTCTTTATTTATTTGTTTGTTTATTTATTTAAGTCTCTCCTATTTATTTGCAAGAAGTAAAGTCTGATTGTTTGTTTTGTGCTACAAGGGATGTCACGGCCTCCTTTTTGCTCCGAGTGACTCGGGGTCAATGTAATCTGAAAAACAACTCCAAGAGAATAAACTTGTCACAGATAAATCCCCAGGGACTGAATCTGCTGCTGCTCTCCCTCGAGAACGACTTTGCACGTTTCCCTTTCCTTTTTATCCAGCCTGGTGGATAAAGGAAAAGTCAGCTTGTCCTTTAGCTCTGCTGCTGGGGCCTGGATGTGGGAGGTGTTCTTGGATAAAGGAATTTCTGTGCTGGGAATAGAAGGAATTGATCATTCAAAGGCACTAAAAAGTCACCTTAAACCTGTTTGGACCATCAGGATCATCTCCTCGGCCTTCCTGCAACATTCAGGCCACTGATCCTCAAGTCCAGGTCCAAATTCCTCTCTGGGAAGTGTTTGAGCTCCAAACCAGGCTGTGATCATTTATTTTTTATGTTCATCTTCAAATCTGGCCCTTGGACTTGCTGGTGTGGAGTAGCAAGGTTTGCATACAAAGATGTATTTTAAATATTGCCAGAAGCAGGCTCACATTTATAACTTTTATTAATATATTTATTTAATATATTTAGAATCACTGGATGCATTTAGAATCACAGAATGGTTTGGGTTAAAGACCCTCTGATTCCAACCCCCCTGCCAAGAGCAGGGATGGCATTCACAGATCAGCTTGCTCAGGGCCCCATTTACTGGTTTTATATTTACTTGGAGTTCTACTGCAACATTTATTTATGCCTATATTTCAAATTGCAGGAAATTGAAAAATGAGCCAAAAAAAGAGGTTCATTTTTGTGATGTTTTAATCTTTGTTTATTTGAGGAAAAATTTCCCCTAAGCAGAGAAGAGAAAGAAATCAAGATTTAAAAATTTTTTTTGGTAGATGTAGACATTTCAAGATGTTCTTCCTTTTTTTTTTTTTTTTTTTTTTTTTTTTTTTTTCAATGAGGGGAAAATGAAAACAAAAATAGTATAACTCCTTCCTTTATCCAGTCATTTTTAATAGCAGAGCCCTAAAATCTGGTTTGGAAGAGGGAAGATGTGTTACAGAAATATCTCAGCAGGCATTTTTCTGCCCTGCTCCTGGCCCAGTGACAGTAACACCCTCCTGAATGTTTTTCCAGCACGGGGAAAGCTGCTGATGGCTGGCTTTGAGACCCTGGGCCAATTTTTATTTGTCCCCTGTGGTTGTGTCTGTGTCAGGGCCACCTGACAGGACCAAGCCACGAGTGAAGGACGCACCCAGAAATTCAGGGATGGAGAAGGAGCCACGGAAATGTCCCTGCCTGAGGTTTGTGCTGCTCAGGGCTGGTGGCAGCGCTGCCACAGGAGCTCCTGGCTGGAAAAAAAATCTGTGGGGGAGTGACAGGAGCCAGGGTTTGATGTTCCCCTGTTGTGCAGGGTGTAACCTGAGCCCAGGAAAGCGATGCCAGCGTGTCACTGTGCTCCCAGGGACTCCTCAGCCCTGAAAATGTCCTGCACTCCAGCCTTCTCCCTCTCTTCTGGGCTGGGAAAAAGGCAGAGTTTCACTCTGAGCTGGTGGGCCTCAATGATCACAGGGAATTCTGATCTGTCTGAGCTCTAAAATTGGGCTTGAGGAATTAATTTGTGGCTTAATTCACACAGGAGTTGTTGTCTTGCAGCTCTGCTCACTGTGGTGGTGTTTGGAGGACAGAAGAATGGAATTTCCAACTCCTCGCCCAGGCTCCTGCCACATGAACAAATTAAAATTCTTTTCTGGCCTCCTATCACAGACTCCCCTGGATGAGTTTTGGGGTGCTGCTCGCTCCTTGACAGGTCACTAAAACTCCTGTAAGGTTCTGCCTGAGGCTGGAGGGATCCTGGCACCAAATCCAGGATCCCTGGGGCTGGAAAAGCCCTCCCAGCCCATGGAGTCCCACCTTGTCCCCAGCCCAGAGCACTCAGTGCCACCTCCAGGGGACACCTGCAGGGATGGGCACTCCAAAGCTCCCTGGGCAGCCCCTGCCAGGGCCTGAGCACCCTTTCCATGGGGAAATTCCTGCTGACTCCTTCCTCTCAGCTGTTTTCATCTTCTCCCACAGCTTCTGTTTGTATTTGATGAACCTTTTCAGAGGGCTCTCATTTGATTTATCTTTAAAACATCTTTGAAACCACTGCAATGGTCTGGACAAAGACAACCAAAAAAATTTAAATAATTAATATTTATGAGTTGCATCTTTTAGTTCACTGAGCAGTCCTGAAGAGCAAGTCACAGGAAATGGGGTTGGGAAAATCTATTTGCTCCTCAGCCCCTGTCAGTGCTGGAGCTGCTTCTCCACGGGATATTGTCAAATGCTTTTTCCAGCTAATGTTTAACTGGCCAGATGAAACATTCCCATGTGGGTTCCCGTTGAGGAGGGGTGGGTATTGCAAGAAATGCTGAGAATCCCCCCCTCACTGAGCTCTGCTGCCTTGTGGGAAGGTGCCAGCAAAGGAAAACCAGCACAGAGCACATAAAATCACTGCCCAGAGGTTTGGAACAGCAGCTGGTGGGAAGGAGAAGGATAAAGACCCCATTTGTGGGTGACATTTCTCCAGTCTTTAAATTTAAACAGGGTTAATTTAGAAAGTTCTAGAATGGCCATATCTGTTTCCAGGGGAAAAAAAAAAAAAAAAGCCTGGATTTCTCAATCAGCTCAAATGTCCCTGGCCATATGTATTGGCATTGGGACTCCTCTTTCCACACAAAACTAACCCCAGGATTAGGAACAGCAGTAATTATTTGTTCAAAGTGAAGTCTAGAAATAAACCCCATCAGGATCCAAATCTTGTTAAATATTTTGTGGTGCTGCTGGACAGAAGGAAGACATTTCATATTTGTAGTTATAATTAACTATTAGGAGGGAGAAAATGCTCCTTAAGTTTCCTTCTCTTTTTCTGTCTCCTCTTTCAGAGAGTTTTATGTGGGCAAATTCTACAGCTGGAGAATTGGAGAAAATACTGGAAGAGTGATGGGAGTTAAGAAATGGAATTGTGCAAGTGGTAATGAGATGTAAATTGATATACAGGAAAATAGGAAACACTGCCTGACAACATAGGTCAAAACAAGGAAATCCAGGTTGGACTTTTTGAGATTTAAACAGGATTTTAAGAGAATCTCTTTGTTTGTAACAGAATTAGAAGAAATCTGCCACTGGAGTTGTTTAATGAAAGTCAGTCCACTGTTTAATCAAAATGGCTTGGAGATGGAATCCCCACAGCAAGATCCATAGGAAGTTTTCAAGTTTTACAGAGGGGAGAACAGAGGTTGGAGTGAACCAAGGTGGCAGAGTGTGCAGTGCCTGCTTGTAGAATTTGGATTTTGGCAGAATGTTACGTTGTTTGATGGGGTTTTTCTGTTGATTGTGAAGAGAGCTACATCTACATCAATCTCTGTATCTGTCTATATATCAGGATCTACATATCTATATAAACATAGATCTCTATATCTAATCTATGTATATATCTTTGTATCTCTATATCTCTATATCTCAATCTCTCTATATCTATATACCTTTATATCTATATCATCTATATATCTCTATGTCTATGTCTATGTCTATATCTGTATATCAACATCTATCTATCTATATCTATATCTATATTTATAACTATATATCTATATATCTTTATATATCCATATTTATATATATTATATATCCATATTGATGTATCTGTATTTTTATATCTTTATCTTGATATTTCTATCTCTATATCTATCTTTATACCTATATCTATATACCTATATATCTATATATCTACATATCTCTGTATCGTCTATATATCTCTGTCTATATCCATAGCTATAAATCAATATCTATATATCTATAACTCTATATCTAAATCCATATCTATATTGATATATCTGTATCTCTTTATCTCTATATCTCTAGATCTTTATCTATACACCTGTATCTATATATCTACATATATCTCTATATCATCTATATATATCTATGTCTATGTCTATATCTATATACCAACCTATATATATAACTAGATATCTTTATATATCCATATTTATATCTATATTCTATATCCATATCTATATTGATATATCTGTATTTTTATATATTTATCTTTATATTTCTCTATATATATCTATCTTTATACCTTTATCTCTATGTCTCTATATCTCTATACCTCTATATCTCTATATCTCTATATCTTTATATCTCTATATCTCTATATCTCTATCATCTATATATCTCCATATATATCTCCATATATATATATATATATATATATATATATATATATATAACTCTATATCTATATCTAAACCCATATATATATGAATTTATCTATGTATATTTATGTCTATACCTCTATACCTCTATATCTCTATCTATACACCTGTATCTATATATCTACATATCTACATATCTACATATCTACATATATCTCTGTCTATATCATCTAAATATCTCTGTCTATGTATATAATCTAAATATCTCTATGCCTATATCTATATATCTTCTTATGTCTGTATCTCTATATTTCTCTATTTCTATATCTCTATATCTCTGTATCTCTATATCTCTATATCTCATTTCTGTATCTCTATATCTCTATATCTATCTCTATATCTCTATATCTATCTCTATATCTCTATATCTCTATATTTCTATATTTCTATATCTCTATATCTCTATATCTCTATATCTCTATATCTCTATATCTCTATATCTCTATATCTCTATATCTCTATATCTCTGTATTTCTGTATCTCTATATCTCTATATCTCTATATTTCTATCTCTATATCTCTGTATTTCTGTATCTCTATATCTCTATATCTCTATATCTCTATATCTCTATATCTCTATATCTCTATATCTCTATATCTCTATATCTCTATATCTCTATATTTCTAGATCTCTATCTCTATATATCTATATCTCTATATTTCTGTATCTCTATATCTCTATATCTCTACATCTCATATCTATATCTCTATATTTCTGTATCTCTATAACTCTATATCTCTGCATCTCATATCTATATCTCTATATCTCTATATTTCTGTATCTGTATATCTCTATCTCTATATTTCTATATCTCTATATTTCTGTATCTCTATATCTCTATATCTCTACATCTCATATCTCATATCTATATCTCTATATTTCTGTATCTCTATATCTCTATATCTCTATATTTCTATATCTCTATCCCTATATCTCTGTATTTCTGTATCTCTATATCTCTATCTTCATATTTCTGTATCTCTGTTGATATCTCTGTATCGGTTCCACGCTATCCCCACGTCCATCCCCACAGGCTGTGCAGGGAGTGCTCTCCAGGCCGTGCCTCCCCATGGCTTTCCCCAGTGTCCAGGTGCTCTCTGCTCCCTGCCAACGCCTTTGCAGCTCCTCCGTTCCTGCGTTCCTGCAGGATGAGGGGAGAGACCTTTGGGCTCTCAGGATGGATGAGCCACTCTGAATCACGCGGAAATCAGCGCTGCAATTTCAGCCTCTGCTTCGCTCCTTTCCTTCCCTCCCTCCTCCCATTTTGTAACCTGCCTTTCACAAATGCCACGAGGAGCACGATGATCCCCTTCTGTTCCTCCTCCAAGGCCAGAAAATCACAAATCTGACTCAAACCTGTCTGGTCCTTGTCCTCTCCGAGAGCAGCTCTGACAACTGTTTAAAGTATTCTGGTTGTTACTTGCTTTAGACACTTCTGACATCAAAGCCTTCTTGTGCAGTTCTCCAACATTTCTTAGAGGAAGAGGTTGGAGAACCTGTTGGAATTAACCCAGAGGAGCTCTGGAGCCAGGCTGGGAGAGCTGGGAGTGTTCAACCTGGAGAGGAGAAGCTCCAGGGAGAGCTCAAAGCCCTGCCAGGGCCTGGAGGGGCTCCAGGAGAGCTGCAGAGGGACTGGGGACAAGGATGGAGGGACAGGAGCCAGGGAATGGCTCCCACTGCCAGAGGGCAGGGCTGGGTGGGAGATTGGGAATTGGGAATTGTTCCCTGGCAGGGTGGGCAGGGCTGGGATGGAATTCCCAGAGCAGCTGGGTCTGCCCCTGGATCCCTGGAAGAAAATATCAAAGTTCCCGTTTCTACAGTTCAGCTACAGAAGTGAAAGAGGAAACCATTGGTTGGTTTGATTGGAATTTCTATTCCTGTTATTCCTGCTGGCTGATCCAAGACAATAACAGAACTTTCCTCTGCCCTCTGGGAGCAGAAAGAGGCCACTTTCCCTCTCTGGTTTTTGTTATCATTTTATCACCTCACCAATGCATCCATCAGTTTGTTGGTGATTTTACAGCACAGCTCACAGGCATTCCCAGAGTTGTTTTCTGGAAATGAGTAAAACAAACATCAGGAAGAAAGTTGACACAACATGTTTTGGTTGTTTTTTTTTTTTCCTTTCTTTTAATCACAAAATCTTGCTGGGCACCGATCAATGCTTTTTTAAAACAAGAATTGCTCCAGTTTAAACAAGAAAAGAGACCAAACCACCCAGGGTTTGCTTGTTTTGGACACTGTTCTCGCAGAGGTGTAGCTGGTGAGCATCGTGCCACTTTGATCAGTTGAACAGAGAAAACACATAGCAATGTTCACAACTTATTCTGTCAGCTGCCCAGGCAATTATTTGAAGCTCCTTAGTTCACCTGACCTTTAAAACTTCTTTTAACACACAGTGACATCTGATCAAGTGGAGTGTTAAGGTCAGTTTTTGCTGTCAGAGCAAGGCAGAGCCAGCCTGTTGTGCAAGCAGAGCTGGACATTTAAAGGATGTCATTGTTCTGGGATTGCAAGTGAAGATGACTTAAAAAAATCCAAGACTAAAGGTAATGTGGAATTGAACTGTGGTTTAGAGCCAAATGAACCAAGCCAAAATAAGGCCAAAGATAAGAGTGCTGCCATTTGGCCAGGCCGTGGCCAGTTAAACACAACTCTGGTTGTTTTGTGCTTGAGTCCTGAGAAAATTAAACCTGTAGGAAACATGTGCAGAATCTGGTGGAATATTCCATGACTGGAATATTCCCTTTGGAGCACCTGAAGAGCTTTTCAGACACAGCTGAAGTCAGGTCTAATGGCCAGGGGGGAAAGGCTCCCCTTGTTCCACCCCTGCTTTCCCCTCAGATGAAATTCCCACTGACTTCACTGACAGTTTGTTTTCATGGAATGGTAATTGGATAAACCTCAGGGTCTGACTCAGACAATGGCCCTGTGATCCACCCAGATACAGCAGCTCCTTGGGCTATTTAGGGGAAAAAAGCCTGTTTGGGGTGATATTCTCTTTGAGGAGAAAGACTTCACCCCCTGGCAGCTGTTGCTGTGAGAAGGTTCCTCCTGTCCAAGTGGGGATTCCAGCCCAGGACCCCAGGATGTTCTTCCTTTGGAGATGTGGAAGCTCGAGGTGTGGCAGAGGGACATGGAGCTGCCTTGATCTTGGCTTTCCGTGGTCCGGTGACAGCAGAGATGTTGGTTTGACCAGAAGGGAAGCCAAAAATCTGTTTGCTGCGAGGTCTGTGGTGGATTCCAAAGGCTGGACCAGTTTTAAATCTCACTAAACCCATTATTCAATTCACTGAGGAGAGAACAGGGAGTAAATAGGGAGTAAAACATTCTCCATTTGGTTCCTCTCCACGAGCCACGATAACAATGACACCTGGGATTAAATCTCTTTAGGGATGAGAGCTGGACCTGCCCCATCCCAACCTATCCCAGTGCCCTGGATTGAGGGATTTGGATTGGGGTTCGGGTTGGGGTTGGGATTGGGATTGGGATTGGGATTGTGCCCCAGAGGTGAGAGCCCACCTGCAGAGCTGCCCCAGCCCTGCCCCAGCCCAGGAGGAGCTGGAGCTGCTGCAGAGAGCCCAGAGGAGGCTCCAGGATGAGCAGAGGGATGGAGCAGCTCTGCTGGCAGGAAAGGCTGGCACAGCTGGGATTGTTCACCTGCACAGGAGAAGCTTTGGGCTGAGCTCAGGGTGGCCTGGCAGGGCCTGGAGGAGCCCCAGGAAAGCTGGAGAGAGACAATTTCCAGGGATGGAGGGACAGCACACAGGGAATGGCTCCCACTGCCAGAGGGCAGGGCTCGATGGGAGATTGGGAATTGTTCCCTGGCAGGGTGGGCAGGGCTGGGATGGAATTCCCAGATTCTCCTGGATCCCTGGCAGTGCCCAAGGCCAGGCTGGACACTGGGGCTGGAGCAGCCTGGGACAGTGGGAGGTGTCCCTGCCATGGCAGGGGTGGCACTGGGTGGGATTTGGGGTCCTTCCAACCCAAACCTGTCTGAGATACCCACAGGGGCTTCTCTTTTTCACTTGTTTGTGAAACTTGTGCCACCTCCCTGGCAGCTCTCTCCAGAGAGCAAAGTCCCCACAAAATCCCCACAAAATCCCCACAGAATTCCCACAGAATTCCCATGCCCTGGTTCCAGCCTGGTGTTCTCAGGGCCCTGGGTAGGTGCAGCACATCCTTGTGGTGCCAGATCACAATCAGACTCTGCAAGGGCCTAATTTTCACTTTGATAGCACAGAAAATTCACTGACCTACTAACCCTCCTCTTCCCCCTTGAAACAAAGCACAAAATGCTCCATATTCTTCCTGCCTCACTTTTCTGAAGGAGCATTTTACTCCCAGGTGCCTCTGGTTCTTCTGCTGTGGCTTTGGGCTTCTTCTCAGCCTTGTCCAGCTCACCTTGGTCAGCTTTTTCCCCACCTTTGGACAGCCTGACATAGCTTGGGCCCCACCAGAGTTTTGTCCATTTTCTGTGCTTTTTTCAGGAGACCTGGGAGTGTCCCCATCCACCTTCACCTGGAGCCCTCGAGGTGAGTCTGGGGATTTTGCTCCTTTCCATGTTTCAGGGCATTTCCCTGTGAATTTGTGAGCCCCAAGTTGGGAACTCCCCTGGAGACCCTCCTGGAGCAGTTCTGTGTCAGGAACCAGAGACAATTTGAGCTTTTTCAGTCTTCAGTTTCTGTTTATTGTTACCTTATCAAAACTTCAGCACACTGTCTGCACCGGGCTCTGTGTGCAGGAAAAACAGCACAAAAATGGCCAAAAACCTCCTGTTACAAGGCCTTTTAAACCTAATCAAAAACTAAGCCACACAATTAAAAAGTGACACCTGAATTATTTTCCTTTCTAACCCAAAAACTGATCCCTAAAGACTTACAATGAGGATTTTCCCACCCAATTACAAGATACTACCCAAACCCAAGAAGAAAGAGGAAGAAGAAGAAAGAAGAACTCAGGACAACACCCCATATCCACCACCTTGTATCCATCTATAACAATAAAAATCCTAAACCCTAAATTTCTCACCCATACTCCACTACTCTCTACAATCTCCACAATCCATTTCACACTTTGGTGGTTTCTGGTTCACCTTGAGCCTTTGGGAGTTTTCTCCATGAATGAGATCAAAGTCAGAGCTGCCCTGGGGGTCAGGACAGCCCAGAGCAGACAGAAATATTTCATATTCCCAATGCCCTGGGTTCCCACATTTCCCAGTCCAAACCTCGTACAGCCTTGCCTGAGGGGACAAGGGTGGATTGAAAAGTGGGGTGAGCTCAGGGTGGGGATCAGAGGCACAAAGTCTTGGTGGGTCAGCAGCAGGTCCAGTCCTGCTCAGAGCCTTCATCCCCGGCCTGCCGAGGGGACAGAGGGACTCTGGGCACAGCAGGAGGGAGGAACGAGCTGGGCAGGACCTTGTGCAGCTCAGAAGAGGGGGCAAAAGAGGAAAGACTGGCAGCAGGAGAAGAAAACCTCATTTTCCAGAAGCTGGAAGAGGAACAGGACCTGGAGGTGCTGGTGGCTGCCAAGGTGAGCACGAGGGGGGAAAGGTGACCTGGGCTGTGTCCAGCTGGTGCTGAGGGACTCGGACATCCTGGAACAAGCCAGGAATGGCACAAAGGTGGTGGAAAGGATGGTAACGTGTCCTATGGGGAAGGGCTGGGAGAGCTGGCACTGTGGGAAGGCTCCAGGATCTCATCCACGCCCATGGATCCTGCAGAGAGAGGCAAAGGGACAAAAACGAGCGTGGAATTCCCACGGAATGGTGTTCTGCATCCACATGAAAACCGGGCTAATTCCTCACCTTTCGTGATGTTACAAGGAGTCCTGGCTTGGGTTGAGATACTTCCCTGTTCTAAGAGTGGGAGAAGAAGGAAAGGGGCAGGGCCAGGCTCTGTCCAGTGGGCCCAGTGCCAGAGCTGGGGGCACAAAGGGGAACAGAGGAGATGCCCTCGAAAATCTGGGAACACTCTTCCCTGTGAGTGAAAAGCCCAGGTTGCCCAGAGGAGCTGTTGGAAGCTTTCCATCCCTGGAAATAACCAGAAACCACCTGGACACAATCCTGGGCAGCCAGGGGACCTGGGCCAGGTGCTCTTCCCACCTCAGCCCCTCTGACCCTGGCACAAACTGCCAGGATTGATTTCCCAGCCCGTGCTGCAATAAATGTCCCAGCTCTTGCCAGCCCACAGAGAATTCCAGAGCCACACAGCAGTGCCTGAAAACAAGCTGCTATTTCCCAAATTGCCCCGGATAAAAGCCAGGGTTATCTCACATGTATAAATATTACCACACGTGCAGGTACAATGAAACGGGAGTGAATTTATTTCTCCTCCGAACGAGGAAGGATTACTCAATGAATTAATCTGCAGTGAGTCACCAGGTAAATTTAAGTAATTGCTCACTGTTTCATGTCATAAAAGTGGCAAGCAGAGATTTATGGATAACTGAAGATCTGCTGTTTGATAGCGGGGAACAACCGAGCGCCGCCAGGTGCCACCGTTTGTGTCCCCTGGGGAAGGAGGGCCCTTCCCAAGGTGTGGCCACGTGCCAAGGGACACAAAGGGCTGGAGAAGCTGAGGGTAGAGATCCCCAATCCCACTGTGACAGCAGTGAGGAACCCTGAGGGAGCTGGGGGTGCCCAGCCTGGAGAACAGGAGGCTCAGGGGTGACCTTGTCACTGCCTACAGCTCCTGGAAGGTGCCTGTGCCCAGCTGGGGCTGGGCTCTTTCTCCAGGAGCTGACAGAGCCAGAGCTCACAGCCTCGAGCTGCACCCAGGGAAATCCAGGCTGGACATCAGGGAAAAGTTTTTACAGAAATGGTGACAAAGTTCTGGAGTGGCTGCCCGGGGAGGTGGTGGAGTCACCACCCCTGGGTGTGTTTAACCAAGCCTGGATGTGGCACTGGGTGCCAGGGCTGGGTTGAGGTGCTGGGGCTGGGTTGGACTTGATGGTCTTGAAGGTCTCTTCCAACCCAATGATTCTGGGAATTCTGTGTGAACCAGAGGTGACAGCTGTCCCCAGCTGGTCCCTGAGGTGCTGCTCTGGTGCCATCACAGCCAGAGTCCTCTGCCCTTCCCACCACTCTGGATCCTCTGATTTCAGCTGCAGGGGACAGCAGGAAAGGGTTTTCAAATACATTGATATTTGATATTTTTCAAACCCTTATTAATATTTCATGACCCTGGTCTAATTTTCATGACCAGGGTCATGAAAATTAGAAACTGGAGAGGAGAAGCTTTGGGCTGAGCTCAGGGTGGCCTGGCAGGGCCTGGAGGAGCCCCAGGAAAGCTGGAGAGAGACAATTTCCAGGGATGGAGGGACAGCACACAGGGAATGGCTCCCACTGCCAGAGGGCAGGGGTGGATGGGAGATTGGGAATTGGGAATTGTTCCCTGGCAGGGTGGGCAGGGCTGGGATGGAATTCCCAGAGCAGCTGGGGCTGGCCCTGGATCCCTGGCAGGGCCAGGTTGGACACTGGGCCTGGAGCAGCCTGGGACACACCTCCAGAAAACCTGGCTTTAATCACACCACAGCTGGACAATAACCTGGGGATTTTCCCCCTGTGATGTTTTCCTTCTCCATTGTCATTTTTTCTAAAACAGAGATTTACTGCAGGGCTTCAAGGAGCTGAACTTAAGGTCACTCCCTGAATCTGTGTTCAGTCTTTGCTGATATTCACGGGAGAATGGTAGAGGGACTTGCAACAGAAATCTGAGAGGAATTTTTGAGAAGTGCTCCTCTTTTTCTCACAACTGGAGCGCTCTCAGATCCCAAATCCTGGTTCTGACCTCGCTGGCACCATCATTTTTTTCCTGTAGGGAACATTTGCCTTGCGGGATGGGTGTTGGGGCTTGATGGACACGCTGCCTCATCCGTTGTGGCAGAGCCAGTGCCTCTGCCAGCATCTTCTCCCCAAAATATTCCACACATCCAGCGTGCCCCACGCGCACCAGAGCTGCGTCAAAGAGGTGACGCAGGGAGAAACGCACGCAGCGCCCGTGGCTAAGGATGCCTTCAGCACATCTTCAAAATGCACAGCTACGCACCCAGGACATATTTTGAGGTCTATTATTTAAGGCTGCTATGAATAAAGATTTGTTTTTTTGTGTTGAACATCGTCCTTCCCATTGGAGGGCAGGGCACAGGGGCAGTGGAAATTTTTTGGTGGCGCAGTGGAAATTTTCTTTCTCTTTCTCTTAGGCTGTTTCACACAAATCTGCACTTTGGTCTTTCCACACAGATTAATTCAGTAGCTGCCCTCAGGAAGATTCTTTAAGCAGAAACTTATGTTGTGCTCGTGGCTTCTTGCAAATTCCGAGGACTTCTGCTGGTTTCCAGCAGGTCAGGGGAGATGATTCCACCCCTGTGTCCCACAGGTGAGAGCTCACCTGGAGTGCAGCTCCCAGCCCTGCCCCAGCCCAGGAGGAGCTGGAGCTGCTGCAGAGAGCCCAGAGGAGGCTCCAGGATGAGCAGAGGGATGGAGCAGCTCTGCTGGCAGGAAAGGCTGGCACAGCTGGGATTGTTCACCTGCACAGGAGAAGCTTTGGGCTGAGCTCAGGGTGAGCCCCAGGAAAGCTGGAGAGAGACAATTTCCAGGGATGGAGGGACAGGACACAGGGAATGGCTTAACACTGAGAGAAGGAAGGTTTATATTGGATATTAGGAAGGAATTGTTCCCTGTGATGGAAATGAGGGGTTGGGATGAAATTCCCAGAGCAGCTGGGGCTGTCCCTGGATCCCTGGCAGTGCCCAGGGCCAGGTTGGACACTGGGGCTGGAGCAGCCTGGGGCAGTGGGAGGTGTCCCTGCCATGGCAGGGGTGGCACTGGGTGGGATTTTAAGGTCCTTCCAAATCCAAACCATTCAGGGATTCCGTGTTCCCCCACTAAAACTGAGGGAAGGAGGGAATAACTTTGTTGTTGTGCCTGTTCCCGGATAACATGAGGCATCATTTGGTCCCAGTCTGTGGAATTCCCTCTTTAAAAGCTTTAATTTGCCGAGAGGGATCATTTGCAGTGCTTGAATTCAAGTGCAGAACACCATAAAAACCAGCTGGAGATTGAGACTTTTGGGTGCTTCATCCAGGAGTGAGGATCAAAAAGCCCAAGGGAGAGGCTGGGCAGAGAGAGGAGCCTGTGCAGAGGTGTGGCTGTCCCCTGTCCCAGCAAAGGGAGGATTTAGGGCTCTCACTGAGGACCAGTTGGCTTTTGCCAGTTAATTTCTAACAGGAATGGATGAGTGGGTGAAAAAACAACAAACACAAACGTAAAGAAAGCAATATTAAATAAATGAAACGTTCCACTTTGTGACTCCCCAAGAGAACCCGGGGGAACTGCAGAAAAGCAGGATTGAAAGGGAATGGGAGTTTGTAGCAGAGTAAATACAAATTAACATTAAACTACTGTGAAATTCCCAAGGAATGATATTTTGCATCCACATGAAAACCAGGGTAATTCATCACCTTTAATGATGTTACAAGGAATCCTGGCATGGGTTGAAATACTTCCCTGTTCTGAGAGTGGGAGAAAAATGTTTACCATGAGCACTAAATATGGACATTAATCATTATGTCTGTAATGCCAGGGCAGAACTACTTTCATGCTGCGAATATTCAGCTCAGTATTGAAACATTTAGAGTGAATAGACTGACTGAGACAAGTCTAAAATTCCTAAGGAGCTCATGCAACTGGAGGCAGAGCTGCAGAGAAAACCCCAGACCTCTTCCAATGTTTGGGCAGTGGCTGCTGCTGCTCAGTTTTCACAAGGTGGAAAATGGTTGGAGGAGCAAGAAATGGAACGTGAGGTGAGCTGAGAGTGATTTCACAAAATCTTTTTGGGGCCGAAACAAGGAATGACATCCCCAGAGTCACATTTGCTCTATCTGGGAAGGACAACACAGCCTCTGGGTCAATGGGTGGAATTTTCTCAGCTGGGAGAGACCTCAGAGCCCTGCCAGGGCCTGGAGGGGCTCCAGGAGAGCTGCAGAGGGACTGGGGACAAGGATGGAGGGACAGGAGCCAGGGAATGGCTCCCAGTGCCAGAGGGCAGGGCTGGGTGGGAGATTGGGAATTGGGAATTGTTCCCTGGCAGGGTGGGCAGGGCTGGGATGGAATTCCCAGATTCCCCTGGATCCCTGGCAGTGCCCAGGGCCAGGTTGGACACTGGGGCTGGAGCAGCCTGGGACAGTGGGAGGTGTCCCTGCCATGGTGGAGGGTTGGAATTGGATTATCTTTGAGGTGTCTTCCAACCCAAACCATTCCAGGATTCCGTGACCTTTTGTTTTAGCCTGTTGTGTGGGCAACACCATCTTTTTCAAATTCTAGAGTACAGAATTAAAAACGGAGCCATTTCTTTGACGCCTGCACAACCATAACAGATTTTAAAAACAGGATTTTCATCAAAGCCAACGGGTACCCAGAAATACCCTTTGAACCAGGACCCCTGGCAGTGCCCAAGGCCAGGCTGGGCACTGGGGCTGGAGCAGCCTGGGACAGTGGGAGGTGTCCCCATGGCAGGATGAGCTTTAAGCTCCCTCCCAGGACAGGGATTCCCTGATTCTGTGATCCCTGAGTGCCTCTGTCCCTGCCAGGCTGGGGCCCCTGGAATGATCCCTCATCCCAGCACGTGGCTGCTCTCGTGCTCTGCCCGAGCTCACCTCCCCCAGGGGTGTTGGAGAGGCTCCTCTCCTGCTGGGGTGGTTTTGTTTAGGGGAAATTACCCTGCCAGGCACATGCCCAGATCTGCCTGTTTACATTTTGAAGCTTCTGGGGCTGTGTCCAAAGTCCACTGAAATCACTGGGAGTCTTCCCGTTTATTCCAATGAACTCGGATCGGGCTGGGCATCAACCAGAATGGAGATTTACCCAGGCTCTCCCACCTCTTCCCACTCCTTCCCCTTATTCCAATGAACTCAGATCAGGGTGGGCATCGACCAAAATGGAGATTTACCCAGGCTCTGCCACCTCTTCCCACTCCTTCCTCTTCCCTGGCTTTGCCTCTCCCTCCTCCTCCTCTCCTCATGACACCACTGCCACATAAACCAGAAAGGCTTAACCAAGATTTGTGATATCAGTGACATTTAAAGCCTCCAGAAATCAGGAGCCTCTCCTAATCCCAGGCTTTGTAATCCCCCCTGATTATCCAGGTAATGAGGGGCTGGAGCCAAAGGCATCTCAGCATGTTCAGCGTGTTAATCCGGGCACTAGAAAATTAATGATCCCATTACATTTGCACATTTTCCTGGCTGTCTGAGGGGCTGGAATATTGTGTGATCTTCACTGAATTACTTTTATCAGTCTTATTTGTTTGAGGGCTTGGGTTCTTTTTTAAATTTTTTTTTAAGGTAAAATTGGTGACTTTTTGCAGTATAATTGGCTGAAGTAAAAATTACCAGGCAAATAAACAGAAGTAAGGAAAGGGCAGGGAGGTGAAGATGCACTTCAACATTTTTTAATGTTTCAAGTTCCAGGCTCCAAGCTTAATCCAGGCTATAGAATTGTGGAATGGTTTTGGTCAGAAAGGACTTCAAAGATCATGGGCAGAGTCACCTTCCACCATCTCAGGCTGCTCCAACCTGGCCTTGGAAACTTCCAGGGATCCAGAGGCAGCAATAGCTTCTCTGGGCAATGTGAAGGTGATTTTGGAAGCATGGAGAGGCTCTGGAGAAGGTGACCAGTGAGGCTGACAGAGCTTCTCTTGCCCCAGCCTGGGGATTTCTCCTCTTTTTTAGCCCTGGGCATCCTTTGGCATTCCCACGTGTCCTGTTTGTCCTGGCTGGCGAGGGCTGGGGATGTTTTACACCCTGGAACAGGAGTTTTACCTGCCCCACGGGGCTGCCTTTGGGCCAGAGCAGCAGAAGTGGCCCTGGCAGGGGTGTGAGACACAACCATGGCTTGGAGCCACCTTTGTCCCTGCCCTGGTGGCCCCTCTGCTGTGCCCAGGAGTGGGGGAGCTCAGGGATTTGGGATGGAAGCTGTGACTGGCCAAGAATCCCTGGAGAAAGGGAGACATTTGAGTGATAATTCTGATCAGAGCTGCATGATTTTAATCAGCTCCTCCTTACAAGGACTTGCAAAGACCAATGGCCTGCGTGGTGTGATCCTGAGCAGAGGATTTTGTTTAACTTAGTGGGGATGCTCAGGGAGCAGAGCTTTGGAAATTGGATAAAACTCAGCAGATCTGGAGAGGCTCTGTTTACATGTGTGTGTAAATCCTGGAGTCTTGGGCTGAGCCAACTGAGGGCTGCAAAGGCCTCACACACTGTAGATTATCCTATTTTATTCCAGCACTTTTTATCCTAAGAGTGGCTTATTGCTGACTAATTTCTAAATATTATCCAAAACGTTGGTACAGATGTATCCAAATGTTTTTGCTTATTTACAATTATCTTCACCCCATGGTTTCAGGCCTGGAATTGGGAGCCTGAGTCATGGGAATGCTCTTGCATCCCCGTTATCTGCCCACATAAAGTTAAGCAGGTTTGCAGGAACAGGCCTGGCAGGGTTAATTAGATCCTGGAAGGGTTAATTAGACCCTCCCTATCACCAGGAGGTAAAAACTTGATAGCTAGGCTTGAGAATGAAAAAGGGAAGAGGTTTTCCTAATTTAAAGCAGGAACTTGTGACTTTTCACAGCTTATTTCCCAAAAAAGCCTGGGGAAAGGGGGTTTCACTGACAGGGCGCTTCCCCCAGCGCACAGCATCACCTCAAACCAGCAGTTATGTTCCTCAGAAGCAGCTCCCTTAAATTTTTAATCAACTTTTGGCAGCTGCTTTCATGCTGCCGAGCGGTTCATCAATGTTTCAGCCAAGTGTCACATTTCCCTGGCACAGCTTTGGCACCTCGGGATCCTGCAGGGGCACGGCCGGGAGGGTGCCAGGGCCTGGGCATGTGGGAGGGATGCAGGGATGCAGGGATGCAGGGATGAAGGGATTCAGGGATGAAGGGATGCAGGGATGAAGGGATGCAGGGATGCAGGGGTGCAGGGATGCAGGGATGCAGGGATGCAGGGATGCAGGATTGCAGGGATGCAGGGATTCAGGGATGCAGGGATGCAGGGATTCAGGGATGCAGGGATGAAGGGATTCAGGGATGCAGGGATGAAGGGATTCAGGGATGCAGGGATGCAGGGATGCAGGGATGCAGGGATGCAGGGATGAAGGGATTCAGGGATGCAGGGATGCAGGGATGCAGGGATGCAGGGAATGCAGGGGTGCAGGGATTCAAGGATGCAGGGATGTAGGGATGCAGGGATTCAGGGATGCAGGGATTCAGAGATTCAGGGATGCAGGGATGCAGGGAATGCAGGGGTGCAGGGATTCAAGGATGCAGGGACTCAGGGATGCAGGGATTCAGGGATTCAGAAATTCAGGGATGCAGAGATGCAGGGGTGCAGGGATTCAAGGATGCAGGGATGTTGGGATGCAGGGATTCAGGGATGCAGGGATTCAGAGATTCAGAGATTCAGGGATGCAGGGATTCAGGGATGCAGGGATTCAGAGATTCAGGGATGCAGGGATGCAGGGATGCAGGGATGCAGGGATGCAGGGATGCAGGGATACAGGGATGCAGGGATGCAGGGTTGCAGGGATGCAGGGATGCAGGGATGCAGGGAAAGCCCCCTTGGGGCAGCCTGCTGGGGGTGAAGCCCCTCAGAGCTGCTGCCCTGGGAATTCTGGAGTTTTCCCTGCTGGAGGGTGGCAATGGCAGGGATTTTCTGGGAGCACCGGTGATGTTTGTGAGGAGCAGAAAAAAGCACGGATGAGACAACAGCAGGGACTTGAGCAGGGGGTCCTGGATGTGCTGGGAAGTGCAGGAGCAGCAGGGCTGCAGTGCAGACAGGGAACATCCAAAACAAAAAAAACCCCAGGGAATCTGGGATCCCCCCAAAAAAAACCCCAGGGAATCGGGGATCAGCTGCGGCCCAAGGCACAGCAGCTCCTGCAGGGAGGGCTGAGATGATGAGGTGGGAGTGAGTGATGAAGGATTGTGCTCAGCAGGAGGGAAGCAGTTTGCTTCCCTCATTGCTCATTCCCAAGCACTCTAATGTTTGGGTGGTATTTCAGTGGCAGGGTTTTTGTAAGGGAAGTGTGATGTTGTTTTATGGGGTGCCAGCCAGATCCCACTGAGCCACGCTCTCAATCCTCAGCCTTCTTAGTCACAGTTTTTTCAAGAGGGAATTCAGCTGCTCAGAAAGTTATGTTTCTGAGTGTTTCAACATTATCACTGCTGAGGACTGGCCTGCATTTCCATTTTTGTGCCAGGAGAGCTGTCTCAGGCAGAAATGTGGGGTTTTATGGGTTGCTGTTGCTGTAATAAAGGAGCAGCCCTTCGTGCTGCCCCAAACCTTTCGTGTTTTACCAGAAGGCACCAATTTTCTAAGCAGTCCACACATTTCATCTGCACTCATTGCTGAGCACTTCAGGACAACCCAACGAGGCATTTAGGACACTTTCCTTCAGCTGCACAGAAACAACAGTGCAGAGAGTTGAATTTCAAAGGAATACTTCATTTCCCCCTTTCCTTGCTGTCCCTCCCCCAGGTCGAGCTAGCAGGAGATTGTCGAGCACCATGTCAGCAAGATCTCCTGGTGATTGCTTCCCCATGAGGAAAAAAAAAAAAATAGTTCTGAATCCTCAGAAAACAGCTTTTTTCATGATGGCCCAGCTTTTAATCCGTGATTTCAGGCTCCAGTGGTTGGCCTAAGCCGTAATAAACCACACTTGGAACCAGATTGCTCAAGCTGAAGGAACTGAAATTGAACCTGTGTGATTTAAAGCCAAAATACCTGCTCAGGACAGAGGCTTTTGGAGCAGCAATAATGCTCGGAGAGGCAAAGAGCTGAAGGCCAAGCACGTGCCAGCTCTGGGGCAGGATTTGGCTTCATCCCCTCTCAGAGGTTTTGGGATGTGCTCTGCATCCCAGTCCTGGCTGCAGTGGTCACTCAGGAGTGGTGTTTTCTCTGGGAACATCCCTGCCCAAGGAGTTATTTTGCATTCATTGCTATTTCTGACTGCACAAAACGAGGGGGTTGGATTTTAGACCTGATTCTGTCAGGGCAGACTTTAGGGCTTGGAATGTGCAGCTCTCCTGTCTGGACACTGTGACCCTGCCCAACTTCCCTCCAGCAGCTGCACCCACATTCTGCACTGTCCAAAAATAGGTCAGATTTCAGACACTTAATTGTCATTAATTTTTCAGAGAGCCCCCTGTGCCAGGGGTCACGTTCCCCAGGCTGCCAGGGGTGCCCAGGGGTGCCCAGGGTGGGATTATTGGGGGCTCTGGGCAGGGCCAGGGGCTGGAATTCCGTGATCCTTGTGGGGCCCTTCCAGCTCGGGATGCTCTGTGATTCCCTGACCCGTCAGATTCTGAGCTCACCCATCTGCTGATGAACTGGGAAAACTGGGAAAGAACTTGGCAGCATTCTGCAGCCTCTGATTTGCTCTCTAGGTAAATTTTAAGGTCAAGATTTTGACAGTTTCTCTGATTTTGAGGTTAAATTGCAGCGATCAAGTGAAGAGGGTGGCTGCTTGTCACAATTAAAGTGATTCTGTTCCTTCTAACTTGCTTGAAGAATGAGTTCCCAATCCTGTTTATAAAATTATGAACAGCCTCCAATTCAATTTGGGAGAGGGGCAGGGCTGAGGTGGGATAGTGCAAGAAATTCAGATTCTCTGATTTTGCAAGAAATTAAATAAATTCAATAAACTCAATAAGCCAAATAAATTCAAGAAATTCAAGAGATTCAAGAAATTCAGAAATCCAGTTCCCCAGATTTTGCAAGAAATCCTGTTTCTCTGATTTTGAGTTAAATTGCAGTGACCAAGTGAAGAGGGTGGCTGCTTGTCAGGATTAAAGTGACTTTGTGTTCCTTCTAACTGTGGTCATTGCTTGAAGAATGAGCTCCTAATCCTATTTATAAAATGATGAACAGCCTCCAATTCAATTTGGGAGAGGGGCAGGGCTGAGGTGGGATAGTGCAAGGAATTAAATTTATCTGATTTTGCAAGGAATTCAAGAAATAATTCAGAAATCCAGTTTCTCTGATTTTGCAAGAAATTCTGTTTCCAGAAGTTCAAGAAATTCAAGAAATTCAGAAATCCAGTTCCCCAGATTTTGCAAGAAATCCTGTTTCTCTGATTTTGAGTTAAATTGCAGTGACCAAGTGAAGAGGGTGGCTGCTTGTCAGGATTAAAGTGACTTTGAGTTCCTTCTAGCTGTGTTTGTTGCTTGAAGAATGAGCTCCTAATCCTGTTTTTAAAATGATGAACAGCCTCCAATTCCAATTTGGGAGAGGGACAAGGCTGAGGTGGGATGTGCAAGAAATCCAGGGAGTCACTGGCAGGAGAGAGGGAAGCAAGGCCCCAAAATTAACTGCCCACTTTAGATACAGGAGCAAAATATAACAACAGCAAAAACCTCCAATTCCCTGAGGGATGTGGTGAGCTGGAAACCTGCTCTCTGTACCCTGTGATATTCTGGACCTGTGTTACACAGTGAAATAAAAGTGACTCAGTGCCAGAATTTATTTTAGAAATGCCATTAAAATGCTCTTTAAAAGCAAAATAAAACCAAGAGACACATGATCAGCATGGAGCAATTATTAGGAAAACTACACGGATCCAGCATAAAATATTTTATTAAATACAAAGCAAATCAATCTTCGTTGTGAGTAAGAATTAAGTCACCAAATGAATCCCAGCTCTAGAAGGCAGAATAGGAAGTTTTGCTCTAAATTTCACCTAAATTACTGTAGGTGAGTATTTAAGGATTGGAAACTGCTGGATGTTTAATAGCTGGTTCAAAGGGTATTTTTGGATACCTGTTGGCTTTGATGAAAATCCTGTTTTAAATCTGTCATGGTTGCACAGGGGTCAAAGAAATGGCTCAGTTTTTAATTCTGTACTTTAGAATTTGAAAAAGATGGTGTTGCCCGCACAACAGGCTAAAACAAAAGGTCACGGAATCCTGGAATGGTTTGGGTTGGAAGACACCTCAAAGATAATCCAATTCCAACCCTCCACCATGGCAGGGACACCTCCCACTGTCCCAGGTTGCTCCAGCCTGGCCTTGGGCACTGCCAGAGATCCAGGGACAGCCCCAGCTGTGCCAGGGGCTGCCCACCCTGCCAGGGGGGATATTTTTCCTAATATCTGATCTAAACCTGTAATTTTTCACTTGGAAGCCATTCCCTGTGTGCTGTCCCTCCATCCCTGGAAATTGTCTCTCTCCAGCTTTCCTGGGGCTCCTCCAGGCCCTGCCAGGCCACCCTGAGCTCAGCCCAAAGCTTCTCCTGTGCAGGTGAACAATCCCAGCTGTGCCAGCCTTTCCTGCCAGCAGAGCTGCTCCATCCCTCTAAAGGGCTGAAGATTCTATTTTTAAAATCTCTTGCAGTTGTACTTGTGCGAAGCAAACAGCTCCACTTCCACTTCTGCGCCTTAAAAATCAAAGAGATTAAATTGCACACAGGTCTGGTTCAAACAAAATATCACTGAATCGTGAAAGATCACGGAATGGTGGAATGGTTTGGGTTGGAAAGCTTTTCAAAGCCCACCCAGTGCCACCCCAGCCATGGCAGGGACACCTCCCACTGTCCCAGGCTGCTCCAAGCCCAATGTCCAACCTGGCCCTGGGCACTGCCAGGGATCCAGGGCATCCCCAGCTCCCGCTGTGCCAGGTTTTGGTGAGGGGAGCAGTTCTATGAAGAAGCAGCTTTGCTCCTGTGAGGTTTCACCCTCTTTTTCCCAAGCACAGATTTTCCTGAAGCCTCTCCCACCTCCCGGGCAGGCTCCTGGCCCTGGGTGTCCCTGAAGGTGCTGGATTCTCCCTCCCTGCTCCGCGGGGCCGCTGGTCCCACACCTCTCCCCTGCCACAGACAGCTCAGCTCTCACCCTTGCAACCTCCCTTCCCTGCCACTTTTAGCAGAAGTGCAGCACAGCTTTGCCATGTTTTTGTGGGAACAAGCAACAGGATCATCACCAGAGCTCGGTGCTCTCGGGGAAGCAGAGGAAGGAGGAGGAGAAGGAGCCTGCAAACCCCATGGGAGAGAAACACTTCGGCCCTCGGCCTCTTCCCTTCGCCTCCGGAGCAGGGCTGGAAGGGCAGAGCACACGTGGCCGCTTTCCTGGTGCTGCTTCCCAAATTTTTCAGCCTGGAGAAGGCAGGTGATGGATTACTCAGCCACTGAGGGAGCTGCTGGAACGTGGCTGCTGCAAGTTGCTCTTCCCCAAGTGGCTCTGGGATCCCTCGGGATGTTTGCTGACCCAAAAGCCTCTTCTGCCTCACCCTTAAATTCGGGGGCTGCTCTGCTCTGTCTCCCTCGGGGCCAGGCAGCTTTGCCTTGAATTAGGTCACTCTCAACCAGTGTCAACTTGGAGTAGCCTTGCTGAAGCTGGCAGTCTAAAAAAACAACAACAAAAGAAAAAAAAAATAATAAATGGAAATATTTTCCATGCCACAGAGACTATTGGTCTGTGACCCACCAAAATATCCAAAATCCAGATGCATCAGACCAATTCTGATGAAGTTGGCATGGTCTTATCTGGGTCAATTGTCTTAACAAGACATTATGTCACCCGTTAGGGGAAAATACAATCTAAACCCCCTAAAAATAACTAATGGGAAAAACCTTGCACAACAAAGCCAGTGGCACATCAGAAAAATAAAAATAAATTCAGACTCATGATATATTTAATCATCTGTATTTATTCCTCTGCTAATCTAAATACAGGCGAATGTTCTTTTTCTTCTTGGAAACGAGGCAATTCTGGAAAATTTCATATTTTAGGCAGCTCTTTGAACAGCTTTTCTCCCCAAACTTCAATTTTGTTACTTGTTAGGAGGAAAACCATTGGAATGAAAGAAATTTGCATTGTATATAAGTGATTTTACCATACCAGCTCTGTCCCCTGGGCTCTCAGGCACCAGAGAAATCTCATTTTTGTATTTTGCCACAGAAGGAGAATTTGGATTTTATGCCAATCCCTCTGAAGAAGATGGGAGCAAAGACAAGGGAGGCCCAGGAAGAAGAGAAAGGCAGAGAGGGCTCTGCAGGTGTGTGTGTCCATGCAGAACATCCTGCACATGGAAATATTTTGCAGTGGTGATGGACAAAGCCTCCAAAATCCCCGATCCATTGGGAAGTTGCCCAGCCACCAACTTCCAGGGGTTTTGTGTGAAAAATCCATCGGGGGAAAAACCTGAGAGGGGGAAAGCCCCAAAGCAGCATCCTGCAGGTTCCTCAGGGGACAATCTCTGCTCTGGGCAGGGACAGATCCTGGCTGGGGCTGGGCCTGGAGGGATTTAGGGTGGATTTTAGGGAAAGGCTCTTCCCCAGAGGTGCTGGCACTGCCCAGGGAATGGGCACGGCCCCGAGGCTGCCAGAGCTGCAGGAGCCTTTGGCCAACGCTGCCCAGGGTGGGGTTGGTGGGGGTCTGGCACTGGGGGATCCCTGGGGGTTTATTCCCACTCAGGATATTCCATAATTCCATGAAATAGGTGTTGAATCCAAGCATGTGGGGAGTTTTTCCAGCCCAGCCTGAATTTGAGAGGAAGAAGGCAAAAAGTGGGGTTGTGTGTCTGTGACACCGAGGAGACCAAAGGGATCCTGTGATCCCTCATCCCAGCAGAATCCAGAAAACCCAGAAAATTTTCATTGAGGAGATGCCTTGGAGCACAGAGATGATGGAATCATGGAATGGTTTGGGTTGGGAGGGACCTCAGAGCCCACCCAGTGCCACCCCTGCCATGGCAGGGACACCTCCCACTGTGCCAGGCTGCTCCAGCCCCAGTGTCCAACCTGGCCTTGGGCACTGCCAGGGATCCAGGGGAATCTGGGAATTCCATCCCAGCCCTGCTCACCCTGCCAGGGAACAATTCCTGCCCAAAATCCCACCTGAAGCTCCTGTCAGTTTAAGGCCATTCCCTGTGTCCTATCACTCCAAACCCTCCTGAAAGATAAAACATTTCAGATGTCTTGGAGTTCTTGAGGCTCTTGAAAAAGATTGTTTGAAGCTTTTTTCTTTTGCTAAATGGATTTGAGATTTAGTTGGATTAGAGCCTTAATAAATACCTACAGTGTTTGTCTTTCATCTGGGAAATGTTTGCCTGCTTTTAAATAGGCTGTTCTTGTTTGCTCCAGTGTTGTCATGCTGATGGGAGCCTTTGGAAACAGGAATTCTGCACTTAATTCAATGAAAGGATTTGGAAACCTGAGGCTCCAGCTCGCCTCAAATATAACTGGGAGAAATCCAGAGTAGCAGGCCTTTATTTCATTGCTGGGGAAGCAGCAGGGGAGCAGCTCCTTGACAATTTTTGATGTCTGGATGACTTTTTTATGTGCCTCAGGACAGTTTGTGGTAGTGTAGCTATTATTTTTAAAGCTCAGCCCTGGCCAGAGGGCAGCTGTGCTGTTCCACGTGGTGGGAAAACCCAGCAGTGCTTCCCTGGGAGATGATTCCTCCTTCTGCCCCTCTGCTCCTGGGATCCCACCTGGAGTGCAGCTCCCAGCCCTGCCCCAGCCCAGGAGGAGCTGCAGAGAGCCCAGGGGAGGCTCCAGGATGAGCAGAGGGATGGAGCAGCTCTGCTGGCAGGAAAGGCTGGCACAGCTGGGATTGTTCACCTGCACAGGAGAAGCTTTGGGCTGAGCTCAGGGTGGCCTGGCAGGGCCTGGAGGAGCCCCAGGAAAGCTGGAGAGAGACAATTTCCAGGGATGGAGGGACAGGAGCTGGGGAATGGCTCCCAGTGCCAGAGGGCAGGGCTGGGATGGGAGATTGGGAATTGGGAATTGTTCCCTGGCAGGGTGGGCAGGGCTGGGATGGAATTCCCAGATTCCCCTGGATCCCTGGCAGTGCCCAGGGCCAGGCTGGACACTGGGGCTGGAGCAGCCTGGGACAGTGGGAGGTGTCCCTGCCATGGCAGGGGTGGCACTGGGTGGGCTTTGAGGTATTTCCAACCCAACCCAACCCAACCCAACCCAACCCATTCCCGTGTCCCCACGTGGGTTTACGGCTGTGCACTGGTGTCATGGGAGGGTTTCTCACCAACAAAGCCAAGGTGGAAGATACTGGGGGGAATGTCAGGATCTGCTGCTGGGAATGCCAAAACCTGCTGGTGGCACTGCCAGGATCTACTGGTGGCACTGCCAGGACCTGCTGGTGCACGGTGGCCCAGAGATGAGCAGGGTGGGACAGTGCCAGGCTGCCCAGGGAAGCTGTGCCAGCCCTGCAGGGAGATGCCTTTTCCATCATTGCCTGTCCCTTTGCAGAGCAGCTCAACATTGAACTTCTGGGGTTGAATCCATGGTGGGAAACTCCTGGACCTGGGGATTTTCCATCCTGGGCAGCTCCCAGGTGGTCAGCAGCAGGGACACAGGGACACAGGGACAACAGGATGGGCTTCCTCTCCCCCTTGGAAAAATGCTGGTGGAGCCAGTTTGGCTCAGCTTCAGTCCAGGATTGTGACCTTTCTTCTCCAAGGGACATTTGGGCAGCTTTTCAGTGTCCTCCAGGCCTGTGGTTTTGCTCCAAGGAGCTGTGAAGGTCACAGGGCAGCTCAGGTGCCACCACCCTCCCTTCAACACTCCTGCCTTTGTCACCCGATCCCTCGGGACTGCAGGGATGGGACTGGGTTTCATCAAGCCTGATGAAAACAGCTGGGAGAGAAGGGTTTGTTTCTGCTCTCAAAATCTTATCAAAGAGCTGTATTGAGCTTTAAAAGAGAGAATTTGGGGGCTGTGAGGCAATTTTGACACTGAACTGGGTGGCTGCAGCAGTTCTGGAGAGGTCAGTCCTGGGAGTGACTGGATCTGGAGTGTGCAAATCTCACAGGATAATTAATAGAAATTAATAAGATTTATTGCTGCTTTTGAAGACGCCTCTTTCTCTGGTTACAATAATAAAAAGAATCCCCTTTGCCCGGCCCTTGTCTACTCATGTGACCAAAAAACAGATGGAAAAAGCAAGGAGAAAGGAGAGAAACAAAGGACATGAAAGGATCCTGATCACCCAATAATCCCTGGTGTTGATATATTGTCCACCTGCTCCTTCTCAGGTGATTTGCAGGCACAAACAATAGTTCAGCTCCTGTTTTTCCACAAAAATCTCTTTGGATACAGCCTTCAGTTGTCTTTTTTTCCCTTCATTTTTCCCCCTGGAGCAGGACAGCAGCCACAGGTCGGTGTCAGGCACACAAAGAAGGAACCAGAAGGTCCAAGCCAGAGTGGGAAGCGAGCAGGGAAAATGTTCTGTGATCCTGGGAGCTGCCAGGCTGAGCACTTTGGGCAAACAGAGGTGTTCTTCTCCATGTCACTTTAATAGCTGATGATTAAATCAGAAGGAAAAGAGGGCAGGCAAGAGGATTTTATTATTAAGAGGGATGAGAAGGAAAAATTGTGTGATCTCCTAGGACAGATCACACACCCAGGGCTAAACTTGTCGCAACAGAATCAGGTTGATTCATGAGGCCGTGTGCTGGGTGTAATTAGACCTTAGTTAAAAATGAAACAACAACAAAAAAAAAAAAAAAAAAAAAGGAAAATAATAAAAAAAAGAGAATGGTTTTAAGGTTGAGCCACAGCAGAGCTCAATCCTGCCCAAATTAGGGAGGAAGGAACTCGGCTGAAGGGCCCTGAGTCGCAGAGCTCCGCGTGGCCAAAGCCAGATTCCTCAGGATGGTGCAGGCAGAACCTTCTGGAAATAAAACACACCCAGAGGCAGCTGTGGTGCTCACAAAGGCACCAAGGCAGCCACCCCCAGCCCACAGCCCACGGGGGCTCTGGAGTGTCCCCGTGCGAGGCGGGGATTTTGGGATTGCCCAGAAGCTGGAAAAGAGGCCCCTCCATCTGCTGAGCAGCACTGGGCAGGATGGAGCCAAGAGATGACTTAAGTGCTGTGAAAAGAATCCGAGTTTTTCCAGAGTGGCTGAGCATCCCCCTGAGATCAGGGCAGGGGGAAATGCCCGGCCCCAGCCCCGCTGGGAGCACCGAGGGCCGAGCTCCTCCCTGTGCTCAGGAGCTGGGAAGGGCTGCCAGGTCCTGCTCAGCTTCATTCCCATCCCTGCGTGAACAACACCAATCACTGTTTTTTTTAAATCTAAAAAGTTTATCAGCAGTAGTTATAAAAAAATAGTAATAAAATTAGAGCAATAAAAATTTGGACAATGAGGATTAGGACACTTTGAGACAGTAAAAAGCAAAGAATTACGGATGTCCGGATGTTTTTGGACACTGAGCTGCCAAAACCATGCCTTGTGAACAAAGGAATAACCCTTAAAAGCAACAGCCTGTTGCATATTCATATATCTCATACATGATGCATAAATTCCTTGGAAATTATGATTTTTTTCTGGTTTTTGTCAACTTCTTCCCTTAATCCTGGTGGTTCTGTAAAGATGGAGAGAAGGTGGAAGAATGTTTGTCTTTTCTGATAAGGAGACTGTAACTTTTTACATTTCCTGTTGCTCTTATCTCTGTGTGAAGAGTTTCTTGATTATCTTATCCGTTTTCTTCAGCTAGTAAAAAATATCTTACATCGCAGAGTTTCTGTTTTAACATCATGTTATAACCTAAAAGTGTATTTAATACACTACTTAAAAATGATTAATACAGTATTACAAAATAACCCTCTGTAAGACATACAGTGTTCCATTTAATATTTGTGAAGAGCCAATCATAAAATACGCATTCTTCACACCTGCAAAATCCAAAAAGCCTGAAAGGATCTGGCCAAATCCTTCCTGAGAGATGGCAACTCCAGCCTGAGCAGAGGATTGCTCCTAAATGCAGGGATGGGATTCAAACACACGGCCTGGAATTTCTGGTGCCCCAGAGGTTTGTGAGCTGGATCAGGAGTGGGAGGCAAATTCAGCTGGTGGTGCCTCTGTCCCAGCCCCACACCTGCAGCGTGGAATTCCTGAGTTTTCTTTATGGAACAGCAGAAGTTCAGGCCCTTCCACACTGCTAAATATTCAAATCTGAGCTATTGATGATTCCAAAATTACAGAAAGTCTCTGTCTGTCAGCCCCGCTGCCAAAGCAGAAGCCATAATTGGTCTGTGCTGTTTCCAGGTTGTTTATTCTGTTTATCTCTCACATGTTCTGCTGCCCTGCCCAGCTCTGTCCTGCAGGGCAGCGTGTGGGGCTCTGCCCTCAGTGGGATGTGACAAACATTCAATACCAGAAACTCCCTGGGCTGGATTTACAAGAACGTGCCAATATCTGTCACCTACGTTGGACAGTGTGTCCCCAGCCTGAACCAACAGAAAAATGCCAACACCACAGAGAGACATGGAGGGCATGAAGAAGGAGAAAAAGGACAAGGCACACCCAATTTCCTCCAGCTTGTCCCCTTTGGACCCCTCATCTAGAATCCTCAAATTTTACTTTTGCACCTGTGCCACACTTAATTATTACTGATATCAAACACTCAGAGCTGGTAATTCATCCTGTAAGATTGGAAACTCTTTTCCATGGCCAGAGATCACAGCCAGTGTCTCTGGGGGCTCTGTCCAGGGGGTTCCTGACCCCTGCCAGGGTCCCAGGGCAGCCAGAGGGAAGCCCTGGATTCCCACACTAAATCCATGGATTTGTTCCCCTCTCCCTCGTCCTGCATTAAATTGTGATTATTGGTAATGCTCATCCTCCTGTGAGAAATGATACTCACCTTCAAAAATTTAAAAGGTTTATTAAAACCTTATCAAAATATGAAGAAGAGTGAATAGAGAAAATATTGCAGCACCAGGAGCAGAGGGTTTTTCCCACCAGGTACTCACTCAAACCATGGAGATTTCACCTTTGAACCCTTTGGCCCCTCCCAAAGTTCTGCCCATCCCCTCCTCCTTCACTGGCCAGTGGTAGAGATAATTTCCTGACAATTGGAGACCAGGTGCTGCCACAGTAACAATCCCTCCCTCCCAAATTTCCCAAACTGCCCTGATAACAGCACAAGGGGTGGTAAAACATAACTATAAATCTATAAAACTTCCCCTAACCAATATACATGCTATTTGCATTTTAATTGTGAGAGTCAACCGTGGCATTACTCATCTCTCACACTCCTCTGCCAGCTCAAACCCCCCCTCGGAGGGAGGATTCCAGCTGGGTCACTCCTGCTGTTCCCAATCCCAGCTGGGAATGCACTGGGGGAAGGCATGGGAGGCACTGGCTGGGAAGGGACACAGACAGCTCGGGCTGCCAGGAGTGTTGGGAAACATCCTGATCCATTTCCATGCTCACAGATGCCTGGCACAGCCTGGTAAAAATAATAAATCAGCTAAAATTTTAAGTACTATTTCTTTACATTATCAACAAACAGAAAAAAAATATTATAAAGAGGAAAAAAATATTCTAAGTGTCTTATTCCAATTCTTATTAGCTGGTCTTTTAATTATTGTTAATTAATTTTTCTTTATACCCTTTTGAAGTTTTAAATCTACTTTACCTTTCTCCTAATCCTACCGAAAAATATACCAAAAACACAAAAGCAAAACAAAACACAAACAAAAACAAAACCAAAAAACCCACCCAAAAAACCACCAATAATTAACCAAAAAGCCATCAAAATTAACAAAATCTCATATTAACAAACCAAAACACTACACTGTGCCTCGCTGATGGCACCATCGAGTGTCTGGAATTCTGGCAGTTAAAAATGTGCAAATCAGAGGTGTTTTCTGTCCCCACAAATCCCCAAATCCCCGGGGCTGGCAAAGCCCTCCCAGCCCAGGGAGTCCCAGCTGGGCCCCATGCCCACCTTGTCCCCAGCCCAGAGCACTCAGTGCCACCTCCAGGGGACACCTGCAGGGATGGGCACTGCAAAGCTCCCTGGGCAGCCCCTGCCAGGGCCTGAGCACCCTTTCCATGGGGAAATTGCTCCTGATGAAGAAATTCTTCCACATGAGTGAATTGCCCCTTTAAACATCAAACAGCTTTTGTCATTATTTTCTTCCAATAGAAACCTGGTCCAAAAAGTTTTGACCAATTATTCCTTCTTTTCCCACCGTTTTCCCCTTCCAGAGCTTGGCTCTTGCCTGACGTGTTTGTCTTTGCTGGTGTCATTGTCACAGCCCTGCCTGGGGCACATTTTTTGCATGGCCATTGTTGTCCCTCAGCCTGGTGACTTCGTGGGGGTGCTGGGCAGCAGAGCCCTGCTCTGAACAGAAATTGCTGATAATTAATGCTCTGGTTGTGCCCGTGCCAGCTGATTCTGTAAAACCAGAATGGAAAAAACAGCAACAACCTGGTGTTTGTGAGCCCAGAGAGGGACAGAACTGAGAGGGAAAAGGAGGCTCAGGGGGGACCTTGTGGCTCTGCACAGCTCCTGCAAGGAGAGGAGGGGAAAAAATGAGAGGAAATGACCTCAAATGGCACCAGGGGAGGCTCAGGTTGGAGATTGGGAAAGGAAATTTCCCTGGCAGAGTGGCCAGGCCTTGGGATGAGCTCCCAGGGAGCTTTGGAGTCACTGGAATTGTCCCTGAGGAGTCTGGATGTGGCCTTGGGGACAGGGTTTGGGTGATGCTGGTGGGGCTGGTGGTCCTGAAGGGTTTTCCCAGCTTGATTCTGGGATTCTGAGAAGATCCAGCACTTCCTAAACTCCACCTTTCAGGGCAGGTTGGACAAGTCAAACTCTCTGGTGCTCAGCCTGGAGCAAAGGAGGCTCAGGGTCCCTCATTGCTCTGCACAGCTCCTGCCAGGAGGGGCAGGGACAGGAGGAGAGGAAATGGCCTCAGGTGGCACCAGGGGAGGCTCAGGTTTTTAAAACAGCTCCTGTGAAACTGAACAAAAAATGGTCACCCAGATTCCTCTGGTGGATCTTTTCCTGGCTGTCCTCTGGATCTCTGGGAGACAGGAACATCTGAGAGTCGCTGTTGGGGTTTCTGTAGAGCTTTGGAACATTTCTGTCCCTCACAGAGGGGCCAGGCCTTGGGATGAGCTCCCAGGGAGCTTTGGAGTCACTGGAATTGTCCCCGAGGAGTCTGGATGTGGCCTTGGGGACAGGCTTGGGGTGATGCTGGTGGGGCTGGAGTGGCCTGAAGGGTTTTCCCAGCTTGATTCTGGGATTCTGAGAAGATCCAGCACTTCCTAAACTCCTTTAGGGCAGGTTGGACAAGTCAAGCTCTGTGATGCTGCCCTGGGCCAGGGTTTTGCTGATCTCAGCTCATCCAACTCCTCCCTCCATGACCATTCCCTGCTGATGTCCTGCTCTGCCTGGGTGTCCCTGGTCACACCAGTGATGGTGTTGCCCCCCAAGCACAGGAAAGGCCACCAGGATGTCAGGGTGGAGGGGAACATCGATGGGAATGTGCATGGGGGGAAGAGGAGGAGTCAGGAATGTTCACCAGGGGAAAAGCCTGGCTGGTGGTGATCACAGAGCCCCTGACACACAGCTGGAGGGGCTGATGGCACCTTGGAATCCCCAAATCCACGGCACCTGGGCAAGCCACCTCTGCCTCGTGCCATGTCATGGTTTGTGAGGGGAGTAAAGATGTCCTGGGGGCCTGGTGTCAGGGACGAGAGGAATGTGACTGGATTGGTCAGAGGGGTGGAGAAGCTCTGCTGGGAGAACTGGGAATGTTCACCTGGAGAGGAGAAGCTCCAGGGAGAGCTCAGAGCCCTGCCAGGGCCTGGAGGGGCTCCAGGAGAGCTGCAGAGGGACTGGGGACAAGGATGGAGGGACAGGAGCCAGGGAATGGCTTCAAAGTAGGATTTGATGGGAGACTGGGAAGAAATTCTTCCCTGGGAAGGTGAGAAGGGGCTGGGATGGAATTCCCAGATTCCCCTGGATCCCTGGCAGTGCCCAAGGCCAGGTTGGACACTGGGGCTGGAGCAGCCTGGCACAGTGGGAGGTGTCCCTGCCAGGGCAGGGGTGGCACTGGATGATTTTGAGGTCACTCCCAACCCAAACCCTGCTGTGATTCCAGCATGTCTGAGGGGGATTTTCAGTCCTTTTCCACCCCACAGAGGCAGGCTCTGCACTGATCCCAAGCTCTCTGTCCCTGCTGGCTCTTTGGAATATCGATGTTTACGCTCCACAAGCAACTCGGAACTGAATCCTGCTTTCTCCTCAGCATTGATCCTTAAATAGGAAAAGCACAAACCAGAGCCTCCATATCCATGGAAACATGGTGCTTCAGCTCCTACGAGTCAACAAACACACCAGGAATTATTTCGCTGTCATTCTTACAACTTCATCACTTAATGGTGTTAAGAGACCCTTGGCTCCTCTGGTTGATTGTTATCTGTCATTTCTGGTTAAATAATTCTGTCAAGAGGATATCATTGCCTGAAATTTCATGTTCTCATCTCCAAAGTAACACCTACCACACGCTGCTGGATTAAGTGTTATTTGAGGTTTAAAATTGGGTGGATAGACAGATAAATAGATGGATATTTTGTTGAGGCGCGGCATGCGCTCCTCGCCGCGGCACTCCGAGCCGTGCTGGGCGGTGAGGGAAGAGAACGGGCGGCCGCTTTCCCCCGCAAGCTCTGCAGTTTCAGTTCGTGGCGCGCAGGGACAGACGAAGGCGACACAGGACTTGGGGGGGGAACGAGATGGTTTTATTCCATGAGCCCCAAGACCCCGGCGGGCGGGGGGGCAAAGGTTTTATACAGAACTCAGGAGGACGGGTGTAGGAACAGTAACCAATGAGGGAATAGCAGGGGAGGAGTTTAGGGCAGAACTAACATCTGGAAGCTGAGGAGGGGGCTAGAATGAATGACAGGGAAGGTTCTAGGGAAAGGGGCAGGGAAAGGGGGGTTGGGGGGGGAAACAGATATTAAACAAATATCAAATGAAAGAAAAACACACCACCGCATCTCCCTCTTTTACTTTACAAAAAGAAGGAGAATTTTGTGGTTTAAGCAAATTAATAAAACATGCAAATAATATAAAATCATATGATAACATTGTAAATTATTTAAAGGACATGAAAGACACATTATTGCATTTATAGGGCAGGAAGAGTAGTAACAGCTTAAATTAGACACAAGACTGCACAAAACTTGCTGTTTTGCTGTTCTGAGTAACAATTTAAAATAATGTAAATAATGTAAATAATTGAAATAGAATGAAATAATTGACAGAAATTAAACTAAAAAATTTAATTAGAATGATTAAAATTATAACTATCTAATTTGAATAAAATAATTAAATGGAATTATTGGAATTAAATATAATAAAAGATCAACTAAATATAACTAATAAATTTTTAAATTTCGCAGCAATGCAGCAAGCCTGAAGCGATATAGTAGCTGAGTGATTCCTGTAGCAATAATGGTTAAACACAGCCTTTAAGTTAAAAAATATCAGAAAAGACTGAATTAATTATAATTATAACAAAACAACTTAATATAAAATCAAATTGTAACATTACATATTATTAAAAAAACATAAATTGAAAGACATTAAAAAATGATAAACTAATTGTGATTATAACATATGAAACATATAAAAACTTCATTTGGAGTATATAAAATTGTCTTAAATGAGAGTCCAAATTAAGGGTACAAAGCACAGCAGGATTTGTGACTTCATCTGATTTAGAATTTGCTGCGTCGCGGCGTTTGCGATGTTCAGCTTCTTAAATTCTTAAAGCAGAGTCAGCGGATAACGGCGCTTGTTTTAAAGCAGAGTCAGCGGATAGCGATGTGGTTTGTTCAATTTGAATGTCCGTTTGAGAGGTGGGCATAATATCTTGAGTAATAATTAACTGGGATGATTTTTTTTTTTTTCTATAAAATATAACTCAACAAACAGATTATTCAAAAATAATCAAAAGCAAAAAGAGGAATTCGTAGTTAAATAAAAAGGAGTATTGGGTAGGGTACATTAAGGAATAGGATCGGGGAATCAGACAATCACTTAATTAGTGATTGCCATGATTAACAGGGGGTATCGGTAAGGGGTGGACCGGGGCGCCGCCATTTCAGGGGGAAGACAAAATGACGGATCCTCAGTCCCGGGTTTCGGCTCCATTTCCTCGGGAGAAGATCCCTCCCGACCCTCCCCCCGGAGGACGAGCCCGAAGAAGGATGGGGAATATCCAACCCCGCCTCCCCACAACAGGGACTAGCCTCGTGCAGGGACGGTGCAGGGCTATTGGGGGAGAAATGGGACTGGCGGGAAGCCAGGGGCGGAAAAGAAGGGTCAAGGCGGGAAAGCGGGTCCCGAGTGGCGTGGCCAGCGCCATCTTGAGAGGGGGTGCCAGATACACTGCACTTGGCCTGAGCAGTGTCCGGCAGGGCACTTGGGGCGGCTCGGCCACAGCAATCCCCAAGGGAGGATAGGAAAGGGTTTTAGGAAAGTCCGAGGGGATGGGGATATAGGGAGCTTCACAGAAGCAAAAAGGGGAAATTTATAGGAGGGGGGGGGGGCCGCCCGACGCAGCTGGATGTCGGCGCAATGCGTGGGTGTAAAGGGCCCCTTTTAACAACTCTCCTATAGCTAACGTGTCGTCTTCTTAGCTGATCCCTACTGGTGTCTTTTCTACCCCCTCCGTCCAGCCCAGAATGGGGAGGGGAGGATAGAGAAGACAACTTTTTCGAGGAGAAGAAAAAGCGATCTAATCTAGGTCCCCACAGAAGACTAGGCGAAGGATAGCACTCAGTGCTAGCTTCCCCCAGAAAAAGAAAACCCACCCGCTTGCCAAGGACATGCAAGGCTACAGCCCCAGTCTGGGCGCAGACGGGGGTTAAAACGCGAGAAAAAAAAGGTGGCAGACCCAGCCGCCCGTCGGGGCGACCCCCACCCCGTGTAGCCTACCTTACCTTGCAGGCTCGGACGGAGATGGCTTGAATCTTCTCCTCGACTCGATGGAAAAGTCGCGCTAAAAACTGGGGATGTTCCTTCCCGGTTTTGGCCCTTCCGGAAGCCTGGGTGTTCCCGTTAAACCAAGACTCGTCCCCGAAGCCTTGGTTTCGGCCACTATCAGCCTCCGGTGGTCTCGCTGCAGATGCTGACCGAGGAATGAACCTCTTCTCGGTCAGCCCCTCTTCAGGCTCCCCCGAGCCGCTGCCAAAACCGCTCTCTGTGTCCTCGGGTAAGTCTGCCCGCCAAAAAGCTCTGCAGCCCGGCTGCCCGTGCAGCGCGGCTGCTCCCGGGCGGGAAGATGGCGAGAACAAAGAGGGTCCCGGAGCGTCAGTTTTTCGCTCGGCGCTCAGCTCCTCTTAGCATCAGGCAGAGCTTTTACGGCCGTAGATGTTCCTCTTCCCTCCTTCTTCTTCTGTGAGGCGGGCGCCCCCACGAATTTGCCCGTTTTTTCTACAAGACGAAGGAGGGAACCATCCTCTCGCTACCATATGTTGAGGCGCGGCATGCGCTCCTCGCCGCGGCACTCCGAGCCGTGCTGGGCGGTGAGGGAAGAGAACGGGCGGCCGCTTTCCCCCGCAAGCTCTGCAGTTTCAGTTCGTGGCGCGCAGGGACAGACGAAGGCGACACAGGACTTGGGGGGGGAACGAGATGGTTTTATTCCATGAGCCCCAAGACCCCGGCGGGCGGGGGGGCAAAGGTTTTATACAGAACTCAGGAGGACGGGTGTAGGAACAGTAACCAATGAGGGAATAGCAGGGGAGGAGTTTAGGGCAGAACTAACATCTGGAAGCTGAGGAGGGGGCTAGAATGAATGACAGGGAAGGTTCTAGGGAAAGGGGCAGGGAAAGGGGGGTTGGGGGGGGAAACAGATATTAAACAAATATCAAATGAAAGAAAAACACACCACCGCAATATTTGGTCTCTTTGTTCCCTCTCAGATATTTTGTCTCTTTTTTTTTCCCCTCTCAGTCATTTTTTAACTGGAGATATAAGCGAGTTCTGTGGCTTTGTTGTAACCCTGGTAAAGCTTTTCACTCTTTTTTTTTTTTTTTTTTTTTTTGTCATATTGGTCTTTCACTCGGAGGTGAAAGCAGCTTTTTGGAAATCACAAACAAAACCAGCATTTCAAAATGGAAAAGGCAGCAAGCATCTGGGTCTGGCAGGGCTGATTTATGCACAAACATGCTTTTTTTTTTACTGGTGGAACTGGTTTGAACAGAGAGCAGAACTGCTACTGGGAATGGTGGCTTTTCTGGTTACCTCAGACTTTTGGGGGGCAAATTTGGAGAGGGACTTTGGACAAGGGCATGGGGTAAGACCAGGGAATGGGTTTAAGGTGGAAGAAGGCAGGGTTAGCTGGGGTTTGGGGGTCAATTCTTCTCTGTGAGGGTGGGGAGGTGCTGGCAGAGAGAAGCTTTGGCTGCCCCATCCCTGGAAGTGTCCAAGAGCAGCTTGGATGGGGCTGGGAGCAGCCTGGGACAATGGGAGGTGTCCCTGCCACGGCAGGGGTGGCACTGGATGGGCTTTAAGGTCCCTTCCCACCCAAACCATCCTGGGATTCCCCATATGGAACAAACTCGGTTTATCCATCAGCTGATGGCAGCCAAAAAGTGTTGGAAAACCCAGAAGGGAGAAGGAATGAGACTGTCTGATCTCCTTAGCAGAGCCTGCAGGAGATTCCTGAGAGCACCGAGTGGTCCCACGGGTGCCACACAAAGGGCTCATAAACAAGGGAACCTTTATTGCAGAAAAGTTTCCACTGCAGCGAGTCCTCCTCTGGTCCATAAAAGGGCATAAATTGGCTCTTTCATTCCAGAAAAAATAAAATGCCTTCCCACTTGATAGCACCAAGGGCAGGAGCCAGCTCTGCTTTAAGGTGTTTACAGGATTAGGAACTCGGGGAAGGCAGGGGAGGAGGAGGAGGAGGAGCCCAGGCTGCCCTGGATGCTGCCTCACCTGCCTGGCCCTACATAATCCATTGTTTTTATTTCCAAAAAACCCAAACCAAACCACCTTCGTGCTTTAAAAACCACTGGCAGAAGAGCCACTCTAAGAAACACACTGGGCTTGCTGCAGCCTGACAAGAGGAGTTCCAAGGGTTGTTCTTTTCTTCTCCTTCTTTTTGGTTTTTCGCATGAGAAAATAACCCGGCATTCCAACGACATCGCTTGGCAGAAGGGGATTCGGAGTGCTCCAACTGGAGGTTCAATAAATCAGGAGAAGAATTGGCTCTGTCACTCCATAAACTCTTGGGCATTTGCTTTTCCTACCCTTTGGAAGTGGCTGGCTGCTCTCTCAGGCACGCCGCTGGTGACGCAGCCATGGCTTCATCACGACACGCTCCGCTGAAGGGAAAAGCAGGAGCACATTCTGTGGCACAGACACACTGCATTTTTCACAGGTTTCCTCGCAGCCTGATGAAAACGGGAGAGTTTGTTTCCCATTTCCAGGATTGCCTCGCTTCTCCTTCCTTTTAGTTTTTAATTATTTGGAAAAATCCGAGGGCAATCTGACACCTCGCAGCAGGCGCTGCTGTGAACATGATCTTTCTGTGCTGGTGTGTGGAAGGAATGCACAACAAAGGAGCTACAAAAGCTCTGTAAATATACATTGCCTGCTCTGGCAGAGAAGATTCTGTCTGATTAGCTCCCTGCTCCTGCTGTAAACAATATTCTCCTTTTATTGAACAGTCCAAGCCCTCCTGAACCCAATTAAAAGCTTCTCAGGTGTGCCCAGTGAGCAAAATTTGGGTGCATGGGTGCATCAGGAATTTCTGCCATTAGAGGTCTTAAACCTGAGTACAATTTTCTGTCCACAGAGGACACAAAATTTGTGTTTGCCTAGCCTCAGAGGCTCTCACTATATGAAAGCATCATTGTTTCTCCAAATGTTATGGCAAAAGCACGACTGGAATTGCAGCGTTTCTAAATATTTTGCCTAATTAGTCTGTTGGGAAGAATTTGAACTCCACTTGTCCTGGATGTGAATGTGGAGTGTTGACCAAACCCCAAACATGTTTGCTGGCCAGCAGGGTCACTATCCCCAGACAGATGCAAATCCCAAGGGATACTTTTCAGGGATCCTTTCTTCCCAGCTTTTACATCTTGGGGTTTTTGGATTCTGAACCAGGAGTGACTTGAATTCCAAGGCCAGGTCTTCCCCCCTTGGCTTAGAAATGAAACTGAAGGCATTTCCATAGCCAGTGACCCAGGGAAAGATTATATCCTGAAAATTCAGCTGTTCCCCTCTGCTGGGCCTGTCAGAGGAGCATCCCCTGATGGGCTATTCCTCACCTTATCCAACCCAAAATTTACTTCTTGTGGTAGAAAAAGCAGCTGCTTTCCCACAGAAGAGAAGGGGTTTTCCCTCATATTCCCCAGGAGGTACTGGGAGGGCTGGAAGCAGCGAGGGCAGATCAAAGGGTTTTGTGTGGTGGTCCTTAAGGTCCCCTCCAAGCCAAGGCATTCCCCTTCTGCCCAGAATTGCCCTGGTCAGCTGAGACAGGGGCTGTGAAATACCCACTGAGCTCTGGACACCAAAACCTCTTCCAGGTTTTGGAAACCTGGGAAGCTTTCCAAAAGATCCAGGAGATCCAGGGGAGATCAAGGTCTCCCTTCTGGGTGGCTTTGGCTGCCTGCTGCACACCTGGATCGTGGGCACCTGCAGGGGAATCCCTCTCAGCTCGGGCAGCTGATCCAGGCCCTGATCCCTTCCAGGGGAGGCCCAGAATTCCCCACAATTTCCAGTCCATGGATGAAATCCCTGTGCAAGCCAAAAGTCCCCGTGCTGAGGCGTGGGTGTGCAGGGCTGCAGTGAGCACGGGGTCATGAATCATGGAATGCTTTGGGTGGGATGGGACCTCAAATCCCACCCAGTGCCACCCCTGCCATGGCAGGGACACCTCCCACTGTGCCAGGCTGCTCCAGCCCCAGTGTCCAACCTGGCCTTGGGCACTGCCAGGGATCCAGGGGAATCTGGGAATTCCATCCCAGCCCTGCCCACCCTGCCAGGGAACAATTCCCAAATCCCAATCTCCCACCCAGCCCTGCCCTCTGGCAGTGGGAGCCATTCTCTGGCTCCTGTCCCTCCAGACCCAAACCCATGGGCTGAGCTGCTGTCACCTGGTGAATGAATGAACAAATTCTCAATAAATCTAATTCCTATTAGATTCACTCCTGCCTCCCGCTGCTGTTCCCTCTTCCTGTTGCTCCCTGACCCCCTTTTGCTCCTCTCTGTTTCAACCCTTTCCCTGCTGAGGAGCAGAAAATCCCACCCTCCACCTCCTGCTGCCCGTTTTCCCCTCATCCCTCTCCACGAGGATTCCACAGTGCAGAGGCAGGACTGGCCCTGTGACTGTGGAGAAGCCAGGACAGGGCAGAGTTATCTCACTGATAGTGGGGCCAAGGGCACCTGGAAATCTCAGCTCCAATGTGCAGAGGAAGCCAAAGGAGCTCACTGGGACCACGGGAATTTTTCCAGCTCCAGGGTTGTTTTCTGCTCCCATTTTCACACCTGGACATGGATGGACTTGCAGGGCAGTCGTGATTCAGAGAATCACAGAGTAATGGAGTCACAGAATCAGAGTCACAGAGTCACAGCATCACAGAATTCACAGAGTCACAGAATTCCCAGAATCACTGGGTTGGAAGAGACCTTCAGGATCATCAAGTCCAACCCAGCCCCAGCACCTCAACCCAGCCCTGGCACCCAGTGCCACATCCAGGCTTGGTTAAACACACCCAGGGGTGGTGACTCCACCACCTCCCTGGGCAGCCACTCCAGAACTTTGTCACCATTTCTGTAAAAAACTTTTTCCTAATATCCAACCTGTATTTCCCCTGGCCCAGCTTGAGACTGTGTCCTCTGGTTCTTCCAAGTCACTTTTTGATGTGTCTTTGGAAACACCTGGGGACAGAGGAAATGGGCCTGCCTGGCTTCCAGCTCAGGAGCCACAGCATTTTTTTCCTGAATATCCAACACTAATTCCAGCCACATCCCAGCTCTAATTCCAGCCCCACAGCCCAGCTCTAATTCCAGCCCCTCATCCCAGCTCTAATTCCAGCCCCACATCCCAGCTCTAATTCCAGTCCCTTGGGCCCTGCTCTGACCTCCTGCACACAAGGACAGACAGACATGGACAGACAGGGACACACAGGGACACACAGGGACACACAGGGCTCAGGCCCCTCTCAGCTGGGGCTTCTCCCCAAGCTGAGCAGTCCCAGCTCCCTCAGCCTCTCCTGAGCATTTCAAGATCCAAGAACTCCTGTAATCCATGCTGGGGGTGTTCAGAATCCTGTGCACCGTGACAACAGATTGGTCACACACAAATAAATAAATACCTCGGGAATGAGCGTGTGGTAAATCCAGCAAAATGAGTGCGAGGCATCAAAATTAGCAAGGAACTAAAATTGGGGGGATTTCCTCCTTAAGGGGGAAAACCAGCCAAGAAATCCTGCATTAGTGCAGCTTGTTAAATCAGCAACCTGTTGTGTCTGATCTTGTAAGGCTGGGAGCAGCTTTCCCATTTCCCTGGGCTCCTCTGGGCTTGTTAACACAGGCTCTGCCATTCCTTCTCCGAGGAATTTTAATGCATGAATTTCTTCTCCATTTCACTGTGGTCAGGGTTAATTCTCTGAGATACCTCTGCTGCAGGTAAAGCATCTTTTAGCCCCAGCACCCAGGTAATTTTATCCATAAAACATCCCCGAGTTTTATGCTTGGAGCAGAGAATAATCATGAGATCTCTGAGGTCTCCTGGAGGTGCTGCTTAACAAATGCAGGAGAATTTGTGCCTCCAGAATCTCTTCTGCTCGAGTCAATAAAGCAATGAGCAGTGTTATTTCTGCACGTAGTTCATGTTTGGGGTCAATTATTCCTTGGTTATGTTCTCATGTGCCCCAAGGCTCCTGCCCAGGAGCTGCAATGTGCTCTTTTATTTCAGGAAGTTTGCAGAGAGGTTTGCAGCAAATGGCCCATGGCAAACCCTCCTGCTAATCTTTCACACGCTCCAAACTTTGGGTTCAAGGAAGGACAAATCCCTTCTTCATGGAATTGATCAGTTCTTCCTTTCACTTCCCCAAATTTGACCCATAAAAACCAGAATCTGGCCATTCTTTGTTAGAGCTGCTGGTGGCCCTGTCGTGGTCTGTGCCACCAGGTCTGTGTGAGTGTCATCGTTCAGGACAGCTTCTGCTCCTCGTGTTCCTCAGGATTCCCCAGCCTGGGATTGTCTTTCCAAGAGTGACCTGGGGTTTAGGATGTCTCATTTCTGAGGGGTCGTGTTCAGATTGAGCATGGAATGGATGGAGAATGGAAAATGGACAATGGGATGGGAACAATTCATCCAGGGATTCCCAGACAGCTCAAACTCCACCACAAATCCTGGAGGGACAGGACACAGGGAGTGGCTCCAGAGGGCAGGGCTGGGTGGGAGATTGGGAATTGGGAATTGTTCCCTGGCAGGGTGGGCAGGGCTGGGATGGAATTCCCAGATTCCCCTGGATCCCTGGCAGTGCCCAAGGCCAGGTTGGACCCTGGGGCTGGAGCAGCCTGGGACAGTGGGAGGTGTCCCTGCCATGGCTGGGTGGCACTGGGTGGGATTTGAGGTCCTTCCAACCCAAACTATTCCATGGGTCTCTGAGATACCTGGGATTTCAATTTGGGACCAAAGGAGTCCTCAGAGTGTCACCCACCCAGCAGAAAGCCAGGCTGGAGTGAGCCCTGCTTGAAGGGCTGCAGGGTGGCTGCTGCTCCTGGAACTTCTCACTCTTATTGCAAATACCAACACCCCTCATCAGGGAAGTGGCACTTAGGGACAGGGTTTGGGGTGATGCTGGTGGTGCTGGGGTGGCACTGGCAGAGCCTGAAGGGCTCTTCCCACCCTGATGATTCTGGGATGGTGTCAGATCACTTGGCTGATCGTGGTTTTAGTCTCTCTGGGATGTTTCCCTTTGATAGGCAAGGTGAGTGGAAGTGACAAACTTCAGCAAATTTTAATTTTCTCATTTCATACCAGCCTAGCTGTGAGTTCAAAGGGACTCTTCCAACACCTTGGGTGTGCACCTGAGCTGTGGAGCACCTGCCTACAAGCAGGGAATAGGGAACACAAATAGGCAGCGAGGGGAAGCAGTGATTCATCTCAATTTGTAGAACTGTAATTTGTAAAACTGAGGCTTTTACAAGTCTTTGATAGCAGAGATTGCTGGGACCGAGTCCATCTGGGATGATGAACTCATAAATAACATTTGGGGTCTAAATTAAGAGCTGGGCTGTGGCGTTGGCTGCCCCCTGAGAAAGAGGGCAGGGCAGCACAGATGGTGGAGATGCTGAGTGAGAAGTGCTGACCCTTCCTGCAGCCTCAGGGCCCAGCCAGACTCTGCTCCTCCCTACGAGGTCCTGCTGGGAGCAGCCTGTGCTCCGAGGCAGCTCCTGGCACCTAAAAACCAGCCAGTGGGGCATTTCTGGTGTCAGATGTGTGTCCTTAGCAGGGCAGGGATTGTCCCTTGAGGGCTGTGCCCGGTTCTGGTCCTGCAGGAGAGACCTGAAGGGGCTGGAGCGTGTCCAGGGCAGGGAACGGAGCTGGGAAGGGGCTGGAGAATTCCTGAGGGAGCTGGGAAGAGGCTGGAGAGTTCCTGAGGGAGCTGGGAAGGGAATGGAGAGTTCCTGAGGGAGCTGGGAAGGGAATGGAGAGTTCCTGAGGAGCTGGGAAGGGGCTGGAGAGTCCCTGAGGGAGCTGGGAAGGGGCTGGAGAGTTCCTGAGGGAGCTGGGAAGGGGCTGGAGAGTTCCTGAGGGAGCTGGGAAGGGAATGGAGAGTTCCTGAGGGAGCTGGGAAGGGAATGGAGAGTTCCTGAGGAGCTGGGAAGGGGCTGGAGAGTCCCTGAGGGAGCTGGGAAGGGGCTGGAGAGTTCCTGAGGGAGCTGGGAAGGGGCTGAGCTGGAGCAAAGGAGGCTCAGGGGGACCTTGTGGCTCTCACAGCTCCTGCCAGGAGGGGACAGCCGGGGGGTCGGGCTCTGCTCCAGGGAACAGGGACAGGAGGAGAGGGAACGGCCTCAGGCTGGGCCAGGGCAGGCTCAGCTGGGACAGCAGCAGCAATTTCCCCATGGAAAGGGTGCTCAGGCCCTGGCAGGGGCTGCCCAGGGAGCTTTGCAGTGCCCATCCCTGCAGGTGTGCCCTGGAGGTGGCACTGAGTGCTCTGGGCTGGGGACAAGGTGGGCATGGGGCCCAGCTGGGACTCCCTGGGCTGGGAGGGCTTTGCCAGCCCCGGGGATTTGGGGATTCTCTAATTCTGGGAAATTGGCTGAGTTGCCACTGCAGCTCCTTCCAGTTTGGAGTCCCCAAGGCTGCAGGGACACTGCTGAGTGTCCTCTCAGGGCTGGGCTTGCCCAGACTGGGAAGGAATTGGGAAGGAATCTGTGACCTCCCAGCCTGGAGCTCCCATCAGCAGCTCCTCTGCTCAGGGCTGTGGGTGCCTTTAGGACAGAATCCAGGGGGCCAGGCTGGCACCAAACTCCCCACGAACACTTTTCACCATCAGGAAAAACACGGGAAGTGAGCGCTCTGCTGGAGTTCTGTGCGGGGAAGCCAGGCTGGAAGTGGAGGGATTTGGGATTTGGGGTCCCAGGGACATAACCCAAGCCAGGGAGGGGCAGAGTTCGCAGGGGCTGTGCACAAGCCAGCCCTGGGAGTGCTTGAGCTTGGCTTAAAACAAAACTGCAAATCCTCTCAGTTCTTGCTCTGGGAGCAGGAGGAGCAGAGGCAGCTCAGCAGCAGCCTCAGCACGGCCTGAGGGGACCAGGCTTCCTCCCTGTCCCCTCCTGGCTGCTCCCAGGGCTGGCAGGGCAGAATTTGGGAATGCAGGGATGGTGTGCTCAGGGCTCTCCTCGCTGCTGGGGTTCCAGCTGCACCCCAGCACAGCTCCTGGAGGGTCAATCCCTTGTGCTGGGGATGAAAAAGGTGCATTTATTGACAGAAGGCCTTGATGCAAGCTTAGAATCCTGGAATCTCCTGAGCTGGAAGGACCCAGAGGGATCATTGATCCAAACCCTGGCCCTGCACAGACACCCAACAATCCCCCCTGTGCATCCCTGGGTGTGCTGTCCAAACCAGACCCTTCCCCATCCTGTGCCCCTCCTTTGTACACTCCTCAGGAGCTTTATCTGAACCCATTTTCTGTTGAGGTGCCCAAAACTCCAGACGGTTCCGGGCACCGAATCCAGCTGGAATCTCTCTGGGGGTGTCACAGCCCAGGTGCTCCAGCCCTGGAGATGGCAGATCCAGAGTGGAAAATCCGTGTGATGCTCAGCCAGCCTCCCTCCCCTCTCCCAGTGCCCCCATTCCTTTCCATAGACGAGCTGGTGGAGAGGAGAAAAAAAATAAATATTTTGGGCTAAGGCTGCTGAGTCATTAACCATGTGATGGAAACAATTCCTGCAGTTCTCACCGCCAGCTCCACCTCCAGCCTCCCAGGAGCTGGGGGCTGCTGCAGTGCTGTCCCTCCTCCTCCTCCTCCCAGCCTTTTGTGTTCCCAGTGCTCTGTCCACAGGCAGCAATGGGAATCTGCTCCATGACTCATCCCTGGGCACTCTGATAACGCTCCCTGCTCAGACCTTTCACATCTAACACAGTTGGGAGAGCCTGAAATAAGGATTTGGGGCAGGGGAGAGAGATTAGCTCCCAATGGCTTCTCTTTAGTGCATTTAAATCTATAAAAATATAAATATAAAATATGTATTTAAATGAGGAGCTGAAAGCTAACTTTGAATGAATGGACCTCAGCTTGGCCCCTACAATTGCAAATGTGAATTTTCCATCTCTCCCTGCCCTTGCACCATCCTGGATAGAGGTGGGGACATCCTGCAGAGGTGGTTTGCATAGAGAAAGGCTGTTTGTGCACTTCAGGAGGTGCAGGAAGAGCTTTTGTGCATGCAAACCACCAGCTCCATTTGGCAAATGTGTCATTAAGTGGTGGTTTGTCACAGCTTTTTTGCCTCCCTCCCTTCCAAATGCCTGTGTACACAGGATTGAAATGCTCTGAGAGCTGCTGGGTGGAACAGGATTTTCAGATTCTCCAGAAATTTATATTTACTTCCATCTAACAATGAAAATTGCTTACAGTGCACAACTTCCAGCCTATTATGGATTAAAATGCATTTTGGAAATCTCTCCAGATTCCTGGCACATTTATTACGACAACTCCAAAGTACAGAGCGTTTGGAATCTTTAATCTTCCCATTCCTGTAATAAGAAAAGTTGTATAATCCATCTCTGAAGGACAAATCCATATGAAAATACTGGGAGTGAGTCCTGAGAGCAGGATTTCTCCCTCTGAAACCTCTCGTGCTTATCCAGCCAGGAAAAGCCTCTCATTTTCTCCCATTATCACATTTGCTTGCTCGTGCAAAAGCCCTCATGGAATTCAGAAGTCTCTTCCATTTTCCTCTTCCACAGCCCTTTTTCCTTCCTTTTTCCTTCGGGGTGGGCAGAGACGTGGTGGGGGTGAGGAGCTGTGGCTGCCCCTGGATCGCTGGCAGTGCCCAAGGCCAGGCTGGACACTGGGGCTGGAGCAGCCTGGGACAGTGGGAGGTGTCCCCATGGCAGGGCTGGGCTGAAATGAACTTTTAGGTCCCTCCCAACCCAAATGGGTTGGGATTCCATGATTCTATGAAAATGCCATTAAACTTTAGAAGTTTGGGATGGAAAGGGCTCTGCCAGAGAAAGGTTCCTCCTGCTGGGACCACAGTAAGTTCAGCAAACAGGGAAGAGGAGGAAACTCCATTCTTTAACTCTGCCTTTCCACCAGCTTGTCCATCCCTGGGCTTCCCAGGTCATGAATCATGGAGTGCTTTGGGTGGGATGGGACCTCAAATCCCACCCAGTGCCACCCCTGCCACGGCAGGGACACCTCCCACTGTCCCAGGCTGCTCCAGCCCCAGTGTCCAACCTGGCCTTGGGCACTGCCAGGGATCCAGGGGAATCTGGGAATTCCATCCCAGCCCTGCCCACCCTGCCAGGGAACAATTCCCAATTCCCAATCTCCCACCCAGCCCTGCCCTCTGGCAGTGGGAGCCATTCCCTGGCTCCTGTTCCTCCATCCTTGTCCCCAGTCCCTCTGCAGCTCTCCTGGAGCCCCTCCAGGCCCTGGCAGGGCTCTGAGCTCTCCCTGGAGCTTCTCCTCTCCAGGTGAACATTCCCAGCTCTGCCAGGCTGGCTCCAGAGGGGCTCCAGCCCTGGAGCAGCCCCGGGGCTCCTCTGGGCTCTCTGCAGCTCCTGCTGTGGTGGGGCAGCTCTGCAGGTGAGCTCTCACCTGAGCAGGGCAGAATTCCCTCCCTTGTCCTGCTCCAGCCCAGGATCCCTTTGCCCTGCTGGGCTGTCAGAATTTATTGCCTCTTTTCCAGTTCACCTCCAAGAACTTGGCCCCTGCAAATCCGACAAATGCACGGAGGAAAATTCCACTGAACAAAGGGGTTTTCGCTTTCTCCTCGCTCCAGACGCTGCTCTCAGAGCAGGTGGTGCCAAGTTACATAATTACAAATATTGGTCCTCCTTCTCCCATTCCTGGGTCCTGCACAAAAGGGATTTGTGGTGTGGAAGGGCAGCTGGAGAGCAAGAAACTCAAGGATCGTTCTCCAGGGGGGAGAACAGCTGGAGCCGGGCTGGGGACAAAGAGAAAACAGTATTTTCTGGAGAAAACAGTATTTTCTGGAGAGGTGGGTTGTTCCAGGATCGTCTGTGGAGGGATCTTTGGATGTGACACAACATAAAAAATGTCCAGCTTGGATTCTCCCAGGCTTCAGCCATTGTGTGTTGCCCACTAAATTTGGGAAATCAAAGGGAATCTGCTGCAACTGGAACAGTTTCCCCTGGGTGAGGTGATATTATGGAAAAAACAAAACAAAACAAAACAAAGAAACAAACCTGGGATTGAGCCTTGCAGGACTTCAAAACTTGGAGTGCCCTTTGCTGTGTGATATTTGTGTTTATAATTTTATCTCGAGATAGAGCCAGAGCTGTTTCTCTCCCTGCCAAAGGAAACGATAGATATAAGTCATCCACCAAAAAGTGAGGCCTGGGGCCGTTGTTTATGTGATATGGAACAATTTCATTATTGTTAATTATTTATTTTGGCAGGGCTACAAAGTGGTAAAAGCCCTTTTTAAAAAAAAAAAAAAAAGACAGGCTAGATAGCAAACTTCAAGCATTCCAGTTTCTTTGGCATTTTCACACTGGTCAGTGTTCAGATTTCATGTGACAAGCCCAGGAATGGAAGCTGAAAAAGGATAAATTTTATCTTAGCCCTCTGCTAAAGGGCATTTGTTGCTTCCTGTGGATTTCTAAGGGCAATTTTCCTGCTGTTTCCAGTGTGACTCTCAGAGCCCATCAGCAAACAGGCCAGAGCTGCTGCTTCTTGCAGGAAATGAAATTCTGATTTCTTCGTTGCTGTTACACTGTGTGCTCATCACCTGCAGCATCCTGACCACCCTTGCAGCAGGTGGAACACGGCTCCACCTCAGTTCAAGCCACCAAAAACCAAAATTCCCGTGGTGCTGCAGTCCCACAGGTGATGCTGATGCTGCCACCAAAGCTGTGGCAGCTCCTGGTCTGTGCTGCTCCTTCACCCTCTTCTCATTCCACCCATCCCTGCTTGGTCCTGAAAATGAAATAAGGCCCAGAACTCCTCCAGGAACACAGAATCTTGGAATAGCTTGAGGAAATAAGGACTTGGGGCAGGGGGGAGGGATTAGCTCCCAATGGTTTCTCTTTAATACATTTAAATTTATAAAATGGTCCCTACTGCAAGGCACCTGCAGGATAATCAATCCCAGCCCAGACCCCACCAACCCCAGCCTGGGCATCCCTGGCAGTGCTGCCCAAAGGCTCCTGCAGCTCTGGCAGCCTCGGGGCCGTGCCCATTCCCTGGGCAGTGCCAGCACCTCTGGGGAAGAGCCTTTCCCTAAAACCCACCCTAAATCCCTCCAGGCCCAGCTCCTGTCAGCTCCCAGGGAGCAGAGATGGGAGCTGGCCCTCAGGAGGAGCTGCAGCCCCTGCTGGGTCTCCCTCTGCTCCAGCTGGACGATCCAAGCTCCCTCAGCTGCTCCTTGTTGGCTCTTCCAGGCCCTTCCCCATCTTTGTGGCCTCTCCAAGGCCTCTCCCTGTGTGTGCCAGCACAGCTGTGCCACATCTGCCTGGCAGTGACGGCACAGATCCCCCCCAGGCTGCAGCCCTGTCGGAATCTGGGGTATTGATGATTCCAGAATTTAGGAAGTCTCTGTCTGTCAGCCCCGCTGCCAAAGCAGAAGCCATAATTGGTCTGTGCTGGTTTCCAGGTTGTTTATTCTGTTGATCTCTCACATGTTCTGCTGCCCTGCCCAGCTCTGTCCTGCAGGGCAGCGTGTGGGGCTCTGCCCTCAGTGGGATGTGACAAACATCAAATACCAGAAACTCCCTGGGCTGCATTTACAAGAACATGCCAATATCTGTCACCTACGTTGGACAGTGTGTCCCCAGCCTGAACCAACAGAAAAATGCCAACACCACAGTGAGACATGGAGGGCATGAAGAAGGAGAAAAAGGACAAGGCACACCCAATTTCCTCCAGCTTGTCCCCTTTGGACCCTCATCTAGAATCCTAAAATTTTACTTTTGCAATTGTGCCACACTTAATTATTACTGATATCAAACCCTCAGAGCTGGTAATTCATCCTGTGAGATTGCAAACTCTTTTCCATGGACAGAGATCACAGCCAGTGTCTCTGGGGGCTCTGTCCAGGGGGTTCCTGACCCCTGCCAGGGTCCCAGGGCAGCCAGGGGGATGCTCTGGATTCCCACCCAGCCCCAGTCACCCGTGCACAGAGGGTCTGGCCTGTGTCTCGCTGCCTCTTCCCGGAGCTCCTGGCACAGCCGGTGGCATTGCCACGGAAATGCCCGTGGCCAGCCCCGACAGCGCTGCCACTCCATCCCCTGGCACCTCCTGCATCCCTGTGCCGGCAGCCAGGGACGTGGCAATTGTCACCAGCCACGTGTGGGCACGGGGACCTGGGCAGGTGAGGGGTGAGGGGCTGGGGCAGCACAGACAGCGAGTCCTGGCAGGGTTGTGGCACCGCGGGGACGTCGCCCGCTGCCCGTCCCGTGCCCCAGCCCCGGGCTTGGCGTGGCCACCCCTCCATGGCTGAGGAGACAAGGTGTGGGCTCTCAGTGCCCAGGCTGGTGGTGCCAAGGGAAAGGTGCCAGCCTTGCCAGCTGCTGCAGCGTTGCCAGGGGTTAATCCTGGGCTTTGCTGCCCCAGGAACGGGAGGGAGGTGTTGGGGACTTTCTGTTTTCTCTGGGGTTGCCATGAGAACTTGGGAACGGGGCACGTTAGGGAGGCACCAGCAAAAGAAGTGATGCTGGGAATTGCTGATGGTGGGAGATCCTCCAGGTCGGGACAGGGACGGAACTGTGCAGAGTCCCCAAACGCAGGAAGGAGTTGCTGTTACTCCCCGAGTTCTTCTGCTGAGGAAAGCACGAGTTGTTCTGCCTGGCAGCCTTGGAAGTGCTTATTACACAACACAGAGGGTTCCACATCCCATAAAGCAATGCCACAGGTCATTGTTTCACTTTTTGTATCTCATTTCGACATGGGAACTACTAAAATATTCTCTTTTTTTTTTTTTTGGTGTATCAGCACTCACACCATCTCTGCAAGGGGGTCTCTGACTTCCCGCTTCCCTGCAAATGTTGCTGTATTTTCCACAGGTTGTTTTGCAGATGTATTTCCTGCAGGAATGGTTCTCTGTTTTATTTAATTTGGGAGATAAATCCCCACATTTGGAACACACAGAGTTTTGTTCTGCTTCACCTCAATTTCGGTAGCATGGAGACCACAACTGCCCTGAACTCATTGCAAGTGCCAGTGTCAGGTGGATCAGCTTCCACTAAAATAAAAATGTTTGGATGTTTTCCAGACATTGTAGCCACTGAAACAAGTCAGGAAAATCTGTATTTTAATATTTTAACAGGATGCACTGCTGAGGATCATTGTGGTACCTCGTAAAGGGAATTATAGCAGCAGGAATATCCTGCAAGGGACCCTCAGGACCATCCTGCCCTGCACAGACACCCCAAAACTCCCAGGCTGTGCCTGCTGAGGGACAGTCCCCTGCCATTGTCCCCTGCTGGGCAGCGCAGTGGGAGTGTTTGGGCACACAAGGACACGCCTGGCAGAGCTGGGCTTTGCTGCCAGGCTGGGACTTGCTTCCCTTGGTGAGCCAGGCTCAGCACCCCCTGCTCCTGCCAGGCCTGCTGGGCTGGGCAATTGGCTGTGAAATGGCCCAGCAGGGCCAGCAGGGCTGCAAATGGAAAGGGAATCCTGATTTTCTTGGAAGTTAAGGAGTGAGAGGTGCTGGATGTGGGATGGTGTCAATAGGAAATGATGTTGGCAATTGTTTTCATCTGTGGGAATTGTACAGTCATGGAATGGGTTGGGTTGGAAGGACTTTAAATTCTACCCAGTGCCACCCTCACCATGGCAGGGACACCTCCCACTGTGCCAGGCTGCTCCAGCCCCAGTGTCCAACCTGGCCTTGGGCACTGCCAGGGATCCAGGGGAATCTGGGAATTCCATCCCAGCCCTGCCCACCCTGCCAGGGAACAATCCCTAATTCCCAATACTCCATCAGATCCTACTCTGAAGCCATTCCCTGTGTCCTGTCCCTTTATCCCTTGTCCCCAGTCCCTCTCCAGCTCTTCTGGGGTCCATTTAGGCCCTGGAAGGGGCTGAGCTCTCCATTGTTGGCTGTATAATTTTTGGTGGGTATTTTTTTTTTTTCTTTTTTTTTTTTTTAAGGTTAAGATCCTGAGAGAGGTTTCTGAGTTTTTATTTGGAGTGTGGCAGAAAGAGCTGAGCCTCTGGCCCTGGCACAGGTGCCCAGAGCAGCTGGGGCTGCCCCTGGATCCCTGGCAGTGCCCAAGGCCAGGCTGGACACTGGGGCTGGACACAGGGACAGTGGGAGGTGTCCCTGCCATGGCAGGGGTGGAACTGGATGATCTTTAAGGTGGCACTGGGTGGGATTTGAGCTCCTCCCAACCCAAATTGTCCTGTGGTTCTGTGAAGCTGATTTTTACCCACTCACATTTGCCTGCTGCATTTTTCCTTTGTTGCTTCCCAGTGAATAAAAACTCCAGGCTGAGCTGGAGCTTTCTCCCTCTTCCAGATGAGCCAGAGCTCATCCTGCACTGCCCTGGAGAAACTTTCCTGCAAATTCCTGGGAAAGCTCAGGTGCCATCAGGGCACTGAGGCTGGAGAGGCCCCTTGGGAGGAGCTGCAGCCCATGGTGAGCTCTGACCTCAGTCCTGAACCCCAAAACTCCCAAATCTTTCATATCTGGGAGGGGGGTTCAGCACAATCTCCTGCCTTTTACTTTCAGCTTGGAAGCCTGGCTGAGTGGGGGGGTTGAAGCACTCTCAAAAAGATATTTTACTACTCAATTCCCATCCAGGCAGGAACAGAAATTACCAGAAATTTTGGAATGGTTTGAGAACAACTGTGATTAAGTTCTCCAAGCTGGTCGAATTGCCAGGTGATTTAATCCCCCAGGTCGATGATATCAGTGACATCCAACACCTGAGCTCCTGATCTTTGTAAAGCAGAGTATCTTTGCACAAATGTTAGCTGGAGGAATTAACACCTGCATTAATCACCAGCACAAACTGAGTTGGAGGCTTCTGATGATATTCTGTGGCATCTGCTGCAGGTTGAACAGGAGTAAATGGATTATCCACAAGATTTTAAATTATTCACTTTGCACCAAACAATTTCCTTAATATATTGTTGCAAGGACTAAATTCCTTTGGAATGTGACTCCAGTGAGCTCTGTCCACTGACTTGGGGAAAAACATGGGATCCTGTTTGTCAGTTGAAATTTTAAATTTTGAATTGTCACCGTGTAATAAAGAAACCAAAAGTAACAGCAAGGCCTTTTGTTGGCCCCAGGATGATTTTTTTCTGCCTGGCAGCAGCAAAGGAGATGCTCAATGAATCCACTTTATGTCATTCCAAGAGAGAATTCCTGAATCTTGTGGAATCAATGATGTGGGATCTGCAACTCTTCTCCAGCTGGGTAGTGCTGGGCGGACTGGATGATCCTGAAGTTCTCTTCCAATTTTGTGTTTCCAGGATTTCTCATCTATTATTTCCACCATCTCTACACTGACCTGTGGAGGTTTCTTTTGCTTTTTTTTTCTGGGGATTTCTTGGACAAAACCACTTGAGGGTGTTCTGGATCATGGAATATTTAAATGGAATTGGTCTTCAAATGAAAATCCAAACATTTCCTGTTCCATCAGAAGTCCTGCACAAGGGGTGAACTCTTGGAAGCACCAGGCTCACTGTGCCTGGAGCATGGAGGGACCTGCAGGTGGGCAGCAGCTCCATGAGAGCTGGAGCAAAGACACAACTCCAGATGGATTTTCCAAGACCTGAAAATGCTGAAGAAATGCCTGAAATCTGCATTTTCTGCCCAGACACACTTTTTGAATGTAAAAAGAATTTTTGAATGAAAAAAAGAATGAATGTTCAGGAAAACCTGCTGCAGAAATTGTCTCTGTAAAAAGAAAAGAGAGACAGAGCCTGGCTGACTATTCACCACTTCAATAAACTGGAATTTGGGAAGAGCCACCATGATCAGGGAAGTAGAAGACAGGTGGGATCCACTGGAACAAGGGAGAAATAATTTTTCTTGATTTTTTTTTTTCTCATGTATTTCCCACATTCTGAGCATTTCTGCTGGATATCAGCACTATGAACAGCAACATGGCTTTTGCATGTGTGATTTTCTAAGGGTGAAGGGATCAAACCTACTCACTTTTCCAAATTAATCTGGGCTAGGGATTCCTCAGAGAAAATGTAGGTTTAAACTTGATTAAATTGGATCAGTTGATTCATGATCTTCTATTTGCACAAGACAATTTATGAGCAGCAAATTCCTGCCCAGAGAAGAGGACAAACAGCTGGAAAAGCAGAGAGAGGCTTCTGGGGGAGGCGTCATTTTAATTGCAGGAATTCCATTATCACATCCCCAGCACGGGGAGGATTGCTCAGCATGACCTCAGAGCCCTCTGGAAGGAGCTGCAGTGGCAACTCAGCCAAATTCCCAGAATCACAGAATCCCCAAATCCCTGGGGCTGGCAAAGCCCTCCCAGCCCAGGGAGTCCCAGCTGGGCCCCATGCCCACCTTGTCCCCAGCCCAGAGCACTCAGTGCCACCTCCAGGGGACACCTGCAGGGATGGGCACTGCAAAGCTCCCTGGGCAGCCCCTGCCAGGGCCTGAGCACCCTTTCCATGGGGAAATTGCTGCTGCTGGCCCAGCTGAGCCTGCCCTGGCCCAGCCTGAGGCCGTTCCCTCTCCTCCTGTCCCTGTTCCTGGAGCAGAGCCTGACCCCCCGGCTGTCCCCTCCTGGCAGGAGCTGTGAGAGCCACAAGGTCCCCCTGAGCCTCCTTTGCTCCAGCTCAGCCCCTTCCCAGCTCCCTCAGGAACTCTCCAGCCCCTTCCCAGCTCCCTCAGGAACTCTCCATTCCCTTCCCAGCTCCCTCAGGAACTCTCCAGCCCCTTCCCAGCTCCCTCAGGAACTCTCCAGCCCCTTCCCAGCTCCCTCAGCCCCTCCTGGGGCTCCAGCCCCTTCCCCAGCTCCTTGTACCTCTGCTGCTTTTCCTTGCCTTGGCTCTTTTACCTCCTAAATATCTGCAGAGGGATCCAACCAAAGCCATTCCTCAGGTTCCTGACCAAACCTCTCGTTCCCTGGCAGAGCTGCAGTGCCAGTCCCTGGTTGTCTCCCAGGTGATGGGATTGCAGGCTGCTCTTGCCAAAAATGCACACGATGCAGCCTGCCTTGGTTTAGTTATTTATTTCTCTGTCTTTTTTTTTTATTTTTGCACAAGGCACCAACACAGCTTAACATCCTTTTTCTCACCTGCAGCAGGAAAGCACTGAAGCAGAAATTCAGCCATTCTGGCACCGTCTGTGTCTGTTTGCAATCACCGAAGGCACAAAGAGACCTCAAGAAATTATCTGGGACTCAGAAACCTTTCAATGCTTGCATCTTAGAGCTGAATTTTCTCTTTTTTTCCTGCGTTGGGGTTGCTGGAAAGAACTTCCTGGGAGCTGAGGGATGCTTCACCCATGGACAGCACCCTCAGGATGTCTCCAGCTCCAGATATCACCTGAGCTTTTCAAATCTATTTCTGCAGCTTTTTAGGTACATTTGTCTCAAAGCTTCTTCCCTCAGGGCTTCCCCAACACACCAATAATCTGTGGTGCTTTTTCCAGCTGCATTTAATGCCCTCAATGCCTTCAAGGCTTCCTTAACTCCCTAACTAGGAAGTTTTCCCTTAAATCCAGCAGAAACTCTAATTCTGGATATTTAAGCTCCCTGCTCCCCTCCAAGCATTGAGATTTCCTGCTGCCTTCTACCTGTTACATATTTGAAGACTCTTCTCATGTTTCTTCTCTGTCCTATTTTCTCTTGATTAAAACAACCAAACCCAGAGCTTTGAGATTGCCCTCCAGGGTCAGCGTTTTTACAGACTTTCAGCACCTTTTTGTCACTCAGGGCTTTCCCTAATTGGCCTGGTGAGGAAGTTGGAGACCACACTGGGGTTTCTCGAGTTCAGTGACCAAAGGGAATTGTTCATTTTTCACTTTCAGGCCTCCCCAGGGCTGAGTGGGAGTGCAGGGATTACTCCACACGTCCCAGCCAGCCTGTTTAGACATTTCAGGACAATCCTTGCTTTCCCACATCGTCATTAATTCCCAGGGAGCTCAAGCTCTTCCAAAATCCCCACAGATTTTTGTCCAGGTTTTTTGCCTTGTTGGCTCCTTCCACTGGGAGATTTATTCTTATTTAAAACTGAGTTTACGCCTGCACTGAATCCTGCTGTTTTTCTTCAAGGAAAATTCTTCAATTCTTCAAGGATCAAGATGTTAATTCTGGAAGAACTTCCCCACTCAATCCTTCATCCTCCAAAAAACAAGGAAAACGGGGTATGGCACAAAGCCAGTGCAGGGCATCTGCAAGAATTCCTTCCATCCTTTTTCCACACCAACAGCAATCCCTCTTGGAGGGTTTTTGATGTTTCAAACAGCTGAGTTCACCTTACAATGGTTTCATTTTAGTTCCCTCAGCGGAGGCTGTGCTGAAAGCCTCGCTCCAGTCAAGATATGCAATATCTATTGTCCATAAGAGCTGCTACTTGTCAGGGGAGGAAATGAGCCTGGCTGGGCAGGATTTGTTCCTGGCAAATCATTCTTGGCCTCCACTTATCATTTCATTATTTCCCAGGCACAAAAGAAAACTTTGTTTCATTATTTATTTCCAGAAATTTCCAGGAATTCAAGTTGGGCTGTTTTCTCCTCCGACATTCCCCAAGCTGTTTTTTTTTTTTTTCCACTCTGCAGCACCTGTCCCTGCTCCTCTTCCCTTTTCCAGGTGTGGGAAGGGATTCCTTGTGGATTCCTCTAGGATTCAGTCAGTCCTCCATGTCCTCTCAGCTGGTTTCTGCCAGGTCTGGCTGACTGGAAAAACCCCAACTCGCCGAAATGTTCTGCTCTGCTCTCTCTGTTCTCCGTGGTTACTCAATGGACCATTGTTCATTCTCCTTGCTGAGGAGTGAGGAGAAAAAGCCATCAATCATTTTGGCATTCCCTGTCTCACCTCTTCCCATCCTGGAGGAAGAGCACATCTGTTTCTCACAATTTTCTTGCTTCAGCTCCTAAAGAACAGCCACACCTACCTGGAATTCTCTCTTCCCTTTCCTAATTACATCTATTTTATTAGTTTTCACTCTTACAGGCTTCTGCTTTTATTGCTGTTCCCAGTTTGCTGGAGTGCCTGCTCACACTGGAGGTAATGAGCCACTGATTGGGATTTAATTGAGTTGTGGCCTGAAGATGGGACACAGGAACCAAAGGTGTGCCTGGGGTGGCCCTGCAGCTTCTCCCAGTCTCCCTTTGCCTAGAGCTGTTCCCTCATCAGGGAACAATGGAATGTTTGGGTTGGAGGGATCTTCAAGTTCATCCAACCCCGTGTCACAACAACTTTCCCAACCATGCTGGGTTTAGGTTTTTTTGGGCAGGACACTTCTGGGATATCAGGATAAACAGCAGGAAGGTGCCCCTTCCTCCCCTTTCCATGGAAAAGAACCATCAGCCATAAACAGGTTTTGTTTCCTCCTGGGTGTGATGGGTTTGAGATGGGCTGGAATTACCTGCAGTTGAAGATTCTGGTTCCTGAGTTTGAGACAGTGAAGAGTTCAAGTGAATATTTCAAGAAACTGCTGCATTCCTCATTTCAGAGCACTTCACAAGTGTAGCACCAATTGAATTTATTCCATCTGGGATCATTCAGCACTTCTGCAATGAGACCACAAAATGTCAATTCAGACACTCAGAAACTGGGAGGGTGAAATTCAAGGCCACCTGCAAGAAGTGTGGTTTAACTGACTCGTGCAGCCCCACCCGAGTAAGGAAGGAGGGATTCAATCCCTTCCTAAAACACATCCCAGCTGGTTTAAACCCAAGAGCTCATCCTTTTCCACATAATCCCCTGCAAATTCACTGCTCATCTTCTGTCTGCTGAAACAAATGTGGAAAAACTTCTGGAGACAGCAGCCTCCTCCACTATGTCATCCTGACACAGCTCCAGAGCGGCTCCACCCTGAAAAATAAATGTGGCACAGAGCCCATGGAAAAGAAAAGTGGGCAATTATCTACTTTGCATATGCAGATGCAAAGGAGAGGAAGGAGAAATAACGCTCCTCATTATGTGGTATTGATTTTGCAACCTAGTCCTCATTTAAAGCAGATTGGATGTGTGCAATTATGCAGCTTTTTAAAAGTAAACAGCGAAAAGAATCCAAACTCCTTCCATCGTGTGCAAGCATCACATTGTGGCAGATGGACACAGAGCTGCTGGAGCAATTCCAGAGGAGGCACCAGGAGGAGCAGAGGGATGGAGGAAAGGCTGGGAGAGCTGGGATTGTTCACCTGGAGAGGAGAAGCTTTGGGGTGACCAAAGGGAAATGCCTGAAGGGAGGCTACAAGATCCATGGAATGTTTGGGCTGGAGGGACCTCAAATCCCACCCAGTGCCACCCCTGCCATGGCAGGGACACCTCCCACTGTGCCAGGCTGCTCCAGCCCCAGTGTCCAACCTGGCCCTGGGCACTGCCAGGGATTCAGGGACAGCCCCAGCTGCTCTGGGAATTCCATCCCAGCCCCTCACTTCCATTACAGGGAACAATTCCTTCGTAATATCCAAAATAAGCCTTCCTTCTCTCAGTGTGAAGCCATTCCCTGTGTGCTGTCCCTCCATCCCTGGAAATTGTCTCTCTCCAGCTTTCCTGGGGCTCCTCCAGGCCCTGCCAGGCCACCCTGAGCTCAGCCCAAAGCTTCTCCTGTGCAGGTGAACAATCCCAGCTGTGCCAGCCTTTCCTGCCAGCAGAGCTGCTCCATCCCTCTGCTCATCCTGGAGCCTCCTCTGGACACACAAATCCATGATTCTTCCTGTTCTCTTTTAGCTCATTCATCTTTCCCTGTCCTAATCTTTCCCAAATCTAACCTTTCTTCATCCCAGTCTTTTTCCCTCTCTTCTCCTCCCTTTCCTTTTCCCCTCTCTTTCACATCCTCTCACTAGACCCTGAATCCTAAACCCATCTGAAATGGGTGGTGTTTAAGGGAAAAATTCCTGGAGAAGTGAGGAAACAGCAGGGAGAACAGGCCTGCACCTGTCCCACACCCCTGCCCACAGCCAGGCAAACAAAACCTCACCCAGCAGCGCAATTCCTCTTTCCACAGGCAATTCCTGTTTCCTACCAGCACCTCCAAATATCTCTCCTGACCTGGGGCTAGAGATAACCAGTGTCCCAGCCCTAAACCTGTGATAAATTTTGATTTTATTTTGATATTGAGTGATGTGCCATAGGTGGAAATTAAAGTTTTCAATCAGAGAATTGGCTTTCTGTGGTGTAGAAAGGCCCTGGTGCAAAATGAGATTTTGTACAGTGTAGTCAGGAGACTGCTAAAACCAAAAATAGCTGTGGTTAGAGAAGTTCTGAATGGTGATTTTGAGCTCCTAGAAGTGCCAACTTTTGTCTTTCATTTTCACCCTTAACTACCATGCTGGGCCAGCTTCTTTGTCAGGAGCCTCTGAGATACTGCAGGACATATTTCCATGGAATCTCAGAATTACTGAGGTTGGAAATGCCCTCCCAGATGATCGAGTCCAAGCTGTGAGCCCCTTCCAGGGCCTGAGCACCCTTTCCATGGGGAAATTGCTGCTGCTGTCCCAGCTGAGCCTGCCCTGGCACAGCCTGAGGACATTTCCCCTTGTCCTGTCCCTGTTCCCTGGGAGCAGAGCCCCACTTTGCTACAAGCCTCAAACATTCCCAACATCTTTCCCAAAGAAAACCTTGGCATGTGCATATGGAATGCACGAGGACGTATTTTTATCTTGTGCTTTATTACAAAGGGTGATGTATTAAGGGTGGAATTTCATCCATGCTCTCTGTGCTGCTCTTTGGGATAGGGATGGATGGGATAGACACCAGGATGCAGAGAGGGTGGCTGGCCCAAATTGCAGCACGAAAAAGCCAGGACATTTTGCATGACACTTATTACTTAAATAAAGTAAATAAAATCTGTTAGGGGAGTTTTTATTTCCTTATTGAGTATTCGGGGCACAGTCACGACTCGTTGTTCAGACCATCCTCTCTAACCTTGTGCTTTTAAATATTAAATATTACATTTCCTACAGTCTTTGGATGCTTTTGGAGGAAAAACCAAGCTTGTGAGATTCAAGGGAGCTCGGAGATGGTGGACACCTTGGATTGGTGGGGAAAGATCTGGGGATCATCCTGCCATAAAGGGATGGAAGGGCTGGAATGTGTCCAGGGAAGGGACTGGAAAACTCCTGAGGGAGCTGTGGGGGCTCAGCTTGAGAAAAGGAGGCTCAGGAGGGACCTCACTGCTCTGCACAGCTCCTGACAGGAGGGGCAGTGAGGGGGTCGGGCTCTGCTGCCGTGTCCCAAGGGAAAGGAGGAGAGGAAATGACCTCAAATGGCACCAGGGGAGGCTCAGGTTGGAGATTGGGAAAGAGAATTTCCCTGGCAGAGTGGTCAGACCTTGGGATGAGCTGCCCAGGGAGCTTTGGAGTCACTGGAATTGTCCCCGAGGAGTCTGGATGTGGCCTTGGGGACAGGGTTGGGGTGATGCTGGTGGGGCACTGGATGGTCCTGAAGAGCTCTTCCCACATTCCTGGTGATTCTAGGATTTTGGGATGCTCCATGAGGTGCCCACACACGTGTGACAGACAGGTGTAGTCACTACCTGTTTTGCTGATGTGCACAAGAGACCCTCAGACACCCAGATCTCATTCCAGGGATATCAAACACCCACCTGGGAATGGGTTTATGAGGTCTCAGAATCAAATGTTTCTGCTGGGAGCAAATCCCATCACGGACAAAAATGGACTTGGGCTCAGGCTGATACTTGGGGAGTCTTGAGACAGCTTTAAATACAGCTGGGGGGAGATTCCCAAAAAGGGGAGGGGTTGTCCATGCAGATGTGTATTTAGGGAGATTCCATGTGGAATGGAGTCAGGAGTGAGACTGAACAGAAACTGTAAATTTACATCCTACTGGGAATCCCATATTGGCATTTGAAAGCAGCACTGAGAGGATGACAGGGATTGAATGTTTCCTCTTCTTCTGCCAGAGGAGTGTTTGAAGGAGGTGGAGCATTGGAATAACTGGGAATTAGAGCTCCCCCCACTCCTTCCTGCCCCTGGCCAAAATGTGACAGCTCCAAATGTGACAAAGAGAAGATCACAGGTCACCTGTGGCTGCAGAAGGAGCACCTGGAGGGTGGGAATGGCTGATGTGGGAGCAGCAGGGATACCTGGGCATTCCCACCTCACCTGGATTTCCTCCTGAGCTTGCCAGGCACATGTTCAGAATAAGGAAGAAGCTCAGGCCAGACAGCAGTGTACTAGAAACCAAACAGGGAAGCAAAGTAAAGGGAACAAACCCAGGGAGGGTTTGCATTGTGAACACCAACAGGCAGTAAATTCTCCCTGTCAGCTGCCTGGCAATTACTGCCTGAGCACGGAGGGCTGGGAGCTTGGGAATACCTGTAAACACTTCTGCACGGGCAATTTGTCTTGTAGCAGTACCCAAAACAGCTCCCAGGACTCGCACAGCCCTCGTGCCTGGAGGGCACAGGATGCCTGGGGAACCACGGGGAGCTCACACCTGCCTGAGATGAGGAAGGCCCACAGCAGCACCGGGGCTGGCTGAGCTGCAAGTCCTGCTGAAAAGCGCTGGGAGGAGTTTTCCACTTCCATTCCTGCCCTCGGGATCCGTGGCACCGACTGTGGCAGCCTCCCCGTGCAGGCAGAGCAGAATTCTGCAAACATCCCTGGCGATGGAAAGGGCACAGCTGGGGCACCCAGGGAAGGTGTTGAGGCCTCTCTGGGTGGGCTGGGGCTGGGAATCCGGTGATATTTCATTAAAATTGTTTAATTTGAAGATCTGTTGCTTTCTCTGCTTCCCCTTGGGCACGGTGGGGCCACGCTCTCATCCCTCTTTCCTGAGGATGGGATCGAGCAGTGAGTGCTTCAACAGCTTGGGCAGAAACTTGATTGTTTCCGAGTGCTAAGGGCTGTGCCAAAGCCAGCTCGTTGGGCATCGGTGCGAGGGAAGGGAGGGACAAATCTGTGCTGTGGGCAAGACAAAGAGCGTTCAAACAAAGCCCCAGGCCCCTCAAAAATGTTCTTTAGTGGGAGCAAGTGGTGCAGCCTCCAGCACAGGGATCTGTGTCACTGACCTTGGTGGCTGCACGTGAGCACCGGGCCAGGGGCGCGTGCCAGGCTGGAAATGTGTGTCCAGAACCTCCCTCGCGGGGAGGACTCAGGCACCAAGGCCAGACATGGAGCTTCTCCTTCATCCTGCAGCTCCTCGGGCCTCCTCACCCTGGCACATCCACCCGAGAGCCGCTCACCCCATGGCTGTGACTGCAGGTGTCCTGAGGATGGGTCCTGGGTGCCCTGAGGATGGGCCAGGAGCTGGGGGTGACCTGAGGATGGGCAAGGTCCTGGGTGCCCTGAGGATGGGTCCTGGGTGCCCTGAGGATAGGGCAGGAGCTGGGGGTGACCTGAGGATGAGGAAGGTCCTGGGCGTGATCTGAGGATGGGCAAGGTCCTGGGGGTGCCCTGAGGATGGGCAAGGTCCTGGAAGTGCACTGAGGATGGGGCAGGAGCTGGGGGTGCCATGAGGATGGGGGAAGTCCTGGGGGTGACCTGAGGATGGGGAAGGTCCTGGATGAGGACTGAGGTGCACTGAGGAGCTGGGAACGGGCACGTCCTGGGGGCGCAGAGGTGCACTGAGCATGAGGAAGGTTCTGGAAGGTGCCAGGTTGGCCGCAGCCTGACGTAACCTGGCCCCGTGGAAGGTGTCTGTGCCCACGGCAGCGGGTTGAACGGGGTGATTCTGCATGTCCCGTCCCACCTGAGCCTTTCAGAGCGGCGGTGACACAGGTGGGGTGTCCCACTTGTGTGAAGTGTCCCAGTGACACGGGTGGGGTGTCCCAGTGACATGAGTGGGGTGTCCCAGTGACACGGGTAGGGTGTCCCGGTGACATGAGTGGGGTGTCCCACATGTGTGAAGTGTCCTGGTGACACGGGTGGGGTATCCCACACGCATGAGGTGTCCCGGTGACACAGGTGGAGTGTCCCACATGTTCAGGGTGTCCTGGTGACACAGGTGGGGTGTCCCACAGGTGCAGGGTGTCCCAGTGACACGGGTGGGTGTCCCAGTGATGACCCGGGTCCTGCTAACACGGGTGAGTGTCCCGGTGACCTGGGTGGGTGTCCCGGTGCTGACCCGGGTCCCACTGACTGACCCGGGTGGGTGTCCCGGTGACCCGGGTGGGTATCCCTGTGACCCGGGTGGGTGTCCCGGTGCTGACCCGGTCTCGGTGACCCAGGTCGGTGTCCCAGTGTCCCGGGTGGGCGTCCCACTGTCCCGGGTGGGTGTCCCACTGTCCCGGGTGGGTGTCCCTGTGACCTGGGTGGGTGTCCCGGTGCTGACCCGGGTCCCGGTGACACGGGTGTGTGTCCCGGTGCTGACCCGGGTGGGTGTCCCGGTGCTGACCCGGGTCCCGGTGACCCGGGTGAGTGTCCCGGTGCTGACCTGGGTGGGTGTCCTGGTGCTGTCCCGGGTCCCGGTGACACGGGTGGGTGTCCCGGTGCCGACCCGGGTGTGTGTCCCTGTGACCCGGGTGTGTGTCCCGGTGCTGTCCCGGGTGCGTGTCCCACTGTCCCGGGTGTGTGTCCCACTGTCCCGGGTGTGTGTCCCGGTGACCCGGGTGGGTATCCCGGTGACCCGGGTGTGTGTCCTGGTGCCGACCCGGGTCCCGGTGCCGTCCCGGGTGGGTGTCCCGGTGACACGGGTGTGTGTCCCGGTGTCCCGGGTGTGTGTCCCGGTGCTGACCCGGGTGTGTGTCCCGGTGTCCCGGGTGTGTGTCCCGGTGCTGTCCCGGGTGTGTGTCCCGGTGACACGGGTGTGTGTCCCGGTGCTGTCCCGGGTCCCGGTGCTGTCCCGGGTGTGTGTCCCGGTGCTGACCCGGGTGGGTATCCCAGTGACCCGGGTGTGTGTCCCGGTGCTGTCCCGGGTCCCGGTGCCGTCCCGGGTGTGTGTCCCGGTGACACGGGTGTGTGTCCCGGTGCTGACCCGGGTCCCGGTGCTGTCCCGGGTGTGTGTCCCGGTGCCGACCCGGGTGTGTGTGTCCCGGTGACCCGGGTGTGTGTCCCGGTGCTGTCCCGGGTGTGTGTCCCTGTGACCCGGGTGTGTGTCCCGATGCTGTGCCGGGTGTGTGTCCCGGTGCTGACCCGGGTGGGTGTCCCACTGTCCCGGGTGTGTGTCCCGGTGCCGTCCCGGGTGTGTGTCCCGGTGTCCCGGGTGTGTGTCCCGGTGACCCGGGTGTGTGTCCCGGTGCTGTCCCGGGTCCCGGTGCCGTCCCGGGTGTGTGTCCCGGTGTCCCGGGTGTGTGTCCCGGTGCTGACCCGGGTCCCGGTGCTGTCCCGGGTGTGTGTCCCGGTGTCCCGGGTGTGTGTCCCGGTGCTGTCCCGGGTGTGTGTCCCTGTGACCCGGGTGTGTGTCCCGGCGCTGTCCCGGGTGTGTGTCCCGGCGCTGTCCCGGGTGTGTGTCCCGGTGCTGACCCGGGTGTGTGTCCCGGTGCTGTCCTGGGTGGGTGTCCCTGTGACCCGGGTGTGTGTCCCGGTGCTGACCCGGGTCCCGGTGCCGTCCCGGGTGTGTGTCCCGGTGTCCCGGGTGTGTGTCCCGGTGCCGACCCGGGTCTCGGTGCCGTCCCGGGTGTGTGTCCCTGTGACCCGGGTGTGTGTCCCGGTCCGACCCGCTCCCGCCGCTGCTCTCCCTCAGCGCGGCGCGGCCCGAGCCGCCCGCCGCGCGCGGCCCCCCCGCGGCGCTCCGCGCGCGGCCCCGGCCGGCAGTGAGCGCGGCCCGCCCGGGCGGGGGGGCGGCGCAGTGGAAATTTCCACTCCCTGCAGCAGCAGCAGCGGCGGCCGCGGCCGCTCGGGCGGCTCGGCGGGGCCGGGGGCGGCGCCGGCCGCGGGGGCAGCGCGGGGAGGGCCCGGCCGCGGCCGCGCGGGGGTCCCGGCCCTCAGGCCGCGGTGCGGGGCAGCCCCGGCGCGGCGGGGGCGGCGCTTGGCGCGGGCAGGGCCGGCGCGGCCGAGCGTGCGCAGCTCCTGCGCCCTTTAAGCCGCGCCGCCCCTGCCCGTACGGGCGTCTGAGCCGCGGGAGCCGCGCGGGAAGGAGCCGCCACAGCGCCGGGACGCGCCTTCCTCCACCTCCTCATCCTCATCCTCCTCCTGTCCCCCCCGCTCCTCCTCTCCGGCCTCGCCGCAGCCCCCCTCCTCCCCACCCGTGCCCCGCTCCTCCCGCCACTGCCAGCTCTGAGATGCCCCGCTATGAACTGGCTTTGATCCTGAAAGCCATGCAGAGGGTGAGTGAGGGAGAGGAGACGGGAGGAAGGGAGGGAGGCAGGTGGGACTGGCAGACCCCCGCCCGATCCCCGCCTCGCCCCGTGCCGTGGCCGCGCTGTCCCCGCGGTGGCCCGGCCGGCCCCGGCCCCGCAGTGCCGCAGCGCGCCCCGGGCTCCGCGGGGCTCGCCCATCGCCGCGTCCCTGCCCTCGCAGCCTCGGCTGAGCCGCTGCCCCCGAGCCGCAGTCCCCTCTCCCCCTCCCCTCCGCTCCGCAGGTAAGCAGATCCCACGCTCTCCGAGCGGCAGCGATGCGGTTTTGCTCGCCCGTCCCCTCCCTCCGTGCCCGGAGCAGGTGAAGCCGGCCCTTGCCGTGCCCCTGCCGCCGCATCCCCCTCTCCCTCTGCAGCACCAGCGCTCTCCATCCCCCTCCCCGCACCTGCGCTGGTGCGCACCTCCTCGGCCGCCCTGGGCTCCGCGAAGCCTCGGGGCGAGGGGAAAGCGGAGGATTGGCTCCGGCCAGCTCCCAGCCCGGGGTGCCACCTTCCCCCCCGTGTGCCAGGGCAGTGCCAAGGATGGGGTTGTGCCCGCAGCAGTTGAGCGGGGCCGATAGGCCGGGGCCGTATCGCCCCCGGGAAGGGGCGCTGGGGGTGTCAGCAGCCGTTGCCGCTGTTTTTTGGCAGCGCGGTGATAACGGAGCTCGGTTAAATGATGCTCTTCCCATTCGGCAGGAGCTGAGTCAATACGTGGGGGAAGGGGGGGTGGTGGGAATGGGGGATGTGTGTGCGTAAAAATAATAATAAAATAAGGCCATCTCCGTGTGGATGGGAGGTTTATTTGGTAAATAACAGCTGATACTGGCCCTTCTCTAGTACCTTCTATAGCCTTTGTTTATCTGCTACTTTCCAGCTTAATATGCGGTGCTGGTGTTGGAATGTAGCAGCATTTACGCTGGGCTGGAGCCCTCTGATCCAGCCCGGCGTGGATACTCTGCTTGGATTTACCCTTCATTCCCACCAGCACCATTTCCCACCGGGCAGCAGCTCAGCAGCGTGGCCGTGGTTTTTTGGGAATTACGGAGCACGTCTGGTGTGCCGCATGCACTAGTACATTTCCATTCATTTTACATGGACCATCCACATGTCGGGGCTGGCTTTTTTTCTTTTTTTTTTTTTTTAATATATTTTTCCCCGTGGTTTAGCTGCAGAAGCTGTAGTAGAGACATCTCACCTGGGTCCTCTAGTGGAGAAACGCAGCAGCAGGGAGAAAGCCGAGTGACATTGCTGCACCAGCTCACCCGGGCACAAAATACGCTGCTTTTCCACTTGCTTGTCAGCGTATCATTTCTGTCCGATTTTTAATTTTTTGTTCCTTTCCACACCTCTCCCCTTGGGTGGATGAGGCAGAGATGCTTTTTGTAGCCGTGCTGTTGATGGGGGAGATGCTTTAAGCCAGGCAGGCACTCGGAATGCAGGACAGGACAGCAAGCGTAGCAAATCTGCCATAATACTGAGGCAGGAATAAACTGACTTCTCTGAAAGGATGCCATGGAGTGCTCTCTGCTGGAAAGGCTCTCTGGTTTCTAGGATCTGGCCACGGAGATGCAGGGATAAGCTTTTAGCTGTAAGATGCTTCTAATGAACATCAGTGCACTCAGGATTTAACATCTGCAACCTTTGCCTCTTTGAAGTTGGACTCTCCAGCATGTTCTTTCCACATGGATGTACCTTTAAAGGGTTGTTTTTTTTTTAGCTCTGTGATTATGTCTAAACGTTTCAGTTTGTGCTGGTGTTTTTAACCCACCCTTGTTGTAAGTCTAAAATTTAGAGTCTGTCTGTAGGTGCTGCTATTTTCATGCTGTTTTCAGCACACCGGGTCTGGGTGCTTTTTCATTTCCCAGTATTTTGCTGCTCCTGCCTTTCTTGTGCCCTGAGAACACTTGGAAATATTTTCTCGAGTGGTTTTATGCTCCATGGTGCTGCTGGACCTTGGCTGGGGGGTGCTCTAATGACCCCTGTAAGCTGTGCATAATCCTGGCTGTAATACTGAATTAAATGAGGCAAAATATAAGGATCATAAGCCAGTCTGAAATAGTGGAATGAGTCCGTAACTCATTCCTGTAGAAGAATAAACATTTCTTTTCCACACTGGTGACAGCACCTGGGCAGGTGTTCCCTGTCAGTCCCTCTGCATGTCCTGGTGCTATCTGAGCAAGTGCTGACTCTTCTTTTGGTGTCTGTGATGTCCTTCCTCACCTGTGGCAGGTCCCCTGTCCTCCAAAAAGAACCCCAAACCCTTGTCACTTGGCTTTCCTTTGCCTTAGGGCTTGTCCTCAACTTCTCGGAGCTCTCTGCCGTGCAAACCTCAGCCTGGAGGCTTTGCTGCCTCTCTTCAGAGGCAAACTTGGTGCTTCTGTAGGGTTTCCCCCACCTACAACTTTCTTTTAATAGTTCCCTTGGCATTCTCAGGGATCCAGAATAACTCCCTCCAGTTTATTTTTGTTACTTTAAGCCCTGTTGTGCCCAGCCCTGCTCGTGTCCAAGTCAGGGATCCTTTCCTGTTCTTCTCCTCCGTGTGGCATCTGTTGGGAGGGTCCCAGGGCAGCACACCCCATCCATCCTGCCTGATGCTCTCCTCAGGCTTGGCAGGCTCCAGAGCCTCTTCAGTTCTCCTTTTGTGCCTTAAAAATGCAGCACCCAAGAGCTTTGGGGATGGGAAAACTTTCACTTTGCGCTGGTTCCACTTACCAGCCTTTGTCTCTGGTTGTCTGTATGGACTTGCCACAAAAAGTCAGGATTTTATTCTAAAGTCAAAGCTGGGCAGCTCTTCTTTGTCCTGATTTGTGAGACAATGGAATTGGACTAAAACCACTGTATTTTTATATACGAAAACACAGGATATTTTATATACTCTTTATATATAATTTTTCATCAACAGAGCCTCCAGGTAGTGACTCTTAGGAAAAGAACAATAAAAGCCCTAAAAGCCACCCTAAAATAAACAAATCTCCTTTCTCTGTGGTGTATTTGGAGGGTGAGGGGTTTGTGTTGCTGCTTGTGAGTTCGAGGAGGAGATGCTTTGGGCAGAGCAAGGTGTGAGCACACGGAGGTGAAATGATTCATTTTGCCCATTGTGTTGCTTTCCACACTGCAGCACAGAAAGAACAAATGCTGGGGGAAGCTTGGTGGCAGATTTGTTATCATCAGTGTTGTCCAGGTGTTTGCAAACCAAACCTTTACTTGCCCACAGCAGCCCCAGCCAAGCCCTGCAGCTGTGCTGGAGGGGAAGGTGCAAAATGAAGACACAGCTGTCCATGGCCTGAATTCCCTGTTCATAACCAAAACTGAGTTTTTAAGAATTCCTGATTTTCTCCCGTCTTCGGCTCTGAGTGGGGGATTGTGGTGGAGCAGCACCTTCAGGAGGGAAGGGCAGTGAATCCCCAGGAGTGAATCTGCAGGAATTCTCACTGGCTGGAAGAGCAGGGCTCTGCAGGGAGCTCTGAAACTCCCTGGGAAGGAAGGAAGAGCTGGAAATGGTTTCCTGCTGCTCCAAGGCTGTTCGTGCAGCGTGACTGTTGGGTGGCAGTGCCAGACCTCCAAGGAGGCTGGGACACAAGAGTGGGAATCCCACAGTCCTTGAGCTTGGAAAAGACCTCCAGGATGGAGTCCAGCCTTTGACTGATCCCCACCTTGTCACCCAGAGCAGAGCACAGGGACACCCGTCCTCAGCAGCACCCCTTTGTAACTGGAACTGATGGGCACTTTGTAAATAGCTCACGAGTATTTCACTAAAAACTAGGAAATTCATCAATATTTTATTAGCAGTGTGCTCATCTTCACCTATGACGAAGTTCAAACTCAGAGTCATAATCTAAAACCTAACCACTTGTTTTTCAGCAAATACCTGGACTAGGAGACCCATCCACCCACTTCTGGAATCCCAGAGTGGTTTGGGTTGGAAGGGGTCTTAAAAATCACCTTGTTCCACATGGCAGGGACACCTTTCACTATCCCAGGTCACGGCAAGCCCTGTCCAACCTGGCCTTGGACACTTCCAAATAATAATAATAATAATAATAATAATAATCCTGCAGTGAATGTGTGCTCTCATTTCTCCAGCCATGTTCTCACAGCACAGCTTGTCTTCAGCAGCTGTTTGTTGCTTTTGGAGTGGGTTGCCGTGTTTCCAAAATTCCCTACCTGCCGTGTGGAGATTGTTGGCTATTTTGGGAAGGCCAAAGTAAATGGGCAGTAGTGTTGCTTGACATCTTGACTATTCCACTTAATTGCTGTGTAGGCAGCTGCAGCAACTGGGCTTTTGATGTCTCAGTTGCCAGGAAGGAGGGGGAGAGAAGGAAGCAGGAAGATACTGGGTTTATTTTATTTCCTTTCCTTTCTGGTGAACCACCTGCTCTTCCAATGGAATTGTGCATCTTCCCCACCCCTCTTCCTAGATGAGCAGGTTAAAATGACAGACACAAAAGTTTTTTCCTCTGTTCCCACTGGCATTTTCAGTAGGCTGGAACAGGCTCTTGAGCCTGGCAGGGAGGGATCCTGGAGCTGGGGGTGGTGCTGGGAAGGAGACCAAAGCCTTGGAACTAAAATCCAGGATCAGAAAGCAGCAAGATCCAGCACTGCCTCTGCTGGAGGAGTCACCTTTTTGTTTTCTGCCTTGAACATTCCATAACAAGAACTGGGTTTTGGAGAGTGTGGTGTAGACAGCTTTTGGGAACGATACCCTCTTGCCTGATATTTGACATTTTCAGTCTTGGAAGAGCTGGAATTTTTGCCAAGTGTGGCATACGTGCCTGGGACTGCAGAATAGTTGAAGCCTAATTTCAGTTTCTTGCAGGCCCCTGGTGGGATTTCAGTGGGGTTTGGCCAGTCCCTCTTCAGGGGACAGCAGTGGGGGTTAAACCTTTGACTTGAAACTTCTCTGGGCTGCCCCTGGTTGCTCCTCAGCAGTGAACTCTTTGCTCCTGGTTGGGTTTGGTTCCTGCTGTGAACAGGGAGGTGTTGGTAACTTCAGCGTGAGCAGACTGTGTCCCTGAACTCTTGGGAGAACCCTTTGTGCTGAGCAGCATTAATCTCTGATTGTTGGAAAGCCCTGAGACGTGACCGACTCCTGGAAAAGTTGTCCATTGTAGCACTGAGGAGAAACTGCTCCTTCAGCTCACATGTGTCTGTGTTTTCTGTCTCCTAACTTCATCAGTTCCATGCTTTGGAATGATGGAAGCTCTGCTTTTCTCCATGTGTTCTTTCAGGAGCTGATTTCTCCAGTTCCCTTATCCCAGAACCATCATTGCCACACAAAAACTGCTTTGGCAGTTGTTAAGTTGTTGGTTGTTGGCAAGTAATTTATCTTCCTTTTTTTTTTTTTTTTTTTTTTTTTTTTTTTTTTTCTTTGCCCAGAGAAGCTGTGGCTGCCCCTGAATCCCTGGAAATGTCCAAAGTCAGGTTGGAGCAGCCTGGGACAGTGGAAGGTGTCCCTGCCATGGCAGAGGTGGCACTGGATGGACTTTAAGGTCTTTCCGACCCAAACCATTCCATGATTTTATGATTTGTCAGGCTCCATCTATGGCAGGCTGATATCTCCTGGAGCCACAGCCACCCACACCTCCCTGATTGCAAATGTGGGATGAAGGAAGAGCTGTTTGTGTGGAAGCAGTTGCTTGGTAGAGCTTCATGTCCCACCCTCTGTGTCATCTGAGGGCAGCAGGAACCTCTGGGCACCAGGTTATTCTCTGGAAAAATTCCTGCCCTGTGGAGCAGCAGCAGTATTCCCAGTGGGCATGGTGGAGCTGATTAAAAAGGTGAATGCAGGGAAAACTAAAAATACAGAAAGAGATGCAAAATATGACTAGTTATGGAGAAGTGGAACAGGAAATATTGGAAATAAATATGTGGAAAGTAAGGCAAGATGTGAAGACCTGTCCTTCCTGTGGAGCACTGGTGCAAATATGGGTGCTGAAAATTAGATTGTAGAGAAAATTCATCACCCTGGTGAGGAGAAGGGCAGGAAGGAAGTGGATGGTGTAAAGGGAGGGTCGTGAACCCAAGAAATAGCATGGAGGAACTGCAGAAATACTGTTGTTCTGCTATTTTTTACTCCTGGTTTGTCCACTTGCAAGGCAATCCTTGTGTTCAGTCCGGCAAATATCTAAGGAATAATTAAAAGCCAGGTCCATGCAGAGGAGGGAATGAGTTCAGTGGAGTTGGTGTTTTTGAAAAAGAAACCAGTGTTCAGTAGCTTTTAATAGATATATTCTGCATCAAGCTTTGTAATTAGCATTAATTGTTTTAGAACCAACAGAATTTTATTGAACTCTGGTTTTGGTGTCTTGAAATCTCTTAAGAAGGATCACAAGTCTTGAAACAGCACCCAGCTGACTGGGAAGCGTGGAGAGCCTCAAATTCTTGGCCTATGTATGTTCCTGAACTTCTGTCTCACCTATCAATAATCCTGGGGGTGCTTTATATTCTTCCAAAGATTGTGGGCAGCCAGAAATGTGATGGGAATTTGGGGAAGTCTTAAAGAAGCTTAATGAGTCTGGGTTTTTTTGGGTGGTGGTGGTGTTTTTTTTTGTGTGTGTGGTTTTTTTTTTTTTCTTCCTAGAAATTTGAAGAAGAATTTCTTCCTGGTATCTTGCCCAGTTTCATGAGGACTGACACTTCTCCTTTCTCATTTCCCAAGTAACTTCTGCACTGTCCCAGCCAAAATCCTCCTCAAATGGGATGAACCAGCACATTTTTTAGGCTGGGATTATCCAGCTCCTGCTGAGTGATGATCACCACCAGCTGCATCACAGCATTGAGCTTCCAGCTGAAGGAAAGGGCATCCTCAGTAGTGGCAGAGATTTTGCAGCATTTCTGATATTTGCTTCTGAAAAGGTGATAACCTTGTCCAGAGAACTGAAGTGGTCCCAGTTCCACTCCTGAAATCAAATTCTTGGCTGTTGAGCCTTGTCTGACCCATTCTCTTGCTGCTGCTCTGGTGACCAAGTCTTCATCTCCTTCATCCCTGCCATGGCAGTGAAATGTTTGTGCTGCTGCGTTTTGGGTTGCCAAAAAAACAGGATTTGAGCCTTGGCACTCAGAGTCTTGCTGCACCTTCCACTGCAGTGTGACCTGGCAGGGAAATCTTGCCTGCTGCTGTGTGATGCCAGAACCTTCCAGTTTTTGCCAGCCCCTTCCCACTTCCTTGGAAATGTTTGGCTTTTTGCCCTCTGGTGCCCTTGGTTTTGCTGTTGTCCACGTGGCTTCTGGGTTGTCTCTGCCCCTTTTGCTTTCAGTTCCTGTGGAAAAGAACTGTGTCCTGTGGAGGGGGATGTCACCTCTCTGTGGTTTCCTTGCTGGGCTGGGCTTTGTGGTGACAAACTGAGCTCAGGAGGGCCCTGCTGGAGCTGCAGCCGAGGCAGGAGAGGTTCTGCAAGGCCAATTCCTTGGCAGCTTCTGCTCCCTTCGCAGAATTCCAGAGCTTGGAAAAGCCCTCTGAGACCATGGAGTCCCAGCTGTGCCCCATGCCCACCTTGTCCCCAGCCCAGAGCACTCAGTGCCACCTCCAGGCCTTCCTTGGGGACTCCAAACCTCCCTGGACAGCCCCTGCCAGTTCCTTTCCATGAAGAAATTCCTCCAGATAACATTTGTCACCCATGGAAACATAAACCAATTCTTTGGGCAGACAAGGGGCAAAGGAAGGTATTAACTTCTTATTTTCTTTAAATTGATAATTGATGGATTAATCTCCTGGGTATGATGGTTATCCTGTCTAGGTAGGTCTGGAGAAGACAGAATTTCTCTCTGGTATCTCTGTATTTTAATAGATAAAAAGGGACTTTTTGTCTCCTTCCCTCTGTCCCCAGCTTACCCCCCTTGCCCTGTAGGTGTTTGGAGTTCTGGGAAAAACAGTGGAAGCAAATCAGTTCCTTATTCCTGCTGGAGTGCTGGGGACTGGCTCTTGGCAAAGGGAACCAGCCAAGTGTGAATGTCACAGGCAGTGGCACGAAGTGGCTCGGGGAGGGTGATGCAGATTCTGCAAACATCCATTTTCTCTTGCTTTGCAAGGCTGGAGCTTTTCTTGTGTCCACTGACTGCTGGAGTGTCCTTCCTGTGCCTTCTCCCCCTCCTTCATTTGTGACTTGGTAGGACACTGAAATAGGTGCATTTTTTTGGGATGAGGGGGGGAAATGGTTTAAAAAACCCCAAGGATGACAACTAAATGATGTCCTGCTCTAACAGTGTCAGTCCCAATGCCCTTGAGCTCCAGTTGGCCTCGCATCACTCCAGGTCCTGCTCTGTAATTGTCCACTGCACACCCCATTTCTGACTGGCACTCAGTTCTCTGTGTCTCTTGCTCTGGGGTTATTTATTTCTCTCATGTCTCCCTCAGCAGTTGTGTAGAAAAGAATCCAGAAGAATTTATGCTGGAACAAGCTGCTTTTTTGTGCTGCTGCAGTAAAACGAAGACCAGAGCTGGAGTGATTCCTGACCAAAACAAAAGTTCCTTGCGTGTTCGTAACAGCTCCTTTGAGTGAGTGACTTGTTCCTTGCACCTCAAATTGGATTGTTTTCATAGTGGTGATTTTTGGAGTTGGTTCCTGAGTTCTCCAGACCAGCAGGAGGTCCATGTGGTGGTGATGCAGAGTGTGACCAACAGGTTCAGCCAGGTGGGCTCAGGGAACCTGGAAATGTGGCCCTTCCCTGCTGCAGCCTCTGGAGTTCAGGGCTGGCCTGGCATCCCCAGCAGCTCCAGTTATTTATTGGGTGCTCCAGGTCAACTTCTGCCTTCCCTGTCTGCCCCAGGGGGGTTCCTGGCACATTCCTCTGCCCCAGCTCCTGATTTTCAGGGAAAAGCCTAGAACTGCTGCCCTGGATGCTGAGGGCTCTGTTGAGCAGCTGCCAAGGATAGCCCCTGCTTCCTCAAGGGCATGTGCTACATAATTTATGTATCACTTACTCCATGAAGAGCTTCAGTGCTCCTTTTTTTGTGTTCTGGAGTGCTGCAGTAAATGGAACAAAGCTTTTCCTCCTTTTTTTTTTTTTTTTTTTTTTCCCCTAAGAGATGTTTTTCCTTCTGTTTACTGTGGAGCAGTGGATAAGTAAGAACTCACTGGTGTGTCCATGGCCAGAGGTGTGAGGAGCCTGGAAAACACACTCAGGGGGTTGCACATGGTACAGACCCCACTCAAGGCACGAGACTTCAGGTATTTATTAATTTTTCTGTGGCAGAGGTAATATTTTCCACCATCCTGGCAATCTGGTCAGATTTCTTCCACACAGCAGAGCTGTTCAGTAGGTGAAGTGCTGCAGACCTGATTTCGAATACTCTTGCTGGGAGGTGGAGAGGGAAAATGTTGGTCCCAAGAAATAATCTGAAAACTGTGAGCAAAGCACTTAATTTGCTAACAGTGGACACTCCTGTGGGATAGGTGGGCATCTGCATCCCTAAATTAACCCTTAAAACACCAGGATTGGTGAGGAGAAAAGGAAAGTCAGCTCAGACACTTCCCATCTGCCAAAAAGCCAAGAGAACTGAGAAGAAATAGTGGCTTCAGAGCTGGAGCAGTTGGATCCTGGCATGTTTTAATCACCCATTTTATTAGAAAAGCACTGTGGAGAAAGTTTTCCTTTAGAACAATCGTACAAATTTCTCCTCAAAATCCCACCCTGGGTCTGCTTCACATTATGAAATCTCTCTTCAGGGACTTGCTTGGGATTTTTTTTTTCCCTTAAGGAACAGGCTGGGTGTTGGAGAGACATATGCATTGTTTCACCAGAGCTGCAGCCTCTATTTCCAGACAAGAGGGAAGCACATTGTTTTGTGTCTTTGATATGATCCAGCCAGAAAACAGCCTCAGGGAAGAAAATTCCCAGTCCTTGGCAGCAGCACTGTCTTTCTGCCTTTTTTTTTTCCCTCCCTCTGTCAGTGCCACAATGTTCACTGTTCTAATAACTCAAGACTAAACTCACATGGGGCATCTCAAAAGTCCTTTGTAAGACTTGAGGTCAGAACTTGCTGAAAGTTCAGAGGGACGAGTCTCATTTTCCTAATGAAGAAAAGTTCCAGGGTTATTTTGGAATTAGGTCTGAGAAACTGGTACAAGAAGCTACTTCAGTGCTGTAATTTAGTGACAGTGCAGCAGATTTGTGGTGGCTGCTGAAAACTTTTCACCTTCCAGCTCAGGCAAACTGAGCCCTGCAAAAAAACCCCTCAGGTGTTGGTGACAAAGGGCAGGGTTCAGCTCTCTGAAATTTGATTATTTCAGGTGCATGGTCTGGCTGTATCATCCTATGGAAGACACTCCAGGAACTTCACTTCTGGTTTATTTTGGTTGGAATGAGCCCCCTGGAGCTGAAGTGACTTTATTGAGGAATGTCACAGTTTATTTGAGGGCAGCTGCATCTAATGCTGACACACTTCTCAGAGAGTCTGGATGCTGGAATTACAGAAGGTTTGGATTCCCAGGGACCTCAAAGCCCATCCAGTCCCACCCCCAGGGCAGGGACACCTTCCATTAGCCCATCCAGCCTAGCCTTGGACATTCCCAAGGATCCAGGGCAGCCACATCTTCCCTGTTAATATCCTGTTTATAGAAACACTCTGGATACTTCTGGTATGAAACTGAATTGATTTTAACAGATATTTTTGTGATTTTTTCCATATTGCTCTGTAGGATATTTGTGACAGGTCACTGATGAACCTTCAGGGAAGATGGTGGGGCGTGAGCTCAAGTTAAAATCAAATATTTTTTAGTAACGAGAAGGACAACAGAACATTAAAAATATTAATTATTACAATTTCCTTATCTGGCTGCTCTTCTGGTTTTCTGTATAGCGGATTTTCTTTTTTGTCAAATCTCTTCTTCCCTTTGTCTTAAAATATTTATAGTTTTGGTATAAACATAACGTAGTTGAAAAATTAGCTGAATATAGCAAAAGACACAACACTATTAAAGTGTTGCTCCAAAGTGCTTAAAACTAAGAATAGTCCATTAAACTTGGCTCTGGTTGCATCATCTGATGTGAAGTGTTTATAATTTTGGGTTGGATTAAGCTATTAGACCATTTAACTACTCCTGTATTTGCGGGTGGGGAGAAATGTGAATTATTCTGTGGAAGAATTGAAAATACATCTGTGGTTTGAGGCTTCTAAGGAATGATAAATTTAGCCCAGTGCTGTAATCAGTCCGTTTTGTGCCATTCTCCTTAGTCTCTCATTATTGGCTGTAATTCCAGCAGAAGGAATATCTCTATTCTCAAGTGGGTTTGTGGTGCTGGGGGGGAGCCCTTATTTTTATTTTTTTAAGTTTTTCTCCTGAAAACCAGCTGAACCATACAAACGACACAGTGGTGGATTTCTCCTTAAGTTTGAAGGTTGAAGTTGTGTCTTGCTGGGAGCTATTTTTACAATCTGTGAGGACTTGCACGTTTTTACCTCAGCACCGTTGCTGCCTTTAACACAACATGTGCATTTTCAACCTTAACTGTCTTGGAATCTGAAATGGTTTTATTGACCCTTTAAACAAACCCAATATATGGCAGGGATACTAAATATAAATATCCCTAACAAAGAAACCAACCAAACATTAGAATATGCTATCAGGCTGTTTGTATTAATGATTAATTAATGGGGGAATGGGAGCTTCAGCCTCGTGCCAGAGAGTGAACTGGAAAGGGGATGCCTGGAGCTGATGCTTGTAGGATTTGTGAGATTTTATGGCCAGAGAAAAAACCCAGTGTTGGTTTTCTTGTGCTTTAACCAGTGTGTGGGAAAGAGGAGTGGAGTCGGACCCTGTTCCTCACCTTCTGTAGTAATCTCATTATTGCTACTAAAGGTTTGTGTTCTCATCTTTAGACTGACCCTGTTTTTTTGCTTTGGTCTTCCCTTCCCATAGCCCTTGGGTGTAGGAAATGGAAGAATCCCATGTCCAGCTCTCTCTAAACCCATTGGAAGCCTCTGGGTTGGTAGAGGGCACTGAAGCCCTGGCACAGGTGCCCAGAGCAGCTGGGGCTGCCCTGGATCCCTGGCAGTGCCCAAGGCCAGGTTGGACACTGGGGCTGGAGCAGCCTGGCACAGTGGGAGGTGTCCCTGCCATGGCAGGGGTGGCACTGGGTGGGATTTGAGGTCCCTCCATCCCAAACCATTCCATGATTCTGTGGTACGTCCCAAGGCGTAAACAAGAGCTGGGAGCACATCCCAAATCCATGAGGGAGCCACCATGCAGCTCCTCAGTGCCCCTTCCTCTGCCACCAAGTTTTCATTTTCCCCTTCCCTCCACTTCCAGCATTTTGGTCCTGCTTGCCAAAATGTTTCCTGATGTGTTTGGGAGCTGACAGGTGGGATTGGGAATTCGGGAAGAGCGCGACAGGGAAGGTTTTGCCTCCATATCTTCCAGCTCTCTATGATGGGATGGGAATGGATGCTGGAAGGGCATTTCCTGGCATCCTTCCAGCTGCCAGAACCCACCCAGTGTTCCCTCCTGTGCCTCTGGTGCTTCCACAAAACCCCAGGTGTGGGTGTCCAAAGGCACTGGCCCTAAAGTGGGATGTCAGGTGGAGTTTTGCTTCTGCCACTTGCTGGAATGGGATGTTTTCTCCCCTTGGATCACGTGGATGTGTATGGAGATCTTTCCAAGTGAAAAATAACCCTGTGATTATCTGTACCCCAGACAGGAGCAAATGCACCTCAAAACCTGCAGAATAACCCTGGTTCTCCAGCTGATTTAAAATGGATGTTGGTTTTTGACAGTGCTGTGACCTCACTTTGATTTTTCTAGCAGCCTGCTGGTGTCTCAGGTGCTTTCCTGTGGTGCCAGGATCTCCCAGGACTTGGGGGGTGCAGTGCAGGAAATGCTGAGCCAGGTTTGGGCTCCATAGCCATTCTCATTTGTTTGGTTATTTTAATTTTATTTTCCTAAGATTGCTGGAAAGAGGAAGATCTGGTTAGTGGCTTGAGAAGGATACTTGTGAGACACCAGAGTAAAGAAAAAGAAAATGTGTTTTTGTTGCTTGCTGTGTTCTGGGGAATTTGGGTCACTCAATCCTCCCGAATCGCTGCGTCTCTGAAGGTACCTGTAACCATTGAAGTTAACTTGTGAAAGGCTTTTACCACTTTAGCCCTACAAATATTGAATGATGTCTGTTATGGATTGCAGGAAATATAAAGGGGGAAAAATCTGTGGTGTTCAGTGATTTGTTTTACTACACTTCAAATTTTTTCTCATTACTTCATGAAATTCCTCTCTAATTCAATCTTTGTCTTTTGTCTTTGCTGCCTTGCAGGGTTGGTACAGTAGGCCTCACTAAACTTAGCTGCAACTAAGAATTTCTCCTACATCAACTGAGTTAAGGCTGATGCTCTTGTGGAATGTGGATTAAAAGTGCGTGCTAAGTTCCCAAATTTGAGAAGCGGAGAAAAGTAAATGTACCACTGCCACCAGCATCAGGACAGCAAACCAAGGGACAAAGAATTTGACCCGCTGTGTTGATTTTGGTTAAAACTGGTTCACGTGGTGCTTAAGAGACGTTGGCTGGGGGGCGAGAAGTGGACGTCAGCGAAGGCTTTTTGGTTACAAAATGAGGGCTTCTTTGGAGCCAGCAGACATTGCCATTGTGGCCCTGTACTTCGTGCTTGTAATGTGCATAGGTTTCTTTGCCATGTGGAAAAACAATCGGAGCACCGTGAGTGGCTACTTTTTGGCAGGGCGTTCTATGACCTGGGTAGCTATCGGGGCCTCGTTGTTTGTGAGCAATATTGGAAGTGAACATTTCATTGGGCTCGCAGGATCTGGAGCGGCGAGCGGATTCGCCGTAGGCGCGTGGGAGTTCAACGCCTTAATGCTTTTGCAGCTTTTGGGATGGGTCTTCGTGCCAGTCTACATCCGGTCGGGAGTGTACACCATGCCCGAATACTTGTCCAAGCGGTTCGGAGGGCATAGGATTCAAATCTATTTTGCAGCGTTGTCTCTACTTCTTTATATCTTCACCAAACTCTCGGTTGACTTGTATTCAGGGGCGCTTTTTATCCAAGAGTCCCTAGGGTGGAACCTCTACCTGTCGGTGATCCTGCTGATCGGAATGACGGCGCTGCTGACTGTGACCGGAGGGCTGGTGGCCGTCATCTACACGGACACCCTCCAAGCGCTGCTTATGATCATCGGGGCCCTCACACTCATGATCATAAGCCTCATGGAGGTCGGTGGGTTTGAAGAAGTGAAAAGGAGGTACATGTTGGCGTCACCAAACATCACCTCCATCCTCCTAACCTACAACATCTCCAACACCAACTCCTGCAACGTCAGCCCAAAGCCCGACTCCCTCAAAATGCTGCGCGAGCCGACGGACGAAGACATTCCCTGGCCTGGATTTCTGCTGGGACAGACCCCGGCCTCAGTGTGGTACTGGTGCGCCGACCAAGTCATAGTGCAGAGAGTTCTGGCTGCCAAAAACATCGCTCACGCCAAAGGCTCCACCCTCATGGCCGGCTTCTTGAAGCTGCTGCCCATGTTCATCATCGTGGTGCCGGGGATGATCTCCCGCATCCTGTTTGTGGACGACATCGCCTGCATCAACCCCGAGCACTGCTTCCAGGTGTGCGGGAGCAGGGCCGGCTGCTCCAACATCGCCTACCCGCGCCTGGTGATGAACCTGGTGCCCGTGGGGCTGCGCGGGCTCATGATGGCCGTGATGATCGCCGCCCTGATGAGCGACCTGGACTCCATCTTCAACAGCGCCAGCACCATCTTCACGCTCGATGTCTACAAGCTCATCCGGAAGAGCGCGACCTCCCGGGAGCTCATGATCGTGGGCAGGGTCTTCGTGGCCTTCATGGTGGTGATCAGCATCGCCTGGGTGCCCATCATCGTGGAGATGCAGGGCGGGCAGATGTACCTGTACATCCAGGAGGTGGCGGATTACCTGACCCCGCCGGTGGCCGCCCTGTTCCTCATGGCCATCTTCTGGAAGCGTTGCAACGAGCAGGGCGCTTTCTACGGCGGCATGGCCGGGTTCGTCCTGGGCGCCATCCGGCTGATCCTGGCCTTCTTCTACCGCGCTCCCGAGTGCGACCAGCCGGACAGCAGGCCCGGCTTCATCAAGAACATCCATTACATGTACGTGGCCACGGCCCTGTTCTGGATCACCGGGGCCGTGACGGTCGTGGTGAGCCTGCTCACGCCGCCGCCCACCAAGGAGCAGGTGAGGACCACCACCTTCTGGGCCCTGTGGAAGCGCGGCGCGCCGGAGAGCGCCGGCAAGGGGGAGCTGTACCAGGCGCAGGAGAAGAGCATCCTCAAGTGCAACGAGAACGCCATCCACATCATTCCCAACGGGAAGTCGGAGGAGAACATTAAAAACGTGAAGCCGGAGGACATCAACCTCCTGGTGACGTGCAGGGATGACAGCAACCCGGTGATCTCGGTGAGCCACTCCGAGGTGGAGACGCCCGTGGATTGTTATTCCAACGGACAGGCGGCCCTGATGGGGGAGAAAAAGCACGAGGAGGAGGAGGGGACTGACAACAGGGCGAGACATTTGAAATTCATAGATTGGTTCTGTGGCTTTAAAAGTAAAAACGTAAACAAGAGAGTGGTTCGGGAGGTCGAGGAGGAGACTGTTTGTTTACAAATGCTGGAAGAGACTCCAAAAGTTAAACTATTACTAAATACTGGACTGGTCTGTGTCTGTTCGCTTGGAATCTTCATGTTTGTCTACTTCTCTTTGTGAGTGAATAGTGAACTTTTAAGGGTATGGCTTAAACATACAGAAGTTGATACAGGTCTCTGGAGATTTTTGGTTTTTCCTTTCTTTTCTTTTCAAACAACATAACCACAACCCAGGCATTGTTTACGCTATAATTGTAAGATCAACTCAGCTTTAGCCTATTTTGAGACCATTTGAGATGTGTTGTCCTCCCTCTGCTGAAAGCAGAACCTGTCCTGTGGTGGCTTTTTCTTTTTTCCCTTTTGTGTTGTTTCTTTTTTTTGTTTTTTCCATTTGCAGCACTAACCTTTTGTTTTTCTGTGTATAAATATACCAAAGGCAGGCAGGTGGCTGTGTTTGAAGTCAGGCAGTTACAGCTCAGTCAGCATTAAGTGAAGATAACAGGTAATCAGTTACCAGTGTGTAAAATCTGAGTGATTAAAGCTGTGTCAAAAGATTTTTAGATGCAGAGCTGTGATGCACATTTATAAAATCATTGTATTACCTTGGCCAACTTAGCACTTCTTAATTGCACTCACTGCTTTCTTTTCTTTTTTCAGTTTCTCATTTTTCTTCTGGCAACAACAGGAAGCTGTTTTGTCTCATTTTACAGCACTTAAAACATGATAGCTCTTAGCAGCTTTCTGCCTTTTTTTTTTATTCTTTGTAAGGAAATTTTGTCTTTTCATTTTTATCCACTGTAAATTCCACTGCTGAAAAGTTTCTGTATTAAAAAAAAAAAAAAGAAAAAAGAGAAAAATCTAAAACAAAAATAAGCCTGGAGATGACAAACTGTCAATAGAGGAGGACAAAACAGAAATACTCTTTCTGTGGGGTTTTGTAGTATATTGAAATTGAAGAATCACAGAATTCTTGGGGTGGATTTGGGATGTCCCTGGGCAGCTGTTCCAGGGCTCTGGAACAGCTCTTTCCACCTCCAGGAAAGAAATTTTTCCTCAGGTTTGGATAGAATTTCTTGAGGTCCAGTAAATGTCCAAAAAAATTCATTCAGCCTCTCCAGCCTCTGAACCTTTAGGATGTTTGGATTAGCTTCTTTTTAGGGAAAAATCTGTTTGTAGGTTCTACCATATGGGAAATAAAGAACCATGAGGCTTTGCATGTCTTGAAAAACCGTTTTTCACCCTGCAGAAGCATTTTCCTCTGCTGTAGATGGGAGGAATCCCAGAGGAGGAAGAGGAGGAAGCCCCAGTGCTGCAGGGGGAGAACAGCTGTGAAGGGGAGGAAGGGGAAATGGGGGAGAGAGGTGAAAGTGCTCCTTGTTTTCCAGAGTCCTTTTGCCCCATGTCTTCTCCCACTTCCCCTTTCACCCTGTCAAACTTCCTTTCTGTTTTTTGAGGAATCCCAGAATCCCTGAGCTTGGAAAAAGCCCTCAGTGATCATTGGGTTCCAGCTGTGCCCAATCCCCACCTCGTCACCTAGCCCGGAGTGCCGCGTTCCTCGGACACCTCCAGGGCTGGGCACTCCAGCAGCTCCCTGGGCAGCCCCTTCCCATGAGTGACCTTTGTGTGAAGACATTTCCTCCTTCCCTCCCTCCTCAGAGCCATCCCGAGGGATTCGGTGTCGGGAGACAGGGAGCGCGTGCAACCACAAATCTGTGTCGGCAATTGAGGTCTGTCCTGTCCTCAGGATTTTTCCAAAAGCCTGAATTCCTCCCAGGCAGTCACAGCTATTTGTAGGTCTCCAGATCCAGAGGATGTTTCTTCCAGATGGACGGATGGATGGATGCCCAGGCAGGGATGAGCAGTTCCCAGGTGGGGAGGATGTGTGTGCAGCAGGTTGGTGCTCCCATCCTTCCCCAAGCCGAGCGGGGTCCTGGTTTTGGGAGCAGAGCCCACCAGTATTAAACTCCTTCCCTCTCCAGGACAGTGGTCATATCCAGGCTTTCCATGGAAATAATTCCTCCAGTTCTCTTTGCTCCTGAACCTGAGCTCATTCAGGAGAGCACAGACTAGCTGGGCCAAAATCGGGCTGAGGGACCATTGTGAGCGTTCACCAAAACCAGTTCAGGGGTCCAGCACCGTTTCCTTGGCACACAAACGAGAACCAATTCCCGTGGGGGAAACCATTTTGTAGAGATGAAATTTGGGCCAATCCTGCCTTTGACTGCTGGAGAAAGTTTGCTTTTCCAGTGGTGCCATCCACACGGCTCCTAGTAGATAATTTCCAATATGTATTTTCAGATAAAAAGATTCACTTCTGTTTTTGGGGTGGTTTTGTTTGTTTTGGTGGTGTTTTAATATCAGTTGAATCTCATTCATTCCAAAACCTTTACCAGAGGCTGAGCTGCTCCACTTTTCTCCACTTGGTTTAGTTGTTGCTGCTGGGAAGTAAAATTACTCCAAAGTGGAAAACTTGGAGTGTTGTTGCAATATATGTAGAGAGGAGTCAGCATACGTGGTGTTGATGTTGCTGCCAATGGGACAAAACACATTTTCTTATGATTTGTGTGGCCACAGCTTAATTTGGGAAAACATTTAAAATCCTTAAATGTGGTGTGTGAAATTAACGGCATCTCAAGTTTTGCTTCCTTAGTGGGCTGAGCTGTGAAGGATGGTTTGATGTAAAAGCAGGGAATTGTTTCCATACGGGATAAAATCACTTAGGGCAATGTTTGATCGTAGTGGGATGAAGAATAACTTGTCGAAGGTAAAGAAAATTCTCTCTTGAGAAGGTTGGGATGTGGCTCAGACGCCTGGTTTTGACCCATGTCCGCTGGGAGCTCGGCACGATTTTGGAGCAGCGGCTGGCACTGGGATTTTCTAGGCTGCTCCTCGCTGTCCAGCGCCGTGCCAGCGCCTGGGAAGCCAGCTTAGCTCAGGGACCCTTTGGCCGGGCTCCATCGCCCCCCGCGCTGTCCCCAGGGTGCCTTACGCGGGTGCGGCTGGAGAGGCGCCGCCGGCGCTTCTTCCAACGCCTTCTCCCTGCTGCTTCCACCCCTCCGCCCCTCCCGGGCCCTGTGCTCCTCCGAGAGGACCCTTGGAAGGGTTGGCAGGTGGAATTCCATCCTGCTCGTGTGGTTGGATCCACGAGGAGCTGGTCCTTGGCCGCGCGAGGGAGTCCAGTCCTTCAGGACTGCGCCGCGGAGCCCGAGGTGCTCCATCTCCCACCTCCTTTATTCTCCCTTCTGCTGCACTAACGAGCTGCCCCGTTAATCACGCTGCTAATTGGCAGGCAGGATCATCGTGGGGTATTAATCTGCCTCCCCGCCCCATCTTTGGACCTGGAATTGTGAAGCTTTTTAAGCAAATTCTTTCTCCAGTGCTTTTTCTCTTCAGGTGTTTCCGAGGTGTTTCGTGCGCTCCTCTTCAGCCTCATTGTGTCGTAGAGATCCTGGAAGTTGCTGATGCTCTTTGCTGCGTAAAACCACTTAATAAAAGGCCTTTATTATTAAATAAAGATATTTCTAAGGTTCCAAACAAGCTGCCTGCTGGCGAGAAGGACCTTGTGTAGGAGAAGGGATTTTTTATAGCGTAAACAAGCCTTTGCTGAAGGGGAAAGTTGATGATTTTGGGGTTAAACACCCATTTTTTGGTCCAGCAGAACCACAGAGTGGACAGTCAGTTCCATGATTTTTTTTTTTTGCCTGGCCCCCTCCTCCTGGGTGGGGCTGGTTGTGCTTCTGTCTTGCAGCAATGGGTTTATTTATTATTGCCTTGAGCTTAGGATGACAAATCTTGGAAAACTGAGTTTGGAATGACAGCTTTTTTTCTTCTTGTTATTTCCCTTAACTTATTTTTTCTGGAAAGATATTTGAATTTTGCTCCTGGAAATGGTAGAAGCCTTTTATTAAAAAAATTAATAAAAAAAAAAAAAAGAAGAGGCTTCTTGAGAGTGTAATAGTGAATTTTTGGAGACTGTTTTTATTTAAGTTTTTTTAAATGGCTGATTTGATGCTACTCTCTGCCAAAGTTTAGAGCTTTTTTTTCTTGTTGTTGTTTAATTTTTTAAAAAATAATTTTTCCTGTTTAGCTTTTAGGGAAAGGAAACAGTGCGAGACTGTAAGAAATAAAAATGGCCTTCAGTATATTCCTTATATTGTGTATTTTTTACTTCTCCACTTGTGTGTTCCCTGATCCCAGAAGGGCCAGGATGAGACTTCTGTTGAGAGTCATGAGCCCTGTAACCAAGCAGAGAAAAGGATTTATTTCCACGAGGTTACAGTGGAGGGGGCAGAGCCACCCAGGGAGCTCTGCCAGCACTTAAAAGATGCTTACAACTTTAAAACAGCTTTATTTTTTTTATATATCTATTTTTTTAAATCCTGAGATATAGGAGGTGTTGGGAATTGCTCCCTTTCAGAGGACAGAGACATGGAAGAAGCTGGAGTTGCCAAGCTCCAGCTTTCTCAAGGAAATCTTTGGATTTAGCATGTACAGAGAAGCAAAATTACTCATCTGTTAATTTGGTATTCTGTATGTTCTGTGCCCTTAAGTGTAATTGTTTTGAAAATAAAACTAACCTTGTTACGTGATGTTAAAAAGCAGACTTCTGTGCAATGTTTTAATTTTTTTGGTTTTTTTAAAGAAAATGTTTGTATATAATTAAATGGTTTAATGTGCTTTAATTGGCCTAAGGTAAAGAGTAGTCCTAGAATGTAAAACATATATAATTAGAATTTCTGATTTCACTGTGAGATCTCTGAACTCTTGTTTTTTTGTTTTGTGTTTTTTTTTTTATTTTATTTTATTTTATTTTTGCAAAGTGGTTTTGTTTTGTTTACAAAACACTTTCTCTTTGATTTCTTTCCTGGTGTTGGTTTCAAGGCATTTGCTTCACTTCTGTTCCAATCTTGAACTCATGGTATAGTGACATCTGGTGACACTTGGCATTCTCAGTTCCACTGTGTAAAGTCAGACACTTTGAGCAAAACTGGCGGTGAAATGACAATTCTGTGTCTAGGAATTCACGCTTTTAAAATGAGGTGGTTATAAAAATAGTTGCTGTGCAAAATGTTAGTAGTCTTCTTCAAGAAGAAAGCAAAATTTTCTAATCTCACTCGAGCAGTCTCTTCATTCATCATCTTCTTTTTTAAAGCACAGTGTCAAAGTGATGCTGCTTTACCTTGTATCTCTGAGAAAAATGTTTTTTTAGATATCTGTGAAGTATTTTTGGGTTTTGTTGCTGTTGTATTTTTCTGCAGATTTTATATAAAATACCAGTTAATAAACTGCCTTTTTTCTGTTGGTTTTTTTTAACTCTCTAAAATACATTTCAGACCAAAACCAAATGATATCATATAGCATTTGAAACCTGCCTTTTTCCTTGTCCCTTGGTTGTTTTTTTGGAAATAAGCCAAATGGGCATGTAGATAAGATCACTATAATGGAACCAGGTCTCTTTTGGTAAAGTGTTATTTAAAGGTCTGTTAAGATCTTATAAGACAATATACTGAAAAAAAAAAAAAAACCTTTACTGTAGTAGGAATATAGATTTAGAAGTGTTAATGAGATTAATACAGCTTAATTATATTGTAAGTTGCTACTGTCCTTAATGACAAGCTTTTTGTCATAGAAACGATGTATGATAAATTAATTTTGGTCTAGTGTATAGAATTATCATATTGCTATCAATCTTTGAAGTAAATCTGATGCAAAATTTTCATAGTTTGCATTGCTGGCCCTGTGTATACTGTTCTTTGTATACTGTATGCATTTTATTTTGCCTCCTGCATTAGTCTTCAAACTAAAACTCTTATTAGAGAGTATTTGGATACTTTCAGACTGTGTTTCTTGCAGTTTACATTCCTTTACCATGGCATTTTGTCCTGTCTCAAAGTATTGTATGGAAATGTTTCAAACTTCTGTACAAAGTTTCAATAAAAATAGAGAAAAAAAAAAAATCCAAAAAAAACCAAACCGACCAAGCCACCAGAACAGAGATTTTTGGAGTATTTTACTCTCAGTAAGCCCTGCGTCCCTGTAGGTAAAGATGATTCCTGCTTCTCCTGGTTATTCCAAAGGCAAAGCCAAACTGGGTTCTTGGAGACTGCAAGGAGAACTTGGGGATCCCAAATCCTGAGTTTGGCCACTGGTTTTGGGAGGTGGGGCTGGGCTCAGGGCACAAAACAGGAGTGAACCCCCCTTTAGCAGAGGAATCTGCTTGGATATTGTGAAAAATTCCTTTTTTTGTTTGTTTTATCTTTAAATATCCTGTTCGATTTCTGCTTAAGCAATTCTTGAGTGGGAGCAGCAGCTTCTTACTGACTCTGGGGTTAAAACATCAGCACATTTTGTGAGCAGAGCCCTGAATCTCCCACTTCCTTCTCCTCATCCCTGTCCCCCCATAAATCCATGATGAACATGCTGGGAATCATAAATTTCTTGTCCAGTGTTGGTGGTTCAGCAAGGAGATGGGCAGGCCTGGTGTTAAATTAGGGATTAATCTTCCTTTGGAGATGGGTGCAGGCTGTTAAACCCAGAATTTGAGCTGCAGACAAAACAAATTAAACCAGATTTTTCATTCATTCTCTTCTGCTGCTGTGAAGTAAAAGAAAAATGGAAATTTTGCTCTTGTTTTGTTTCAAGGGGTGGATAAGAAACATTTTTTGACAGGAAAATTTGGGTTTGGGATGAAAAATAAGCATTTTCCTGCCTTACAGGCTTGGTTTGGATTTGCGTTTTCCGGGAGGGAGCGTTTTCATGAGTTAACTATTAATTAACCGGTTCCATAATTAGTTGATTAGGTGTTTACTCAGTGAGCAGCTTTCCAGGTCAGTGATTCTCAAAGAGGATCAAGCAGCCTCTTTGTCACCAGCTGGTTCTGTTTGTGTTGGCCAAACCTCGCTCCCCAGTTTCCTGCTCTTTGGGGTTTTGGGTGTGAGGGCTTGGCCCAGGTGGGTTCTGGGCAGGATTTGTGTAGAAAATCCCACAGAGATGGTGGCAATGAGGTCTTTTCCTGCAGGGCATTCCCTTCCTGGGGTGTGGCTGCCTCAGTTTCCCTGTGGATGTTGTGGTGCTGGGAAAGGGAACGAGCCAGGAGGTTTCACCCCTGGCCCTTCTCTTTTCACTTCAGTCAGGTTGTGCTCAGGGATTTGGTTTTTTGGGTGTTTTGGGCTTTATTTTTGAGGTGTTGGTGGAGTGATAGACGAGAATTTATAACCCTTTGTCAGCTGTGATTCTTATATTGACCTGACTCCTGTTGTGAGATAGTTTTGTGTATCCCGGGATTTATCTGACAGAATTTGAGCAAGATTCCCTCTTCGATTGGTGAAAACATTGTGACTTCCACCTTAAACCTTTTTCTGCTCCAGAGCCAAGCATGTTTGTGTTCTGCAAAAGAAGGAGGATTTAAAAATTACAGCTGTGGTCCTCAAAAAATGCTGTGGAGGGTTTTTTACTCACTGTGTTCAGCTTTGTCCTGGGGCAGCGGTGAGGATCTGCAGGATGGGCACAAGAGCTGCATGTCCAGAGCCAGCTCTGATCCCTGAAAATCCCTCTCCTGGAAGGGACAGGTGGCTCAGACCAGTCTGGGTGGGACAAGAGGCCGCTGGCAGCTGGGCTGGATGAGGAATTGTGTGTCCAGCAGGAGCAGGGCAGGGATTGTCCCTCTGGGCTGGCTCGGAGAGGCCCCTCCAGGGCTGTGCCCAGTTCTGGTCCTGCAGGAGAGACCTGGAGGGGCTGGAGCGTGTCCAGGGCAGGGAACGGAGCTGGGAAGGGGCTGGAGAATCCCTGAGGGAGCTGGGAAGGGACTGGAGAGTTCCTGAGGGAGCTGGGAAGGGGCTGGAGAGTTCCTGAGGGAGCTGGGAAGGGAATGGAGAGTTCCTGAGGGAGCTGGGAAGGGGCTGGAGAGTTCCTGAGGAGCTGGGAAGGGGCTGGAGAGTTCCTGAGGGAGCTGGGAAGGGGCTGGAGAGTTCCTGAGGGAGCTGGGAAGGGGCTGGAGAGTTCCTGAGGGAGCTGGGAAGGGGCTGAGCCTGGAGCAAAGGAGGCTCAGGGGGACCTTGTGGCTCTCACAGCTCCTGCCAGGAGGGGACAGCCGGGGGGTCGGGCTCTGCTCCAGGAACAGGGACAGGAGGAGAGGGAACGGCCTCAGGCTGGGCCAGGGCAGGCTCAGCTGGGACAGCAGCAGCAATTTCCCCATGGAAAGGGTGCTCAGGCCCTGGCAGGGGCTGCCCAGGGAGCTTTGCAGTGCCCATCCCTGCAGGTGTCCCCTGGAGGTGGCACTGAGTGCTCTGGGTGGGGACAAGGTGGGCATGGGGCCCAGCTGGGACTCCCTGGGCTGGGAGGGCTTTGCCAGCCCCAGGGATTTGGGGATTCTCTAATTCTGGGAATTTGGCTGATTTTCCACTCCAGCTCTTTCCAGAGCTGGGACAGGGACCCCAACTGACCATGGGGACATCCCAGCCCCTGTGGTGTCGTGCCCAGTCTGTAAAACTGGGGAACAATGAGGATAAAGGGGAGATATTCCCTCCATGCCTTTTTTTTTTGTTTTGTTTGGATTTCATTATTTTTCCATTCCACTCTTAATTAAGCTTAATGAACGTACAAAGTAAATTGATGAAATATATTCACATCAAAAAGTCATGGCTGGAACACATCTTGGAGTTCCTGGGGAGCTCTTCCTCAGCAGGTTCCTGATAAGGAGAATTTTGCAGTGTTGCTTCGAAGCCCTTAATAGAATGTGGTATGGTTGGAAGAAGAGTTGGAGTTTCTGGAGTTTCAGTGAAGGTGTTTAATTAATTCTGGGGTTTAATTGATTCTGCCTGGAAGGTTGAGGGCTCTCCATCCCTGGAGAGGAACCCTGCCAAGGCCAGGTTGGACCTGGGACTGTGGAAAGTGTCCCTGCCATGGCACTGGATGATCCCAAATCCCTTCTGACCCAAACCCTTCTGAGACATTGTGGCCAATTGTTGATTTAACTGTTCCCAGTAATAAACCATTGAAACCCTAAATCATGGAGGATTTGGTCACTGTTTATTTCAGATTTAAAAGGCACCTTTTTAGGCTTCTTTTTAGAAATTCTTAAGAATTTCACCTCTCTGAAATGAATTAAATTCAGTGGTGGGATTGCTATTTTAACTATGAGTTGGTATTTATAGAGTACTTGTATTCCTTAGATTTTAATTTAATTTCTTCTGTAACTTCCTTTGATCTTAAAAGATGAGTTAAAAACTTGAAAAATCCATCATGGAATTCAGATTCTTTGAAGAAGAAAGGTGGATTTGGGAACAGAAGAGTTCAGGCATCACTTTGAGTTTAAAAGTTGCTGCTTCCTCTTCATCCAGGTCCATGTGCTTTGTATTCACATCTGGTTCTTTGCCTTACACACCATCCAAATGCTAATTAAAATCTGCTTGGAGGATGGGGTGTTCATTTTAACTCAGAATTAATATTGATCACTTCCCCCCAAGTTATTTTTGGTGACGTGCCTGCTGTAACTTTCTAGTTGCCATTTCTGGAATGGTCTCTCCTGCTCCTGTGTTCACCCAGCGTGGGCTGGGAGCATGGAAAGCTTCTCAGGAGCACCTGGGCTTTCCCATTTGTCATTTATTCTGTCTTGGGAAAGTTGTTCTGTTGTAGATACAGAACCCTCTGTCCCTGCATCCTGCTGTCCCTGAAGTGATCCAGGTCTGGAGCTCCAAGAAAGGTGTGGGAATTTGGGATGAGCCAGGCTGGGAGAGCTGGGAATGTTCAAGCTGGAGAGGAGAAGCTCCAGGGAGAGCTCAGAGCCCTGCCAGGGCCTGGAGGGGCTCCAGGAGAGCTGCAGAGGGACTGGGGACAAGGATGGAGGGACAGGAGCCAGGGAATGGCTCCCACTGCCAGAGGGCAGGGCTGGGTGGGAGATTGGGAATTGGGAATTGTTCTCTGGCAGGGTGGGCAGGGCTGGGTGGGAGATTGGGAATTGGGAATTGTTCCCTGGCAGGGTGGGCAGGGCTGGGATGGAATTCCCAGATTCCCCTGGATCCCTGGCAGTACCCCAGGCCAGGTTGGACACTGGGGCTGGAGCAGCCTGGGACAGTGGGAGGTGTCCCTGCCAGGGCAGGGATGGCACTGGGTGGGATTTGGGGTCCCTCCCAACCCAATCCAGTCTGGGATCTCTCCCAGCCCTGAACTTCCGGCAGGTTTTGAGAGTCCTCCCATTCCCCTGCTCCATTGCCAGCCAGCCTGCTCCAGCACATCCCAATTTTCCCAGGGCTTCGGCACAGCTCCCACATCTGTTTCCTTGGGATGCTGCATTTTTCTGGATTTTAACCTTTCCTGACTGCCCTGAGTGGTTGTGCTTGACCCGGGGCTGCTACTCTGGTTTGTTGATGCTTTTACAGTAATTGCAGAGTTTTTAATCATTTTCACTAATAATTTCTAATGTTTTATTAAGTAGTAAATGACAGCAATGAAATGGTTTTTTCCTCTTAGTTTTGCTGCTTGGAATTGGATTTTACCTTCTTTGATTTCCACCTCAGTAAATAATCCCAGACCAACCTTTTGTAACTGCTGAGCAACCAAAAAAAAGACATCATTTTATCCTGCTGTTACTACATTGAAGGGATAATCAAGCAATTGGGATGGAGTTATTCCTGATTATAATTTGGGATGTGCCCACTGACTTTAAATGCTTCCTGTTGGACTGAGCAAGTGGCCAGAAGAACTTGAGAGCTGTCCTAGCCCTAAAACTACTGAGGATTTGGTGTTTGCTTCCTTTTCTCTCTCCAAAGACTCTTCTTGGAGGAGGTTTTGGTGGTTGACAAAGCTTTTTTTGTAGCCAGTGCTGGATTTTCTATCCCTTGGACATTTCTGGAGGCAATGAGATGGAAAAAGGAGCAGTGGAGCCGAGTCCTTTCACACAGCCCTGGTTCCAGGCGGGTGGCTCCTCGTTTATTGGGAGGCAGCAGCATTCCAAGGGCTTTGTTTCCATGTTTGGTTTGTCTCCAAGCTGCTCTCTGAGCTTCATGGCTGATGGTCATGCCTGAAGCCACTTTGCCACCAGGGAATTCCCATTTTTTCCTGATTTTCCTTCCTTTATGCCCTTCCTGGTTGCCAGGTGACACCTGTGGGACTGATAGAACCCAAAATGGGAGCATTTTTGTTCCCTCTGATACACAATGTCCCCTCAGGACAAGGTGGTTGGTGCTGCTTTGATGGTTCTTTAGGGGAATTTGTGGCTTTAATCCTGGGGAGAAGGGATGGGGCACCCCCAGCTGTGCATGGAACAGCTCCCTGCTCTTGGGTGGCATTGTGCTGAGCTGACAGACCATGAGGAGAGAGGGAGAGGCCAGAATCACACAGCTGCTGAGGCTGGAGAAGAACCTTTAAGAAGATCCAGTCCAGCCATGGACCAGCCCCAGTGGTGTGCTCACCTTTAAACCACATCCTCAGGGGCCACAACCCCAAATTTCTGGGACACCTGCAGGGATGGGCACTGCAAAGCTCCCTGGGCAGCCCCTGCCAGGGCCTGAGCACCCTTTCCATGGGGAAATTGCTGCTGCTGTCCCAGCTGAGCCTGCCCTGGCCCAGCCTGAGGCCGTTCCCTCTCCTCCTGTCCCTGTTCCTGGAGCAGAGCCCGACCCCCCGGCTGTCCCCTCCTGGCAGGAGCTGTGAGAGCCACAAGGTCCCCCTGAGCCTCCTTTGCTCCAGGCTCAGCCCCTTCCCAGCTCCCTCAGGAACTCTCCAGCCCCTTCAGCTCCCTCAGGAACTCTCCAGCTCCTTCCCAGCTCCTCAGGAACTCTCCATTCCCTTCCCAGCTCCCTCAGGGGCTCTCCAGCCCCTTCCCAGCTCCCTCAGGAACTCTCCAGCCCCTTCCCAGCTCCCTCAGGAACTCTCCAGCCCCTTCCCAGCTCCCTCAGGAACTCTCCAGCCCCTCCAGGTATCTCCTGCAGGACCAGAACTGGGCACAGGCTTTGAGATGGGGCCAACTGAGGACAAAGTGCTCAGGGTATCCCCTCACCTGTGGCTGGTGTGACACCTGGGGCTGTGTTTGCCTTGGTGGCAACTGTGGAGTCAACAGGTTTCTTCTGGGCATCTCCAAAATATGTGGGGGTGGAGGGGTGGGGAGCTCAGAGACAGAAGTGCTTTGGTTTCTTCTTCCAGGAGCCTTCAGCCCTGGGTGTCCCTGTGTGTCCCAGTCTGTCCCAGTCTGTCCCTGTGTCCCTGTGTGTCCCAGTCTGTCCCTGTGTGTCCCTGTCTGTCTATCCCAGTCTGTCCCTGTGTGTCCCAGTCTGTCCCTGTGTGTCCCAGTCTGTCCCAGTCTGTCCCTGTGTCCCTGTGTGTCCCTGTGTGTCTCTGTGTGTCCCTGTGTGTCCCAGTCTGTCCCTGTCTGTGTGTCCCAGTCTGTCCCAGTCTGTCCCTGTGTGTCCCTGTGTGCAGGAGGTCAGAGCAGCCCCAGAGCCCCGGGCAGGGGCTGAGCCCAGCAATTCCCTGCACAGGAGGCACAACTCCTGCCCTGGGCAGGGACCGAGCTGGAACAGAGCCAGAGAGGGGCTGGAGGCTCCTCCCTGGGACATTCCCAAATATCCTCAATCCATGCCCTGGGCTCGGGGGTGATCCCAGGTGAGCTCTGTGGGCCCTCCCAGGGTTCTGCACCTTTCCAGAGCAAGGTGGCAACTTGTGACCCGCTGATGTGGCCCGAGGTCACTGCCAAAGTTCCCCAGGGCTGAGAGCAGCTGGGAGTGGCTCTGGTTTGCCCGTGGGGGCAGGAGGGTGTCCAGAGCTGGAATTCCAAACCAGCCCATCCGTGCTCTTGGGAGCTCTTCCTTGTCCCCTCTGGAGCAGCAGCTCCCATTGTCTCCTCTTCCCTCCCCACGGCTGTGGGGCTGGAATTAGAGCTGGGATGTGGGGCTGGAATTAGAGCTGGGATGTGGGGCTGGAATTAGAGCTGGGATGTGGGGCTGGAATTAGAGCTGGGATGTGGAGCTGGAATTAGAGCTGGGATGTGGGGCTGGAATTAGAGCTGGGATGTGGGGCTGGAATTAGAGCTGGGCTGTGGGCTGGAATTAGTGTTGGATATTCAGGAAAAAAATGCTGTGGCTCCCAAACTGGGAGCCAGGCAGGCCCATTTCCTCTGTCCCAAATTGGGCTGGCTCTGAGGCAGACCAAGGAACCTGTGTCTGTGGATCTCTGAGTTAGCAGAGTTCAGCTTATTTTTAGTTTGGGTGATGGCTTTAGGCAAGCCAGGACAAACCATGGCAATTTTGGGAGAGGGAGAATGAGAGGGATTATAGTGACAAGCTTTCCAACCCAACAATTAGTTGATGTTTTCAGAGTACGGCCACAAGTGGGGAAGGTTGCAAATTTTACAATCCTGAATGTAGAAATCTGTGGCTTGCTTTTCTTGTTCTTTCTCCCTGGTTTTGTTTTTAAATACATGGGGCTCAAATCCTTGGCCTCGCTGTGTTCAGGAGCTGCACCTCACGTTGGCTTTGCAGCCACTCAGGGAATGTGCTGATCCCTGGGCGTGTGGAGCAGAGACAAAAAGCTTCTGTGCCACTTGTGGGTGAGGGATGGAGGGCAGGGAGTTTACCCAGCAACGTTTCATTGAATTTAAATCTGCATGGAGGTTAGGAAGGGTTTGTCACTGCTCTCCACAACTCCCTGGAATGAGTTTTGGAAGGGCTGCCAGAGCTCCAGGAGCATTTGGACCCTGTGCCAGGGGTTGCTGGATCAGTGATCCCTGTGGGTCCCTTCCAGCCCAGAGTATCCTGTGGTTCCCTAAGTGTTACACAGGTGCTGTGCAAATAAGGATGTAAATAATAGGTATAATTTATATATAATGCTGTTGATTGTTGTCTCCATATCAAGCCATGGATCTGTGTTTTCCCCACACTGATCACTTGAATTATTAATGAACAACAACGGTGCAAGGACCCCAAAATTGTTCCAAATCCATAATTTTCCTTTGCTAGGAATATTGACTTGTGCAAGGCACAGACCCAGCGATTCCAGGTGAGTCAAATCCATGAACTCATCTTCTTTTTGCTGGAGCCTGAGTTGGAAATGACAGGAAATTTTGCTGAGGAATTGCCTGGTCCTAAAAATTCTCTCCCCAAATGCTTCCACTTTGTCTTCTTGGGTTTTGCAGCACCCCTCTCCACGTGCTGAGCCGTGCAAGTGCAGCTGTCCTTCCCAGCACATAAAATAGCCAGATTCCTAGGAATTTCTCACTTTTCTTTCTTTCTTTTCAAGCCTGAGACAGCTGCCGTGCTCAAACGCACCGTTGAGGCTCTGATGGAGAGAGGAGCCATCGTGAGGAACCTGGAAAACCTGGGGGAGAGGTCTCTGCCTTACAAAATCTCCAAGCACAAGGAGCGCCACAAGAGAGGAGGGTACGTGGTGATGCCTTCCCCTTAAATCCTGGCAGTGCTGCTCCTGCAAAATGGACATCAGGATCTGCCCTTTGGTCTTCCTGCTGCTTTTTTGGGTTGCAGGTGGGACCTGGGAGGCCTCTCAGCAAGGTGCTGGGTGGTTGTTGGGGGTGTGTGTGTCCTGTGTGTTTTATTTGGGTGTTTTATTCTGAGTGCTGTCAGTTTTGAGGTGGTGTTTGCACTGCAGAACTTCCCCCAACATAAACAACACTATTATTTTTTAAATAACTATTTTTAGGCTGTTTTCTGATAAAGCTCAAATTAATCTGCTAGTTGGCAGGATGGGTTCCTTTCCTCCAGTGTTAATAATTAACATGGGAAGAAAATGCCCTGTAAGTGTTTCTTGTAGTGTGTAAAGTGCCCTTGGCTGTGATTCTGACACAGTTTTGGGGTTTGATGAAGTCCAGAATCATGGAATGGATTGAGCTGGGAGGGATTTTAGGGATCATCCCATCCCACCCCTGCCATGGCAGGGACACCTCCCACTGTGCCAGGCTGCTCCAGCCCCAGTGTCCAACCTGGCCTTGGGCACTGCCAGGGATCCTGGTTCAAAGGGTATTTCTGAGTACCCGTTGGCTTTGATGAAAATCCTGATTTTAAAATCTGTTATGGTTGTGCAGGGGTCAAAAAAATGGCTCAGTTTTTAATTCTGTACTTTAGAATTTGAAAATGATGGTGTTGCCCACACAACAGGCTAAAACAAAAGGTCACGGAATCCTGGAATGGTTTGGGTTGGAAGACACCTCAAAGATAATCCAATTCCAACCCTCCACCATGGCTGCTCCAGCCCCAGTGTCCAACCTGGCCTTGGGCACTGCCAGGGATCCAGGGGAATCTGGGAATTCCATCCCAGCCCTGCCCACCCTGCCAGGGAACAATTCCCAATTCCCAATCTCCCACCCAGCCCTGCCCTCTGGCAGTGGGAGCCATTCCCTGGCTCCTGTCCCTCCATCCTTGTCCCCAGTCCCTCTGCAGCTCTCCTGGAGCCCCTCCAGGCCCTGGCAGGGCTCTGAGCTCTCCCTGGAGCTTCTCCTCTCCAGGTTGAACATTCCCAGCTCTCCCAGCCCCTCACTTAAGGGTATTTAGAGGGAATAATCCTGTGTTTTATGGAAACACCCTAAGTGGGAAGGAGCACTGGGCTGCCCCACAGTGCACAGGGAGGTGCTGCAGGCTCCATCCCCTGCCCAGGGTGGTTTTTTGCTCCTTGAGGCCACCCATGAAATGGCTGCTGCCTCTCCCAAGATGTTGCTAAGCAACTCCCACTGCTGGGGCTGCCTCCTCCAAATACCAATTAACCATCTCCTCCCGATGCTGCAGAGCTTGGCCAGCCCCGCTCCTCCTCGAGGGGCTCTGGGGAAGCTCAGGGGGCTCCAGAGCTGCAAATTCCTCCTTGGAGCAGCTCTCTAGGGGTGACTCCTGGTTTCTTTCCCTCTTCTGAGCACCTTGTGGTGCTCCTGCCAAGTGGGAATGGTGAGGGCTGCCAGGGGAAGGGGGGATCTCCACGTCACTCCTGTTCATCAGCCTGGGCAAGAGGAACTTCAGGGAGAACTCAGAGCCCTTCCAGAACCTTAAGGTGCCACACTGCGACACAAAAAAACTCACACACTCACTCAAGATGCAAAAGAAGGATACGAGGAAGTTTTATTTCTGACTTCACAATATATAAAATTCCAAAAGTGGCAGTGGATTGGAGGGTGAAACTGCCACCTCTCCAACCACACTGATCAAACCAACAGCCCATCAATTCTCTCACAAAGAAGAATGCAAAACAATCATTATTTACATGAACAGCGTGTGAGAATTCCAGTAGAAATATGTAAATATCAGAAGGTATAGAAAACTTCTGACAGAACTTTAAAACTTTTAAAAGGGCAGGGTGACATTAAGGAATGCTTTAAAAAGGAGGAAAGGGGAATTTCTCTGAGAACATGTAGTGGCAGATGGGGGAATGGCTCCCCACTGCCAGGGGGCAGGGCTGGATGGGATACTGGAGAGGATTCCTCCCTGTGGAGGTGATGAGGCCCTGGCACAGATTCCCTGGAGAAATGGCTTCTCTTCATCTCTTCTCCAAAGTTCTGGAGATGCTGGCTCCTGTCTTCTCTTGAGGAACCCAAAACCTGACCTGCAGAAGTGCTGCCACCCAAGCCAAGAACTCTCATCCAACCTCTCCCTTTCAGCACCCAAAATCAGTGGAATTTCATCCCTCTTCCTTAGTTCCCCACTGCACAAGGAGAGGAACACCACCTTGTATTGTGCCCTTGGAAAAGGCTTTAATGTTTATGAAATGCTTCTGCTCCCAGCAGGATGAGGTAATCACTAATTCTGTCCTGAGACCAGAATTTCTCAGCTCCCATGGGCATTCAACAGGATTTCATCCTGCATTGCAAAACTGGCAGGGTCAGGCCATGGTTTGAAAAAAAAAAACCTATATGGAGCAGGAGAGCAAAACAGGCATGGGCACAATGGCAGTGCCTGAAGTGGAGTCAGGGTTGGGTTTGGAGGGACCTTAAAATTCACCCAGTGCCACCCATGCCATGGCAGGGACACCTCCCACTGTCCCAGGCTGCTCCAGCCCCAGTGTCCAACCTGGCCTTGGGCACTGCCAGGGATCCAGGGGCAGCCCCAGCTGCTCTGGGAATTCCATCCCAGCCCCTCACTTCCATTACAGGGAACAATTCCTTCCTAATATCCAATATAAACCTTCCTTCTCTCACTTTGAAGCCATTCCCTGTGTGCTGTCCCTCCATCCCTGGAAATTGTCTCTCTCCAGCTTTCCTGGGGCTCCTCCAGGCCCTGCCAGGCCACCCTGAGCTCAGCCCAAAGCTTCTCCTGTGCAGGTGAACAATCCCAGCTGTGCCAGCCTTTCCTGCCAGCAGAGCTGCTCCATCCCTCTGCTCATCCTGGAGCCTCCCCTGGGCTCTCTGCAGCAGCTCCAGCTCCTCCTGGGCTGGGGCAGGGCTGGGACAGGGCTGGGACAGCTCGGCAGGTGGGCTCAGGGGCACAATCCCAATCCCAGTCCCAATCCCAACCCCAGTCCCTCTCCTAATGCCCAGCAGAGCTCAGGAGTCTCTGGGATGGAACAGATCCAGCTCTCACCCCTCAGCACTTCCAAACCCTCCCAGAAATCCTCCCAAACCCCTCCTTGTGTGCAGGGCCCTCAGAGCAGGTGGATTTGATGTGCTGAGTAAAACAAGGTTTTAGTAACCAATAATTGCAGCCTTCAACCACCAGATCAAAGCCACCTCCTCTGCTCCTCCTCCTCCTCCTCCCAGGTCAGGTGTCCCCAAATATTTCTCAGTCTCTTCCTGCCCTCCCAGGATGTTGGAATCTGAGCTATTGATGACTCCGAGATTGTAGAAAGTCTCTGAGCCCTGCAGCCAAAAAATAAGTTGTAATTATTCTGTGCTGGTTTCCAGGTTGTTTATTCTGTTGATCTCTCACATGTTCTGCTGCCCTGCCCAGCTCTGTCCTGCAGGGCAGCGTGTGGGGCTCTGCCCTCAGTGGGATGTGACAAACATTCAATACCAGAAACTCCCTGGGCTGCATTTACAAGAACGTGCCAATATCTGTCACCTACGTTGGACAGTGTGTCCCCAGCCTGAACCAACAGAAAAATGCCAACACCACAGTGAGACATGGAGGGCATGAAGAAGGAGAAAAAGGACAAGGCACACCCAATTTCCTCCAGCTTGTCCCTTTGGACCCCTCATCTAGAATCCTAAAATTTTACTTTTGCACCTGTGCCACACTTAATTATTACTGATATCAAACCCTCAGAGCTGGTAGTTGATCCTGTAAGATTGAAAACTCTTTTCCATGGCCAGAGATCACAGCCAGTGTCTCTGGGGGCTCTGTCCAGGGGGGTTCCTGAGCCCTGCCAGGGTCCCAGGGCAGCCAGGGGGATGCTCTGGATTCCCACAGACAGGAACCCCCCCCAGATGCTCTGGATTGCTGAGAGGAGAAGGAATTGGGATTAGTGCTCCAGGAAATCCTTTGTGAGCCTTTCTTTGGGATCCCGAACTCCAGACACAGCATGGGGAGGCTGTTGGTCAGTACCTGGGAATTCCAGAGATTGGATTCCTGGAGGTTTTCCTGTGGAATTTGCAGCTCCATGGACAGGCAGGGTGGATTCCTGCTGGGCCATCCATTGAGTTTTGGGGAGTTGATCAGGAATTCTCACCCAGGAATTTCCATTTGGAGAATTAATCAGGAATTCTCACCCAGGAATTCCCATTTTGGGGAGTTTATCTCCACACGTGCCTGGGAGATTTTCTGCAGGAGGAGAATTCCAGGGTCCCTGAGGATCGAGGGGCACACAAAAGCATCCAAGGGGTCAGGAGGCAGAAATTCCAGGATTTTCCAAAACATTCAGGAAATCAAACATTATCCATCAATAGGAAATAATAAATCGGTTTTTGTGCCACCTTATAAAATCAGCCAGTTTTTACAGCAGCTGTAAAAAATAATATTTTTTTTTTTTAATAGACAAAGTTAAATAGAAAATAAACAACTTTTACAAAACCTCCCCAAGCTCCTGGACTTTCTCTGAAATCCTGGAATCTTTTCTCCCTCCCATCCAATTTCTAATTCTCCTCTGTCCCTTTTAGAGCAGGTTGGTGTGGAGTGGGACATTGGATAATCCAGAATATTCCACTTTTCCTTAGTCTTGGTTTATTTCAAATTAATTTAAGAGGCCTCTGTGAGAATTCAAATGAGTGTCTGGGGGGAGCATCTTGAATCTTCCAAAGCTTTTAATTTTTTGCTTGTTTGAGGTTTTAAATTTTTTTTTTATTTTATTTTCCTGACTCTTAGAGCTTTAACTGATTTATTTTCATATAGCATGTAGTTAGTTGGAGATTTGGGATGGACACTCAATTCTTGGACCTCCTGGCTGGTAAATTATATGAAAATGAATTTAATTATATTAAAATTATATAAATTATATTTAAGTAATTATAATTTTAATATATAATTTATATTAGTTTATGTAATTTAATTGTATCAATTATATATAATTATATAAAAATCAATGGAATGGGGCTTGGACTCAGCTGGGCTGCTGGAAGGTTCCCTGCCCATGGAATGATCTTTAACTTCCCTCCCAACCCAAACCATTCTGTGATTTTCTGGGCAAAGCTTGTGCAGGTTTTGGTGGTGATTTCAGATGTAGGGAAAGAGTTGAAATAGAAAATACAAATGGATAAATCAGCAGGGGGGATGGTTTGCCCTTAAAAAAGGGCTTTTTTCCTTGAGCTCTGGGGTGCTCCAGCATCATCTGGGGTATTGGGGATATAAAGTGAATAAAGGCATGTTACAAATTTAACATATCCAGGAGGCTTCACAGAGAAAAGGAATTTTCTGGCAATTGCTGTGTAAAAGAGATTTCTCCAAGCCTGCCAAGGGGGATTTTGGCTCTCAGCTGTCACTGGCTGGAGCAGTTTTACTCTCCTGAAGCCCTCAAACCCTACAAACGATGGAATTATCCTCCAAACAATGGGATAACCCCACAAACAATGGGATTATTCCCTCTCAGGAGATCCTGCTCATTGAGGAGGTGTTAAAATTTAGGTTTTTCTCTTAAATGCATCTCTTTGGGCATCCTGCTCCTTTTGTTTTATTTTTTTTTTTTAAGACCTAATATTGGCAGGTTTTGCCTGTAGGTCATTATGAAAATGAGTTTTGGGAGTTGTGTGGATTCATTAAAGAATCAAGACTTTTCAATCCCTGATTTACTGATCTTTAAACTGAATCAGCCACACATTCACATTCATTTTATTCATAGTGGAACACGAGTATTTTGGTTTTTAAGTATTTCAGTGAGCGATTTGAAATGGTAACAATTCAGGTATGGAAATTTAGGTGAGACTTTGAGCCTGACTTGCCCAGAATGCGAAAAACTGGGGGAAAAATGTATTTAAATAAAGATTCCCAACCTTGGTGCCAAGTATTTCTTTCCCTCACCACTACTTGTTATTAATGAGCTGCATTTCACTCTCTTTTAAGGTGTTTTTTTTGGTCCCAGAGGTGTTTCTGTCTGGCACAAACAGAAGCAAACTGATTTAAATAAGGTGTGTGCCAGGCTGTGAATGCAAGGAATGTTCAGCTCAGGCTCTGCTTGAGATGCTCCAGGAGCTCTCCAGGCTGGGGCTGGCTGAGGACAGCAGAGCAGATCCGGTCAGGCCTGAGCTGGAGCAGATTCCAACTGGTTGTAAAGTGATAGGAGCACACTGAGGGGGGAGTTTCACCTTGGGGATGATCCAAAGGCAGCTCCAAAACAACCTGGGGAAAAAAAAAAAAATGGGATTCACACATTCCTTTGGGAAGGTGATGGCCCCAGGGATTTGCAGGTCAGGAATTTGTGAAGCTGCAGGAGTTGGGATGGGGCATTGGGAGAGGAACTTGGAATGCTGGGGCTTGGAATGAAGAGTTTTTGGTGATTTTTAGCCTTCCTCCAGTGCCATTTCCATTCTTAACTCTGGAGCAAAGGTGATGGAGCTCAGCCTGCTCAGGGTTTGGGAACTGATGGAGCACCAGGGACTTTCCTCCTCCTTGGTTTTGGGATGTGTGGGATTCCCTCTGTTACATCTGCCTGGGACACAGGAATGTTTTCACCTCACAACATTTTCATCATTTCATTCACTTTATTGATTGAGTTGCACATTGATTTCTGTGGAATTGCCCAAGGCCAGGTTGGACACTGGGCTTGGAGCAGCCTGGGACAGTGGGAGGTGTCCCTGCCATGGCACTGGATGAGTTTAAATTCCCTTCCAACCCAACCCATTCAATGACTTACGAGTTCTCCAGCAAAACTCTGATTATCCATGACAATTTCCATGTTCTATTTGCCAGTTTTTCATTGCCTTGTTGTTTTTTTTTTTTTCCCTTGCTTTCAAATTTGATTTTGAAAAGATGGCAATTTTCTTTTGTTATTTGCTTGCTTTGCCTCTTCATCTTTTTGTTTTGCTCCTCACTCACAGTTGTCTCCTCAGCCCCCATGTTCTCTGAAATAGCAAACCCAGGGCTTGCTTTTGTTCTTGCTGAACTGCATTTTGGGAATTTATCAGGAATTGTCACCCAGGAATTGCCACCCAGGAATTGCATTTTGGGGAGTTGATCAGGAATGATCACCCAGGAATTCCATTTGGAGACTTGATCAGGAATTCTTATCCAGGAATTGCATATTGGGGAGTTTATCAGGAACTGTATTTTGGGAGTTGATCAGGAATTCTCATCCAAAAATTGCATTTTTGGGCGGTTGATCAGGAATTCTCACTCAGGAATTGCATTTTGGGGAGTTTATCTTGGGGGATTTTCTGCAGGAGGAGAATTCCAGGGTCCCTGAGGATCGAGGGGTGCAGAACAGCATCCAAGGGGTCAGAAGGAGGCAGAAATTCCAGATGGCTTTTCCAAAGCAGCTGCCAGGACAGGCTCTTGTTTCCAGAACCCAAACCAGCAGGAATGGATGGTTATTGAGAGGAATAATTCAATAAGTGACCAAGGAGTCATGGGATGTTCGGGCTGGAAGGGATCCTGGAGACCATCCCATTCCACCCCAACACCTTCCCCTCTCCCAGGCTGCTCCAAGCCCCATCCAACCTGGACATTTCCAGGCATGAGGAATCCCCAACCTCTCTGGACACCCCCTTTTATTTTTTTTTTTTTTACTCTTGTGGAAACATTTCCATGTAAATTTTCTGACATGTTCAGGCTTTGCCTCTCCCCACAAAGCAGCCGAGCTTTGGGAGTTGCACAATTCCTTTTTAAACCCGGTGCTTGTGGCAGGATGAAATTTTCCACGTGGATGGGAGAGGTTGAAGTGCCCTCTGATCATCCCCACCGCCTGGCTGTAATTTGATTGCCTGGATTTGCAGGACTGAAATAATGGTTACCTGCCAGAAATGTTCTCTGGAGCGTTCACAGGTTTGAACAACCCTCTCCCCACCCTTTATCGAACCCAAATTATGCAGAGTTAATATTTTTTCTTTATTCTCCCAACGTGTTTGGCCTTGCTCTCGAGTCGAGCCTCTTGATGCTTTTCATGGCTCTTGAAGACCAAAGAGAGCAAAACAAAAACAGATAAAAGGAGCTGCAATTTTCCCTTACTTAACCTCCCCCCAAAATAAATTCAAACTGAGTGCCCGACCCAACTTGTTGTTGCTGTTTGGATTTTAGAACATCTTGAGCTGTTTGGGCACAAAGGTGTCTTGGCTCTGCAGTGCACTTGGGTGAGAATAAAAGCAGCTGGAATATTTGTGGATTTAAGGGCATTTGAAGTGTTTTCTGCTCAGCTGATTGTCTTCTTCCACTAGATGGGGCTTTCTTCATTGATGAGTCCAACCACCACTGAGTCTTCATCCTTTTCCCCACGGAAGCCTGGATGTGCCTCAAGGCTCAAAGCCCTGGAATGTTTGGGATGTTTTTCCTTTTCCACCTTACCTGTGGAGGTGCCCTTTGGAATTTTGGTGCTTTTTAGAGGCCTGGAGCAAAGCTGGTGATGTGGAGGCACCAGAATCCACCAAATCCTTGTGCAAGCTCCTTGACTGAGTGTGGTGGCCACTGGACTTGGTGGGGTGGCAACCAGCCACCATTTGGGGAGGGTTGACTTTAATTTTTTTTTTTCCCTTAATTATCTTTAAATTAATGAAACATCTTTCCATGGTTCAATTAGCTGAACAACAGGTGCCTGTGGATGGAATTTGGGAAATGCCATTCCTGGGGCTGTGGATGCATCCCTCCCCAAACTCTCTGTGGATCATTCCCATCATTGCTGTGGCACAGTTTGGTGATGAAAATCCAATTTTTGGTTTTCATCTGGTCCTTCCCAGATTTTCAAGGAGCTTCCACTGCCATACTTTTAAAAGCTAAAGGCAACACTTGTCCTGGTCCTTCTGACAGTCCTGATAGTGAGCTTGCCCTGCTGAGGAGGGGCAAAGCAAATTCCCCCATTTCCATGGTCCTAAAAATGAACATTCAGGTAGCAAAAAAAAAAAAAATTTAAAAAAATAAAATTATTTTTGAGTAATTACCTTAATGAGGCCAACGTGGAGCTCCTCCTGCTCCTGCTGTGGTTTCCTCCAGGTGTTTTCTGCTCCTTTTCACCTCTGCTGTTCCTCAGAACATTTTCTTTCCCTTGGGTCTTCCACCTTCACACAAGGGAGACATTTTGGGGCCAAAACCTTGGGACCCCACAGCCTCTTCCAAGGCCACCATACCTTCACTGTTCCCCTTGGCTCAGAGCTCTATTCCTGGAGGGCTTCAAAGGGAATTTTCATCCAGCATCCTTGAAATCCTACCCTGGCCATCTGAAAGCAACAGATCTGAGCATCCTTAGGACTCAAGCTTCAAACAATTTCTGCTTGAATATGGTAAATTCCAGAAATGAAACCTGGCTCTTTGTTTTGTCCTCTTTTTTTAATTTTTTTTTTTTATTTTCCTCATATACAAAGGCACGTCCTCTTTTATTTGAGACCATCTTATATTTTAATTTCTTTTGGAGTTAATGCATTGTTTTAACGTGTTCCAGTCTGCTCCCCTGCATTTAAATCATCTTCGTGTTTGCAGTCAAGCAGGAGGACAAAAATAACTGTGGGCTCATGGTGAATCAGTGGAATTTTCCTGCATTTCTCCCCTGGTGACTCCTAGAGAGCACAAATGCTTTTTGCATTTCTGTCTGCAAGAACGAGGTGGTTTCCCTGCTGCATTCCTGTATTTTTCCCTGGCTTTGTCTCTCTGGGATTTGGGGTTGTTTACTCCACAAACAGCAGTGTTGTGGGGTCACAGATCACTGCCTGCAGTGAAGGTTTGAGGGTTTAAAAACCCCCTGGCAGCTGATTTCAGTGAGGACATTTGAGGGGAAGGGGTTCACATCTCCTCAGGGATGTCATTGTCCATTGTGCTGCTCATTGTTTTTCCAGACCTTCTTTCTTTCCTGAAGAAATCAAAATTATTTTTTTTTCATGGTGCTTCTTTCTCCCTTCTCTCTCTTTTTTGTTGTTTTTTTTTTTTGTTTTGTTGTGGCAGAGAGAAGCAACCTTGCTCACGCTGGAGAGAGGTGGTTGTTTTTGAAACCCCACGTTTTTCCCAGTGCCTGCAATTTTGATAAAATACCTTTTCCTGAGAGGAGTCAGAAAGATCTGCTGGAACAGCTCATCCTCCCTTCCCCCCCTTCTCCTTGGCTTATCAACAGTGCGTCAGTGGAAATTTCCACCCTTTGCTAATGGCAGAGAAAGCAAAAGTTGCAAAGCAGCCTTTGGAGGGAAGGAGGGGAAAATAAAAATAAAAATAAAAAAATACAAAACCCAAAACAAACCCAAAAAAAACCCAACCCTCTTGCCGTTTTAGGAGCACAATGAAGATGAGAGCTGGGCAGAAATGGAATTAAATTCTGGCTGCAGAGTGGGATCAGCTGGAATTGCTCCCCCATCCTCCCTACTGCTAGGTGAGAGGATTTGGAAGGCTGCTTCCCAGGGAGGAGAGTTCAAGTGTCATCTGCTGAATTCACCAGTGGGCTCTAATGGCTTTACCAGAGAACCCCACAATCCCAGATTTTGGTGCTGGGGGTGCATCCTTTGATCCTGCTGGGCTGCACTTCCATCAAATTGGCTGGAAAATGGTTCCTGTCCCTAAACTCCAACCCTGGTGGCATCTCTGCATTGTGGAGCCACGGGGCAGTGGGCAGCCCAAAAGCCAGATTTTGTTGCTGTGGGGATTTGTGAGGAGGAGCGAGCCCAGCAGAATTCCTCCAAATCCCTGGGACATTCCTGCAGGCCGGGCTCCCTGGAATGCTGGGCTGGCATGGGCTGGCACTGGGACAGCCAGGCACAGCCCATTCCAGCTGGGCACCTCTCCTGCCTCGGCATTGGGGGTGTCAGGTGGCATTTTTACCATGCCACCCCTCCCGTAAGGCATTCTGGACTTTCTGGAAAGGATTTGGGGATGAGTTGAGGCTGTGACGTGGATGCTGCTGTGACATCAGGGTGCTGGCTGAGGAAAAGTGTTGTTCCCATGTTTTCCAGGCATGGATTCTGCAATCCAGCAGTGCTGCCTGAGTCATTCCTGGCCCCATGGGGCTCTTGGGGTGCAAGATTTGGGATGTGATGCAAAAACCAAACCCAGTGCAGCCTGAAGGGCACGAGCAGGGCTTGTTCTCTATTTCCCCTTCAGATTCCCAGTTCCCTTCCGACCTTGGGACTTTCCAGGATTTCCTTTGTGAACATGGGATGCTCCTGCTGTAGTTGACTAAGGAGGAATCCAAAATTCCTGCAGAGCAAAGTCCTCTCTGTCAGGGGCAGTTTTGAGATGAAATTGGGGTGTCTGGTCCTGGTTGGACAATGTGTCTTCATTTAAAGGATGTCACTTTTGGGTTCTGTGGTGCTCCGTGTGGAGGTGGGCTTGGAGAAATGTGGGATTCTGGAATGGTTTGGGTTGGAAGGGACCTCAAAACCCATCCAAGGAATGGTTTGGGTTGCCAGGGACACCTCCCACTGTCCCAGGTGCTCCAGCCCCAGTGTCCAGCCTGGCCCTGGGCACTGCCAGGGATCCAGGGGCAGCCCCAGCTGCTCTGGGAATTCCATCCCAGCCCTGCCCACCCTGCCAGGGAACAATTCCCAATTCCCAAAAGCTCATCCAGCCCTTCTCCTGTGAACTGTTGTGAATGAACCAGCACTGCCACGAAAGCTGGAACCAGAACTTTGTCATCCCTTTCTCTGGTTTGGAGAGACAATTGCCAAGGGCTGGAGGGACAGGACCCAGGGAATAGCTTCCCACTGCCAGAGGGCAGGACTGGATGGGATTTTGGGAAGGAAGTGATGCACAGGGTCTGTTGTATCCCCTGGAACAGGGCAGGGAGGTGCAGGATACCCCTTTGCTCCCTCCGGTGTGCTGGAGCTGGAAAAACCTCCTGGAAAACTCCAGCTGAGCTCCTGAAGAAGCTGCAGATCTTCAGGAAAGGGATTTATTGCAGAAATAATTTTGGTGATTGAGAGATCAGCGGGGAGCCACGTCCTGCTCCTCGCAGGGTGGTGGTGGCTGTTCCCTCATGGATGTCAGGAGAGCTGGGGGGACACCAAAGGGTTCCCTGGGGATCTGAGACCTGGCACAGGGACAGCACCAGGGAGCAGCTGGGGCTGTGCAGGAGGGATTTAGGGTGGGTTTTAGGGAAAGGCTCTTCCCCAGAGGTGCTGGCACTGCCCAGGGAATGGGCACAGCCCCGAGGCTGCCAGAGCTGCAGGAGCCTTTGGCCAGCGCTGCCAGGGATGCCCAGGGTGGGGTTGGTGGGGGTCTGGCACTGGGGGAATCCCTGTGGGTTTATTCCCACTCAGGATTTTCCCTGGTTCAATTCCCACTCAGGATATTCCATGGCTCAGTTCCCACTCAAAATATCCCATGGTTCAATTCCCACTCAGATATTCCATGGCTCAGTTTCCACTCAGGATTTTCCATTGTTCAATTCCCACTCAGATATTCCATGGTTCAGTTCCCACTCAGGATTTTCCATGGTTCAGTTCCCACTCAGGATATTCCATGGTTCAATTCCCACTCAGGATTTTCCATGGTTCAATTCCCACTCAGGATTTTCCATGGTTCAATTCCCACTCAGATATTCCATGGTTCAGTTCTCACTCAGGATTTTCCATGGTTCAATTCCCACTCAGGATATTCCATAGCTCAATTCCCCCTCAGGATATTCCATGGTTCAATTCCCACTCAGGATATTCCATAGTTCAATTCCCACTCAGGATTTTCCATGGTTCAATTCCCACTCAGGATATTCCAGGAGTCCCACCAAGGTCAGCCCTGCTGGATGCTCAGCTCCTCCAGCAGAGTGAGGATTTAAGCCACATTCACATCTCAGCTGTGATTTGGGATAAATTCACCTCTTTGCATTTTTTTAATATTTCTTTTTCACATTCCCATTCAGCTCCAGGCAGAGCTTTGCAGGAAGGGATCTCTGTGTGTGTGGACGAGCTTGAGGTGGCTCCCACTGGGATCTGTTCCCCAAAAACCCATCAGGAATTCCAGGAAGGAGCTGCTCCTGCCATCCTGCCTTGTCTTAAAAACTGTCCAGGTCAGGATATGGGGATGAATGGAAGAGGGAAAAGCAAAGTCCTCAACAGCTGTAAGGATCTGAAATACAAACAATTATCAAAACTGTAAGCCAAAGCTTAGAATTAAACATAAGATTTGATCTAAGGCCTTAGAAAAACCTTCCAAACTTAAGCTGAAAGTGAGATTGTAAATTTATAGTTTAAAACAGAAACACATTAAACTAACAAAAACAAATTTTAGAGTTTTGGAGTTTAAAATATTTTTTAAAAGCTACAAAAATAAACAGAGACATTAGAATACAGTGCTATAAGTTTCTAATAAGTTTCTATAAGTTTCTAATAAGTTTCTGTAAGTTACTAATCATAACATGATTAGCTAAGAAATCTTACACTGTAAAGTAAGTCCATATGAAAAAATATTTAAAGATGAAGTCAAAAACACAAATATCCTTGTTAGCAATATTTTATTAATTAATAAAGCCTTTAAAAATCTCATAACTACAAGTCTTACAGCCTTCTGAACTATACTTCATATATAGTGAGCTGAACTCACCTTTCCTGTCTGTATAGAACATAAAAAAATAAATCACATCACCAACAACAATTCCAAAATCCCATCTCTAACTTCTTCAAAACTCCTTCAAAAATCCCCATAAATCTCCTTGGGTCAGCAGTGCTGGACAGAGCTCTGGGAGTGTTGGGACAACATTCCCAGGGAAAAAACTGGAATTGTTGAATTGTTGGGGGTCTGGGCATGGCCTGGATGATCCTATGGGGCATCTTCCAGCTCAGGATATTCCACGATGCCAACAGAATTCAGCTGAACTTTTCATCACTGAAATCAAACTAACACTGAGCTTTTATTTCAAACAGTCTGGGCACCAAAATGTGAGAAAAAAACTTGGGAATTCTCATTTTATCAAAAACACCACAGGAGCACAAAAAACTCAGGACCTCTCATTTACAAAAAAAAAAAAAAAAAACCAAAGGAGCAGAAAAAAACTTAGGAACTCGTTTCAAAAATCCACCAGAAGAATTCCTTTAATTGCAGCCCAGGTATTTCGGATTTTGTTCCTGCCCAGTTATTTTTTGGTTGATTTTGTTCCTGCCCAGGTACTTTTTGGCTGATTTTGATCTTGCCCAGATATTTTGGTTGATTTTATTCCTGCCCAGGTATTTTTTTGGTTGATTTTGTCCAGCCCAGGTACTTTTTGGTTGATTTTGTTCTTGCCCAGATATTTTGGTTGATTTGGTCTTGCCCAGGTATTTTTTGGGTTGATTTTGTTTTTGCCCAGATATTTTGGTTGGTTTTGTCCAGCCCAGGTATTTTGGTTGATTTTATTCCTGCCCAGGTATTTTGGATTTTGTTCCTGCACAAGTATTTTGGTTGAATTTATTTCTGCCAAGGCATTTTAGATTTTTTTTTTTCCTTGCCCAGGAATTTTTGTTGATTTTGTTCCTGCCCAGGTATTTTGGCTGATTTTGGTGTGTTTCTCATTGCAGGTATTTTCTGATAGACCTCGAGGCCCCCCCTTCCCTGGTGTCCCCCATGATGGACCACCTGGGCCGGGACATCGATGTCATCAGGAGAGCTTTCCTCAAACACCCCGTGGCCAAGGCAGAAGAATGCAGTGGCATCCTCCCAGCCAGCCCTGAGGAGAAACTCTCTGCCAGGAAAAACTGAAAATCCCAAACATTTCAAACCGTTTTTAACCCGATTTTAATTGGAAAAGAATTTTTATAAATCCTATCCATCCAAAAAAAAAAAAAAAAAAAATCACTTTTGGGCATGGGGTGTGTGTGGTCTGTCGCAGTATCTTCATTATTGTAACAATTGAGGTTTCTTTTTGTGCAAAATAATTGGGAGAGTTTTAATCTGGGTGCTTATCTTGCTGTTTGACAACTCTGCAAATTGATTTGATTTTCTCTCGGAGCATTACATTGATAATGAAGATTTCTCCAGCAGCAGGATGCTATAAATAGCATTTTTTTTTTCCCAGAGATTACTCCAGAATATGGATATTTACATGAGAGATTAAGAAGTCTGCAGTGTAAATATAGAACTAGAGGATGTGATTTGGTGGGGGTTTGTTTTGGGGGCAAAAAAGGCAATAAACGTGTGGTTAAAAGCAAAACCTGACACTTTTTCTTTTTACATTAAATATTAAAAAATCCCAAAACTTTCACTGCCAAAAAGCCACCTCGTGGTCCTCGAGGTGAGTAATGTTCAAAGCACAGGTAAAAATTCCTTTTTTGGTAAAGCCAGAAAATTCCAGGTGGGAATTAGAGATTCCCCAAGCTTTTGTAGGAGCAGGAGAATCAAAGACGTTTTGTTTTGTGTGTTCATGTGTCTTTTTTGCCTTTCTTGTGTTGAAAACAGGAGGAAAATCAGTGATATTATTGTTATATATAAAGACCTCCTGCTCTCTGATGTAAATCCAGTGGCTGGATCATTCCTAGGGAGGTTTTCTGCTCTTTTTTTTTCCTTAGATGTGGAATTTTGGAAAGGAAAAAAAAAACAGTTCTTCTGAATATCTTATTTTTTTAAATGCGTTAGGGAAAAAAAATAACATTTTATTTTTCCCTACATCTTCCTTTAAGAGTTATGAATGTCTGGATTTGTGGGGTTTGTTTGAGGATATTTTCATCATAGGCTTTTTAAAATTTAAATTTGCTCTTTTTTCTTTACATTCTCTTTTTTTCCCCTATTTTTTTTTTTCCTTTCTTTTAATTTTCTTTTTTTCTTGGAAAAATAAACGAGACACTCCCTGAAGGTGAATTTGTTTTAGAGGTGCTTTTATTGCTGTGCTTGCTGCCTGCTCCAGGCAGAACTTTCCTTATCCAGGATTTTTCCTGGTGGGATAGACCTGCCCCAGGTTTGGCTCCCTGAGCTGCCCTCACTGCTGAAAATTCACATTTTAGGTGTAAAAAGTGCCAGCTGCAAGAATGTGCCTTACTCAGGGGTTTCTCCAAAGGTTTTCTTAAACAAAATGTGGACAGAAAATTGGAGTTTAAAGGGATTTTGCCTCAAACCTGGAATTTGGATTAAGGCACTACACAGAATTTGTATATTCCTGTTTTCCCACAGTAATTGAAGTTGTGAGATAGCAAGGAACTCTCCTGCCAAATTTTGTGGGATTTTCTTTTGAAATTCACCCCAATAACTTCTTAGAGCTGTTGAACAGCGAAGCAGAATTAATAAGAAATACTCAATTTCCTCCTAAGAAAAGATTCTCTCACACTCTGCATTAACACGCTGCTAGTTTTCAGTGCAGGGCTGCAGATTTTTTATATTTTTTTGAAAGTTCAACTCTTCAAAATTCAGTTAAAGCAACCAGATTCTCAATGATTGGACATGTCAAAGTCTCTCCAAGTCCACAGCATTCTTCAATAGGGCTTAAAATTGTTATATAGGGGAAAAAAAGGAATATTTGAGAAAGGAAAGGAAAGGAAAGGAAAGGAAAGGAAAGGAAAGGAAAGGAAAGGAAAGGAAAGGAAAGGAAAGGAAAGGAAAGGAAAGGAAAGGAAAGGAAAGGAAAGGAAAGGAAAGGAAAGGAAAGGAAAGGAAAGGAAAGGAAAGGAGAAAAGAAAAGAAAGAAAAGAGAGAAAGAGAAAGAAAGAAAGAAGGAAAGAAAGAGAGAAAGAGAGAAAGAAAGAAAGAAAGAAAAGAAAGAAAGAAAAGAAAGAAAGAAAGAAAGAAAGAAAGAAAGAAAGAAAGAAAGAAAGAAAGAAAGGAAAGAAAGAGAGAAAGAAAAAAAGAAAGAAAGAAAAGAAAGAAAGAAAAGAAAGAAAGAAAAGAAAGAAAGAAAAGAAAGAAAGAAAAAGAAAGAAAGAAAAGAAAGAAAGAAAAAGAAAGAAAGAAAATAAAGAAAGAAAAAGAAAGAAAGAAAAGAATTTGATTTTGGTATGTAAACCAGGGCTGCTGGGGTCAGAACTTTCTCGTAGGATGTGACCAGGTTATTTCTGCCCAAAGAGTCGCCCGGGATGGGTCCAGCACTGCCAGGATCTCCATTCTCTCATGGAATCACAAACTGGTTCGGGTGGGGAGGAGTTTTAGGGATTATCCCACCCCACCCCTGCCATGGCAGGGACACCTCCCACTGTCCCAGGCTGCTCCAGCCCCAGTGTCCAACCTGGCCTTGGGCACTGCCAGGGATCCAGGGGCAGCCCCAGCTGCTCTGGGCACCCTGTGCCAGGGCCTGCCCACCCTCAGGATAAAGAATTCCTTCCTAAAATCCCATCAAAATCTCCTCCCTGTCAGTTTGAATCAATTCCACTTTTCAGGCTCCTTTCAGCTTCTGGAAAGCTGCAATTTTAAGACAACCCCTCCTCCCCAGCTATTTTCAACTTACAGCCTGGAAGCACAGGCTTAAAACTCATCAGCATTGTTTAAAATATGAGAGGTTTTAATTTGAGATTTTATGATTCACTTCTCTCCAGCTTGGGTGCTGGCAGGATTTTCCTGGAACATCCCACTGAAGAGCCCTTGGAAAAACACAAAATTCCAGCAAATGAGAGGATTGCTAAGGAGGCAACACTGAGGGAAGAGGGGGAGCTTGGCACTGACGGATTCCAGGTTCGAGGAAGTTTTCCTGGGAGGGCTTTAATCCCTGCTGGGCTGGGGCTGTGCTTGGGCTGCCAAGTTGGGTGTGTGTGGAGGGTGCTGCTGGCTCAGGAAAATCCTGAGGGGAGTTTTGTGGGATACTGAGATTGCACTGAATCTGTAGGAGGCCCCTGGCTGAGTTTTGTAGGAACAGAGGAGTTGGGGATGCTCAGGGAAGCTGTGGCTGCTCCCTGGAAGTGTCCAAGGTTGGGCTGGATGTGGCTTGGAGCAGCCTGGGCTAGTGGAAGGTGTCAGGGAATGGGATGGGATGATTTAAATTCCCTCCCTACCTAAACCATTCCATAATTCCATGTATCCTGACACTACGATGCACTTTATCCCAAGAGGAATCCCTCAGCCAGCTGAGCAGAGTTGGGAATTCTGCTGGTGAAGACACACGAAGCTTCTCTTGGTGGAGACATCCCACATTCCTTGGGGAATGCCCAGCTCCTGCAGGGCTCTCCAGAGCTGCTGCCTGGGCTGGTGAGCTCAGCTCAGCTCAGCTCAGCTCAGCCTGGTGCTGGGGGCAGCAGTGAGGGTCACAGGTAGGGAGGAGAAGGTTTCCAGCTGGGTTCTCCCTCCCCAGTTCCCCTCGGAAGCAGCAGAGGAGCTCGTGGCACGCTCAGGGTCCTTGCAGCCTGGTGATGCCTTCTGAGGGCTGACTTGGAACAGGGACTGGGCAGAGTTAAGGAAAGAAGGAGGGATTTAATAAGAGGCTTTAATAGATCTGCCTTGGACAACACAACCCAAAATGGCCCCAAAATGGACAACTGGTCACGGGGGCTCTCCCTGGGATCAGTTCTGCTCCATTGGCACCTTGGAGTTCATTGTCCCATTCCAGCTCCAGCCCATCAGTCCCACCCTGCTTGTTTTTCTCTCTCCAGCCCACGGTGTTTGTGCTCCTGGGCTGAGGTTTGGATCATTTGTCCTTGGTGCCCAGCTGGAGCAGGAATTGTTTTGTCTCTGCTCTGTGCACAGAGCTCAGCATCCCCTGATATGAAGCTGAGACCCACACACTAAAGCAGCACAGAATGTGGAAAATAGAAAAGTTGAAACCTGAGGCATCACAGCTGCTCTCTGTTTTTGGGGGACAAGCAGCATGACAATGTCACAGGGTCTGTTCCATGTGTGGCCACTGGGACCTGGCAGAGACAGGAGGCAACCAGGAGCAGGAGCTCGTTATCCTAAAGATGCACAGGAACCATTCCCACTCTTCTGCCCTGGGAATGGCAGGAATGAAATATTCCTTAAGGATGGGAGGACTTCAGGAGTGCTCCTGGCACGGGCAAGAAGGATCCTCCAAGTTGCCCACTCTGAGGGTAGGATACTCCCAGTTGTCCAAGCCACTGGAAAGAACAGAGAGTTTGCTTTGGTAATCCCTGGAATCCCCTATAAACAATTCCCAGCTCTCTACTGAGAAAAAACAATTCCAGAAGAGCTGTACCCAGCCCAAGGGGAAGAGAAACAAAACCAAAAGTGACCTGGTGCTGCTCAGATCCCTCCCAGCTGCACCGGGAAGTTTGGGATTGCTGCCAGGGAAAGCAGGATGATCACCAGGGAGGCAAAGCTGCAGAATCTTGGTCTGGAAAAAGTTTTCCAAGAAGTTTTCCAAGAAACTCCAGGGCCAAAGGCTTTGTTTGTTGTGCAGGCCATGGCAGGGCTGGAGGGGGGTTGGGTGTGTTGGGTCATGCTCAGCTCCTCATCCCTGGCACTGCCCAGGGCCAGGTTGGACACGGGCTGGAGCAGCCTGGGACAGTGGGAGGTGTCCCCATGACAGGAGTGGAACAAGGTGAGTTTGAGGTTCCTTCCAGCACAAACCATTCCATGATTCCATGACTTTCCCTTCTTTTCTGTCTTCTATCATCTGTCTTTATCTCAGCCCACAAGTCTTCCCTTTTTCCAGTTCTCTCTCCATGCCCTGGGAGTGCCCCTGTGCCCTGGTGGGTGCCAGGTTCAACCACGACGTCCTTGTTGGTGCCCAACGTGGTGCTCCAAGGCTTGAGATCCCAGAATCCCAGAATCCCAGCATGATCAGGTTTGGAAGGGACCTCTGGAGATCACCCAGACAGGGTCACCCTGAGCAGGTGACACAGGGACACATCCAGGTGGGCTTGGGATGGCTCCAGAGCAGGGGAATCCATCACCTCCCTGGGCAGCTGCTCCAGAGCTCCATGGAAAGAGGTTCCTCCTCTGTCTGGGGTGGAATTTATTGTGTTGTAGTTTCATGGCCACTTCTCCTTGTCCTGTCACTGGCACCGCTGGAAATACAACAAAATTCTGACTGGAATGTGCTAAAACGGATTTATTAAGAGTATTTTTTGCATCGGTTTCTCAGTCTCTGGTCACAATGGTGATTTCTTTGCTCTCAGAGCTGTGGTGTTCCCAGAGCTGCTCCAGGTTATTGTAAATGCAGGCGAACCCAATGGGAAGAAATGCTGATGTGTGACTCAGTTCAGAAGGCTGAATGATTTCCTTATTATAACTAGACTATGATACATTAATATACTATTTAAAGGAGATACTAAAACTACATCCTACTTTCTCTAACTCTAACCCAACTCGTGACCCTCTCTGCGAGCCCAGCCCCAGGTGGGTTGGATTGGCCACCAGGCTCAAACAATCCTCACCAGAATCCAACTAAGCAACACCCCAGGGAAACAATTCTCCAAACACATTCCACATGGGAAAACAAGGAGCAGAAACAGAAATTTTTTTCCCTTCCATTTCTCTCTGTGCACCTCTATGAAAATCCTGAGACGGAGAGAGAAATGTGCTTGCCACACCAGGTGACACCTCCCTGGCTGTGGTTGCTCCCTGTTTGTCCCTCTGAGGGTTGGGTGCAGGGTCCCACTTTTCTGGAACGCTGCTTTGTCAGGTGAGAAAATTCCTGGTGGTGGGACTAACCCAGAGCGCTGTGCTGATCTCTGCGTGCTGGGAGCCATCACGTGGAGCTACAGAATCACAGAATTCCAGAGTGGGTTGAGTTGGGTTTGGTTGGGTTGGGTTGGCTTGCGTTGGATTGGGAGGGATTTTAGGGATCACCCAGTGCCACCCCTGCCATGGCAGGGACACCTCCCACTGTCCCAGGCTGCTCCAGCCTCAGTGTCCAACCTGGCCTTGGGCACTGCCAGGGATCCAGGGGAATCTGGGAATTCCATCCCAGCCCTGACCACCCTGCCAGGGAACAATTCCCAATTCCCAATCTCCCACCCAACCCTGCCCTCTGGCAGTGGGAGCCATTCCCTGGCTCCTGTCCCTCCATCCTTGTCCCCATCCCTCTGCAGCTCTCCTGGAGCCCTTTAGGTGCTGATTTCCCAGATTTCCCTGTGCTGGGAGGGTGAAAGGCTGCTGAGAAATCCAGCATTTCTCCCTGTGTGTGATGTTCTGCTCCTCAGCCCTCTCTGACTGAGCAAGCCGAGTGGCCGGGAGCGGGTTGGAGACCCCAGCATCCCAATCCCGCTGCCTGGGACATTCCTGGTGGCCTCGGGGAGCTCTAAAAACAGCTGTGGTCTAAAAGCCCTCCCTAATTGCACTGCGAGGAGCACGAGCCCCCTCCCAGGGTTATTCTGGTGGGAATTGCACAGTCCCTCAGCGCTGGCATTTAGGGCAGGACAATAGTGGTGCTGCCCATGTGAGAACCCACAGGAATGCGCTGGGTTCTTTCAGCCCCGGCCAGACCACAGGGCCCGGCCGGGCTCCCGTGGCAGGGGGGGCACCCAGAGCTGTTTGCTGAGGGAGTTTTGGGAGGATGGAATCCAGTCCAGGGGTTCACCAAGGTGCCTCGCTCCTGCAGACACGTGCAGAGCTTTCTTTTCATACAGAATCCCAAATCCCCGGGGCTGGCAAAGCCCTCCCAGCCCAGGGAGTCCCAGCTGGGCCCCATGCCCACCTTGTCCCCAGCCCAGAGCACTCAGTGCCACCTCCAGGGGACACCTGCAGGGATGGGCACTGCAAAGCTCCCTGGGCAGCCCCTGCCAGGGCCTGAGCACCCTTTCCATGGGGAAATTGCTGCTGCTGTCCCAGCTGAGCCTGCCCTGGCCCAGCCTGAGGCTGTTCCCTCTCCTCCTGTCCCTGTTCCTGGAGCAGAGCCCGACCCCCCGGCTGTCCCCTCCTGGCAGGAGCTGTGAGAGCCACAAGGTCCCCCTGAGCCTCCTTTGCTCCAGCTCAGCCCCTTCCCAGCTCCCTCAGGAACTCTCCAGCCCCTTCCCAGCTCCCTCAGGAACTCTCCATTCCCTTCCCAGCTCCCTCAGAAACTCTCCATTCCCTTCCCAGCTCCTCAGGAACTCTCCAGCCCCTTCCCAGCTCCCTCAGGAACTCTCCAGCCCCTTCCCAGCTCCCTCAGGAACTCTCCAGCCCCTTCCCAGCTCCAGCCCCTCCAGGTCTCTCCTGCAGGAGCCAGGGAGTTGAAGTTTTATTTCCATTTCATTGATTTTTCCTTGGATTGGGGGGTGAACCTGTGCTCACTTTGCTTTTCCCTGATTTTCCCCAAGTTGATTTCTCTCCAACTCAACATCTTACTTGATTCCATCCAGCTCCAACACTCAGAGCTTCCTACAGAATTCTCCTGAAAGATTCCAAGCAAACATTCCTTGGAAAACAATGAAAAAGCAACCCGTGGCAGAGAGAAGACTTTCCAGGTGTCCAATTAACTTTAATGAGCTTTCTGCTCTTTTTGTGTCCCTTATTTGAAAATCCTTGGTGGGGTTGGAAAAGCCCTCCCAGCCCAGGGAGTCCCAGCTGGGCCCCATGCCCACCTTGTCCCCAGCCCAGAGCACTCAGTGCCACCTCCAGGGGTGTTTTGGGAGTTTTGGGAAGGCTGCTGGATTCTCCAGGCTGCAGTGGCTTAGGGAAGCTTAGGGAGAGATGAAGGTTTTTTGTAGTTCAGATAAAGAGGTTCCATTTGTTGGTGACATCTCTCAAGGTGCTGGCCGTGCCTGGGAGCTCAGACAGGACTGAGAGGGAAATGCCTGGGCCCTCTTTTGTCCCTTGGCCAGATCAAGTTTTTCTCTGGTGCTTTCTTCTTAGTATTTTTTTTTTAATTGGTATACAGAAGTCCAATTTCAGTTTTTAATTTGAGCCTCATTGACAGGAACCAAACCAATCCTATTCCTCTGACAGGAAACTGCACTCTGGAAGTATTTGCACTTTGTTTGCTTTCAAGCTGCATCAGGTGTCTCCTATAATTAAATTTATTTCCACCTATTCTTCTTCACTCCTCCCATCTCCCCTGCAGTGCATTCCTGAGGCAATTGCAGCTCTTTGGAATTCTTCTCATGGAGTGTTTCTGTCATTGCCAATGGCCAGGGAGCTGCTTGAGGAATGTTCTGTCCCTGAATTTCAGGGGATGAGCCCAGGAGTGCCCAGGTGGCCAAGAAGGCCAAGAACATCCTGGGTTGGATGAGGAATTGTGTGTCCAGCAGGAGCAGGGCAGGGATTGTCCCTGTGGGATGAGGATCCTCAAGGGCTGTGCCCAGTTCTGGTCCTGCAGGAGAGACCTGGAGGGGCTGGAGCGTGTCCAGGGCAGGGAACGGAGCTGGGAAGGGGCTGGAGAGTTCCTGAGGGAGCTGGGAAGGGGCTGGAGAGTTCCTGAGGGAGCTGGGAAGGGGCTGGAGAATCCCTGAGGGAGCTGGGAAGGGAATGGAGAGTTCCTGAGGGAGCTGGGAAGGGGCTGAGCCTGGAGCAAAGGAGGCTCAGGTGGACCTTGTGGTTCTCACAGCTCCTGCCAGGAGGGGCAGGGAAAGGAGGAGAAGAAATGGCCTCGAATTGCACCAAAAGAGGTTCAGATTGGAGACTGGAGAATACTTTTTCCCTCACAGAGTGGCCAGGCCTTGGGATGAGCTCCCAGGGAGGTTTGGAGTCACTGGAATTGTCCCAGAGGAGTCTGGATGTGGCCTTGGGGACAGAGTTTGGGTGATGCTGGTGCTGCTGGGTGTCCTGAAAGGCTCTTCCCACCTCAGTATTCCTGGGATTCTGGGATATTCCCTGCAGAGATTATGGAGCAGATCCATTCCCAGTAACCACCATTTTTATTGGAATGTTTTCCTCTGAGATCAGGGCAATATTGAGATACAAATTAAGCATCCTGTAGCCTCCAATGTTTGTTTTCCTCCTGAGACTCTGTGGGGTTCTGCTGTCACTGTCCCTGATCCCATCCCACCCTGGAATCTGCCTGGAGCAGGTTCTCCAAATCCAGCCTTGACCATGAAGCTGCTCCTGGAGATTGGAGGTCTCTTCTCCATCTCCATCTCCATCTCCATCTCCATCTCCATCTCCATCTCCATCTCCATCTCCATCTCCATCTCCATCTCCATCTCCATCTCCATCTCCATCTATCTCCTTCTCCTTCTCCTTCTCCTTCTCCTTCTCCTTCTCCTTCTCCTTCTCCTTCTCCTTCTCCTTCTCCTTCTCCTTCTCCCCATTTATCCCTACAAACCCTTCCTCTTCCAGGTGGGCAAAGTGGGAACCATGGAACAGTTTGGGTCAGAAGGAACTTTAATGATCCTCTCATTCCAACCCCTGGCCAAGGGCGGGGACACCTTCTGCTATCCCAGATTCATTTCTTCTCAATTTTACCTCTTTTATTCTCTTCTAATTGCTGAGGATGTTGCTTTGGAAAATCCTGGTGGATCCTGGGAATGTGATGGTGGCCCCACATCGCTGCCCACACCCCAAAGGATTTTTGAATTCCTGCAAACCGCACCTTTATTTCATTATGTCATTTTTTACATCCTAATTAAAAAATCTTCAGGATCATTTGGACAGGGTGGGATTTGGGGATGCCTGCAGCGGCGCTGGGTGATCCCTGCCACTCAGGATATTCTGGGATTCCATGAAAATCTTTCCCTACAAAGGAAGACTCGTGTTGAGGCTGCACATTGATTCCAGTTCTCCTGGAATTTGAAATTATCCCGGAGTATCCCAGGTCACCTGAAGGGGAACCCTGGAGATAAGGGGAGCTCGTTCATGAGGAGCGACACAGAAGCGTTGCAGAAATGAGGAGAATTTGGAATAATGGGGGTTTTTATCACTTCCTTCCCTTTGAGGGACACAATTCCTGAGCCAATTCCTATTTTATTGCTGCTCTCCCAGAAGTGGCCGCTCCACCTTCAAAGGGAGATGTTTTTACCACCCAGCTGGAGCCAGATTTGGGATCAGAAATCGCTGCAGAATCAAAGAGATCGCAGCTCTTTTCCTCCTGCTGCACCTACTGTGTGAGAAACAACCTCGTTTTCCATAATTGCGCCGTGAATTTTTATTGGTAAATCTTTTTTATTCTGTTCTAGTTTGTATTTTTCAGGATTTTCAGTTATTTCTGGGAATTTTTGGGGAAATAACCTTGTTGTATATAGTTGTAGTGGGGGGTTTGATTTAAAAATTTAATAATTTAAAAATATAAAAAATCAAAAAGTTAAAAACTTTAGTATGTTTTATTTTGTATTTTTTCAGGGCTTTCCGTTATTTCTGGGAATTGCTGGGAAAATAACCTTATTTTATGTAATTGTAGTGGGGGGTTGATTTAAAAATTTTAAAATGTTAGCATCCTGTTTTATTTTGTATTTTTCACAGTTTTCAGCTATTTCTGGGAATTGTTGGGGAAATAACCTTATTTTATGTAATTGTAGTGGGGGTTTTGATTTAAAAATATTTTTGTGTTGTGTTTTGGGTTTTTTTGTATTTTCAGGGCTTTCAGTTATTTCTGGGAATTGTTGGGGAAATAACCTTACTTTATATAATTGTAGTGGGGATTTTGCTTTTAAAGTAATTTTTATCGTGTTTTATTTTGTATTTTTCACAATTTTCATCTATTTCTGAGTATTGTATGTGGTGTTGTATACACAGAGTGACACCCAGTTCAAACATCCCATCAGTCCCATTTGATTCTTTAATTTGATTCTCAAATAATTTAGAGTAACTTCTGGTTAGGGCTGACAGAAATATTTAATTTTCCTTTATTTTCTGTGTCAAAGCACCAAACTACCCCATGAGGGAAAAAAAAAGATGTTTTGATCAGTGCCAGGCAGCAACTGCCCTTAATGCTGTTAAAAATAGCGTTTTTGGGTAAAAGAGAAGGAGATTTAGATGATGCTGTGTCATGTTGTGACATGCTGGAATTAGTCAGTGCATAATTCCACTGAGTAGTCATGAAATAACAGGAAAATAGGAAGTAAGAGAATTTCCATAAGGTAGGATAGAGTTTAAAATGAAGGTTGAAAGGTTTATAGTGGACTCTGGGAACAACGGAAGCAATTAAAACCAGGTTTAATTCTTGTTTTCTTCCAGATTGGGCATTTCTTAGGAAATTGGTGGGGAACTTCCATGGAATCTTGGAAAATCCTGAGTGGGAATAAACCCCCAGGGATCCCCCAGTGCCAGACCCCCAAAATCCCACCCTGGGCATCCCTGGCAGCGCTGGCCAAAGGCTCCTGCAGCTCTGGCAGCCTCGGGGCCGTGCCCATTCCCTGGGCAGTGCCAGCACCTCTGGGGAAGAGCCTTTCCCTAAAACCCACCCTAAATCCCTCCTGGCCCAGCTCCAGCTGCTCCCTCTGCTTTAACACTTGGGTTAATCCCAGAATTAAAAATGTCAAAACTTTGACGAGAAAAGAAGTTTGGAGTTTTGGACAGTTCTGAAATGAAGGTTCGTGGTTGGAACCTTCAAAGATAAAAAGATGATCTCAGGTAATTTTCTATTTCTTGTCCATATTTTATGATTTCATAATGCCCCAAAAAGCTGTGGCTGCTCCTGGATCCCTGGCAGTGCCCAAGGCCAGGTTGGACACTGGGGCTGGAGCAGCCTGGCACAGTGGGAGGTGTCCCCATGGCAGGGGTGGCACTGGGTGGGATTTGAGCTCCCTTCAACCCAAATCCTTCTGGGATTCCAACTGAAGTCTGAGCCTGCAGGTGAGCAGAGGATGGTGCTGGAATGGTCACACGTGGCCCTGGCCTCTCCTTTCCCCTGGAATTCTCCTGGAAGTGACGGCAGCTGCAGCTGTGCCTGATGGATCGTCTGAGAACCAACCAAACTGGGAAACAATCCTGCAGCTGAGCGAGAGAAATGTGGAATTGTGGATGGGTTGGGATGGGAGGGACATCAAAGCTCATCCCATCCCACCCCTGCCCTGGCAGGGACACCTCCCACTGTCCCAGGCTGCTCCAGCCCCAGTGTCCAACCTGGCCTTGGGCACTGCCAGGGATCCAGGGGCAGCCCCAGCTGCTCTGGGAATTCCATCCCAGCCCCTTTTTTCCCTCTCAGGAAAGGATTTTTGCAGGACTCCATTTGAGTGAAGTTCTGGGAAGACCTTGTTCTCCTTTTCCAACTGGTTTAACTCTGAGCTCTGGTGGTGTTTGACTTGGTTCAACTTCCTGAAAAAGATCCAGACCTGTGCAGCCTCCCAGGATTGAAACAGGGCCTGGGTTTAATGGATTTATTTCTTTCTGTAAGGACCTGATGCGATTTCACCCAGGCTCAGCAAGGCAAACCTGCAAAGTGGTTTAAACTCAGTGCTGGGCTGGAGCCTAAACCACAGAATCTCAGGATGGGTGAGGCTGGGAGGGCCCACAGAGCTCACCTGGGATCACCCCCGAGCCCAGGGCATGGATTGAGGATATTTGGGAATGTCCCAGGGAGGAGCCTCCAGCCCCTCTCTGGCTCTGTTCCAGCTCGGTCCCTGCCCAGGGCAGGAGTTGTGCCTCCTGTGCAGGGAATTGCTGGGCTCAGCCCCTGCCCGGGGCTCTGGGGCTGCTCTGACCTCCTGCACACAGGGACAGACAGACAGGGACAGACTGGGACAGACTGGGACACACAGGGACAGACTGGGACAGACAGGGACACACAGGGACAGACTGGGACACACAGGGACACAGGGACAGACTGGGACACACAGGGACAGACTGGGACACACTGGGACACACAGGGACAGGGACAGACAGGGACACACTGGGACACACAGGGACAGACTGGGACACACTGGGACACACAGGGACAGGGACAGACAGGGACACACTGGGACACACAGGGACAGACTGGGACACACTGGGACAGACTGGGACACACAGGGACACAGGGACAGACTGGGACACACAGGGACAGACTGGGACACACAGGGACAGACTGGGACACACAGGGACACAGGGACAGACTGGGACAGACTGGGACAGACAGGGACACACTGGGACACACAGGGACAGGGACAGACAGGGACACACTGGGACACACAGGGACAGACTGGGACACACTGGGACAGACTGGGACACACAGGGACACACAGGGACACACAGGGGTTGCAGGATTTCCATTGTTGCCCCAAGCCAAGAGCAGAACGCACCAAGTGAAGATGAAGAAGTGAAGTTGCTCCAAACCCTTCTGCTGACCTGAACCATGGAGACAAACTCTGCACAGACCTCGAGCTGGTTTCTTGGAATACTTTGGGCTATTTCATTTTCAAGCTCCAGTTGGGCTCTTCTGATCTCCCTCTCCTCTCTTGCTCCCAGTCATTTATCATTCCCTTCATCAGGAGTCGTTTTCCAAACTCGCCACTGCCTGCTAGGGCAGCCTGAACCCTCCTGGAGCTCCCCAAGGAGCCATCTGCCCTTCCTCAGGCCTTTCATTAATGAGCTCCCCTCGGTGATGACTCGGGGTGGCCCCAGGTGCCGTTTCTGTTCCCTAATTTCCCTGATTTGTGCATCTGAGCACAGAGTCCCTGTGCAGCTCCCCTCCCTCCCCTTGGGCCAATTGGACATTTCGGGCTGGCTTTGTCAGAGTTGATTATTTCAGCCTTTCCTTAAGCAGCCTTGTTCCACAAGTGTCATTTCTCCTCTATTGTTCCCTGCTCCTCGGTCTCCTCGGCTGGGAAGCAAAGCAGGACCAGCAATTGCTGGCAGCTGCTTCCTGCCTGGAACGAGGGCATGGAAGGGGCTCCTGGAGTGTTCCAGGAGTGGAGCAGGGCTGGGACACTTCACCTGGAGGGAGAACCTTGCTCAGTGTCGGGGTCTGGGTGTTGGGCTGACCCCAAGAGTGTAAAACTCCCTGTTCTCCCGTGCAGCCAAAGGAGGAGTCTGAACGTGCAGGATCAGCTTCTCAAGGCTGTTTATTTTCCCTTAGCCAGAACATTCTTTCTCCAACCTGCTGAGCTCTGGCCAGCAGCTCGGCCATGGCATTCTGTCTGCCCTCAGGGGGTGTTTGCATTTTATACCAAAAACTGCCTGGGCCATGTTTGCAATAACGTGCCAATATCTGATATTTATGTTGGACAGTGTGTCTGTGCCTTAAACCAACAGAAAAGTGCCACCATCACAGCAAGGCATGGAGGACAAGAAGAAGGAGAAGAAGGTCAGGACATGCCCAAATCCCTCCATCTTGTACCCCTGAATCACATTCTAAAAATCCCAAAATTCTACTTTTCCACCCTTATCAATTCACTTATCCCACTACTCAAACCCTTGTGGCTTGTTATTCCTCATACCAAGTTTGCAACCTCTCCCACAGGCTAAAATCGAACTCACAGGTGTTTTTGACTTTGTTCCAGGGTCTCCAAGCCCCATGCCAGGGTCTGGGGCCAGCCAGGGCAGCCAGAGGGATGTGCTGGGCTCTGGGTTCATATCTGCCCTCCCAGGATTGGAGCAGTGTAGGGAAGGCAGCTCAGCAGCCAGGAAAAGTCACCTCAGAGGGAATCCCAAGATGTTTTGGGTTGGAAGGGATTTTAAGGATCACCCAGTGCCACCCCTGCCATGGGCAAGGACACCTCCCACTGTGCCAGGCATCCCCAAGTGCCACCCAACCTGGCCTTGGAAATGAGAACTTTTCCAAGTGCCTTTATTTTCAATCTAAGGTTGTAGGAAGCATTTGGGAATTGCCCTCCTTGGCCACCTCCCAGCTCAGACCTTGTCAAGTTCCCTTTCCAGAGGTTCCTTTGGAGGTGGATTTGCATGTCCCAGCCTGGCTTTTGCACTGCACAATCCCATGGATGGTGATCTGGGAACAGCTCCCTGAGGTGTGACCTCGTGGGTGCTCAGCAACTGGGAGTCCTGGGAAGGACTGGATTCCTTCCTAGAAAATTCTGGCTGTTCTGGCATCTTCCAGCTCACCCTTTGCAGCCTCATATCCAGAATGGGGCAGGTGGATAAAGCTGGAATCCCAAATTGTAACATCAAAATTGCCTCATTTTCCCCACAGGAAAGGTGTGGAGCTCTTGGAACAAATCCAGAGGAAGCCACAGAGCTGCTCCAGGGCTGGAGCCAGGCTGGCAGAGCTGGGAATGTTCAACCTGGAGAGGAGAAGCTCCAGGGAGAGCTCAGAGCCCTGCCAGGGCCTGGAGGGGCTCCAGGAGAGCTGCAGAGGGACTGGGGACAAGGATGGAGGGACAGGAGCCAGGAAATGGCTCCCACTGCCAGAGGGCAGGGCAGGATGGGAGATTGGGAATTGGGAATTGTTCCCTGGCAGGGTGGGCAGGGCTGGGATGGAATTCCCAGATTCCCCTGGATCCCTGGCAGTGCCCAGGTTGGACACTGGGGCTGGAGCAGCCTGGCACAGTGGGAGGTGTCCCTGCCGTGGATCTGGATGAGCTTTAAGGTCCTTCCCAACCCAAACCATTCCATGATTCCATAAGTTTGGTCCTGCCTACAGCAGCAGCTTAACTAAAGCCCTGGCTGGGAGCACCTGTGGGCTGGGCTTTATGGCTGGAAGACCCCAAAAACACATTCCATGGAATTCTGGGCTTTACCTGACACAGCAAATTTTTACTTCCCTACAAAAACCCCTTTGGCTGGGAACAAAAGTGTCCTGGCAACTCCTGGTCCTGGTGAGTGTGCCTGGGGTGGGACTTTAGACTCAGAGGATTCCTCAGGAGCTCTCCCACTTGGGCATGTTTTCCCTGATTGCAGGGTGAAGGATTTTGGGATTTTGGGAGCTCTGAGGCAGAGGGGAGCCCTGCTCCTAGGGGATTCTTTGGGGCTCCCAGCAGGCCAAGGTGGGGATTTTGGCTCCTGCTCTTCCTGCTTGGCCCTCTGAGGTGCCAGTGTGTGTTTGATTCCTGGGACGATGATGTCTGAGACAGTCCATCCCAATTTTCTCGAGTTGGGCTCTAATTAAGGCTGGGCAGGCAGAGGTAGAGCAGACAAGGTGAGATTGTTTGCTCCTTACCCAGCTGGCTGTTCCAAAGGGAATTGCTGCTGCTCCAGGTGCTGCCAGCTCCTCCTCTGACCCCAGGCATTCCAGATCTTCCATCCTGGATGGAATTTCCCTGTTCTTCAGCTGGAAAAGTGTAACAAGCTCAGGTTTCCCTTCCAACTGAGCCTTTACTGAGGCAAAATTGAATTATTGTGTTCATTGCTCCTTTATGGGCTGATAAAGAGCTGTCACAGTGCATGGATTAAGCCTTGGACTGCTGGATTTTTCCCTTTTTATTTTTTTTTTATTTCCTGAGGAATCTCAAGCCTCACATCCCCTCTTGGGTTTTTTCCCCTAAATGAATGAGGTATCACTTGAGGTTGAAACCTAAACTGCTGCCCCCCTCCCTTCCCCCCGAGGAGAGGTTGGATTCAGCTCATCCTCTTGCCTCCAAACCTCAGTGCCTTGGATATTCAATGACATTCCAGCCTGGACCACACCAGCAGCTCTGTGCTGGGCATCTCAATTCCAGAGCTGGCCACTTCTCCCTTCAGTCCCTCCTGTCATGTGGGCTCTGCGGCGCTGCAGGGCAATGCTTGACCTAAAAAATGAAGGAATTATTTTCAGATGTCCCCCAAGAGTGGCACTTCCAGCCCTGGCGAAGTGGTGGCATCTCAGAACAATTGATTGGAAGAAGTGGTGGCAGCTTTCCCAGAAAATGCACTCCCTGGCACGGAGCTGGGGGAGGTTTCCTTGCTGAGGAGGAGACTCCATGTGGGAACTGCCAGGGGACAGTGGGAAGTGGAGCTTGGATGGTTGTCAACCCCCTGATCCCAGGAAATGAGAATCCTGGGAATTTTCTGGCTCAGGTAGGGAGGAGGAATCAATGGAGGAAGACTGGGAGCTTCCTGAGCTTCCAGAGTTTGGGGTTTAAAACCTTTTCTGAGCTCTCCTCGCCGTGTGCTCCACCAGCCAGGGGCTCTCCTTACCCAAGTGCCTTTTATTTCCATTTTAAGGTGGTAGAAGGTAGATGGAACTTGCCCTCCTTGTCTGCCCAGCAGCTCAGGACTCTCCAAGTTCCCTTTTCAGAGTGATTTGGAGGTGGATTTGAATATTCCAGCCTGCACAATTTGACAACTGGGAACAGTAATAGTAGTTATTATTATTATTATCTTTATTATGAACTTTATTGTCCTTATCTTTGTTGTTATTATTGTTATGATTATTTTGAGTTATTATCAGGTTATTATTTAGTTGTGAAGAAGGAGAAGGAGAAGAAAGAGAAGAAGAAGAAGAGAGGGAAGAAGAAGGAGAAAGAAAGAAGAGAAGAAGGAGGAGAAAAAGAAGAAAAAAAGAAGAAAAAGAAAGAAAGAAGAAGGATAAGAAGAAGAAGGAGGACAAGAAGAAAGAGGAGAAGGAGAAGAAGAAGAAAAGAAGAAGGAGAAGAAGGAGGAGAAGAACATGGAGGAGAAGAAGGAAAAGAAGAAGAAAGAGACGAAGAAGAAAATAAGAAGAGGGAGAAGAAGTTATTACCTCACTGGTGCTCAACAACTGGGAACATGCAGGCAGTTCCTGATAAGAACTGGAAAGGACTGGGAGGGTTTCAGCTCAGGAGTTTGGGCTTGTCCCAAACAGGGATATGAGGCAGGAAAAGTGCTCTGGGCAGGGATGGACATCTGGAGCTCCTGGGGTTGAAATTGGGGTTATGCTGCCTCATTATGGGAATTTGCTGAATCCCGAAGTTCTCCCTGGGGAATGATGCAGATAAGGCTGGGAATGGTGGAAAACTGCAGAGCCACAAGGTCCCCCTGAGCCTCCTTTGCTCCAGGCTCAGCCCCTTCCCAGCTCCCTCAGGAACTCTCCAGCCCCTTCCCAGCTCCCTCAGGAACTCTCCATTCCCTTCCCAGCTCCCTCAGGGATTTTCCAGCCCCTTCCCAGCTCCTCAGGAACTCTCCAGCCCCTTCCCAGCTCCCTCAGGAACTCTCCAGCCCCTTCCCGGCTCCCTCAGGAACTCTCCAGCCCCTTCCCGGCTCCCTCAGGAACTCTCCAGCCCCTTCCCGGCTCCCTCAGGAACTCTCCAGCCCCTTCCCGGCTCCCTCAGGAACTCTCCAGCCCCTTCCCAGCTCCCTCAGGAACTCTCCAGCCCCTTCCCGGCTCCCTCAGGAACTCTCCATTCCCTTCCCGGCTCCCTCAGGAACTCTCCATTCCCTTCCCGGCTCCCTCAGGAACTCTCCATTCCCTTCCCAGCTCCCTCAGGGATTTTCCAGCCCCTTCCCAGCTCCTCAGGAACTCTCCATTCCCTTCCCAGCTCCCTCAGGAATTCTCCAGCCCCTTCCCAGCTCCCTCAGGAACTCTCCAGCCCCTTCCCAGCTCCCTCAGGAATTCTCCAGCCCCTTCCCAGCTCCATTCCCTGCCCTGGACACGCTCCAGCCCCTCCAGGTCTCTTCTGCAGGACCAGAACTGGGCACAACCACAATGGGAATTCCTGCCAGTGGATCTGCCAGGCAGGAGGGTGCTCCTGGCTGGGACAATGCAGGTGTGGGATCTCACTTTAGGATTTTCTTTGCCAAACATTGAAATTCCCTCACTGGGACAATGAGGCAAACAGAAGCTTCATCTCCAGGGAAGTGCAGCATTTCCCAGCTTTTCTGTAGTGTTGTTTCTGTACTGTCTCTTCCCTTGTCTGAGCCCAAAATCCCACACTGGGAAGGGAAGCAGAGCTGTCAAGTGCATGGAACTGGGGAGCCAGGCTGGGAATGAGCCTGGTGCTGCTGAGGAAGGTGTGGAAATGTCCCTGTGATGGGACAGAAATCCTGACTGAGGTGGCAACGGAGCCACCAGGGCTGGGCCTGGCTGCTGGGTTGCACCAGGTCGGGAAATCCAGGATGGGAGGGAGGGCTGGGAAGAGCCTTTCTGGGAGTTTGGCTCTGCACCCACGTGTGGGAAACCTCCAAACCTCCACCCTGGGAATTCTGTTGGTTTTTATTCCTGGCAGAGGGTGGTGGGGAGGGAGAAGTATGGGGATGATGTTCCTGGATGTGTCCTGGAGCTCAGGGAGGACAAATCTCCAGGGCTCCAGACACAGAGGGTGTTGCTGGAATTGTTTTGAGGTGAATGGGGGAAAACAGCCAAGTGCTGGGTCCTGCCCTTGGGTCACAACAACCCTGGGGAGCTCCAGGCTGGGCAGAGGGGCTGGAAAGCTGGAAAAGGCCCTGGGGGTGCTGTGCCAGGGGCTGGACACGAGCCCAGGGGTGCCCAGGGGAGCAAGAGGCCGCTGGCAGCTGGGCTGGATGAGGAATTGTGTGTCCAGCACGAGCAGGGCAGGGATTGTCCCTCTGGGCTGGCTCGGAGAGGCCCCTCCAGGGCTGTGCCCAGTTCTGGTCCTGCAGGAGAGACCTGGAGGGGCTGGAGCGTGTCCAGGGCAGGGAACGGAGCTGGGAAGGGGCTGGAGAGTTCCTGAGGGAGCTGGGAAGGGGCTGGAGAGTTCCTGAGGGAGCTGGGAAGGGGCTGGAGAGTCCCTGAGGGAGCTGGGAAGGGAATGGAGAGTTCCTGAGGGAGCTGGGAAGGGGCTGGAGAGTCCCTGAGGGAGCTGGGAAGGGGCTGGAGAGTTCCTGAGGGAGCTGGGAAGGGAATGGAGAGTTCCTGAGGGAGCTGGGAAGGGGCTGGAGAGTTCCTGGGGGAGCTGGGAAGGGGCTGGAGAGTTCCTCAGGGAGCTGGGAAGGGGCTGAGCCTGGAGCAAAGGAGGCTCAGGGGGACCTTGTGGCTCTCACAGCTCCTGCCAGGAGGGGACAGCCGGGGGGTCGGGCTCTGCTCCAGGAACAGGGACAGGAGGAGAGGGAACGGCCTCAGGCTGGGCCAGGGCAGGCTCTGCTGGGACAGCAGCAGCAATTTCCCCATGGAAAGGGTGCTCAGGCCCTGGCAGGGGCTGCCCAGGGAGCTTTGCAGTGCCCATCCCTGCAGGTGTCCCCTGGAGGTGGCACTGAGTGCTCTGGGCTGGGGACAAGGTGGGCATGGGGCCCAGCTGGGACTCCCTGGGCTTTTCCCAGGGATTTGGGATCTGTGGAATTTCACATTTTGAACCTCTCTGCTCTGTGTGGGCAGAGAAGGACCCTGACCTGTCTGGCAGCAGTGCTGGCTCAGCCTGACCCCCTGTCACTCTTTGTTATCAGCTCATTATCAGTTTTCTTGCTGATAACAGCTCCAAGACCCGCCTTGGTTCCCTGGCCTTTGGGTTGCACCAGAAATCTTCTATTGAAAAGTTTTTCACGCGCCATTAGTGCCCCAGAGAAGTTCCTGAGCAAGGCTACCCCAAAATATTTAGCATTTCCATGAACTCCCCTCTGCTGCTTCTGGGATTTGCAGTCCTTGAACTCCATCAACATTTTACTTCCAATTCATGCTTGACCTGGAACTTCTCCAGAGGCTGAATCCTGCCCTGGGCTGACTCTGCCAGCTCGGTGGAAATTTTAAAGTAGGTGATTGGAGATGTGCATTTAAACTTCACCAAGTGCTGGATTCTGGAGCCGCCTCATCTCATGGAAGGCCCCAGCAGGACTGGAAAAAATGTGTGTGCCTCCCTCTTATCTCCAGGAATATCCAGAGAATAATCCTGGTTTTTACAAAATATGGTTGTGCTCTCTGCCCCAGTGAGTTCCTGTGGCAGGAAATTCCCCAGGCTGGCTCTGGACCTCTTTGGGAAGGATCTCCTTTCACTAGTCCCAAGTGGATGGAGCTGGAATCTCCTCCAGGGTGTGCCTGTGGCTCCTCAGGGGTATTCATGGGGGTATTAATGTGGGTATTCATGTGGGTATTATCATCTGAGCAGCAGCAAAGCACAAATCTGGTGAGGAGCGAGTGATTTTCTCCAACAGAATAGAGTTTTTCAATCTTGCTGTAATCCTGCTCTTTAACCTCATCAGCCAGGATGACTTTTTAATATCATTTGTGTCCAGAAAATTGAAATCTAGAAAATAGAAAATAGCAGGCTTTTTGGTGTTTTTTTTTTTTTTTTTTTTAATTTTTTTGTTGTTGTTGTTTTGTTTGTGTTTTGTTTTTGTTTTTGGTTTTTTTTTTGCTTTTTTTTTGTTTTTTTTTGGTTTTTTTTTTGTTTTTTTTTCTGGGACAGAGGAATGAGTAAGAGAAAAACCATTAGTCTGCAACCTGAATTGTGGCCCTCTCATCCCACACACTTGTGCACAGTCATGCTGCAGCTGGAAAACCAAATATCAGGATGGGAGGCCTTGACTAAATCACTCATCAGGTTTCAACTTGGAATTAAATCCATTTCTGGCCAATCTGTGACAATGTGACACCACGGGAACTTCATGGGCTGCACTTCAAGTGCAAATCTCAATTTTTGCTGCATTTGGCCACAAAGTTTGGTGCAGTTCAGGCCTTGTTCCAGTGTCACTTGGAGGGCACAGGGATTTTGTTCTTTTCCCTTTGTGCTCCAGAATTGTTGGCTCAGATGGGAAAGAGCTGTGTTGGCATCCAGGTGAGCTGTGCACAGATTTCCTGCTGGCTGTGAGCAAATCCCAGGGGAATTTCAGTGGTGGGGAAAAGTCAGCTTGGGAGAATGCTGGAATGGAGTCGTGGATTGTTTCAGATGGAAGAGTCTGGAAAGGGCATCCAATCCCATCTGCCATGGCTGGGGATGCCACTCACTCTCCCAGGTGGCCTTGGGCACTGCCAGGGATCCAGGGGAATCTGGGAATTCCATCCCAGCCCTGCCCACCCTGCCAGGGAACAATTCCCAATTCCCAATCTCCCATCCAACCCTGCCCTCTGGCAGTGGGAGCCATTCCCTGTGTGCTGTCCCTCCATCCCTGGAAATTGTCTCTCTCCAGCTTTCCTGGGGCTCCTCCAGGCCCTGCCAGGCCACCCTGAGCTCAGCCCAAAGCTTCTCCTGTGCAGGTGAACAATCCCAGCTGTGCCAGCCTTTCCTGCCAGCAGAGCTGCTCCATCCCTCTGCTCATCCTGGAGCCTCCTCTGGGCTCTCTGCAGCAGCTCCAGCTCCTCCTGGGCTGGGGCAGGGCTGGGGCAGCTCTGCAGGTGGGCTCTCACCTGAGGGGCACAATCCAAATCCCAATCCTAATCCTAATCCCAATCCCAATCCCAATCCCAATCCCAATCTCAAATCCCAATTCCAATCCCAATTCCAATTCCAATTCCAATTCCAATTCCAATCCCAATCCGAATCCCAATCCCAATCACAATCACAATCCAAATCACAATCACAATCCCAAATCCCAATTCCAATTCCAATTCCAATTCCAATTCCAATCCCAATCCCAATTCCAATTCCAATTCCAATTCCAATTCCAATTCCAATTCCAATCCCAATACGAATCCCAATCCCAATCCCAATCACAATCACAATCCAAATCACAATCACAATCCCAAATCCCAATTCCAATTCCAATTCCAATTCCAATTCCAATTCCAATTCCAATCCCAATTCCAATTCCAATTCCAATCCCAATTCCAATTCCAATTCCAATTCCAATTCCAATTCCAATTCCAATTCCAATCCCAATCCCAATCCCAATCCCAATCCCTCTCCTGATCCCCAGGGCATGGGGGGCTCTGGGCTGGGGCAGGTCCAGCTCTCCCAGGGCTGCTCCATCTGCTCATCCCAGCCTGGATTGATCCCAGGGGTTGTCCCAATCCACGTTCAGCACCAGCACTCGGTTTTTCCCAAAGGATCCCCAGGCCAGGAGCTGCTGCCAGGGAAGTGCCATGGGGAACCATTCCTGCCCCTCTCCAGCTCTGCCCAGACACTTTCATCGCTCCAATTTCCTAACCAGGCAAGGACATTGTCTGCCCTGCCCTGAGGGAAGTGTTGTGAAAATAAAGAAATAGGAATTGTGAAAATAAAGGAATTGGAGTTGTGCAAGGGCAGAGAAGCAGCTTTTCAAAGGTGTTTATTCAAATACAGACAAATATGTAGGGCAGTAGAAGCAAACACTCCCAGCAATGCTGGCCTCATTATTCCAAACTCCATTTAAAGCTCTGGCTGCATTTTTGGGCTCCTGAAGAAACTGAGGAGTGTTTAGCCCTTGGAAAAGCCTTGGAATGACATCCAGAGAGGAGTCAGTAAGGAAGAGAACAAGTGTACGTTTAAGGATATGAGGAAGTTTATTGTGGGAGATAAGGATTTTGTTTGGAGGCAATTGGAATTGTGTGCTGTAAAATAATATTTGCTAACACTGGATGGTTGTGGGAAAACAAACTGTGGAAAAGTTGGGAGAGTCTGGCTGGTGCCACATGTGGAGGGAGCATGGGCTGGAGGAAAAACCTCCCAGGGTTGTGTCATTAAAAGCTCTTATCTGAGGGTGTTGATGGGAGAGAGGGACCTGAGGCTTCTGCAACCCTGCTGTGGGTTTGGAAGGAGTCATTCCCTGAGCAGATTCCTGGGTTGTTTGGGAAATCACAGGAAAGGGATTGGGTGGCAAGATGGAGCCAGGTGGGATCAGGCTCTGCTCCAGGAACAGGGAGAGGAGGAGAGGGAACGGCCTCAGGCTGGGCAGGGCAGGCTCAGCTGGGACAGCAGCAGCAATTTCCCCATGGAAAGGGTGCTCAGGCCCTGGCAGGGGCTGCCCAGGGAGCTTTGCAGTGCCCATCCCTGCAGGTGTCCCCTGGAGGTGGCACTGAGTGCTCTGGGCTGGGGACAAGGTGGGCATGGGGCCCAGCTGGGACTCCCTGGGCTGGGAGGGCTTTGCCAGCCCCGGGAATTCCAGGATTCCATGAACATTTCACTGCTGAAATTAAGGAAGTCTCCTAAGGACCTGTGTTTTCTCTAAGATTTATAATGAAATTCACTTGGACTTTGAAGGTAGAAGATAAAACCGTGACACAGATAAACCAAATTTCAGGCTTCTGTTACATTTTCAGATCCTGGGAATAGCAAAGCTCTCCAGAGGGAAATTCCTTCCAGTGATACAACGATTCACCAACTCTCCTGCTGGGAAACAGCACAATGAAATCAGCGGAACCTTTCAAAACAAATAAGAAACAGAATTTTACCTGAGTTCAGTGCCTATCATGCCAAATTTCATCCCAAATTCCTGAAGTTTGCTGAGGTGACAGATCCAGAAAATCACCTTGTGCTGTTTCACTCCTTGCCAGCTCCTGCTGATCCCAGTTGGACTTGGTGCTGTTGGTTTCTTTTCCAGCTTCCCCCTCTGCAGAACCCTTGGGATTTGAGATGCATTTCAGAATTTGGCCTTCCAAACCCAGGGCACCAAGTGGGCCTGGCTGCCTCCCAGGCCATGTGTGTGAGAATTGCTTTTTTATTCCTCTTTGGAATGTGGTCAGTTTATTAGATGTCCCCACACCCTTTCTCTGCAGGAGTCACTTCATTTCTTTGTGAGCTTTGCTGTTAAACTGTGCATAATTTGGGGTTTTTACTGTTCTCCCCCCGCTTTTGAGGCCGCTTTGTGAGTTTTGAAAAGATGTTAATTTTCCTTTTGTTGTTTTCTGTCGACCACTTAATCCTTTCCCATTCCAATTGTTTTTCTTATTGCTCTCCTCCAACTTTTCCGTTGTTTGAAATGTCTGTCATCCCAAACTCGCCTTTGTTCTCCCAACAATGATTTTGGGAGGCTCCCTGCTGAGGAACATTCCAAATGTGTGTGTGGCTGTGGATGGGGGATTTTGGCCTTCCCTGCTCTTTGACGCCTCTCCCTCCCTCATCTGGGCTATCAGCAGATCCCAGCAGCTCCAGCCCTTCCCTTGGAATCTGATTGCCAGGCAGAATCACCAGCAGCTGGATCTCCCTCAGACCCCACCAGGGTGGGTTCATTTTATCAGTTTTGGGCTGATTATAACTCCACTTTAGCTCAGAAAATGAACTGAAGTCTCCCAAGCCTCCCAGCAGCTCACATTCAGGAGCTGTGTCCTTATCCTTCCTACCAAATGGAAGCAATCCAAAATCGTGATTCATTCCCTCAAAAAGAATGGAGAACAGGCTGAAATGCCTGGGGGCATTTTCTGATCAGAGGGGAAGCCCAGATATTTATCAGGTACTAAAATATTTTCCTTTCATCTCAAAGAATTTCACCTCAAAAGACCTCAGTCCCTCACAACCATCTCCAAAGGTGTGGGAATCACAGCTGGGGGGAATTCTGAGAGTTTTAGGGTGGCAAGGGCTGGATCTTAAAGGTATTTGGGTGCCCAGGGTTAGGTAACAGCACTGTTATCTCCCTGAGCCTAGAGTGGAGATCCTTAACTCAGTTCCAATCCAGGCCCTGCAAGAATTCAGTAACTAAAGAGCCACTGGATGAAAATGGGACAGGGATGCTCCATTATTATCTCCAGGTGGATGAGTGGAAGTGCCAAACAGGAGGAGAGGATTTAGGACTGTGGCTGCTGCAGGCACAGAGAAGCCTCTGTAAAGAGACAGGGTTTTTTTTGGGGATGGGCGGAATTCAAGGAATCTGCTTGGAATTTCTTGGAAGCTTCTGGGAAACTTGGTGTTGGATTAATTTCCATGGATTTTGAAGCAGTGGGATTTGAAAGTCTTGGTACCCACATCAAAATTACAGCTTCTGCTCACTGCTGTAACAGCTCAGCATTTCCAGGATTTTATCCTGCATGGATATGGCTTTGGAATGGGAATCACTGAGCTGCTCCAAAAATGGGCTACTTTAGGAAGATTCATCACCCACATTTGCCATTCCCACCCAAAATGGTTTCATCCCTTTTAAAAGCAAATTTGGGATTGGCCATGAGGCTTTTAAATGTGTGGCCTTCCACCAAACCATCCTGGAGAAGAATTCCCGAGGGAATGCTGCAGAACACCAACGATTCCATCCAGGATCTGCCTCTGGGGATTGGAACTGGATTACAGAGGGCAGATTCTCACTCTCACCATGGAAAACTGGAAATCCTGGGAGAAATCCAATTTTTCCGGGGTGTTTAAGTCAACAGCTGGGCTTGGAGCAGCTGAAGTTGGGTGGTTGCAGTGACATCTGCTCACTGCAATGTGTCACAGAATCATGGAATGGTTTGGAAGAACCTTAAGGATCATCCCATCCCACCCCTGCCATGGCCAGGGACACATTTCAGTGTCCCAGGATGCTCCAAGCCTGTCCAAGCTGGGTTTGGACACCTCCAGCTTCTCCTACCCCACCACCACACCCTCTACACAACTGGAGACATCCCACCTGCAGGGAAAAGTTTTTCTCCTTCCCTGAAATGGTGTCAGTTCCCTAAGGATCCTCCCAGCCCTGCTTTGGACAACTCTGAGTCCCAGGTGAGGCAACAACTTTGCCTGGAGGAAACTTTTAACCTTGGGGGTGTCTCTGAGCTGGAGACAACCTGAGCTTCCAGGAGAACTGAGCAGCAATTTCTCTGGGATTCTGGCTCCATGAGAAGGGACTTTTCCAGGACACGAGGTTGGGAATCACTCCCTGCTGCAGCTCAGGAGTTGTCCCGTGGCAGATACAATCTTCCCTCAGTAAATTTATTAAATGCACAAACACAAAGACTCCCTTTGGACAATTAGGATCACGAGGGAGGGGCTGGGAAGATGATTGCTCCCTCCTGGGAAGAGATGAAAGCCTCCAGTGGGAAAGAGAAGAGATTTTTCCTGATAGATCTTCAGATTAAACCCGAGGGGCTGCTTGAGCTGGAAGTCTGCCTTCTGTTTTGTATCAATAACTGGATTTCAGATGCTTGGCTCCCACTCCTGTTTGTAGGTAATGGTTCTCTGCTGAGCTCCCTCTGCTTTCTTGGGGGTGGATTAGGACGTAATTAAATATGAGGAACTCTAACGAAAACCATGGGTCTATCAAAGCAAATTAATTGCTGGGTCTGGTTTGGAGCTTGGGAGAATCACTGCAAACAATGGATTTGTTCCATCTTCCCTGAGTACTTCACTTCTGCCCTGTCTATTTGCAGCAGAATCCTGGGATTTGCTGCAAGCAAACAGAAAATCATAATTTTCTTGTGCAAACATAAAGGAGAGGGAGCTCCTCATGTTTATTCTTGCCTCTGTGGCAACTACTTGGTGTGAAGTCTACTTAAGCCTCTCTTTCACTACTAGAGATGGAAAAGGAGCCTTCTTGGAAATGAGAACCAGGGAATTTCCCTCCTGTTGCAGCTGCAATCAGAGTTTGTTAAAAGGCAAATAATTAATGTCTGGCCAGTGGGGCATCACTGAAGATTCACTGAGTTCTGCAGAGACAGGAATTCAGGAGGAATCAGAGCCAGGGTGGGTTTGGTCCATGGCTCCATGGGCGAGCCCAGCTGCTGGAACGTGGCACTTCCCAAGGCTGCCCATGGAATGGCAGAGCTGCTCTGTGGGACTGGGCAGGGAGGGGTTTCTGCCAAAGACAGATGTTTGAATGTAAGAAAAACTGAAAATTCAGGCGATGTTGGGAAAGGTCTTTGTGTTTTGAGATGAATTAGAAGGTGAATGAGTTGCCACTGTCCCATCTTTGCCTGTCCTTAGGCTCAGCCCATCCTTTAGTGATTGCTGCATCTGGAGAGGCTGAAGAGCAGCTGGAACAGAGCCAAAGGAGGTCTGGCTGCCCCAAATCCAATTCCCTCAGTTCCTGTGGTTGCTGGAATTCGGGATGTGCTTCTTGCACTCGGAGGTGTGTGTGCTGATGAAGGGTTTTGGAGCTGCCCTTGTTCCCTTTTTGGCTGTTTCATCATTTGAAAGGAGAGGGAAATGTTTGCCCCCAACACCACGAGCCCTGGACAGACCAGCTGGATCCTGTGGTGGGAGGGAGGAGGAGCAGGGCAGCATCCACCTGGATTTCTGCTGCCCTTGGACAGCGCTTGGCATGCCTGGCTCTCCCGAATGTCCACACTGGGGTTGGCTCTCCAAAGGTTTGAGGAAATCTCCCATCCTTGGGCTGCTGGCAGGGATAGGACAGTGGGACAACCAGCACTGGAGCTTTTGACCACACAGCTGGAAATCCTCTGGGAATTCTCTGGTCTTTCCATGTGAAAATGAGGGAAAAAAATATTCCACTCCAATACTAAATGTGGCTTTCCTTTCCTCAATTTGTTTGCTGAGTCCACTTCCCTGGGTGAGTGCACAATGAACACAATATTATGAACAGAAATATTATGAACAGAATGATGAGCAGAAATCTCCCTGAGTTCTCCAGGTTTCCTCTCACTTTCTGCAAAGAGGGATAGATTTGCCATGGAATTCTGTGGGAGGAGAACCAGCCTTGAACACTCAATTATCAGCTCATCATAAAGACCAATTCTACAGATTATTTCCCCTCTGGCATGGTTCTGGTTTAGGCTAAAAGCACTCCCAGTTTAACCCAGTGTGGGAATCCAGAGCTTCCCTCTGGCTGCCCTGGGACCCTGGCAGGGGTCAGGAACCCCCCTGGACAGAGCCCCCAGAGACACTGGCTGTGATCTCTGGCCATGGAAAAGAGTTTTCAATCTTACAGGATCAATTACCAGTTCTGAGGGTTTGATATCAGTAATAATTAAGTGTGGCACAAGCGCAAAAGTAAAATTTTAGGATTCTAGATGAGGGGTCCAAAGGGGACAAGATGGAGGAAATTGGGTGTGTCCTGTCCTTTTTCTCCTTCTTCATGCCCTCCATGTGTCACTGTGGTGTTGGCATTTTTCTGTTGGTTCAGGCTGGGGACACACTGTCCAACGTAGGTGACAGATATTGGCACGTTCTTGTAAATGCAGCCCAGGGAGTTTCTGGTATTGAATGTTTGTCACATCCCACTGAGGGCAGAGCCCCACACGCTGCCCTGCAGGACAGAGCTGGGCAGGGCAGCAGAACATGTGAGAGATAAACAGAATAAACAACGTGGAAACCAGCACAGACCAATTATGGCTTCTGCTTTGGCAGGGGGCTGACAGACAGAGACTTTTACAATCTCAGAATCATCAATAGCTCAGATTCCGACAACCCAGAGATGGATGTGACCTCCAGCATGGAAAGCCTGGTTGATGGTGAATGATCAAATATTCTGGGAAAAGATTCCTCCCTGTGAGGGTGGGCAGGCCCTGGCACAGCTGGGGCTGCCCCTGGATCCCTGGCAGTGCCCAAGGCCAGGTTGGACACTGGGGCTGGAGCAGCCTGGCACAGTGGGAGGTGTCCCTGCCATGGCAGGGGTGGGATGGGATGAGCTTTGATGTCCCTCCCATCCCAACCCATCCACAATTCCACATTTCTCTCGCTCAGCTGCAGGATTGTTTCCCAGTTTGGTTGGTTCTCAGACGATCCATCAGGCACAGCTGCAGCTGCCGTCACTTCCAGGAGAATTCCAGGGGAAAGGAGAGGCCAGGGCCACGTGTGACCATTCCAGCACCATCCTCTGCTCACCTGCAGACTCAGACTTCAGTTGGAATCCCAGAAGGTTTGGGTTGAAGGGAGCTCAAATCCCACCCAGTGCCACCCCTGCCATGGCAGGGACCCCTCCCACTGTGCCAGGCTGCTCCAGCCCCAGTGTCCAACCTGGCCTTGGGCACTGCCAGGGATCCAGGGGAATCTGGGAATTCCATCCCAGCCCTGCCCACCCTGCCAGGGAACAATTCCCAATTCCCAATCTCCCACCCAGCCCTGCCCTCTGGCAGTGGGAGCCATTCCCTGGCTCCTGTCCCTCCATCCTTGTCCCCAGTCCCTCTGCAGCTCTCCTGGAGCCCCTCCAGGCCCTGGCAGGGCTCTGAGCTCTCTCTGGAGCTTCTCCTCTCCAGGTGAACATTCCCAGCTCTCCCTGGAGCTTCTCCCCTCCAGGTGAGCAGAACAAGAATAGTCCAACAATATAAAAGTGCATTTTTATAGAAGGCTCCTCATTCCTGGAATTTGAAATTCAAAGTGGCTTTTTCAATGAAGTCCTTGAATTTCTTTGGTAAAAATATAAGGCTTTAATTTCATCGTCTTGTTTTCCATGGGGAAAACAGAGCTAAAATGTCTTGACTGTGTCTGGCAGCCTAAATTTACACACACTGTTTTTTGAGAAGCTCGTTGTCATCTGGCTTCCTGAATTTTTGGGATTATATTTTATTTTTATTGTGGAAAAGTGGAAAAGAATTAATGGAGAGGATTGAAAAATTCAGCGGAAAACTGAAAATTAATTAAATTCAAATGAATGAAAATATATGTGTTTAGCCAATATGGCTTTTTTAACATAAAACCAACTTGGAATTCCAAATGTGTCCTGAAAAGAATCCCTGGCTTAGTTTCTACTGGAACACATTAGTTCAGACTAATTTTAGGTTGGCTCCTGGGCTGGCTCTGGGATCCAGAGTGAAAACCTGCTGCCCAGCACGATCCTGGACACGGGAATCAGGCTCCTGCTCCCAACTTCCTTTTGGAAGAACCTCTCCCTGCCCCTTTCCCATCTGCTGTGCCCAGGGAGAAAACCTGGATGCTTTGAGACATCCTGTGTTGGTTTTGCTCCCTGAGAAAAATGGGATTAGGCAAGGAATTGAATGAAGATATTTTCTGGGACCACTGGGATTTGCTGCAGGGATTTGTTAATTGAAGAAGGTCGGATAAAATTGCTCCCTGTGTTTCTCTCTGTGTGAGAGAAATAAAGGGAAAGTTGGTGTGAAAAGCTAATATTCCCCAAAATATTCCTGCCCAGGATTCTGTGGTGTCTTTCCCTGGAATTCTCTGTCATTTCTGGCATTTTTTTATGCCTCCCAAGGCATTGTTCTCTCACAACTTCATAATTCCTCCCCTACACTGAATGTTGGGAAGAAATTCCTCCCTGGGAAGGTGCTGAGGGGCTGGGATGGAATTCCCAGAGCAGCTGGGGCTGCCCCTGGATCCCTGGCAGTGCCCAAGGCCAGGTTGGACATTGGGACAGTGGGAGGTGTCCCTGCCGTGGGAATGGAATGATCCTTAAAATCCCTTCCACCCCAAACTATTCCATGATTCCACATCCAAACAACACCTTGTGCCATAATGGCCCTGGATCCACTACATCTCTTCCCATTTTTAAGGCTGGAATTTCAATAATTTGTTCTTGCCAAGCCCAGTAAAACTGCATAGATCATCTTCTAGGAAGTGGAAAAATGGGAGTTTTATTTAATGGGAATTTCTGCTTTCCAGGGCTCCCTGTCTTGCTGGCAGCTCTGTAATTCCCCTCATTTTTCCAGGGAATGCTGTGATTTCTATTTCCCAGCCACTCAAGGCTCCCAGGTTCCTGCTGCTGGCTCCTCCTCATGCCAGGGATTTCCACAGATCCTGATGATTTTGAAATCCTTAATTTGCCAGAAATCCTTAATTTGTTAGAAATCAATAATCTGTTAGAATTCCACAATTTGTTAGAAGGCGCTAATTTGTCAGAAATCCATAATTTGTCAGAAATCTCCTTAACCTGTGTTTCCCACCTTGTCTTTTCCTTGGGAATATTAAATCCAAGTTAACTCTCTCTCTGTGAACGCACAATCTGACACCTCTGTGGAATTTCCCACATGCCTGCTTGGAAAAGCACCACTTTTACTCCTCTAATTTATTTTTATTGCCTTTATCCCTCATCACTCAACATTCCCTTGGATTCCTGGGCTTTCCCTGCTCCATTCCCTATCTGTGAGTTTGTGAGACCCAAGCTGGGAACTCCCTGGCAGGGGAGACCCTCCTGGAGCAGTTCTGTGTCAGGAACCAGAGACAATTTGGATTTTTCAGTCTTCAGCTTCTGTTTATTGTTACCTTATCAAAACTTCAGCACGCTGTCTGCACCGGGCTCTGTGTGCAGGAAAAACAGCACAAAAATGGCCAAAAACCTCCTGTTACAAGGCCTTTTAAACCTGATCAAAAAGTAAGCTACCCAATTAAGAAGTGACACCTGAATTATTTTCCTTTCTAACCCAAAAACTGACCCCTAAAGACCCACATGAGGATTTTCCCACCCAATTACAAGATACCACCTAAACCCAAGAAGAAAGAGGAAGAAGAAGAAACAGGAACTCAAGACAACACCCCATATCCACCATCTTGTATCCATCTATAACAATAAAAATCCTAAACCCTGAATTTCTCACCCATACTCCACTACTCTCTACAATCTCTACAATCCATTTCACACTTTGGTGGTTTCTGGTTCACCTTGAGCCTTTGGAAGTTTTCTCCATGAGTGAGGTCAAAGTCAGAGCTGCCCTGGGGGTCAGGACAGCCCAGAGCAGACAGAAATATTCCATATTCCCAATGCCCTGGGTTCCCACACTTATCCTTGGCTCTGTTTTGGCTCCTGGGATGTGCACGAGCCCTCTTTGATGTTCTGGCCACTCAGGGCTCTATTTTGCATCCAGAGGTTGCATCCAGACCTTTCTTTGGAATCTTGTGGCTTCCCAGTGCACTTTCAATGGAGTCTCCACCACTATTCCCAATTCTCTTCCTAGAAACTTCACCTCCAGCTGCTGGACTCTGATCTCCTGAGGTCCATTGTTTCTTTGCTGCTGTTCCCACAGCTCCTTTTCCTTGGAATACTGAACTCTGTCCCTTTATCCCAATGATCTCCCAGTTTGTCACTTGTCCCTCATTTGGAACTGAGCAAAAAACCCATCCCAGCCACCCCAACCTTCTCCAAATCCCATCCCAAGCTGCACTCAGCTGCTCCAGGCACTTCTCCCACTGCATTCCTTGTCCAAGAGTTTTCCATGTCCCACCAGATATTCCTGGGATATCTCCTTTGTCCCTCTCTCCTTTTTAAAGTGGTTTTTAGGAGCTTTTAAAAGTGACATTGGTGCCATTTTCCCAGCTGTTTTTAACCTGATTAACCTGATGTTCAACAATCTCTTTCCTTTTTTTTCTTTTTTTTCTTTCTTCATGGAATCATGGATCTCTCTCCTGGATGAACCTCCACAATTATCCCTGCCTCTCCTTCCTCTGGTGCTGCTCTGAATTTGTCCTTCCTGTGATTTTTGCCTATGTTTGGCCTTTAAGGAATGATCTCCCCTCTGGATAATCCAAATCCTGCTCTCCATCGTGTCCCTGAGCTCCCCAAAGCCACAGAAACCCAGCAGGAGCTGATGTTTGGAGAAATTAATCCCTAAAACTTCTCCTCCTCTTCTTTTCTGGGGTTTGTTTTGGTTTTGTTGTTGTTTGCTTTGTAACCCCCAACAACACAAAAAGAACCCTGGATTATCCCACCAAAATTCCTGCAATAAAAGCTCTCTAATCCCAGCCCTTGGCTCCTTCTCAATCAGCAGATTCCCAATTTAGGGGGAAACATCTCCTTTTGCTTCTGCTTAAATTCTTGAATGCTGAAAAACGAAATCTTATTCCAGACAGAGGGAAGTTTTCCTCCCACTGTGGATTCCCAGCTGGATTTTGCAGGGCTGCACGTGGAGCCAGGCTCTGGCTCTGCTGTGGGCAGCGAGGGCAGGGGAACATCCCTGGAATCCTTCACTTGAGGATAATAATCCTGCAAACGAGGATCCCAGGCCTCAGGGAAGGCAAAGGGAGCTCCGTTGCACCAGGAATTTCCTCTTGCTCGTGGTTATAGTTTTGGCCAAGCCAAGTTTCTCTTTCCAGATTAAGAAATCTGGTGATGTTTCAAGATTTTTTTTTTCTGTTAAACAGAACTGGAAGAAAAATGTCCCCTCAGAACATGTCTGGGTGTCCCTTTGTCACTTCTCTCTTCCTCTGGGATCATTTTTGGTCTCTTTTCCATTCTTACATTGCTCACAATACTTCAGAATATTATAATATATGTTTATTGTGGATTCCTTCACTTCTTTTTTTTCACCCTCTTTATTTCCTTCCCACTTCCATATTCTTGGAATCAGCCTGAGAGGATAAGGAACCATAGGATGGTTTGGGCTGTGATATTAAAGATCATCCCATTCCAACCCCAGATACAACGACCTGCTCGGAACTGGAGCTGAATTTAATCCCTGCCCTTCACAATCACCTCCAAAACACTTCAAGCACAGCATTCCTCACTTTGGGATTGCACTTGGACCTCAATCCTACAGAAACAGGAAATATCTCTAGGAATTTTAAGGACAGGCTTCTTAACAGAGCCTGTAGGACACAAGGTGAGGGGGTTAAATTAAAAGTGAATTCAGATCAGATCTAAGGAAGATTTTTTTTTTTACAGTGAGGGTGGAAAAACGCTGGAAAAGATTGTCCAGAGAGGTTGTGGAGGCCTCACCCACATGGATGGAGTTTTAGGATCTTGGAGGTGTTTCTGTTTATTGCAGAGGGGAGGTTGGACTAGAAAATCCCTTCCAAACCATGATTTCATTAAACTTTGGACCCTCCATGACTTCCTCTTGCTGAGGGATGGGAAGAGAGGCCTTCCCAGGTGTGTGGAATCAGGAATGTGGGTGGATCCACCTGGGAAAAGGAGAGGAAAAGGGGAAATGGCAGGAATTCCCAAACTTTTCCCCTCTGCCTGAGGGATGGGGAGGTGCAGGTGGGGAAAGGGAACCCTGTGGCCATGTGGGAATTAGGATGGAAGAAAAATTGGGAATGAGAAGGGCAGAGTGAGGGTGAGAGCTCAGACTGAGTGCAGTGTCCTGTTTGGGAATTTCCAACTTGGGAAATTCCTGTTTGGGAATTCCCAACTTCATCCTAATCCTTGTTGTCCCTCCCAGGGAGTGCCTGATGGGAATTGAGCGTCCTCAATGGGGATTTCCCTCTCAACATGGACCCACAGGGGAATTGCCCAGCTGGGCCTCCTGGAAGCAGCCCTGGGAATGGGATGATCCTTGTGGGGTGTGTGTGTTGTGTCCAGGGATCCCAGTGGGGCAGGAGCTGGACAAAGCCCTCGGGAACACGTCCCTGGATGAAGGAGCACAGGGGTGAGTGCTGCTGGGGGTGTGGAGGGCTGCGGGGTGTTGGGATTGTCCCAGCTCAGGTTGGGGGCTCTGGTGGGGACAGGGATGTTCTCTGTGTTCTGGGAATTGGGGTGTTCCTGCTCTGCCAGTAGCACTGGGTGAAAATTCCAAAATTGGAATTTCTGCTTCCCCGTCGTCCTCCACGCTCAGCTGTGAGCTGCTTCAGAAAAATCACAGAATCCTGGAAGATCCTGAGCTGGAAGGGATCCACAGGGTCCCCAGTGCCAGCCCTGCCCTGCCCAGACCCACCAACCCCATCCTGGGCATCCCTGGCAGCGCTGGCCAAAGGCTCCTGGAGCTCTGGCAGCCTCGGGGCCGTGCCCATTCCCTGGGCAGTGCCAGCACCTCTGGGGAAGAGCCTTTCCCTAAAATCCACCCTAAATCCTTCCTGGGCCAGCCCCAGCCGCTCCCTGGAGCCCATCAGGCCACAGGAGCAGTTCCATGTTTGATCAGCCCGTTTGACAACTGGGGAAAAGGACTGATCCAAAGAGGATTAAAGGTGAACAGGCTGGAGGGGTTTGTTTTTTGAAATAAGTGTTTCTTAGAACACTGGGAGCTGACCCTTAATTTGTTCCATTTTTACATTAAGCTGGGAAAAGTAAATGGATTTTCCAATCCAATAGTATTTCTTTTGTTCTAGCTTGTTGGGGAATTTACCTTCCCAAGGATTTGGAGCAGCAGAGATGCAAATACTCCAGGAATTCCTCACTACTCGCCTTATCCTGTGTGCTCAGACATCCCAAACTCTGGGAATGTTTCTTTTTACAATCAGCAGAAGTTTTGCTGGATGTTAAAATGTTATTTTTCCACCCACTTTGCTGACAGCCAGGAGGTTCCTTTCCTTGGAGGAGAGGGGATCTCTGGAAGGATCAAAGTCAATCTTTTTCCTACTTCTCTCCCAGAAACCAACAGCCCTGAAATGGAGTCCCTGGATGCAGAGCTGCCTTCAGGGCAGCACAAGCTCATTGTAACAGGCCAGAACAGAATAAATATTATTGGATTGGAAAATCCATTTACTTTTCCCAGCTTAATGTAAAAATGGAACGAATTAAGGGTCAGCTCCCAGTGTTCTAAGAAACACTTATTTCAAAGAACAAACCCCTCCAGCTTGTTCACCTTTAATCCTCTTTGGATCAGTCCCTGTCTGCTCTGGAGCTGAGATTTCAAATTCAGCAATTTTCCTTTGCTTTCACTGGACTGGGAGCTGGGATATTCCAGGATAAAGGGCTCCATTGATTTGGAATTCTCCCTGGGGTTTGCCATGGTGTCCCTTAGGATTGGTGGCCACCTCCTGCAAGGATTGTCTATGGCAGGCACATTCTTCTCTGTCTCAGGATTTTTCATAGAGGAGCACAGAGAGAAGAAAGAGAAAACAATTTCTGTTTCTGCTCCTTGTTTTCCCACATGGAATGTGTGTGGAGAATTGTTTCCCTGGGGTGTTGCTTGGTTGGATTCTGGTGAGGATTGTTTGAGCCTCGTGGCCAATCCAACCCACCTGGGGCTGGGCTCTCAGAGAGGGTCAAGAGTTGGGAGTTAGAAAAGTAGGTTTGTAGTTTTAGTGTCTCCTTTAAATAGTATATTAATGTATTTTAGCATAGTTATAATAAAGAGATCATTCAGCCTTCTGAACTGGAGTCACACATCAGCATTTCTTCCCACCAGGTTCACCTGCATTTACAATAATTTTTTGGTTTTTGGGCTCCTGTTGCCAGATCCCCACTGCTGCCACTTCTGAGGGTCCCCTGAAGGATCAGCAGCTGCAGGAGATGCTGACAATTTTTCCAGAGGCAGATTTGGGCTGGAACTGCACCTTTTCAGTGCTCACACGGGGCTGCTTTCCACTTGGAGAGGGGATGGCTCAGAGGAGCTCCTCCCTCTGCCTTCTGTGCCTGTGAACATCTCCCAGATGTTGAGCACTGGACAAATTTAGCTCTGCACAGGGGATGTGGCATCCCAGCACGTACTCAGGGTTCTCCTGGAGGGAATGGGGAAGCTGGGATTATCCTGGACAGAGGAGGATCCACTCGATGTTGTGCTGTGAGAACCATTTCTCGGGTGACCTCTGGAGCGATGGTGAGGGCCAGGCAGGAGCAAACAGCAGCTAAATTTGGCAGAGGCCTTAAAAACGTTTCCCATTTTGTTTGACAAATGTCCAGGAGATGGGAAAGAATTCCTCCCTGCCTATTGGGAAACCTCAGCCCATGGAAACCCTTCTCCAGCACTGAAGCTGGGTGGCTTTTCCAGCAGTTTCTCCCAAGCAGCACTTGAGTATCTTCATTATTCCCTGTTCTATTTTTGATTTGTGTATCGCCAGGATCTCCTTTGGAGGTCCTATCACAACAACCAGCCCTGGTGGTTGCTTTGAAGTTGCACCTGGCACTTCTGAGTCATCCCAGTAGGCCAGGTTGGAGTTGGGAAAGAGCTGGAATGTGCAGCTCCTTACTTTAACACCGATGTTTTCGGGTCGGTGGAGATGGCAGGGAAACGTCTGAAGTGCAGGAGGCACCTGACATGGGGGCAGATTTTGCTTTTTCCACCTCACTGGAGGCATCTAGAAGCATAATCTTCCGCTCCTTTGGCTTTCCATGGAAGCAGGATTTGCCTGGTGAAAGCTGGGAGGAGTTTGAGCCTTTTCCAGCCTTTTCCTGGTGTCCTGGGCCAGGGAGGGGATTCTGCCCCCCTGCTCTGCCCTCCTGAGATCCCACCTGGGACAGTGGGAACAATCCTGGTGCTTCCAGCGTGAGAAGGATGTGGAAGTTGGAGCAGATCCAGAGGAGGCCGCAAAATTCCTAAAGGGACTGGAGCAGCTCCCCTATGGAGCCAGGCTGGGAGAGCTGGGAATGTTCAGCCTGGAGAGGACAACCGTGTGTGGAGACCTCACAGCAAATTCCAGGGTCTGAAGGGGCTCCAGGGAACATGGAAAGGGACTTTTCATCAGGAATTGGAGGGACAGGGCACAGGGAATGGCTCCCACTGCCAGAGGGCAGGGCTGGATGGGAGATTGGGAATTGTTCCCTGGCAGGGTGGGCAGGGCTGGGATGGATTTCCCACATTCCCCTGGATCCCTGGCAGTGCCCAAGGCCAGGTTGGACACTGGGGCTGGAGCAGCCTGGACAGTGGGAGGTGTCCCTGCCATGGCTGGGTGGCACTGGGTGGGCTGTGAGGTCCATTCCCACCCAAACCATTCCCTGATTCCGTGATGCTGTGAGCCTGGCTTTGTGTGCATCCACAGCTTTGGGGCTTGGCCAGCACCAGGTGGGACCTGCAGGAATGGCCAGGGGTTGTTTGTGTCAGTGAGGTGAGGACAGTGACCCTGACATCCTGAGGGTTTTCCTTGACTGTCTCCTCCATCACAGCAGGGATATCTCCCACCCCTTTCCTCTCACCTGCTCTTCAGGCAGCACCAAACCAAGGAGTTGTTCCTGTAGAAAATCTGCTCCAACAGAGCAGGAATGTGAAAATTCTGCTAAAACCACTTATTTTTCCCACTAATACCTATGGATGCCACAGGATACCCTGCAGGGTTTCAGGGATTCTGCCCTGCCCTGTGTGATGCTCCTGCTCTCCCTGAAATCCCCAGCATTCCCAGGCTCCTGCAGGATGAAAGGCCCTCCACGTGGGTGAGTTATCATTATTTGTTATTATCCTCTCCCTGATCCACTTGGGAAGACAGATGTGCATTCCTTCCCCCCCACCCCTCCCTCCCTTCCCCGACAACTGATGAAACATGAAAATCACTTCTTAGGGAAAGAAAAAACAAAACAAAACAAAACAAAAAAAAAACCCAGCCACAAAGTCACCACAATTCATTGGGAGCTCATTGGTTCCTAATCTCTGAAAATGAGCCAGGTCAAACAGCCACAGCTCCTCTGATAAATTGTTATTCTTGGGGATTTCATCTTCCATGGAAAAGTACTGGAGCTCCTCTCAGCCTGGCAGCAGCATCCAGCAGTGGAAAATTGGAGAGCTCCAGCTGCAGGGAGAGTGTTCAGGGCAGTATTTTTTACATTTTTACATGCCTCGGCTCCTTCTGGCTTCCCTGAGGAAAACAAGGCTGGCCAGCCCGGGGACCTCCTGTGCTGTGCAGGGAGAAGCTGCTCCTCTGGAATGAGGTGCTGAATGGAAAAGAGAGCTCAGTGCACAGCTGGAGAGACAGGCAGGTTGGAGAGGGAATGCTCGGGAATTCTCCCTCCAGCAGAGCTTAGGGCTAGAACTCCAGTTGAATTGTCTCTGCCTTTGAGGTGTTTATTCCCTTGTTCTCACTCCCTGTGGTGACAATTAACAAACGCTGGAGCCAGGGCTGGCTTCACTCAGGGAGGAATTCCCTGCTGGAATTTCTGAGGGCTGGGACAGCAACAGAAGGCACCAGGACTGTGGAGCAGGTGTGGATTGTTCCCCTGCTCCATGGAATCTCCAGAGGGTGATTCCCAGTGAAAGTGCAGGGAAAAGGCTCTGTGATCTCCTTTTGGTTCTGGGGGGTCTCACCTGAGTGGGAGAATCAACAAATCCCAAATCCCAACCCCAACTGATTTGGGAGGGATTTTAGGGATCATCCAATGCCATCTGTGCCATGGAGACACCTTCCACTGTCCCAGGCTCCTCCAGCCCCAGTGTCCAACCTGGCCTTGGGCACTGCCAGGTGTGGGAATCCAGAGCTTCCCTCTGGCTGCCCTGGGACCCTGGCAGGGGTCAGGGACCCCCCTGGACAGAGCCCCCAGAGACACTGGCTGTGATCTCTGCCCATGAAAAAGAGTTTTCAATCTTACAGGATCAATTACCAGCTCTGAGCGTTTGATATCAGTAATAATTAAGTGTGGCACGGGTGCAAAAGTAAAATTTTAAGTTTCTAGATGAGGGGTCCAAAGGGGACAAGCTGGAGGAAATTGGGTGTGCCTTGTCCTTTTTCTCCTTCTTCATGCCCTCCATGTCTCACTGTGGTGTTGGCATTTTTCTGTTGGTTCAGGCTGGGGACACACTGTCCAACGTAGGTGACAGATATTGGCACGTTCTTGTAAATCCAGCCCAGGGAGTTTCTGGTATTTAATGTTTGTCACATCCCACTGAGGGCAGAGCCCCACACGCTGCCCTGCAGGACAGAGCTGGGCAGGGCAGCAGAACATGTGAGAGATAAACAGAATAAACAACCTGGAACCAGCACAGACCAATTATGGCTTCTGCTTTGGCAGGGGGCTGACAGACAGAGACTTTCTACAATCCTGGAATCATCAATAGCTCAGATTCCGACAGCAGGGATCCAGGGGCAGCCCCAGCTGCTCTGGGAATTCCATCCCAGCCCCTGCCCACCGTGCCAGAGAACAATTCCTTCCCAAAGCCAGCTCTCAGTGTGCCAGGCCTGTCTGTTTTTCCAAACACTCCTTCCTCCAAGTTTTTGGGGTGCTTCCCTGCTCTGGAATTGGCCTTGGCAGCAGCTCTGGCCTCTGAAGTGTTTGTGAGCATCCCCACAGCCACTGGGGGTGAAAGCTGGCTGTGCCCCCAGCCCTCCTGCTGCCCCAGGACACTCTTGGGATGCCAGAAGAAGTAGGGAAGCATCCAAAGGGTGCCAGAGCAGGATGCTGCCAGTTTTTGTTGTGTATTCCCTCTCGTGACAGGCACGAGGATGTGCAGGGACAGGTAGAACACAGGAAGCTCTCCTGCATCTCCCTCATTTTTAACAATCTTGGATCATCTCAGCAGTTCCGGGTCAAGCAGCCACCTCAGAGTGGTGTTTTTGGGGAAGACTTGCCTGGATGAGTTCAGCCATTCCCAAGAATAAAAATGACATTGATTTCTCCACGCTGCATTAAAACCAAAATGATTCCAGGGGTTCTGCTGAGAAGCTTTGATGTTTCCATGCTCGGATTTCACAGTGGGATGCCACAGGGTCAGGGCCATGCCTTCTGCTGGTTTTCCAAGATTAACTGCCCCTATTTGTCTCACTCCCAGAATTTGACAGATGTGTGTAGCCAGTGGAGAGATTTTGAGAACTCGTCCCTGAGGAATGTTCAGAGCACGACTTCAGGAGCTCAGGAGAAGTTTGGAGGTGGCTTGGGAATGCTGCCGTGTTTGGCATAGAGCTGAGGGCAGAAAAAAGGGGTTGGGGCCTCCAGAAATTAAAATGGTGGGATTTTTCTGGATTAAGACTTCTTCCCTCTTGTAGGAATATTCTTCCACTCCCTTTCCCCCTCTGACAAGAACATGGATCTGCACTGGGAGTCACCACAACTCGTCCTCAGTGACTGGATGTTATTCCCAAACCAGCCAGAAGCTTTTCCCTCAGTGGGACCAAACCTGGCCCTCATTTTGAGTTTGAAGAGGACCAAATCCCCTGTGAATCCCAGGGGGGAAGATTCAAAAAGCTTTTTATTTTTAAATTTCTTTAGCCATTGTGTCCATGTCCTGTTATCCCAGATAATGGTGTTTTGACTAACTGGGAAGGCAGTGGTGCTCTCCACCTCAAAACAGGCCTCAAAAATTCCAGTGCAGAGCAAAACAGTTTGGTTTGGGTTTTGATCTTACAGTGGGATTCAGCCTGAGCAATGTTTTTCCTGCTTTATCTCCACGATAAACATTGGAAACTGCTCTTGCTGATAGGATACCTGGAAGCTGTTTTGCTGTTGGAGAGCTCCAGAACCTTCTTTTCCTTATTTATGACCCTGCCAGGAGCAGCTGGGGGCTGACAAAGATCAGGGAGCTCTGCACACCTCAAGGTTATTCCCAATTGTTTAATTCCTTGTTTTTTATCACCCTGGGGACTGACAGCCCTTCCCTTGCTGCTTCTTTTCTACTCCTTCATCCCACCTCAGCAGCCAGAGGAATCTTTATTGTGTTGTGTCATTATTTCCATTATTATTTACTGCTCAGTTTGATTCATACCTCCAATTAATGCAAATTTGCCTCCAATTAATGCAAATTTAAACCCAATCTTGTTTAATCTCCTCCTGCCAGGCTCACCCACCTGGCTGCATGGTCCCAGAGCAGATTTCCTGCTGGTTGATCCCGAAACTCCCCCTGTCTGACACCTCCTAAGAGCTGCCTGGATTGGTGAGTGCTGAACTACTCCAGATCAGGATTTAGGGATTAATTTTTTAGGAATTAATTGTAATTCCTGGTTTTTGTGTATGAATATTATTTATCCTACTTTAAGGAGCCATTAAACATGAAAAAAAACAAGGAGCTGTGTCTTCACAGGGGTTAAAAAAACTGGGAGCTGCTTCTAAACACTCCTTGCCCCAAGTTGCCATTGCAGGAGTTCCATCCCGTTTCCCACCTGGGAAAATCAGGCAATAAAAACAACTTTTATTGGGAATTGCAGGTCCTCACTGTTGGGAATGTGCCCCAACACAAAGGGCTGGAGGAGCCCTTTGCTCCAAATGGAATTCCAAATGAAATCCCATCCTCCAGGACACAAAAATCCTGAAAAAACAACTCCAGCAAGACTCCAGGAGTCCCTGTTCTCCTGGTAGGCTGAAGTGTGATTTCTGATGCATTCCTGTAGAATCGTGGAATATTTGGAGCTGGAAGGACCTACAAGGATCATCCAGTCCTGCCCTGACGCCCCAACAATCCCACCCTGTCCCTCTGAGGATTGTCCAAATATCCAGCTTTTTTTTGCCTTTTTTTTCCACCCCCTGGTCACTTCTTTCAGAGCAGAGGTGAATTTTGCTTCCCAAACAAATGCAGTTCTTGAAATGAAACCCCAAAAATGTCATCTTTTGGTAACTGAAGATTTCTGAGGGATGCTTTCTTGCTGAACAACAATGAACTAAGAAGGGGTTGGGAAATGAACATTTTCTCTGTTTTCTCATTCTTTTGGATGAAGCCAACTGTAAAAAAAAAATAGTAAAAAAAATTAAGTTTTTTGGGTAATGAATGGTAAATTATTCATGACTTTTTGGAAGAGGAAACAACAATGTGCCTTCTGTGAATATGAAGTCCAAGTAACCTTAGGGGGATGGGTTGGGCAGCGTGAGTCACACACAGGTTTTGAATTATTGATGTTCCCCAAGTGCCAGAGCTCTGCCCTGGGTGTCCCAGGCCCTCCCAGGCAGGTGGAACGAGCTCCTGCAGCTCCATAGGTGTCTGCACGATGGATCCCACGGCAGCACACGCAGGAATTTGGGCTTGCCAAAGCCTTTGTAGCCCTGCTTTTCCCAGGGGCTGCTGTGAGGATGGGAATATTTCCACGTGTCCCATCTGGAGCTCTCCTTGAGGGCACCTTCAGCCTGGGAAAGGGGACTGGGGGAGGTTGGGATGGAAAAAGGAATGAAACTGGTTGTGTGTTGTCCACCCCATTGTGGTTTCTGGGTACACAGTGTCCCTTTCTGTGACACAGCCCCTCGTGCTGGGCAGCTCTTCATTGTTCCTGGGTCATTCCCAGCCTCCAAAGGATGACCCCAGGCCCCTTTTGCTCCAAACCATCCAAACCCTGCAGAGATTCCTCCCTCATGGGTTTGCTTAGCTCCACTTTGCTTTAATTTCAGGAGCAGGAGAGTGCTGAGATAAACCCTGCCCTTCTGGAAAAGCTCCTGCTCTGGGGAGGGCTCTCCAAAGGGAATTCCAGTGGTCAGCAGCCCTTGGAATACTGGGGAGCTTCATCCTTGTGTTTTGTGAAGGCAAGAGAAGATTTGACAAATCTTCTATTATGAACAGAATGATGAGCAGAAACCTCCCTGATTTCTCCAGGTTTCCTCTCACTTTCTTCAAACAGGGATAGATTTGCCATGGAATTCTGTGGGAGGAGAATCAGCCTTGAACACTGAATTATCATAAAGACCAATTCTACAGATTATTTCCCCTTTGGCATGGTTCTGGTTTGTGCTAAAAGCACTCCCAGTTTAACCCAGTTTGCAGAGATGGGATGTGACCTCCAGCATGGAAAGCGTGATTGGTGGTGAGTGATCAAATATTCTGGGAAAAGATTCCTCCCTGGCAGGGTGGGCAGGCCTGGCACAGGGTGCCCAGAGCAGCTGGGGCTGCCCCTGGATCCCTGGCAGTGCCCAAGGCCAGCTTGGATGAGGCTGGGAGCAGCCTGGGACAATGGAAGTGGCACGAGATGATCTTTAAGGTCCATTCCAACCCAAACCATTCCATGGTTCCGTAATTCCATGATTCTCTCCCTGGGAGAATCTGCAGGATGACTCTGCCAAGGTGACTGGGGAGGTTGTGCTGGAATTGTTTTGAAGGAAAGTCTGAGAATTATCTCCAGTCTGAGGAATTTCAGGAGTCACCACCAAGCTCTGCACAGTATTGCTCATTCTTCCTCATCCCTGTGCCTGTGGTTATCCCAACAGTGAATAAATCTTTGGAATGGGAAGAACCCCTGTCCCAGGCCATTCCTGAGGGGAAGCTGTAACATCAGAGTGGCCTTGGAAGCTGTGGGAAAAGGGGACGTGTGTCACAAGCTGCAGGATTCAGGATTTAGCAGGAGGTGATAACCTTATTTCTAATCAGAAAAGATCATATGAGCATATTGAATGATCATATTTGGGTTATTTAATATTATGGATTAAAATGAATTCAAATCTTTGCCATCTGTTCCTGCAAAAGGTGATTTTTGTCACTGCTGTGGGAAGGACAGGGCTGAGCTGGTGACACTCCAGGGCAGTGGCTCTGCTGGCCTGGATCCCATCAGGTCAGCAGAACCCCAGGATCACCAAGGTGGGAAGAGCCCTTCAGGATCATCCAGTGCTGTCGGAATCTGAGCTATTGATGATCCCGAGATTGTAGAAAGTCTCTGTCTGTCAGCCCCCTGCCAAAGCAGAAGCCATAATTGGTCTGTGCTGGTTTCCAGGTTGTTTATTCTGTTTATCTCTCACATGTTCTGCTGCCCTGCCCAGCTCTGTCCTGCAGGGCAGCGTGTGGGGCTCTGCCCTCAGTGGGATGTGACAAACATTAAATACCAGAAACTCCCTGGGCTGCATTTACAAGAACGTGCCAATATCTGTCACCTACGTTGGACAGTGTGTCCCCAGCCTGAACCAACAGAAAAATGCCAACACCACAGTGAGACATGGAGGGCATGAAGGAGGAGAAAAAGGACAAGGCACACCCAATTTCCTCCAGCTTGTCCCCTTTGGACCCCTCATCTAGAATCCTAAAATTTTACTTTTGCACCCGTGCCACACTTAATTATTACTGATATCAAACACTCAGAGCTGGTAATTGATCCTGTAAGATTGAAAACTCTTTTCCATGGCCAGAGATCACAGCCAGTGTCTCTGGGGGCTCTGTCCAGGGGGGTTCCTGACCCCTGCCAGGGTCCCAGACCTGTCAGGACAGCCAGAGGGAAGCTCTGGATTCCCACCCAGTGCCACTCCAGCCCCACCAGCATCACCCCAACCCTGTCCCCAAGGCCACATCCAGACTCCTCTGGGACAATTCCAGTGACTCCAAACCTCCCTGGGCAGCTCATCCCTAGGCCTGACCACTCTGCCAGTGAAATTTCCTCTCCTTTCTCATCTGAACCTCCCTCTTTCCATCCCCATTCCCTCTCAAGAGTAGGGTTTTTCCAAGGAAAGCTCTGCTCCTTGGGAGGCAACCTTGGACTGACCTGGGGTTTGCATTCCCTGGCTTCTCCCAATATTCTGGATGCTCAGACCTGGAGATTCTGCTTAAAACAGGGACTTCTCAAGGGTCTGGATGCTCAAATCTGGAGATTCTGCTTAAAACAGGGACTTCAGGCAATCCTGCTGTCTCTTGACTGCGATGGAGCAAATGTTTCCCTGCAAATAAACCCAGAAGGTTTCAGGACTAAGCTTTTCAAGCATGAAATGCCAGAAATATCAACCCAAAAATGCACAATTTTTATTTTTACAGCTCCATCAAATGATCCATGCTGGTTGTAGCTATTCCCTCAGCCCCTACACGAGTCTGCCTTCATTTACTGCTCCCCTTTGTTCCCATCCAAAGCTTTTATGGGCTGAGCTCTCTCTGCTTTCCGTGTTTATAAACCCCGGTGATGTCTTGGGAGTTGTTTGAACAATAATAGGGAGTAAATAGCAGTAATTTGGGCTAAAATGCTGCAAATTATTTACTTCAGAGTCCTCTCAGGGGCTTGATTGAGCACTATTTGATTTGGGAGTGCAGCTTTGTGTGACACGAGGTGACAAAGGTCTGGGCGAGCTCTTGAGCTGGAATTCAGCCAGGTGAGGATGTTTCCACCCTTATTAATCCCTGAAGGGTTATTTTCCCCAGATCTCTGTGATATAAACCTGGAATTTGCAGGAGAAGTATATAAATAAAAGTCTAGAAGACATATTCTCTTTTTTTTTTGTTGAGGTAAATGTGGGTTGTGGATGAGCTGGGTCAGCTGGAAAGTGTCTGGAGATGGGAACTTCCAAAGTCTGGGGGGAGATGTCTCTCCCAGCAAAGGCAGCTTGGCCAAATTTCAGTAAAATATTTAAATAAATTAACTTTCAACTTTCTTGCCCAAATTGAGACGCAATTTTTCAATACAGTAAATTTCAACTTTCTTGCCCAAATTAAAATACTATTTTAAAATAAATTAAATCTAAACTCCCCATATTTTCAGTACAGCCTTTAAAAGAAATCAGATTTCAACTTTATTGCTTTAATTTAAAAACAAATTTTAAATAAATTAAATTTCAACTTTCTTGCCTTAATTTAAATACCATCTTTAAATACCTTAAATTTCAACTTTCTTGCCCAAATTGAAACACCTGTTGGAGGCTGGGATGAATCCTGCCATGCACAGCAGCTGCCTATGAGAAAAGCCTGGCTCAGGGACTGCTGATTTTCCTAGGGAGAGCAAACATTCCCTAATCCTGACTCCGAGGGTTTGATGCCCAAGGTGAGGAATATTTCTGAAGGAAAAAATTGTTGCAGAAAATCCCAGAATGGGGGAGATTGGAAGGGCCCCCAGTGGTCACCTGGTGCCACCTCCCAACTCCAGCAACACCTCGTTTTTTTCCCATTTTTTCCAGCTTTTCTGGATTTGGTGTTCAAGAAATTATCCACAGAAAGAACTATCCGAGGCAAAAGTGATTTTCCAGGCTTGTGTTTGGGAGCAGCAGAAAAGCTGGCAGAGGTTCTGCTTTCAAAGGCAGGTACAGGATTTAATCTTCTCGGAAATCAGTCAGAAATCCCCACCTCAGCCCACCTGGGGCACACAGAAGGTCTCTGTGGCCATGATCTGAAGCAGCTGGCTAAAAAAGGACAATAAAACTTTATCCCTGTGTGTGAGAAAGACCCGAATCCTTTTTTTTTTTTCTTTTTTTGAGGCTCATCCCCTGGATAATGATCAGGTAGCCCCAGGAGCTGAATGCCAGGAATGCTCGAGGGAGTAAAACTGGGTTTAGGGATGGAAGGGCTGGAGGAAGAGCTGGATTTAACAGAATATTGAGTTGTTCAGAGCAAGGTGTTACTACTTGCCTCCAGGCAAAAGCTTTGCTCTGGAGGAAGTTCCACGGGAGGGAAAAAAATAGATGAGTGGAGTGACTTCACTTCTCCAAAGTGGAGTCACTGTGCAAGAGAAAAAGCAAGGAACCCCCAGAAATAGTTAAATTTGTCCTGAAAAAAAACAAGCTGGACTGACAGGAGGGGGAGACTCAGGAACTGTGAGCAGGAAAGAGTTTTCTGTCATTGGTTGCTGCTTGTTTTTTCCTGGAAACAGGACTTGGTGGGCACACTTTGTAAATAGGATGTCACCAAAGGATCTCTCTGACGCTGGCACTGTTTTTGTTTTTTTTTTTTTTTTTACTCCTTCTGTAAACAAGCCCAAGAGCAACTGATTCTAAGAGTGAGAGTGAATTTGCTCCTCAGGAAAAAAACAGGAGTTGCTCGAAGGAAAAAAGCATCAAAAATATGATTTGTGGCCTGGTTTTTATTTAGATCGGGATGGAGGATAAGAAATCTCTATATTTGGCTTCAATCCTTGATGGGAGAAGTGAAAAAAAAAATTAAAAAGAAAGCGGGGGGACCATCAGAAGTAAGGAGCTGAGAAAATTTAGGTTCCAGGCCCATCCAGAGGAGCCTTTCCAAGATAAATGAAGCAATCTGTGGATGTTGAGCTGGGCTCGGATTTACAGCCCCAGATGTGGAAGGAGGCTGAGAACACTTCACACAGCTGTGGAATTTGCCAGGGAGACTGAACCTCCCTTTGGAGCAGCTCCCCGGGAAGGGAAGCAGACAAAAAAAAGGTGGAATTCAACTGCTGGGAGCTCTGTTAGTCCAGACTTGCTCCTGGGAGGCATCAAAGGCAAAAAGCAACTGGAGCTTGTCTGGGAGATGTTTTCTCCTGGAAACTTTATTAAATTTGCCTCGGCAAGCAAGAGGATCATGCAGGAATCCAGGGAAGCTGTCCAGCTAATTGCTGGGGTGAGAATGAAGAAAAATTGTCCAGAAGAGGCTTGTTGGAACTTCAAAGCCGGCCAAGAGAGGGAAGCACAGTTCCTGAGTGAAAATTCCCTGAAATCCAAGCTACTGAAGTGCACTTTGGGTGTCCAGAGGTGCATCTGGGAGCTCTTTGAGCTGGGAGAAGTCCACAGGAGCTGAGCTTGGGGGCCTTGAGTTCCTCCTGCATCAGGATGGCAAAAGGAACTCAAGGCCCAGCAAGAGGCAGCCCAGGCCATGTGGAAAGGTGTTGGAGCCCAGCACGTCCCTCTGGCTGCCTCCAGACCTGGCAGGGGGCTCATGGACCTTGGCAAGAAGTCAAAACCACCTGTGGCTTCGATTTTAGCCTGTGGAAAAAGCTGCCAACTTTGTGTGAGGAATTGCAGGCCACAGGGGTTTTATCGGTGTGGCGTTTGAGCTAACACAGGGTGGAAAAGTAGAATTTGGGGGCTTTTAGAATGGGGTTCAAGGGGGTACAAGATGGAGGGATTTGGGCATGTCCTGACCTTCTTCTTTTTGTCCTCCATGTCTTGCTGTGATGGTGACACTTTTCTATTGGTTTAGGATAGGGACACACTCTCCAATATGGGTGATGGGAATTGGTAATAAATTGTAAACACACACATATAGTTTTTGGTATATAAGGTGGGAGTTGCCCAAGGCTCAGGGCAGATGGCCACGGGCTCCTTGCTAGGCAGAGCTGGGCAGGTCAGAGAGAGAATGTTTAGATAAGAAATGAACAACCTTGAAAACACAATCAGAACCATTCCAGGCTCCTCCTTTGGCTGAGTGGGCCTAGGGAGCAAAGACTCTGCAGGATCTCGGGGTCACCCTGACCCTTAGGAGCCCCGAGAGAAAGGGACAGAAGAGAGGGAAGAGTGGTTTGAATTCCCTAATAACATGTTAGGCTTGGAGAGCTTAGAGAATCATGGAATGGTTTGGATTGGGAGGGATTTTAAAGATGATCTCATTCCACCTTCCACTATCCCAGGTTGCTCCAAGCCCCATCCAACCTGGCCTTGGGCACTTCCAAGGATGGGAATGTTCCCTGCTCCTCACTGTGCCTTCTTCTTGCTGGCAGGGAGGTGAAACACCTGAGATGTGGAGAATGGAGAAGTCCTGCCAGCCGTGGCTTTTCCCAGGATTTGCAGTTTGTTCCTGCACAGAACTGGGAGCTTGCCATGACACAGCTTCCTCTGTCAGAGCCACAACGAGGAAACTTCCAGCGAGGAACACCCTGGTGGTCCCCACAGCCAAGATGGGAACTGGGAATGCTCCATGGAAGCAGCCCCAGCATGGCCTGATGGACTGAAATGTAAATTTTAAGGAATTTAGATATTTTAGAGGAGCTAAGATTTTAGTTAGAGATAAGCCTTACTAGACTTAATTAAAATAAATGAGTAGGCCTTGATGAAGTTAAGAGTTAGTAGTTAACTAATAATGGATTGTTTGTCAGCACAATGTTTGGTTAGCTGGGTTTATAATGAAGAATACACAAACTGACAAAGAGCTTTTAGGAACATCAGACAATTGTGGGCCTCCTCTGTTCTGAAACCAACTGAAGACAAGGAATGGGAGTTCTACCAAGAGTTCATTTGTCATATTTGCATTGAAAAGGTAGAAAGGTCAGAACGAGGAAGACTTCATTGACTTCCTCATTTTGGGACCCCTCCCCATGAAAGGGACACCGACCCATTTCAAGGAACAAACCACATATGGTTAATAGCTTTTGAAATGATTAGCATAAATGATTAGGAATGGGATGTACCAAAATGATGAATATGGATTTGTATTTTGGGTATTCAATACTTGTATGGATAAAAGGGCTCTGTAATCACCTGGAAGCTGCGGTGTGGATTTGGGAGTGATCCCACACACAATAAACACAATAAACACACACTTTCTAACTTTAAACTGTTAGAGAGTTTTTGTCCGTCACAGCTGGGTATCGGTACTAGATCAATATCCATATTTTTTTAACAAATCAGGATGGGTTCAGGGAAAGCTGCTTGGAACCTCTGCAGCTATTTTCTCACATTCATAAACCCTGATGTAAGCAGATGTTCCGGAGGAAGTGGGAGGGCCAGACAATCCTGAAGGATTTCAGGCTCTCCTATTTGGGGAGTCCCCAAGGGAAGGACTGGTGAAAGAATTTGTTTGGACAGTTCCTAAAATAAAGGGACCCTGGGCCAGAGTGTTGAAGGAATAGAAATAACGGCAGCAGGAATCCTCCCCTTTCCAGCAGGGCTCCTCACAGGATGGATGTGGAACACACCAGCCTGGGATTTGACCAGGAAGACTTGGAAAAGTTTTTTAAGCCCTGTGTGGGAGCAGCCTTTGGACATGGGAATAGGACTCCTGGTGGATCCATGTGACAGGGGAGGAGGAATGGATGGAAGAGCTGCCTCTGCCTTTCCATGCAGGAGAGAGGTCTCCACTGAGGGTGGGAATTTGAAGTTCCAAAAATCCACCCTGACAGCTGGGTGCCCACGCAGCTGGTGATATCCAAACCTGCTCCATCCCTGGTGGTTTGCTCCAGATGAAAACAGGAACCCTCCTTTCCCAAGGGTTCTGGCAGCCCTGGCTTTGTGGAAATGCTGGAGATGGGAAGGCATTGGAGAAGAGCTCCAGGGTGCTCCCAGCTCAGCGTGGCTCCTCTCCTCTGGTGGGTTTGGGAAGGGAATCCAGCTGGATCTTCCTTGTGCTCAACCAGACCTGCATGGAAAAGCCTGGGAGAGCTTTCAGTGGCTTCTTTCTCCTCGCTGGGCCAGTTTCCATCCTCTTTGTGGCTCAAGTTCCTCTGGGAGCACCTGGAGAATTTCATTCCTGGGGCAGCTGCTTGTCCCACGGAGGGGACACCAGGACCATCCATCAGCAGGAGCAGCTGTCAACCCATCGGGTTGAGAGTTCATGGAATCATGGAATGGGTTGGGTTGGAGAAGCCTTAAAGCTCATCCAGTTCCACTGGGTTCATGGACACCTCCCACTGTGCCAGGCTGCTCCAGCCCCAGTGTCCAACCTGGCCTTGGGCACTGCCAGGGATCCAGGGGCAGCCACAGCTGCTCTGGGCACACCGTGCCAGGGCCTGCCCACCCTCCCAGGGAGGAATTGCTATGGAAGATCCAAATTCCTTTTGGAATATCCAAGTTCTTATCTCCTCTCCTGGTCTCCCATCTCCTGGGTCATGTGAATGCCTTGTCCCAGACCCCAGTGTTGTTTTTTGGGTTCACCTCAGGTGTTGGGAAGGTGAGGGATCCCTTCAGCTACTGTTCCAAAATCCCTGGAGGTTTATCCTGCACTTTGTTCAGCTCTGATTCCACAAAAAACTGGATTTAATCCAAGTACTCAAGAGTTGCTCTCAATGATCCTGTGGGTCCCTTCCAGCTCAGAATATTTTGTGTTCTCCTTCTTTTCTGTTTTGCCCTGACTGTTCTGTCTCTGAATTGGGTAATTAACATCTTTCTTAAAACATCCAGAACGTGAGGCAGCACCAGAGCCACTCTGGCAACCCAACAAGTGAAAACCCCTGGAAGATTTAATGCCCTTGTTCCTTCTCCTGTGGTAAAATGTCAGAATTTGAGGAGAAAAAGTGTTTTCAGCTGTGCACTGAAGGGGTTTGATTTAAGTGACCGCAATTTCAGACTCTCAATTGTGTTCTCATTCCCCCTCTCTCTTTCTTTACAAACAGCCTGGTATCATTTATTTCAAATTCTCCCTGTTTTCATTGGAATGCAGTTAATTGGCTTGGAAATAGGATAATCTCTTGAAGAAAAACATGCTTAGCAGGGAAAGAACTCCTTTAAAGGTTGGCAAAAAAAGCAGATTATGGTCAAATTCTTCGAATGCTCCATTGAGCCAAACCCTGTTGGAATTGGTCAAATCTTGCTATCACAGGGTGCTGTTTTTATGATTATTTATGTTGATTATTAATGAATGTATAGCTGTGAGAGCTTAATTAGCCCTGCTCTTGTAGAGCCAGAGAATGTTCACAGCAACAGCACAAACCACACACAGTTGCCTGCGTTGGAGTTGGAGCAGGGAAGGAAAAATTCCTGGGTTTCAAGCAAAACCCTTTGGCCCAAGAACCTTTCATCAAATCTTCAGGAATAACTTGTTTGGTTTGGGTCCCCCCTGTCCCCGTATCCCACAAATCCCCCCATGGATTATGGAGAGGCTGGAATGAGGCTTGGGGTTTGCTCTGGAACGCTGGGTCAGGGGCTGGAAGTCAGGGCTAGGATGGATTTCCATGTTCCTGGCTGGCCACAGGCATTGTCTGGGGGGATGGATGGGCACAGCAATGTTATCTCATCCTGAATCCCAAAACCCCAGGATCATTGAGGTTGGAATCACAGAATGGTTTGGATTGGAAGGGGCTTTAAAGCCAACCCAGTGCCACCCCTGCCATGGCAGGGACACCTCCCACTGTGCCAGGCTGCTCCAGCCCCAGTGTCCAACCTGGCCTTGGGCACTGCCAGGGATCCGGGGCAGCCCCAGCTGCTCTGGGAATTCCATCCCAGCCCCTTTTTTTCCCTCACAGGGAAGGATTTCTTCCCAACATCCCATCCATCTCTGCCCTCTGGCAGCCTAAAATTCCCCCTTGTCCTGTACATGCCCATATAAAAAGTCCTTCCCCATCCATGTGGAAACAGAAAGATGCTGGGATCATCAGGGAAGCAGAATCAGAGAATCCCAGAAGGATTTGTGTTGGAAAGAGCCTTAAAAATCATCCAGGTCCTCCCCAGCCTGGCCCTGCAGCTGGAGTTGGGTATGGAAGAAGTGCCCAGATCCTCCTGAGAAGGGCACAGCCTTTGCTGGGACAGAGGAGTGGAACCACCCCCAAATTCCTGCATTTTAGGGAGAAAAGTCCTTCTGGATCTCAAGCCACGGGGCTGGGAACAGGTGAGCTCAGCGGGTCAGGCCCCTCTGGGGGACACTTTGCTGTCACCCCTGTCCTGACAGGAACAGCTCACCCAGGATGGGCTGGAGGGACATGGGGAGGTGCTCGAGGAAGGAACGGGAGCAGGAATGGAGGAAAAGGAACAGGGATTTAGGGGTTTGTCCTGGAAGAGGGACAGGGATTTAAGGGTTTGTTCTTGGAAGAGAAGGGGGACAGGGATTTAGGGATTTATTATGGGAAGAGAAGGGGGACAGGGATTTAGAGATTTGTTATGGGAAGAGAAGAAGGACAGGGATTTAGGGGTTTGTTCCTGGAAGAGAAGAGGAATAGGAATTTAAGGCTTATCCTGGAAGAGAAGGGGGACAGGGATTTAGGGGTTTGTTCCTGGAAAAGAAAGAGAGGAGAGGAGAGGAGAGGAGAGGAGAGGAGAGGAGAGGAGAGGAGAGGAGAGGAGAGGAGAGGAGAGGAGAGGAGAGGAGAGGAGAGGAGAGGAGAGGAGAGGAGAGGAGAGGAGAGAGAAGAGAAGAGAAGAGAAGAGAAGAGAAGAGAAGAGAAGAGAAGAGAAGAGAAGAGAAGAGAAGAGAAGAGAAGAGAAGAGAAGAGAAGAGAAGAGAAGAGAAGAGAAGAGAAGAGAAGAGAAGAGAAGAGAAGAGAAGAGAAGAGAAGAGAAGAGAAGAGAAGGAGAGGGATTTAGGGTTTCTCGTGGGAAGAGAACAGGGATTTAGGGGTTTATTCCAGAGCATTGGCAGGCAGTGGAGGAGGGTAGGGAGAGCTGAGCTCGCCAGGTTCTTCCAGGGCCTGTGAGGTTGCTGTGGAGGGAGAGCTTGGGAGAGCTCCTGGGACCTGGCTTGGAGCTCAGGATTATTTATTAGGAGCATTCCAGGCTGGGATCAGGGCTCCACTGCTGCCTTTCCCTTCCAGAGCTCACAAATCACTGCTGCTGTCTCTGTCCCTTCCAGAGCCTCCACAGTCTGAGTGAATCATCCCTAAGGAAACCAGGATTTTCTTATTAAGCCTTTGGAAGCGACAGACTGAAAATAAAGCTCAGCAACATCTTGATTTAGCTTTTTTTTAATGAAGTGCTGGGAATGTGAATAACATTTGCTCTCCACATCCAACAAGGAGCTGGGAATCTGCCCTGCCTGATTTGCTGAATCATTCCTGGGCTTGGAATGCCGGTTCTGGCACAATGGGAAGAAGAGGAGGTCACTCAGGAGAAAGGGGGATGGCGCAGAAGGGAATTCCAGCAGGGAATGATGTTTCCAGGTGAGGAGGGGTGCTAAGATGGGCTCAGCTCAGAGCTTGTAGGCTCTGATAAACCAGTTTGGGGGTTTCTTTGCCACTGGGGTGTGAAGGAACCTTCCCAGCCATGGTTTGGAGCTCCCTGCACATTCCAGAACTTTTCACCTGCTCCTGCTTTTCCCTGGTAGTCACCTGTGTCCTGCTGCCTGGAGAGGGAGGGAAAGAGAAGATCTGGAGCAAGTCTGACAGGCCAGGGAGGAGGAAATCCGGGATTTATCCATGTCCAAGGTAATGGAGCAGATTAAAGCTCCTAAAATCCCTCCCAGCTGCTTCTCTTGGTCATATTCCCAACCTTTCATGTTCCCTTTCTGTGGCAATCCCAGGAATACTCTGTTTTTTTGGGATGGTTTGTCCCAGATTCATGGATTGATTTGGTTTGGAAAAAACCTTCAAAGATCCTTTTATTCCACCCCTGCCATGGCAGGGACACCTCCCACTGTCCCAGGCTGCTCCAAGCCCAGTGTCCAACCTGGCCTGGGACATTTCCAGGGATCCAGGGGCAGCCACATTGGAGCTGTTCCAGCGCCTCTCCATTCTCATCCCAAAAAATATCTTGCTCATGTCCAATTTAAATCTGCTTTTTGTCAATCCAGACCCTAGGAAGATGTCTGTGTCCATCTTTTTTAGGAACATCCTTCATATATTGGAAGTGCAGAAGGTCTCCCTGCAGCCTTTTCTTTTCCAACCCCAACTCTCCCATTTTTTTCTTTATTAGAGGTACTTCAGCCTTCCCAATTTCCCTGTGGAATCCTCAATTTTGTGGCCTCCTCTGGACCATCTATAAGTGGTTTGGCTCCCCTCAAAAAAAATGTCCACCAATGATGATTTATAATCAATGAAATTTATTTCAATTCTTCTTGAAATCTATGGCAATTCCAAGGAGGGTCGTAGTAAAAAACAAATATTTAAAAAAAAAATCACAAAAACATCATTAGGATAATTGCACCATAATTTGCTCCATCAATTCCAGAGTGGTGTGTGTTTTTTCCTTGTTTTTTCCCTTAAAAAAGAAAGATGGATAAATGGGTAGAAAGCCACGCAAAACCAACACAAAATAAACAAACAACAGTAAAAAGCCCTCATGATTTTTTAGCCAAATGTTTGGCTGTTGTTAATTAGGGGAATCTGGATTTTCTGGCTGACTTCTGGCTGAATTCCCACAGGGAATAAGGAGCCATATGTCCTTAACTAGGACCAACCTGCCAAAGACTGGCTTTGTTTCTCGAGGCAATCTGGGGGAATTTAACACCAGAAAAAAAGGAAAAAGATAGATAAAAACATACAGAAACCCCCAATTTAATCCCCCCCCCTTTTTTTTCCTTGTTGCCCAGGGAAGCAGCACAATGGTTAAAAGCTGTGAAGGAAGAGATGGGAGCCTGGTGAGAATTTTTTATTTAGGTAAATGTGCTAATTGTGAACTTTTAAATGAAATAAAATACTCTGAAATTCCTTTTAGTCTTATTTCTAGCCTGATTTTGTGCCTGGACAAAATTCCTTAAAAATCCAATTATTTTTATGTACAAATGAACATAATTTGTGGGCAAAACTAATTTTTATTTCAAATTCTGTAACTTTACCAGTCCAACTGCCTTTTATAAAACCCTAGGCTTGATTTTTTCTCTGGAACACAGTTCCTGCATGGAATTATCCTGTTCCACCAGAAAATAATTCCTTGGTGCATTTGTCCAAGGGGGAAAACTGTAATATCACTATAAATATAATAATAATAAAAAAAATCACTGTTGACTTCATTTCATAAAACTGCTGCTGAGCATCCTCAGCTTCTGACAATCCAAGGAAAACAGGCCTGGAAGCTAAACCAGCAAAATTATCCATGGGAATAAAGGGAATGTAGGAAAAGAAGGGAATGTAGGGAATGTAGAAAATGTAAGGAATGAAGAGAATGTAGGGAATGTAGGGAATATAGGGAATAAAGGGAATGGAGGGAATGGAGGGCTCTCCCAATCCCATTCTGGGATTCTGTGCTGTTTCCCCTCTCCCAGTCAGGAGCCACATCCCAATATTTAAACAGACCCCCCCATCAAACATAACGAGGAGCCTCTTGTTCCAAGTGTTCATAATTCCTAGAAATTCCAAGTGGCCACTGGAGTAACTCAAAGGAGCTCCAGGTTGTGCTGAGGGAATATTAAAAGTTGGATTTGTGGTTCCAAAGCAGCTGCCAATCTCCTCCTGGGCTCATCCAAACTTTCCTCTCTGTTTACCTGTTCTGAAGAGCTTCCCACACTTAGGAACTCCCACTGGGATAAATATTCCTTGAGGAGATTCCCAAACACCTCTTGAGGAGAATTCCAAACATCCCTAGAGGAGATTCCGAAACAGCTCTTGAGGAGATTCCCAAACAGCTCTTGAGGAGATTCCCAAGTATGCCTGGTGGAGATTCCCAAACACTTCTTGAGGAGATCCCCAAATCCCTCTTGAGGAGATTCCCAAACATCCCCAGAGGAGATTCCCATTATTGGGATAAGCATGGCCTCAGTTCCAGATGACTCAACTCTGTCCTGGCTTAATTAAGGACTTTTTAGCTCTGAGGGTATTGGAATTAAGCCTGGTCTATCCCTTCCCTTCCCTTCCCTTCCCTTCCCTTCCCTTCCCTTCCCTTCCCTTCCCTTCCCTTCCCTTCCCTTCCCTTCCCTTCCCTTCCCTTCCCTTCCCTTCCCTTCCCTTCCCTTCCCTTCCCTTCCCTTCCCTTCCCTTCCCTTCCCTTCCCTTCCCTTCCCTTCCCTTCCCTTCCCTTCCCTTCCCTTCCCTTCCCTTCCCTTCCCTTCCCTTCCCTTCCCTTCCCTTCCCTTCCCTTCCCTTCCCTTCCCTTCCCTTCCCTTTACATTAATCCAAGAGTCTCCTTCACTGCCAGCCAGGGAATTCTGGGGGAATTGAATATCTTGGTAATTCCTGTCAAGTTTGTTTCAAAAGGTTGCAGTGAAAATGCAAAGTTAGTGAATACACAAGTGTGGTTTCCTTAAAAAAAAAAAAAAAGGATAAAAATTTCATTAAAAATAATTTATGCATCCATTTATGTGATTAACCCAGTGGTTTATTATTGGTATCACTGATATCTGCAATGATTTCAAGAAAATTAAATGGTATTTTATAAATTAGGGTGACAGGAGGATTTGGAAATTTAAAATGTATCTTGAATTTCCTCCTCAAGGAAAAAATAAAGTGTATTCCAAGAAATCAGCAAAATCAGGATGTTTAGAAAATGGAAAAGTGTTTGCAAAATTTATGTTTTGGGTATTATTATTTATAGTCTTTATCTTTTACAGCAATGCTTTGCATAAAATAATTATATTTTAAATCATTTTTAGTTCTGAGGGAAGAAGAGAGTGAAAAATGGGATTTTAAAAATTGATTTATTTTAATTAATCCTCATCAGAGATAAGAAAGAACAGCTTTATTTGGCATTGGAGACAGCAAATAATTCTCCTAAACAGCAGCTCAGCAGGACACACAAACATCTCTAAACATGGGACAATTCCCTGAAAAATCAGCTTTTTTTCCTTTTATTTTGAAACAGGATCTTCTAAATTGTAAAACTTCCACTGTTAAACCCCATAAAAGTGATGGAACTGGGGTATTCCTCATGGATAAAAGGATTTAGGTAATTAACAGGCCAATTAAGCAGTAAGGGGTCTTGGGCCGAGCTGATTTTCCTCATTTTTGATGTTGTGCAGCTCTGGGGTTTAGGAGTTCTCTGGGATGGAAATGGGACCTGTCCTCTAAAATGGGATTCTGGCCCACGGGGATGTTCAACTGGAGGGGAGAAGGCTCCAGGCAGGTGGATAAAGCTGGAATCCCAAATCCTAACATCAAATCAAAATTGCCTCATTTTCCCCACCAGAAAGGTCTGGAGATCTGGGAACAAATCCAGAGGAAACCGCAGAGCTTCTCCAGGGCTGGAGCCAGGCTGGGAGAGCTGGGAATGTTCACCTGGAGAGGAGAAGCTCCAGGGAGAGCTCAGAGCCCTGCCAGGACCTGGAGGGGCTCCAGGAGAGCTGCAGAGGGACTGGGGACAAGGATGGAGGGACAGGAGCCAGGGAATGGCTCCCACTGCCAGAGGGCAGGGCTGGGTGGGAGATTGGGAACTGGGAATTGTTCCCTGGCAGGGTGGGCAGGGCTGGGATGGAATTCCCAGATTCCCCTGGATCCCTGGCAGTGCCCAGGGCCAGGTTGGACCATCCTGGCACAGTGGGAGGTGTCCCTGCCATGTGTCTCAGGTTCAGCTGGGTGTGAGTTCTGTCACCATCTGTCAGAGGTGGGGCAGTTCTCTGCTGCTCACTGGGCAGATTTTTCTTTATCTCTCCCACAGCCAATCCTCCCTCCAGGAGATCTCTTCTGTCCATGGGCCATCAATTATTAAATATCTTCTGTCCATGGCCACTGAGTGTCCCTGCATGGCTGAGAAAATTCCATCATCCCTGGGGAGATGTTCTGCCCAGGGGAGGAGCCAAACATTCCTACCTGGATCCAATCTGACCTGGGAACAGCACAGCAGCCTCTGCCCCCTGCATTCCCAAGGGAGCAGCTTTCTCCCCCACTGCATTCCCAAGGGAGCAGCTTTCTTCCCCCTGCATTCCCAGAGGAGCAGCTTTCTCCCCCACTGCATTCCCAAGGGAGCAGCTTTCTTCCCCCTGCATTCCCAGAGGAGCAGCTTCCTTCCCCCTGCATTCCCAGAGGAGCAGCTTCCTTCCCCCTGCATTCCCAGAGGAGCAGCTTTCTTCCCCCTGCATTCCCAGAGGAGCCCAGGCCCATCTCCCCCAGCCCTGGAGCTCCAGAGGAAAACTCCCCCCTTGTGCAAATCCTGCTCCAGCAGAAGCACAGCTGGCACTGCAGGAGGGCTGAGCCACCCTGGGATGGGGCTGAGCCACCTCCCTGACCCACAGGGGACAGGGCTGCTCTGACTCTGGCAGTCTTTTCTTGTACTATTTCATTTGTATTTTTAATTTTCCTACTAAAGAACTGTTATTCCTGCTCCCATATCTTTGCCCGAGACCCCCTTAATTTCAAATTTAGAACAATTCAGAGGGGGTTTGCATTTTCCATGTCAAGGGAGGCTCCTGCCTTCCTCAGCAGACACCTGGCTTTTGAAACCCAGACACCAGGGAAGGGAATGGAACAGGATGATCCTTAAAATCCCCTCCACCCCAAACCATTCCATGACTCCGTGAAAACCTGGTTTGCATCATCTCTTCCAGAGTGTCAGGTAAGTCCTTGAAAGAGGAAGAAGGGATTTTTAAGGAGGAAAAAACAGGAGGAAACAAAGCAGGATCCTTCATTTTTCCACAAAAGAACAGACCCAGTTTAACCCTTCCCTTACCAGCACGGCTGTAATTGTGTCTTGATTGTGCAGTGCAAACAAAAACTCGTTAACACCTGGACTAATGAATCCCAGGAAGGCTCTGGAGTGTTCCAGCTGCACTTGGAAAGACACGGATCCTGCTCTTCATTCTTTGTGTCGCACATCTCCAAGACAAACCCTCTGCCAGGGGGGCACGGGGATGACACAGGGACCCCTCATCCCTCTGGAGATCCAAAGTCAGGCATTTCTGGGATTTTTTTTGCCCACATTTTCAGGCTGTACTTTTTAAATCCCATAAACACTTCCGGCAAAGACTGGAGTAGCCCCAGCACCAGGAGCTGAGAGCTCTTCACAAGATTGATTATCAGTTGTCAGGTGTTTCATCACCTCTGAGGGAGCTGAGGCCTCATGGAAGGAAAGGCCTAAAAAATTGGTGGAAAGCAAAGTTTTAAAGCAGGTTTTAGGAGAACTAAAAGGTTTCCCAGAGAAGCTGTGGCTGGATCCCTGGAAATGTCCCAGGCCAGCTTGGACGGGGCTTGGAGCAGCCTGGGGCAGTGGAAGGTGTCTCTGCCATGGCAGGGGTGGAATGGGATGATCCTTAATGTCCCTCCCAACCCATTCAGTGATTCCATGATTCCAACGCTGATTAAATCCCAAATTATGGTGTGTGTGTGTGTGTGTTTGGGTGGTTTTTTAACTACAGAGGATAAAAAATCTCCTAGCCTGAGGAAAATCCTCAAAAGGAACAAAGATTTTCCACCCTCTGGAATAACTGGGATGAGGAATTACTTCACAGTGATACAAAAGGGCAGGATACGAAGTGAAAATAAAGAAGTTCCTTTGTGTGTCAAGATGTTTCTCCAGCTGCAAAGCCCCAGGAGATGTTCCTTGTCCTGCTAAAAAGAACAAGGAATTCAGGACATAAACCTGGATCCAGGGAAGAGCTGCTTCTGTGCCTGCTCCCCACATTTTACTGTTAGTGAGGAGTGGAGCTGGTTTGGATTTCTCCTGCTCCTCGTGGCAACTCCCAGAGGCCTTCCACAGCAGAGGGAAAATGTCCATGGACCAGCCCTGATGGACTGGGGACACCACTACAGGACTGGGGTTGACAACAGGAGAACCTCCTGGAGGTGGGATTTGTTCACAGGAGGCTGCAGCTCCCAACAAATTTCCTGAGTGGTTCTGGAAAGCAAAGTTGGGTTCTCAGAGCAGCTACAAACAAACCCTGAGGAGATAAAAACAGCGCTCTTGTGCTTTTTGGCTTCTTTCCCTTCCTTTTTCTGCCTCTTTTCCCAGTTCTCAGATGTTTCTGGGCATTGTCCAGCAATTCATTCCTCACATCTGTTCATGGTTCATCCACTTTCCTTCCTTTTCCTCTTGCACTCCTTTTGCCTTTTTATATTTGGCTCCATTCCCCCCCTCAGTTCCTGATTCTGCTTCCAATGGATTCCCTTTTTCCCCTAGATTGATTTTTTTCCCCTCAGGCTTGATGTCTCCATGATTTCCTCATGTGAAAACTGAAAGCAGAGATTTGATTTCCATGAAGTCCCTTCCTCTTCTGGAATTCTTTGCTCCCTCTTTCCCAGAAGTGAGTTTTTCAAATTCCTTAGAAACACCAAGCAATTCTCCTTCCCTGAGATGTGTCCAGCCACCAGAGGAAATTGTTAATTGCTGCTTTCCACCCTCGATCTCAAGGAAAGAAAATCCAGCAGACAACAGTTTTGCTCTTGTATTTTATTCCATGTGGGATCAGCAGGATGAACTCTGATAAATTCAGGGTTTTCCTTGCAGATTTTGCTTTGGAAGCTCCCAGGGATGGTGAGGTTGGCCTGTTTTTTTCCAGGCTCACAGAATGATTTGGGTTCATGGATAATCCACTCCCACCTCCTTCCATGGGCTGGGAAACTCCACAAAATCCCTCCCTCCAATCCCAACCCTCCCTCCTTGCTCACACCCCCTCCTCCTTCCACCATGAGGATTCATCCCTGTTGGTTTTCCCAAATGTTCTCCAAGCCCTTCCTCCCTGGGGTTCCTCTTTAAAGAAGAGACGTTGGAGAGTGGGGATTTACAGAGATGGGAATTACAGAGTTGGGATTTGCAGAGCTGGGATTTACAGAGTTGGGATTTGCAGTGTGGGGATTTACAGAGATGGGATTTGCAAAAATGGGATTTGCAGAGTTGGGATTTAGTGTGGTGATTTACAGAGCTGGAGTTTAGAGAGTTGGGATTTACAGAGTTGGGATTTGCAGTATGGGGATTTACAGAGTTGGGATTTACAGTGTGGGGATTTACAGAGTTGGGATTAACAGAGCTGGGATTTGCAGAGCTGGGATTTAGTGTGGGGATTTGCAGAGCTGGAGTTTAGAGAGTTGGGATTTACAGATTTGGGATTTTCAATGTGACAATTTACAGAGTTGAGATTTATAGAGTTGGGATTTACAAAACTGGGATTTGCAGAGCTGGGATTTACTGAGTTGGGATTTGCAGAGCTGGGGTTTTCAGAGCTGGGATTTACAGAGTGGGGATTTACAGAGTTGGGATTAACAGAGCTGGGATTTGCAGAGCTGGGATTTAGTGTGGGGATTTGCAGAGCTGGGATTAGGAGATCTGGGATTTACAGATTTGGGATTTGCAGGTTTAATATTTACAAAACTGGGATTTACAGAGTTGGGATTTGCAGAACTGGGATTTACAGAGTTGGGACTTGCAGTGTGGGGATTTGCAGAACTGGGATTTACAGTGGGAACCTCCATCCTCTCCATGCTCCTTCCCACACCTTATCCATGATCCACAAGCTCTGCTCCAGGCTCAGCTGCCTCCCAAGCCTAACCCAGTCCTTGTGATCATTCCTGGGCTCATCCCAGACTCAGGGCCAGGAGTGGGACTGAATAATTCTTGTAGGATCCCAGCTAACTCTGGGATTCTCTGGGATATCTGGCACTTGAGGAGGTGGGGCTGTGCTGCCATGAGCAAACTCCCAAAGCCTTTTCATTGCCTGGAAAAAATTCCGGGTCCTGGGGGAAATGCAGTGATTGAAATCTTTGGAAAATGAAACGTCATTTTTCCTTTCTTTTTTTTTTCTCTTTTGAGGGGGTGGTTTTATTTTGTTTTCTTTTTCTTTTTTTTTTTTTTTTTCCTGGTTTTTTTGTGTATTTTGGGTTTTTTTCTTTTTTTTTGGGGGGGGTGGGGGTGTTTGTGTTTATTTGTTTCTTTGGTTTGGTTTTTTATTGTTTGTTTGGATGGTTTTTAATTCTGATTGCGCCAACTAAAACTCTTTCCATCTTTCCATCAAAACCTTCCTTTTATTTCCCATCCAGAACATCCAGTCCCTGAGCAAGTGTGTATAAAATTAAGTCCAAGGTGTTTCCAAATGCTTCTGGAGGTATTTCAGGGTGAGATCCTGCTCCTTCCTGCACCTTCATGGGATCACTCTTGCCTAGCTCTGAGCAGAATTTGGCCTCAGAGCTGGACATAAATGATCCAATAAATAACCAGGACAAATGGTTTACTGGGAGAGCAGAACACCCTTCGGTGCCAAACTTGGAATAATTTCCCATCTGGATGGTCACCTCAGCTTCTCTGCAGCAAAAACAGAAATAGCAAATGGAATCTGTGCTTTTGATGTTCATGTTGGATGGGGAGTTTGCACAGGAGTGAAATGCTGGGAGTTGGGCCTGGCTTTAGGGACACCGAGGCCACATTTTATCCATCTTTATTCTGTGATGGATAAGAAGAAAGAAGAGCTCTTCAGCTCTAAAATTTATTTTATACTCCTTTCGCTACCTGCTGGCCACTCTTTCTCCTGGGAGGAGGAAGGTGCCATGGAAATATACCTGCCCATGTTGGATTAAATGATCCTTCAGCCCTTTCCAAACCAACCATTCCATGATTCCTTTAGTGAAGGACAGACTTGGAAAGGTGAGGTTTGGTCCACGTAAACTCCCATTTCTGGTGTTCACACTTTGGCCTGGAGGATCTTCCTGGGAAGCCCAAAGCACCAGTGCCAAATGAAGCTTTTATCCACGGATAAACTTGGAGCGGGGTTATTCCATCCATTGCACCGGTGATTGCTGTGGCAGACAGAAATCTCCTTTTTCCTGTCACTGATATGTTCTTTGTGGCTGCTCAAATGGTCAAAACAGTCCCTTGGGTAGAAGGGGGAAAGAAATCTAGGAAAAACTTTAAATATTATTTGCATTTCCTGGAAAACAGAGAGCTTCTGAGGGAGATGAAAGGAATCCATGGAATTGTTCTGGCCAAGAGGCCAAGGAGACACCCCCAGCACTGCAGGTGGCCTGGCTGCAGCTCCTCCAGAATTCCAGCAGCGCCCTGGAAATCCATCCCAGAGCTGCAGCCAGAGCCAGGGCACTCCCAAAGGGACAAGGATCCTTTCCTGTGGGAATTGATCAAGATTCTGTGGGATTTTTGCATGTTCTTCCCATGGGAAATGAGGGTGCAGCAGCTTCAGCCAGGACTGGGACAGGGCTGGAGTGTGGATATCAGAAATCAAGTTTTGGGGTGATTCCCATTGGGGGAATCCAGAGATGTTTGGGGAATTTAGGAGCAATTCCTGAGGAGATCCAGCAGGGCAGCGTGTGGATGGGGCAGGAAGTTCCACAAGGAGCAATTTGTGCCCAAAATTCCTGCAGTGCCCAAGTTCTGAGGCACCACAACCTCCTGAGCATCCCCAAGGCCCTGCTCCGCTCCTGGCACCCCTGATCCCTGATAAGGGTCAGTGACCCAAAAATCCAAAAAAACCTTGGGATTTTTCAAACGTTTTCATTTCAAAATTTCCTTAAAAACACCTTGGAGAAGTGATTTGGCTGCGCTGAGAGCTCCAATGGCTGAATTTTTTACTGGAGTGAGACTTCACAAAATGGAGTCTGGCTGTGAGGGATAAATGAACCTCGAGGAGCTCCTGCCAACCCCAAATTAATTTGGGATTTGGGAAGAGCCACCTTCCACCACTGGAACATTGAATTCTTTAGGGAGAGGGGAATTAAAAATTCCTGGATAAAGCCAGGCTGAGGTGGGAGGGAGAAAATCCTTCCCTGCTGGCAGAAATTTGTGGCCTACCCAGGGCAGGGATGTTGTTTTCAGGTGACAATTTCTGCCTCTTGTCCCTTCATTTTTTTCTGTCACCTCCTGGGTTCTCTTCTCGTTCCATTTTCCTCGTGGTTTATTTTTATGTATTTATAGATTTTTTATAATCTGTTTTATAAGATAATATTTTATATTGTTTTAATATAATTTTCTATATCCACGCACACACATTGGCTTTCCATCCCTCCAGCAAAAAATACGTTTTATGACAGGTTCATCCCTTTCACTCCTCAATTCCAGGCCTCTGGGAGAAGGAAAATGAATTTATTCCATCACTAAGGGAAGGAGGTGATTTTGGGAATGGTTGTGTGCTTAAAAATATTCCCAAAGCTGGGAAGTCTGGGTTATTTCCTATTGCCTATCAATCTTGTCCGTCATTCCAAAAGTTATTTGCCAACTCCTGGATCATTCTCAGGCCCTCTTTTTCCTTCTATTTTCCTTCCCACAGCCTTCATGAAGTGTCATGTCAAACTCACCCAATTCCTTCAGCCAAAAACACAAACAAACCCCAAATAGGATTTAAAAAAAGGGGGAAAAAACAGGAATATTTTGACTGTCCTAAAGTGAAACATTCCCATTTTTGCAATTCCCAGTAACAAACAGCTCTGAGTGAGCCAGGATTTAATTTCAAATAAAATGGACTTGTTTCCCTTTGGATTAAATCCAACATCTCCCTTGGCCTCTGGGGTTTTCCAGCCTCAATGTTTGGGTTTCTGCAAATAAATACAGGAAAAAGTTCCTATTTCAGCTGGAGTGGAAGTGATAAGAGGATTTGATAAGACCTGCTGCATAACTGGAGTGTCAGGAATATGCTGCCATTGCTGCTGGTTGTCCCAGGGGATGGGGCACTGCAGAGTCCTGAAGAATTAAGGACAAATTAAGGAAAAAATTAATGAAAAATTAAGGGAAAATCCCCTTTATTCCCCCAGTCATCCCAACATTCTCTCTTTAACCTCACAGGGAATATATTTTATTTTCCATGTCATTATCAAATGATGGTTTTCCATCCTTTTATCCATCTTAATTTGGTAAAAAGTAAAGAACCATCCTGGCTGAGAACTATTTAGTAATAATTAGTAATATTTTGTAATAAGCTAGTAATAATTTGACACGAATTCCACACCCTAAAAACTGATTGAAGGAATGCTTTCTAATTTCCAGATTATTTTAAAAGCCACTCACATGTTTGGCTACTTCCTTTATTTTTAGAAAGAGCCACAAATCAAATTATGAATACATAGAGAGAAGACAAATACAGCTGCGATTATTATTATCATATTTTTATTTATTTATTTATTTATTTATTTATTTATTTAGTACCAGCTGGAGTCAGATCCCACATTTTCAGAATGATACAAAAAGTTTTCCTCCTGAAAGCCATGTTTTAAGGGATGCTCTGCCCCACTTCTGATCTTTGATGATTCCCATTCAGATTGTTCTTTATTTCCTTACAACTCCCAAGGGGTTGTTTTCCTTATTACTGAGTATTTTATTAGTGAGAATAATATTATTAAACGCTAAAAGTATTATTAAATCAGATTTTTCTTGCTCTTTCAGGTGTCTCAGGATCTTTTTTTGCATCCCTGGGCAGAGGAAATGTTCCCAGGAGATATTGGAACATAATAATAATAATAATAATAATAATAATAATAATAATAATAATAATTATAATTATTATTTTGTCTTTACATGTTAATAAATAATAATAATAAGAGTAGCTTCAGTTCCTTCATTCTTTAATTCCAGTGTTTTGCTGTGCTCTTCATGGATTTGTGGCAATAAATTGAGGAAAGCAATGGCAGTGGGAAGGCAGCAATCCCAGTCTGAATTCCTAATTTGTGATTTGCTCATTCCAGAATAAAAAGTGTAGGGAATGATGCAAAAAATCGGGAGTTATTTGAATTTAGAGCGTGAGAGGATGCACAGCTCCCTCCTCCCCTTCCTGCTCCCAAACTTCAGCTCCAGACAATCAAATCCCAACACAGAGAAACAAATTCCTGGGAATTTTCCTCTGGAATTACATCCCATCTGTCCGAGGCGCAGGAGCCAGCCTTGGGAAGGGGGAATTTCTGGGATCACTGAATTTCTTCAGTGCTGCTCATTTTTTTTGTTGTTATTCTCAAAAGTTCTGGAGGTCCCCCACAATCCGGGGTTGTTTTATGGGGACTTTTAGGAGGAGACAGGAGCAGCCCAGAGGGATTTTCCCAGAGGGATTGTGGATTCCCCATCCCTGGAGTGTCAGAGAAAGATGCAGAAAAACAGAAAAGAAATTAATTTGGAACTATTGGGCAGTTTGGGATGGGCAGGGGGGATTTCCCTGCCTCTCCATGGACGTGGGGCCAGGGAAGTTGATGGGGATGTGATCCCTCAGGAGAGGGCAGCTGCTAGGCTGGGAAGGCAAAGCCAGCTCACCAGGGGGAAATTCTTCCCAAATTTGTTGTGTAATCCTTGGTTTGGGTTGGAAAGGGACCTGAAGGATCACCCAGTGCCACCCCTGCCATGGCAGGGACACCTCCCACTGTCCCAGGCTGCTCCAAATCCCAGTGTCCAACCTGGAACTGAACATTCCAGGATCCAGGGGCAGCCCCAGCTGCTCTGGGAATTCCATCCCAGCCCTGCCCACACTGCCAGGGAACAATTCCCAGTTCCCAATATCCCACCTAACTCTATTTTCCTGCAGTTTAAACCATTCCCCCTTGTCCTGTCCCTCCACACTCCTGTGACAAATCCCTCTCCATCCCCTGCACACTCTGGAAGTCCCATTAAGGATTTCCAGGCTGTGTTTTTCCCTGGATCCCACTCCCTGTCCCATGTGGTGCTCACATGGCCGGGATTCGTTCCTTGTCCAGCTGCCGGGCTGAGCATTCCCTGCTCCCACCCCTTTTCCTGCTCCCCACACCTCATCTGTGCTGCATCACCTTTTCTTTTTCTATTTTTCACATTCTGTGCTGCTTTAATGTGCACTTCTGAGCTTCATTTAGGGGATGCTGAGCTCTGTGCACAGAGCAGAGACAAAACAATTCCTGCTCCAGCTGGGCACCAAGGACAAATGATCCAAACCTCAGGCCAGGAGCACAAACAGCGTGGGCTGGAGAGAGAAAAACAAGCAGGGTGGGACTGATGGGCTGGAGCTGGAATGGGACAATGAACTCCAAGGTGCCAATGGAGCAGAACTGATCCCAGGGAGAGCCCCGGGAGCGCTCGTGCATTTTGGGACCATTTTGGGTCATTTGGGTGCAGCCCTGGCTGGGCTCTGGTGCTGCCCAAGGTGCATCCATGGAGGCATTTTCATAAATCTTTATAAATATATATATTAAAATATATTTTAATAAATGGTTAAATTTCATTATTATTATGTTATTAAATTTATTCTAACACAATAATAAATAATATAATAATATATAATAAATATATTCTATAATTGATATATTAAATTAATAATGTAATTATTTATGTATAATTAATATATTAATACTATAATGATTTACTGTTAAATTATTATTTATTTTGTGTTTACTATTATAATAAATCTACTTTAACTCTCTCCGGCCTCTGTTCTAGGCCAGCCTTCCCAAGGCATCACTGGTGTCCTGTGTTTGTCCCTCATCCCAGGCAGCTTCCCGAGGTTTCCATCCCCCTGGAGCACCGGCTGCTCTCCCTGCTCCCGCAGGGATGTGCTGGATATCCTGGCACAGCTGGATGTCATGGCACAGCTGGATATCATGGCACAGCTGGATGTCATGGCACAGCTGGATATCATGGCACAGCTGGATATCGTGGCACAGCTGGATATCCTGGCACAGATGGATGTCATGGCACAGCTGGATATCGTGGCACAGCTGGATATCCTGGCACAGATGGATGTCATGGCACAGCTGGATATCATGGCACAGCTGGATGTCATGGCACAGCTGGATATCATGGCACAGCTGGATATCGTGGCACAGCTGGATATCCTGGCACAGATGGATGTCATGGCACAGCTGGATATCGTGGCACAGCTGGATATCCTGGCACAGCTTGGATATCCTGACACAGCTGGGATATCCTGGCACAGCTGGATATCCTGGCACAGCTGGGATATCCTGGCACAGCTTGGATATCCTGGCACAGCTGGATATCCTGGCACAACTGGGATATCCTGGCACAGCTTGGATATCCTGACACAACTGGGATGTCCTGGCACAGCTGGATATCCTAGCACAGCTGGATGTCCTGGCACAGCTGGATCCTGTGCAGCCCCACCCCACCCTGGGCTCCCCAGATCTCAGAGGGACTTTGAAGCCATTCCAGCCTTTCCCTTGGATTTTTTACTTCCCTTTGCTTTTCCTTTCCCTTGCAGCCGAGTCCTTGCTTGGGTTTTGCCACAGGGTGGGAGGAGCTGGAGCATCCCAAGAGCTCCACAGGTGTCTTGGGGGATTTTGCCTCAGTCCTCAGGGATCTGAGGGATTTCTGAGGCGTTGTGTGCCAAGGACTGAGAGAGAAGCAGGAATGGGGTGACAAGAGCAGGAGGAAAGGGATGGCAAGGAAAACCCGGAGCAGGAAATCACCTCTGAGGGCAATTTTCTTACACGGGACAGGGAATATTTGGGTTGATGGCTCATCTGCTGGTTTTCCAGGCGTTTCATGGATGTTTCTCCTGGTGCCAACAAGATCCGTGGGCCCAGAGAAAGGGAAGGCACCTTTGGAATCCAGGAGATCCGAGGAAAACCAGGTTAATGTGGATGTAGATCCATGCTGGCCAACCCAGCCTGAGGAATGCCTGAGATTTTCCAGTGGTTCTGGGACCTTCTCAGGATTGGAGGAGCCGGTGGGAATTCCTGAAATAACCCTTTTGTGCCAGAAAACTCTGGGCAGTTCATGAACCTTTCAGCAACGAGGATTGTGCACAACCTTAGAAGAGCAACAGAGCTTTCCCAAAGCCTGGAGATAACCCTGGGCTGGGATGATCCCATGGGAATCACGGATGCCCACCCCAATTTCCCAAACTGCCCCAAGGGACTCCGGGAGAGGAAGAGCTGAAATTAAAGAAGGTCAGGTTGTCTTGGCCAAAGTGAAACTCCCTCCCCAGCAAAGTCTGAAGCTCCAAGGACTTCACCTCCAAAGAGGTGCTGGTTGACATCCTGCATTCCCAAGGTTGTAGGTGGCACTGGGATCCGGCTGGATCCCAAAATAAGCAGGAAATAACTGAGCAGTGACCAAACCTCCCTAGAGCAGCAGGAATTTGTCCTTCCCTCCCACTCTGCCATAGCACAGAGGGCGACAAACACTGGGATACTTCTAAAATTCATCCCTAGGGAATCATCCAAATCATCAAAAACCTCTCCCAGCAAGGAAAGCTCTGCTCTTATCTTTGTTAGGGAACAGGAATAAGCACAACAGTTTTTTAACTAAAACAAAAAATAATCCCTAAATGGTAATTTTTCTTTTTCTTAAAACTATTTAAGAAATAGCTTTACTACTATTTACTACTACTCTCAACTAAACACCCAATAAACCACCACCAACTCACGCCTATAACCCACCAAACCAAGCCTAAGCCACATTTATTACACCAACAAACCAAATAAAAAACCTAAATAAACCGACAACCCACAAAAAAACCTTTCTAAGTTTATCATCTCTTCAAAGCAACCAAAAATTTTATTATTTAATATTTTCTAATGCTAATAAATACTTTACCTACTAAATAAACATTTTCCCCCACTTTTCTCCAAAAAAATATTTTCCCAAACAATTAAAAAAAAAAAACAACACTTAAATCTACTTCCTAAAAAAAACCCTTTAAAAATTTTCTCCCAAATTTACCCTGAACCAAACCAGATCTTTATTCCCCTGCTGAAATTCCTGTGCTTATTTTAGACCTTTGTTAATGAGTTCCGCCCTGGGAATTCCAGAGGTGTTCAAATGCTCAGCTGCCACTGGCCAGGCCCAAATTTAAACCTCATTTAAAGTTCACGAAAGGCATAAAAAAAGGGGAATAAATGGGGAAAAAGAAAGGGAAACTGTCTGCAGTTCTGCTCTCAGGAGCTCTGGCAGTGTTGGACTCTCCAAAATGATTGGCGATAATTCGGGAATTTTGTGCGGAGATGAGCGGGGAGATTTTCCCAACCCCTCCATTTCCCAGGCTGAGGTTGATAAATTTGTGTCACTCTGAGTCATTCCTCAGCCACAAGGACAAAGGGACTTGGGATGGAGCCTTTTCAATCAATTTTTGTTCCTTCTGTGCAGGATTTGCTGGAAAATCCAGGCATGGGAAGCCTCCATCTCCCTCTGGAGGAAGGAATTGCTGCCAGTTCCAGGGGCTGTGCTTTTCCAGTGCCAGCTGTTCCAATATTCCTGGAATTATCCCAGTGTTGATTCAACATTTTCAATTTATTGAAATAGCTTTTCTATTACTGGAATTCCAAGAGTTGGGCGCTTAAAACACAGAGCAAAAAGCTTTGGTTCCAACTGAACAGTCCAAACGATTCCAGCGGAAAAGAGAAGAAAATTCCATGGGATGGGGAAAAGCACCTGAGTGACTGTGGCGATTTTAGCTTGAATTGAGTGGAAAACCTAATTTTCTGTAGTGGTTTTGGTTTGCTAATTGGAGATTTTTGAGACTGAATTTGCAATTTTGAGATGTGAATTTGCAATTTTGAGATGTGAGTTTGCAATTCTGAGATTGAATTTGCAATTTTGAGATTGGATTTTCAATATTTGAGATTTGAATTGGCAATATTTGAGATTGAATTTGCAACATTTGAGATTGGATTTGCAATTTAGAGATTTGGATTTGCAATATTTGAGATTGAATTTGCAATATTTGAGATTGGATTTGCAATTTAGAGATTTGGATTTGCAATATTTGAGATTGAATTTGCAATATTTGAGATTTTGAGATTTGCAATTTTGAGATTTGAATTTGCAATTTTGAGATTGAATTTGCAATTTTGAGATTTAATTTGCAATTCTGAGATTTTAATTTGCAATATTTGAGATTGAATTTGCAATATTTGAGATTTAAATTTGCAATATTTGAGATTTGAATTTGCAATTCTGAGATTTGAATTTGTAATATTTGAGATTGAATTTGCAATATTTGAGATTTCTTGGCCAATGTATGAAATGGGTGTGGCGTGTTTAGTGCTGGTTAATTACTAATGTATTTACTTGTTGTGAGGTAGGATTAGGAGAAAGATCAAGCAGGTTTAAAACCTTAAAAGGGTATCAAGAAAAATGAATTAACAGTAACTAAAAGAAAGAATAATAAGAATCTGAACCAAATTTTCACAACACTTCTCCTCCCCCCACAACCCTTTCTTTTCTACTGACAATGTAAAGAAACAAAACCACCACAGCCACCAAATGATGAAGAGACACAGCTCTTAAAAATCCAACATTTTTTTCCATGGTTTTCCAGAAATCCCTCTCATCCAGCCCTGGGTGCCTCTTTTGCTCAGTTTTGTCTCTTCACATCCACCAGCTCAGCTGATTTATGACCACTCAAAACCTTTTTTTTTTTTAATTTCTGCCTCAGCTCCATAAAGCTCCAAATCATTCCCTGAGGTTTTAATTCCTTCTCCTCCAGGGAAGGGAAGTTTCCAGAAATGTGGATATTCTGGGAAAGCCTCTGGTTTGAATTCTTCACCCAAAGGGGTGGAGATGCCTCCCAAAAAAAGGATTGAGTAAAAGAACTGAGGGATACCTCAGGAAAGATCCAACTCAGGAGCCAGGTGTTCATTTTCCCTCTCCCAAGTTTATCCCAGGGAAAAAGGAAGCTGGGAATATCTGGAATGCTTTCAGCTGGATACTTTTCTCCCTTCAAAGGCAATTTTCTTGCAGCTGAAATAACAAAAAAAAAAGTGAAATCCTTCCAGTACCCCACAGAAAAAGGGTGGAAGAGGAGGGTAAAAATCCAACGGATTATTTGGAAGCTGTTCTGGATGCTCCTTGCTTTCCTGAGGGGAGGAAGGACCTAGGATATATTTTTATTCCCTTTGATTGTCTTTAATAAGATTTATCAGATCTTTTAGTCCAAGGATTGTCCTGACACCAGTTCCCAGCCAGTTCTGTTGGGAGGACAAGCTGGGAATTGTCAGCAGGTGGGATATGAAAGTGTTTTGGGTTCTTTTTCCAGTCCTGGTTTTCCCACCAAAACCCGCTTGTGCATCCCAAATCTCAGGGATATCGGCACACTGGGATTCTTGTTCTCACCAGTTTCTCCCTCAAAAGCCTGGAACCAACCCGTGGTTTCCTCATCTGGCATGGCTGAAGCTCTCCAGAAAGCCCAGCTTTGGCCCTGGGGGTTCTCTTGGGAGCCATTGCTCCCAGGGCTTTGAAACTGGATTTAAAATGTCAGGGAATTCCAGACAGGGTTGGGTTGGAAGGGACCTTAAAATTCACCCAGTGCTACCCCAGCCATGGCAGGGACACCTCCCACTGTCCCAGGCTGCTCCAGCCCCAGTGTCCAGCCTGGCCTTGGGCACTGCCAGGGATCCAGGGGAATCTGGGAATTCCATCCCAGCCCCTCATTTCCATCACAGGGAACAATTCCTTCCTAATATCCAATATAAACCTTCCTTCTCTCACTTTGAGGCCATTCCCTGTGTGCTGTCCCTCCATCCCTGGAAATTGTCTCTCTCCAGCTTTCCTGGGGCTCACCCTGAGCTCAGCCCAAAGCTTCTCCTGTGCAGGTGAACAATCCCAGCTGTGCCAGCCTTTCCTGCCAGCAGAGCTGCTCCATCCCTCTGCTCATCCTGGAGCCTCCTCTGGGCTCTCTGCAGCAGCTCCAGCTCCTCCTGGGCTGGGGCAGGGCTGGGGCAGCTCTGCAGGTGGGATCTCACCTGAGCAGGGCACAATCCCAATCCCAATCCCTCTCCTGATCCCCAGCTGGGGCTCAGCCCAGAATAATCCCAATCTTCTGGTCCATTCCAAGAATCCAAGCTCTGACCTCCTCCAATCCGTGACTCATGCACTGCAGGAAGAGGAAGGTGTGAGGATTGATGAGCTGCCTCACTGTCCACTGCCCCCAAGCCTCTGCAATCAGCTCAGCTGCAGCCCTTGGAGCCCTTCCCAAGGCTTGATCCCAATCACGGCCCTGCACCTGGCCCAGCTTTCTCCTTGGGACAATATGTGGCCAAATTTATTGTGGCAGCTTTGTTTTCTTTCTTTCCATTCCCCTCTTCTTCCCCTGGGAGTTCACTGGATCCTTCCTAGGATGAGCCCAGAGCACATCCATGGAAGGGATTGTGCGGGAGAGGCCGGGCAGGAGGGCTGGGAGCATCCAGCTGTGTCCTGCTCCCCTGCTCTGGTGGCCTTGGCTGGAGAGGGACTCGTGCCTCAGACCACCCACAGACCAGCCTGGCTCCTTCCTGGGATCATGGAGCCAGCACGGAACACCTGGAAGTGGGAATTCTGTGTCCTTCACATGGGCAGCACCAGGGAGCAGCTGGGGCTGGCCCAGGAGGGATTTAGGGTGGGTTTTAGGGAAAGGCTCTTCCCCAGAGGTGCTGGCACTGCCCAGGGAATGGGCACGGCCCCGAGGCTGCCAGAGCTGCAGGAGCCTTTGGCCAGCGCTGCCAGGGATGCCCAGGGTGGGATTTTGGGGTTCTGGCACTGGGGGATCCCTGGGGGTTTATTCCCACCCGGGATTTTCCATGATTCCATTATTTGGCAGCCCTGGGGGGACATCTCTGGAGGTGAATCCAGGCAGGATTTCCGCTCTCTGCTCGCTCTGGTGGGGTTTTCCACACTGTGCTTGAACCTCCCCTTGCTTTTGTGATTTCATTTTGCAGCCTTGCTTTTCTTCCCAAGTGGGGAAAGCATCAGGAGTCACAAGGATGCTCCGAGAGTGCTCTGAGGGTGATGCTCATCCTTTATTCCTCACTCTTTTGGTAATATGGACCTAGATTTCCACATTTAATACCAAAGGAGCTGCATGGCAGAAAAAAATGCTCCAAAAAAAACCTGTGGATATGAAGAAAAACCCTGAGTTAAAGGCAGCTTATCAGGACCAGCTGCTGCTTATCACCAATGCTCCATCTGCTCCATCTGCTTAGCATAAATAATTCCTTTATTTTTTTATTGGTGTCCTATGGTCCATCCAAACAATGAGCAAAAAGAGAAACTGTAAATAAATTTTACAGTGTCACTAAGAGCATTCACATTAAGGGGAACTATTTTGAGGCGACGCCAGTCCTTAATAAATTGCTTTTATTCGGGTGTTTTTACAAGGGGAAAAGAAGAAAAAAGCAGGAACAATGGAAGAATGGAAACTGCTTCATCACTCCTTTTAATAATAAATATTCCCAGGCTGTTCTCCTCGCAAAGGAGGGGCTTTTATTTTTGCTTTTTTATTTTGGTGTCCATCTGAAAGGCAGGAACATAAAAAAGCCCCTGAGCCAGCTGGCTGAGCTCCCTTCCTGCAGTTTTCCCTGGATTTCTGGGCTGTGCTGCCAACCCTGGGGCTGAACGGGCACCTTGGGCTCACCTGGGCAGCCCAGGGGGATTCCAGATCCAAAGCTCAGCCTTTGGAAGGAGGAAAGTCTTTCCCAGCTGCTGAATTCCCCCAGAAGGATTCCCAGTGTCCTAATTCCCAGCTATGGCACTGGTTTTGCTTGAATTTGTTGGATATGGCATCCCACAGTCCATTCCAGCCAGAATTCCACCCAACCATCCCCATGTTCCCCTGGAGTTCCAGCTCATCCTTCCTGGAGCAGCATCTCCTGCCTGCTCCTGGTTTAACTCTCCAGGACAATGTGGATTTTACAAGGAAATCCCTGAGTAGCAATGAGATTTCATGGAAAACCCGAATTTTGGGCAGCACTCAGCACAGATTCCCACAGAATTCCTGTCACTGAATATGGGAATAGGGGTTCACAGTCCAAGGGGTCCAGCAAAATTCCTTTCTTTTCCTCTTTTTCCAATTATTAATTTCTATTTTAAGGATGAGAAACTTGATCTGTGTCTATTTTACAGCCCTCATGTGTTTAATTCCTGCCTGCAGGGATTCCGGGAAGCTTTTCCTGTCATCTCCAAACCTGAAGGCATCCTGGAATGGCAGGGGTGGGGTATGGGACGTGTGGCTGTCCTGGAAATGTGACATCAGAATGACGGATACCCCACCAGGGCTGGAAAATCCAGTCCAAGGCTGACCTTGGCAGGTCCTGGACCCCCAGGCAGGAGCAGGGAAACACTGGAAAAAAATCCAGAGGATTCAGCTTTCAAAGGGGTGAAAATAATCACGGAGTCATGGGATGGTTTGGGTTGGAAGGGACCTTAAACTTCATAGCAGGAATACCTCCCACTGTGCCAGTGTCCAACCTGGCCTTGGGCACTGCCAGGGATCCAGGGGCAGCCCCAGCTGCTCTGGGAATTCCATCCCAGCCCCTCATTTCCATCACAGGGAACAATTCCTTCCTAATATCCAAAATAAGCCTTCCTTCTCTCAGTGTTAAGCCATTCCCTGTGTGCTGTCCCTCCATGTCCTGGAAATTGTCTCTCTCCAGCTTTCCTGGGGCTCCTCCAGGCCCTGCCAGGCCACCCTGAGCTCAGCCCAAAGCTTCTCCTGTGCAGGTGAACAATCCCAGCTGTGCCAGCCTTTCCTGCCAGCAGAGCTGCTCCATCCCTCTGCTCATCCTGGAGCCTCCTCTGGGCTCTCTGCAGCAGCTCCAGCTCCTGCTGGGCTGGGGCAGCTCTGCAGGTGGGATCTCACCTGAGCCCAGGGGCAGGAGACCCTCACTGAAGCCCAGATTTGGTTTTTGAGCCACTTCTCCTCAAGACCTGTAGTTTATTTTCTCTTTTATTTTATTTCACTGCCTGGCACTGGCTGCAGTTCCCTTTTTCCCTAAATGCACCTGGATTGGGATTCTTAATGAACACGACTTTTGTTGCTCTTGGCCCTGGAGTGTGAGCAGCTTGCTCCAATATTTCTCTTTTTTATGGATGTCCATGTGAGTTTAATAAAGTTTTCTTGTCTGCTCAAGCTCTGTTGTTGTCTCCTCACTTGTAGGGAAGTGGGGAGCTGTGCCAGGACTTTTCCTATTGAGGTCCAACAAAACACTGACCCGTGGAGCCAAAGGAATAATGGAGCCCCCTGTGGCCCTAAAGCAGCACTGGGAGCTTCATTAAAATTGATCTGGAATTCAGCAATTAATCAACACTCAGCCAAAACAATGCAGTCAATTAATCAGGCACAAAAGGCCCCGTGCAGATCACAGGCCCAAGGTTTGGATAAAACCCAAGCCCAAGAGAAACTCTCAGCTCTCGGTTGATAGGGAAGGCCCGGGATGTTTCAGCACGTGTAATTAGCAATCAATGACTCATTAGAGCTGCCCCACCAAGCAAACGGGGAGCACATCCCAGGGCTCTGACTCCCTCTGGATCACTGGGCCCTTATTCCATTTTTAAAGCCTTTTCGGGCTGTGCAAAAGGCAAAGAGCTCGTTCAGGCCCAGGGACTGTGGGGTCAGGCCCAGACCAGTGGGATATCATGGAATCATGGAATTCCTGAGGGAAAGGAACCCCCAGGGATCCCCCAGTGCCAGACCCCCAAAAATCCCACCCTGGGCATCCCTGGCAGCGCTGCCCAAAGGCTCCTGCAGCTCTGGCAGCCTCGGGGCCGTGCCCATTCCCTGGGTGTTGGAACTCCAAATGTCTCTCAGACATTTTTGGAGGTTCCAGGCCTTGGTCAGAAGCATTTTAGACCCTGACAGGCAGCTGGAAAGAGCTGTGATTTTGAGTTTGAGCCATGGAATGAATTACCAACTTTGGAGGTGGAACAAACAGTCACAAAGGGTTAGATGGGATAGTAAAAGTAGTTACAAAACAGAGGGGAAATTATTTTAGTATTCTACAGGGGGGTTTTAGCACCTGTCCAGGGGGTTTTCACTTTGTACATGGGGGTCAGAAGTTCTAAGATGGAGGAAAGTGGGCTGATCCTGTTCTTCCTCCTTCTTCTTCCTTGCCTCCATGTTCTTGGTGATGTTGGCACTCACAGATTGGTTTAGAGTAGAAAAACACTTGGCAACGTAGGTAGTAGGTATTGGGGAAAAACTGTAAACATGGAACACGTAATATATCATATAAAAGAGAGCAACAGCCCTGGGCGGGGGGAGAGAAGAAGAAGACACAGACAGAGAGGATGTCAAGGTGTGTGTGTGCCTCTGCCTGGGCTGCTGACCAAGCAGCCGCGGCCCGAGAAGAAAATCTTTTAGGTAACTGACTATTAATAAACTGCCTTGAGACCAAACAGCAAAAGCCTGCGCAGTTTTTCTTTAGAATAACGGGTTGGAGGAGAAATTTCACCACCACATGAGACCCCAGAATAAGGCCGGGGTTCCCACACCTGGGCAGCCTGGGCAGTGCCAGCACCTCTGGGGAAGAGCCTTTCCCTAAAACCCACCCTAAATCCCTCCTGGGCCAGCCCCAGCTGCTCCCCTGGTGCTGTTCCTCTGAGGAAGCTCTGCCCTCAGGCTCCTCTGCTCCCACTCCTGCTGGATTTGTCCTTTCCCTGTTGGATAAACCCCCTTTGTGCACAAATCCCAAACTCGCTGGGTGCAGCTCCAGCTGCCACATCCGACAGGGAGAGGATGGCAACGTCCTCCATGGACTGTCCCAAGCTCCCAGGGCAGGGCTGGGTGGGAGATTGGGAGTTGGGAATTGTTCCCTGGCAGGGTGGGCAGGGCTGGGATGGAATTCCCAGATTCCCCTGGATCCCTGGCAGTGCCCAAGGCCAGGTTGGACACTGGGGCTGGAGCAGCCTGGCACAGTGGGAGGTGTCCCTGCCATGGCAGGGGTGGCACTGGGTGGGATTTGAGGTCCCTCCAACCCAAACCATCCCATGGTTCTGTCTCTGCCCTGCTCTTCTCTGTTACTCTCCCTCCTTTTCCTGTTCCCACAGCTCGGGCAGGACAATCCCATCCCAAAATTCTTCTCAGTGTGCGGGGAAACACCTGATGGAGCTTCCCACAGCCTGGGATGCTGCTGGAACTCCAGGTGCTGGGGTCTCCCCAGGTGGGGAGAGGCTGCTGTGGAGCTGCTCAAACCCAGAGGTTTCCAGTGAAATTCCAGCCAGGATTTCCTGTATCCATGCAGCTGCAATTCCTGAGTTTTTTCCTCCTCTTCTGCAGGATCTGGCTGATCTGGCTGTGCCCTGGATGATGTTTGGAAGAACATCCAGCAGAAGCTGCCCAGCACTCCTGGAGCTGCTGGTGGCTGTGCTGGGAGCCCACCAAGGGCAATATTTGCTTCCAATTCCAACCAGGAAGCTCCAAGCAGCTCCAGCTTGCAGGGAGTGTGGGATGTGGGAACAGGGAGATGCTGGAACGCTGCTCCAGGGCTTCTCCACCCTCCAGGCTTGGCTGCCCTGAGCAGGGAGGAGCTGCTGCCACTGGAGAGCTCCAGAGAGCTGCTCCCACCTGGGGAAATGGGATTTGGCTTTTCCAGGGAAGGGAGGTGGGTGCTGCTGGCAGGAATGGGACCATCAGCCCTCAGCCCATCATCTCTGCCTGTTTTAATTGGATTTTGTGATCCAAACAATCCCAACTGTTCCATGTGCTGTGGACAAGGAGGAGACAGCATTTATCATGTTCTTTGTGGGGCAGGGAAAGTAATTTTGCTTTCCTTCTACAGCAAATCCTCATTTGGCACTGGCAGGGTCACCATTCACAGGGAATTTTTGGAAGGATCAGATTCCAGAGCCTGAGGCTTCTTTTCCAGAGGGATTTAGCAGCAGGAGGAGACCAAGGGATGCCCAGCAAGGTCCCTCCTTTCCTGAGCAGCGACCAAGCTAAGGTGGCTTCCTGCACCAGGGGACCACAGCCAGGTCCTGCTGTAGGTGAACTTCCCAAATAAACCTCCCCATTCCATGACTTAAAACCCATCCAGAAAATGGGAATCCAGGCAGGATTCAAATTCACAACTGGCATTTCACTGCTACTCTTGAGGTGAGCCCTTTTTTTTCAATTATAATTAAAAAGTCATAACCTTGAGGGATGTGAAAGGAATTAGGGGCATGGAGGGGACACTCCAGTCATTCCTGACGCAGCAGATTTGGCTCCTTTTAAATGTGAAGCTTTCATGACCAAATTTTCAGGATAAGGAGAGAAGTTCCATCTTTCCAAAGGCCAGTTTGTGCTGCCACCAGTGTCACATAAACCAGTGTCACATAAACCCAGCTGGCTCCAAGCCTGGAGATGCAGCAGCAGCAATGCTGCAGATGATGCAGTAACGAAATAATTTGGTTATTTCATGTACTCAGGTCATGCTGGCTAAGCAGGATATAATTATATTTAAAAATACAGGAGATTTTACCTATTGGATATTTACAAATGATAGCATAAATCCATAGGAGATTTTTTAAAGTGTATTTTAAGTGTTTAGTAATAATGTGCTGCTCTGGGCACCCTGGGTTCCTCCCAGGGAACAATTCCCAATTCCCAATCTCCCACCCAGCCCTGCCCTCTGGCAGTGGGAGCCATTCCCTGGGTCTTGTCCCTCCATCCTTGTCCAAATCCCTCTCCAGCTCTCCTGGAGCCTCTGGAGCAGCTCTGCTGCAGCTGAAATTCCTCCCCAGGAGTCTCAGTTTCCCTGCTCTGAAGGGCTGCCACACATCTGTTATTGTGCTTATTTATCTGTCACTCCTTCTCCCCCAGGGAATGGCCCCTCTCCCACCTGGAAATGGTGACTTGGCAGCTTCCAGGTTTTTCCTGAGAGCTCCCAGCTGCCTGGATGTCAGCCTGGGCAGGCAGAAGGTGCTGCTTGGTGCTGGTCAGGGAGCAGAGCAGCACAAAAGGGCCTTGTTGAGCTCTGGGGGTGTTTGGCTTCTCCATGGGAGCTGTGCCATGGATCTCTTTCGTGGCTGGCTGCAAAGGATGGATTCAGTGCTAAGTTCAGCATCCCCAGCTCTCAGGGAGGATGAGGGAGCATCTCCAGAGGGATTTGGGGAGATCCAGTGCTGGTCAGGGGCTCTGGAACAGTTCCAAGCCCAAAGGAGGACAAATATCCCAGCTGGGAGCACATCCTTCAAATTCACATCCTGCCGGGCTCCTCTGAGCCCCACTCCTGCTCTTTTCAGGGACAAATCCCAAAGATCCCAAAGTGTCCCTCTGCAGGTGAGGTGGTCCCAGCAGGAGGGACCCTGCCACTGCCAGGGCCACTCTGGGCTGGATGTGACTTTTGCCATGTGAGCCACCCAGTCCCCAGGATGGAGCAGGAACGTTTCCCCATTCTGGATTCTCCTTTCCCCACAATCCCCAAGTTTGGAGCAGGGACATTTCCCCATTTTGGATTCTCCTTTCCCCCCAACCCCAGGTTTGGAGCAGGGATATTTCCCCATTTTGGATTCTCCTTTCCCCCCAATCCCCAGGTTTGGAGCAGGAACGTTTCCCCATTCTGGATTCTCCTTTCCCTGCAATCCCCAAGTTTGGAGCAGGGACATTTCCCCATTTTGGATTCTCCTTTCCCCCCAATCCCCAGGTTTGGAGCAGGAACGTTTCCCCATTATGGATTCTCCATTCCCCCCAATCCCCAGGTTTGGAGCAGGGACATTTCCCCATTATGGATTTTCATTCCCCCCAATCCCCAGGTTTGGAGCAGGAACGTTTCCCCATTATGGATTCTCCTTTCCCTGCAATCCCCAAGTTTGGAGCAGGGACATTTCCCCATTTTGGATTTTCATTCCCCCCAATCCCCAGGTTTGGAGCAGGGATATTTCCCCATTTTGGATTCTCCTTTCCCCCCAATCCCCAGGGATGGAGCAGGGACATTTCCTCATTTTGAATTCTTTCCCTGCAATCCCCAAGTTTGGAGCAGGGACATTTCCTCATTTTGAATTCTTTCCCTGCAATCCCCAAGTTTGGAGCAGGGACATTTCCTCATTTTGGATTTTCCTTTCCTCACAACCCCAGGTTTGGAGCAGGGACATTTCCCCATTTTGGATTCTCCCTTTCTCCAATCCCCAGGAATGGAGCAGGGACATTTCCCCATTTTGGATTCTTTCCCTGCAATCCCCAGGATGGAGCAGAGACATTTCCCACCTTGGTTTCCCTCTTTCCCCCACCCTGCTGTGCCCATTTCTTGTGGAAGCTGCATCTCCAGAGGGTTCCCACCAGTGAGTCAAGTGGTCAAAGCCATTCCAAGAGTCATCTGGGCTGGCTCTGCTGGAATTCTGAGGTTATTCCTCCTCCCTCTTGCCGGGCAGGATGTGCCACAGATAAATCCAGAAAAATAATCTGCTTTAAAAGCAGCCCAGGATGGACTTGTTGCCTCTTCCTCCTTTGTTGGAATTTGAGGTATTGATGATTCTGAGATTGTAAAAAGTCTCTGTCTTTTTGCCTTGTTGTCAAAGAAGAAGCCATAATTCGTCCATGTTGTTTTTAAAGTTGTTTATTTTTACTTATTTCTAAAATGTTCTGCTGCCCTGATGCAGCTCTGTCCTGCAGGGCAGCGTGTGGGGCTCTGCCCTCAGTAAGATACTACAAACATTATATACTAGAAATTATGTGTGCTATATTTACAATAATGTGCCAATATCTATTATCTACATTGAACAGTGTGTCTCCAGCCTAAACTAATAGAAAAATGCCAACACTACCGTAAAATATAGAAAGCATTAAAAAAAAAAAAAGATAAGACACACCTAAGTTCTTTCATCTTGTCCCCTTTAAACCTTTAATCTAAAAACTTAAAATTTTACATTTACACCTGTGCCACACTTAATTATTACTTATATCAAACACTCAAAGCTTATAATTTATCCCATAAAATTAAAAACTCTTTTCCATAAACAAAAATCAGAGACAGTGTCTCTCAGAGCTCTATACAGGGGGGTTCCTAACCCCCTGCCAAAGTCCCAAGCCCTCCAAAGCAGCCAAAGAAAAGCCCTAAATTCCCACATTCCTTCAGTCTGCACTTGCCCACAGGGTTCTCCTTTCCCTCCCTTCCATGAGCTGGAATTTTCCTGTTGATCCCATTTCAGGAGCCACAAAAAGCCTGTCACTAACCTGAGCGAGGCCTCCCAGCACCTGAAGGAGCCAAGAAAGATGGAGAGAAAATAAAATGGGCAGAGTGGATTTGTGCTGCAGGGATCTCCCGCCTGTTCCTTGTTATGGAAAACCCATCAGAAAGAGGGGGAACAAACAAAGGAATTTGGGGCCCAGCCGTGCAAATAAAAGCATTGTTAGCTGGGATGGGTGTTCGGGTCTCTCCCTTCCTCTGGGAGCTGCTGCAGAGGAAGCAGATTAGGGATTGCCAGCTCTGGCAAAATCCACCGCTGGCATAGAATGACCTCAGTATGGGATGTAAATGAGCTCCCAGCCCAATTATGTGTTCAGAGAAAAAAACAAACACCTCAGGAGCTGCCTAAAGGTGTGGGGTTAACCCCTGCCTTGCTGGGATCCAGCTCCAGACAAACCTCGGAGATCTGGGAGCGGGGAAAGGCCAGGATCCAGCAGCTGTGGAGGCTGAGCACAGCTGATTTCCTCCTGTGCATCTGCAGAGCAAACACAAATCCTCCGTTGTTTGTTTGCCTGGCTGGGAAAGACAAAATCCCCAAATCCCTGGGGCTGGCAAAGCCCTCCCAGCCCAGGGAGTCCCAGCTGGGCCCCATGCCCACCTTGTCCCCAGCCCAGAGCACTCAGTGCCACCTCCAGGGGACACCTGCAGGGATGGGCACTGCAAAACTCCCTGGGCAGCCCCTGCCAGGGCCTGAGCACCCTTTCCATGGGGAAATTGCTGCTGCTGTCCCAGCTGAGCCTGCCCTGGCCCAGCCTGAGGCCGTTCCCTCTCCTCCTGTCCCTGTTCCTGGAGCAGAGCCCGACCCCCCGGCTGTCCCCTCCTGGCAGGAGCTGTGAGAGCCACAAGGTCCCCCTGAGCCTCCTTTGCTCCAGGCTCAGCCCCTTCCCAGCTCCCTCAGGAACTCTCCAGCCCCTTCCCAGCTCCCTCAGGAACTCTCCAGCCCCTTCCCAGCTCCCTCAGGAACTCTCCAGCCCCTTCCCAGCTCCATTCCCTGCCCTGGACACGCTCCAGCCCCTCCAGGTCTCTCCTGCAGGACCATAAAAGGATCCAGCCTTTGAGGGACAATCCCTGCCCTGCTCCTGCTGCTGCCAGGGGGAAATTCCAGCAGATCCAATCCCCCTGGAATGAAAGGATTCCCAAGGTTGCTTGGCTGAGACACCTGCTTTGATTTTCCCTTGTTCCTCTACATAAAACACATTCCCTGGTGGAAACTGAGATTCCAGAGGAGCCCAAATCCTTCTGCCCAAACCAATTCCCTGCCCACCTTGCCCATGGCTCTTCCACTGGACCTGGACTCTTCCCATCCTCCTCACAATTCCTGTTCCCTCATCCCTGCCTCTCCATCAATTTTGCCTCTCTTTTTCTGTTCCGTAAATTTCAATTATCACTTCCCACATTTGGATCATGGAAGAATCTTCACGAATGTCCCTGTTAGCCACAGAAAGGCCTTCCATGTCTTCTCCAATTTTATGGAGTTTTATGGACATTTGGAATGAGAACATGGAAGCACGGAATGGGAAATACAGGACATTCTGTAAATACAATTCTGCCTTTTCATTCTGCAAATTCTGCATTTCCCAAACACTTTTATTATGTGGCAAGAGCAGGAATGAAGCTTTTGTTGGGGCATCTCTGCTCTGACCCAGAACTCTGAGGTTCCTCTGCCAGGAGAGGTCCTAGACAATGTCAGATCCCAGTCGGGCACAATTTTGTGGAAGTACTGATACGGTGGGAACATCTGGGATGGACAAAAGCCTGGCCAGGTCTCCAGAAATCCAGAAATCCAAACAAACACAGAAAGTCCTGAAAATATCCTAAATATCCCAAAAATATCCTAAATATCCCAAAAATATCCTAAACCCAGGCGTCATTTAGACGCAGAAGAAGAGGTTGGGTTCTGGAAAATCCAAGATGGGAATAAAGTCACCTTTAACATAGAGACATTGCTGTGTGGTAAGTACATTTCTCTCTGTGTACTATGAAAAATCTTGAGAGTGAGAGAAATGTGCTTACCACATAGCAGCTCCATGGATAACTGAGATTATGGATCCTCATTTCTCATGGATTTGTATCTGGAGGCTGATTTTGGTATGGAAGGAGAGGAGCCAGGGAATGGCTCCCACTGCCAGAGGGCAGGATGGGTGGGAGATTGGGAATTGGGAATTGTTCCCTGGCAGGGTGGGCAGGGGCTGGGATGGAATTCCCAGATTCCCCTGGATCACTGGGACTGTGGGAGTGGGATAGGGTGGCACTAGATGGGCTTTAAGGTCCTCCCCAACCCAAACCAGTCTGGAATTGTTTTCAGCCTCTCTTTTCCTTGTTGTTTTTTTGTTTTTTTTTTTTTTTCCCACAGCAGCCGTGAGCAGCCTGCTGCCAGCTCTGCTCTGCAGGATTTTCTCCTGAAATCCTGAAATCTTGAAATCCTGCCATCCCTGTTCTGCATCCATTTATTGTCTGCTGTCACTGTCCATAAAATCTCTGGAGCAGAGCTGAGTTTTTTGCTGTTCCCACCACGACGAGACACAAACCTGGCGACGGAGTTTCTGAGGCAACAGGCTTTGACAGGAAGCAATGACATCCCATGGGTGACAGAAATGACAAATCCAGGCATTTCCCAGCGGGGAATGATGCAGCAGGATGAGATTCTAATTATCCTGCAAGGTCAAGAGAACCAGGGGATCATGAATTCACTGAAGAACTGCGTTGGAAAAGATCTCAAAGCCCACCCAGTGCCACCCCTGCCATGGCAGGGACACCTCCCACTGTCCCAGGCTGCTCCAGCCCTGTCCAAGCTGGCCTGGGACATTTCCAGGGATGGAACAGCCTGGGATAGTGGAAGGTGTCCCTGCCCATGGCAGGGGGTGGAATGAGGGGATCTTTAATCCAAACCAGCCTGGGATTGCTTCATCCACTCTCCCCTGTTTTGCTGCTCCTTTGCTTTGTCCTGTGGGTGATGGACACGAAGGAACAGACTCGTTCCAAGCCTGTTGCCAGGCTGGAACAGCTCCTGGAAGAGCTGCACTGCAGAGCCTGCTTGAAAAACAGGCTGAACCGAAATCTCTGCAGCACTGCTTCAATCCCTGACCCGTCAGAGCCGTGACAAATGTCCCTCTGCAGTGACAAATTCCAGGAGAGGCTGGAGCCTCGATGATCCACGCTGATTTATCCCACTGCACGCTGTCCTTGCCAGCAGTGATGACTCTCTGCAGATGGAGAGGGAAGAAAAGGCTGGGATGGTTCCTGAGCTGGCTCCAAGGAGGAGGAGGAGGAGGAGAAGGAGCCATTGTGTGAGTGCAGCTGGGCTGCTGTAAGGAGTGGGCAGTGGCCTCTGGCAAGGCCCCGAGTGGCTTGGCTGCTCCATGAGCTGTGGACAGCAGGGAGAGAAGCTTTGGGATTGCTGGAAATGTCAGGGATGAGTGTCTGCATCCACAGCTCCTGCTCCTCGGAGTCTGCAGCGAAGTAACCGAGGGTAATAAAGCCGTGGAGCTGCCAGGGTATTGTAAAGGCAGGTGAACCCAATGGGAAGAAATGCTGATGTCTGACTCAGTTCAGAAGGCTGAATGATTTCTTTATTATAACTGTAATAAAATACATTAATATACTATATAAAAGCAGGATACTCAAACTACATCCTACTTTCCCTGACTCTAACCCAACTCGTGCCCCTCTCTGAGCCCAGCCCCAGGTGGGTTGGATTGGCCACCAGGCTCAAACAATCCTCACCAGAATCCAACCAAGCAACACCCCAGGGAAACAATTCTCCAAACACATTCCACATGGGAAAAACAAGGAGCAGAAACAGAAATTGTTTTCTCTTTCCTTTTTCTCTGTGCACCTCTATGAAAAATCCTGAGAGGGAGAGAAATGTGCTTGCCACACCAGGGGGTGCTTTAGATGGGATTCTACTCAAACCCTCACTCCTTTCAAGCTGTTTTCTTGCTTTAAAACTGGTTTTAATGTGTGGTTTTAGCAGAACTCTGCACAGGCACAACTTGGGTCACCTTAGAAGGGTTGTGGATTTTCCCTGGAGACACACAGAGGTTCTTTAGCAGGAATTCTGTTTATTTAAGCAGAAAATATGCCTAAGAATCATGGGATGGTTTGGGTTGGAAGGGACCACAAAGCCCACCCAGTGCCACCCCTGCCATGGCAGGGACACCTCCCACTGTGCCAGGCTGCTCCAAGCCCCAGTGTCCAACCTGGCCCTGGGCACTGCCAGGGATCCAGGGGCAGCCACAGCTGCTCTGGGCAGAGAAATTCTCAGATGCCACTGGAGTTATCCAGGACTTTCAGATCCATTCAGGCACTGGACATCCCTAAATCACCCGGAAAACAGTGACCTGTGTACAGTTATTCACTAAAATGATCTGGAACATGTCTGGACTTGGGAATTCCATAACCAGTGGTCCATACTGGTTCTCCTGGAACAGCTCAGATTCACACTTGGGTGACGTGGCCATGGAGATCCTATGATTTTTTAAATTTTTCCCATTTAGAGATAAGATTCAAAGGAGCTGGTGCTCATCCCCTGCTCTCAGTTCACAACTAAAACCTGGTTCTGCTGCAGCCTCAACTATTTTCCCTCTTTTCTGATCTTTTTCTGTGGAACCTGGAGGGAAGAGCCCAGCTCACAAAGCAGGAACTTCCTGCTGCACTGCCATGAATATTTTATGGAGACGAGCATTCCTAGAGGGACAGTGAACATTTCACCTGGAAGAGCAGCTGGTTTGAGCCTCTCAGGGCCAGAAGTGAAGTGTGGCATCCCTAAAATCCTTCATTCATGGCAGCAAGGAGCTGAATTGCCAGGCCCCAAATGCTTCTCTGCTTGCCTGCTCTGAAGGTAAATCCTTCCACCAGCACAGGGAACGAATCCAGGAGAGAAAGTTTGGTAGGAAAACAATGAAAGGAACTGAACATTTTTCAAAAACAAGATGAGTGGGCTTTAAGGAAGCCTCCTTTCACCCTCAATACCCGTTGGAGGGGGAAAATTGTTAATGAGCAGCTCTCCTCGGGAGGATCCAACACCCAGCAGAAATATGCAGGGATAAGTGGGAACATGACTGTTCATGCAGGGAAAACAAAATGATCCTGTCCCAGGCCGTAATGACATCCCAAGAGCTTTGGAGGTGATGCAAAAATTTCCACTGGGTAAGGCTTGGATGGGATCTACAGCAAATGAACATTCCAGGGAATCCAGATCCGAGTGGTGGGATCATCATTTCGCTCAGTAAAGTGGTTGGGAAATGGTTTTATTTCTGGAGGGCTCTCCGTGGAAAAGATTTCATCCTTAGTGGACTGCTGAGAAGCATCACTCCCACAGACAGAACCCCAAACACAACTCCCTGCTTCTCCTGAGATGGGAAAACCACAGGATCTCCAAGGGGGGGAAAGACACTCGAGGCCATCCAGTGACCTGGATTAAAAGTGGGATGGGATGAGGGGAAGTGAGGAAGGGGAGAGGAGACCTAGAGGTGTGAAAGAGGATACAGGGAAGAGTGGTGAGCCAAGGAACTGAAGATCCCAGGGAGAAACACCAGAGGATTGAGGAGCTGGTGAGGGGCACTTGGGAATTATTTTTGAAGGGAAAGAGAAATGCTGGAGAATGTTGGGAATCTGGGATACCTTCCTATGATTATCCTCTAAAAAAGGCAGGGCACTGGAGGCTTTCTGGGCTTGATTTTTAGAGGAGACTCTGAATTTATTTCTCAGCATAGAACCCAGAATTTCCCCCCGTGCCGGCTGTGGCAGCCATTCCATGGATTTCCTTCTGGTGGTGCCCACCCCCTTCTGTGGAATGAGGATCCCCAAGGGTTTTACCAGAATTCACTCAGCTGGGATCACCCCACACATTTTCACCTTGTTGAGGCTCTACCAGCTCCCTGTGCTGGGATTCCTGAAGCCCGTGGGACACGGAGCAGGTCCTTACAGGAGGAAAAAAGATTTCCATGCATTTTTGGGAGGGGGTGTCTGGTTTTGCTGCTGGTTTTGCATTTCCCCTTGAAGGAAATGCAGGTTTGTGCCTGCCCAGGGGGCGAGGCTTGAGATGAAACCTCGTCCAAAACCTGCCTTTTCCAGCTCTATTGAAGAAAAAAGATAACATGGGGGAATTTTCTAGATTCCACCCAATCCATAATGAATTTGAGCATTTAATTTGCTGCAGCTGCTTTCCAACTCCTCCTAAGGCCACAACTTCACATGATTACACAACCACAGCAACTTTTATGGCTGAGTGCAAACACTACCCTGGTTTTGTTGTTCTACAAAAACAAATGTTTGGTTTAAAGATTCCCTCGGATTTTTAATCCATTTTGCTTGGGAATCTCACTTGCCACCAGGATTTTTAGAGTCTTCACTGGCTTTTGGGCTTCCTGATTGCCACATCTCCGAGAGATTTGCTGCACACTGGGGGCAAATTGTGTGTCCAGCAGGAGCAGGGCAGGGATTGTCCCTGTGGGATGAGGTCCCTCGAGGGCTGTGCCCAGTTCTGGTCCTGCAGGAGAGACCTGGAGGGGCTGGAGCGTGTCCAGGGCAGGGAACGGAGCTGGGAAGGGGCTGGAGAATTCCTGAGGGAGCTGGGAAGGGGCTGGAGAGTTCCTGAGGGAGCTGGGGAGGGGCTGGAGAGTTCCTGAGGGAGCTGGGAAGGAGCTGGAGAGTTCCTGAGGGAGCTGGGAAGGGAATGGAGAGTTCCTGAGGAGCTGGGAAGGGGCTGGAGAGTTCCTGAGGGAGCTGGGAAGGGGCTGGAGAATCCCTGAGGGAGCTGGGAAGGGGCTGGAGAGTTCCTGAGGAGCTGGGAAGGGGCTGGAGAGTTCCTGAGGGAGCTGGGAAGGGGCTGGAGAGTTCCTGAGGGAGCTGGGAAGGGAATTGAGAGTTCCTGAGGGAGCTGGGAAGGGGCTGGAGAGTTCCTGAGGAGCTGGGAAGGGGCTGGAGAGTTCCTGAGGGAGCTGGGAAGGGAATTGAGAGTTCCTGAGGGAGCTGGGAAGGGAATGGAGAGTTCCTGAGGGAGCTGGGAAGGGGCTCAGCCTGGAGCAAAGGAGGCTCAGGGGGACCTTGTGGCTCTCACAGCTCCTGCCAGGAGGGGACAGCCGGGGGGTCGGGCTCTGCTCCAGGAACAGGGACAGGAGGAGAGGGAACGGCCTCAGGCTGGGCCAGGGCAGGCTCAGCTGGGACAGCAGCAGCAATTTCCCCATGGAAAGGGTGCTCAGGCCCTGGCAGGGGCTGCCCAGGGAGCTTTGCAGTGCCCATCCCTGCAGGTGTCCCCTGGAGGTGGCACTGAGTGCTCTGGGCTGGGGACAAGGTGGGCATGGGGCCCAGCTGGGACTCAATGACCTTGGAAATCTTTTCCAACCCCAGGGATTTGGGGATTTTGGGAAAAAACCCCAGCTTCCATCTGCTGGGCTGTGAAACACCTCACTGGGGTCTCCAGCTGGGGTCCCTCACACAGTCCCAGCCTCAGACTGAGCTCAGCCCCCATTCCTGCCCCTGCTGTCCCCTCCCAGCCGAGGGTTGGACACAAACCCAGCCCTGGCTGTGCTAAGAAAATTTCTGCACAGAGCCAGCTTTGCCCGAGGACTGTGTCAGCCAAAATCACAAGGATATTTCTATTTAAATCCCATCCAGTGTGTGCACATTGGGAATATTTTTACCCTGGTAGCACACACGCCACTACCAATAAGGGGGGATTGTTGTTATAAATTGGCTGTTAAAACCCAGACTGGACTAAAAATTGTTGCAGAAGGTCTCAGCCTAGGAGGTATTTGTTTGTTTGGACAGGTTATTTAAGACAAGGAATGAAAATAATGAGTGGGTGTGGGCTGCTACCTTGCATTTTTGCTGTTTAAAAAGGTCTTGCATGGTATTTTCTGGTGATTGGAACCTGACAGAATTGGAGAGGGAATTTAAAACTTAGCAGGTAAATTCTGGGATACTTTTTGAGGTGAAAAAAAAAATCTTCAGGATGAGAACAGCTGCCCAGCAAGTCTGGAGTGTTTCCCCACTGAGAATGCAACAGGAATATTCAAGGCCTATCCACAGAGGTGGAATAAACTGAAGTGGAAATGCTCAGTTTTGCATTTCTCTGGGATAAAGCCTTTCCACCCTTAATGTGCTGAACTTCTGGAAGGCCTGAAGGGATGGAATTGTGCTCCTGGATCTTCCTCATCCATAGGTGGAAGTGATTGGCTCAGAGAAATGAGTGCCCACCTGATGAGCTTTGTAAAGTGAACACACCTAAATTCACACATCAGCAACTGGCCTGACATCCAGTGCTCTCCAGGAATTCCATGGAGCTCTGGCACCTGAGACATAGGAACCAAAGATTTATAAAAACCTCCTGGATGTCAGAAATCAGGCTCCTAAATCCATGCTTGGCCAAACAAACAATCAAACAAACAATCAAACAAACAAACACCTGATTTGGAGCAGCAGTGGCTTGGCCCCAGGTCTGGGGGCTTTGGCTGACGTGACTTGTCCGAAGCCACACAGGAAATCTGCTGCAATTCCAGGAATGGAGCCCAGACCTTGGCTTTGACCACAGGCTAACTCTGTTTTCTTGGTCAGCCCTCCTGCCCACAAGGAAGCTGAGGCTGGGATCTCGCTGTGGCCACAGCCAGAGGTGCCCACTGGGAATGGAGCTAAAGCTGTTCCTTGTCCTTGGAGTTTGGGAGTTGTGTGGAGACCCTGGGGCTCCTCAGGACACCCAGGATTAGGCACCCAAGCTCAAGGACGCCATACCCAGGGAACAAGAAGGGAAAAGGGTTCCAAGTTTCTCTGTTCTGTTTTGGTGTGCAGCTTTCAGCTTTATTAATATATTAATATTAATGTTACTGGGATCTTTCCACAGCATAGGGAAGACAAAACAATCCTATTCCAGCTGGAGACTCAAGGACAATCTCTTCAAACCTCAGACTCAAAGCTCAAATGTGAAAAGAGGAGGGCGGGCAAGCGATCAAGGAGGATGAAACTTCATCATTTGAAGCTTTAATTGGAGAGTTGAGTCCTGTATGCAAATGGACTAATAAAAATGTGAGATCTCCTGACCAAGCCCTCTTGCTGCCATCTTGGAGCAGAGCCATAACTGTGGGTCCAGTGCTGCCGGGCTGTGGCCTTTGAAGGTACAATAATAAATTAACTTTATTCCTTTATCTCCATGTAGCCTCTGTTCCATCTCCTTAAGGCATCAAGGATGGGTTGGTAGAGCTGCTGTAGGCACAGAGAGGTGGGGCAAGATCTGTAATTGGCTTAACGAGCTGCACAGGCCATCATGGAATAATGGGATCATGGGATCGTGGGATCATGGGATCATGGAATCATGGGATCATGGAATCATGGGATCATGGGCTCTTTAACTGGGTTGGGTTGGGCTGGGTTGGGTTGGGTTGGGTTGGGTTGGGTTGGGCTGGGTTGGGCTGGGTTGGGTTGGATTGGGTTGGGCTGGGTTGGTTTGGGTTGGTTTGAGTTGGGTTGGGTTGGGTTGGATTGGGTTGGGTTGGGCTGGGTTGGGTTGGGCTGGGTTGGGTTGGGCTGGGGGGGTCCTTAGAGCTTATCCATGGGCAGGAACGCTTTCCACTATCCCAGGTTGTTCCAACCTGGCCTTGGACACTTCCAGGGATGGGGAATCCACAAGCCCTGAGAGCCAACCTGGGCCTCACAGAATTCCTTCCCAATAATATCCCATCTCTGTTCCAGCTGGAGGCCATTCCCCCTCATCCTGTTTCTGTCCAAGAGCTCAGATTGGCTTAGACACAATTATTGTGGAGGTGAGGAGGTGCTGAGGAAACAAAAATCACCGAGGCAGAGTTTTTATGAGGAAATGTTGAGTTTCTCCTCAGGGTCTGTGCATTTGCCTTCGTGCAGGGCCCTCCAGTGAGTTCCAAATGACATCTGATGTAATTCCTGAGTCAAAAAGATAACAAAAGGTCTGTGTTGAGTCAGAGGATCAGAGCTAAAAACTCCCTGAACGTTGAACACACACTTATTGCTAAACCAGCCTGGACAATTGCAAATTACAAAGCAGAAAATGTTTGAATGTTCATTTCCAGATTTCTCCTATCGAGGCAAACCACACATTCCTCTTTGGCAGATGCCAAATGTGAGGATTTAAGGGAAATCTTCCTGGAGTTATCTGAGTACGAGGAGCACTGGAGTGACTTTCGGAATTGTTTGGGTTGTTCTGTTCTAATCTGAACAGATTTTCTTCTGTCTCAAAAGGAAATACACAAACCTCTGGCCTAAGAGCAAGCACAGAAGATTTCAGGCTGTGCAATAGGAAGGGGGTGGGAACTGGGAATTGTCAGTGACAAGTGGGTTCTACTGGAAGTCCCATCTTGGATTCAACAATAGGATTGGTATCTTGATCCTTGCAGTTAAGAAATGTGGATTTCCACATCGGCCCCATCTTGCATGAATTACTGCAGATCTGACAAATCTGAGTTATTGGGCTCCTCCTGGGAGGTTTTTCAAGCCAATTGTAACAGCAGCTGATGGGAACCAGCTGCTCCAGCAGAATGAGGAACCAGATCCTTGGCATTTGATGAATTAATAAACCCAGGCACAATACAAATGTCAGCAACAGCCAGCAATCCTCCAAGAGAATGGGGAGCAAAAGGAAAAGAGCAGGAATGCAGCTGCAGCAGCTGTTTGGCCAACAGGTAGGGGGCAACTATTTCTTCATGGCAAAAGCTTGGAAAACTTCTCCATGATTCCCAAAAAAAGGCTCTCCTTGCATCTAGATCAGAAAAGAAGTGCAGGGCTTGAATGAATGTCTGGCTGCTCATTTGAGGGCAAGCCAGGGAAAGAGAGAGGGATTGCACACCAATTGTCCATAAGTGCAGGGTGAGAGCCTGTGGGATTGGGAATGTGGCTGCAGGGACAGAAATCCTTTCACCATCACAGTTGCCATTCCAGAGGCAAGAGGAGGGACCTGAGTACAAATCAGTGTCTGAAAAAAGGGGCAGAGGGGCTTTGGAACAACTGACCCTGATTGTGTCAGGGTTTTCCATCTGGATCAAACAGAAGTTCCCATGGAGAAGGAGCTCTGTACAGGGGGCAAGCTGAGGAACTGAATCCCAGAATCATGGAATAGTTTGGGGTGGGAGGGACCTCAAATCCCACCCAGTGCCACATGGCAGGGACACCTCCCACTGTCCCAGGCTGCTCCAGCCCCAGTGTCCAACCTGGCCCTGGGCACTGCCAGGGATCCCAGGGAATGATCAAGGCCAGCTTGGATGGAGCTGGAGCAGCCTGGCACAGTGGGAGGTGTCCCTGCCATGGCAGGGGTGGCACTGGGTGGGATTTAAGGTCCCTCCAACCCAAACCATTCCAGGATTCTGGGATTTTGACTGAGCTGCTGCTATTTAGGGAATTAGTCTGGGGTTTGTTGGCTAATTCCCTGAAAAAGCAGCTAAGTGTTCAGTGGTGGTGGAAAAGGGAAAAGGCCACGGAGCAATGATTAGAGAGCTAAACAAAATAAAAATGCATTTTGCCTCTGTTCAAACCCATTATGTGCAAGCAGGAGAAAAGAGAAGGGAGGGAAATAAAGCTGAGGAGAAATGTAGAAGGGATTAATAGATTGGAAAAGATGTAAATGGGAATTTAGATCCAAAAAGTCCTGAGGAATGAGGAACAGTAATAAAAATGGTAATAAAAGAAGAAAAAGCTCCAATCAAAGTATCAGGCAGAGGTTTTAACACAGTCCAAAGGAAGATCTCTTTAATTCCAGGTGTAATTAAGTTGTGAAGCCTTGATCCCAATACAGGGAGGAGGCCAAAGGTTTCAGTCTGTTGGGAGACAGTTTGGACAAACCCAGGCAGGACAGGTTTGTCTGAGCTGATAAACTCTGGCCACAGCCTCCAGCCCAGCTGGGAAATCCCAGAGCCAGGAATGCTGGAGGGCTGAGCTGGGCCCGGTGTCCTTCCTCTCTTCCCATGGATGAACCACTGGGTGCTCCACTCCATGAAAAAATCCATCCTGATGGAATTCAGCTCCCTGAAAAGAGAAATTTCAAAGGCGGTTTTCCTTCCCCAGCTCCCACAGACCTGCTGGACTTTCTCCATAAATTAAAGATCGGTACAAACAAAGCAGGAAATTCCATGATGGTTCCAGGAGCTGCAGTTGTTGGAATCTCCCCACTCCTGGTGGAATTCCTGCCTCATGCCTCCTTCCGGGAAGGGACGGAATAACGTGGATGGAAAAATGGAATAATCCCAAATTATGCCAGTCACAATCGACATGTTCAGCTCCTTGAGCAGGGGATTCCTTCCCAAGTTGTCCTCAGGTTGTGGATTTGGTTTTCCATGTTCTGGAGAAGAGGAGAACTCCTGGAGGCCTTCCAGTGCCTTAAGGGGGTTATAAAAAGGAGGGAGAGGGAGTTTTTATCCTGCAAATAGTGACAGGATCCAGGGAATGGCTCCCACTGCCAGAGGGCAGGGCTGGGTGGGAGATTGGGAATTGGGAATTGTTCCCTGGCAGGGTGGATGGAATTCCCAGAGAATCCCCTGGATCCCTGGCAGTGCCCAAGGCCAGGTTGGAAACTGGGGCTGGAGCAGCCTGGGACAGTGGGAGGTGTCCCAGCCATGGCAGGGGTGGGATGGGACAATCCTTAAACTCCTTCCAATCCCAACCATTGTGAAATTTTACAATTCCACAGTTTGACTGATAATATTAGAGAGTTCCTTCAAACAGAGGATCTTTCAGGGAGTACAAAGGTTTTGCACAAATCACTTTTTTAGGGAAATGTGATTAAATTTTTCACTTAATGTCATGGAGTTACATCCCTTAAACTTCCCTGGAAAAACTTTTCCTCACCGAATGGAATTGACCTGTTCTGCTCCATTTTCTGGGATTTGGTCACGGCACTGTTCCAATTCCCAGTGTGGATTCATCCAGGATATCAAACACGAGTTAACCCTGGAGCCTGACCTCACTTAACAACAAACATTCCACTGAAATATCCACAAGATTTTTTTTTTTCAACAGGAAAAAAATCCCAATGAATTCTCAGCTGGTTAAAACATGTAAAAAAAAAAAAAAAAAAAAAAAAGCTGCATCAAGGTATGGTTTGAAACCCTAAATATTCAGTTTTCATGGAGAAAGTCAATCAAGGATGTTTCAGGAGGAACTCTGCTGAGCTGTTTGGCTGCTTTACTATGGAATAGTCAAGTATTCCAACCCTTGAGCTTTTCTTAAAGTTATTTAAAAAGATTAAAGTTGGATAAGGGAAGCTATTAATTTTTCAATCGTGCAATCTTATATTTATTCTTGTAATCAAACCCTGTTCCCACCCCCTCAGTTCCATGAAATAAATGTGGATTCAGACTCTGCCTCCAGTTCAAAAGAGAAATTAAATTACGGTAAGTTTGCTTTATATGGAATTGTTTCATCAGGAGGCAGAGTTCCTCTAATCATATTTAAATGTAGGCACTGGAAGCCAAACACTGACCGGGGGTTAAAGGAATATTATGGGTGATTTAATGGAAACCCATTTATAGAGCACAAAAAGAATTTTAAATCACGTCGGGGTAAATCGAGGTGATCCCAAATGCAGCAATGAACTTCCACAGCCACTGCCATATCTTGGAAATGAGATTATTTTAAATCCTTATTGGACTGGCTGTGGAAGTGTAAAAAAATGGTGAGAAAGGAGCGGGAAAATTGTGAATTTTGACACCAGTGCAGCTGAGATTTCCAAAAGGCAAATAAAAAGTGTGTTCATGGCTCCTGGAATTTTCTTTACCTTTGCTCATCAGCAGCACAGCTGGAATTGTGTGGTTGGGAGAAGAGCAGCTGGGAAGGGGCTGGAGAATTCCTGAGGGAGCTGGGAAGGGAATGGAGAGTTCCTGAGGGAGCTGGGAAGGGAATGGAGAGTTCCTGAGGGAGCTGGGAAGGGGCTGGAGAGTTCCTGAGGGAGCTGGGAAGGGAATGGAGAGTTCCTGAGGAGCTGGGAAGGGGCTGGAGAGTTCCTGAGGGAGCTGGGAAGGGGCTGGAGAATTCCTGAGGGAGCTGGGAAGGGGCTGGAGGGTTCCTGAGGGAGCTGGGAAGGGGCTGGAGAGTTCCTGAGGAGCTGGGAAGGGAATGGAGAGTTCCTGAGGGAGCTGGGAAGGGGCTGGAGAGTTCCTGAGGAGCTGGGAAGGGGCTGGAGAGTTCCTGAGGGAGCTGGGAAGGGGCTGAGCTGGAGCAAAGGAGGCTCAGGGGGACCTTGTGGCTCTCACAGCTCCTGCCAGGAGGGGACAGCCGGGGGGTCGGGCTCTGCTCCAGGAACAGGGACAGGAGGAGAGGGAACGGCCTCAGGCTGGGCCAGGGCAGGCTCAGCTGGGACAGCAGCAGCAATTTCCCCATGGAAAGGGTGCTCAGGCCCTGGCAGGGGCTGCCCAGGGAGCTTTGCAGTGCCCATCCCTGCAGGTGTCCCCTGGAGGTGGCACTGAGTGCTCTGGGCTGGGGACAAGGTGGGCATGGGGCCCAGCTGGGACTCAACGACCTTGGAAATCTTTTCCAGCCCCAGGGATTTGTGGATTCTGGGATGAAGCAGCACTTTTACCACTGCCTGGAGATCTGTGCCTTTCTCCAGTCTCCCTGTCCCCGTCAGCAAAGGAGTGCACAGGGAAGGGCAAACTAATAAATCACAGCGTTTAAAAAAGCCAAAATCAAGCAGCCAGGGAACAGGGAGAGAGTGCAGGAAAGGTGGGATGGGAAGAACTCGCTCCTCCTCAGCCAACACCTACTTTTGGAAGTGCCACCTCCATGAGTCTCCTCAGGCCCCTCAGCTCAGAGCTGCTGGAGCTTTCTCTGAAACCTTCCAGCCTGGCCTCAGCAGGGTCATTTCACCTCACCCCAGCACTCCCTCTGGAATATCTCGAGGCTGCACAGCCACAAATCCTAGAGAAACAATATTTAATTTTTCGAAGACAATTGCTTTGTTTTTAAGCCCAACCACTGGCTTGGCCCAGGGTATGGATTTTGTGCCTGGCAACCTCCAATTTGCACCAGATGCGAAGGAAAAATATTCCCTGCTCATCCCCCAAAGTGCCCAAATTCCTTCTCCTTTGTGTTCACTTAACCTCGGCTTCCATCCCACATAACTCCCCTCACCTCAACTATGTTCTGTGGAATAACATTGAATTTTGGTCAGCTCATTGTTGGCTTTGTTTGTGGTGTGTGACAGCTTTGGCTGGGGACGCTGTGGAGAAGGAATCCAAGATGGGAATCCAATCCTTTGCCTTCTACTGCAGGAATAGTTTCCATTCTGGCCCCTATTTTTCACACTCTCCTGACTTTCCAAAACACTCACCTTTGGACATGGAGTTTTCCACGGGTGGTGTTTGCCTGGAGGTGGAATTTGCTTGGGTGAGTGAAAGCTGGAGCAAAGAGTTGCTTTTACTTCATGGGAGAGTGGAAAAACCCCATTTTTGTCACTCCAGACTGAGGGGGAAGCTGCGTAGCCACATTTCTAAGAAGGGCAAATCTGCAGAGGGCTGGGATTTGACAGCACAGCCAGAGCTGCTGGACTCATCCCTGTGTCTGCAGGGGACAATTTGTGTCCAACAGCCCAAGCAAGCAGTCACCCAAACTCATTCCTGGCCCTTTTTCCCTGTGCAAGCACAAACCCAAGAGCTGGGTTATCCCCAATGGCTGGAAAAGCTAAAGGTAAATTTCTGATCATTTATTGGAATGTGTTTCATGAGCTTGTGTGTCAGGGAGTTGTTTGTCCAGGTAAGCCAGGAGAACTGAGTGGCATTAAAAATGTTGGAATATTCCTTTTGCTGTCACTTTTCTTTTTCCTGCTTCAAACATCTCCCTGAGGTCTGCAGGGCCTGGAGCTGCTATAGCAGCTGAGGAATCCTACATGGACCTGGCTTGGAGGGATAATTGTCCTGCTATGGAATCGTGGAATCTCTGACTGGTTTGGGTTGGGATGGACCTTGAAGATCATCCCATTCCATGGGCAGGGACACCTTCCACTGTCCCAGGTTGCTCCAAGCTCCATCTAGGCTGGCCTGGGACATCTCCATGCTTGTACTGCTGAGAAGACACTTTCAGGTCACCTTTATTAATGAACAATAATTAGAAACTGGCCAGGAATGAGCAGCAGCAGTGGTGAGAAGTAGCTCCCCAGGAAGTTGTCACTCCACAGGTGACATCAGACAGGGAGAATTCCCACAGCGGGGTGGGTCATTCCAGGAGCAATTCCAGAGTGGTGGATGAACAAAGCCAGGGATCTGTCTGTCTGTCTGTCTGTCTGTCTGTGCTGCTGCCCTGGGGAAGGAGCAGAGCACCCCATCCCTGTCCCTGGAGGAAGCTCCATGGGTGGGGCAGCTCTCCCACAAATCCCAGCAGCATTTCAGTCCAGCTCCAGCCTTGCCCTCGGTCTGGACTTGTCTGGAGCACGAGGCCAGATCAGGCAGCTCCTGAGGCCACCTCCAGCCTGACCTTCCCATGGCCCCACGCCACATTCCAGGGCTGGCACTGCCACGTGTCCCCTGTGGCAGTGCCACCAGGGAGCACTGCATGGATTATTTATTCCCTGTTCCCACTGCCCAGGAACTGGGAGAGCATCTCCCCCTCTCTGGATGAGTTTTACCCCATGGTGCTCCCCAAATTTGTCACCCACAGAAGGTTTGGCTGTACCTGGGCCTCTCAGATCACCACAGTCCCTGTCCCTCCTGGAAGTGCCCAGCTGCCACCCCTGCCAGGTGTTTGCTGTCCTGCTGTTGGAGCCACCAGCCCCACCCTGGGATTATCAGCACTGCCACTGATATCAGCTCTGGGACCCCCCAAATGACCGTGGGGAATCCATCCTGAGCTCCTGCCAATCGTGTCCTGAGTGCCTGGGAGAGATCACGGGGTCGTGGAATATCCTGGGCTGGAGGGTCCCCCAGGGACCCCCCAGTACCACCCTGCCCTGCCCAGACCCCCCCCAAAATCCCACCCTGGGCATCCCTGGCAGCGCTGGCCAAAGGCTCCTGGAGCTCTGGCAGCCTCAGGGCCGTGCCCATTCCCTGGGCAGTGCCAGCACCTCTGGGGAAGAGCCTTTCCCTAAAATCCACCCTAAACACCTCCAGGCCCAGCTCCAGCTGCTCCCTGGGTGCTGTCAGGTCAGAGGGAGCAGAGATTGGAGCTGTCCCTCCTTCTCCCCTGCCATGAAAGCTGTACCTGCAGCGAGTCTCCTCTCGGTCTCCTCCCTCTGAACCCCCCAAGTGGGTCCTGTCCTCCCCACCCTGCCCGGGGGCAGCAGCAGGGGTGGGACAGGGTGGGGATGTCCTTGGGGTGCCTCAGCAGGGCCAGAGGTGAGCACTGAGCCGCAGGTCAGTGAGTGCAGCTGGGGCACGCGTGGTCCAGCCCCTCTGTGGCTGAGGAGCATCATGCTGTGGTCAGGGCCCAGCAATCAGCACTGGCCTCACAGCGAGGAGCTTCTGGCAAGGGCTCGTTCCTGGAAGTCAGCTCCCGTTTCATTGCACATCTGGAACCGCTGGCAGCAGGCACTCCCAGAGGTCACCCACATTTCTGTGCCCAGGGAGAAGGGTCAGGGCACTGGGAGGAAGCTGGGGGGGTCATCACATGCTGGCCTGACCTTTTCCTTCTGCTGGCTGCAAGGCACGGCTCGGATCCCTCTGCCAGCTGCTCATGGCAGTGGCTCCAGGATAAGGGGATTGGCTCTTCTGCTTCCCCAATTCTAGTAACAGAGGCTGCAATAAAGGGGCTCCAGGCACCCATCCCCAAAAATGGCAAAAATCAAGAGGATCGAAAAATAATGGAGTTGAAACAGCCCCAGGGTCCTCAGTTCCCTGCTGGCCCCATGTCAAGGAGCTCTGTGATCCTGAAGGTCCTGCAGCTGCTCAGAGGGACAGCTCTGATCTCTGCTCTGGGACAGGGACAGCACTAGGGAGCAGCTGGGGCTGGCCCAGGAGGGATTTAGGGTGGGTTTTAGGAAAAGGCTCTTCCCCAGAGGTGCTGGCTCTGCCCAGGGAATGGGCACGGCCCCGAGGCTGCCAGAGCTGCAGGAGCCTTTGGGCAGCGCTGCCAGGGATGCCCAGGGTGGGGTTGGTGGGGGAAAGGATCAAAGCAGGAACAAGCACATCTGTAGAGCACTGTCATGTCCTGAAAGAAAAAATCCCACTGGATTTGGTAGCTGGTGCCCACTCCTGACCTTCTACCAGGAGGGATCTCAGTGCTGCTGCTCAGCACCAGCAGTGACATCTGTGTGACATCTGTGCCCCAGCTCTGCTCGTGGTCACTGCTGGAGGTACCTGGGACCTCAGCTGTGCTGGCTGCACCTCATTTACTCCATGGCCTCCCTCACACAGTTCACAGAATCCCAAATCCTGTGGCTGGCAAAGCCCTCCCAGCCCAGGGAGTCCCAGCTGGGCCCCATGCCCACCTTGTCCCCAGCCCAGAGCACTCAGTGCCACCTCCAGGGGACACCTGCAGGGATGGGCACTGCAAAGCTCCCTGGGCAGCCCCTGCCAGGGCCTGAGCACCCTTTCCATGGGGAAATTGCTGCTGCTGTCCCAGCTGAGCCTGCCCTGGCCCAGCCTGAGGCCGTTCCCTCTCCTCCTGTCCCTGTTCCTGGAGCAGAGCCCGACCCCCCGGCTGTCCCCTCCTGTCAGGAGCTGTGAGAGCCACAAGGTCCCCCTGAGCCTCCTTTGCTCCAGCTCAGCCCCTTCCCAGCTCCCTCAGGAACTCTCCAGCCCCTTCCCAGCTCCCTCAGGAACTCTCCAGCCCCTTCCCAGCTCCATCCCGGAGGTTTTTCCTGTCCCTGGGCTTCCCGAAACTCTTCGCAGTTGAGGCAGAAGTCTCCTCATCTCAAATGGTTTCTCTTCTTCCTGGTCTTGGAAGAACCTTTTAATTTTTTACCCTTTTGCCCTCCAATTTGCTTTTCCTCCAGTTTGGCCAGAGACTTCCCTGTATCCCAAAACTCCTACAGCTTCAATCCATTAATTATCCCTGCAGGCAACACTTCCAGGGATCCAGGAGCAGCCACAACTTCTTTGGGCACCCTGTGCCAGCGCCTCCCCACCCTCAAAGGGAAAAATTTCTCCTTAATTTCTAACCTAACCCCACTCCATGTCAACCCCTGGTTTTGGGACGTGTCAGAGCCCAGCATGGAACTCATTATGCAAATGAGGCCGGCTCCTGGTGCTGTTCCTCATTAATGAGCAGCAGACCTTGAACCGTGACCTTTCCCCACCGTTGGGTTTTCTCTGCTGCTCGCTTTGTTGGGTTTGGGGTTTTTTTTATTATTTTTTTTTTATTTTTACGACTCCGTGCTCACCTCACCAGACCCGAGCCGGGTGGATTGGGCACAGCTGAAGGTCAGGAGCATTTTCCTGCCCGTGGAAGTGGCTGGAGCCGCGCTGGAGGGGCGTGTATTTATGGCCATGCAGATGAGCTCGCAGTTGGACGCGTTCCTGCTGAAGGAGCAGGGATGCAGGGATGCAGGGATGCAGGGATGGAAGCACAGCTCTTTGGGGACACGCTGTGGTGGCTCCCGAAAACGCTCCAGCCGGGCTGGAGCAGCACAATCCTGCTTTTCCTTGGCTGGGGCAAGCAGGGAGCAGGAGCAGGTGAGGAACCCAAAGTGCCAACTCAGAGGGGCGGCAGGGGCCAGGTTTTGGTGGCCAAATTCCAGCGCTGAGCAGTTTGAAAAGAGGAAAATGTTGATTCCACTTCTGCACTCAGCTGGATTCAGAGGAAGGGCCAAGGGCATCCCAGCTGGTGTAAATCAGGAGCTGGGATTGCCTCTGGAGTAACCCCAGGGGTGTACAAGGATCCCTCGGGGAGCATCAACTGAATTTGGGGAATTCTCATCCAAGGGGCTCCCTCCGACCCTGCAGCATTCCCAGCAGGCTTCTCCAGCTCCAGTCTTCCAGGGGAAATCCTCTGACTGCTTCAGAAGGAGGCTCAGGGGGACCTTGTGGCTCTCACAGCTCCTGCCAGGAGGGGACAGCCGGGGGGTCGGGCTCTGCTCCAGGAACAGGGACAGGAGGAGAGGGAACGGCCTCAGGCTGGGCCAGGGCAGGCTCAGCTGGGACAGCAGCAGCAATTTCCCCATGGAAAGGGTGCTCAGGCCCTGGCAGGGGCTGCCCAGGGAGCTTTGCAGTGCCCATCCCTGCAGGTGTCCCCTGGAGGTGGCACTGAGTGCTCTGGGCTGGGGACAAGGTGGGCATGGGGCCCAGCTGGGACTCAATGACCTTGGAAATCTTTTCCAGCCCCAGGGATTTGGGGATTCTCCTCTGGCTTCCTCTCCAGCCCCTCCCCAGCTCTGTTGCCCATTATGGGAGTTTCAGTCCCATGGGACAAACCACCCAAATTCTCAAAAGTGTTTTGGTTCCTCAGTCCCACTGATTTAAATATGGATGACACACCATGAAGATTTACACTTTCCTTTGCTTTCCTGAAAGAGACTCGGCAAATCCACGTTTTCCTTTGAACTTATGGAGTCCGTGGTGGTCCTGTCACCAGGAAACCTGGCCTTGCCACTGCCAGGGATCCAGGGGCAGCCACAGCTTCCCTGGGCACCCTGTGCCAGGGCATCACCACCCTCACAGGGAGGAATTTCTTCCCAATCTAATTTCTTCCCCATCTAATTCCATTCCCTGCCAGTTTAAAATCATTGTCCCTTGCCAAAGGATAGGTTAAAGCACCTGGCTACACCTTAGAGAATTCCAGACAGGCATGTATCCATCATTCCAGCCAAATAATCAAAATTACTGTAATTTATGGGGTCTTCCTATTTGGCCATTTCTTCGTGGCCTGTTTGTTTTATAGTTTATTTTTATAGGTTTGTTTTGTTTTGTTTTATAGTTTTTTGTTTTATAATTTTTTTAATCTACATATGTAAACAGGAGCATCCCATTTGGACTGTTGACATGGACTTTTTGTTGACGTGGATTTTTTTTTTTACTGGAATGCTCTCCAAAGGGAAAGATAAACATTTTGCTTCTTTAATTGTCCCTCCCAGTAGGAAATGGGATGAGAGCAGCGATTCCAGCTGGAGCTGGGACCTGCATTCTCCGGGGTGCTCCAAGAGAAACGCCAAGGGACGTCCTGCTGTCCTGATTTATGGAAAAATGCGTCTCTGGGTGAGATTAAATCCTCTCCTGCTTCCCTGGCAAAAGTGTCCCAGATATTTTTTAATCTAATCAGGCTCCCTCTGGTTTATTAGGATGTTTAGGCAGAGCTGGAGGTCAAACAAATGGCTCTGTGCTCAGCCAGGCACAGGCTGAGACGGAGCCTTTGGAGGAAGGAATGGGAACAAATCTCCTCCCCACACGTTTGGGCTCCTGATAAGTGGGGACACAAGTGGCACATCACTCCCCAACCCACTCTTGACTACTTGTGGTTTTAATTCTGATATTCTCAGCAATATGTGGAATATTTATCAAAATTAAAACCCAGATAAAGCACAAAATATGAAGTTTCAGGGATCAGCTTTAAGAGAAACTCTGGGTTTGATGAGAGGTTGAGACCTCCCTTCTGGGATTAAATTACTCCAGGTGAGCCCTGAGCTGTGGGATCTGTGTTTGTATTTTAGTGATGCAGAATTTGATCGTTCTGGGTGTGGGTTGGCAAAATCAACCCCCCGAGATGGGGATCCCTCCTGTTCAAGGCTCTTTGTCTTCAGCCAAATCATCCAAACCATTCCACGATTTGGAATTTGAATGCTTGGAGCTGTTCTGAAGGAGGATCAGTCTGCCTGGAGGAACATTTCCATTGGGGATCAGCACTCATGGCACAGCACTGAAATCCCAGCTCAGATGGGAATGGATCAACATGAGGAACATCCAGAGCTGAAGCTCAGCTCCTTCCACAGATGAGTGAGTGGAAGGCAGAGTTTGGATGCAGGTCTGGATTCCTTTCTGGGGGAATTGCAGTCAGGAAGGTCAGCTCTGCCTCCTCAGCCAACAAAATTCCTGAATTACCGCCCTGAAGAGGTGAGTACTGGCTTTTCCCTTGGAAGATCTTTTGGGATATTCCATATCTTATGGAATATCTTTTGGAATATCTTTTGAGACACACATGCAAAACCAGGAGTCTGTCCCATGAAATCTGCTGATTCCCAGCGCCACAGGAACAACAAGCTGAAGGTCACTGGAGCAGATGAGGAGAAAATAAATAAACACCCACTTGACTCCAGACTCTTGGATGTTTGTGGGACCAAATCCTGACTTTTAGCTGGAATCTGGTGTCTATTATCACCGATTTGTATTAGGAACCTCGTGCTGGCTTTTCCTGCCACTAGAACAGCAGCAAATTCCTGGAAATCAAGCTCCAGGATTGCCTCCCCAAGTCAGACACTGCACACAATCCCAGATTCACACACACACACCAAGATCTACAGACACAGCATGGAGAATCTGATTTCTTTTCAAAATGAACATTAATTTTAATGAAAATGGATAAAATGAACAAGAAAATCCTTATCTTGGTCCATCCTCAGGTCAGCAAAAGGCAGCGCCAGACTCAACTCATGGTTCTTAAACGTGGCACTGGAACAAAAAAAAAGCAGGATCAAAAGGCACTTCCATGATATTGGTGGGATAAATGGATAAACCAGGCTTTTCTGGCCATCACACTCAGGGTATTGTAGAAATTCCACGGTGAGTCAACACTTCCTGGCTTTCTCCTGGAGCTGTTTCTGGAACCTTCCATGGAGACGCCAGGACGTGTTTCTAGAGAGCTGGACATGAACAGCTCCAGCAGGGCAATTATCCGGAGAGAATCCAATTAAAAGATTACTGTTCTCCAGCCAGGAGTGTTCTAGAGATGCACAGAATGATCTGCTGGAATCCCTCAGGCAGCTCACCCGGAATAACCGCCTGGATCTGCTCCAGCTCCCAGGGGAGGCTCTGGCTCAGGAAATCATCTCGGTGCGGAGCAGCTCCAGGGGAGAGGCACTTCCCAGCAGGATGCACGGAATTGTGCTGGCCCTGGCTCCCTAAATGTAGATCTGCAGCAGCAGGAAGGTTCCAGGGGATTTGGGGGAGCTGGGAGGAGGCTGCTGAAAATGTCCGTGGACATGCTGCGCTTCGTAAAATCATGGAATGAATTGGGTTAGGAAGGATCTTGAGATGATCTCATTCCCACCCCCTGCCATGGCAGGGACACCTCCCACTGTGCCAGGCTGCTCCAGCCCGTGTCCATCCTGGCCCTGGGCACTGCCAGGGATCCAGGGGAATGTGGGAATTCCATCCCAGCCCTGCCCACCCTGCCAGTGAACAATTCCCAATTCCCAGTCTCCCACCCAGCCCTGCCCTCCTTCATTATCTCTCCCCAGTGCTATCACTCCGTGCCCTCCTTGCCCATGGGAATACCCAGAGCTCTGGAGTGCAGTTTATCTCCCAAATCCCACATCCCCCCACTCTGGGAGCCCTCCCAGCAAGGGAGATGACCCCAAGTGACCCAGCAAACCAGCATGAGGACTTCCCTTGGCTTCCAGAACCTTCCTGAGGGAGCTGGTGTTGGATAGGGGATACTTGGAAGCCCGCCTGGCTCAGAGCAGGCTCAGTGTGGGATCCAGAGCATTCCCGGGGGTGCCAGGTCTCCTGGGTGCCACCAGACCCTCACCCTGGCACCCAGGCTGGGTGCCAGGGCAGGGCTGGCCTCTGCCTGCCCTTCCAGAGGCGAGGATTTTGTGCTGGAAGCAGGAGCTGGGTTGCAAGACCCGTTTGCGCAACGGGATCGCAAACGGGCCCGAGGTCAAGGCAGGGGGAGGAAACAAGAAATGAGGAATGTTCCTGTGCTCATGCAACACATCCCAGGTTTCATGGGCAGGGATTTCTCAACTGCTGTGCTGACACCCTTGTTTGCCCTCCTTGGGTTGGAAATGATCGGCTCTCTTTGCCTTTAACCACGTGGGAAGCCCCACATAACCCCGAGGCTCCGGGTTTTGTGCGGCCTCGGGATGAGTTTTGGCCTCCGTGACCTCCCGGGATGGTTGTGTGTCAAATTGGGATTTTTCCTGCCAAAATAAACAGCAGTGGAAGTGGAATTTTCTCCGACAGCCGGGCTCAGAGGATGACACTGCCAGAGATCATGTGGGGTGGCTGCTGTGGTTTTTGGGGTCATTCAAACCTCCTGACCTGGCCTTTGCTTCCCCTCTGACTGTGCAGCGCCCACTGGGACCACAATGTCAGGGCTCCATCACAGTCCCAGGAATGGGAATGAGCCTCTCTGGCCTGTATCAAGTAAAAAATAACCAGCACTTCTTTAATAGTCACTTACAGGGTGCAGCAAACCCAAAATATGCAGCAGTTCTAGACTTGACTTGATATTTCTGCCAAACTCTGAGCTCAGCACGGGTTGTACCCAGTGGCCAGGTGCTCATCCCAGAATTCTGGCAGAGTTTGTTCCTCCTGTTCCTGCCTGTGGCACAAACACAGCCCGGACCTCACCAGTGACACCAGCCCAGAATCCCAGAATTGTTGTGGTTGGAAGGGGCCTCTGGAGATCGCCCAGTCCACCCCCCTGCCCAGGCAGGGTCACCCTGAGCAGGTGACACAGGGACACATCCAGGTGGGTTTGGGATGGCTCCAGAGAGGGAGAATCCATCCCTCTGGGGATGGGCAGCTGTTCCAGGGCTCCATGGAAAAACATGTTTCCTCAGGTTGAGGTGGGACTCCAATCTATTTCTCTTCCCTGACTAGTATTAAGAATAAAATAATTGTTAAAAATAGAAGGGATTAAGATATGTAAACTTGTGAGTTCCTACGTCTGGTTTGCAGCCTGGTCTAGGGGATGTTCCCTTCCCATGGCAGGGGGAACAAGAGGAGAATTTCGGGAAAAGCTTCCAACAGAGCAAGGCTCAGGTGTGTCCTGGATTTTTTTCAGAGCTCAGGAGAGCTGGGATTTCATCCCTCTGTGTTCTAAACAGCCTTGCTTTAAAATGTGCCTGGAAGCACTGGAGTGTTGCTAAGGAGTCAGGGAAGTGGTGGAATTCTCCTGCCTGTGGGGATCAGGCCACTTGTTTTCCTAAGGAGTTATGGAAACAGGTCCTTTGCTCCTCCATCCACTCCTCAGGAATAACTCTGTAATTCCATGAATGTGTGGGTTACCAAGAGTACACTCCATGAAAGTGGGTGTTGATGGGAATGTAGCTCCAGTTCAGGCTCTCCGGGGGATGTTCTGTCCCACTTCCCTGTGGAATTCCGTGGGCTTCCTTGAAGCCAAGAGAGCAGAACAAGTTTGGTTTTGATCCGTGCTGGTGGGGCTGGAACCAAAACCAGCCCAAGTATCCCTGCACTTCCATCCTGATCCGCCTTGCAGTGCCATCAGACCCACTCTGAACATCCATGGAATACACCAACATCCATGGAATACACCAATGTCCATGGAAATCATCAATGTCCATGGAATACACCAACGTCCATGGAATACACCAATGTCCATGAGATACACCAATGTCCATGGAATACACCAATGTCCATGGAATTCATCAACATCCATGGAATTCATCAATGTCCATGGAATACACCAATGTCCATGGAAATCATCAATGTCCATGGAATTCATCAATGTCCATGGAATACACCAACGTCCATGGAATACACCAACGTTCATGGAATTCATCAATGTCCATGGAATACACCAATGTCCATGGAATACACCAATGTCCATGGAATGCACAGAATACACCAATGTCCATGGAATGCACCAACATCCATGGAACTCATCAATGTCCATGGGACACACCAACATCCATGGAATGCACCAATGTCCATGGAATCCACCAGCACCCATGGAATACACCAATGTCCATGGAATTCACCAATGTCCATGGAATACACCAATGTCCATGGAATACACCAATGCCCATGGAATGCATGGAATACACCAACATCTATGGAATACACCAATGTCCACAGAATTCACCAATGTCCATGGAATACACAAATATCTGTGGAATTCATCAATGTCCATGGAATACATCAACATGAGGATGTCCCTCCTGGTTGTGTTTTCTCTTCTGAGCCCTGAAGAACCTTCTAGAAAGGCTCTGGCTGCCCTCCTGCTCTCCCCTTTTTATTCCCCTTGTCTCATCCGAAGCTCCATGAAGTCCTAGCACCTTTGCCCCAGCAGGGAAGGCCTGACAGGAGCATCCAGGTGACCTTTGCCTCCTTCCTTGGTCTCATCTGCTTCCCATGGACAGCTTGTCCTCCACATGCATTTTTTTCCTTTTCCCACCCTCCTCTTTCCTGCCTCTCCCTCCTCTTTCCCAGACAGGGCGGGGAGGTTTTAGGTGAAGAAATCCATTGAGGGGATGGACAAACATGAGGGATTAAGGAAGGACACGCAAGTGGGGCAGGCATGTGGTCACACCTCCCCAGACTAATCCTCCTCTGGGACTGGACACCATGTCCTTTTACTCAAACCCTCTGGATGCATTTTCCCTCTGTGAGTCAACTTCTTTTGGAATGTTTGCACCTCTGGCACAAAGGTCCCGCAGCTCAGCAGCGTGAAGGGAGAAGGGGTAAGGTGGATCAGGAGATTCAGGACTTGGATCCAGCTTCCAGGGCACTGTGGTGAGGAGATGACAGGAGAAGGAATGAGACTGGATGTCGGAATCTGAGCTATTGATGATTCCAGGATTGTAGAAAGTCTCTGTCTGTCAGCCCTGCAGCCAAAGTAGAAATTGCAATTAATCTGTGCTGGTTTCCAGGTTGTTTATTCTGTTTATCTCTCACATGTTCTGCTGCCCTGCCCAGCTCTGTCCTGCAGGGCAGCGTGTGGGGCTCTGCCCTCAGTGGGATGTGACAAACATTAAATACCAGAAACTCCCTGGGCTGCATTTACAAGAACGTGCCAATATCTGTCACCCACGTTGGACAGTGTGTCCCCAGCCTGAACCAACAGAAAAATGCCAACACCACAGTGAGACATGGAGGGCATGAAGAAGGAGAAAAAGGACAAGGCACACCCAATTTCCTCCAGCTTGTCCCCTTTGGACCCCTCATTTAGAATCCTAAAATTTTACTTTTGCTCCCGTGCCACACTTAATTATTACTGATATCAAACCCTCAGAGCTGGTAATTGATCCTGTGAGATTGAAAACTCTTTTCCATGGGCAGAGATCACAGCCAGTGTCTCTGGGGGCTCTGTCCAGGGGGTTCCTGACCTCTGCCAGGGTCCCGGACCTGCCAGGGCAGCCAGAGGGAAGCCCTGGATTCCCACAGCTGGAAAGCAGGAGTGCTGCTGTGGGAATTCAGCCCTGGCAGACCCTGAGCTGTCCCTGCCCGTGGGAGCCGTGGCAATCAGTGGCCTCTGGCAGGGCCATGCTCTCCTGCCAAACCCGGGGCCTGCTGCTGCAGCTGCTGCTCTGCCTCCCTCTGCCTCGGGAGGACAGGACTTGGCAGGGAAATGGGGATTCAGCAGAGCTGCCTCTCCCAGTTCCCATTCCCTGGAAAGGCCAGGCTCTGGAGGGGTTGTTGTGAGAGGTGGCAGGTGGGATGGGATGTCTGTGACCACTGCACACCTGGGCTGCAGCTTCTGGGAACTGTTTCCCACTGTAATCCCAAATAAAACCTCTGCTCTCCCTGACACCAAACCACGAACCTTTGGCCTTCTGGTACCATCTGCAGCCTCACTTCCCCATCTCTGGATTCTTGTGTGGAAGGGAGGAGAATCTGGAATCACAGAATGGTTTAGGTTGGAAAAGATTATGGACTCCAGCCTGTAACAGCACCGCCACATCCCAAACCACGTTCCAAAGAGCCACATCTACATGGCTTTGAAATCCCTCCAGGGATTCCTCTTTTGGGCAGCCCCTGCCAGGGCCTGAGCACCCTTTCCATGGGGAAATTGCTGCTGCTGTCCCAGCTGAGCCTGCCCTGGCCCAGCCTGAGGCCGTTCCCTCTCCTCCTGTCCCTGTTCCTGGAGCAGAGCCCGACCCCCCGGCTGTCCCCTCCTGGCAGGAGCTGTGAGAGCCACAAGGTCCCCCTGAGCCTCCTTTGCTCCAGCTCAGCCCCTTCCCAGCTCCTCAGGAACTCTCCAGCCCCTTCCCAGCTCCCTCAGGAACTCTCCAGCCCCTTCCCAGCTCCTCAGGAACTCTCCATTCCCTTCCCAGCTCCCTCAGGAACTCTCCAGCCCCTTCCCAGCTCCCTCAGGAATTCTCCAGCCCCTTCCCAGCTCCGTTCCCTGCCCCTGGACACTCTCCAGCCCCTCCAGGTCTCTCCTGTGAAGGTCCAACAGTGATTCCTCAGTGAGACTTCAGCTCCACAGGTTGTGTTTATCCGAGCAAATTCCAGGAAAACAAACAAACAAAAATATTTGAATGTGATGGATCAGTGGATCAGTGGATCAGTGGATCAGTGGATCAGTAGATCAGGACCCACTTTTATTTCCAGGGCTCAGAGTCAAGTGTGTAAAGATCAGAGCAGAGGGCCCAGCTCTCAGCCTGGACAAGGAACACGAGGGACACGAGGGACACGAGGGACACGAGGGACACGAGGGACAGTGGGGTCTCCGCACCACCAGGGCTGCTGTTTCCAGCCACTGGTGGCAGGGGAGCTCTGGATTCAGGTTTTCTACTCCATGGCAGCAGAGGGGAGCTGGGCACAGACAGCACCTTGCAGTGTGACTGTCCTTGGTACATTTGTACTTCTCATCTCCCTCAGAGCCCTGCCAGGGCCTGGAGGGGCTCCAGGAGAGCTGCAGAGGGATGGGGACAAGGATGGAGGGACAGGAGCCAGGGAATGGCTCCCACTGCCAGAGGGCAGGGCTGGATGGGAGATTGGGAATTGGGAATTGTTCCCTGGCAGGGTGGGCAGGGCTGGGATGGAATTCCCAGATTCCCCTGGATTCCTGGCAGTGCCCAAGGCCAGGCTGGACACTGGGGCTGGAGCAGCCTGGCACAGTGGGAGGTGTCCCTGCCATGGCAGGGGTGGCACTGGATGATCTTCAAGATTCCTTCCAACCCAAACCATTGGAAAAAAACCCAAACCAACAAATTAAACAAACCAAAAACCTTAAAACCCTCAAGCCATTGCTGCTGTCACTCATTTACTTTGCCTTCCATGATGTTTTGGGCAGATGTTGCCCTCAGGTCCCCACAGGTTGTTGCAGTTCAGCTGCAGCACCAATGTTTTCACTACAGCTGAAAGAATGGGAAACCCCCCAATATTTCAGAGGGATCAGTGTGGGCACCTCAAGTTTCTCTTCCCCTCTGAGGGACACACACCTGAATGAAATGCACCTGAAGAGCATCCCAGGTGTCACATCTGCTCTTCCCAGCCAGAAATATCCGTGTTTGCTTTTCCAGCTCGAGGCTCTGTGCTGCCAACACCCTCATTTATCCCCCGAAGCTTTTGCAACAGCACCACATAAAACCATAGCAACAGGGCTGGGCACTGCAGCTCCTCCTGCCTGGGATGTCTCCATCCCTGGGCTGAGGCAGCACAGTTTTCCTTGGCAGCACCTCCTTGCTCTCCACCCCTCCCTGGCAGGAGGCTCCTGCCATGTCCTAAGTGTGATAATTTATTTGTGGGTTGTTTTGAATAAGTTAAAGATGGGATTTTTGAGCTGGTTCTGATGATGTGGTTTGGTTGGTTTTTTTTTATTATTTTTTTCACATAGGTAGGAAGGGTGACATTGTTATAATATGGCTTATATTGTTATAATATGGTTTAGAAATATGGTTATAAGACTTCAAATTATAAGAATTTTAAGGAATTATTGATTGATAAAATACTGTTCATAAGGATATATATATATTTACTTAATCTTCAAATATTTTGTCTTATGGACATATTACAGTGTAAGGTTTTTTAATTAATCATGTTATGACACATTATTATATTTTAATATCTTTGTTTACTCTTATAACTACTTATATTTTTATTTAGTTCAGAAAGTTCCTTGCATTTCAGATTCCCACACTAAGGGAAAGGATGAGAGGAAACGGCCTGAAATTGCACCAGGGGAGGGTCAGATTAGGGATTACAAACAATTTTTCCCTGCCAGAGTGGTCAGGCCTTGGGATGAGCTGCCCAGGGAGGTCTGGAGTCACTGGGAGGATTTACACCAGACCCTGATGTGGCCCTTGGGGACAGGATTTGGGTGATGCTGGGTGACCATGGAAGACTCTTGGTGATTCTGGGATTCTGTGACTCTGGGATTTTGCTTTAGCCACAAAGGACCATCCCAGGTGTCCCTCTCCAGCAGGAATTGAGGACAGTGCACCCTGCTGTGCTCTCTGACCTTCAGCCCTGGAGTTACTGCAATATTCCGACAGGTTTTTGGCAGATCTGGATATTTTGGGGCACCTGTCAGGATCCCTGTGGGCACAGCCAACGCTGCAGCAGATCAGCTGTTCTGGGATCCCGTGGGGAAAGATGGGCTCAGACAAACCCAAAGTGTCACAAGAGGTGACCAAACACTAAATGAAGCCTCGGGATCTCTCAGAAAGCCAAAATCCCCAAGGGTTGACCCACTCAGCAGTCAGAGACCCCAAAAGATGGAAGAACTGCTCCACAAGAAAGAAGCAATTCCACAGGGTTTCCTCAGTTAGAAAGAAAACCCAGCCTGGGCAGGGCAAGGCACCCAAAGTGCAAAGTTTGTTTCTTGCAGATGATGCAGGGAAACAATGGAATATTGGGAGAAAAGGGGATCAAGTGCACTGAGACTCCTCTGAAGGGAAATGTCTGGGGGAGATCACCATTAATAACAATCCTCTGCTCTTCAGAAGGATCCCAGAAGCAGTTAGGTGGGGAAAGGCCTCCAAATCACGGCACAGGGACAGCACCAGGGAGCAGCTGGAGCTGGGCCAGGAGGGATTTAGGGTGGATTTTAGGGAAAGGCTCTTCCCCAGAGGTGCTGGCACTGCCCAGGGAATGGGCACGGCCCCGAGGCTGCCAGAGCTGCAGGAGCCTTTGGCCAGCGCTGCCAGGGATGCCCAGGCTGGGGTTGGTGGGGTCTGGGCAGGGCAGGGCTGGCACTGGGGGATCCCTTCCCATTCAGGAATTCCATTGTTATTATTCCATGAGATCAGGAGAATTTTGCTTGGCATTAGCCTCCATTGCAGTCTAATATTAAGGTTTCCACCTTTCCTGCCCAAGACATTTGCCTGCTCCTCCTCCTGTTTAATCCTTCCCACCCTGTCTGTCCTTGAGCTCCTCGCTGCTCTCCACACCCAGCAAACCCTGAGCTAAGTGACCTTCAGGGGGACACTGGGACTGGGATTGTTCAGGGAATCTTTGGCTTCAGGAACAGCTGGTAGAAGAGAGGGGTTGAGGAAGGGATAAATTCCACATTATTGGCTGTTATTCCTGAACTTGGGAACTTCCAGGCTCTTTTCTCATTTCCATAGCCAGACAAACGAGCTCCAAGTGACTTCATGCAGCTGGGAGCAGCCAGGGAATGTCTGTGCAGAGCACAGGGAGGTGCCTTGGGGTCCCTCAGAGCCCACAGAAGCTCTCTGGGGGCACAGCCAAGGGAACCTGCCAGGAAAAGTCTGGGATCAGGAGGAAAAGCTGCCAGCAGCTCATCCCTGTGGCTGGAGGTTTCCTGCTCAGAACATCTCCAGGAGCAAGGAGAGCAGTAATTCAACCATGACAGTGGTGGGAGCAGCAGGGTTTCCTCAGGGATCAGCACTTTGCCACACCAGGAGCAAATCTGTCACCCTGATTCTTAAAATTTTCTAAAGCCTTCTGAATTTACATTCTGTTGGAGAATTTTCCCACACAATTTCTATAAACAACATATTGGTTTGCATTCCTTCGTGGAGGTGGAGAAAGTTGATGTACTGGTGGTTTGTCCAATGTCTTGGGAGAGGTGGCCCATTCACTCTCCAATCCACTGTCACCTTTAAAAAAATATAAAAGTTAGAGTAAAAAAATAAACCTTCTTTTTTACCTTGCCATCGCAGTAGCTCGTGTTGTGCTTTCTCGTGTCCTATAACGACACAAATCTCCCTCTCTGGGGTGTGCTGGGATTTAGGATCGCTCCATGCTGCCTTCCTGTCCCCCAAAGGTGACATTTCTTAGGCAGGACTGGCTGTAAAATGAAAATGTGGTTTTTTATCCCAGTCCAAGTGCTTGGGGGGCATTTTGCACCTCAATCCCACCACGTTCCTTCCCCCTCCTTGGATGTCCCCACCAGAGCAGGAGCCACTGCTGATGCTCCCAACGTGGTCTCATTTCCCTGAGCAAACTCCTCAGGGGTCCCAGAGCCTCTCAGAGGTGTCAGCATTTGCTGGGTGCCAGAAGGAAAGCCAACACTCATTCATTTTCCTTTTTTTTTTTTTTTTAATCTCTTCTGGTTTGGTTTCTGGGAGTTTTTGTCTTTTCCTGCTCCAGCTCATGAGTGAGGTGCCCACGGAGAAGAGCTCCGAGGATTTACTTCTGCAGCAAGGATGTGGAAGTGTGCTCACCTGATCCTGAGGGGAGAAAAAGGAGAAAAAGGAGAAAAAGGAGAAAAAGGAAAAAGGAAAAAGGAAAAAGGAAGAGGAAGAGGAAGAGGAAGAGGAAGAGGAAGAGGAAGAGGAAGAGGAAGAGGAAGAGGAAGAGGAAGAGGAAGAGGAAGAGGAAGAGGAAGAGGAAGAGGAAGAGGAAGAGGAAGAGGAAGAGGGGGGAGGGGGAGGGGGAGGGGGAGGGGGAGGGGGAGGGAAAGGAAAGGAAAGGAAAGGAAAGGAAAGGAAAGGAAAGGAAAGGAAAGGAAAGGAAAGGAAAGGAAAGGAAAGGAAAGGAAAGGAAAGGAAAGGAAAGGAAAGGAAAGGAAAGGAAAGGAAAGGAAAGGAAAGGAAAGGAAAGGAAAGGAAAGGAAAGGAAAGGAAAGGAAAGGAAAGGAAAGGAAAGGGAAAGGAAAACTTTGGGTGTTGAGCAGCCTGACTGCTCAGTGTTCTCCTCTTGTGCCCAGATCAGCAAAGGAAATGAATGTTCTTATTACTGCTGGCACTACTGGTTTATTCATAGAAACCTGGAATGAATCAGTTTGGAAGGGACCTTAAAGATCATCCCATCCCACTGTCCCAGGCTGTTCCAAGACCCATCCTGGCCTTGGGCACCGCCAGGGATCCAGGGCAGCCCCAGCTGCTCTGGGCAGCCTGTGCCAGGGCCTGCCCACCCTCACAGCCAAGAATTCATCTTTAACAATTCTTAATATTATTATTATTATTTTACAGAGCTCATCTTTACTCTTCTGGCTCACCAGAAATGGAGCTGCAGCCCTGTTTATCCCCAGGAAAGCTCTTTTCCAATATCTAAACTTGCAGCAATCAGCTCAAAGGCTCAATCCCAGATCCGACAGGATGACTGATGCAAGCTGTCAGCCAATATTTGACTTTCCAGGTGAGATTAGATTCAGCTTTTAATTTAATACAAACACAAGGCGTGCAGTGCAAGGCACTTATTGCACAGGCAACTGCTCCCAGCCTTGTGCAGGCTCCTTAAAACATCCCTGCTCTTTTGGGGAGTTTCTTCCCATTATCCAGCGGAGTTGGAAAATCCTGAGTGTTCTGAATCTCCTCAGGGAAGGACACGGCAAAGGTAAGATGCTGTTACAAGTCTATTTCCTCTTGAAAAATGCAAATTTTTGATGCAAATCAAGGAAAAAGCCGGTTTTACAGACAGTGAAGGCAGTTTGCATTTACAGTTTCTCGTTTTGTTTCATTAATTCCCTTTATCACTTATATTTGAGCATGTGTGAGGGTTTAACTGCAAAGGGATCCACCTGCACGTGCGCCTGAATCCCTGTGTGCACACAAGGCTGAATTCCTGAATTCCTGAACTGGAAGTTATCCCAAATTTTTTATTAGCAATGAAAATTCACTGCCTCTTCCCCTTTCCTGCAGCCAGCTCCTTGTTCTTGAGGATTGGACCAGGAACAAAGGGATTTTGGGGGAAGATTCCCACAGGTTTTAGGGTTTGGTTGAGAATGGGATCCTGTGGGAATGGGATTGTGTGGGAATGGGATCTGTGTGGGAATGGGAATGGGATCTGTGTGGGAATGGGGAATGGGATCTGTGTGAGAATGGGATCCTGTGGGAATGGGATCTATGTGGGAATGGGATCATGTGGGAACGGGATCCTGTGGGAATGGGATCTGTGTGGGAATGGGAATGGGATCTGTGTGGGAATGGGAATGAGATCTGTGTGGGAATGGAATCATGTGGGAATGGGAATGGGATCATGTGGGAATGGGATCTGTGTGGGAATGGAATCCTGTGGGAATGGGATCATGTGGGAATGGGATCTATGTGGGAATGGGATCTATGTGGAAATGGGAATGGGATTTGGTGGGAATGGGATCGTGTGGCAATGAGATCAGGTGGGAATGAGTAAGTTTTTGGTGGGAATGGGATCTTTGTGGGAATGGGATCTTTGTGGGAATGGGATCTTTGTGGGAATGGGATCAGGTGGGAATGGGATCCTGTGGGAATGGGATGTGTGTGGGAAGGAATGCCAGAGGGGGATTTTCCTCCTGTGGGACACACCTGGTTCATGGGGTCTGAGCAGCACTGGGGTCTGAATTTTGGGACAAATGGGATCAAACACAGCTTTGCAGTACCAGGCAGTGTCTCTTCCCCTTTGGGGACTGTCCCAAATGGTCTCTGAGGCCACTCCAGGAATGGAGTCTCAGCCTCCATGTCCCTCCCATGCCTTTATCTTCTCCTCAGGAGCAATCCTTCTTCCCTTGGAGATTCACCTCTGTAGGGGAGGGACAGTGCCACAAACCCTGTGCCAGGGCCACGGGGGACTTCAGCAAAGTGTCCCACAGAGCAAAGGGACCTGAGTGGGCTCCAGGATGAGCAGAGGGATGGAGCAGCTCTGCTGGCAGGAAAGGCTGGCACAGCTGGGATTGTTCACCTGCACAGGAGAAGCTTTGGGCTGAGCTCAGGGTGGCCTTGGCAGGGCCTGGAGGAGCCCCAGGAAAGCTGGAGAGAGACAATTTCCAGGGCATGGAGGGACAGGAGCCAGGGAATGGTTTCCCACTGATAGAAGGAAGGCTTATTTTGGATATTAGGAAGGAATTGTTCCCTGTGATGGAAATGAGGGCCTGGGATGGAATTCCCAGATTCCCCTGGATCCCTGGCAGTGCCCAAGGCCAGGTTGGACACTGGGGCTGGAGCAGCCTGGGGCAGTGGGAGGTGTCCCTGCCATGGCAGGGGTGGCACTGGGTGATTTTTAGGTCCCTTTCCAACCCAAACTATTCCAGGATTCTGAGTAGAACCTTCTTGGGTCTCTGAACGTACCGACCACCCAGAGATGGGGATTCTCAGCTGAGCTAAAGCTGCACCTTCAAGTGTCAGAAGGTGACTGCTACTAGATAATTGACATAACACTGACAAAACACTCAAAACCAACTCTTTTAATACAGACATCTGATTAAAAAATAATATTTTCTTGTCTTTAGCAGCATAATTAGCAAGGATGGCCAAGCTGCAAAACTTCACTTGGGCAGTGGAAGATATTTTCAAGGAAACCTTCCTCAATTACATGAACAGCTGGAGGAGGAACATGACAGAAGCAGCGAATAAACTGGAGGCTGAGGTGGCTGCTGAAAACTTTGACTACGTCATCCTGTACCTGATGGTGATGATTGGGATGTTCTCCTTCATCATCGTGGCCATCCTGGTGAGCACTGTGAAATCCAAGAGGAGGGAGCACTCCAACGATCCCTATCACCAGTACATCGTGGAGGACTGGGGGGAGAAGTACAAAAGCCAGGTTCTGAACCCCGAAGATCTCAAGTGTGTGATCCATGAGAACCTGGGGGCAAGGGATAAAACAAGCCCGGAGTCACCCTGACTTTCTGGGAATGCCAGCAGTGTGGGATTCACAGAGTCACACACAGGGAACTCGCTGGAAGTGCAAAGAGCTGTGCAAGTGTTGATTAAATTTACACACAGGTCAAGGGATAATGGAGTCCTGAGGAAATCAATGTGATGGTTTCCGTGAGGATCTTGGGAAAGTCCAGGAAAAATCTGTGATTGTGCTTCTCTTTGATAGTCTGTCCTTTGGGAAAATAAAGCCAAGACAAGGATAACTTGATTATCTGAGCATTTTTTAAATCCACAAGCAGATCTGGATGTTCTCACCTCTGAATAACTGTGAGTTAGTGGTCAAAAGTGCCAATTTAGATCCAAACTGTGTGACTTAAATTCATAATGTCCAGTGAAATCTCCAATCTCCACGGATTGACTGAAGAAGCAATTAGGGAATGAATCACAGGAGGGACCTGATACCTGCCCACACTCACTCCCAACTCCTTTTTAGCGACCTGATTCCTATTTTCGCTCGTGTTAAATAATAAATCACAAAGGGCTTCTTTTCTTTGGAAGCCTTTGGCTTGTCTTGGACACAGGCCTTGAGATTTGAGCTGATCCCATCGCGCCCCAGATGTGCTGGCGGTGCAGAAGAAGCACAACCAGCAGCAGGCTGAAGGAAGGGATTGTCTTCTACTCTGCTCCTGTGAGACCCCACTTGCAGAGCTGCCTCCAAATCAACTCCAGAAGAAGGTGGAGCTGCTGGAGAGTCTGGAGGAGGCCACAGAGCTGTTTCACAGAGCATCTCTGCTCTGAGCCAGGCTGGGAGGGCTGGAGAGGAGAAGCTCCAGAGAGAGCTCAGAGCCCCTGCCAGAGCCTGAACGAGCTCCAGGAGAGCTGGAGAGAGACTTCTCACATCGTAATGTATTGATAAGACAAAGAAATATGGCCTTAAGTTGAAGGAGGGCAGGTTTATGACAGATGTTAGGAAGAAATTCATTAGCATGAGGGTGGTGAGGTGGGACACAGGCTGCCCAGAGAAGATGTGGACTCTCCATTCCTGGAAATGTTTAAGGCCAGACTGGACAGGGCTTGGAGCAACCTGGACACCTCCCACTGTGCCAGGCTGCTCCAAGCCCAGTGTCCAACCTGGCCTTAGGCACTGCCAGGGATCCAGGGCAGCCCCAGCTGTGCCCAACCTCACAGGGAGGAAATTTTTCCTAATATCTGATCTAAACCTGTAATTTTTCACTTGGAAGCCATTCCCTGTGTGCTGTCCCTCCATCCCTGGAAATTGTCTCTCTCCAGCTTTCCTGGGGCTCACCCTGAGCTCAGCCCAAAGCTTCTCCTGTGCAGGTGAACAATCCCAGCTGTGCCAGCCTTTCCTGCCAGCAGAGCTGCTCCATCCCTCTGCTCATCCTGGAGCCTCCTCTGGGCTCTCTGCAGCAGCTCCAGCTCCTCCTGGGCTGGGGCAGCTCTGCAGGGATCTCACCTGTGGAACACCATCCCAAAACCCCCAAACCCCAAACCCCCAAACCCCTCTCCTGATGCCCAGCTGGGCACGGGGTGTCTGCCACCTCCCCGCGTCCTTGCGGGAGCAGTTTTGGGGCAGAAACGGTAATTTTGGGCCGGGAAAGCAGAGCCCCGCAGCCCCAGCGCCGCAGCGGGCGGAGCCGCCGGGCCGGCGCTGCCGGGAGCTCCGAGGCAGCGCCGCCCCCGCCATGGCCGCGAGGAGGTAGGAGCGGCCCGGCCCTTCCTCCTTTAGTCCTCCTTTAGTCCTTCTTTAGTCCTTCCTTCTGTCCTTCCTTCATTCCTTCCCTCTTCCTTCCCCTCGGGAAGCTCCCCGCTGCCCTGCCCCTTCTCTGCCCCGTCCTCTCTCCCCACGCCGCCTTGCCTCTCTCCAGCCCCGCTTTCCTCCACCTCCAGCCCCCGCTTTGCTCTGCAGCCTCTTTACTCGATATCCACCTTTCCTTCCTTGTTCACCAGCTCCCTTTCCTTCTTCATCGCCCTCCTTCCTCTCCAGGCCCTCTATTCCTGCTCTCCACTCCCCCCTTTCCCTTCAGCCCCCCCTCCTTATTCTCCCCTTTCTCTCCAGCACCCATTTCTTGTTTTCCAGCACCCATTTCTTGTTTTCCAGCCCTCATTTCTTGTTTTCCAGCACCCATTTCTTGTTTTCCAGCCCCCATTCCTTGTTCCCCACTCCCCTAAATTCCCTTCAGCCCCCCACTCCTTACTCTCCAGCACCCATTTCTTGTTCTCCAGCCCCCATTCCTTGTTCCCCACTCCCCTAATTTCCCTTCAGTCCCCTCCTCCTTATTCTCCTCTTAGTCTCTAGCACCCATTTCTTGTTCTCCAGCACTCATTTCTTGTTCTCCAGCACTCATTTCTTGTTCTCCAGCCCCCATTCCTTGTTTTCCAGTCCACAGTCCTTGTTCCCCACTCTCCTCCTTTCCCTTCAACCCCCCCTCCTTATTCTCCCCTTTCTCTCCAGCACTCATTTCTTGTTTTCCAGCACCCATTCCTTGTTTTCCAGTCCCCATTCCTTGTTCCCCACTCCCCTAATTTCCCTTCAGCCCCCCCTCCTTACTCTCCTCTTACTCTCCAGGACCCATTCCTTGTTTTCCAGCACCCATTCCTTGTTTTCCACTCCCCTCCTTTCCCTTCAGCCCCCCCTCCTTATTCTCACTCTCCAGCACCCATTTCTTGTTTTCCAGTCCCTGTTCCTTGTTCCCACTCCTCTAATTTCCCTTCAGCCCCCCCTCATTATTCTCTCATTTCTCTCCAGCTCCCATTTCATGTTCTCCAGCACCCGTTCCTTGTTCTCCAGTGCCCCCTCCTTTCTCTTCAGCCTCCCTTCCTTGCTCTCCATCCCCTTTCCTTGCTCTCCACCCCTCGCTTTTCTTGCTTTTCACCCTCCCTCCTTGTTCCCCAGTCCCTTCCTTCTGCTCCAGCCCAGGACAGAGCTGGGCTGGGATCCAGGGGCAGCCACAGCTGCTCTGGGCACCCTCCCAGGGCACAATTCCTTCTCAATATCCCATCCAGCCCTGCCCTCTGGCAGTTTAAAACCATTGCTCCTTGTCTTGGCACTCTCTGCCCATATAAAAAGTCCCTCTTGCTCCTTTTTAGCACTGGAAGGGGTTCTAAGGTCTCACTGGAATTGTCCTTCCTCCAGGCTGGACAATCCCAGTTCTCCCAGCCTGTTTGCAGAGCAGAGGGCCTCAAATGTTGGGATCATCTTTGTGATCCCTGGTGATGCCATGTTGGAACAGTCTGATGTGTCCCTGGCATTTCTGGGTTTGTTTTGATTTTAATCCAACCAATGTGAATGAAACATCCCATGTGCTCTGTTCCTGTTTTGCAGAGTTTGGAGCATGTGAGGAGCTGCCAGAGCAATCACTCATATTTTAATTTCTGCTTCATCAGGTACGAAGATCTTGATGGTTTTTTAAGTTGTTTTGATGTCACTGGAGTTGATCCAAGATCAGAATCAGGTTTGGGTTGGAAAGGACCTTAAAGATCATCTCATTCCAAGCCCTGCCATGAGCAGGGACACCTTCCAGGTTGCTCAGAGCCCCATCCAGCCTGGCCTGGGTGAGTGACACCCCTTTTCTAGCTCAGAAATGCCACATTGACGTGCACTCGGGTAACTCAGTGCTTTCCAAGGCCTCGTGGCTGCAGTTGTTCAGCAATCCCCAAAGGAGTATCTCCAGCCCCATTTTCTGGGAATGATGGAATTCTGTGGCTGTTCTGTGGTGCCTTGGGCTGTGCTCTGTAGACAATGCCCTGGGAGCCTGGGCTGGGCTGGAGCTGCAATCCAGGGCTGGATTCAATCCTCAATTCCCTGCTCCACCACAGGCCTCCCATGTGCCTGGGCCCAGCTGTGGGGCTGTGCTGCACAGGGCAGAGCTGGGCAGAGATCCTGGGGCTGGAATCAGGGCTAATCCCAAGCTCTGGGGTGTGCTGCAGCTCTCCCCGAGGGACACGACCCTCTGGGATGAGCCTGCTGTGCCTGCACAGGATCCAGAGGATTTGGGGTTCACAGGGAATTGCTGGCACAGCCCTGAGGTGGGATCTGGCCAGGCCCTCTCCTCTTTCCCATCTGCAGGAGTTTGCCCAGACAGAATTCCCTGGGGCATGGCTGCACACAGAGCCCAGAATCCCAAAATCCCAGCATGGTTTGGGTTGGGAGTGACCTCAAAGCCAATCCAGTGCCATGGGCAGGGACATCTCCCACTGTGCAGGCTGCTCCAGCCCCATCCAGCCTGGCTTGGGACACTTGCAGGGCTGGGGCAGCCACTGTGGGATGGTTGTGCTCATGAGCACCTCCCATTTGTAAAGGAATAAAACTCCAGAGTGTTGGAACTCAGAATGTCCCTCAGACATTTTTGGATGTTCTGGGCCCAGGTCAGAAGCATTTGAGGCCCTGGCAGGCAGCTGGAAACAGCTGGGATTTTGGGTTTGAACCACGGAACCAAGGTTTTACCAACCTTCAGGTGGAACAAGAAGTCACAAAAGTTTAGATATTATAGTAGAAGTAGTCACAAAGTAGAGGGAAGAATTTTTTAGTATTGTACAAGGGGGTTTTAACACCTCTACGGGGGGTTTTTACTTTGTACATGGGGGTCAGAAGTTTTAAGATGGAGGGATTTGGGCTGGTCTTGTTCCTCCTCTTTCTTCTTCCTTGCCTTCATGTTCTTGGTGATGTTGGCACTCACAGATTGGTTTAGAGTAGAAAGGCACTTGGTAATATAGGTAGTAGGTATTGGGGGAAAACTATAAACATGTCACACGTAATGTACCATATAAAAGATAGAAAAGCACCATTTAATATAGGTAATAGGCATTGGGGAAAAACTGTAACCATGTAACACGTAATGTACCATATAAAAGTTCCCGCCTGCTTTTGCACTCTTGTTCCATGGACAGGAAACCCTCCAGAGGTTAATTTGGATTCCAGCAGCTGAGCACAGAGCCCAGGGCAGTGCTGAGTGTGCTGCAGGCTTTTCATCCCAGGAGTTCAGCTCTGGAATGCTTGGTGACCACTCAGGGCTCCAGGGAGTGCTTGCTTTGCCAGCCTCTATATTTATAAACTGTTAGTGTGGAGGATTAAATTAATCAATCACAGAACTGAGAAATTAGAGGATTAATGAGATGTTCAGCTCCAAACAGAGCAGGTGGGCTTGGAAACCCTCAAAGAACCCCCAGGGCAGCTCCTGTGTGTCCCTCAGGCCCAGGGGGAGCACACCCAGCTCCAGCTCCCAGAGGCAGCTGTGCTTTCCATGGGCAGCTCAGGTGTGGAATTCCAGCCCCAGCTCCTGCCCTGGGCTCTCCAGGCCCTGTCCTGCTCCTGCCACTCAGCCCCAGAAAGGGAGAGAAGAGTCAGAGAGGATGTCAGTGTGTGTGTGTGCCTCTGCCTGAGCTGTGAGCAAACCACAGCAGCCCCAGAAGAAAATCTTTTAGATAACATGCAAAAAACTGCCTTGAGACCAAACAACAAGAGGCTGCTGAGTTTTTTTTGGAAGCACGGGTTGGAGGAGAGACTTTTCCACCACACAGAACCCCTGAACCAGGCCTGGGTTCCAACACCAGAGGGGCCCTGGCAGTGCCTGAGGATCCCTGCCAGCCTGGTGCTGTTTTATCCCAGCTCCTGGAGCATCTCTCAGGGGATGTGTGGCAGAGCCTGCTGCTCCTGTCCCTGCTCACTTGGCTGCACACGAGGAGCAGGGAGCTCCTGGCAGGTGCCCTTGTGTGGGGCCCAGGGGCTGTGTTGGCCTGCCTTTTCCTGGGGAGGGAACAATGCCTGCCTGTGGATGTGTTCCCTGCTCCTAGCTGTGCCTTATCTCCTCGGGAGAGGCAAACACACAATTCCAGCTGTTGATTTAAGATATCCCAGCCTTGAAAAAAAGCAGTGCTGGAGCTTTCTGCTCTTGCACTGACGACCTCAGTGCTTGTAAGTGGTGGTTTTGAAGTGTGAAGGGGATCCTAGAATCCTGGAATGGTTTGGGTTTGAAGGGATTTAAAAGCCCATCCAGCCTCCACGGCAGGGACACCTCCCACTGTCCCAGGCTGCTCCAGCCCCAGTGTCCAACCTGGCCTTGGGCACTGCCAGGGATGCAGGGGCAGCCCCAGCTGCTGCTCTGGGCAAAATCTTCCTCTTTCCCCACCTCTCTCCTCTTCCCACTTTGTTCTCCCTGCCCCGTGCTGCAGCTTCACCTGCTTTTTTCAATCCTGAGGTTTCATAAGGGCTGGGATCAGATGGAGGCTGGAAAAGCCAAGAGATGGGATGGGGAGAAGTGCTTGGCCATGGGGGCTGGTGGGATGTCCCAGCCTGGAGGGAGCAGTGACATTCCCACCCAGTCCCAGCTGCACAGGACACTGTGGGGACAGAGCATCACAGGTGTCAGCTCTGGGAAACATTCTGGAAAGAGGCTTTGGACAAGGCATGGAGGGACAGGACACAGGGAACGGCCTCAGGGTGAAGGAGGGCAGGGCTGGGTGGGAGATTGGGAATTGGGAATTGTTCCCTGGCAGGGTGGGCAGGGCTGGGATGGAATTCCCAGATTCCCCTGGATCCCTGGCAGTGCCCAGGGCCAGGTTGGAGCAGCCTGGTGCAGTGGGAGGTGTCCCTGCCATGGCAGGGGATGATCTCCAAGGGATGATCTCCAAGGGATGATCTCCAAGGCCCTTCCAACCCAGACCATTCCATGATTCCATGAAGTAAAAATACATTTTCTTGGAGATGTGACAACACTGACTCCGTTCACAACCACCCTGACATTTTCTCAGCAGGAGGAGGAGCTGCACAGTCGGGATCAGCACAGAAACAGTGACTGAGGAACAGGAATGTGGTGGTGGCTGCCACTCCAGGGCTTTGGGACAGCTGGGTTTGGTCACTCTGGAGGGGTGGGAATGCTTCCAGAGGTGTCTCAGCAGGGTGAGAGGGAAAAGGAGAGGAGAGGATGCTCTGGCTGGAGAAATTAGAAAATCTACCCAGAAACTGAGCAGGACAGGAGCTGCAAGAACATTTAATTTCTGCAGGGAGCTCAGCTGCTGCTCTCTGGTGTGGTGCTGATTTATTCAGCCCAGCTTTTCACGGTGCTGCAGTGTTCCCTCCTGCTTTTGCACTCTTGTTCCATGGACAGGAAACCCTCCAGGGGTTAATTTGGATTCCAGCAGCTGAGCACAGAGCCCAGGGCAGTGCTGAGTGTGCTGCAGGCTTTTCATCCCAGGAGTTCAGCTCTGGAATGCTTGGTGACCTCTCAGGGCTCCAGGGAGTGCTTGCTTTGCCAGCCTCTATATTTATAAACTGTTAGTGTGGAGGATTAAATTAATCAATCACAGAACTGAGAAATTAGAGGTCATTCTGCTTTATTTTCTATTCCTCCACAAGTTCATTCTGCTTTATTTTCCATCTCTTCAAGAGTTAATTCTGCTTTATTTTCCCTTTATCCAATAGTTAATTCTGCTTTATCTTCCATTTTTCCAAGAGTTAATTCTGCTTTATTTTCAATTTCTGCAAGAGTTAATTCTGCTTTGTTTTCCATTCCTTCAAGAGTTAATTCTGCTTTATTTTCCATTTCTCCAAGAGTTAATTCTGCTTTGTTTTCCATGCTTCCATGAGTTAATTCTGCTTTATTTTCCATGTCTCCAGGAGTTAATTCTGCTTTGTTTTCCATTCCTTCAAGAGTTAATTCTGCTTTATTTTCCATTTCTCCAAGAGTTAATTCTGCTTTGTTTTCCATGTTTCCATGAGTTAATTCTGCTTTATTTTCCATGTCTCCAAGATGCTCCTGCCCTGCCCTGTGCCTCCAGGAGTGTGACCCCCCCAGGCCCTGGGGCACCCCACAGCTGAGATGATGGCCTTCAACTGGAAGGTGAGGCACATTCCCAGAGCAGGGATTGCTGCTCTTTCCACATGGGCTGTGTGGAGTGGGTTCTGATGCTTCCTTCCCCAGGGGGGGATTTTTAACCCCACACTCTTCTTGTTGTCCTCCCTTGCCAGATGTGCTTGCCCCAGGATTTCCTGTGGGGCCTCCCATGTTAGACCTGAGCTCACCAGAGCTCTGCTCATCCCTGCTCCTCCTCCTTTCCTCTTTCCAGGTTTTCCTTTGGCTGCTGTTCCCTCAGCTGCTTTTGTTTCTGGAGGGGAATTTCTCCACTGTGTTTTTGGGGTTTTGGGGCCATGAAAGCTCTGTGAGGTCCTGTGTCAGGCACCACAGTGTTGGAGCTGGAGCTGCTGCAGAGAGCCCAGAGGAGGCTCCAGGATGAGCAGAGGGATGGAGCAGCTCTGCTGGCAGGAAAGGCTGGCACAGCTGGGATTGTTCACCTGCACAGGAGAAGCTTTGGGCTGAGCTCAGGGTGAGCCCCAGGAAACCTGGAGAGAGACAATTTCCAGGGATGGAGGGACAGCACACAGGGAATGGCTTCCAAGTGAAAAATTACAGGTTTAGCTCAGATATTAGGAAAAATTTCTTCCCTGTGAGGGTGAGCAGGCCATGGCACAGCTGGTGCTGCCCCTGGATCCCTGGCAGTGCCCAAGTTTGGACACTGAGGTTGGAGCAGCCTGGCACAGTGGGAGGTGTCCCTGCCTGTGGAGCTGGATGAGCTTTGAATCCAATCCAGACCATTCCATGAGTCTGTAATTAACAATTTGAGCACATCAAACTTGCCCCCAGCCCTGGTGCTGCAGAGCTGTGGGCTCAGAGCTGCTGCCCATGTGCCTGTGGGGAGATTGACAGAGCCTGGTGTTGTTTTTCCAGACTCCTGCTGGTGCAGGGACACGAGGCTTGGCTTAAATTCAGAGCTTTGATGTGTCCTGACAGCTTTGGGAGATCCTGAGGGAACAGGGGGAATTCCAAGTTCACAATTATGACAGAAACATGGAATATCCTGGTGGGAAGAGACCCACAGGGATCACCCAGTCCAAGGCCTGGCCCAAGACCCCCCAACAACCCCACCCCATCCCTGAGGAGCCTGCTCGGTGCCCACCACCCATTTCAATTGGATTTTCCTCTCCAAGTTCATGTTTTTATAGCATTGAATCACTCTGTGCAATTCCAGGCATTCAAAACTGGCACAGCAATCCTTGGATTTTTTAATTTTTCTCCCAGTTTAAAGGCATTTATCTACACCTTCCATCTCTGAGCAGGTTCATTACAAAGTTTCTAGGAATTAAGATTTCCTGGAGTGTTTTTGGGGATCCCACCTGAGAGCTGGTCCATCACTTGTGAGGATTGCTCAGCAGCATTTCCACTTCCAGAATTTCCCTCAAATCCTCAGCTCTTCCCTTTTTCCAGCTCCAGATGGTGCAAATACTGCTGGAAAATGAGAAAAGGAGTTCAGGACTTGAGGGAAGGGGATTTTTTCTTTGCCTTTGTTGCTCTGCCTGGTTTAATTTCCCACAGACATAAAAACCATGGAGGGAAAGGAGCGTTACTATTGGAATGGAAGATGCAGAACATCCCTATAAATTCACCTTTAATTGTCCAAGTGTTCCAGAAGTGCCTGAACAGATTCTCTGGCATTCCAGGCTCTGGAGTACTTCCCACTGCTGATGTACATTTTGGCAGCTAAAACCTTGATCCTTTGCTTGGCCTTTGCTGGAGTCAAAATGTACCAGAGCAAGAAAATTGAGGAGAAGCTGAAGAGGGAACGTGAAGAGAAGCTGAAGGCAGAAGCAGAGAAGAAGGATGAGTGAAGAGTGCCTCAGGTGTGGAATTGATCCCAATCCCTGGATTTGGACAATGGCATTGTTAGTCCCAGTGGGATTGATTTGGGATGTGCAGTTAGACCTGAGCTCTTGGAATATTTGGGATGGTTCAGGGGATTTGCTCCAGTTGTTTGTGGGATTTGAATGAACCACTGTCCTGTCTGAGGATGTTTGAGCACAATATTCCCCCTCTGTTTTTATCTGCCTGGCATTTTGGGCACAAAGAGGGGGAGAAAATTTGGAATAACTGCAGGGGAGCAGCCAGGCAGCATGCTGCAATCAGAGCTCTGGGCCTGAAGTCACAGAATAAACAGAGAAAATAATCTGCCTTTCTAGATGAGTGAAATTATTGACAGCTTGGGGATGCTTTAGCTGGAAAGGGCAAATTTCACTCCCAAATTCCATTCCCAAAGGGACAAGTTAGGCTATGGAACATCCACCAGTGAGAAAAATGCACCTTTTTCTTCTTGAAAGAGCAAAATGAACATTACAAAATTCCCTAAATTTGGGATTTTCGTTCTGAAATTCCCTAGCTCCTCCCCTCTGTTTCCAAAGCTGAAGCAATCCCTGCATTCTTGGAGCAAGTCCATGAGCAGAATGAGTCCTGCCTGCTGCTTGGATCCTATTCCCTGCCTTTCTTGTCATTTTTGGAGCAGTTTGCTTCACTTCTCCCTATTCTGCAGCAAAATGGGAATTAAATTCCTGCCTGCCCTTTGGAAGCTCAGTGGGAGTTTGATGTCATGTTGCTCTTTATTGAAATAAAATCTTATTTCCCTTTCTGAGCTCATTCCCTCCCATCTGAAGACACTTCCCAGTTCTTAAAATCTTTCCTAGATTTTATTTCCACCCTGCCACTGTTTTATTCCCTTTATTCCCAAGGATTGGGAATTGTGCCTAGAAATGAGGCCCTGGGGATAACCATGGGAATGAAGTTTTTTTCTATTTACACACAAAAAACCAACAACAACAACAACAAAAAATACCCAACGACAACAAAACCAAAAGGGTTTTTCAGTCGTCTGCCTCCAGCAGATTCAGGACTTGGCTTTGGGGCAGATTTTGGCCAATTCCCTGGAAAAGGAAGGGTTGGGCAGGGCTTGGAGCAGCTTGGCACAGTGGGAGATGTTCCTGCCCAAGGCAGGGGTGGATGGGATGAGCTCTGAGATGCCCCTAAAAGCATGACCCAAAGCAGTCTGGAATTTTGGGATTCTGTGCAGTGTTATCCCAAGGATAACCCCACAGCTGCAGGGATTTCTGCCCCAGGATCATCCCACAAAACCTCAGTGCCCAGCAGCTGACACCACCCTTGGAGTTAAAACCTCTCTGATTCCACAGAAATTCCCTTCCCAGTCCCCAGAGCTGCCCAGCAGAGGCCCTGTCCTTGCTAAAATCTGGGATGAAGAGGGAGGAATTCCCCCCTGGAGCTGGGAACAGCTCCAAAGGTGCCCCTGTGCTCTCCCTCTTGTGCCTGCTCTTCTCAGTGCTCTGTCCCCTCCCTGCAGGTTCCTGACACTTGGATTCCCCTCCCAGGAGGATGAAGCCTTCCTGGAAAAGAAGGATGGGTAACCTCAGGGTGACACTTAAATTATCTCTGGTTTTGTATGTGCAGCAAAGCAGCTGAGCCTCTATTTATGTAATAAAATAAATGTCTTTGTTTAAAAAGATGAACTTGGGGTTATTTTTTATTTATCAAAGGGCTGGAGCTGCAGGGGAGGCACTTGGGAAAGATGAGCTGCAAGGAGGTGGCTGGGAAGGAAGAGGAAAACACTCTGGAGGGAAAAATGGAGGAGAAAAATGCTCTGGATTCATCCTGGGAGGCTCCAAAGCTCCTGGAGAGGCAGAAGGGAGTGGAGAGGGCTCAGTGCAGGTTTGCAGCTTCTTCCTGCAAGGTCAGGCTGTGGGGCTGCATGGAAGCAGGTGGGCAGTCCCAGCTTTTCCAGGCACTCCTGGGCTCCATGGGAGTTTCATGGCAGGAGCTTTATCCTGGGAAATCTCTCTGGTTCCCCGTTTTCTGCTCAGCTTGGGAGCAGCAGTGGCACCAAATCCTGGAGAACTTGGGCATGGAATCCTGGAATGGTTTGGGTTTAAAATCACCTTGTTCTACCCCTGCCATGGCAGGGACACCTCCCACTGTCCCAGGCTGCTCCAACCTGGCCTTGGGCGCTGCCAGGGATCCAGGGGAATCTGGGAATTCCATCCCAGCCCTGCCCACCGTGCCAGGGAACAATTCCCAATTCCCAATCTCCCACCCAGCCCTGCCCTCTGGCAGTGGGAGCCATTCCCTGGCTCCTGTCCCTCCATCCTTGTCCCCAGTCCCTCTGCAGCTCTCCTGGAGCCCCTCCAGGCCCTGGCAGGGCTCTGAGCTCTCTCTGGAGCTTTTCCTTCTCCTGGACACTCCCAGTTCTCCCAGCCTGGCTCCAGAGCAGATTTTGGTTCATCAGCAGAGAAGGAGAAGCGCAGCAATAAAGGCTCAGGTGTGGCAGTGCCCCAGGGACCTTCACATCCCCATTTCCATTCCAAAGCACTTCCTAGGCCCTGCTGGGAGTTAAGGAGAAGCAGAATTTTTCCAGTGGACTGGGGAGAGGAGGGAAGAGAAGGTTGGAGATCCCCTGGAGGAGCCCTGAGCCCACTCTCACCGAGCAGGGAGCACAGGGGATGCTCAGGGAGTTCCTTGGAGCTGCAGGGATGTTGAAATCTCCTTTCCCTGCTGTCTCCTTGGAGCCTGGAGAACAGCAGCAGTGCACAAAGCCATTCCCAGCACAGAGAAATGTCCTGCTCTGCAATATCCTGCTGCATCCTGGAGAAATCTCCTGCTCCAGCAGCCTCAGGCCTGCCAGGCACAGGAATTCCCAGGGAATCCAGCAGCTCCCCTCTGTTCCCAGCGCTCACCTCTGCGTGCCAAGGTGAACTGGGGGGGAATTGAATTGGATTTTTGGGGTGCCAGTGAGGGCAGCCTGGTGCCCACCCTCCCTGCAGGAATCCCAGGAATTTTGGTGGAGCCACTCCCCCAAACCTTTCCAGGGAATTGGCAGCTCTGCTGACACCGCTGGCTTGGCTCCGTGAACTCACTGGTTATTTTTGGATATTAGCCCCAGTCTGGAGTTTTTAGGCTCTCCAGAGTAGATTTTTCTAGGAAAGAAAAATAATAACAATGATGAATTTTTTTTTTAGCTTTTCAGCTACTGTTTTGTGGGCAGAGCCAAAGGGACACAATCTCCCTTTACAACTCCATTTACCACCAAAGCCACTGGGCACCATTTAGCACCCAAAGCAATCAAGTCTGGCTTAAAATCATCTCTGCCAAAGATGTGCAAGAAGGGAATTCATGCTCGGTTTTTGCCCCTGAATATGGGGGAAGGAGCTGTGAGGAGTCTCCTCAGAAATCCTGCAATTACCACCTTCCTGCCTCTGCAGCCAAATCAGAAAAATCTCTGCAGGCAAAAGACTTCAACTCTGCTCCAGCCTGATTTTTAGAGTCTCAGAGTGGTTTGGGGTAGAAAGGAATTTAAGGATCACCCAGTGCCACCCCTGCCATGGGGACACCTCCCACTGTCCCAGGCTGCTCCAGCCCCAGTGTCCAACCTGGCCTTGGGCACTGCCAGGGATCCAGGGGAATCTGGGAATTCCATCCCAGCCCTGCCCACCCTCCCAGCCAGGAATTTTCTCCCAATATCCCATCCATCCCTGCCTTCCTCCTGCTTGAGGCCATTCCTAAATTTCAGCGTAGCATCAGAGCTCAGAAATCCCCAGAGCTTGGGATGGGGATATCCAATAATTTCCAGGATAAGAGACTTGTCAGGTCCTGTCCCTTCCCAAAGGGAAGCGTGGCTGCTCCTGCTGTTCATGGGGAGTTGGAGCTGTGCTCTCACAGCTCCCAGGTGATTTCACCCTTGGGAATCCCTCGTGGCACCACTGGAACAGGAAAAGTCTGCTGACACTGGGGGGAGACAGCAGCTCAGCTTTGCTGCAGTTTCTCCTTCAGAAACCACCTGGGGGCCTGGAATTCTGAAAGAATCCCAAAATCCCAGGAAATCCTGGGGCTGGAAAAGCCCTCCCAGCCCCGGGAGTCCCAGCTGGGCCCCATGCCCACCTTGTCCCCAGCCCAGAGCACTCAGTGCCACCTCCAGGAATTCCTTGGTCACAGAAAGGTTTTATGGTTAAAAACACATTTAAAAGAGGAAAAGAGAATTCAGTTCCATTTCTGAGGAAGAGGAGGCAGCAAGGATAGAGGGCTGTGGAGTGCTTGGTGTATTCCAGAATCATCAAGGTGGGCAGAGCCCTTCAGGACCATCCAGTGCCACCATCACCCCAAAGCTTGTCCCCAAGGGCCACCTCAACACCAGAGGATCTGCTCAGGAACCTCTTGGAAATATTCCCATCCCAAAAATGAGCCAGGTCACTGTGGTGCCTACAGAACACAGGGTTTCTCCTTCTCCCCAGTTCCATAAAATTCCTCTTTCCCAAGGCTGGGTTCAGCCTGTACCTCCCTTGCACAGGTTTGTGTTTCTGATTTTGTCATTTTGTCACCAGCGCTCCGTGTTGAAGACACAAACAAAAAGGCTTAACATTAAAAACTGGCTTCTAAACTTCCAGTGTTTGCACTTTTAGGGTTCCTTTTATTCCCGTGAAGGCTGTGTGGGTTTAAACAAAAGCTGCAGTCCTTGAGTGATCAGGAAAGGAGCTGTTAAGGGATTTTAAGGAAAACAAACAAAACTCTCCCGGGTTCTGAGGTGACTCAGGTGGCTGCTGGAATAGGGAGCTCAGGGCTCTGGGCTTGCTGAGGTCCTTAAAATGAAAAAATGAACCTTCACCAGGACAGTTTTGTCATCAGACTTTAGCTGAGATAAGCTCAGCTTAATTTTAGTACCACTGGAAGCTTTTCGTGTGAGACTTCTGCCAGAAGCAGCCCAGGCTGGGGCTGGAGGGAGGCAGAGCTCCCTGAGCAGCATCCCAAGGGATCCAACATCCAAACAGGGATCCCAGCAGTTCCTCCCCTGCTTGTCCTCTTGGCAATCAGCAATTCCAGCTGCTTTTTCCTGCTCTGCAATGCTCTGTGTGGGGGAGAATCACAATTCCCTGGGATCCCAGCTCCGATCTTGGCTTCCAAGGACGCAGCTACTTGTTGCATCCTCTAATTACAGCACATGTGACATAGTTAATTAGTTCATGTTTATTAACTATTATTAACCTCAGCCTTCAAGGCTGATGGGGAGGTGATGGACCACACATGAGGGAGCTGGAATATCCTGAGTGGGAAGGACCCACAGGGATCATCCAGTCCCACCCCTGGCCCTGCCCAGACCCCCTAGCAATCCCAGTTTTTCTCTGGGAATGGTGGCCCAACACTCCTGGAGCTCTGTCCAGCGCTGCTGAGCCAAGGAGATTGAGGAATTTGCTTTTCCCTCTTCCATTCATCCCCACATCCTGACCTGGACAGTTTTTAAGACAAGGCAGGATGGCAGGAGCAGCTCCTTCCTGGAATTCCTGATGGGTTTTTGGGGAGCAGATCCCAGTGGGAGCCACCTCAAGCTCATCCACACACACAGAGATCCCTTCCTGCAAAGCTCTGCCTGGAGCTGAATGGGAATGTGAAAAAGAAATATTAAAAAAATGCAAAGAGGTGGATTTATCCCAAATCACAGCTGAGATGTGAACGTGGCTTAAATCCTCACTCTGCTGGAGGAGCTGAGCATCCAGCAGGGCTGACCTTGGTGGGACTCATGGAATATCCTGAGTGGGAATTGAACCATGGAAAATCCTGAGTGGGAATTGAACCATGGAATATCCTGAGTGGGAATTGAACCATGGAAAATCCTGAGTGGGAACTGAACCATGGAATATCCTGAGGGGGAATTGAGCTATGGAATATCCTGAGTGGGAACTGAACCATGGAATATCCTGAGTGGGAATTGAGCTATGGAATATCCTGAGTGGGAATTGAATTGAGCTATGGAATATCCTGAGTGGGAATAAACCCCCAGGGATCCCCCAGTTCCAGCCCTGCCCTGCCCAGACCCCCCAAAATCCCACCCTGGGCATCCCTGGCAGCGCTGCCCAAAGGCTCCTGCAGCTCTGGCAGCCTCGGGCCGTGCCCATTCCCTGGGCAGTGCCAGCACCTCTGGGGAAGAGCCTTTCCCTAAAATCCACCCTAAATCCCTCCTGCACAGCCCCAGCTGCTCCCTGGTGCTGTCCCTGTGCCGTGATTTGGAGGCCTTTCCCCACCTAACTGCTTCTGGGATCCTTCTGAAGAGCAGAGGGTTGTTATTAATGGTGATCTCCCCCAGACATTTCCCTTCAGAGGAGTCTCAGTGCACTTGATCCCCTTTTCTCCCAATATTCCATTGTTTCCCTGCATCATCTGCAAGAAACAAACTTTGCACTTTGGGTGCCTTGCCCTGCCCAGGCTGGGTTTTCTTTCTAACTGAGGAAACCCTGTGGAATTGCTTCTTTCTTGTGGAACAGTTCTTCCATCTTTTGGGGTCTCTGACTGCTGAGTGGGTCAACCCTTGGGAATTTTGGCTTTCTGAGAGATCCCAAGGCTTCATTTAGTGTTTTGTCACCTCTTGTGACACTTTGGGTTTGTCTGAGCCCATCTTTTCCCACGGATCCCAGAACAGCTGATCTGCTGCAGCGTTGGCTGTGTCCACAGGGATCCTGACAGGTGCCCCAAAATATCCAGATCTGCCAAAAACCTGTTGGAATATTGCAGTAACTCCATGCTGAAGGTCAGAGAGCACAGCAGGGTGCACTGTCCTCAATTCCTGCTGGAGCTGCCCTGGCCCAGCCCTAGCCTGGTGCTGTCCCTTGGAGCTGCAGCCCCTGAGGGGTCTCCTCAGGCTCCTCCAGCTGCACATTCCAAGTGCCCTCAGCTGCTCCTCCTGTGACCTTTCCCCATCCTTTGGACCCTCTCTAAGAGCTTTGGCTCTAACATTGCAGCTCCACGTGGCAAACAGCCCAATGTCCCACCTGTGAGTGTGTGGGGACAGCTCAGGGAAAATTTCCACAACCTTTTCCCCCTGGCTTTGATCCAAGGACCTTTTTTTGGCTCTGAGTGTCCAGGGACTGGGAGGTGATGATGCTGTCGAGGCAGGACGGGAATGAGAAGACTGATTCAGAAGGCTGCTGAGAATAAAACTACAATTTATTCAAAATATACTGCTCTCTTATACATAGCTCCATGAGGACCAACTCCATTTGTTCTGAAGTGGAAACAACCGACAGCATTGGTGTACAGTGCTTGACACACAGTGATAGAACTTAACTACAAACAATGTGAACAACAAGAGAGATAAAGAATTATTTACATTCTTCTCCAGCTCTTCCCCAGGCTTCTTCCTGGCCAGAAACTCTCAGTTTCTCTCTTTGACTGAATCTGAGACCCACAAGGTGGCACAAACCAAGTCACTCCCCAGGTTGGCTTTGGCTTTGAAGCTGCTTTGTCTTGGCTGCTGGAGCAATTCCAGCGTGTCTGGGCTCAGCTGGACCTTGCCTGGATCACCTTGGGCTAACCCCAGCTGACCACAGGAATTCCTGGCAGCTGTCCCAGGTTGTCCCATGGCAGTGAGCTCCTCGAGTGCTCCTGCAGAGGGAGGGTTTGTTGGGGCACAAATGGGTGATTAGGCTTTTATCCACGTGGATTTCTGTCGGGCAGCCGTTCCTGCTGGATCAGAGGGAGCTCCTGGAAATGTCCACGTGTCCCAGCATCCCTGCAAGGCTGTCCCAGTCTGTCCCATCTCCTGGAAATGTCCACGTGTCCCAGCACCCCTGCAAGGCTGTCCCAGTCTGTCCCATCTCCTGGAAATGTCCACGTGTCCCAGGGATCTCCTGGAACTGTCCACGTGTCCCAGCACCCCTGCAAGGCTGTCCCAGTCTGTCCCGAGGCTGGGATGTGGCTGTCACATGAAGCAGGATGGATGTGGCTGCTTCCTGTAGATGCCATGGAGCACAGATGGGTGACTCTCCTTTTGGATTATCCTTTTTTTTTTTCCCCTGGACTTCCTCCTGCTGCTCGGCTGTGCTCCCCAGTGCCTCAGCTTCCAACCGTGTGGCCCTTCCACAGTCCTCCAGCTCTTTTTATCTGCCCTGACTCGTTTCTCTGGCCTAAATTTGGGCTCATTTCCCAGCCTGGAGCTCCTTGTTGATGTGGAGGGGCTGAGAGACAAACACCAACAAATGGCAGCTCCTGACAGGGGAGTTGGAGGCAAAGAAATGAGTCTGGGCCTTGTGTTTGGGCTCTGAACCAGCTCTGTTATTCTGCTTTTCTCACACAGATGATCATTAGTGTGTTCCCTCTTCCTCCCATGCCTCCACCTCTCCCAGCTGGGCCCTGCAGGAAGAAATTCCAAGGAATAACTTCCCAGGGACAGAGCTTTGAGTGATGTCTCCTGGCTCTCCATTCCTTCTCCCACTCCTCAGTGCGCTCCAGCTCGCCTGCTCGCTCAGAAAAGCTTTTATCCCAAAATCCCAAATCATCCAGCTTGGGAGAGACCTCCAGGATCATTCAGTCCCACCATAATCACCCCTAAATTATGTCCCCAAATGCTTTTGGCCCCTGGTTGCAGAAAACTGTCAGGACTGAGGATTTGAAAGTGGGGAAAATGTTCCCATTTAAAATGTTCCCATCTAAAAATGTGTTGGGTCACCCATTACAGACGTGCTCCAAGAGCTGGAGGAAAAATAAATGTTTGTGGTTTTTTTTCCCCAGGAAGATGAGACTTAGAAAAGCCTCAGGAGTCATTAGTCAGTGAGACATGATGGAAATTCAAGTGATTTGCATTCCAGCTCGAGCAGAGGGACATCTGTGACATCTCCCTCAACATCTGCCTCTGCCTCTTGTCCCTGTGCAAAGATCCTTTAATTAGTTTTTCCCACATTTTAGAGAAAATCTCCACACACACAGAGATTCCTGAGTGGGACCAGAGCTTGGCTTTGCTCCCCTGCAATGCTCCAGTGCTCTGGGACAATGTTCTTGTCCCCCCAGGAGCTCCTGCTGGCAAACCCAATAAAACAATGAGGATTTCAAACCCTGCTGAGGAGCTGGGATGTTTTTCCAAGGGCTCTTGACTAAGGTGCTGCTGTTGGGTAACATCCTCCCATTAAGTTGAGTCAGATGTTCAAGGAATTGCTTGTCATCCCAAATTACCAGTTGAGTCACAGCTGCATGAGCCACAATATTTTTCTTCCCCACGAAGGGGTTACGGGGTTTTGTGGAAAACATGGGCTGTAATTATCCTGCACAGCAGCAAAGGGGGACTGGAGGAAAGGCAAGGACTCCTCTTGGAGGGGTTTCTGTAAAATCCCAAAGTTCCTGGGATGTCAGACTCAGCTTTTTCCTGCCCACAGGTTTCCATGATGTTAAAAGGGGCCGGGGAGAAAAGTTTTGCCAGGCCTCAACCTCCCAGAGGGAAATGGGAAGGGATTTGACAAAGCTTTCCCAGGAAAAGGAGGTTGTTCTAGTTTTCCCTTTGTTTTTTGGGAACCTGGCAGCAAACTCTTCCTCTTTCCTAGTGCTTGTTTCTATGAAATCTTTCATGGGGGCTTCCCCCTTGCCTTCCCAAGGGATTCAAACCAGGAAGGACAATTCCTGTGGCACAAATTGATTCCTTGGGATAATTGCTGGTGCTAAATGGATGGGGAGCAGGGGATTGGAGTTGTCCAGCCTGGAGGAGAGAAAGTTCTGGGGAGATTTTAGAGCTTTCCCAAGGCCTGGAGGGGCTCCAGGAGAGCTGGAGAGGGACAAGGATGGAGGGACAGGAGCCAGGGAATGGCTCCCACTGCCAGAGGGCAGGGCTGGATGGGAGATTGGGAATTGGGAATTGTTCCCTGGCAGGGTGGGCAGGGCTGGCATGGAATTCCCAGATTCCCCTGGATCCCTGGCAGTGCCCAGGTTGGACACTGGGGCTGGAGCAGCCTGGGGGATGGAACAAGATGAGTTTTAAGGTCCTTCCAACCCAAAGCATTCCATAATTTTGTGACCCTCCGGTCCCATTCCTGCTCCCGTGGGCTCTGTGTGGCAGGGAGGGCAGGACACGCCTTTGGTGCAGCATTTCTGAGAGAGAGAGGGAAGATTTCTGTCTGGAATGAGATTTGAGCCACTCCAGTCCAGACCTCAGATCTGGGCCTTGTGAGGCCTTTCAGCCTATGGCACAGTTAGAAATTAAGAGTTTGTGACACAGTTAGAAATTAAGAGTTTGTGGCACAGAAATTAAGAGCTTGTGGCACAGTTAGAAATTAAGAGTTTGTGGCACAGTTAAAATTAAGAGTTCATGGCATAGTTAGAAATTAAGAGTTTGTGGCAGAGTTAGAAATTAAGAGTTCATGGCATAGTTAGAAATTAAGAGTTTGTGGCAGAGTTAGAAATTAAGAGTTTGTGGCACAGTTATAAACTAAGAGTTTGTGCACAGTTAGAAATTAAGAGTTTGTGGCACAGTTAGAAATTAAGAGTTCATGGCACGGTTAGAAAGTAAGAGTTTGTGGCACAGTTATAAATTAAGAGTTTGTGGCACAGTTAGAAATTAAGAGTTTGTGCACAGTTAGAAATTAAGAGTTTGTGGCACAGTTAGAAATTCTGTTAAGGTGTGATGGGAAGCACTGGGCTGTCTGGGTGTGAAGGAGTACAGGTTTATAATGTGAAGTTTAGGCCACCTTAAGACAAAGACAAACAATGTTAGTTTGCCAATGAGAGTGCCTTTGTAAACTGTAAACTATATAGAAGTGTATATAAAGTGCCATCTTCTCACTAATAAACAGAACGTTTAATTAACCATATTGGTTGGCCATGTGTTTGTCCAGCTTTCCTGTTTTATGAGGAGCCTGGTTTCACACCTTTCCATGGAACCAGGTGGGCACAGTGCCCAGAACCCACCCACTGCTGGCACCAAACCCAGGGAGGCAGCAGGGCCACGGCTCTGAGCCCTTCAGGTCCGGGCTTGTTCTCCTTCCTGTGAACCCAGATGTGAAAAATCCATATTTTATGGTTGGCTTTTCGCAAATGTTACAATGAATATTATATGTATAACCTTAAAAAGTTATACCATATTCATTCTCTCAAATAGTATATTAAATATAGTTTTAAATTACAGTGTAATGTTAAAATAGAAACTATACTGTGTAAAGAGTTTTTTTTTTTTTAAGAATGAGATACTCACTTCAAAGAATAAATCTTCCAAAAATAAAGAATTCATGGTTTTCTTATCAGAAGAAACTAATTTCTTCAGGCGTTACTCAAACATAAAAACACCATGGAGATTAAAGGAAACAGCTGACATACAACAGACAGAGTTCTTGTTTTAAATAGAATGTATAAATAACCATTAAAAAAATATATGAATATACAACAAGCTATTGCTTTTAAAGTTATTCCTTTGTTCACAAGGTATGCTTTTCACGACTTAGTGTCTGAGAGCATCTGGACATCCATAATTCTTTATTTTTTATTGTCTTATAATTGTCCTCACTCTAAATTTTATTACTCTAATTGTATCGCTATTTTTATAATCATTTTATTATTATTAAACTTTTAAAAATTTGAAAAACCAAGTGGTTGGCTGTCAGAATCTGAGTTATTGATGGTTCCAGGATTGTAGAAAGTCTCTGTCTGTCAGCCCTGCAGCCAAAGAAGAAATTGCAATTAATCTGTGCTGGTTTCCAGGTTGTTTATTCTGTTGATCTCTCACATGTTCTGCTGCCCTGCCCAGCTCTGTCCTGCAGGGCAGCGTGTGGGGCTCTGCCCTCAGTGGGATGTGACAAACATTCAATGCCAGAAACTCCCTGGGCTGCATTTACAAGAACGTGCCAATATCTGTCACCTACGTTGGACAGTGTGTCCCCAGCCTGAACCAACAGAAAAATGCCAACACCACAGTGAGACATGGAGGGCATGAAGAAGGAGAAAAAGGACAAGGCACACCCAATTTCCTCCAGCTTGTCCCCTTTGGACCCCTCATCTAGAATCCTAAAATTTTACCTTTGCACCCGTGCCACACTTAATTATTACTTCTATCAAACACTCAGAGCTGGTAATTGATCCTGTAAGATTGCAAACTCTTTTCCATGGGCAGAGATCACAGCCAGTGTCTCTGGGGGCTCTGTCCAGGGGGTTCCTGACCCCTGCCAGGGTCCCAGGGCAGCCAGGGGGATGCTCTGGATTCCCAGTTGGTGTTTTTCACACCAGTGGAGCGCTGGGGTTCGTGCTGCTCTGGCTGGAGCTGTCCCTGTCCCCAGAGGGGTCAGCAGGGCAGGGCAGGGCAGAGTCACTGGGCCGTGGGGTGAGCAGAGCTGTGGCTCAGGAGGAGCCCAGGGCTGTGCAATCCCTGCCTGTCCCCTGGGCACAGAGCCACCGCGAGGAGTCCTTTCCTCATGCTGATTTCAGATTCCTTTCCTCCTTCTGATTTCACAGCACTCCCAATCCAGCAGCACCGCCTGGGAGGAGCAGCTGAGGGAGCTGGGAAGGGGCTGAGCCTGGAGAAAAGAAAGTTCTGGGTGGATCTCATTGCTCTGCACAGCTCCTGCCAGGAGGAGCAGGGAATAAAATGAGAGGAAAAGGCCACAAATTGCACCAGGGGAGGCTCAGGTTGGAGATCGGGAAAGAAAAATCCCCTTCATTGTGATGAGCTGCCCAGGGAGGTCTGGAGTCACTGGGAGGATTTACACCAGACCCTGATGTGGCCCTTGGGATTTGGGTGATGCTGGGTGACTATGGAAGACTCTTGGTGATTCTGGGATTCTGTGACTCTGGGATTTTGCTTTAGCCACAAAGGACCATCCCTGGTGTCCCCCTCCAGCAGGAATTGAGGACAGTGCACCCTGCTGTGCTCTCTGACCTTCAGCCATGGAATTATTGGAATATTCAGACAGGTTTTTGGCAGATCTGAATATTTTGGGCACAGCAAACGCTGCAGCAGATCTGCTGTTCCTCTGCACCCAGATCCCAAGGGTTCAGAGGGAGTCTGGGGGTGGCCTTGGGGACAGGGTTTGGGGTGGCACTGGGTGATCCTGAAGGGCTCTTCCCACCTTGATCCTTCTGGGATATTTAGTGGAGCAATTGCTGCTTCAAGACAATGTGGAATTACATGCAGGATTAAGATGCCAGGACAATGAAATCATTCCTGCCCCTCTCTGCTCTTTCCTTTTCCCTTCCCTCCTCTTTCCTTCATTTCTCATTCCCTGCTACTTCCCTGATGGTCAAAAACAAACAGATGTTTTTGCTGAGGAATCTCAAGCTGAGAAAAGCTGGTTATTTTTCTTTTCCTATTCACATCTCAGTTCTGAAGAATGAAATATGTGGATTCTTCTGAAACTCCCTTGGTTTAGATCTCTCTCTGCCACAAAAATTCTCATTTCAATGATTTCCACACACGGGGGAATCACAGCACAGGTTTGTCTCTCTACTGAATCTTTATCTTCTGTCTTTTTTGTTTTTATAGTCTTGATTCTCTCAGAAATCCACAAGGAACACAGTAATGAACACCACTATGTCAATTGGGAGCCACTTCCAAAAAAAAAAATATAAAAGGAAGAAAATGTTCAATGAACTAGGACAAACTTAAAAAATACCACTTGGCATCACTCAGCATGGGAAATCACTGAATTTCACTAATTAATGGCATGGGGAAGGAAAATTTGCTATGATGAGGTGCCAGATTTTATTCTGAGAGACTGAATTCATGCCTTAAAACCTGAACCAACCAGTAATTGCTGGGAACTTCCCTTCCAGGAGATTTCTCCCACCTGCCCCTGAGAACTTCTTGCAGACTGCTGGAAGTGAAGTGCTTGGGGCTGGGGAACCACTGAGCTGGCACCAGGCTTTAGGGGGAAAATTTGAATTTCCCATTTTCATCAGATTTGAATGTGTCTGCAGTGGGAAAGGCATGTGGAATTCTTCAACCTTATTCAATTCCCTGCTCAGGAGCAGATCCTCCCTTGGAATCAAAGACAACCTTGATCGATGGAGTTCATGTTCCAGCCTTCTCTTTGTTGAAATTTGGGGAATTTACCCCCAAGCCTGGTCTCATGGCTCCCATAGCAGGAATTTGTCACAAGGGTGGGGAAATTGGATTTTTGGCCCATTTTTTATAAGTTATCTGTCCCTGATCCAAGCAGAGCACAGATGCACCTGGTCATGGGATACACCTGAAATGAAACATTTGGATTTCAAATTCTCTCTTTTTTTAGAGTTCTTTCAATATGTGCTTTTATCCTTAATAAAGGATACCAGGAGCAGAACCTGATAATCCTGCTGGAATTACTGATTTTGCAAAGAGCACATTTAAAGACCTGCTGATGGCCTGAAGTCCCCCCCAAAAAAGTCAATCATGGACCTCACTATTAAAGAACTGGATGTAAAGTGTGGGATTATTCCCACTCAGGATATTCGTGACTAATATTTATTCCCATTCAGGATATTCATGATTAATATTTATTCCCACTCAGGATATTTGTGATTATTATTTATTCCCACTCAGGATATTAATGATTAATATGTATTCCCACTCAGGATATTCATTGTTATTATTTATTCCCACTCAGGATATTTGTGATTAATATTTATTCCCACTCAGGATATTTGTGATTATTATTTATTTCCACTCAGGATATTCGTGGTTATTATTTATTCCCACTCAGGATACTCATGATTCTGTGATCTGATTCTCCTCTGCCCCAGCCCTACAGCAGCGACACAAACCAACCCAAGCACCACATTCACCACCTCCCCCTGCACAAAGTCCCTGTTAATGGAGCAATTAGGGGGGCAATTATCACTTACATCCCAATTACCCCCTTCAGGGGTCATTATGTCATTACCTTCCCAGTCATTTGGGATTCGAGCTAAAAACCATCACAAAAACATTTATTTCACACACATTTTCACATTTATTTTAAAATGCCAAATAAAACATCGTGAAATTCAGAACATAATGAAATACGCAGTGACATTAGGATGGGGTTTTTTTACTGCTGTATAATATTACAGCTAAAATTAAGTTTGAAATTTAATATTTTATTTTTATCTAAATTAAATGTTTTGTAAGTTGGGGGTTTTTTTCCAAAACCAACTCTCCACAGGGAATTTGGTTCTCTCCCAGACTTACACAAAGTGACAAAGATTAGGATTCTTTTTCTAACCATCACCATCCCAAATTTAAATAATCTCTTTTCCTTCCTGCTGACTGATGAATTCCTGAGCATGAGCTGAAGTCCCACACAAAAGTTGTATTTCTGGTGTCAAAAATACTTTCCAAAAGCGGGTAGTTTTAGCTCTGCTGGAACCAAGAGAGAAAAACTTGCCCAAATCAAAGATGGCCTCAGGATGGAAACAGAAAAAGGAGGGAAATTGAGAAAATAGAGTAAGACAATAATTAAATTAAGAGCCTTCTGCTCCTCAGAACAGAGTCAGTACAAGAGCTGGTGGTTTCCTGCTCAGCCAGGGAGAGATTTTGTGCAAACTGATGGACTTTGGGCTTGAGCTTTAGGAATTCTCAGCCAAGGCTGAGTTTATCCCACTTCCCTCATGGCTTCTGCCTCATCCCAGCCACCATTCCGGGTGGAAATAGGAACATTCCTCGCCTGGACTCTGTAGGATCGGGATTTCTTTAGGAGTTGGAGCTTTTATCAGCGTGGCTGAAATGGTGGAGGCATGGCTGCATCTCCCTGGGGTGGGGAGGGAAAAGCCAGGAGGAAAAACTCCAAGGGGCTGGGGCAGAGTGGTCGGGAAGGGACAAAGCCACCAACCTGATCCTGAGTGGTCAGAGTTTGATTTTCCCCTCTCTTTTTGGGATGTGGAACCCCCAGAGCAGAGGGAAGGACCCACCTCAGCTGGAGCTGGTGAAGGAGCGAGCAGGAGCGGGCTCATTGCCGAGGGAGTATCAGAGCTCTGTCACCCCTCGGCAGGGAAGCTGCTTTTGGAAGCTCAGTTTGTCCTTCACTGTGGAATTCATCTTCCAGCCTGGTACTTCCTTGCAGCAGCCACTGGTGCAGGAGGTGAAATCCCTGCCCAAAATCTGGAGGTGATGATGGAAGCTGAAACCATGGAATGAGGCACCTCTGAAACCTTGGTCTCGCCATGGAATGAGGCACCTAGGAAACCTGGGTCTCACCATGGAATGAGGCACCTAGGAAACCTGGGTCTCACCACGGAATGAGGCACCTCCAAAACCCAAATCTCACCATGGAATGAGGCACCTCTGAAACCTGGATCTCAGCATGGAATGAGGCACCTCCAAAACCCAGATCTCACCATGGAATGAGGCACCTCTGAAACCTGGATCTCACCATGGAATGAGGCTCCTCCAAAACCTGGATCTCACCATGAAATGAGGCACCACCAAACCCGAAATCTCAGTATGGAATGGGCACCTCCAAAACCTGGGTCTCACCATGGAAAGAGAAACCTCCAAAACCTGGATCTCACCATGGAATGAGGCACCACCAAACCCCAAATCTCAGTATGGAATGGGGCACCTCTAAAACCTGGATCTCAGCGTGGAATGAGGCACCTCTGAAAGCTGGGTCTCACCATGGAATGAGGCACCACCAAACCCCAAATCTCAGTCTGGAATGGGGCACCTCTAAAACCTGGATCTCAGTGTGGAATGAGGCACCTCTGAAAGCTGGGTCTCACCATGGAATGAGGCACCACCAAACCCCAAATCTCAGTCTGGAATGGGGCACCTCCAAAATCTGGATCTCACCATGGAATGAGGTACCTCCAAAACCTGACCGTGGAATGAGCCACCTCCAAAACCTGGATCTCAGCATGGAATGAGGCACCACTGAAATCTGGATCTGAGCATGGAATGAGCCACCTCCAAAACCTGGATCTCAGCATGGAATGAGGCACCACTGAAATCTGGATCTGAGCATGGAATGAGGCACCTCCGAAACTTGACCATGGAATGAGGCACCACCAGCTCTGCTTCCCGATGCTGTTGCATGGAAGAACAGAGAAGCTGGGTGTGCAAAGCAGGACTTCTCAGAGGTGTTGGAAGTCAGGCTGGAATCTCCTCTCGCTGCTGGCACGGCAGAAATTGGATCCAATTTTGGATGGTGCCACCTTTCCCCTTCTGGAAAACAGCCCCACTGGGGAGAAGGAGCAAACCTGGAAGCTGCAAATGTTAAACATCTCCCATTTTCCAGCTGAGCAGCAGCAGTGGGAATGTGGCTGCTGGGAGCTGAAGTTGTGGACACCTCAGGGAAGCCAAAGGAACAGGATCCAAAACCAACTCCAATCCCTAACTGGCCCCTGCTGAGCCAGTGGCTGGGAATATGCACCTGTCCAAAAAAGGAGAGCTCTGCTGGAAAGCTGAACCTCTGGAATTCCAAGCCAAGAGAGTGGTTTGGATTTCAGCTTGGATATCAGCTGGGAGTAGCAGCTTGGAACAGTTCTGAGGAGATCAGGCTCTTAAAATTCCCTTTAAGGACGTGGCCCACATGGAATAAATCAATTCCAGGCGGTTGGATTGGCCCAAACAGTGGCAAAATCCCATAATAGCAACACTTTATCATGGCAGAACAGGATACAGGAAAAGCAGGGAGAGAAAAACATCACAGTAGCAAAATGTGAAGTTCCAGACAGTAAAAACCTGTGGGAGGAGAATTAGGAAATAACGCTCCCTATAAAATTGTTGGGAATTTTTTTCCTGTCAGTAACAACAAGCAAACACACAAAGGAACATAAAGGAGGCCGAGAGGAACCCCCAACATTCAGACTCACAATTTTATAGGATTTCACAGGATTTTTACTCCTATAACCAAATGCCTCAAGGTTCTCACAGTATCTGCCCCACCGGTCTCCAACCATTTGGATTTGCAGACTCCAGAGCTTTTGCCGATGAATTCTTGGACCAAGTGCAGCAAGCTGGAACCCTCTGCCAGCATTTGCCTCTGCCCACCTCCCATCCTCGATTCCAGGACTGCAGGGCACAACTGAGCACCCCTGAGCCCCGTGGGGACTGCAGAAGACACCCCAAAACTGCAACACCTCCCCTTGGTTCCTGTGTCCACCCTGGGGAGCAGCAGCAGCTCTGTGGGATTCCCTGAGGAGAGGGGTGGCACTAAACCCTGACGGAATTGTTTGGGATTGTTGGCACGGCAGTGTCACATCCCCAAGGGCTCCAGCTGAGAATTGGCAGCCCTGAGGCTGCCCAGGGGGGCTCTGGGAGGGACATCAGGAGCATGGGATGGGTTGGGTTGGATTGGAAGCACCTTGAAGATCATCCCATTCCTACCCCTGCTATGACAGGGACAGCTCCCACTGTCCCAGTGTCCAACCTGGTCTTGGGCACTGCCAGGGATCCAGGGGCAGCTTTTTGGGAATTCCATCCCAGCCCCTGCCCACCCTGCCAGGCAACAATTCCCAATTCCCAAAATCCCACCCAGCCCTGCCCTGTGGCAGTGGGAGCCATCCCTGGGTCCTGTCTCCAAGCCCTTGGGAATGGGATGATCCTGGCCCTCCTCATTTTCCTGGTTTAGGGCAGCCAAGTGTGGAAGAGCTGCTGAGAAATGCACGACCACTGTCCAAAACCTGCTGCAGGCCAAACAAGTCCAAGTGCAGCACGTGCCTCCAGACCCTTGGAATAAGCTTCATTCCTTGTGGGATGGCTGGACACAGATCTCGGACCTTTCCCAGCTGGAGGCTGGACACGGAGGCTGCTCCTGCTGGCACAGTCACAGCCAGGGCTCACTGGCAGCTCTGAGCTCCCAAATAAATTAGGGAATAAAGAATACCAGGAAGCAGGCACAGACACATTGTCCCACATTGTCCCGGCCCTGCTGGAGGCAACAGCAAAAGAAGGCTGATCCCTTCTCCTGAGAGCCAAGCCAGGAAAACACGATAGGAACAGCCACAGAAGAGCAGCCAAGAGGGAATTCATCTCCAGTCCCTCATCCAAAGGCCTGCAGCTGGAATAAATAACACAAGTTTCCCTCTAGTGCCTTCACAGCTGCACGTGGGAAGCTCCACAAGGAGGAGAATGACCCCTGGGTAGGCTGAACAGAAGGAAAATGAAAAAAAAAAAAAACATTTTCACACATCCCTGAGGACCGAGTTTGTGCTCAGCCCCTCAGCCCCAGGGTGGTTTGTGCCGTCCTGCCGCTGCAGGTCCAGGAAGGCAGCGCTGTTGATGATGACAAAGGTGTCCTTGGTGTCCTTGGTGTCCCTGCTGTGGCCCTGGGGCAGCTCCAGCTGGCCCCGGGGTGGGCTCAGCTTCCCCGAGTACAGGTAGTCCATGTAGTTCTCGGGCTTGCTGGAGACGATGTTGGTGAGCATCATGACAAAGAGGAGGAAGCCGAAGAAGCCGACGATGATGAGGATGTAGAAGGAGGCCATGATCTCCTCCTGCAGCTCCAGGGCGGGGTTGCTGTAGTTGTTGAACCGAAGGGCCTTCTTCTGTTCCATGTGCAGCAAATTGGTCAGCACCGAGCTGCTGTTGGTGTGGTTGCTCAAAGCCATCGCAGCTTCCATCCCAGAGGCCAAATCTGAACAAAACAAAGCAAAAAAGTACGGATTAGCTGAGCCCAGGGTCTTACACCATTCCCTGTCCTCTGCTCTGGAATTCCTGCATTTGGAAAGTTCAGCTGGAGGAGCCTGAGCTCAGCTGAGCAGCAGCTCCAGTCTCTCCTCCCTGGGACAGGGGCAGGATCCTGGCTGGAGCTGGGCCAGGAAGGATTTAGGTTGGATTTTAGGGAAAAGTTCTTCTCCAGAGGTGCTGGCACTGCCCAGGGAATGGGCACGGCCCCGAGGCTGCCAGAGCTCCAGGAGCCTTTGGCCAGCGCTGCCAGGGATGCCCAGGGTGGGGTTGGTGGGGTCTGGGCAGGGCAGGGCTGGCACTGGGGGATCCCTGTGGGTTTATTCCCACTCAGGATATTCCATAGTTCAATTCCCACTCAGGGTATCCCATGGTTCAGTTCCCACTCAGGATATTCCATGGTTCAGTTCCCACTCAGGATATTCCATGGTTCAGTTCCCACTCAGGGTATCCCACGGCTCAATTCCCACTCAGGGTATCCCACGGTTCAGTTCCCACTCAGGGTATCCCACGGCTCAATTCCCACTCAGGGTATCCCACGGTTCAGTTCCCACTCAGGATATCCCATCTCTCCATCCCCCAGCTGCACATCTGCCAGGCAGAGCTCCACAGTGAAGGCAGTGGCAAGCTGGGGCAGGAATTCAGGGAATGCAAAGCTGTGCTGCCTGCCTGGCAAATGGGCACGGGCACACAGGGCTCCCCCAGGCTGCTTCTGCCCTGCTGCTGGGGCAGCTCCAGAGCCAAAACTTGGGAATAACCCTGCCAATTCCAGGGATTAGCTCAAATAAAAGGAACCTCACCAAGAGGAGAGGAAATCAATACTGGGATTGTCACAGAATCATGGAATGGTTTGGGTTGGAAGGGAGCTCAAATCCCACCCAGTGCCACCCCTGCCATGGCAGGGACACCTCCCACTGTCCCAGCTGCTCCAGCCCCAGTGTCCAACCTGGCCTTGGGCACTGCCAGGGATTCAGGGCAGCCCCAGCTGCTCTGGGCAAACCATTGCCTCTAAGCAAACCACAAAATCCTGCCATTCTGAAAAATCTAAAGATGAAAAGAATTTTTGCTCCATCTCCCAATCCCACACCCAAAAATAAGCTTTTGGCAGCAACAACTTCCCAATTTTGACAGAAACCCATGGATCAATTTTAGCTCTCTGAAATGCCTTTTTTGAGAAGAACGTGACAATCTTAGGAAAGCTTTGTGCCAATCTGCCCATGAGGGCTTTAAATCAGATGCAAGAGTTTCATCCCAAACATGGAATTTTTGTGAATTTCAGGTCATCTCCTGCTGCTCAGGCCCTGGCACAGGTGCCCAGAGCAGCTGGGGCTGCCCCTGGATCCCTGGCAGTGCCCAAGGCCAGGTTGGACACTGGGGCTGGAGCAGCCTGGGGCAGTGGGAGGTGTCCCTGCCATGGCAGGGGTGGCACTGGGTGGGCTCTGAAGTGTCTCCCAACAGAACCATTCCACCATTCCTTGTCTCAGTTTTCATCCTGTTTTATTCATCAAGGCCCTCTAAAAATGAGGGAACAACCCCACCTCTTACAGCCCGAGCTCTGGTGCTTTCCATCACCTGAGGGGTTGACGATGCCTGCAATTTCCTACAAGAACATATTTAAAAAGCGAGCTTGGGCATTTTTAAAGTGAGCTTGGGTGTTTTTAAAGCAAGTTTGAGCCATTTTTAAAGCAAGTTTGAGCCATTTTTAAAGCGAGTTTAAAACAGTGCATTCTCATTTAAAAATTTAAATTCATGTGAATAAGAGAATTAAAATTAAAAAAAAAAAAGTGAAAAAATAAGGAGACTAAAAAGAGTCGATCTTCCTGCCAGTGTCCCCTGAGGTATTTGGATAATCCTTGGAAGAAAGAGCACCTGACCCCCGGGTCAGGCCAGCTGGCATCCCTGCCTGGCACCTTCCTTCCCTTGGAAATTGTGGATGCTCCGAGGATGTTCAGCACTCCTGACTCAGGGAATTCACAGAATCCCAGAATAATGAGGTTGGAAGAGACCTCTAAGATCATCAAGTCCAACGCATGCCCTAACACCTCAACTATAGCACCAAGTGCCATGTCCAGTCTTTTTTTAAACCCACCCAGAGATGGTGATTCCACCACCTCCCTGGGAAGACAATTCCAGTATTTTATAATTCTTTCAGTGAAAATTTTTTTCCTAATATCCAACCTGAACCTTCCTGACGTAGCTGGGGCTGTGTCCTCTGGTTCTGTCAGTGCTGCAGGTGGGAGAGACCGACCCCACCTTCTGCACCTCCCTTCACCTCTGAGCCTCAGCCCCAGCGGTGCCCCCGGGCATCCCGGCGGGTCAGGGATGCCCATTCCCTGCTCCTGGCTGTGCTCATCCCGCCTGGCATCTCCTCCTGCTGCCCACCAAACCCAGCTCAGCCCGTGCCACCCCGCATTGAGGAGATTTTACAGAATTCCAGCAGCTCTGGGGGTGTGGGAGCAGCGGCTCAGGTGTGGCGTGGAGCTGAAGGGGAATTTTTTTGTCTCTATAGGAAAACAGAAAGTCAAATTCCCTTCCACATTCCAATGGATTATAAAACCCGTGGATTATTAAACACCTCCCTCGGCCCTAGCACAATCTGGCTTCTTAAAATTCATGAATCATTTAAAAGGGACTTTAAAGATAATTTTGTTCTACCCATGGGCAGGGATACCTTCCACTGCCCCAGGCTGCTCCAACCTGCCTTGGGCACTGCCAGGAATCCAGGGGCAGCTTTTTGGGAATTCCATCCCAGCCCCGCCCACCCTGCCAGGAAACAATTCCCAGTTCCCAAAATATTCCCAAAATCCCATCCAGCCCTGCCCTGTGGCAGCGGGAGCCGTTCCCTGTCCTGTCCCCACACGCTCCTGGCAATGTTCTCTGCCAGGGACTCAATCCAAGATGCCGAGTGAAAATTCCCCTCTCAGAGGGCACAGCACAATAAATGGGATTTATTCCTCGGCTCAACCCTCAGCTGAAGGTTTTAGGCTGGAAATTTGGCTGAAAATCCATTGTTTTCCTGGTAAGATTTTCTCAGTTTCTGCCCCAAGCCCAGCTCTCCTTGCCCTGTCCATCCCGACTGTTCTGCTCCACAGGATTTATGGGCAGTACCAAAATTCAGGGATAAATCCCCAGTCCTTCCTCCTCCTGATGGAATTCCAAACTCCCTGCAACCCTACCTCAAAAAAACCACCACCAACCCCTCGCTCTGCCCACCCCAAAACCATTCCACCCCCAAAATTCTATTTATTTGCTGTCATATAAAGCTGAGACTGTGCTTTGGGTGCTCCTGGTTTTTATGGATGCTGCCCACCACTGCCTGGGACCTGGGACAGTGGGGATTTAAAATTGAATATAAAGCCAAGAGATCTGACTTTTCAGGTGCTCAGACTTTGCTTTCTAAGGGAAACAGGGTCTTCTACTCAGTGAGATGTTGGACAGGCACTTCAAATCTCAATATTAAAAAAAATGTCAATATAAAAACAAGTCAATATTTTAAAAGTCAATATATTAAAAATATTTTAAAATCCATATTTTAAACCCCGCAATATATAAAAAATCAGTATCTTAAAAAATCCCAGTATAAAAAAAATTCCCAATATATTTTAAAAATCTCAATATATTAAAAAAACTCCTCGATATATTAAAAAAATCTTAATATATTTTAAAAATCTCAATATATTAAAAAAACTCAATATATTAAAAAATCTCAATATACATTAGAAAGTAAATATTATAGATAACATATCTATTTTAAAAGTCAATAAATAATATACAAATAATAAAATAAATTATTTTTTAAATAGGGCAGAATCTGCCTTTAGAGACAACCAAGGAAGGATTTGTGGCTGCTCCTGGGCAACTCCAGGTGTCTGGGAAGGTGTAAACAGGCTTTGTACAAACAAATTGAGTTCTTTGCCCATGTGCAGCTCCCAGGCAGTGCTGGAAGAGCTGGAATCCCAGAAATCACGTTGGGAAAAGTCTCCAGGAGCAGCAGGTCCAAGCCCTGAGCCCCAGGTGCCACTGGAAGGGCCTGGGGGGATGTTTTGGTCCCCATGAAGTGCTGGGATGTCCAATGCTCCGATTTCCCCACTGCTGTGTTGATTAAATGGATGAGAAATCAGATTTCTCTCTTTCTTCTTTCTCTCTCACTTTCCTTATTTTCTTTGTCTTTCTTTATCTTTCCTATTTTTTTCTTTCTTTTCTCTCTCTCTCTTTCCTTATTTTCTCTTTCTCTCTTTCCTTGTTTTTTCTTTCTTTTTCTTCTTTCTTTCCCTTCTCTCTCTTTCCTTATTTTCTTTCCTTCTTTCTTTCTTTCCCTCTTTCGTCTTTCTCTTCTTTCTCTCTTTCCCTCTTTCTTTTCTTTCTCTCTCTCTTTCCTTATTTTCTCTCTCTCTTTCCTTCTTTCTCTTTTCTTCTTTCTTTCCTTCTTTCTTACCCTCTTTCTCTCCTTTCTTCTTTCCTTCTTTCTCTTTTCTTCTTTCCTTCTTTCTCTTTTCTTCTTTCTTTCCTTCTCTCTCTCCTTATTTTCTCTTTCTCTCTTTCCTTGTTTTTTCTTTCTTTTTCTTCTTTCTTTCCTTTCTCTCTCTTTCCTTATTTTCTTTCCTTCTTTCTCTCTTTCCCTCTTTCTTCTTTCTCTCTTTCCCTCTTTCTTCTTTCTCTTCTTTCTCTCTTTCCCTCTTTCTTTTCTTTCTCTCTCTCTTTCCTTATTTTCTCTCTCTCTTTCCTTATTTTCTCTCTCTCTTTCCCTCTTTCTTCTTTCTTTCCTTCTTTCTCTTTTCTTCTCTTTCCTTCTTTCTTACCCTCTTTCTCTCCTTTCTTCTTTCCTTTTTTCTCTTTTCTTCTTTCTTTCCTTTTTTCTTTCCCTCTTTCTCTCCTTTCTTCTTTCCTTCTTTCTCTTTTCTTCTTTCTTTCCTTCTCTCTCTCTCCTTATTTTCTCTTTTCTTCTTTCTCTCTTTCCCTCTTTCTTCTTTCTTCCCCTCTTTTCTTTTCTTCTTTCCTTCTCTCTCTCTTTCTTTTCTTCTTTCTTTCCCTCTTTCTCTCCTTTCTTCTTTCTTTCCTTCTCTCTCTCCTTATTTTCTCTCTCTGTTTTCTCTCTTCCCTTCCCAGCTCTGGCCCAGCCCTTTCCCCTCCCCTCCGCTCTGTTTTTGCCCAGCCCGAGCAGTGCTGGAGCCTTTTTGTATTTTCTGTGTGTGCAGGGCGAGGCCCCACGGGCACAGCTCCCACCGCGGGAGAGGAGCAGTGGCTGAGCCAGGAGGGGAATCCTGCAATTCCCAGAGAATCTGGGATTCCTGGAAGGAGCCCCTGGAGGAGGTTAATGTCCCTTCCAGCCCAGCACCATCTGCCCCAGAAATAGAGAAAAGTAAATACAATCCACGCACGCCTGGGGCTTGCATAGATTTCTCCTCCCCTACACAAACACATTCAAATGCAATCAAAATTCTTTAAAATGCGTTAAAATTTCTCCTCCTCCTACACGAACACACTAAAGCACATTAAAAATGCTTTAACAGTTTTAAATATTAAAACACATTAAAATTTCTCCTCCTCCTGCACAGACAAACACATTCAAATGCAAAAACAGAGCTACAAGTCTCTGTTATATTATATATATATATAGAGAGAGATATGTATATGGAATATATATACACATATATATGTATATATATTATATATAAAGAGAAATATACAGATATATATGGGATATATATATACACATATATGTATATACATATTTTATATATATATTTCTATATATACAAAGACATATGTATAGACATATTTTATGGGTATATTTTATATATGCAAAGACATATGTATAGACATATTTTATATAGATACATATTTATATAATTATATATATACAAAGGCATATATATTTATATACATATTTTATATATATACACACATATATATGTATATACACATTATATATAGAGATATATATATACAGGAGATATCTACACATAAACACATATATACAAACACATTTATATGTATAAACATACAATATATATTATATATAATATATGTACACATTATATGGTATGTATATATACATATACATACACACACATATATGTATATATACATATATATACATATATACACGTACATATACATATACACATATATATGTACATATATATACATATATACACATATATATACATATAAATATATATACACACAAATATAAATAAATATAAATATAAATATAAATATAAATATAAATATAAATATAAATATAAATATAAATATAAATATAAATATAAATATAAATATAAATATAAATATAAATATAAATATAAATATAAATATAAATATATTTACACCTAACGTCATATTTAACGAATTTTTATCAAACATTCCCAGCAACAAGAGAGTTAAACACACCTGATTTTCGGGGTGAAAGAACAATAAATCAATAACCGCCCCCAAACGAAGGAAAACCCGCGGTGAATAACGAAAGCAGCGCTCAGCTCCCACCAAGAAATGCGATTGCAGACGCCGGAGCTGCTTTACCTGCCCGGCGCTCCTCACCTGCGGCGCTGCCGCTGTCCCGTGTCCCTCTGTCCCTTGTCCCGCTGTCCCGTGTCCCTCTGTCCCGTGTCCCGCTGTCCGTGCGGATTTAACTATTTAAGGGGCGGAGGGGAGGAGTGGCCCGGCTGCTGCTGGGGATAATCGCAGCAGGGAGTGGCCGGGCAGGCGGGGACAGGATACCAACCTGGGAGGCTCCTGCTGCGGGAAAAAGGGACAAAAAAAAGGGAATAAAAGGGACAAACAGCGACAAAAAGGGACAAAAGGTGTCCCTTGTTCCAGCACAGCGGGAGGGTGGTGTGGCAAGCACATTTCTCTCCCTCTCGGGATTTTTCATAAAGGTGAACAGAGAAATGAAAGAGAAAACAATTTCTGTTTCTGCTCCTTGTTTTTCCCATGTGGAATGTGGTTGGAGAATTGTTTCCCTGGGGTGTTGCTTGGTTGGATTCTGGTGAGGATTGTTTGAGCCTGGTGGCCAATCCAATCCAATCCAATCCAATCCAATCCAATCCAATCCAATCCAATCCAATCCAACCCAATCCAACCCAATCCAATCCAATCCAATCCAATCCAATCCAATCCAATCCAATCCAATCCAACCCACCTGGGGCTGGGCTCTCGAGTTGGGTTAGAGTCAGAGAAAGTAGGATGTAGTTTTAGTATCCTCCTTTTATATAGTATATTGATGTATTTTAGCATAATTATAATAAAGAAATCATTCAGCCTTCTGAATTGAGTCGGACATTGTAATTTCTCCCCATTGGGTTCACCTGCATTTACAATAGGGTGGCAGCGGGGAGGACTCAGGGGTGTCAGCAGTGGGGAAACTGAGGCAGGAGTGCTGTTCTGGGAGGGAGTTTGTTGTTGGAATGAGAGGGGGTGGTGGGTCTGGGAGGGGATTTTTGGGTTTTATTGGTCATAAATCCCCAGAAATTGAGGGCGGGTTTAGTCTCAGGGGCTGTCAGAAGTGTCCTGGTGCTCCCTCGCTCTGCTGGGATGCACCAGAGAAATGACAGAATTGTGGAATTCCCTGAACTGGGAAGCAGCCATCAGGATCACAGAATCCAATTCCCAGAGCTGGAATGGGCCATCAGGATCACTGAATCTCCCTCTAAGGAATTCCCAGAGCTGGGAAGGAGCCATCAGGATCACTGAATCCAATTCCCAGAGCTGGGAAGGGCCATCAGGATCACTGAATCCCCCTCTAAGGAATTCCCAGAGCTGGGAAGGGCCATCAGGATCACTGAATCCCCATCCCAGGAATTTCCAGACTGGGAAGGAGCCATCAGGATCACAAAATCCAACTCCCAGGAATTCCCTGGGCTGGGAAGAAGCCATCAGGATCACTGAATCCAACTCCCAGGAATTCCCAGAGCTGGGAAGGAGCCATCAGGATCACTGGATCCCCTTCCCTTCCCTGGCCAGACCCCCAGGAGCTGCCCCTGTCCCTGGAAGAGCCGTCCCAGCTCAGGGCACACCTCCAGCCCTTCTGGAGAAAGGATGGGCAAAGAAAGTAGCCAGGAATAGGGGAGAGGATGCTGGGTGAGGCAAGCTCGCTGTCGGAGCTGCCATCTCCTGCCCCGAGCCCTGCCAGCCTGTTCTGCCAGCCGGGCAGGGGCAGGGGCGTTTTGCCAGCCCCAGTTCCACCCCTGCCAGCCAAATTCCCTCCAGGAGCTGCACAAAGCACCGGGCAGCCCTTGGGCAACCCTTGCAACACCCGGCTCTGGCTGGGATTTGGGGATTTGGAGCACAAACAGCTCCTGGCTGAGGTTCCTCGGGGCCAGCAGCACAGCTGAGAGAGGAGGAGAACCCAGCTGGTTTTTCCTGGGAAGCAGGAGGGAGAGCCTGGATGAGGCAGCAGCCATTAAATTTGTGGTCAGACACGTTCCTAAATCTGCCTCTGGGACTCAGCTCCTGGTTTTTTCTTGGTTTTTTTTTTTTTTTCCCCACCCATCCGATCTCCTCTGGAGAACACACAGAGGTTTAAAAGTCTCAGCAGCTCCTGAGTGAGCTCCACCTTTGGCTGACAAATGCAGAAATGGGGAGAAAATCAGAAGCAGGAGCTGCTGGTTGGAGGAGAGGAGACCTGAGGGCTCCAGGGGGAAGGAGAGGCCTGGGAAACCTCCTCATTCCTGGATAACCCTGGTGCTGCCAGGCTGAGGGAGCTCTGGACAGCTAAATCCCAGATTTTGGGTCAAAATGTGGTGGTGAGGCGTGTAAAACATTCCCAAGAGCCAAACCCACAGCTCTGATCCTCAGAGCTGGAGTGTGGACATGGAAAATCCACCTGGTTCCACAGGATTCCAATATCACCAGGGTGGGAAGGGACCTTCAGGGTCACCCAGCCCCACCAGCATCACCCCAACCTTGTCCCCAAGGCCACATCCAGACTCCTCTGGGACAATTCCAGTGACTCCAAACCTCCCTGGGCAGCTCATCCCAAGGCCTGACCACTCTGCCAGGGACAAAAATTATTTCTAATTTCTGATCTGAACTTCCCCTGGTGCAACTTGAGGCCATTTCCTCCCCTCCTGTCCCTGCCCCTCCTGGCAGGAGCTGTGAGAGCCACAAGGTCCCCCTGAGCCTCCTTTGCTCCAGGCTCAGCCCCTTCCCAGCTCCCTCAGGAACTCTCCAGCCCCTTCCCAGCTCCCTCAGGAACTCTCCAGCCCCTTCCCAGCTCCCTCAGGAACTCTCCAGCCCCTTCCCAGCTCCCTCAGGAACTCTCCATTCCCTTCCCAGCTCCTCAGGAACTCTCCAGCCCCTTCCCAGCTCCCTCAGGAACTCTCCAGCCCCTTCCCAGCTCCCTCAGGAACTCTCCATTCCCTTCCCAGCTCCTCAGGAACCCTCCAGCCCCTTCCCAGCTCCCTCAGGAACTCTCCAGCCCCTTCCCAGCTCCCTCAGGAACCCTCCAGCCCCTTCCCAGCTCCCTCAGGAACTCTCCAGCCCCTTCCCAGCTCCATTCCCTGCCCTGGATTTTCTCCAGCCCCTCCATGTCCTCTCTGAAGTGGGAGTTTCAAACTCTTCCCTGGATTTGATGTTCTTTTTGCCTTGGAAAACATCTCCAATGGAAATGCAGAAGGATAAAAGCAGATAAAAATCCCTTGGGAGTGCTGGCCACAAGAATTTTGGGAGGGTTTCTTTCACTGGGAATTTTCCTGATTCTCTGGGAGAGACACAGAATCCATGAGTCCAACCTGCCCTGGAGAGGAGCTTGATTGCTAATTAAGGACCATGATTAGTGTCAGCCTCTAACTGGTGACCTGAAAAGTGCAGGACTCCTCCCCAGCCATTCCCAGGAAAAAGGTGCAGGATTCCTCCTTGTCCTCAGCAGGGCAGCACAGTGGGGATCCCAGTCCTCCAGCAGTGATCCCAGAGGTGTGGAATTTTTTGGTTTTTTTAGCCAAGGTTGGGATGAAATGTGTGAGAGGGAATTTCTTGTTGGGACTCAGGTGTTTGTCAGTTCTTGTCTCTGCCACACCCTCACAAACCCTGAGTTCTGCAGCACTTCACTCCAACAAACTCAAAATGGAGCCCATCTCTCTCTCTGCAAGGCCTTTTAAGGATCAACTGTCCAATTAAGAAATGGCACCTCAATTATTTTCACTTTTAACCCAATACCCAACCACCCGTGCCCGCAATGGGGACTTTTTTATCCAATTGCACAAAACCACCCAAACCCATGGAGAAGGAGGTGAAGGAGAAGGAGAAGGAGAAGGAGAAGGAGAAGGAAGAGAAGAAGAACGAGGAGGAGGAGAGGAAGGAGGAGGAGGAGAAGAACGAGGAAGAGAAGAAGAACGAGGAGAAGATGAAGAAGGAGCAGCCTCCACCCCAAAATCTCCATCTTGCTTTATATCTATTCCTGCATTCTAAACCCTTCAACTCTGAGTTTCCACCCTGTGCTATCACACACTTCCATTCCAACTCCACACCTGTAATCTCAGTTTTATTATGGAATTTTGGAAGCTTCTCCACGGCCTCAGGTCAGTGCAGTGTTCTCCTGGGGGTCAGTGCTGGCAGCACAGAAAGTTAAAAATTCTCCATAACCAGGGTTCCAACACAGGAACATCCAGCTGCCATTGCCAGGGCTGAGAGTGAGGGAGCTGGGGTGGTGGAGGATTTCCAGGGGAAACGTAGGAATTTTGGGAAGTGTGGAATGAGGAAGATTTCTGGCACAGGGAATATTTCTCTGCTTGTTTTGAGGAGTCCTGATCCCCAGGGCAACCCTGCTTTTAACCTTTGTCCATGGAGAAAGCTTCCAAGACTTCGGGATGAACTGGAATCTACAAGTGTGTGAAACAGATAGCAGGAGAGTTTATCACAGGGTGAAAAACTTGGAGCTGTGGGTTTTTAGTATGGAGACAAGATGGAGAATTTGGGGCGTTGTCTGATCTCCTTCTTGTTCTTCATCTGCTCCATTTCCTGCAGTGTTGGTGGCACAGAGTGATTGGTTAGAAAGAGCCACAATGCAGATGTGGCATGAACAGACAGATGATTAGTTATTGGTAGAAAGGTAGAAATGAAATACATTCAAAGAGTTAATTGGACCAAATAACTTTAAAAGACCTTGAACCTGTGTGTCTGGTGACTTCTGGTGTCTTTCTCTTCACACACTGAGATGCAGACAGCGTACTAAACTATTGATAAGAGAAAAACTAAAAACAACCTGAAGACCAAAAAACAACAAAAGTCCTTTTCATCTCTCAATTCTGGCACAGAATTTTTAGGTGTTGCCCCATCAGGGAGCATGGGTGCATTTTGCAGATTTCCTTCCATTTCAGTTTTCCTTCCATTTCAGTTTTCCTTCATCTTCCTCAGCCTCTCTGCTGATGATCCAGAGGGGCACGGAATTTTCCCCAGATTTCCTTGGATTTCAGTGAAGTTGTAGGATAGTTGCCTTCTCTTCGTTCCATCCTCCACGAAACGCTCTGGAGCTTTAATGCTCTTTCAGAAGCTTTGGTGAGGGACAAAGCTGGAGGCAGAGCCTGGAGGCACAGGCGTGTCCCCTGAGCCACCCCGAGTGACCCCTGCCCAAGGATGTCCCCATCCCTCCTCCAGCCACAGGGCTCAGGGCTTTTACAGAGGAATGCCAAGAAATAAACCTGGAACTCTTCCAACGGGGGCAAACCAACTGGGAATTTCCCATCGGTTTTATGGGACACAGGCCAGGGCACAGCTGAGGATTTGGTTCCCTTATTCCTGAAATTCCATTTTTTTTCAACACACAAGGCAAGGAAGCAATCAAGCAAAGCTTTTGAAATCTATTTTGGAAGTAGGAAATAGATTTATAGAAAAGAGATTTATAGATTTATAGAAAATCCTGAAAGCCTAACAAAAACCCCACATAATATACATCTCAATACAAACATTAAGGTAAGAAATGCAAACTTAGAAATACCATAAGGCAAACACTGTTGAAAGAAAAAATTAAACTAAAAACTATTTTCAAAATATAAGGTATTCAGTTTTATTTTTACAAATAAAAAACAAGCTGGGAGCAAAGTGGGGCTGGGAAATGTTCCAGGCTGGAGCTCATCTGGGCACCTCCTCTGTGCCTCCATGGATCCTCCACTTCCATAGTTTTCTTTCTTTCAAATAAAACTAAATACTTTAAAGAAAGAAAACTATGAAAGATACATTGTAGCAAGGCTCAAACCCAGTAATTTTAAATAATTAGCTTTAATACATTTACAGCGTAATATAACAAAAGCTAATAAAGGAAAAAACACTTAGAGCGTGTTGTAATTAAAAAATAGTTAACTTCTGATTGTAATAGCGTAAATTATAACATGGATATTATCTCACCCTTCTCATAAAAAAAATGGAATAAAAGTTTTTAATGGAATAAAAGTTACCTCATGTCTAAATAAATTAAAAAGATTAGGAATATTTTTGCCCAAATATTGGCTTTTAAAGCATTAAAACCCCAGCTGGGGTTGGTGGGAATTGACCTGATCCCTGTGTCTCCTCTTCCAGGAGCGAGGACACCTGGAAGCAGAGGCAGGACATGAGCAAAGCCCTTTGAAATCCCAAGGGCTGGAATGAGGCAGGAGCGGAGGATCCGCGGCGGCGCCCGGATGAGCTCCAGCCTGGAGCATTTCCCAGCCCCGCTTTGCTCCCAGCTCGTTTCCCAACGCTCCCAGCCCCGGGACACACAGGCTGGATCCTGTCTGACATTTCCTGTTGGGGCTGTTGGGCTGGAGGAAATGGGGCGCAGGAATGTCTGGAGGTGACGCCGTGGAGGTGATGCCGTGGAGGTGACACGGTGGAGGTGACGCCGTGGAGGTGACGCCGTGGAGGTGACATGGTGGAGGTGACACGGTGGAGGTGACACCATGGAGGTGACACCATGGAGGTGACACGGCTCATGTGAGGAGCGGTCATCGGTCACCGAGGACAGCGGCCAAGGGCTCGGCCACTGGTGGATCCCTCACCTGCTCACCCTGGAACTCCTCCCAAAGAATCTGGGTCGTGTCCTGGCCGGCGTTTGCTGCAGGAACGAGCCCTTCCCAAGGCTGGTGTGCTGAGTGGATGAAAAATTAAACTTTATTAAATCTTAATAAAGATTTGTAGGCAATTGTGGGTCTCAGGTTCAAAGAGAGAAACAGAGAGTTTCTATCCAGGCAAAAGCCTGGCAAAGAGCTGGAGAAGAATGTAAATAATTCTTTATCTCTCTTGTTATTCACATTGTTTATAGTTAAGTTCTATCACTGTGCATCAAGCACTCTGCACCAATAGTGTAAGTTATTTTCACTTCAGGACCAATGGAGTTGGTCCTCACAGAGCTCTGTATAAAAGAACAGTGTATTTTGAATAAACTGGAGTTTTATTCAGCCTTCTAAGTCAGTCTTCTCATTCCCATCCTGCCTTGACACCAACAGGGAATGGTATGTTTATTTATAGTGTTGTGGTCGCATGTCAGGACTTATTGTTTTTTAATGGACATGTGTGCTTTTGAGAAGATTTTATTCTTTTTAAATTTATTTTTATATGGATAGAATTTTATAATAGGTTAATGTATATTTATTTTGTTGATTTTATATTATATTTATAGCTAGTTACACTTGTATTTAGTTTTTGTTAGAAAGTATAAAAATAACTTTTGGGTCACTCTGCCCTGTTTGTTTAATATTATATTTATAGCTAGTTACACCTGTATTTAGTTTTTGTTAGAAAGTATAGAAAGAAATTTTGGGTCACTCTGCCCTGTTTGTTTAAGGCTAGTTACACTTGTATTTACTTTTTGTTAGAAAGTATAGAAAGAACTTTTGGGCCACTCTGCCCTGTTTGTTTAAAGGTTTGAGGAGGTTTTTTTTTTTTATTTTTTATGTTTTAGCGTGGAAATTTGCATTATTTTTTTTTTAGTTGGGGTAGTTTTGTTAGGGCTGTAGTTACTAGACTAAATAGTATATTTAGTAAGTTTAAAGTGGCACATTTTACTTAAATCTAAATGGATTTGTATTTTGTTAAATTTTTACTCTTTTTCATGCCACCCTTTCCTTAAGATGATAAGTAAATTCTTTTATTTAATGCAAATTTTCACGTTAGTAAGTGCCCTTTAGTGCTTTACTATGTACATTTGACTTACTAGGTATAATTATAGTAGTATAAGGAGTTCTTAAGCATATACAATGCTTAAGGGGAGGGGTGACCCTTCCCCAGCATTCCTCCTGTTCCTCCTCCTCCAAAACATAATGAAAAAATGGAAAAAAAAAAATAAAGAAGCTGTAAGCATCATCCCATTCCTGTGGACAGGAACACCACTCCCTATCCCAGGCTGCTCCAAGCCCTGTCCAGGCTGGCCCTGGACACTTCCAGGAGGATATTTTGAGGCTGTAGAGAGTTATGCAAGAGCTGGGGGAGATTTGCTAAGAGCCCACGTGGCAAGCACCTTTCTCTCTCTCTCTCAGGATTTTTCATAAATTGCACACAGAGAAACGTGCTTGCCACAAGCCCAGAGATATTTTTACATGGAAAATCCCATCCCAGGACCCTGCTTGGGCATGGAGGAGGATCTGCCCTGTCCTCCTCCATGGTTTCAGTGGTGGCTGAGCCATCCTGGGAAAAAAACCCATTCAATTTATGGAATAAACCCACAAACTCATCCGATAAGCACAGCAGGTTGGCACACCTCTTTTCTCCTTTTTGAAAATCCCACGGGCAATTCAATTCTCTGCAAATCCCTAAAAAAATCCCACATCACCAGGAGGCTGCCAGGACCTGTCCTGTCCCACAGAACGAGTCCCATCCTAGTCCCATCCCAGCCCCATCCCAGCCCCATCCCAGCCCCATCCCAGCCCCATCCCAGCCCCTTCCCAGTCCCATCCCAGCCCCATCCCAGTCCCATCCCAGCTCCATCCCAGCCCCATCCCAGTCCCATCCCAGTCCCATCCCAGCCCCATCCCAGTCCCATCCCAGCTCCATCCCAGCCCCATCCCAGCCCCTTCCCAGTCCCATCCCAGCCCCATCCCAGTCCCATCCCAGCTCCATCCCAGCCCCATCCCAGTCCCATCCCAGTCCCATCCCAGTCCCTTCCCAGTCCCATCCCAGCTCCATCCCAGCCCCATCCCAGCTCCATCCCAGCCCCATCCCAGCTCCATCCCAGTCCCTTCCCAGTCCCATCCCAGCTCCATCCCAGTCCTATCCCAGCTCCATCCCAGTCCTATCCCAGCTCCATCCCAGTCCCATCCCAGCTCCATCCCAGTCCCATCCCAGTCCCATCCCAGTCCCATCCCAGTCCCATCCCAGCCCCATCCCAGTCCCTTCCCAGTCCCTTCCCAGCTCTATCCCAGCTCTATCCCAGCCCCAGCCAAGTCCCTTCCCAGTCCCATCCCAGTCCCATCCCAGCTCCATCCCAGCTCCATCCCAGCCCCATCCCAGTCCCATCCCAGCTCCATCCCAGTCCCATCCCAGCTCCATCCCAGCTCCATCCCAGCCCCATCCCAGCTCCATCCCAGCTCCATCCCAGTCCCATCCCAGCTCCATCCCAGTCCCATCCCAGCTCCATCCCAGCCCCATCCCAGCCCCTTCCCAGCCCCTTCCCAGTCCCATCCCAGCCCCTTCCCAGTCCCATCCCAGCCCCATCCCAGCTCCATCCCAGCCCCTTCCCAGTCCCATCCCAGTCCCATCCCTGCTCCCTGTCATGTGTGGGATCCACGTCAGGGCCTGGCTCAGAGCCACATCCAACTTCTGCCACTCCTGACTCAGCCCTGGCAGCAGAACTCTGCATATCACCCTTGAATTATGCCTGGAGAGCAAACAGAAAAAAAAAAAAATTAAATCAAATCATTATCTCCCGATTCCTGTGGCCTGGTGCTCACGTTTTGGGCTGGGCTCCAGGCGCACGAGCGCAGCCGTGTCACCCCCAGGCCAGCATGGAGGCAGCTGCCACTCCCATCCTGTGCTTCACATCCTGTTTCCACCACAGGCTGCACATTAAGGAGCCCTTGGCCAAAAAAACATCACGTTGGGACAGCCAAGATGCCCAGGACATCCCTCTGGCTGCCCTGGCTGGCTCCAGACCCTGGCATGAACTCAAAAACACCTGTGGCTTCAGTTTTAGCCTGTGGGAAAAGCTGTCAATTTTGTATGAAGAATTACAAGCCACAAGGGTTTGAGTAGTGTGATGGTTGAACTAACACAGGGTGGAAAAGTAGAATTCTGAGGTTTTTAGAATGTAATTCAGGGGTACAAAAAGGAGGAAACTGGGTGTTGTGGGAATCCAGGGCTTCCCTCTGGCTGCCCTAGGAGGCCTGAGACACTGGCAGGGGTCAAGAACCCCCCTATACACAACCCCAAAAGACACTGTCTCTGATCTCTGCCCATAGAAAAAAGTTTTCAATCTTACAAGATAAATTACAAGCTCTAAGTGTTTAATATAAGTAATAATTAAGTGTAGCACAAGTGCAAAAGTAAAATTTTAAAATTCTAGATTAGGGGTTCAAAGGGGACAAGATAGAAAAAATTAAATATGTCTTTTCCTTCTTCATGCCCTTCATGTTTCACTGTAGTGTTGGCATTTTTCTATTAGTTTAAGCTAAGAACACACTGTTCAACGTAAATAATAGATATTAGCACATTATTGTAAATACAGCACACATAATTTCTAATATATAATGTTTGTAACATCCCACTGAGGGCAGAGCCCCACACGCTACTCTGCAAAACAAACCTACAGCAGGGCAGCAGAACACGTTATAAATAAACAAAAATAAACAACCTTAAAAACCAACATGAACATATTATAACTTCTTTAACAACAAAGCAAAAAAAACAAAAACTTTTTACAATCTCAAAGCAAAAAACCAAAAATTTTTACAATCTCGAAGCAAAAAAACAAAAACTTTTTACAATCTCAGAATCATCAATACCTCAAATTCCAACAGGGTGTCTCCTGGCTTTCTTGCCTTTCTCCTTGTCCTCCACGTCTTGCTGTGATGGTGACACTTTTCTATTGGTTCAAGGTAGAGATTCACTGTCCAACATAGATGAAGGGAATTGGTAATAAATTGTAAACACACACATGTAGTTTTTGGTATATAAGGTGGGAGCCACCCAAGGCTCGAGGGCAGATGGCCACGGGCTCCTTGCTAGGCAGAGCTGGGCAGGTCAGAGAGAGAATGTTTAGATAAGAACAAATGAACAACCTTGAAAACACAATCAGAACCATTCCAGGCTCCTCCTTTGGCTGCACGGGCTGGGAAAAAGGACTTTGACACTGCTGGAGTCTCACCCACTGACCCTGACACCAAGCCAGCAGTGGTGGCTGCTGGGGACACCAGGGGACAAGAGGTGACAGCAGGGGAGGAGCAGTGCTGTCCCCGCAGGAAAACTGAACATTAAGGACCGCCAAAAGTGCTGATAAAAGCTGAAAATACCCATGGGACTCCTCAAAACGCTTTGTAGCTCTTGTGTTTCACTGCTGGGAACCACCAGGGACCAGAGGAGGTGGAAGAGGAGGGCACAGGGTGGGAAAAGCTCTGCCCTGTCCCCACGGCTGTGCTGGCCCTTCTGCTGTGATGAGCTCCTCCAAATCCACCTGGAGCTCCCAAAAATCACCACAGGACCCCAGGATGTGTCAGCTGGAAGGGACCTTAATGACCATCTCATCCCACCCCGTCCATGGGCAGCTGGGCATTCCTCAATCCACAGGGATTGGGAACGGCCGAATGGAACCTGCCCAGAAGGTCCCAGGAATGGAATTAGGAGTCCCAGCAGAGCAGGGAAATTTGGGATCTGGGGAGAGATGTGGGTATCACTGGGCCAGGCCTGGAATGTCCCCTGTTGTCCCTGACACTGGAATTCCTGGGTGCCTCTTGCCCCCCTCTCCTGAAGATTTCCAGGGAAAATGGGTTCCTCCAAGCCACCTGCCCTGGGATTTACTGGCTTTCCCACTGGTGTGGTCCCTGCAGGAGGTGCAGCCTCATCCTCCTCCTGGAATGGGGAATTTAATGGGAAAAAACCCCATTCAATTTATGGAATAAACTCACAAACCCATCTGATAAGCACAGCAGGTTGGGACTGCTCTTTTCTTCTTCTTGAAAATCCCACAGGCAACTCAGTTCTCTGCAAATCCCTAAATAATGCCAGTGGATAAATAAAGAGGAGAGGCTGGACCAGGGAATGCTCTGCCTGTGTTGGTTCCCACTGAAAGAAATTCAGGAGGGCAGAGGAAACCTGCCCAGAGCTGGAGAAAAGAAGAATCCTTCAGAGCTCCTGGTGATTTCTTCATTTCAGTGACTTCTGGGAGTGGAAATGAGGAGCAAAACACATGTGAAAAAATCCAGGAGAGGCTGTTTAATGTGCAGAGGTTGGGTTAATTGATTTTTTTATTAAATAAAGGCTCTGTTTCTCTTGCCTGTGTTGTGCACTCAGCTGTGCAGCACCTCTGGGATTGGGATCAGGATCAAATCATGGAATATCCTGAGCTGGAAGGAACCCACAGGGATTTAAGCCAAGGCCTGGCCCTGCCCAGACCCCCCAACAATCCCATCCTGGGCATCCCTGGGAGCAGGGTCAACAGGCTCCTGGAGCTCTGGCATGAACCATCAGCTTCTTACTTTTATTCAAATTGCCTTTTATTCAAAATTCCTTTTATTCTGTCACAATCCCTTTCTCCAGGTCAGGACTTGGATGGAAAAACAGCTGGGCTGGTGGTAAAGAGAGACATCTCCCTTTTTTTGGGGGAAAGCCAGAAATGGAAGGAGAACAGAGGGTGGATTTTGGGTGTTAACCCCAGAGGGCCCCTGAGTGATGCCTGTGCTGCTTTTCCTATTCCTGCACCAGAACATTTGGATATTAAGGTGAAAAAAAAATAAAACTACGGGGAGGATTTGAGGGTTTAACCCTCAGGGTCCAACCCAGCCCCAAGTCCCTGGGAATGGGGCTGCTGGGGGGGAGTTCCAGAGGTGGAATGGGAAGGATCTGCCCGCAGGATCGGTGTGAAATTCCTGTTTGCACCCTTTTCCCAGCTCCCTTTGGCACTGCTGGGTGGGAAGCAGAAAATAAAGCCTTGAGAAAACCCTGCCAGGACAAAAAGTCCTGAAAGTCCCCGAAGCTGCCTGGATAAAGAGCAGAGGCTGGAGGTTCATTTGCACAACAGCTGCTGAATCCCTGCTGCCCTGACAAATAAATCCCTGCTGCCCTGACAAATAAATCCCTGCTGCCTCTGGAGCTGCAGGTCACAAGGAAAAAGGAAATGGAGCTCAGGATCCGTTGTTGGGAACAATGGGAGAGATCCTGGGGCTGCTGTTTGCAGGGATGGATGGAGGAGGAGGAGCATGGAAGAGTGTGGCAGAGTGGGGTTTGGCTGGTGGGTGCTGCTGCCTGTAATCCCCATTAAGCATCTCCAGGAAAAGCTGCTTGGGGAGGCATTCAGGCAAGGCAGTCAAGCCACCTGTGAAAAGCACGTTCACTCTGCTGTGAAAATGTAAAAGTTCAATACAGGACAATGGGAGACAAGGATCACAGAGCAAAGGTTATTACTCGGGCAAGAGCACCCCCTTATCTTCGGGGACACCCCTTAAATACCTTTTCATTACATCAGCCCTTTGCATATTCATAAACCCTTATGCACAGTAAACTTCTCCCCAAAGTTTACACGTTCCAAGAATTGTTTATCTTATCTTCTTGGAGGCACTTTTTTAGAGCATGTTTACTCTTTGATTGTGCTTTTAGTCCTTTTTTACATCCCCCCCAGTTCTGGGCCCTGGCCCACACTGCCTTCAGAGGGCGAGTGCTGATGGCTGGCACATCTGTCCAGGTGTGCTCATCCTGTGTCCTTTGGGTGTTATCCCATCCCAGCAGGCATTTTAACACAGGCACACTGATAGCAGCTATTGCACTGAGCTTCATTACCAACAGAAATAAAAAACACCTCTTTATAACAAAGTTGCTTTAACACCACACATATGGAATCCACTTTCCTATTTGTGAAAAGCCAACATTATAATGTGTATCTATAACATACCACAGCCAGCTCAGCCAAGAGGGGCAGAAGGGCCTTTTGCAGGGTCAGTTCCAGCGAGGTTTATTCCAGCAGGCTGAAGGGAAACCAGGGACAAAAGATGAGCCCATGTGCTGTGCACAAGGTTTAAGCAGGGGATAGCACAAGGGGCAGGGCAAAGGGCCTCGCCCTACAGGGAAGATGGGGCCACCCACCAGGGATACCACAGCCAGTGAGGGAACAGGGAAAGGAGAAACCAGGAGAGTTTGGGACATACGGGGAAGGGAACTGGGATGGATCATGTTGTTGTACAAGACTCCACGAGGAAGTCCACACAGGTGGGGAAAACTCTGTGGTAAATTTTTCCAAGGCAATGCCCCAGGGATTTCCCTGAGGGGGAAGGATTCAGAAGATTCCACAGAAGTGGTGGGAGACTGAAGAGACAGAGCTGGTGGGGCTGTGCCAAAGGAGAAATCCCTGGAGAAAAACTTGGGATCGATCCCTGATCCCCAGGGTTAAATCACAGAATCCCAGGCTGGCTTGGGTTGGAAGGAACCTTAAAGCTCATCCCATTCCAGCACAAACCACGGCAGGGACATCTCCCACTGTGCCAGGTTGCTCCAGCCCCAATGTCCAACCTGGCCTTGAGCACTGCCAGGGATTCAGGTCAGCCCCAGCTGTGCCAGGGCCTGCCCACCCTCACAGGGGGAAAATTTTTCCTAATATCTGATCTAAACCTGTAATTTTTCACTTTGAAGCCATTCCCTGTGTGCTGTCCCTCCATCCCTGGAAATTGTCTCTCTCCAGCTTTCCTGGGGCTCCTCCAGGCCCTGCCAGGCCACCCTGAGCTCAGCCCAAAGCTTCTCCTGTGCAGGTGAACAATCCCAGCTGTGCCAGCCTTTCCTGCCAGCAGAGCTGCTCCATCCCTCTGCTCATCCTGGAGCCTCCCCTGGGCTCTCTGCAGCAGCTCCAGCTCCTCCTGGGCTGGGGCAGGGCTGGGGCAGCTCTGCAGGTGGGATCTCACCTGTGGGACACAGGGGCACAATCCCAATCCCAATCCCAATCCCAATTCCAATCCCAATCCCAGTCCCTCTCCTGATCCCCAGCTGGGGCTCAGCCCAGGGCACGGGGAACTCTGGGCTGGGGCAGGTCCAGCTCTCCCAGTGCTGCTCCATCTGCTCATCCCAGCCTGGACTGATCCCAGGGGTTGTCCCACCCCCAGTTCAGCCTCTGGCCTTATTAAACCTCATCAGATTCCCACAGGACCCTTCTGGAGCAGGTCCAGGTCCCTCTGGATGGCTCCTGCCACATTCCCAGTGACCTCCCCAGCTCCTGGCCAGGTTTGTGCTTCTCCCTGCAGCCACTCCTCCAGAAAGGCTCCCTGCAGCTTTCACCTGCCCAGCTGAGGGCTCCAGCCAGATCCAGAGATTTGGGACGGAGTTTGGGGCAGTGATAACAACGTGTAAAACTGAAACAGGATGCCAGAGAAATATGACACGAGATAAGAGCAGTTACCAGCTGTAAAGAATGTTCTTCTCGCTTCTGATTGCTCCTATCTTCTATTTTTATCAGTTTCCTCCTGCTTGTCTCTGAACAAGTTTCCAGGTTTAGCTGACCCAGCCAGCTGCAAATAAAGATAGCCCTGATAACTCAAAAGGGCAACTCTGCAGACTCAGAGCCTTTGGCTGGTGTCGGAGTCCAGAGCATCCCTCTGCCTGCCCTGGGTGACTCCAGCCACTGGCAGAGAGCCCAGGAACTTTGGCAGCAAATAAAATACACCTTTGGATTCGATTTTAGCCCTTGGGAGAGGCTGCCGACCTTATATGAGGAGTTACAAGCCAAAAGGGATTGAATGATGTAATAAAGAAATGGACACGGGGTGGAAAAGTAGAATTTTGGGATTTTTTTAAAATGAAATCCAGGGGTACACGATGGAGGAATCTGGGCGTGCCCTAGCTTCTTCTTCCTTCTTCTTGCCCTCCATGTCTCGGTGTGATGGTGACACTTTTCTGTTGGTTTAGGATAGGGACACCTTGTCCAAGGTAGATTTTGGGTATTGGTAGGGGAATTGTAAACATGGTACACGTAATTTTGGGTATATAATGTCCCCAGTCCCTCTGCAGCTCTCCTGGAGCCCCTTCAGGCCCTGGCAGGGCTCTGGAGCTTCTCCTCTCCAGGTGAGCACCCTCAGTGTTGCCCTGATTTTTAAAAGTGTTAAGTTTTCTTTTATACCTCTTTTGAAAGTTTTAAACTTCTCATAAAATTTCTTTAGCCTTCTGATAATGTTTACACATTTCTGCCGGAGCTCTCACGCACTGTTCATGTAAATAATGATTGTTTTGTGTTCTTTGTAGGAGGAGAGAATTGATGGATTTTGGTTTGAGCAGTGTGGTTGGACAGGCGGCAATTTCACCCTTCAATCCACTGCCACTTTTGGGATTCTATATATTGCGAGGTCAGACATGAAATTGGCTATTTTTCTCACTTGAGCTCACCAAGCTTCTGTGTGCTCATTTTGTGTCCAATAGTGACACCCCAGCTCTCCCAGCCTGGCTCCAGAGCCCTCAGAATGAGAACGTGCTTATTTCTGCTCCTTGTTTTCCCATGTGGAATGTGTTTGGAGAATTGTTTCCCTGGGGTGTTGCTTCGTTGGATTCTGGTGAGGATTGTTTGAGCCTGGTGGCCAATCCAACCCGCCTGGGGCTGGGCTCTCAGAACACCTCCATGGCCTCCTCTGGACCCACTGCAACATTTCCATGGCTTTTTCCAGGCCCCCTGGCATTTCCTGGAGCTGGAGGTGCCCCCAGACCTGGCTGCCTGGGCAGGAGCCGTGCCCAGCTGGCATCGCTGCCCCCAATCCCGGAGCCAAATCCAGCCTGGGGGCTGCAGGGAGGAATTCAGCGCTGACATTTGGAGTTTCTGCAGCTCAGGGTGCACTGGGGCTGTGTGGGAATCCAGAGCTTCCCTCTGGCTGCCCTGGGACCCTGGCAGGGGTCAGGAACCCCCTGGACAGAGCCCCCAGAGACACTGTCTGTGATCTCTGCCCATGGAAAAGAGTTTTCAATCTTACAGGATCAATTACCAGCTCTGAGTGTTTGATATCAGTAATAATTAAGCGTGGCACGGTGTGGGTCTCATATTCAGTCAAAGAGAGAAATGAAGAGTTTCTAGCCAGGCAGAAGCCTGGGAAAGAGCTGGAGAAGAATGTAAATAATTCTTTAACTCTCTTGTTATTCACATTGTTTGTAGTTAAGTTCTATCACTGTGCATCAAGCACTCTGCACCAATGCGTGGGTTGTTTTCACTTCAGGACCAATGGAGTTGGTCCTCATGGACCTCTGTATAAAAGAGGAGTTTTACTCTCAGCAACCTTCTGGTCAGAGTCTTCTTCCCATCCTGCCTCGACAGCAACAGCAAGGGTGCAGAAGTAAAATTTTAGGATTATAGATTAGGGGTTCAAAGGGAACAAGATAGAGGAAATTGGGTGTGTCTGATCTCTGTAGGTGGAGAAGAGTTTTCAATCTTTGAGGATGATTTACAAGCTCTGAGTGTTTGATAGAAGTAATAATTAAGTGTGGCACAGGTGCAAAAGTAAAATTTCAGGATTCTAGATGAGGGGCCCAAAGGGGACAAGATGGAGGAAATTGGGTGTGCCTTGTCCTTTTTCTCCTTCTTCATGCCCTCCATGTCTCACTGTGGTGTTGGCATTTTTCTGTTGGTTCAGGCTGGGGACACACTGTCCAACGTAGGTGACAGATATTGGCACGTTCTTGTAAATGCAGCCCAGGGAGTTTCTGGTATTGAATGTTTGTCACATCCCACTGAGGGCAGAGCCCCACACGCTGCCCTGCAGGACAGAGCTGGGCAGGGCAGCAGAACATGTGAGAGATAAACAGAATAAACAACCTGGAAACCAGCACAGATTAATTACAACTTATTTTTTTGCTGCAGGGCTCAGAGAATTTCTACAATCCTGGAATCATCAATATCTCAGATTCCCACAGGGGAGATGCCAGCAGCTGCCTGGCCCGGGTGAATCGGGTGAGTGGTGCCCGCTGGGGAGGATCTGCCCCTGCCCCGAGCCTGCAGAACAGTTTGGGAGGAAAAAACAACATCTGAGGCCACGAGCACTGCTTGAAGTTCAGATTTTATTGCTTTGTATGAGCGAAAAAACCAGGGCAAAAAGAGAACTCCAGGACTGAAAGGAGCAAGCCCACGGTGGGAATCCACCACAGGCACTCAGGGGTGAGGGTGGCACAGCAGAGCTCCTCTCTTTTTTAATTTCAGTTAAATAAATAGGCAGAGCTACTAAAAGGAAAAGAAAATGGGGTGAAATTAATGCTGAGCATCACCCTCCTCACAAATAACCTCCCTGGAGCTATGAAAATTAAATGATTCCAAAATACCTTAAAATACCTGAGGTGCAGGGAGAGCTGCAGGAGAGATCCCTGGGGATGTCTCATTCCAAGGGTTTAATGCCATTAAATGTTTTCATGAATTGAAGGTTTTAACTGATTAAAGGGTTTAATGTCATTAAAGGCAATTTTTTGGTGCAAGGTTAAGCCAAGTCCGGGGGCCTGGCTCTGCAGATCCTCTCCCAGGGCAAGTCCTAAACAGTGAGATCCCAAAGGAGCAGCACCCAAGCTGAGAAATCAACATTTTTCCAGAGCTGGGCTTGGGTTTTCATTCCTCCAGAGAAAAAAGTGGCTGGGATAATTAAATTGTTGGAGATTTTCCATGCTGCTCCAGACACCAAAATCGTGAGTCTTGTCCTCAGCTTAATGGGTAGGCACCATGCAAATAAAATTTTTAAAAACCAACCATGTGTTTTGAGTGTCCTGAGTGCTCTGGGAACAGACACGGCTGGAATATGACTCAGAGGGAAGTGCCTGGAGAAGGGCTCTGCTGGGATTGCTTCCCTCTCTGCCCTTGCCTTGCCTTGGGAGCAGCTACTCTGCTCCTCTTTCCAGCCTCCCCCAATCTCTTTCAGCGGCTAAAAATGAGATTTGTGTCTGCAGGGCAGAAATAACCCCCCCCCTCCTGCCCAGACTGCTGCTTCCTTCATCCCAAACCAGCTCCAGGCTGGCCAAGCTGTTCTTTTAGGGAACACAATGTCCAGGGGAGATGGATTTCTCCTTTTCACAGGCAGGTGGATGTTGGTGCCACAGCAGCAGAATTTGGCTGCCCTGTCCCTCAGACCCGGCCTGTGCAGGAGGGAAAAGGAGGGAAGGGCAGGAAAACCCTCCTGGATTTAGTGCTGGATCCTTGGATGGACAGCTGGGAGCTGCTCACGGAATCAGAGCTAAGCACAGACATCACCTCTGGGTGATTAAACAGCAGAAATTATGGAATTCTTCTTCCCACAGTGGAAATTCCCTTCCCAACCAGGGGCTGGCACTCGAGGCTCGTGCAATAATTAATTGGGACTGAAATTTGGGAATGTTCCCCACTCCCATGGCACAGACCCAGTCTTTGCATGTGCATTTTGCTGCCAGGATCAAGCCCCATCCATAGGAAGGAAATTAATTTGATTGGTCCCAGCAATCAAGAGCAGTCTGGGAGACCTGCTAGGAATCCGAATCCTGGAATGACTGAGGTTGGAAAAGCCCTCCAAGATCTTTGAGTCCACCCCTTAACCCAGCATTAACCCATGTCCCCAAGAGCCACACCCTTCCCAGTCACTAAAGTTTCCCTCCAAAGTCTGTGTTCTTCCACGGAAATACTTTTCAGACAAAAAATTGGGAAGTTTTTCCTAATATTTTATCACTAAGGGCATGATTCTGAAGGAAACAGGTTAGCACAGCACTGTACAATTTATAAAATCATTATTCTGAGCTGGACAAAAATGCAAATGAAATCTTTCAGCTGCTGTTTCTTGGGAGAATTTGGTTTTTCTGGAAAATGATTGTCTAAGCCATGCTTGCCAATTAACACCCCTGTCCTAGGTTTGGTTCTAATTAGGTCCTAATTAGGCTTTAATTTCACACCAGCCACACCAAGATTTGCTTTTGAGGAGAATCAGAGAACCCAGAATGGGTTGGGTTGGGAGGGAGATCAAAGTCATCCCATTCCATGACAGGGACAGCTCCCACTGTCCCAGGCTGCTCCAGCCTGGCCTTGGGCACTGCCAGGGATCCAGGGGCAGCCCCAGCTGCTCTGGGCACCCTGTGCCAGTCCTGCCCACCCTGCCAGGGCAGGATTTATTCCCCAAATCCCACCCACCCTGCCCTCTGGCAGCGAGCCCTGGCGATGAGTCCACGGTGTTCCGTGGGAATCCCGATGTTGCCTCGCTGTGATTCCCACACGGTGCCGGGTGCTGGGGCAGCACTGGGATCTCCCAGCTCCATCAGCTTCACCAGCACTGCTCCTCCAGCCTGGCCAAACCTTGTGGCCCTGCACAAGGGCCAGCAGCTCCCACAGCAGGCACCGCTCCCATTGTCCCCCCGCCACGCGCCATCCATCCCCCTTTTCCCTAGGAAGATTTCTCCTCAGGGATCTTGGTGCCCGGCTGCTCCACGGCCAGCTGGTTCTCCAGGATGCAGCAGAGCTTGTAGCTCTCCATGACCCTGGCCTGGAAGTGCTCCCTGTCCTTCTGGCGCCAGGCGTCGGTGGCGATGTAGGTGTGGTAGGGGTCGCGGGGCCCCTGGAGGCTGCTCACCATCACCCCCAGCGTGAAGAAGCCTGTCCTGGCTTGTAAGATCAGCATGGATTCTCTTGCCATCTGTTGGAGGTTGGGCAGTTTTCTTATCACTTCCAAGGACAATGTCTCCCTCTGGGGAGATATCTTCTGTTAAAGGCCATTAAGGACTCGCTGCATGACTGGGAAAGTCACATCAGCCCATGGTGAGATGCTCCACCCCAAAGGAGGAGCCAAGCAGCCCTACCTGCATAAAATCAGCACTTTTTGAGACCCTGGCAGCCCCTTTGCTGGATTCCCAGAGGAAGACCAGGCCCAACTACTACCAGACCTTCAGAGAAAACTCCACCCGTTCTGCAGATCCCCGCTCCAGCAGCATTTCATCTGCCACTGCAGGAGGAACAGCCACCATTTAACTGGACTACTACCAACACTCTGATTCCTCAGGGGGTCAGGTTTCTGACCCCATCACTAGTTTTGTTTGTACTAATTACATTTTTATTATTATTTTTTTTAATTTAGTTTTTCTCCTAGTAAATAACTGTTATTCCCACTCCCATATCTTTGCCTGAGAGCCTTTTTTAAAAGTGTGGTAATTCAGAGGGAGGAGGTTTACCTTCTCCATTGCACAGGAGGCTTTTGCCTTCCTTCACAGACTCCTGTCTTTTCAAGCCCAGACAGATTTTGGCGCCCAACGTGGGGCTCAAACCCACGACCCTGGGATTAAGAGTCCCAACCGAGCTAGCCGGGCTCCATCCATCCCCCTTTTCCCTAGGAAGATTTCTCCTCGGGGATCTTGGTGCCCGGCTGCTCCACGGCCAGCTGGTTCTCCAGGACGCAGCAGAGCTTGTAGCTCTCCATGACCCTGGCCTGGAAGTGCTCCCTGTCCTTCTGGCGCCAGGCGTCGGTGGCGATGTAGGTGTGGTAGGGGTCGCGGGGCCCCTGGAGGCGCCGCGCCCGCAGGTTGCTCACCATCACCCCCAGCGTGAAGAAGCCAAAGAGCCCCAGCATCAGCAGCACGTAGATGATGGCCAGGCTGTCGCTGGCACTGCCCTCCTGAGCAGCAGCTGAGCTGTTGGACCGCTCCAGGCACTCCTGGAGCAGTTTGGAGAGGAGCAGGGTCAGGGCCGTGGTGTTGGACAGCAGCAGCATTTGGATTTTCTGTCCTTGGCACTTCTTCCTTCCTTGGGCTAGAAAAGGATGCAAATCAAGGCATGCCATCAGATAAATGTCAGATTAAGCTCTTTTCTGACCCATAGATGGGGTAACTTTTATAGGCATGTTCTTCTCTCTCTCAGGATTTTTCATAGAGGTGCGCAGAGAGAAGAAAGAGAAAACAATTTCTGTTTCTGCTCCTTGTTTTCCCATGTGGAATGTGTGTGGAGAATTGTTTCCCTGGGGTGTTGCTTGGTTGGATTCTGGTGAGGATTGTTTGAGCCTGGTGGCCAATCCAACCCACCTGGGGCTGGGCTCAGAGAGGGGCACGAGTTGGGAGTGAGTCAGATATGGGAGTTAGGAAAAGTAGGTTTGTAGTTTTAGTATCTCCTTTAAATAGTATATTAATGTGTTATAGCATAGTTATAATAAAGAAATCATTCAGCCTTCTGAACTGAGTCAGACATCAGCATTTCTTCCTACCAAGTTCACCTGCATTTACAATAGTAACTGAGAGGTGTTTTTAAAAACTTTTATTCTATTTTCAGTCTCATGTGAAGGGTGAGACAACACAGATGTTGTAATTCACACCATTACAATCAGTAATTTCTTAATTACTATACACTCTGAGTATTTCTTGGCCTACCAGCTTTATCCACACCATGCTGTCAATGCCTTAAAGCTGATTTTCTAAAATTACCCCTCGCAGGTCCCACTGCAATGCATCTTTCATAGTTCTGTTTCTCCAAAGGATCCAGCCTTATTTGCAAGGCCATCCTTTGAAACTTGTATTTCTCAGCAATGTCTGTCCTATTCCATGGCATTTCTAAGTCAGCATTTCTGATCTCAAGGTTTGCACACAGGTGCTTCTGACAGGCTTGGAGAATTCCCTACAAATCCATTTCCCACTTTCCCCCCTCTCTCTTGAGTGGAAAAACTTCTTTGATGAATCCACAGGTAAAGATGGGATTTCCTCTGTCTCCCTTTCCTGGTTCCCCTCCTCAGTGAAGGTTTTACCTGAGAGAGCCTGGGGGTGATGCCTGAAGTTTTGGCTTTCATATTTTTCACATTTTGTGCTGCTTTAGTGTGTGGGTCTGGGCTTCACATGATGGGATGCTGAGCTCTGTGCACAGAGCAGAGACAAAACAATTCCTGCTCCAGCTGGGCACCAAGGACAAATGATCCAAACCTCAGGCCAGGAGCACAAACAGCGTGGGCTGGAGAGAGAAAAACAAGCAGGGTGGGACTGATGGGCTGGAGCTGGAATGGGACAATGAACTCCAAGGTGCCAATGGAGCAGAACTGATCCCAGGGAGAGCCCCGGGAGCGCTCGTGCATTTTGGGACCATTTTGGGTCATTTGGGTGCAGCCCTGGCTGGGCTCTGGTGCTGCCCAAGGTGCATCCATGAGGAGATCCTTGGATAAATCCCTGCTTTATTCTGTGACTCTGTCCAGCTTTGCTCCAGCTCAGCCTTCCCAAGGCATCAGTTCAATGTGGAGAGCCTCTCCCATCTCCCACTGCAGCCCAGCCAGGGCTGAGTCCATCCCCAGCAGCACCTTAAAGCCCCCTTGGGCTTCCCAGCTGCTCTGTGGGTGTGTGGAGCTGGCTCAGATCTCAGCCCCAGCTCCCTCTGCTCTTTACAGGTCAGGACTCCCTCCCTGAGCCCCCAGGCAGGAGCAGTGTCCCTGGGACAGGGACAGCACCAGGGAGCAGCTGGGGCTGGGTCTGGAGGGATTTAGGGTGGGTTTTAGGGAAAGGCTCTTCCCCAGAGGTGCTGGCACTGCCCAGGGAATGGGCACGGCCCCGAGGCTGCCAGAGCTGCAGGAGCAGGAGATGGGGACAGCCAGAAGCTCCTGCAAGGCTGAAGCCTCCCAGGCACAGCCTCTGCTCTGCCGGGCTCACACAAGAGGCTGAAAGGTCCTTTTCCCTTTCCAATCCACCTGTAAATCACTTAATGAGAGGAATCCTGCCAGCTCTGCATTCCCAAATCCTCAGCAGCCAGGCAACGTCAAACCATAAAATAACTTGAGGGTTGGAAGGGACCTCAAAGCTCATCTTGTCCCATCCCTGCCATGGGCAGGGATATCTCCCACTGTCCCAGGCTGCTCCAGCCCCAGTGTCCAACCTGGCCCTGGGCACTGCCAGGGATCCAGGGGAATCTGGGAATTCCATCCCAGCCCTGCCCACCCTGCCAGGGAACAATTCCCAATTCCCAATCTCCCATCCAGCCCTGCCCTCTGGCAGTGTGAAGCCATTCCCTGTGTGCTGTCCCTCCATCCCTGGAAATTGTCTCTCTCCAGCTTTCCTGGTGCTCCTCCAGGCCCTGCCAGGCCACCCTGAGCTCAGCCCAAAGCTTCTCCTGTGCAGGTGAACAATCCCAGCTGTGCCAGCCTTTCCTGCCAGCAGAGCTGCTCCATCCCTCTGCTCATCCTGGAGCCTCCTCTGGGCTCTCTGCAGCAGCTCCAGCTCCTCCTGGGCTGGTGAACAATCCCTTTCCTCATCCATGACTGACAGCCCCAGCACAGCCCCTGGAAAAGGAAGACACCCATGTCCCACCTCAATGGGGCATTGTCATCCAAGGTGACCTTGGGTGGCTCTCAGGGTTTCCCAGAGCTTTAAATCCACGGCAGCAGCTGCCCAGCAAATCCTTCTCCAGAACACTCAGCCATTGTTGTTGGGGCGTTTGAAAGAGGAAGTACACCAGAAACAGGTTCTAATCCATCCAGGCTGAAAAGGAGCCCGGGGCAGGAGTGGCACCTGGGCAGGGGCTGGTGGCAGCTCAGAGATGTTTTCCAGGAGCTCGGCTGAGCACAGCCTCCAGCTGCTGGGAATGACCCTGCAGGAACAGCAGGTACCTGGAGGCTTCCTTGGGTTTGTTTGTGCCTCGTTGTGGAATAAAAGCTGCACAAGGAGCTGCTGAAACAGAGGGATAGGGCCAGGACTCTGCTCCTGTCCCCAGCGTCCCTCAGGAGGAGAACATTTCCCTGGAGTATTCACAGCAGGCACGGAGAGGGTCACACACAGCACTTAATTGTTAATTAACAACTCCTTGTGAGCTCTTTATCTGAGCACTCCTGGGTTGGAGGCTGGAACACTGAGAAGTTAATCATGGGCTGGGAAATTCTTGTGGAATCTGGAATGGTTTGGGTTGGAGGGACCCCAAATCCCACCCAGTGGGACCTCACAGGGAGCTCAGAGCCCACCCAGTGCCACCCCTGCCATGGCAGGGACACCTCCTACTGTCCCAGGCTGCTCCAGCCCCAGGGTCCAACCTGGCCTTGGGCACTGCCAGGGATCCAGGGGAATCTGGGAATTCCATCCCAGCCCCTTCTCACCTTCCCAGGGAAGAATTCCCAATTCCCAATCTCCCACCCAGCCCTGCCCTGGGGCAGTGGGAGCCATTCCCTGTGTGCTGTCCCTCCATCCCTGGAAATTGTCTCTCTGCAGGTTTTTGTAGCTCCATCCAAGGCCAGTCTGGCACAGTGGGAGGTGTCCCTGCCATGGCAGGGGTGGCTCTGGGTGGGCTCTGAGGACTCTCCAGTCCCAAACCAGCCTGGGATTCTGTGATTTTATGCCCAGTCCCTGATCTCCTCAGGGACACCCAAATCCCAGCAGCCGTGGGGTGCCAGAGCTGCAGGAGCCACTCCAGGAGCTCCTTGCCAGAGCCTGACCCCAGCTGGGTGTGAGAGGGGCCGGGGGAGCCTCTGGAGAGCTCCTGGAGCCCCTCTGGGAGCTGAGGCCACGGCAGCGGCAGAGCAGAGCTGCAGGCTGACTCTGGGCTCCAAACACGGGAATTGCAGCTGGATGTGGCAGCTCATGGAGCTGCTGCCAGCTGTGGGGACAGCAGGACAGACAGACAGACACCCCCTGACAGACAGACACCCCCTGACAGACAGACACCCCCTGCTTCCCAACACAGGCACAGTACAGGGGACCTGTCTGCTCCAAAGGAGCTGGGTCCTGCTCCCAGATCTTGGATCCTCTTCTTGGATCCTGCTCCTAGAGCCTGGATCCTGCTCCCAGAGCCTGGATCCTCCTCCCAGATCCTGGATCCCGCTCCCAGAGCCTGGATCCTCCTCCCAGAGCCTGGATCCTGCTCCTTGAACCTGGATCCCGATCCCAGAGCCTGGATCCTGCTCCCAGAGCCTGGATCCTCCTCCCAGAGCCTGGATCCTGCTCCCAGATCCTGGATCCTGCTCCCAGATCCTGAATCCTGCTCCTTGAACCTGGATCCTGATCCCAGAGCCTGGATCCCACTCCCAGAGCCTGGATCCTGCTCCCAGAGCCTGGATCCTGCTCCTTGAACCTGGATCCTGCTCCTGGATCCTGCTCCCAGAGCCTGGATCCTCCTCCCAGAGCCTGGATCCCGCTCCCAGAGCCTGGATCCTCCTCCCAGAGCCTGGATCCTCCTCCCAGAGCCTGGATCCCGCTCCCAGATCCTGGATCCTGCTCCCAGATCCTGGATCCTGCTCCTGGATCCTTCTCCCAGAACCTGGATCCTGCTCCCAGAGCCTGGATCCTGCTCCTTGAACCTGGATCCTTCTCCCAGAAACTGGATCCTGCTCCCAGATCCTGGATCCTTCTCCCAGAGCCTGGATCCTGCTCCCAGATCCTGGATCCTGCTCCTGGATCCTGCTCCAGAGCCTGGGAGCTGCTCCCAGGGAAGGCTCCCAGCCCAGTGGCACCTTCAGCTCCAGCCCAGCCCTTCCTGCCCTGGGTGGCCTGGGCTGATCTCCAGCAGCTCAGCTCCAGAGGAGCAGCTGCTGCCACCAGGGTTGAAAGGGGAAAAGGGAATTTTCTGTCCTGGAATGCACCTAGAATTTGTGACACTCGGCTTTGGAGCTCAACAGGAATTTTGTCCTCGAGCATTGGGTGCTGCAGAGAGCCCAGAGGAGACTCCAGGATGAGCAGAGGGATGGAGCAGCTCTGCTGGCAGGAAAGGCTGGCACAGCTGGGATTGTTCACCTGCACAGGAGAAGCTTTGGGCTGAGCTCAGGGTGGCCTGGCAGGGCCTGGAGGAGCCCCAGGAAAGCTGCAGAGAGACAATTTCCAGGGATGGAGGGACAGCACACAGGGAATGGCTCCCACTGCCAGAGGGCAGGGATGGCTGGGAGATTGGGAATTGTTCCCTGGCAGGGTGAGCAGGGCTGGGATGGAATTCCCAGATTTCCCCTGGATCCCTGGCAGTGCCCAAGGCCAGGTTGGACACTGGGGCTGGAGCAGCCTGGGGCAGTGGGAGGTGTCCCTGCCGTGGCAGGGGTGGCACTGGGTGGGCTCTGAGGTCCCTCCCAGCCTAAACCATTCCAGGATTCCATGAAAACTGACTCTTGGCTGCCTCTATTTCTCTTCCCTGCTGAGGTTTCAATGTGATATTCATCACACAAACACAGGTGACTGTGAAGTGACAGATTTTAACAGCATTTTTCTCAGCTCTCCCAAATCAGAGCTCCTCTATTTTAATTTCCACCAAGCAAACAGCTCCAACCCTCTCTGCTATTGCTGCCAAAAGTGTCAGCAGCCAGCCCCAGAAACTTATCTGTTCTAAAGGTGAGTGTTTAGAGGAACACTCACCTTTAGAAAACACAGCTCTATCACAATTTCCTGTGGTTTGATGACACAGAAATAAAGCCTGTGCTGCTCTCAGAGCGAAAATCAGCACAGCACATCACCCACCTCCAGATTTCCTGCCTTCCAAACCTCCTGGTGCATCTCCACCACCGTGAAGGATGCAGTGACCTCCCTGGCTCGTTCCTTCAGGGATGAGCGGGTCTGATACCGATCCCCATTGCACAAGGGAGCCCCATTTCCTCACTCCAGCTCCAGGAATTCTGCAACCCAGCAGCACCCAGGGCACTGCTCCCTCCTGCCCGAGCTGGGGCATCCCTGCTGCAGGAGGGATGTGCAAACACTCCTGCAGCCCCAGCTGTGCGTGGCACATCTGCAGCCTCTCCCTGCCTGCCCAGGGCCACCCTCTGCTCACCTGGGCAGCACCAGCGCAGCTCCTGGCGTGGCTCTAAAGAGCAGCACCTGTGCAGTGGGGGACACTGAATTCTCCCCAAAACTTCACTGAATTCTCCCCAAAACTTCACTGAATTCTCCCAAATCCCCACTGAATTCTTCCCAAACCACCACTGAATTCTCCCCAAAACCTCACTGAATTGTCCCCAAAATCCCAATGAATTCTCTACAAATCCTCACTGAATTATCCCCAACCTCTCACTGAATTCTCCCCAAACCCTCACTGAATTATCTCCAAATCCTCACTGAATTCTCCCCAAATCCCCATTGAATTATCCCCAAAACTTCACTGAATTCTCCCCAAAACTTCACTGAATTCTCCCCAAATCCCCACTGAATTCTTCCCAAATCCCCACTGACTTTTCCCCAAATCCCCATTGAATTCTCCCCAAACCACCTCTTTTCTCCCATCACCAGCCTGAACTCCCTTTTCCTGCCCACAGCTCGCAGCCATCCCGCTATTCCAAAGCGGAAACCCCAGCCCTGCTCCCCAAAATCCGCCCAGCCCGCTGCGTCCCGGGGGATGCCGCTGCCCGGGGCGAGCGCTGGCACGGCTGGCACAGCAAACCAGCCTGGCAGCGGAGCCCCAGCTCCTCCACCGGTTCGGCTCTGCAGAGAAGCCATTCCCATTTTTCCACCGGCCCCGCTCCCATCCCGGGCTGCCCGGACGCACCTGCGGGGCTCCGGGCGCTGCCGGGCAAGGGGAGCGCGGCGGTGCCAGCCCCGGGCGATGCTCCGGGGGGCTGGGGTGGTTTTGGCTGCTGCAGGGCCACCAGCCCGGCTGTCACTGTCACTGTCCCGTGCTGCGAGCCGGGAGCAGCCGGGCTGGGAGGAGGCAGCGAGGGAGGGAGCGAGGGAGGGCGCAGAGCCGTGCCCGCCGCAGGTGCCCAGGTGGGAGGTGCTGAGGGGGCACCGCAGCTCCTGGCGTGCGAAATGTGCAGCCGGAGCAGCGCGGGAGAGAGGGAATCGTGGAATTCCTCAGTGGGAATAAACCCACAGGGATTCCCCCAGTGCCAGACCCCCCAAAATCCCACCCTGGGCATCCCTGGCAGCGCTGCCCAAAGGCTCCTGCAGCTCTGGCAGCCTCGGGGCCGTGCCCATTCCCTGGGCAGTGCCAGCACCTCTGGGGAAGAGCCTTTCCCTAAAACCCACCCTAAATCCCTCCTGCACAGCCCCAGCTGGTCCCTGGGTCCCGCAGCCCCCGGAGCTCTGAGCTCAGGCTCCTCTGCCCCGGGAAGGCTCCGGGGGCTGGGACATTCCCAGGGATGCTGCCCTGGCCCCCTGGCACTCCTGGAGCTCCATCCTCGGGGGATATTGCACATTTCGGGCCGTGAGGAGGAAGGGGAGATCATGTCAGGGTTCCCCTCAAACACCTCAGTGAAGGGAGCACTGGCCCCCTGCAGCCACCATCAAAACCTTAAAAACCCCACCCCAAATCCCACCCTCTGCTTCCCGCGGGAGGGAGAAGCGTCTGTGGTTCCCACCGAGCCACGGGGGCTTCAGCAGTGCCCACCTGGAAGCTACAAAATGAATTTGTCAGCGTTGAAAATGTGTTTGAGCTCCTTCAGAGGATGCTGCTGGTGTGGGGTGACATCCCCTCGGCATTCCCGGGTCAGGCACATCCCTCCTGGGGGTGACATCCCCTCGGCATTCCCGGGTCAGGCACATCCCTCCTGGGGGTGACATCCCCTCGGCATTCCCGGGTCAGGCACATCCATCCACAGCCCCTGGCAGGGACTGTGGCCTCCAGAATCTCATCAGCTGCAGTAAAATTGGGATAGGATGGGATGGGATGGGATGGGATGGGATGGGATGGGATGGGATGGGATGGGATGGGATGGGATGGGATGGGATAAATTGGATTCATATTCAGATTGAGATGAGATGGGATGGGAGAGATTGGGATGGATGGGATTGGATTGAGATTGAGTTTGGGATAATGGGATGGAATGGGATGGGATAAGATGGGATGGGATAAATTGGATTCATATTCAGATTGGGATGGGATGAGATGGGAGAGTTTGGAATGGATGGGATTGGATTAAGATTGGGATTGGGATAATGGGATGGAATGGGATTGATAGGATGGGACAGGATCCATGGGATGGGATGGGAGAGATTGGGATGGATGGGATAATTGAATGGGATGGGACAGGATCCATGGGATGGGATGGGATTGATGGGATGAGATTATGGGATAATAAGTGTCTCCTTGCCTGACACTCTTTGCCAGCTGCTGTTGCCTGGGCAGCAGCTGGAGAGAGGAATTGAGCTGGTGATGGAGGCATTTAAACAAATGGATGAAAATATCTCAGCATTTTCTTGCTGCCCCCTTTCCCAGAGCTTTGTTGCATTTTTCCTCAGGGTGAGGATGCTTCCCTTGCCTGGGCTGCTGCTGCATCTCAGTGAAGGAGCAGCCTGTGGGAATGATTTCCCACACTGGCCCAAATCTCTGGTAAAGTCTGCCTGTTCTGCCTGCTCAGTTCCTCCCCTCCAGGGCAGCCCAGTTCAGCTCCCCTTTGCCGTGGGGATCCTGGAGCAGGATCTGATCCTCTTGTTTTCACAGCCCCCAGGGAATTCCCTTTTTTGGGTGAATTTTACAGCCTGGCACGGCAGTGGGGGAGCCAAGGGAGAGGGAGAAGCTGAAGGGGTGGCCTGGCTCCAGGAGGAGCCACAGGGGGAGGTGAGCCCATTCCCCAGCCCCGTGGCACCAGTCGGGGGCCAAGCACGGCCACCAAAACCCTGGGTGTGAAGAAATGTTGTTCCCAAGTGTTCAAATCCCCAGGTGACTGAAGGGTGCCCAGAGTTTCACCAGGAGCAGCTGCTGGGAGGATGGGCCGGGGCTGATTTGGGAAAGTGCACTTGTGAATAAATCCATTTTGTGAAAAATGTGTATTTATGATTGGCTCTTCTCTTCTCTTGAATATTATATGTATTATGGAGGGTTATTTAGTAATACTATATTAATCCTTTTTAAGTAGTGCGTTAATTCTAGTTTTAGGTTATAACAGAATGTTAAAACAGAAACTCTGCGATGTGAGATATTTTTTAACTAGCTCAAGAAAGGGATGAGATAGTGAAGAAACTCTTCAGACAGAGATAACAGCACAGGAAATCTAAAGAGTTACAGCCTCCTTATCAGAAAAGACAAACAGTCTTCCACCTTCTCTCCATCTTGATGGAACCATAAAGGGGAAGAAGTTGACAAAAACCAGAAAATTCTTAATTTGCAAGGAATTTATGCATCATGTATGAGATATATGAATATGCAACAGGCTGTTGCTTTTAAGGGTTATTTGTTTGTTCACAAGGTATGGTTTTGGCAGCTCAGTGCCCAAAAACATCCAAACATCTGAAATTCTTTGCTTTATATTGTCCCATAGTGTCTTAATCCTCACTGTCCAAATTTTTATTATTCTAATTTTATTACTATTTTTTATAACTATTTTATCATTAATAAACTTTTAAAATGTTAAAAACCAAGTGACTGGTGTTTATCACAATTAGATGAAATAAATGGGTTAAATCAGCAGCGGAGAAGGCTCAGGGATGGGGTTAGGGCAGCCAAGTCTCCCTCTGGGGTGGCCACTGGATCCAGGAGAGATCCATGAGGGAGGAGGAGGAGGATGAGGACGAGGAGGAGGACGAGGAGGAGGACGAGGAGGAGGACGAGGAGGAGGATTCCTCCTCATTTGGATGAGAGGTGGCTGTGCCAGGGCAGGGAGCTGTGGGGACAGGCAGGGCCCAAGGAGGGCACTGGAGCCATTCCCTGTCCCCTTGTCCCAGGGCAGGGATCCTGTCGGAGCCCAGCACATCCCTCTGGCTGCTCCAGACCCTGGCAGGGGTCTCAGAGACCCTGGAATGAAATCAAAACCACCTGTGGCTTGGATTTTAGCCCTTGGGAAAAGCTGCCAACTCTGGATGAGGAGTTACAAGCCACAAGGGTTTAAGCAGTGTGATATTTGAACTCACACAAGGTTGAAAAGTAGAATTTTGGGGATTTTTAGAATGGGGTTCAAGGGATACAAGATGGAGGAATTTGGGTGTGCCCTGACCTTCTTCTCCTTCTCCTTGTGCTCCATGTCTTGGTGTGATGGTGACACTTTTATATTGGTTTAAGGTAAAGACACACTGTCCAACGTAGATGATGGGAATTGGTAATAAATTGTAAACACACACACATATATTTTTGGTATATAAGGTGGGAGTTGCCCAAGGCTCAGGGCAGATGGCCACGGGCTCCTTGCTAGGCAGAGCTGGGCAGGTCAGAGAGAGAATGTTTAGATAAGAAATAAACAACCTTGAAAACACAATCAGAACCATTCCAGGCTCCTTCTTTGGCTGCACGGGCTGGGAAAGGACTTTGACACTGCTGGAGTCTCACCCACTGACCCCGCCAGGCTCTGGTGTCCCCCAGGCTGCCGTGGGGTCACCTCCCATCCCACAGGACACACGGAGGGCACCGAGTGCCTGGAGGGGAGGGAACCCCTCTGTGGGGACAGGGGGGCTCTGCTGAGCCCTGGGGACATCCCAGCTTGGGAATTGCAGCCCAGGAGGAGCTGGAGCTGCTGCAGAGAGCCCAGAGGAGGCTCCAGGATGAGCAGAGGGATGGAGCAGCTCTGCTGGCAGGAAAGGCTGGCACAGCTGGGATTGTTCACCTGCACAGGAGAAGGATCAGGGAGACCTCAGAGCCCTTCCAGTACCTAAAGGGGTTTAGCAAAAAAAGGGACAGAGGGACTTTTTATATGGGCAGAGAGGGACAGGACAAGGGGGAATGGTTTTAGACTGAAGGAGGAAAGTTTAGATGGGAGATTGGGAATTGGGAATTGTTCCCTGGCAGGGTGGGCAGGGCTGGGATGGAATTCCCACATTCCCCTGGATCCCTGGCCGTGCCCAGGGCCAGGTTGGACACTGGGGCTGGAGCAGCCTGGCACAGTGGAAAGTGTCTCTGACATGGCAGGGGATGATCTTTAAGGTCCCTTCCAAACCTTTTAGGCCATTTCAGGATTCATTCTCTGAGATCTCAGAGTCTTTGTGGGCTCCTCTCCCCTCCCAGTCCCACCAGTGTCACTTCCAGCTCAGGCCAGGCTGTGTCTCCACCAGAGCAGATCCATTGTTGCAGAAGGAATTCTTTATCTTCTATTTGACTTTGGGGGCACCTGAGAGCGCCTGTGAGTGGGAGATTATTATTTAATATATTTTTAAAGAGCTCCAGCTTGTTGTAGCAATTCTCTTTGCCCTCCTGGATCTGTCAGTAGCCACAGATTGCATTTTCCCCAAGTCAATGACGACCTGAGGAGTGATGGGATCCCTCAGGAAGTTTTCTCTGGAAGGTGACAAAGGACATTTCCCAGCACAGGGTCTTGCAGATCTCTTGAAACTGCATTCCTGGAAACCTATTGGTTTTAAATCAGCCTCAGTTTTGTTTTGAGAAAATACTGAAATATGAATGGAGAAAATAAAATACACTCCATTCTTTCAATGAATTTTTCCTTTTCCTTGAAAAGCTGCTGCTGTGGCCCTTGTACAGGAATAGATGAGGTCTAACATCAATTACTATTGCATTATTTCTGCCCAGGTCTTTATCTGGGGCATGGTAACCCCTGAAAACCAGGGGGATGGACCAGAGTTGTACAAACCCTCACTGGCAGAGATCCCTTGAGCTGTTGGAGCCCAGCACATCCCTCTGGCTGCTCCAGCCCCTGGCAGGGGCTCAGAGACCCTGACACAAAGTCACAAACACTTGTGGCTTCCATTTTAGCCCATGGAAAAAGCTGCCAACGTTGTATGAGGAATTACAAACCACCAGGGTTTGAGTAGTGTGGTAGTTGAGTTAACACAGGGTGGAAAAGTTGAAATTTGGGGTTTTTAGAATGGGGTTCAGGGGGACAAGATGGAGGGATTCAGGTGTGTCCTGACCTTCTTCTCCTTCTCCTTGCCCTCCATGTGTTGGTGTGATGGTGACACTTTTCTATTGGTTTAAGGTACAGACACACTGTCCAACATAAATATCAGATATTGGCACGTTATTGCAAACATGGCACAGGTAGTTTTTGGTATAAAATGTAAACTCAGCCCTAGGGAGAGGGACAGAATGCTATGGTGGACTTGCTAGACAGAGCTCAGCAGGTTGGAGAAAGAATGTTCTAGACAAGGGAAAATAAACAACCTTGGGAAGCTGATCCTGCACGTTCAGACTCCTCCTTTGGCTGCACAGACTGGGAAACGAGAACTTATAACACTCCTGGGATCATCCCAACACCCAGACCCCGAGACCGAGCAAGAGGAAGGGAGAAATAATTCAGAATTCATTCAGTATTTCAGAATTAATTCAGAAAGAATTTGGTTTCTGGCCCCACAGCTCCTGGCAGGCCCCAGGTCCCAGCTCTGCTCCCTCTGGCCGAGCCCAGGGGACAGGAGGTGGCCGGGCCCTTCTGCAGCTCCATCCCCCACCCCAAGTGTGTCCCCCCATCAAGGAGCTCTGCTGCCACAGGGCTTGGCCAGCCCCTTTGGGATGGCACCTCCAGCTCAGCCCAAACCCTGCAGAGAGAATTTCGGATAGAGGTTTTCCAATTTTTTGGAAATCCAATTTCGGATTGAGGTTTTCCAAGTCACCCTGCAAAGGATGGGCTTCCAGGAAAACCCCGGCCAAGAGGGGGACATCATTCACCTGCTGCTACCCCAGCATTAACACAATTCATTAATTCATTACAACCCCAAAGCCCTAAAAACAAGGGATTGGAGCACCTGGTCCTCCCACTTTGCACAATCCCTGCCAGGATCCAGAGCTTCCCTTGGCAGCAGCAGCAGCAGTGAGGCCACAGCTGCGGAATGCAGCAAATGCACAGGAGCTGTGGGGTTTCCTGCAGCTGGGGAAATGTACCAAATGCACGGGAGCTGTGGGGTTTCCTGCAGCTGGGGAAATGCAGGAAATGCACTGGAGCTGTGGGGTTTCCTGCAGCTGGGGAAATGCAGCAAATGCACTGGAGCTGTGGGGTTTCCTGCCCTCTGCAGCCTGCCTCCGAAATGCAGTTCAGAGTGGAAAAAACCAAAACAAGCCAGTGTTAAATTAAAAATGCGCTGACAGCTGCAGCTTTGGAAGGAGTTGGATGGGGCCCTCCCAAGCCCCAGAGCCATTTAATTCCATTAAACAGAATTCCCATCCTGCAGAGGAATTCTGAGCCCTCAGCTGAGGCACGGGGACTGCAGGGTTGATTTTGGTGAGGATGATTCAGATGGGTCACCACCGATCACCACTCACGGCTTTAATGACCCGAAAGAGGAAATTTGGAATAGTACTGACCAAAGTTGGAGTTTATTGTTCCCAGGGGTCCTGGCAAGGTTCTTCCCCTGAGCTACAAACCCATCCCACTGGCCCAGTGTGCCCAGAGCAGCTGGGGATGCCCCTGGATCCCTGGCAGTGCCCCAGGCCAGGATGGAACAGCCTGGGACAGCGGGAGGTGTCCCTGCCATGGCAGGGGTGGCACTGGGTGGGATTTGAGGTCCCTCCAACCCAACCCAGTCTGGGATTCTGGGATCCCCCAAGACAAAGTTTGGGTTATCAGCTCCCACAGGCTGAGCAGAACCCTCTGGGATCCCACCAGAGGGGGGAAGGGGAGACGCTGGATCCCCAGCTCAAACAAACTTCCCAGGAGCACCCAGAATCCCAGAACGGTTTGTGTTGGAAGGGACCTCAAAGATCATTTTGACCCACCCCAGCCATGGCAGGGCCACCTTCCACTGTCCCAGGATGCTGCAGCCCCAGTGTCCAACCTGAAGCTCCACATCCCTGGAGGTTGGTTCATCCTCCCAGCATTTACAGCGCTGGAAACCTGACCTGCTCTGTGGAGTTGCGTTAGGGAACCGGGGCGGGAGCGCGGCACTGCTCCATCTCCTTTGACAGGGTGATCCTTCAGCAAAAATATCCCGAAACTTTGGATTTTCCTCCACAGAATCCAACCACCTCTGAGGGCATTTTGTACCCTATTTTTATCAGCAGATCCCAGAATCCCCAAATCCTGGGGCTGGAAAAGCCCTCCCAGCCCAGGGAGTCCCAGCTGGGCCCCATGCCCACCTTGTCCCCAGCCCAGAGCACTCAGTGCCACCTCCAGGGGACACCTGCAGGGATGGGCACTGCAAAGCTCCCTGGGCAGCCCCTGCCAGGGCCTGAGCACCCTTTCCATGGGGAAATTCCTCCCAGCACAGAAAAGCAGAGATGTTTCATGCTCAGAACCCAATTTTCCTGGTGGCATTGTCAGAAGAATGAAAGATCACAGATGCTCCAGTGGTGCAGGAAAAAGGATCTGTCCAAACATCCTCTCCAAGCTCCCAGGAATTTGCACCAAATCCCTGGGGAATGTCAGGAGAGGAGGATCCCCCATGCACAAGGAAGGACCTAAAACAAAAAACCCAATTCAGGAAAAGAACCAAATCACAGGGGCAGGGGAACCTTCTGTCCTGAGAGGCAGAACTGGAAGAGGCCTTTCTGTCAGCTGAGCTGGAGCTTTCTGCCCACGCCAGCCCCAGCCTTGCCTCCCTTATCAAGGAAGTTTTTCAGAGGCAGCAGCAGCCCTGAGCAATTTCTTTATCTCATTTCCTCTTCTTTACAAGTGCCTGTGTTGTGGTGTGAGGCCCGGATAAGCTTTTCTCTCCAGGCAGCCCCCCCATGTCTTCCTACTGGGCTGCTTTTCCCCCGAGCACACCTCGGTGGGGCAGCACCGGCTGATTCCCACCCTTCCCAAACCTCGGGAGTCCCGGTTCCTGCTCCAGTGATTCCCAGTGCAGGGAGAGGGTCGGGAGTGCCCCTGGATGTGCAGCTACACCCCTGCAGCCTTCACTGGAGAGCTGCTGTGGATTTGCTCTGTCCTGAGCTGTTCATCCCTCCTTAGCCCAATTTTCCATGGATTTCACCACATTGGGAGGAGCAAATTCATTCCAAACGTGGTGTGAGCAAAGTCAAACCTCATTCAGGGTCTTCAGGCAGAGCCAGAACTGTTGGAATTGCTCCCAAAATGCCTTCCTGAGCAGCAGCAGAGGAGCCAGGCCATGGAACCGGGAAGGGTTTGGGTTGGGAGGGACCTTAAGGATCATCCAATTCCATGGGTAGGATTTCCACTGTCTGGCCTTGGACACTTCCAGGGATGACACAGCCACAGCTTCTCCTGGACTTTTCCACCATGGCAGGGGTGGCACTGGAAGGGCTGTGAGGTCCCTCCCAGGATTTCCATCCTGGGATTTCCATCCTGGGATTTCCATCCTGGGATCCCAGAGCCGTTCCCTGGTCAGCACACGGGGTCAGGGCAGGGTTCGTGCGGCCTCTCTGCTCAGCTGTGTGGGCTGAGCTGCTGCAAATCCCACCAGCATTGAACTCCTTACCTGGGAGCAGCACCTGCCTGGGCAGGAGAACACGCAGCCCCTTCTCCAGGCAAATCCTCCTCTTCCTTCCCAGCTCAGCGCCGCGCGCTCACGGGGCTTCGCAGGGTCACCGAGGCTGGAGCAGACCTTCAGGTCTGAGACCAGCACTGCCCACAGGCTGCTCCTGCTCCAGCACGAGCTCTCCCAGAGCAGCGGCGTGCCAGAGGTGGAGGAAGTGCTGCTGATGACAATAAATCGATTTTGGAGCGCTCATCTGCCCCCAGTGTCTGAGGAAGGACAGAGACAGAGCTCCCCGAAGTGCCCAAGGCTGCAGCTGCCCCTGCCAACATCCTGGCACTGCTCAAAGCGATTTTTTTAAGCTTAAAATTCATCTCATCCACCCCTGCCATGGGCTGTGCCACTGTGCCAGGCTGCTCCAAGCCCCAGCGTCCAACCTGGCCTTGGGCACTTCCATGAATGGGGCAGACACAACCTTTCAAAGCTCTCTGAACTTCAGAGCTCCTTCCTTCTCCTGAGCTTTCTGCTGCACTTTGCATGACCAAGAAATGTGTTTTCCTTTCTTTCTTTTATGTCTGGACAGAAAAAAAAAAAGGGACAGTAAAGGGAGGGGCTGGGGTTTAGGGCTCTGCTGGAAATATTGTGGATCATCAGAGCTCCAGGGGGAACTTACAGATTTCCAGTACCTGAAGGGGCTTCAGGAAAGCTGGAGAGGGGCTTTTTACAAGGAGATGGAGTGTCAGGAGAAGGAATTCGATTTTAGGGAGAAATTGTTCCCTGGCAGGGTGGGCAGGGGCTGGGATGGAATTCCCAGATTCCCCTGGATCCCTGGCAGTGCCCAAGGTCAGGTTGGACACTGGGGCTGGAGCAGCCTGGCACAGTGGGAGGTGTCCCTGCCATGGCAGGGGTGGCACTGGGTGGGCTCTGAGGTTCTCCCAACCCAGTCTGGGATTCTGTGCCCACACAGATGGACAGGACCAGGCACTGCCCCAAAAATCCCTCCCAGCCCATTCCCCAGCCCCACATCTCACCCAGGTCCTTCCTGCTCTGCTCCCGCCCTTCCCCTGCACTTCTCAGGCCCAGATTTATCCACACAGGGACTTTTCCCTCTCACCTCCCATGTTTTCCTTACTTCAGGCATTTCTTTTCCTCCTGGGCAAACAAGTCACCCCAGTTTTTTTGAATTCCCTCCCACTCAGAACAATGGGCCAGGCAGGGAGTGAAACTGTCCCTCCTCAAGGCAGGCTGCCACACATTCCTCCTGCTTTCAGGAAGGGACTGGTGCTAATCTCAGGATTCTCATTCTTCCCTGGCCACCAGGAAAGGCTGAATCCTCTTCTGGATCTCAGTCAGGACTGAAAAAGCCTCTGGTGTTGCCCATGCTGTGTTTGCTGCCTCAGTCACAGTCCAGGGATAACAGCAGCACAAGCAAGGGATGAGCTGACCTTAATCACAAGCTTTGTACAAGAGTTGGACTTCATTACTGAGATGTTTTAATGAACTATTCTGCTTCCCTCCTTCTAAAAATTCCCAAACCTCGCCTGGCTCATGACTGAAAACGGAACGTCCTCAGAGAACAGGGTTCAGGTAAAGGAAAGGTTGAGGGTGCAAATTGCTCCAGATCCACACAAAGACACTTTGGAGCATCCAAATTTACAGTGGGAGAGTGGCTCCTTCATGGAAATCCCAAACTGCTGCAAAGCACACTGGATTTCACAGAATCCCAAATCCCTGGGGCTGGCAAAGATTTCCAAGGTCATCGAGTCCCAGCTGGGCCCCATGCCCACCTTGTCCCCAGCCCAGAGCACTCAGTGCCACCTCCAGGGGACACCTGCAGGGATGGGCACTGCAAAGCTCCCTGGGCAGCCCCTGCCAGGGCCTGAGCACCCTTTCCAGGGGGAAATCGCTGCTGTCCAACTGGGAGTAGTTTTGGATTAGAAACTGGGATGGAATCTTGCCTGTCAGGGCAGAGAGGCCCTAGCCCAGAGCAGCTGGGGCTGCCCCTGGATCCTGGAATGTTCAGTTCCAGGTTGGACACTGGGGCTGGAGCAGCCTGGGACAGTGGGAGGTGTCCCTGCCATGGCAGGGGTGGCTCTGGGTGATCTTTAAGATGATCCTTCCATCCCTTCCAGCTCAGCCATTCCATAACTCTACTATTACTCCACCACGCCATTCCTAATGCCATGACTAAAGGATTTACTAATTTTAAGCCTCCTTTGTTTGTTCCACACAAGGAAATGGAAAAAGTGAATTCCTGTTGATCAACCCCTCTGCCAGATATAGCCCATTATTCCTTTTGTTTGGAAAGTTTCATTTCCAAACACCATCCATTAACCAATGCCCATTAATGCAGCACTTTTAACTTCCAAATATTTTCCAGCAGATCTCACCAAGGGGATGTTTTTTTATCCTGGTGTTATGGACCAGTTCCACTCCCATCAAAAAGCTCAGCATGGCATCACCTTTTAACCCAAATTATTGCTGGCTGGGGCTATATACAAGTTATGAATGGGATGGGATTGTTGTGGTATGTGTTTTGAGATGTTTATTTTTTAGTATTAGTCTCATTGTAGGGTTATGATAATGGGAAGATGTTAGTAGTTTATATTTAGGCAATAGACTAAGAACTTAATGTTACAATTTATTTTATAAACTTTTTGATTGGTCACAAAAAGTAAAAGTATATTGACAGTAGTTTTATTTAATTACTATAAGCACAAGTATTTTTAGTTAAAATATTGCTTGCTTATTTTGAATAGAATATTTACTTGTAAGCTTTAAGATATAATGTACAGAGTTTTATTATTAAGTTTAGACTTTTTTAACATCTTATTTGATATATTTTTTTGTAATTTAGGAAGTTATTCGACCCAAGCGTTAATACACAGACCATTGTTCTATTTGTTCTTTCTTTCTACTTCTTGTATAGTTTTTTTGCTGACAAATCTTATAGCTACTGCTTAGCTCTAATTACTATTCTGCTGTCTCTGAGGCCTGCCTTTTGCAATGTGCCCCAAACCCTCTGATTTTAAGGAATCCCACCCAAATGGAAACAAATAAGTGGGATTCTTGTCCACTGAGGAGTTTTAACCCACCTGTGACCATCACAGGAGTGCTCTGGGCAGTGAGGGGCACTGGGAGTGATGAGGGGGGACACTTCAATCCTTTGCCTTGCTGCTGGTGTTTGTTTGGAATTCTCCTCCACTCAGCTCTGCCCGAGCCAAGCTGAGCTTTAACATCTTCAGTGCTCCCCATCCTTCACTAAATGCAATAAAGCTTCTGATGGCAAATTAATGGAACATGTTGACAGCCGTGCTTTAATTGCAGGGGATGAGGGAACCTCTTGGAAAGAGTCAAAGGGAGGTGTCCCTCAAAGTGAAGCTTTCTAGGGCAAAGCAGTGGCTGGAAACAAAACCTCCTTTGCTCTACCTCACTTGGAGTTCAAAATTCACCCCTTATTTCTCCACACCACAGAAAAACATTCCGTGGGGTTTTTTTCCCTTTTGAATCTCACCCAAAAAATCATGTTTGGTGCGAGAGGGATCTTAAATCCCATCCCATTCCACCTCTGCCATGGGGCAGGGACACTCTGCCAACTTGTCCCTGTCCAGCCCAGCCTGGCAGAGGTGTCTAGGATCTGGGTGCTGCTCGTCACACCAGTCAATAAACCAGGCCACAAATACCCAGAAACAAACCTGAAATAATCAAGGTATCAACACTTCTGTTTAATTAAAGCTGCAACATCCAAATTCTCCAGTGGGTTTGGATCACAGAATGGCTTGGGGTTGGGTTTGGGGTTGTTGTTTTTAACCAGCTGAGGTCAAAACCAAATTATCTGCAAACGTGGCTTTTACAGGGTCGAAGAATCATCAGGGTTGGAAGAGACCTTCAGAATCCCCCAGCAGCACCCAAGGGCCACATCCAGACTCCTGAACACTCCCAGAGACTCCATCACCTCCCCGGGCAGCTCATCCCAAGGCTGACCACTGTGCCAGGGAAAAATATCCTGTAATATCCAAGCTGCACCTCTGTGAGCTCCCAGCAGCTCTCTGAGAGTCTCTGGGGGCCAGGCCAGGCCTCCAGCAGCCACCCCTGGCCAGGTGTGTCAAAGCAAGGCTGCTTTTCCTTTCAAGGTGTGCCAGGATTTCCCTCCATGCCCCAAACAGCCACTGGCCAACAAAGCAAATGCACTAAGGGCAAAGTCAGTGCAAATAATTGGGGAGTTTTCTCCAGTTCAAAAGGAGGAGGATTGCTTCCTCCCCGGCTCCACCCACAGCAAACCCAGCACAAAAGGCTTCTGTTCTGTCTCCCGAAGAAAAATCCCCTGGCATTTCACTGTGATTGATGACACGCAATAAACTGAGGCAGGAACCCGGGGAAAGTGTTGGGTTGGAACACAGGGACTCCAAACATGGATCCTACCCCATTCCTGGGGCTGCCCATGCACAGGGACCTGGGATGCAGCCCAGGAGGAGCTGGAGCTGCTGCAGAGAGCCCAGAGGAGGCTCCAGGATGAGCAGAGGGATGGAGCAGCTCTGCTGGCAGGAAAGGCTGGCACAGCTGGGATTGTTCACCTGCACAGGAGAAGCTTTGGGCTGAGCTCAGGGTGGCCTGGCAGGGCCTGGAGGAGCCCCAGGAAAGCTGGAGAGAGACAATTTCCAGGGATGGAGGGACAGGACACAGGGAACGGCCTCAAAGTGAGGTTTAGATCAGATATTAGGAAAAATTTCCTCCCTGTGAGGTTGGGCAGGCCCTGGCACAGCTGTGGCTGCCCCTGGATCCCTGGCAGTGCCCAAGGCCAAGTTGGACACTGGGGCTGGAGCAGCCTGGCACAGTGGGAGGTGTCCCTGCCATGGCAGGGGTGGCACGGGGTGGGCTTTGAGGTCCTTCCCAACCCAAACCATTCCATCATTCCATGCCTGTCACTGGCTCAGTGCTGAGAGCCCTGCAGTGGGACCTCTCCCCGTGGTTTCTGTCCCAATCCCTCTGAGTGGAGCTGCATTGCTACTGCAGGATTTGGGGGATTGCTGGTGCAGGATTTGGGGGATTGCTGGTGCAGAGTTTGGGGGATTGGTGGTACAGGATTTTTGGGATTGCTGGTGCAGAGTTTGAAGGATTGCTGGTGCAGGGTTTGAAGGATTGCTGGTGCAGGATTTGAAGAAATGCTGGTGCAGATTTTGGGGGATTGGTGGTGCAGAGTTTGGGGGATTGCTGGTGCAGGATTTGAAGAAATGCTGGTGCAGGATTTGGGGGATTGCTCGTGCAGGATTTGAGGGATTGCTGGTGCAGGATTTGGGGGATTGCTGGTGCAGGATTTGAAGAATTGGTGGTGCAGGATTTGGGGGATTGCTGCTGCAGCATTTGGGGGATTGCTGGTGCAGGATTTGGGGGATTGCTGGTGCAGGATTTGGGGGATTGCTGGTGCAGGGTTTGAGGGATTGCTGGTGCAGAATTTGAGGGATTGCTGGTGCAGGATTTGAAGGATTCCTGGTGTAGGATTTGGGGGATTGCTGGTGCAGGACTTGCTCCCTCCGGCAGCCACTCATCCCATGGGAAATGGAGACGTTTGGCAGCAAAGGCAGCAGCACCTGCAGCGGGCAGAGCCCTGGGGGCAGCCAGGCTGGCATCATCAGCAGTCTGGCATTCCCAGAGCCAGGGTTCTGCAGGCCAGCTGGAGCAGCACTGGGCTTTAGGTGACTGCTGCTGAGTTGGGAACGGCACCAAAACGGCACCGAATCCCTGGGCAGGGCAGGAGGTGGCTGCTCCCTTGGGATATCAGGATTTATCCCATGGAAACAGAGCAATCCCAGCCCTCGTTGCCTCTCCTGGTGCCCAGCAGCCGGGCTGGGCCGTGCTGGAGCTGCCCTGGGTGACCAGCAGGACAAAGGAAGGCGTTCAGGGCCCAGGACACGCTGGCAGTGCTGCCCACTATTGTAAATGCAGAGCAACTTCCTGGGAAGAAATGCTGATGTCTGACTCAGTTCAGAAGGCTGAATGATTTCTTTATTATAACTATGTTAAAATCCATTAATATACTATATAAAAAGGAAGATACTAAAACTACATATTAGTTTCTCTAACTCCAACACAACTCGTGCCCCTCTCTGAGCCCAGCCCCAGGTGGGTTGGATTGGCCACCAGGCTCAAACAATCCTCACCAGAATCCAACCAAGCAACACCCCAGGGAAACAATTCTCTAAACACATTCCACATTAAAAAAAAAAACAAGAAACAAAAATAAAAATTGTTTTCTCTTTCATTTCTCTCTGTGCACCTCTATAAAAAAATCCTGAGAGGGAGAGAAATGTGCTTGCCACAGTCCACTCCATCCCTGCTCCTGCTCACTGCCCCCAGAAAGGATTTCCCAGAACTCACATCAATCCTGGCTGCCCTGCGGCATAAGAAATGGATTTCCAGTAGGATTTCATGTCCAAAGTGTTCTGGTGAAGAGCTCTGAGAGCTTTCCCTGTGCCAGGGAGCCGGGAGCTGAGCCATGGTTTGGGGTTGTGCCCGTGGCACCCCCCTGGTGCTCAGGGATTTGTCCTTCCACACACCCTGAGTGTCCCTGCTCACCCTACAGCTCTTGAGACAGATTTTTTCTGGAGCCTGATGTTTGCCAAGGAAAAGCATCACTGTAAGCTTTGGTGGACAATTAATCACAGTGTTTGATTAGTCCTTCCCTCCTCCTCCTCCCAGCCCCCTCTGGAATCATCTCTCCCATTCCAACACTTCCACAGCTGCAGTTCCTGATCTCAGGAGCTGCAGAAACAGAGAACTCAGGAAACTGCAAAAAAAGTTCTGTCCAGCCCAGTAATTTCTCAGATGTGTATTTGAGAGGCTGTGTGTGAACCCTGTGCCCTGAGAGCAGGGGGAGGATGCCAGGAGCAGGCACAGGGAACAGAATTCCTGGGGGAGGGAAGTGCAGGATCCTCCTGTGCTCACACGGAAGGTCAGAGCTGCTGCCTGGCAGGACAGGGGTGCCCTGGCTGGAGGCAAACGGGGCACTTGTGGTGAAGGACACTTGGAAGGAGTTTTACTTCTTGTTAGAGAGGAAAAAAGCTGCGGGGAGAAATCTGGATTTCCAGATGCAGATTTTCTGGATTGCATTCCCAGTGTGTGTAAGGCGGCTCTGACTGAACAAGGCACTGCCCAAGATGTCCCATCCTGTGTTTCTTGGATGAAAGAATCCCAAATCCCTGGGGCTGGCAAAGCCCTCCCAGCCCAGGGAGTCCCAGCTGGGCCCCATGCCCACCTTGTCCCCAGCCCAGAGCACTCAGTGCCACCTCCAGGGGACACCTGCAGGGATGGGCACTGCAAAGCTCCCTGGGCAGCCCCTGCCAGGGCCTGAGCACCCTTTCCATGGGGAAATTCCTCCCAGCACACTGAGAAGCAGAGATGTTTTATGCTCAGAACCCAATTTTCCTGGTGACACTGTCAGAAAAATGAAAGATCACAGATGCCCCAGTGGTGCCTGAGCTCCCTTTCTGCCAGTATCTATCATTTGTGTTGGACAGTGAGTCTCTACATTGAACCAATAGAAAAGTGTCACCATCACACCAACACATGGAGGACAAGAAGGAGAAGGTCAGGACACACCTAAATTCCTTCATCTTGTACCCCTTGAACCACATTCTAAAAAGCCCCAAAATTCTACTTTTCCACCCTGTATTAATTCATCTGCCACACTGCTCAAATCCTTGTGGCTTGTAACTCCTCACACAACGTTGGCAGCTTTTTCCATGGGCTAAAATCGAAGCCACAGGTGGTTTTGAGTTTGTGCCAAGGTCTCTGAGCCCCTGCCAGGGTCTGGAGCAGCCAGAGGGATGTGCTGGGCTCCGACACCTTTCCATGGGGAAATTGCTGCTGCTGTCCCAGCTGAGCCTGCCCTGGCCCAGCCTGAGGCCGTTTCCTCAAGGAATCTTCCAGAAGGAACCCAGGGCTGCCATACCCACCAGGAAAGTCTGGAATCCTTTTGGATGAGCCCCAGCTCTTCACTCCGAGGTCTCAGACAACACTAAAAAAACAATCCCCATTCTATTAAAACCCGAATTAAAGCCCAGCCCAGGCAGTTTGCTGGGTAGCCTCCCTTGCTTTCTCCTGGCAGGGCAGGGCGTGGAAACTCTGACGGGGCTTTAATGCCAGGGCAGCGGTGCTGGGGCAGGCCCAGGCCAGCATTCCTGCACCTCCCAGCTCCAGCAGCTCCTGCTGATTCAGGAGAGCTCCGGCAGCCCAAATTTGTCCAGCAGATTAAAAAGCAGGTGCAGCACATGCTAATCCCTCTGCCAAATTGGGCTGCGTGGGAGAGGCATCCAGCAAGAACTTTCCATGCCTTGGCAGCACGTGGAGCCATCCAGGCTCCCACAGCCTTCCAGGGAAGGCACTGGCACAGTTTTGGGGAGGGTTGTGCTGCTGAGAAGGAAATGCTGCTTTTTATGGCAGGTCCTGCATTTTCCCACTGGAATAACATCAATTAATGGATCATTACTTTACTTACAAAGGCTCAGCACGGTTCAGCTCCTAGAAAAGGTCAAAAAAAGCACTTAACCCGAAAGATTAGCAGTTATGACTAAGAACATATCTATATTTAGACTGTCTCTAGTTAAAGTATTTTTTTTTTATTTTAGAAATGGCAAGAGACAATTTAAATTGCTGAAAAGCCCATAACTCTATTCATTAGCACACTTCACAGGGATAGCTTTTTATTCATCTTTAATTTTATATTGTCCATGCTGCTGTTAAAGGCACTTAAGAGAATCCCAGAACTGGGCTGGAAAGGATTTTCAGGATCATGTCCCACAGACAGGGACACCTCCCACTGTCCCTGGCTGCTCCCAGCCCCAATTCCCAACCTGGCCATGGGACTGCCAGGGTACCAGGGGCAGCCCACCCTGCCAGGGAACAATTCCGAATTCCCAAAATCCCATCTAGCCCTGCCCTCCTCCAATTTAAAACCATTCCCTGTGTCCTGGCACTCTCTGCCCATGTAAAAAACCCTCTCCCTCCTTTTCAGAGCCCCCTCAGGCTCTGGGATGGGCTCTGAGTTCTCCCAGAGCTCTTCCCATCAGCCTGACAGCGACTCCCCCCAGGGAATCACTTGGATGAACTCCTCTGTAAATCCCACACGCCCTGGGGATGAGGAGCACTTCTACAGAGCCACAAGTGGCACCCAAAATTTGCATTTTCCGTCTGGAACCAGGCCCTTTTCTGTGTGGGTGGCCCCACGCGCTCCTTCGAAGCGATTTACAAAGAGAAATGCAGAGCAGCAGTTTGCAAAGGTGGGATCGTAAAATCATGGAATGCCGAGGGCTGGCAGGGCTGCCAAAGATCTTTTCCAATATCTGCTGTGGGGATGGCAGCCAGAGCTGGTTTTAGTCAGGACAAAGCCATTGTTGGATATTTAGCTCCACCTATGGACACCTCCTCGTTTGTACCTCTGGAAATCCTTCAGCGATTCCTGCTTGAAGGCTCCAATCCCAGAGCATCCAAGGTGGGAAGAACCTTCAGGAGCACCCAGTCCCACCCCAGCAGCATCAGCATCACCCCAAGGCCACATCCAGACTCCTCCTGGACATTGCAGCGACTCCAACCCTCCCCGGGCAGCTCTGAGCCCAACGTCCCACAGATTTTAAGAGGGGCATGAAAAAAGGATTTCCTTTCAGAAACTTTCCCAAAGGAAAATGATTAATTTGATTTACCTTAAATGGTGTCAGGAAGCTTTGATCTGTAGCACTGGGCATCCAACAGGGTGCCAAGGGGAGGCACCAGGCTCTTCTCAGTGGTGCCAAGCAATGGGATGAGGGATGGGCAGGGACTGATTGCAGGAATTCTCCTGCACAGCTCCTGCCCTGGCAGTGCCCAGCCTGGGCAGGGACCAGAGAGGCTCTGGGCTCCCTCCCTGGGTATTCCAGAGCCACCTGGACACAGCCCGGTGCTCTGAGCTCATTCCAGTGAAGGGAATTTTTCTTTCCCAATCCCCAACCTGAGCCTCTCCTGGTGCAATTCCAGCCCATTTCCTCTCCTCCTTTCCCTGCCCCTCTTGTCAGGGAGTTTTGGGGGGCAATGAGGTCCCCCCTGAGCCTCCTCTTGTCCATTCCAAACACCCCCAGCTCCCTCAGCTGCTCCTTCCAGGATGTGTTTTCCAGCCATGCTCCAAAGAACTCCAAACAAAAGGAATTCCTGGCAGGAAAACACACACAACACTCAACATGACAAAGTCTGGAATGTGGCAGTCTCTGTTATCAGTGGAAATTTTTGTCAGGGAAGATAAATCCAGCTCCATCCTGCCCCCGTCATTGGAGTCACCTCTGTGCTCCTGCCTCACTCCCTGTAACCCTAAAAATTCGGCATTATTTGGGAGCTTAGTGTCAAAAAGTTCTTCACCAGAACATGATGAATGTCTTCATCATTGTTTTGTCTTTCCAGATCCAATTATGAATTATTAAAGGCATGAGCAAGGAATAATTCTCTGGAAGATGTTTCTGAGGTATGTTGGGCAAGGCAAAATGGAAAACTCGTGTTCCCCAAGACAAGCAGAAGCAGAACCTGAGCGGGCAGGTGATGATGCCACGGGCAAAATCCCTGCTGGAATTGTTCAGAGATGGTTCCAAAATTGTTCAAACGGTTCCAGAGCTGCTGGAGCTCGCTCCTTCCCCACCCTGGCAAGCCTGGACTGAAGAAAAACCTCCTGACCCACCGAGCCAGGGTCAGACAGCAAAGTCCCCCCACTCCTGCTGCTCTGCAAAACAAAACTGATTAAAAACCAACTCTGGGCCTTTTGTTGCCTTCACCTCGAAAACGAGGAGGGGCTTTAATTGGGTACCAGAAATTCCTTTTTGCCATCACAGGACTTCCATCCCTACCCACGGCAAAACCTTTGTGGCTTTTCTTAATTTCTTCTGCAACAAAAGAAGTTATCAGGTAAAGGCATTTAAATACATTTAAGTATTAAATGCTTTAATACTTAAAGTTATCAGGTAAACCTTTTTAAATAAAGTATTAAATGCTTTAATATTTAAAGTTATCAGGTAAAGCCATTTAAATACTTAAAAGTTATCAGGTAAAATCATTTAAATACATCGTTTAAATGATGTATTTTTGTATTCCAGGAGCTTCAGAAATCATGGGATTGTGGAATGGTTTGGGATGGAGGAACCTTAAAGCTCATCTCACTCCACATTCCACTATCCCAGGTTGCTCCAAGCCCCATCCAGCCTGACCCTGGACACTTCCAGGAATGGGGATTCCAGAATCTCTCTGGAAAAACATCCCCAAATTATTCATTTTTAAATATTAATATTTTGTGTATTACGGATGCTCAGGGACTATTCTGGAGCAGGAAGATGCTGATGCCTTTATTAGGAACTTGAGGCTCTGAAGAATCAGGTTTTCACTGGAATATCCCCCATTGGTTTTATTCATGAGCAGACTCTCCCATGGGGAGCTCATGAAATTCTCTGAAGGTTGGAAACCTTTTCAAGGCATCAATTTATGAGCATAACATTCTGCCCCTCTGGAAGCTGAAAATTCCCATTTTGGTGCTGAACTTAGAGTGGTTCTGTGCAGAAAACACCAGGACATTTACAAGAAGACAACAAAATATTTTAATATCAATCTGCCCCGTGCTATACAAGTGTATAAAATACCAACCAAGCATCCATTGGAACTTTACAAAAATAACCAGAAAAAGCAAGCAGCACACTGGAGTCATGAGGACAGGAGGTGACAGATCCAACCAGGAACACACTGAGAGCATTCCAAGATTTCCATGGTTCCCACCTCAGGCAGGGGTCAGGTCTTAAAATGACAAAAATCAGATTTATTGATGGTTTGAATTGAAAAGCAGCTGTGCTTCTGTAGGGAACACAGCAGCAGCCACCTGGGTTTCTACTGCCAAACTCATGCTTTGATTTTCCAGGGAAAAAGGACAGGACAGGAATTATTCCCCATGTCTGGAACTGAATGTGGTGAGACACAAAGTCCAGCAGTCATTTGAGAAACGTGGAAAGCTCTTGGAAAGGCTTCAAGGCAGTTGTGGCAAACCTACCAAGTTTTTCTCCACTTAATTCCTTTATTTTGGGCGTTGAGTGCAGCACGTGGGTAACCCAAAATAATCTGATTTTCCTGTGTCCAGCTCCAGCCATCCATGGAATCAGCTCTTCCCAACAGCTCCCAAGGAGCCAGGGTCACTCAGCCACCAGAGCCAGGCTTTGTTCCAGTTTCCAGGGAATAACAATCCAAGCTAGAGCAGGAAATTCAGGATATTCCTGGTCTCCAGGCCCGGATTTCTGTTCCAGTCAGGAATTCCAGGCCTTCCAGAACAACCTGCTTCCCTGCACCGTGGCCTGGAAGGGCTCCACTCTTTTTAAAACAAATATTATTTAAAAAACCAAGGTGTCAACCAGGATTTCAGTCAACATTTGCTTCAATCTCTTCTCAGACCGACTGTGGCAAGAGCAAACCATGAGAGAGCCAGATCTGATTCCTAAAAACACGATGAGAGAGGCTCCACAATCCCTTTTCCAAACCCCCAAGTGGTATTTTCTATGGATAGCAATTCCTGTCTCTTCCCAAAAAATCCTGAACCCTGCTTCAAGGTGAGGATCTCCAGTTTAAAAAACAGTATTAAAATATTTCTGCTGTTTTTCTTCTTTGAAATTTGCATTTAGGAGCCTTTAAACACTGCCATAAAAAAAAGCCCTAAAGCTTCTCCCACATATTCCCACTGCTTAAATCAGCATTCCTTGGCATTAAGCATTTCATCCCAGCTGAGTTTGGAAGCAAAGCTCAGAAAGTTTGGATTTTTGGATATCCAAAGCCAGTAGAAAAAGATCCAAGTGTGCAGCTTGGAGTAGGAATGGACAAGGCAAAGGCACTCCAGCTCTCCTCACTACGTCCTGGGTGGAATTTTCCAATCCCAATCCAAACTTTACTCACCAAAAATGCAGATTCAAGTTTCTCCATAATTTTTTTTTTCCCCACTGGAAAAATCCCCCTGCTCTGAATATGCACCATCAGCATTATCCGAGTCCTTTTTTCCCTCCTCGAGTCAAAGCTCCCCAACAAATCCTAATGAAGATATAAATTATCTGAACTTAAATAATTTAAAATCCATGTATTCCAACAACTCTCCTATTGCACGTTTTTCCACTGCTCTGCCAGGTAAAACCCTCTGCAGGAATTCCAAAGGTGAAAATTTTAAAAAGCACAACTTCCAGAGCACCAAAAGCGGGTGCTGGAGGAATTGGATCCTGCTGGAAAACGAGGGCCAATAAAACCAAATATAAATATATCATGTATGTACACATCCAGGAGGAATTCTGGGATGCTGAGATAATAAATACTTGGAAACAATTCCCAGATTTCCAGAAACTTGGGAGAAACTCTAGAAAAGAAAGCAAATTACTTGAGAAGACCAAGAAGAAACATGCACAAAACCTAGCGTAAGAAAAAGGGTTAAGCTCCCAAAATTCCCATCATCCTTCCAACCCCGTTATCCCAAGGTTTTCCAAACACCCACCGCGGGTGTCACAAGGAATTTTCCCCCAGAATAAGCCCAGTTATGTCCCAAAATGTCCCCTTCTCCCATCCTTTGCTCCCAGGATCCAGGAATTCCCTCAGCACACGGCATCGACTCCAAACCGAGCGCGGCATTCCCTCCTCTGGAGCACACCTGGAATTCTCCTCCCGCAGCCGCCGTTCCGGGCGGTTTAGCGCCGCGAATCCTCGGAATTTTGGCTTTCCCCTGGAAACGGGGCCCGGCTCAGCTGAGGTGGGCGGGGGCGTAGTCGGGCCGGCGGGTCTGGATGATTTTGGGTTTGGGTTTTCTGGGCTCCTCCTCGGCCTCGCTCTCCTGGTCGCTCTCGCAGACGTGCACGACCACGCTGGGAGTGGTGGCCGTGGCCGCGTGCAGCTCGTACTTGTCCCCTGCAGGGAGACAGCGGAATTCCTCAGAAAATGGGACATGGTGGCTTCTCCATGGGGTTTTTGGGTGGGGAATTCCTCAGGGAACGTCATGGGGTGGTTCTTCTGTAGGGTTTTGGGTGGAGAATTCCTCAGGGAATGTCACCGGGTGGCTTTTCCATGGGGTCTTCGGTGGGGAATTCCTCAGGGAATGGGACATGGTGGCTTTTCCATGGGGTCTTGGGTGGGGAATTCCTCAAGGAACGGCACGGGGTGGCTTTTCCATGAGGATTTTGGGTAGGGAATTCCTCAGGGAATGGACATGGTGGCTTTTCCATGGGGTTTTTGGGTGGGGAATTCCTCAGGGAATGTCACGGGGTGACTTTTCCATGAGGACTTTGGGTTGGGAATTCCTTAGGGAATGGGACATGGTGGCTTTTCCATGGGGTTTTGGGTGAGGAATTCCTTAGGGAATGGGACATGGTGGCTTCTCCATGGGGTTTTTGGGTAGGGAATTCCTTAGGGAATATCACGGGGTGACTTTTCCATGAGAATTTTGTGTTGGGAATTCCTCAGGGAATGGGACATGGTGGCTTTTCCATGGGGTTTTTGGGTAGGGAATTCCTCAGAGAATGGGACATGGTGGCTTTTCCATGGGGTCTTGGGTGGGGAATTCCTCAGGAACGTCATGGGGTGACTTTTCAGTGGGGTTTTTAGGTGGAGGTTTCATTGGGAAATGTCATGGGGTGGTGCTTCCGTAGGGTTTTTAGGTGGGGAATTCCTCAAGGAACGGCACGGGGTGGCTTTTCCATGAGGATTTTGGGTAGGGAATTCCTTAGGGAATTCCTTAGGGAATGGGACATGGTAGTTTTTCCATGGGGTTTTTGGGAAGGGAATTCCTCAGGGAACAGCACGGGGTGGCTTTTCAGTGGGGTTTTAGGTGGAGAATTCATTGGGAAATGTCACGGGGTGGCTTTTCTCTGGGATTTTAGGTGGGCAATTCCTCATGGAACAGCACAAGGTGGTGGCTTTTCCATGGGGTTTTGGATGGGGAATTCCTCAGGGAACGTCATGGGGTGGTTCTTCTGTGGGGTTTTTGGGTGGAGAATTCCTCAGGGAATGTATCGGGGTGGATGCTCCATGGGGTTTAGGTGGGGAATTCCTCAAGGAATGTCACAGGGTGCTTTTCCATGGGGTTTTGGGTGGGGTATTCCTTAGGAAATGTAATGGGGTGGCTTTTCTGTGGGATTTTAGGTGGGGAATTCCTCAGGGAATGGACATGGGGTGGCACTTCCGTGAGGTTTTGGGTGGGAAATTCCATAGGAAATGGGACATAGTGACTTTTTAATGGGATTTTTAGGTGGAGAATTCCTTAGGGAATGTGACATGGTGAATTTTTAATGGGGTTTTTAGGTGGAGAATTCCTCAGGGAACAGCACGGGGTGGCTCTTCCTTGGTGTTTTTGGGTAGGGAATTCCTTAGGGAATGTGACGTGGTGAATTTTTAATGGGGTTTTTGGGTGGGAAAATTCCATAGGAAATGTCACAGAATGGCTTTTCCATGGGGTTCTCAAGTGGGGAATTCCTTAGGAAATGGGACGAATTTTTAATGGGGCTTTTAGGTGGGGAATTCCTTAGGGAACATGATGTGGTGAATTTTCAATGGGGTTTTCAGGTGGGAAATTAGGAAATGTGACATGGTAAATTTTTAATGGGATTTTTTAGGAAATGTGACATGGTGAATTTTTAATGGGATTTTTAGGTGGAGAATTCCTTAGGGAATGTCATGGGGTGACTTTTCTGTGGGGTTTTAGGTAGGGAATTCTTTAGGGAATGGCACAGGGTGGTTTCTAGGTGGGGAATTCCTAAGGAAGTTTTAAATCCCAACATGAAGGAGCTCCAAGTTGTGCCTTGCCCTTTTCTCCATCCTTTACAATTCCCTGAGTCTGGAGGTGAACAGGAATTTTAAAAATCCTCCTTTAAAATGAATCTGACAGTTTTTATTCTCTTTGATCTTATTCATGAGAATAATTTTTCTTATATAATAAGAACAATTTAATTCTCTTTAGTGTTATTAAATGTGACCATTTTTCTCTCCACTAAAATGAACAATATGGTCCCAACCAGGTTAAATCTGAGTTGGATTTAAGGAAAAATTAATTTGCACCAATTTTCATGGATAAGTTATATAAAATATGGGAAAAAAGGAACTCGAGGGATGTGATCATTAATCACTGGGGGAAAGAGTGGCAGGAATTTATCCCTCTTAAATTCCAAGGAATTTTAGGCTCTTATTGATAGTTCTTCCTACACTCAGTACAGTTTCCTCCTCTGAGGCAAACAGAAATAAAAATATATATAAAATTTAAACAGAAATAAAAGTAAGCAGAAAATATAAATAGAAAGAAAAATAAAGAAAATAGAAATAGAAAAAGAAAAGAGGAATAAAATTAGAAATTAATAAAAATAAATAGAAATAGACAATAAATATAGAAAGTATAAATAGAAATAAAAATATATAGGAATAAAAATAAATAGAAATAAAATATAAATGGAAAGAAAAACAAACAGAAAGAAAATAGAAATAAAAGTAGAAATAAAAAGAAAAATAAAATAGAACTAAAATATAAATAAAAATAAAGAAAATAGAAAACAAAAATAAACAGAAATAAAAATAAACAGAAAGAAAATAGACATAAAAATAGAAATAAAAATTAAAAATGAAATATAAATAGAACTAAAATATAAATAGAAATTAAAATAAAGAGAAAGAAAATAGAAAAAGAAATAAATATATAAATAAAAATGAAATAAAAATAAACAGAAAAGAGAAATAAAGATAAATACAAATAAAAATAGAAACAAAATATGAATAGAAAATATAAATAGAACTAAAATAAAAATAGAAATAAAAATAAACACATAAAAATGAAATAAAGATAAAAATAAACTGAAAGAAAATAGAAACAGAAATAAAAATAGAAATAAAAATGAAAAAGATAAAAATAAAGAGAAAGAAAATAGAAATAAAAATAAACACATAAAAATGAAAGAAAGATAAAAATAAACTGAAAGAAAATAGAAATAAAAATAGAAATAAAAATGAAAAAGATAAAAATAAAGAGAAAGAAAATAGAAATAAAAATAAACACATAAAAATGAAAGAAAGATAAAAATAAACTGAAAGAAAATAGAAATAAAAATAGAAATAAAAATGAAAAAGATAAAGAGAAAGAAAAGAGACATAAAAAGAAATACAAATAGAAATAAAAATGAAATGGAAATAAACAGAAAGCGAAGCGCACCAGAAATAGAGAGAGATGAAGAGGAATGAAATCCCGTGGCAGCTCCCCGCTCACCTGGCCCCAGGCGGGCGATGGCGCACAGCAGGTCGTAGTTGATGACCGGGGTCGCATCCTCCACTTGCTTCCAGTCCACGGGGGGAGAGGCGGGAGGGGAGATCAGGAACTGCTTGTCGGGGTTTGGGGGGGCCAGGTGGGAGCTCCCGATGTGCAGCGTCTGCGGGAGAAACAGGGAGTCCCCACTGTGCCTGCATCCCCGAATCCCTGCATGCCTGCATCCCCGAATCCCTGCATGCCTGCATCCCTAAATCCCTGCATGCCTGCATCCCTAAATTCCTGCATGCCTGCATTCCTACATGCCTGCCTCCCTGTGTCCCCGAATCCCTGCATGCCTGCATCCCCGAATCCCTGCATGCCTGCATCCCCGAATCCCTGCATGCCTGCATCCCCGAATCCCTGCATGCCTGCATCCCCGAATCCCTGCATGCCTGCATCCCTAAATTCCTGCATGCCTGCATCCCCGAATCCCTGCATGCCTGCATCCCTAAATTCCTGCATGCCTGCATTCCTACATGCCTGCCTCCCTGCGTCCCCGAATCCCTGCATGCCTGCATCCCTAAATTCCTGCATGCCTGCATTCCTACATGCCTGCCTCCCTGTGTCCCCGAATCCCTGCATGCCTGCATCCCTGTGTCCCCGAATCCCTGAATTCCTGCATCCCTGTGTTCCTGCATGGCTGCATCCCTGTGTCCCTAAATCCCTGCATGGCTGCATCCCTGTGTCCCTAAATCCCTGCATGGCTGCATCCCCGAATCCCTGCATGCCTGCATCCCTAAATTCCTGCATTCCTACATGCCTGCCTCCCTGTGTCCCCGAATCCCTGAATTCCTGCATCCCTGTGTTCCTGCATGGCTGCATCCCTGTGTCCCTAAATCCCTGCATGGCTGCATCCCCGAATTCCTGCATGCCTGCATCCCTGTGTCCCCGAATCCCTGATTTCCTGTATCCCTGTGTTCTTGCATGGCTGCATCCCTGTGTCCCCGAATCCCTGAATTCCTGTATCCCTGAGTTCCTGCATGGCTGCATCCCTGTGTCCCCAAATCCCTGATTTCCTGCATCCCTGTGTTCCTGCATGCCTGCATCCCTGTGTCCCCAAATTCCTGATTTCCTGCATCCCTGTATTCCTGCATGCCTGCATCCCTGTGTCCCCAAATCCCTGATTTCCTGCATCCCTGTGTTCCTGTATGGCTGCATCCCTGTGTCCCCGAATCCCTGCATGCCTGCATCCCTGTGTCCCCAAATCCCTGAATTCCTGCATGCCTGTGTTCCTGCATGCCTGCATCCCTGTGTCCCTGAATCCCTGCATCCATGAATTCCTGTATCCCTGCGTTCCTGTATGCCTGCATCCCTGTGTCCCTGCATTCCTGAATTCCTGTATCCCTGTGTTCCTGCATGGCTGCATCCCTGTGTCCCTGCATGCCTGCATCCCTGAATTCCTGTATCCCTGTGTCCCTGCATGCCTGTGTCCCTGAATTCCTGTATCCCTGTGTCCCTGCATGCCTGCATCCCTGAATTCCTGTATCCCTGTGTCCCTGCATGCCTGCATCCCTGAATTCCTGTATCCCTGTGTTCCTGCATGCCTGCATCCCTGTGTCCCTGCATGCCTGCATCCCTGAATTCCTGTATCCCTGCATGCCTGCATCCCTGTGTCCCCGAATCCCTGCATGACTGCATCCCTGAATTCCTACATGCCTGCATCCCTGAATTCCTGTATCCCTGCATGCCTGCATCCCTGTGTCCCTGAATTCCTGTGTCCCTGCATGCCTGCATCCCTGCGTCCCTGAATTCCTGCATCCCTGAATGCCTCAGTCTCTCCATGGCTGCATCCCCGAATCCTTGTGTCTCTGAATCCCTGAATCCCTGCATCCCTGAATCCTTGTGTTCCTTCATCCCTGTATGCCTGAATCTCTGCATTCCTGAATCCCTGCATTCCTGCATCCCTGAATGGCTGGATGCCTGTATGGCTGAATCCTTGCATCCCTGCATTCCTGAATGCCCAAATCCCTGCATCCCTGCATCCCTGAATCCCTGCATGCCTGCATTCCTGCATCCCTGCCCCCCTGAAGCCCTGCATCCCTGTCCCCTTGAATCCCTGCATGCCTGCATTCCTGCATCCCTGCCCCCCTGAAGCCCTGCATCCCTGTCCCCTTGAATCCCTGCATGCCTGCATTCCTGGATCCCTGAATGCCTGAATCCCACCATCCCTGAATGCCTGCATTCCTGGATCCCTGAATCCCTTAATTCCTGCATCCCTGCCCCCGTGAATGCCTGAATCCCTGCATCCTTGCATCCCTGCATCCCGGGGATGTCGTGCCCTGCCCGGCACTCAGGGTGGCAGCACCAGCCAGGATACAGCTCCGAGGGAAATTCCAACGGGATGTTCTTCCCTAAAAATCAAACGTCTGCCCTTCCAAACCTCCAGCAGGAGGCCAGGGCCTCTCATGACAAACTGGGTGCTGGGAATCATCACCAAAAGTGAGAGTGAAGGGAATTCCAGCAGGGATAAAAATAACCTGGATTATTGGGGGTGTCCAACACTTTGGGATTCGTTTTCCCGCTCCACTTTCAGAGGGAAAAGCACCTGGAAAAGCAGCCTGAGTGCATGAGCCTGAGTTTGGGCATGAGCAGAGAGCTCCAGAGCTGCTCTGGGGGAGATCCCCAAGACTGGGGTGGGCAGGGAAAGCCTGGAATGTGCAGCTCTGAGCCTGGAAATGTGCAGCTCCAGAGCCTGGAAATGTGCAGCTCCAGAGCATGGAAATGTGCAGCTCCAGAGCCTGGGAATGTGCAGCTCCAGAGCCTGGGAATGTGCAGCTCTGAGCCTGGAAATGTGCAGCTCCAGAGCCTGGGAATGTGCAGCTCCAGAGCCTGGGAATGTGCAGCTCCAGAGCCTGGAAATGTGCAGCTCTGAGCCTGGAAATGTGCAGCTCCAGAGCCTGGAAATGTGCAGCTCCAGAGCCTGGAAATGTGCAGCTCCAGAGCCTGGAAATGTGCAGCTCTGAGCCTGGAAATGTGCAGCTCCAGAGCCTGGAAATGTGCAGCTCCAGAGCCTGGGAATGTGCAGCTCTGAGCCTGGAAATGTGCAGCTCCAGAGCCTGGGAATGTGCAGCTCCAGAGCCTGGAAATGTGCAGCTCCAGAGCCTGGGAATGTGCAGCTCTGAGCCTGGAAATGTGCAGCTCCAGAGCCTGGGAATGTGCAGCTCCAGAGCCTGGGAATGTGCAGCTCCAGAGCCTGGAAATGTGCAGCTCCAGAGCCTGGAAATGTGCAGCTCAGAGCCTGGAAATGTGCAGCTCCACACTTTGCATCCCCCAGGGAGTCCCTGGGTGCTCCAGAGCCCACCCAGCCTCCCCCAGCCCTTTAAATCCTTGGAATGTGCTCATTCCCATCCAACATTATCCAAAAAATGGGAAATACCAATGGCCTCCAAACCCATGGAGCTCTGGAACAACCCTGGATTCTCTAATTAATCTGACAAAAAATGACCACAAAGGAATTCTGGGATGCTGAGATTATAAACACTTGAAACAATTCCCAGATTTCCAGAAACTTGGGAAAAACTCTCAAAAAGAAAGCAAACTACTTGAGAAGATCGAGAAGAAACATGCACAAAACCTAGTGTAAGAAAAAGAGTTAAGTTCCCAAAATTCCCATCATCTTTCCAACCCCGTTATCCCAAGGTTTTCCAAACACCCATCAGCTGGAGGATTTATGGGAATCAGAACAAGGAAAGCTTTAATTCCCCCCAGGATAATCCCAACAAGCTTTTTTTTTACCTGAGCAAAATAGAGTTTGAGTTCTTTTCCAAGGAATTCTGTCTTGTCCAGCTGGATCCTGGCTTCTGCTGCAGACAAAGGGTTGCTGAAGTTTATTCTCACCCTTTTGAAGCTCTTAAAATACTGAAAGGTGAGGTCCCTGTCGTAGGGTCGGAACAGGGATTCAAATTTGGCCTGGAGAAAAAGGAGCAGAGGAGAAAATCAGCATTCAACACTAATAAAGGAATTAATTAAAAATGAGAAGTTACTAATAAGGGCAAACGACCACTCTTGAATATTGATTCTTGTAACAGCTTCGTTTGTTTTCCTTTTTCTTTCTAAAATGAAGTTTTTTACCTTATCTCTTATTTCTATGTATCATTAAAATAGATTATTATTATTAATAAGTGGTATTATCACTTATATTATTATCAGAAATTAATGTTGCATAAGACACTCTTAATTTAGCTACAGAAGATATTGAAATGTTTCTTAGAAAATTAAAACCCAAAAACCTTGAGAATAAAGCCTGCCAAGCCTTTGCCCAGTTGTGCACATTTCAGTGGAACCAACACCAGTTTTAATAGAGAAAAATGAAATAATCCTGATTTTCAAGCAAAATGTGATTTTCTTCAGTGACTCAACACAAAGAATGAAGTCCATGTGCATCTCCTGCTTTCCTGCTATTTTTAATTTCATTTATGGAAAGTGCTTCCACTCTCCCTGCAGGATTCCAGGCCAAGGAGAGACACAAGAGCAGCCTCTGGAGCTGCCAGGCCCTTCCCAAGTGTTTTATTCCAAGTTCAGGATTCAAACTGGAGGAATTTCCAGGTATTTTCTCTCCATAAAAGCTTCCTAGAAACTTGGGATAAAGCCATAATAAACGTTACTCCATTGAGGGCTTTTTACTACAATATTTTGAATTAGTAGGGGAAAAAAGCAGGGAAATCACATAAGAAGGCAGAAATCAATTCACAATTTCATTTTCCTCCCTGAGAAGATGCACTTTACACACACACCACAGCTGGGTATAAAATAATTTTATTTCAAAGAGATTTTCAAAACAGAGCTGTTCTGCTTCTTCAGAATGAGCTCTGAAACAGAAGCAGGACCCTCCTCAAAATATTTAGGGTACCTCAAAATAAACTTTTGGTATAGCTCAAAGCTGAGATGGAACCATAGAAAATACACCAAAACTTGCATTTCAGAGTTCACATACTGATTTGAAAGACAGAGACATCTGGGTTGTTCTTTTGTTTTTTAAAAAATATTTATTTATTTATTTAAATATGTGATTATAGAGGTCAGAAATGTCAGTTTATCACTATGCCACTAAAAAAAAAAAGTTATTTTTGTCCTTAAGGTGTCTTAGCAGTAGCAGCTCACTATATCAGGACCGATAAATATTTTATATTCTTTTCTATTAACATTATTATTTATTTTATATTGCCAACCAGCTAAATACAGACCCAAGAGGATTTCTTATAGTGTTACCAGGAAAAAATAATCCCAGAAGTATCAAATGGATTACAAATTCGTGGATGTAGCTACCAAAATTAGAATTAAGTATTTGCTGATAATTCAGAATGGACTACAAATTCATGGATGTGGCTACCAAGATTAGAATTAAATATTTGCTGATAATTCAGAATGGATTCCAGATTTGTGGATGTAGCTGCCAAAATTAGAATTAAATATTGCTGATAATTCAGAATGGATTACAAATTCATGAATGTAGCTACCAAGACTAGAATTAAATATTTGCTGATAATTCAGAATGGATTACGCTACCAAAATTAGAATTAAATATTGTTGATAATTCAGAATGGATTACAAATTCATGGATGTAGCTACCCAGACTAGAACTACATATTTGCTGATAATTCAGAATGGATTACGCTACCAAAATTTGAATTAAATATTGCTAACAACTCAGAATGGATTACGCTACCAAGATTAGAGTATTTGCTGATAATTCAGAACGGGTAACAAATTCGTGGATGTAGCTACCAAAATTAGAACTAAATATTGCTGATAATTCAGAACGGATTACAGATTCGTGGAGGTAGCTACCAAAATTCAAATGAAATATTGCTGATAATTCAGAACGGATTACAAATTCGTGGATGTAGCTACCAAAATTAGAACTAAATATTGCTGATAATTCAGAACGGATTACAAATTCGTGGATGTAGCTACCAAAATTCAAATGAAATACTGCTGATAATTCAGAATGGATTACAAATTCGTGGATGTAGCTACCAAAATTCGAACTAAATATTGCTGATAATTCAGAACGGATTACAAATTCGTGGATGTAGCTACCAAAATTCGAACGAAATATTGCTGATAATTCAGAATACACCACACAGCTGAAGAAGTCTGGAGGGAACAGCTGAGCTCCCAGAACAATGAGGTTGGACAGATCATTTCCCCAAGCACACAGAGGTAAAAGTGAATAATTCCCAGAGCTAGACTCACTCCCACCGGAGCAGCCTGGTGCAGACTGCCAAGCTCCAAGGCTTTGATGGCAAACTGGGATTTCCTTCCAGAGGAGCAGCAGCTCCCAGAACAGCCCCAAACGCACCTACCCTGGTTTCTGGCTGGGTGAAGACCTCCCCATGTGGCAGGCAGGCGATGAGCGAGCCGAAGGTGTAATGGAAATTTCGGAAATGCATTTCGGGCCGAGCCCCGGCGATCCCGCAGGAATCCCGGCGCTTTGGGCAGCCCTGCGTGCTGCTCCCGGCCTTTATAGGGCACAGCCAGCCCAGCCCCCGGGGAAAAAACCCTCCCCGAGCATCCCGACAGCGAATTCCTCAGCACGGCCCCGCATGCTCGCAGGGAGCCGGGAACAAAATGTAAGCGGGACTGGAAAGAGGTGACGTCAGTAATTAGTCAGCTTCCCTCTGCTAATTAGCGGGAGCATGGAAAATGCAGCTGAGCTGACAGGGCAGCTGCTGCCCAGCCTCTTGCAGCATAGTTTCCACTGGCAGTAATTCCATGCAGCTCCCGCTCCGCGCATGGAAAATGTTCCCGCCTGGCCACAACGCTCCGGGATGGGCTGCAGGGAAAATGCCGAATTCCCCGATTCTCTGGGCACGGAAAACAAATCCTCAGCTCGGTGCCTGTTCAGCCGAATTCCCCAATTCCTGATTCTCTGGGCATGGAAAACAAATCCTCAGCTCGGTACCTGTTCAGCCGAATTCCCCAATTCTCTGGGCACGGAAAACAAACCCTCAGCTCGGTACCTGTTCAGCCGAATTCCCCAATTCTCTGGGCATGGGAAACAAATCCTCAGCTCGGTACCTGTTCAGCCGAATTCCCCAATTCTCTGGGCATGGGAAACAAATCCTCAGCTCGGTTCTTGTTCAGCCGAATTCCCCAATTCTCTGGGCATGGAAAACAAATCCTCAGCTCGGTGCCTGTTCAGCCGAATTCCCTAATTCTCTGGGCATGGAAAACAAATCCTCAGCTCGGTACCTGTTCAGCTGAATTCCCCAATTCTCTGGGAATGGAAAACAAATACTCAGCTCGGTGCCTGTTCAGCCGAATTCCCCAATTCTCTGGGCATGGGAAACAAACCCTCAGCTCGGTTCTTGTTCAGCCGAATTCCCCAATTCTCTGGGCATGGAAAACAAACCCTCAGCTCGGTACCTGTTCAGCCGAATTCCCCAATTCCTGATTCTCTGGGCATGGAAAACAAATCCTCAGCTCGGTACCTGTTCAGCCGAATTCCCTAATTCTCTGGGCATGGAAAACAAATCCTCAGCTCGGTACCTGTTCAGCCGAATTCCCCAATTCCTGATTCTCTGGGGATGGAAAACAAATCCTCAGCTCGGTTCTTGTTCAGTCACAGGTGGAGATTCAGAGATTGATTTGGAGAAATGATTTTTCTGCCATCACAAGGAGGATTCGTTTGGGAGCTTCTTCAAAGCAGCTCTGTGGATTAATTGCGGTTCTCGTTCATTAAAAACTTTCCCAGCCTCATCGAGCAGCAAGGCTTTTGGCAGGGGTTGGTTTTTGGTTCTTTTTCCTAGCAGGAGCCTGCTCAACAGGGTTCCACCAGAACCTGAGACAAGCAGCACGGAGCAGCTGTGCAACCTCAATTCCTGACATTTGCTGGGACACCTGAATCCCCAACATTCCCCAAAAAGCAGCACAGAACACAGGTTTTGTGGTCTTTTCTTATGGATTTTTTTTTTTTGAGGCTGGTGGAAGGTTTTTTTTGCTTTGTGTGTTTGTTGTTTTGGTTTTTTTTTTTAAGTAAGTACCACTAAAAAAAAGCTCATCACCATTTCAAGTGATTAATGAAGTTTAAACTGAAGCTTTCACAAGCTATTTGAAACTCTCCCATGCACATGCAGCTCCAAAATTATAACACAGTCAAAATCTTAAGTTAAGCCTTTAGTTAATTCTGTTTTAACACAGGGCTATGATAGAAGCACCACGTTTTAGGGAATACCTGCAAACAATGCACAGTGCTAAGTTTAAACCTGATTTCATCAGTATTTAACTACACAAAACTTTCCACATGAAGACTATTCTCCATTTTTAGGGAGTCAACTTCCTAAATCCCCATTTAAAGTCTCTGCTGTTCTCAGGTTACCTCAGTGTAAAAGTTACCACAGCACAAAAAGAATACTTAATACAATTTCTTAGAACCTTTTCTTGGAAGTCCTCACTTAAAAATCCCAGGATCACTGAAGCTGGAGAAACACTTCAAGAGTCCCACCTGTGGCTGAATCATCACCCACCTTGTCCCCAACCCTGAGTGCCACATCCAGACATTCCTTGCACACCCGCAGGGATGGGGACCCCAAACCCCCCTGGGGAGCCTTTTCCAAGGCCTGAGCACCTTTTCTGGGAATAATGGGATGAATTCCTTCAGTGAGGATGGGATGAGAGCTCTGCACAGGGCACACACAGAAATTCAGGATTCACAGGCAGCCCTGAGAGCCCAGCAACCACAGCGAGCACATCCTAAATCCTGTCCCTGACCTGGAATTTCTGTCGGGTACCCTCAAGCCTTCGGATGTGGAAGGGGCAGGTGTGACTCCACGGAGCAGAGGTCGGGATGCTCACCTGGAAGGAATGGCCGTGACTCACCTGAGCACAAAGACAAACAGGCTGCCCACGTGGCAGGGAAGTGCAGCTCCTGATAAGAGAGCAGAGCAGGTTCCTGCTCTCAGCTGCACAGTCTCGGGTCACTGCAGCACCTCCGGGGGACATTTCTGTCCCTGGAGCTCATCAGGAGTAAAACAGAAAACATCTGACTGCCTGTCGGAGCCCAGCACATCCCTCTGGCTGCTCCAGACCCTGGCACAAACTCAAAACCACCTGTGGCTTCCATTTTAGCCTATGGAAAAAGCTGCCAACTCTGGATGAGGAGTTACAAGCCACAAGGGTTTGAGTAGTATGGCAGTTGAATTAACACAGGGTGGAAAAGTAGAATTTGGGGATTTTTAGAATGAGGTTCAAGGGGGTACAAGATGGAGGGATTTGGGCATGTCCTGACCTTCTTCTCCTTCTTCTTTTCCTCCATGTCTTGGTGTGATGGTGACACTATTATATTGGTTTAAGGTAAAGACTCACTGTCCAACATAGATGAAGGGAATTGGTAATAAATTGTAAACACACACATATAGTTTTTGGTATATAAGGTGGGAGTTGCCCAAGGCTCGAGGGCAGATGGCCACGGGCTCCTTGCTAGGCAGAGCTGGGCAGGTCAGAGAGAGAATGTTTAGATAAGAACAAATGAACAACCTTGAAAACACAATCAGAACCATTCCAGGCTCCTCCTTTGGCTGAGTGGGCCTAGGGAGCAAAGACTCTGCAGGATCTCGGGGTCACCCTGACCCTTAGGAGCCCCGAGAGGAATCAACAACTGCCATCCTCAAGGCCACCTGCACACCACTGAGAGCCAGGGAAAATGACTTCAGAAGCCACCCCTCAAAGAGAACTTTGTCATCTAATACAGGACTAGAGCCTGGCTAGGAACAAACCAAGTGGGTCTGAGAAATTCAACACCTCACAAAAGAATTTTTTCAAAGTGTTCTCCAGATTTAAAAGAAACATTTAAGTCCTATTGATACACACAATGTTTTTAACTTGGTTTTTTAAACCCCAAAGATATCACTCATAGCATGCTCCACTTTGTCACTATCATCATGATTCTTTAACATGGTTGTGTACCAAATAATGGAATCACAAAAATATTTGGGCTGGAAGGGAGCTCACAGCTCATCCAGTGCCACCCCTGCCACAGCACCTCCCACTGTCCCAGGCTGCTCCAGCCCCAGTGTCCAACCTGGCCTTGGGCACTGCCAGGGATCCAGGGTCTCCTCACCCTGCCAAGGAACAATTCCCAATTCCCAAAATCCCATCCAGCCCTGCCCTCCTCCAGCTCAGGCCACGTCTCTCAGTGTATTAAATACACCCCTTTGAGTTATTAACACCGAACTCAAGCACTGGGTCAAAAGAAAAAACCCCAGTTCCCACTGCCCCTGGTGCAGGCAATGAAGAGCAGTTCAAGGCAGGGCTTTGTGTGAGATGATGTGGAAACCATGAGGCAAAATTACAAAAGCCCCACTGCAAACCCCAAGTGTTGCAATGTTCCCTCCTGGAAGGTTTGGTACCCACGGGCAAACAACCATGGCTGGAACAGGAACATTGCAACACCTCAGGAGTCCTGCATTTGATGTTCTGATATTATCAGAGGGCAGCTTTTCTGCTCCCTTATCTCCCTTTGGAGTTTGCTGCTTCCTGTCCTCTCTTTGAGACTCCCTGGTGAGCTGCAGACAGAACAAGGGCAAAAATCACCAGCCCAGGAGGAGCTGGAGCTGCTGCAGAGAGCCCAGGGGAGGCTCCAGGATGAGCAGAGGGATGGAGCAGCTCTGCTGGCAGGAAAGGCTGGCACAGCTGGGATTGTTCACCTGCACAGGAGAAGCTTTGGGCTGAGCTCAGGGTGGCCTGGCAGGGCCTGGAGGAGCCCCAGGAAAGCTGGAGAGAGACAATTTCCAGGGATGGAGGGACAGGACACAGGGAATGGCCTCAAAGTGAAAAATTACAGGTTTACATCAGATATTAGGAAAAATTTCCTCCCTGGGAGTGTGGGCAGGGGCTGGGATGGAATTCCCAGAGCAGCTGGGGCTGCCCCTGGATCCCTGGCAGTGCCCAAGGCCAGGTTGGACACTGGAGCTGGAGCAGCCTGGCACAGTGGGAGGTGTCCCTGCCATGGCAGGGGTGGCACTGGGTGGGCTTTGGGGTCCCTTCCCACCCAGACCATTCCATGGTTCCATGGTGCTGCTGCACTTTGGGAATGAAAGCAAAGGGCTCAGAGCAGGGGGACAGGACAGCAGGATCAGCTCCCCTTCCTCAGCTCTCACCTTTCCCTTGGAAGCTGCAGATTCCAGGGCTCACATTCTGGAAGTTGAGTTCTAAAATAGCAGACAAGGTGCTCAATTAAAACCTAAAGTGCTCCCAAACACCAAGAGCACCTGAGAGAACCTCCAGCACTGCCCAAGGACAGAAACGTGACAGACACCATTTCTGGAACGTTTTGGGGGGGCTGGAAGGACAATTACAGAGTCCAGTAAATATATGAAATAGTGGGAACACAGAATGATTGAATGCCATTATTAACCCCATAATTTCACCTCCATATACAGTGGAATAGGCAAGGCACAGAAGAGAAAGAAGTGAGGCCACAGAAGCAGAAATCAGGCAAGTCACCAAAAATGCCAAAAACTACAACAGCAAAGTGAACAACCAGGGAAGGGAAATGAATGATATGAAGTTAAATATGTTTGGGATTCTCTAAGTTGATAGAATTACCCCCCAAGAGCCATAAACCAGAACAATCCAGTCCATCCTCCTCCCTGGCAGGTTTTACAGCTGCCCTTGGAGGTGCTCTTTGTGTAATCCCTGCACTCCCACTCCAGACCTGCTGCTCTTTTCCTATCAACACACAGCTTCTATTCCTGTCTCCATGTTAATTATCCTGCCTCAGCCCTACTCAGGACAGGGATAAACACCTTGAAGTAATCTACAATGAAAATCACACTGCTTTCATTTTCCTGGCACAGCCTTACTCTCATTTTACTGGCCAAAAATGAATCCACATTCCCAACCACTCCCTTGCTCCCCACAAAAAAAAATACCCCCAAAACAAAAATAATCAACTCCCAGACTGGTTTGGCTTGGGAGAGAGCTCAAATCCCACCCAGTGCCACCCCTGCCATGGCAGGGACACCTTTCACTGTACCAGGCTGATCCAGCCCCAGTGTCCAACCTGGCCTTGGGCACTGCCAGGGATCCAGGGGCAGCCCCAGCTGCTCTGGGCACCTGTGCCAGGGCCTCACTGCACTCTGAGTAAAGAATTTCTTCCTAAAATTTCTTTAACATTAATAGTGGATGATAATTCTGCCTCCCTCCTCCTCCCTGTGTTTGTGACCTGGGTGTGCTTGGCATTGGAAACATTTATAGGGCTAAGTCAGAGGCATGAGGGGGTGTGGTGCCATGCCTGCAATGGCCAGTGCCAGGCTCCCAGTGCTCAGGCTGCTGCAGGAATCTGGGCAGAAAAGTGTTCCAAAGTAGGACTGGTCTGTTTTACCTCATGAGAAATCCTGTCAGACTTACAGAAAGGTCCAGGTTTCCTTTCAGACACCTTTCCCAGAGCAGCTGGGGCTGCCCCTGGATCCCTGGCAGTGCCCAGGGACAGGCTGGACACTGGGGCTGGAGCAGCCTGGGACAGTGGGAGGTGTCCCTGCCATGGCAGGAGGGTGAAACGAAATCATCCTTAAAGTCCCTTCCAACTTAAACCATTCTGTGATTCTGTGGCAACTTCTGTTTTGTGGTTATAAAAAGCTGTGTTTTAAAGTTACCTATTCCACGTTATATTTTCTGCATTCCTGAGCAAGATGTAAGTGAAATTAATCCATTCCTCCAGCAGGGAAATCATCTGCACAAACCAATTTTTTTTAACGAGCACAGAAGTCTGTGGGATCACAGAATGAAGTGCACAAGGAGCACGTGCAGACTTATTTACAGTAAAGAAATCAGAGCACAGCAACACAAGCCCACAAAGTGGTTTTCCACATGACACCATGACCTGGATGGAGCCAAGGAATGCCACACTCCTTGGAAAAGGGGCAGCAGCAGCTCCTGTCCCACTTGTGCCCCAGCAAACACAAGAGCTCAGTGCTGCACAGCCCTGCAGTATTTCACCCCAGGCAGACAGAGCCCAGCGTTTGGGGAGGTTTGAGCAACTTTTAGGATGTGATTCCATGGATGGGGCACGAAGGCTGGGTGTGCTGGTGGCTGGCACTGCTGGGGCACATCCCTGGAGCTTTACTGCAGCATCAGCCCCATGACACGGCTGAGACAATTGGAAGATGGCAAAGCTCACGCACACCCAGCAGCAGCCAAAGATTTCTCTGTTGCAGAGCATTTTAAAAACTTTCTAGCACATTGCTAAAGCTCACAGACAATTATTCTAACCAATCACTAAAAGCACACGTACACCTGCTGCACACAATGCTGGCTTGACTTCATTAACTACACACAATACTCCATTACTAATTTAAAACCTACTATCTTGCTAAGCATATTTTTCTGCAGTCTTAAGGTCTGTCTCAGCCAAGCCTAAAACTCAAGCTATTGTTTCATGTCCTTGCTTGGTGTACTATTGTAACTTTTTTACTTTCAGGCTTTGCAGCTGCAGCCAGCTCTGAGTTTTCTGCTCTTTCTGTTTCTGTGCTGCTTTCACAGCTTCCTGAAAATCTTCTTACCTTTACTGTGCTCCCCACAACCTGGCTGGGCTCTACCCAATTATGCTGAGTGCTCCTCTCAAAGGAGGAGTCCATGGCTCTGAACTCCAGCACTGAGCAATTCTGAGATCTTTTCAGAAAGACTGGTAGAAATATCTATCAGAGCATTAATTCAGCACAGTTAGCACTGGCATGCTCTGTATGGTAACAGAGATATCTACTGCAAAGGAAAAACTCAGCTGACAATAAAAACTGAAAACCACATGTCTGGGGTGCAGGGTCACCTCTGTTTTAGACTCCCAGCTATTCCAGGAAAATCTCCTGTTCCAAACAGAAGCAGAGGAACAAGTGCCCATTTTCTAAGGTGTCAGGCAAACCCATAGGAAAGCCAGTTCTGGCACACACTTTCTTCTCTCTCTCAGGATTTTTCACAGAGAAGCACAGAGAGAAGAAAGAGAAAACAATTTCTGTTTCTGCTCCTTGTTTTCCCATGTGGAATGTGTTTGGAGAATTGTTTCCCTGGGGTGTTGCTTGGTTGGATTCTGGTGAGGATTGTTTGAGCCTGGTGGCCAATCCAACCCACCTGGGGCTGGGCTCTCAGAGAGGGTCACGAGTTGGGAGTGAGTCAGATATGGGAGTTAGGAAAAGTAGGTTTGTAGTTTTAGTATCTCCTTTAAATAGGATATTAATGTATTATAGCATAGTTATAATAAAGAAATCATTCAGCCTTCTGAATTGAGTCAGACATCAGCATTTCTTCCCACCAGTTCACCTGCATTTACAGCTGCACCTTAAGACAACAAGACTCAAATACAAACTCAAGACTTGACTATACCTGAAGTTACAGAGGGATAAATGTCAATGAGTTTGTAAAAAAAACTCTGCCTATTTCTACTGTCTTTATTTCTGTTTAAACTCATTAACTGCTTTACTCTCATTCCAAAATTATCTACAGATAATGTATTTATAGTAGAAAAAGCACATTATGAAACACCTTTTGCAGTAATTGGGTTGGCAGATTAGAAAGGGGAAGGAGAAAGTTCTTGCAAAGTCAATCCAAGAAACATTTCCTTCACCACAGGCTGAATTTGGGTCCAGATCACCAAAACAGCCTTCAAGAAGATGCTTTTTAAAAGTCTGTGAAAATTCCTGAGGAGAAACATCACCAGCAATAATATAATTAATCCCTGATTTTTGAGAGAAAATAAACAGCTAAAGACAAAAGAAAAAGCCAAAGATGACAAGAAACCACGACAAAAGTAATCAAGAATATTCCCATGGCCAGCTGCAGTGTTGATTTTTATTCCTATTTCTGGCAGAAAGGAGGAAAGAAGGTGACAGGGACACGAGCCCAGTGTCCAGCTCAGCACAGAACCCTGCACAGGCCACCCCAGGAAAAGCTAACTCTGGCAAGGGAAGGGCAGGAAATCCTCAAACAACTCCTCTCCTGCTTGCTGAAGGCTTCTCTAAATATAGCTGGCTATATAAATCCTTCCCTCAGAGTAGAGGTTAAAAAAGGGGGAAGAGGTGGAAATTCTCCAAAGATCACCTCTGTTTGTCAGGAACTAAAAAAGGACAAGGACTTTGAAAACAAAATGGGTTAATAGGGCATTTTTCATACTGGAGAAAAATTATTTACAGCAGAATTGAAGGAAGTGATTTGTTAAAACTGCTCCTGCAGCCCCCAGGACAAAAAGAGGTTTGTCCCAAGCACTGGGTAACAATGAAATAAAGGAAGCATAAGAGATTCTTACCACTGCAACCAGGAAAAATCAGCTCCACTCTGACCTTTTCAAGGTTATTTATTTAAATTAATAGCTCAAAGGGGAAAAACCCCATCTAGACAGCAATTAACAGATGTGTGGAGCTGCAAGATGAAATAATTCAAGTTAGAAAGAAGGGACATGTTCAAACACATCACTCCTGAAGCAAAAAGGGGCTTTGGGTCATTATTGCTTGAGTGGGGGACACTTTCTGCAGGGAGATCTCGCTGTTTTGTGAAGAGAGAGCAGCTGTAAAGTTATTTATAAGTGAGGCTGAGCAGAGAGAGGTGCAGGGAACAGGGCACACGCTCCCAGTGGCATTCCTGCATTCCTGGAGCGTGTCCTGCACAGCTGGAGCCCTGCACACCCCCAGGGCTGGGGGCACCCGGGGCTGGGGCTGGCACAGGGCTCTGAGTGCCACGTCTGGGCACCGAGCAGGGCCCATGGCAGGGGAACTGAGCCCAGAGCCACGGAAATGCTGACAGAGCCACAGGACAACAACCCTGAGCAGCCCAAACACGCAGGGATGGGCAATGGGAGCACCCACAGAAACACAGCCAGGCTGGGGCAGCTCCTGGGAGAGGATGGGGGTGACAGGGACAGCCACAAAGCTCAGGGAATCCCAAATCCCAAATCCCCGGGGCTGGCAAAGCCCTCCCAGCCCAGGGAGTCCCAGCTGGGCCCCATGCCCACCTTGTCCCCAGCCCAGAGCACTCAGTGCCACCTCCAGGGGACACCTGCAGGGATGGGCACTGCAAAGCTCCCTGGGCAGCCCCTGCCAGGGCCTGAGCACCCTTTCTACCAATATCTATAATTTATGTTGGACAGTGAGTCTCTACTTTAAACCAGTAGAAAAGTGTCACCATCACACCAAGATATGAAGGACAAGGAGAAGGAGAAGGTCGGGACACACCCAAATCCCTCCTTCTTGTACCCCCTGAACCCCATTCTAAAAACCCAAAAATTCTACTTTTCCACCCTGTATTCATTCAACTGCCACACTACTCAAACCCTTGTGGCTTGTAACTCCTCATCCAGAGTTGGCAGCTTTTTCCACGGGCTAAAATCAAAGCCACAGGTGGTTTTGAGTTTGTGCCAAGGTCTCTGAGCCCCTGCCAGGGTCTGGAGCAGCCAGAGGGACGTGCTGGGCTCCGACACCTTTCCATGGGGAAATTCCTGCTGCTGTCCCAGCTGAGCCTGCCCTGGCCCAGCCTGAGGCCGTTCCCTCTCCTCCTGTCCCTGTTCTCCCCTGGCTGTCTCCTCCTGGCAGGAGCTGTGCAGAGCCACAAGTGACCCTAAAACACTTCCCTAATTCTCTTCCATGAGAAGAAGGGAAAGTTCCTCAGGAAGGATCCAGCAGTGCCACAATCCAGCCCCACAGCTGGCAGGGCTTTACCCAAATCCCATCCAGTCAAAGGCAGGGTGGCCAGAGCTGGTCCTGATCCAGATGTTCCCACAGAAGCACATCCTTTCCCAATTCCTGCCTTCCATAAACCAGATCCAGGACACCGAACCCAAACATGGCTCATTATTGACATCAGCCCAGGGCCAATAAGCTGAGATCAGTTTTGCTCTCATGTGTAAGAGCAGTGATGGAGACACAACGTATCTTACAGGAGAGGAGCTTTAGAAGTTCCATTCTGAGCTGCTTGTGTAAGGTTGAGATCCAGATTCAGATCCCAGAATCCAAAGGAGCCACAGGAAACATGGAGAGAGACAATTCCCAAGGACTGGGGGGATGGGACACAGGGAATAGCTCCCACTGCCAGAGGGCAGCTGTAGGAATGTGTTTTTTGTTGATGGAGTGCTAGATTATTTTTTGTCTCTTTAAAAAGGCAAAAAGCCTAGAGTTCTTTCTTCAATTTGGCAAAAAGACACTTTATAGGATTGTTGGGACTTTAAAACTGGAGCTACTTAATTAGACAGAGGTTAAAAGGTCTCAGGTATTTTACTAAAAAAAGAAGATAACAAAAGAATTAGTTGCTTTTGTAGGGTGTTTTGTTAAGAGTAAGAACTGTGTGGGATTTGAGGCCCAACTCAAATAATTCCATAATTCCAATATGCATAACACATTATGTCTTCAAAATACATATCTGTGGAGGAGGTTTTACAGTGACTCCTGTGGGCCAGAGAGAAGTTTGATCACAGGATCCGTGTTCACCCCTGAAAGAATTTCCTACCAAGGTCATTGACACAGAAACCAAGAAAGAAAGAAGGAGAAATAACAGAAACCTGCAATTGCCTGTTCCAATAAATATGTTGTTTGTCTTTCCTGACCACACTTCTGAATTTTGTAAGAATGTATAAAAAGCATGCATGCTAGAATAAAACCAGGTTTGAAACCTTCTGAAAATTACTTTGAAATGTGACTGTCTCAACTATAACATATATCCACTTTATAATGTTAGAGCAAGAGCCTGATGTCAGCATCCCAGACTTTTAAATATTCCCAGAGGAAAATAAATATTTCTTTGCCTCCCTGGCTTGATGACACACACACTGATCATCACAGCAGCACCAAAAGGCAGGTGGAAATGTTAGTTCAATGTGATTTCATCTTCACTGAAACTTTTCTGAGAAGACCAAAGAAGTCAAGATATTTTTACCTCACTTTGTACATTCCAGATAATGAAGGAGGTAAAGATAAAAGGTCAGTACAGAGGAAAAAAAAGCAAAAGGAATGAATGTGTGTCAGCCTGTCTATATTCCCTACTCAACATCTAAATCAAGAGTCAATCAGTGCCTATTAAAGGTTCAGGTAAAACAATTAAAGAAGCCCAATTACTTCTTTGAGCAACCAAGGCTTTGCTTCCAAAACTGTTCTGAAAGTCAAAGGGACTGGAGCGTGTCCAGGGCAGGGAACGGAGCTGGGAAGGGGCTGGAGAATTCCTGAGGGAGCTGGGAAGGGGCTGGGGAGTTCCTGAGGGAGCTGGGAAGGGAATGGAGAGTTCCTGAGGGAGCTGGGAAGGGGCTGGAGAGTTCCTGAGGGAGCTGGGAAGGGGCTGGAGAGTTCCTGAGGGAGCTGGGAAGGGGCTGGAGAGTTCCTGAGGGAGCTGGGAAGGGAATGGAGAGTTCCTGAGGGAGCTGGGAAGGGGCTGGAGAGTTCCTGAGGAGCTGGGAAGGGAATGGAGAGTTCCTGAGGGAGCTGGGAAGGAGCTGAGCTGGAGCAAAGGAGGCTCAGGGGACCTTGTGGCTCTCACAGCTCCTGCCAGGAGGGGACAGCCGGGGGGTCGGGCTCTGCTCCAGGAACAGGGAGAGGAGGAGAGGGAACGGCCTCAGGCTGGGCCAGGGCAGGCTCAGCTGGGACAGCAGCAGCAATTTCCCCATGGAAAGGGTGCTCAGGCCCTGGCAGGGGCTGCCCAGGGAGCTTTGCAGTGCCCATCCCTGCAGGTGTCCCCTGGAGGTGGCACTGAGTGCTCTGGGCTGGGGACAAGGTGGGCATGGGGCCCAGCTGGGACTCCCTGGGCTGGGAGGGCTTTGCCAGCCCCAGGGATTTGGGATTCCCTGAGCTTTGTGGCTGTCCCTGTCACCCCCATCCTCTCCAAGGAGCTGTCACAGCCAGGGGGTCGGGCTCTGCTCCCAGGAACAGAGACAGGAGGAGAGGGAACGGCCTCAGGCTGGGCCAGGGGAGTTTTCCCTTCTTAGTTTCACCTGCACTTTCCCACTGGAAGACGTTCAAATTCTGCAGGTTGGAGTTTCTCCAGCAGAGCTGCTCATCCCTCATGGCTCATGGAAATCAAACAGGCATCACTGCCTGTATTCACTCCCCCCAGAACAGCCAAATGCCACCTTCATCCACAGGAGTTTCTTGCTGGTCCCTGCTCTGAGGCTGCTCCTCAGAAGTTCCAGATGGTTTTTGGGAATTTGGTGCAGCCTTAGAGCCAGGACAACCCACAGGTGTCACTCCATGGGCTGCTCCCCCTCCCAGCTGGGCTCCAGCTGCTCCAAGCCCTCCCAGAGCTGTCACTGCTCCCTGATGAAGGAACAAGTCTGGCACTGTGCAGCAAGCAAAGGTGTGGAGAGTGGGCTGGAACAGGCAGATTTCCCTCAGAGGATCTCCAAAACCTCAGAGACAATTCTGGGACAATTTAATCCCACACTGGTTTGGCTTGGAAGGGAGCTCAAAGCCCACCCAGGGGCACCCCTGCCACGGCAGGGACACCTCCCACTGTGCCAGGCTGCTCCAGACCCAAATCCAACCTGGCCTTGGGCACTGCCAGGGATCCAGGGGCAGCCACAGCTGCTCTGGGCAACCTCCCCACCCTCACAGGAAAGGATTTTTTCCTGATTCCATTCTAAACTTTCCCTCCATCAGTTTGCAGCCATCACCTCTTCTCTTGTCACCACACAGTGTTGCAAAAACCTCTTGAAGTTCCAACCTTATTTCTTCCTCCTTCATTTCAATTCTCACCTATTCCAGGGCTGTGAGTTGCCAACCCAGGCCTTCTCCCATTTCACTTCCTAATTTTCTGGATCTTAAAGAAAAAGAAAGAAAATCTTTCAGGTTTCCTACATCTATTGCTATTATTTAAAAAGGAGAATAAAGAAGAATCCTGGAATATCCTGAGTGGAAGGGACCCACAGGATCACTGATCCAAGCCCTGCCCAGACCCCCACCAACCCTGGGCATCCCTGGCAGCGCTGCCCAAAGGCTCCTGGAGCTCTGGCAGCCTCGGGGCCGTGCCCATTCCCTGGGCAGAATTCCTGCTCCAGTGAATTCCTCCATGTGTCTGCAGGGCCATGCCTGGGGCTGTGTGTGCCCCCAGCAGAAGCTGCCCTGCTGAGGGAGCCCCATGGAAGTGGGGTGGGCAGCACCTCTGGATACCAGGGAGGCTCCTGGGAAGCCAAGTCCTGCATTCCCACACAACCTGCAGCCACTCCACAATGACTCCACTGAGGGATGAAAAAAAGATTCAAATAACCCCCTGATGATTTTTTAATGTAAATTCCAACTGCAGTGCCAAGAAGGAGCTGTTTTTCCTGAAGACTTACAGGATACATTTGAATAGCTTGAAATGTATGAGCTGGTGTCATTTTTGCATTAGGGGATCCAAATATATTCAAATAAAATATCCAGAGTTGTGCTCTGTCACACAAGGGCCATTTAGAGATTCCATGGGCCGCAGTTTTCCAGCCACCCATCTGAAAAATAAATACCTGCAGAGTGCTTCTTCCATCCTTGGAAAAATCTATGATTTACACTCCCATTTCCAAGCATTAAACACTGAATTCCTGTTCGCTGAGTGGGAACACAAAAGTGGGCACTTGGAAATTCCACTACAGAGTAGCTGAGTAACCATCAGCCTCATTTAGGAAGCTTTTGAATGTGGGAAATATATTCCAAAATGTAAAGGCTTTTTCCAACATGTTTCCACTCTTGCTGGGAATACACTCAAATGATCCAGAGCGAATTAATGATGATTTTGCCCTCAATTGGGTAGTCAAAAGGAAATAAATATTTTCAGAGAATATTTCATGGCAACTACTTTTCTATTCATCTAAAAAAAAAAAAATCGTTCCATTTGGAAGAACATTCCAACACCTGTGCCATCCAGGATTTGCAACCAAACCTGCTGAGGGAAGAACAAAACCCTCTAAAGAAAATCCAGAAATCTCTCTGCTTTGTTCAAAAATTGGTATTTTGGATCTAAGGAATGTGAGCTGAGGAATTATGATGCTCATTTATCCCTAATCCACCCGACAGGGAAGGAAAATGTCCCTTCAAGAGCTTTCTCCAAGTCATCTTGAGAGACATTTCCCCAAATCATCAGAGAGCAGCCAAATATTGGAATGTCTGGAGCCTCTCAGAAAATTCCCACCAGGAAAAAGGGTTAAAGGACAAGGGAGAAATGGAAAGTGCACTTGGCAGAGGATGCAGGCTTTGGGTATTAATAATCAAAGGCCAAAAGTGACAGGAAGAATTCCAAATGGCTCTGAGGCATTGGAAAGTGGACACAAATTGTGGAGAAATAAAAATTCCAGTGGATGGAGAGGTGCAGTGAGAGGTCAAGCTTGGTTCTGTGGGATCTTGAATGGCTGAACTTTTTGAAATGTCTTCAGGTGGTCAAAAATTTCTTCAGGTGGATTAAACTGGAAGTGAGACATCACCCACTTTCCCAGGAAATTCAATTGTTTAAGCACCATTCCTTCACTTTGCCTTCTTCCCAAAGCAGCCCAGGAACTGAGCAGGGCAGCTCAGAACAGCTGAACACAAAACAAAGACAGCAGCTTTCATTTATTAACAACAAAAATTCCACCTATTCCCCCTGGCCTGGCTGGTTTAATCCAGAGTATCTCCATGCACAAGCTGTTCCCACAGGAAAAGAAACCACCACCACCAAAACCCAACACACAACAAACCAAAAAACCCAAACACAACCCCACTTCCTTTGCAGCTCCCAAAAAATCCTGGATGCATCACCTTTGGCAGAGGCAGCTCTTGGCAAAGACGTGGGAGCTGCAGAAAGTGGGATCTGTCAGGCACTCAAGGTTCAGCTTCACATCTCTGACAGGATGGAAGCAGCTCTTCCCAAAGCTCAGAAGCTGACCCAGACTTTTGGATGCACAGCCCACTCCCAAAAATTCCCCTAGGATTCACGCTGAAAGCTGCAATCCCTCACCCTCCCCACTTTTTGTGGCATTTCTGGTTTCTTTTAGCCCTGTAACAGCAGAATAATGAACACGGATCATGTTAAAACCATGGGAAAGGAGTGGGAAAACCATGGAGGTTCCCACACTGACAGGCACTTGCAAGGGCAAAGCAGAGACTGGAGAACTTGGCTGATAATTCCACTGATAACATGAAATAATTAATTCATTATCAACCAGGAAAGAAATATTTGGCCAATTTACTGCCTGTGAGACACCATTCACTGCCAGCTCCTCCCCAGCTCCCTTGATTATGCCAGCAGGAAAATCCAGGCAGAAAAGGGAAATTCAGAGAAAAGCCCTTTTGGCTGATATTAAATGTCATATTTATTTCAAAATAAGCAGTTTTAGAAAGTCAATGAGCAGCAATTTTTCACTTGCTCTTTTCATGAGAGCTTTTGCAAATGGATGTCCCATGATGTGTATAAAGTCATGGAAAGCTGCCCCACTTCCTGATAGGCAAAGCATGGCCACTGCAGCTTTCTTTGACTAATTCCTTCCACTGGGTTTTCCGTAAGTGATTCATGGCTGTACTCAGCTTTCCTGGAAAACATTTCTCAAAGTCTGCAAGGTATGGAAAGCAGGACATTCTCCTGGGCTGGCTTCTAACTGGGAGTCTTTGTGCCTCTCTCTCTCTAGAGACAAACAGCAGTTTTAATAACCTCATTCTATCAACTCTGATTTAATTGTTTTCCCCTAAATATCAGAAAAAAACAGAACTTACACATATCTTTCACCGTATTCCCTGCATATCCTGATTTCTTAGAATTCTAGCCTTAGAAGCCTAAAACCCAGGTGCCTTTTTCAATTACATTACTTTTATCTAAAGGAAATTTAGAAAGAGCCTCCCTGAACACTCGTATCACCTGTCACATTTTGTTCTTTTCTTGGAAGTGACAACACTACAAAGAGTTCTTTTACGTAGAGGGAGTGTGAAATAATTACAAGGTCCCTGAGACTCCATGGCTGACTGGCTCCTGAAATCCCTCAGGTGTCACTTGAACCCAAGACACTGCAGTGAGACCAACTCAGACCTGCCCAAAGTCCTGCTCAGCCTCTGACCCAGCTGAGTCTGGAGGGTGCTGCTCCAATTCTCCTTCAAAGCACTTCCCAGGCCCTCACCTCCTCCCATTTGCCATAAGAAATTTAAGGGAACTTTGATTCCAATGCAGATCAGTTGTGGGGATACCAAAGCTCCCTAGGACATTTTCCACACTATTTATACTTGGGCTGCTGCCTCTGTGCAATTCCACAGGAAAAAAGTTCTGCTCTCACTGCCCAGAGCAGCTGGGGCTGCCCCTGGATCCCTGGCAGTGCCCAAGGCCAGGTTGGACACTGGGGCTGGAGCAGCCTGGCACAGTGGGAGGTGTCCCTGCCATGGCAGGGGTGGCACTGGGTGGGATTTGATGTCCCTTCCATCCCAAACCATTCCATGATTTTGTGATTCATCCTAGGACCAAAACAAGTTTCCAGTGTTTTAAAACGTTCCAAGTGAAGGTCAAATAACAAATCTGAGGGTGATAACACACCTGGAGGGAATACTCAAGGTTCCATAGAATCCCAAACTGGTTTGGGTTAGAGGGAGCCCAAATCCCACCCAGTGCCACCCCTGCCATGGCAGGGACACCTCCCACTGTCCCAGGCTGCTCCAGCCCCAGTGTCCAACCTGGCCCTGGGCACTGCCAGGGATCCAGGGGAATCTGGGAATTCCATCCCAGCCCTGCCCACCCTGCCAGGGAACAATTCCCAATCTCCCATCCAGCCCTGCCCTCTGGCAGTGGGAGCCATTCCCTGTGTGCTGTCCCTCCATCCCTGGAAATTGTCTCTCTGCAGCTTTCCTGGGGCTCCTCCAGGCCCTGCCAGGCCACCCTGAGCTCAGCCCAAAGCTTCTCCTGTGCAGGTGAACAATCCCAGCTGTGCCAGCCTTTCCTGCCAGCAGAGCTGCTCCATCCCTCTGCTCATCCTGGAGCCTCCTCTGGGCTCTCTGCAGCTCCTCCTGTTCTGTCCCCTCAGACTTTCAGAATTTCTGTTACTGCTTCTCTCAGCCCCAAGCCCTGTTTTGGACAATCCCCCCACTCCTTTCCCCACAGAGGCAGGAAGGGCCCAAATCTCCCAGGAGGGCTCTGCCCTGAGCTCCTCCTTCTGTGTTTGCATCTGGTGCTCCTCTCCAAGGTATTTCTGAGGAACCTCATCAAGCTCCTGCAACAGCAGTGTCCCAGCCAAAGGAAAAACTTCTGCTGTGTGCTCAGCCTTTCAGCAAACAGACAGCAGGACTGTGCCCAAGCAGCTGAGCCTTATCACTTTTCCCAGATGAACTGGGCTCTCACTGAACTACTCCTCTAAAAGGCTTTAAGTGTTTTTTACTGCACAAGCTGGACTAGGAGGAAAGCACATGGATGTGCTCAAGTGCTCTCCACAAAAACAGCCTGGGCAGGGTTCAGAGCCCCTTTTAGGAGGCAGAGTTTCACAAACTCTATTTGATCACTTCTCAAGGTGACCTGATCCAACAGCCCCTACCTTGATAGTGTCTAAAGCCAACTGAGAAAATCACAGCTGACATTTCCAACCTGCCCAGCAGAGCAAGGAAAGAGCTTAAACAGCATTTCCAGTTCCACCTTCTGCAACCTCAACGTTGCAGCCCGGACTGAAATGCCAAATTAGAGAATCTTCAAATCAGAGAATTTGCAAGGCAAAGCCCTGATCAGGACAGGCAGCAACAAAGGCAGACTCAAATAACTGGGGGGGGGAGAGAGATTAAACAATAATTTGCAAATACATGACATAAATACAGTCAGAGCTGTCTGCTCATTAGTGAATTTGGTGTCCCAAATCCAATCTTTTTTAAAAAATAAAGATTATTCACTTTCAGGCTGACCTGATTGGGTTGACACATTAAAATCTTTCAGCATTTCTTTGCCCATGATGAATGTTTGTGTTTAGATTTATTGATGCAGCTGTTTTCCCCAAATCCTCATGGTCTGTCACGTTGCAGCTGGATTTTGTTCTCCTCTCACTCAGTTTTCACAGGATCCTTTCCCTTGGGCAGTTTTTAAGGATAAAATGATGGGGGAACTGCTCTCCTGTACCAGCAGCACCAAACACTGAACTGGAGCAGTTTAAGCCAGGCTTGGTCCAGGACAGGGTGGCACAGAAGCAGGATTTAAGTAACTCTGCTTTCTAATTTACAATCAACACCTCATTCCTGTCATTCCATCTGCTCCTCCTAGAACCAAGGATTGTTTACATTTATTCCTTTAGGAGTTCTTTAAATTTTTACCTTTTAAAGCATCATTACTCACCAAGGCACTAAAAAGGACGGATCTACTACAAATAACTCCAGAGCTGATGAACAGTGAGAAATAAACACCTCTCAAAAATAGCCCCCACTGTCAGCATTTGTTTCCAGCCCAAAGTGGTCCCTAAATAGCACCAAGCCAGGTCCCAGCTCCTCCTCATCCCCGGAATTCCAAAGTACAATGGGGCTGGATTTCACTCTTTATTTACTTCCTGCACAGCAGTCTGCCAGAGACAGTCACTAAAATAAACTTAATTTAACCCAAGTCCACTCTTCCATGAGGGCACGGGGGGACAGGACACAGGGAGTGGTAGGGAGGGATGGGATTTTGGGAATTAGGAATTGTTCCCTGGGATGGTTGGGGCTGCCCCTGGGTCCCTGGCAGTGTCCCAGGCCAGGCTGGACACTGGGGACAGTGGAAGGTGTCCCTGCCATGGCAGGGGTGGGAATGAGATCATCTTTGATCTTCCTTCCATCCCAACCCACCGTGGTTCCACTCAATAAAAACCATGGAAGGGACTCCCAGCAGTGCCTAAGAATTCTTCAGCTGTTCATGATTTTGTACTGCTTCATTAATTCACTCTAATTAGCAAACATTCTGCAACCATTTTGTGCTTCCCACACACCTTCAGGACTGGATCATCTGTGGGGTCAGAGGTTTAGGATTTTTTTTTTTCCTATTTAACTACCATTTCTGAAAAGTTAAAAAAAAATTCTAAGAAGTAAAGCAGTTGTCCCTGAAGTATTTTTCTAAATTTTTATGGTGTTTTTTCAGCTGTGACAGGTCCAAGAATTGTCCCACTGAGTGAAGATATGACCATAATCCTGAGGGAGTAGGATGAAAAGTACTTCTGTATTTAACAATTTATTATCATGAAAATGCAGCTGTATTATGCCAAAATTATGACTTGAGGGAGAGCAAAGATAAGGATGAAAACAGCAGGTGTTTGGGGTTGTTTTAATTTCTAGTTCCTTCTAACATGATAGCAGGATTTGTTTAACTCAAATATTAAAGGTATCATCCCAGGCGAGCAGAAGTTACGTGCTCATCCTCTGACACATCCTCTGTGACTAAGGGAAAAACAAAAGGAAATAAAAAAATTAAACTTCAACACAGGAGGCTTTGGAAAACAACAGGAGCTGGTCAGAGCAGGCTGATATTTCTGTGATCTTTAAAGAATGACATTTTCCACTGCAGTCACAGAAGGAAGAATGGAAGATAAACTTCAAAAATATTTTCTAAGAATGTTCTGAGAGGGTAGGAAAAAGCTCAAAGCAATTACAAGAAGTTTCTGCATTTCAAAGAACAAATCAAGTGTACCTGGAAATATCAAAAATATTTTGGAAACCTCAATAAAGATCATGGAAAGGTTTGGTTGGAAGAGACCTTAAAGATAATCTAATTCCAAACCCCTTCTGCTATCCCATCCAAGCCCTTGATAAAATAATAAAAGATACTAAAGAGGCACAGAAGAATCTGGAATTTATCCCAAATCACCTGCATTTCTGGTGAGGTTAATGCCTGATACACTGTAATTATCTTAGACATTAATTAGTGACACATCAGGAGCACACTGGTATGTAAAGCTTTTAAGGTATATAACAACAGAGCTTTGAGGATGCATTTTATTTATTTATTTATTCATATGGCAAGAACCCACCTGTTTTGATTACAGGGGCAAAAAAGTCAGCATTAGAAAGTAATTCTTGAAGACATTTTAAATTCCTGAATATTCCAGGCAGTGGTTTTTGGGTTAGGAACTCCCACTTGCTGAAACCAACACAGTTCTGCATCTCCTTCTAAGTTGTGCCAGAGAAATGCCTGATTTGCCTTTTTCCCAGCAGGGGAGATAAAACATCACTGCAGAGCAGTGGGTGAGAACAGAATTGCACTTTGGCAGCTCAGGAAGGAAGACACAGAAGCTCATTAAGGAACAACCTCTCCTGACACCACCTCCTGCACTTCAGCTGCTCTGGGCCAGGTGAGGAGCTTTTCTGTTGGGACAGATCCCTGAAAAACTTCCAAAAAGTGTTTATTTACAGCTTATCTAGATCCTAAGCCTTTCCCAAGGGGAGAATACCCCAGTGCTAGGGGGAGCTTTATGGGGTGGGCTGTTTTTAGTGGGGTTTTGAGAGGCACTGCTGATCTCACCTGCTCGGAGCTGATTTTCTGTGCCTTGCACAACCCCAGGCAGGAGCTGCTCATACTTTCCACTGCCTGCCCCTGCAGCTGCTTCATCCTGGAGCCTCAGGAAAATTCAAGCCTTTCATCAGAGTTTCCATGAGCCAGGCAACGCTGGCTCCCAGCTGGATGGGGCCTGGCCCAAGGGCCAATGAGTCCTGCAAAGGAATGGCCACAGAGCCCAGAGCTGGGCAAACACCCCCAGCAATTCCCACCAATTCTCCCTCCACAAGTTCTGGTTGCCACAAGAAACTCTCTCTTATTATTTAACATCACAACCTCCAAGAAATGAACACTTTAGTTCTTACTCCATCTTCTTTTTTCCGTATTAATGGACATTTTAGTTCTTATTTAATCTTCTTTTTTCTCAGTAATGGACCTTTTAGTTCTTATTTTCTATTTCCATAGAAATTAACATTTTTTGTCTCCTACTTTATCTTCTTATTTTGTCTTATATTTCTACTTTCATATGGCCATATTCCTACTGCAGCTTTCAGGAATTATCAACAATTCTATACTAAAATAATCACAGATGGGAGTTGTTCTTAATGAATAATAATATCTCACTGGTTGGGTTATCAGAAAGGAGAAGGATATTTGAACTACAAACTCACAGAAGTGTTTTTTTTAACTATATGGATTATGAATGACAAAAAAAAAACAACAAACAGGAAAAAAATCCATTTATTGTAACAATACAGCTTGACTCTTCTGGCACTTCACCAGCTCAGAGAAAGGAAACAGCACCTCTAGGAAAAAAAGGAACAAATCTCCTGCCTTTCAGCCAGCTCTTCTTGGAAAACAGCCTGAATTTTAAGGGGCCTCCACACAAACAGCCACTTGTTTTGAAATCAGGACCAAACCTTCAAGGAAGTTTCCAGAATGGTTTTCAGTCTATGCAAGAAAATAAAGTGATTTTGGTGTACTTGGCAGCATCTAAAGCCAAAAGCTTCCATTTGTGGGCTTTTAATGATTGTTTTTCCCAAGCTGTGTGATAGAGACATGATCAAGAAATCAGTTTATCAAAAAGCCCTGAACTCCCACAGCACTGGTGAACCAGAGGTGCTCTCTCAATTTTCCTGCTGCCTTTTGCATTTCAGCAACACAAAGGAACTCCAATCCAACTCCTGAGAGCTCAATAACCAAGAGTTGTTTGCCAGCACCAAAATAACTCCAAAGAAAACCTCAAAAAGCAAAATCAAATCCAGCTCTTCACTTGTGACCCTCTGAAAATCTGCCCGGGGAAGAGGGAAGTTAGATTTTACTAAATGAAATTCATTGAGTATTGACAGCTCTGCTTTTGTGAGTAATCAATCACTGACTGCCATAATTAATGAAATGAATTCTGGCTGTCTCTGGCAGTAAAAAATGCTGAGAGGAAGAGACCAAAGGTCTAAAGCAGGAATTTGTGGATGATTCTGCTCCCATCTAAAGCTGACAGAACCTCCCAGACTCTGTTTAGGATATTGTCACATCCTAAATCCCCGTGCTTGGCAGACACCACTCACAAACCACCTCATTTTTAATATCAGGATTCCCAAACATTTTAGGACAATGCTTTCCATAGTTTAATTATGCATTGCACCCATTAAGAAAAAAAAAAAAAAAGCTTTTTCAGACCTCAGTCCCAACTTCAGCTTCACTGAACACAAACCATATTTCAATCAACCCCAGCATATTTCCGTATTTTATAAGGAAAAGAAGAGCACCAGCTCAGAACAAGAGATAAAAACCCCAATGAAAATGACCCCAAATGGCCACTGAGGAAATTGTTTAAATACCACAAATAAGGCCCAGAATTAAACCAAACCCACCCAGGTCAGGGCTGAATGATCCCTGGGATCCCTTCCAACCCAACCCAACCCATCCCAGGATTTTCTGTTTTCAAACAAGAACAACTCCCAGACATCACTGAAATTCCTGGTTAACATCAATATAGCAATTTGCATCATTGTTTTTTAATTATTTCCCTAATTTTCAGTTCTCCTACCCTTCAGGTAAAACACCAAGTAATGTTATTTATTAATAACCAATATTATTTATAAATTTATAAACAGTGCTTATTAAAACTCGAATAAAACACTGAATAAACTACTTCAGCACCAAACTGCCACAGAATTAAACTTTTGGTGCTGTGATTTAAGCTTGCTCTGCATGGGACACTTCAGTGACTGCTGATATTAGTAATTATTTAATGCTGATGTTATTGAGGGGTGCTTGGGCTGAGTTTCAAGCCAGTCTCACCTCTGACCACTGCTTTATTTTCACATTTTTCATTCATGAGCGGGACAATAATCCTGGAACAAAGCTCCAGCTGCTCCTACAAAAGGCAGAACCCAAGAAATCAGGAAAAGCTCTCCACAGCACTGTGGTGTAGATTTGGTTTTCCCAGTGGTGCCTCAGGTTTGAGCTTTTCTATTTTCCACATTCTGTGCTGCTTTAGTGGGTGGGTCTGGGCTTCACATGATGGGATGCTGAGCTCTGTGCACAGAGCAGAGACAAAACAATTCCTGCTCCAGCTGGGCACCAAGGACAAATGATCCAAACCTCAGCCCAGGAGCACAAACACCGTGGGCTGGAGAGAGAAAAACAAGCAGGGTGGGACTGATGGGCTGGAGCTGGAATGGGACAATGAACTCCAAGGTGCCAATGGAGCAGAACTGATCCCAGGGAGAGCCCCGGGAGCACTCGTGCATTTTGGGACCATTTTGGGTCATTTGGGTGCAGCCCTGGCTGGGCTCTGGAGCTGCCCAAGGTGCATCCATGGAGGCCTTTAAATAAATATTTATTAAAAGATTTATTAAAATGTATTTTAATAAATTATTAAATTTTATCATCCAATTATTAACACTCTAATATTATAATATTGTCATATATAATATCACACATATTATATACTGTCATAATAATTTATTACTAAATTATTCTTTATTTAGTCTTTACTATTTTAATAAATCCCTGCTTTATTCTTTAGCTCTGCCCAGCCTCTGCTCCAGCTCAGCCTTCCCAAGGTATCACCAGGGATTTCACCAATGTTTTCCTGAATTTCCCCTTGGCTCTGCAGGAAGATGGAATTGTTCATCCTGCACAGCTCACACCTCATGTGGGATCCTTGTTCCAAATCTGAGCTCAGGATTGGAGTACTGGATCCTTGGGAAGTCATTTTTGTTAAAACTCCAACACTCAGGCTGGAGTTATTAATTTGGACGTTGTTAATTTGGAGTTAATTTGTACACTGTTGTTAATTTGGAGTAGCTAATTTGGACATTGTTGTTAATATGGAGTTCTTAATTTGGACATTGTTGTTAATTTGGAGTTGTTAAGTTGTACAATGACAATTTTACAACACTGTTTTTTTAGCTTTACGTATTTTTAAGGCAGCCAACAACTATTTTGCGCAGCAAGAGTCATTTGAATATTTAAATAAATATTATATATTTTCATTTTTTTTTCTACCTAGAAAAGTATTTGTATGGTTTGCTTGAAGCATCAGCCTGCTTTGAGGAGTGGATTTTTGACACAGAAATGATTATTTTGGAGAACTACAGAAGGTCTAAGTGTGATATAAACCTCAAACTGCTCAAAATACCCCCATTTAACTTCCAGAAGTTCTATTGAAAAACTTTTCACAATGGAAGGTTTCTAATTTTCCTGTAATGGTTTTAGTGCTTAAAGTAAATCCAGATTATTGAGATGTGATTTTGAACCACACTCTTAACCCTGGGCTTTATTTGGAAACCAGAAGCATTAAAAACTATAAACACTGTCACAAAAAAAAAAAAAAATTTTTTTTGGCAGAGAAAGAATGAAAATCTTCAAAATATATGCAGTAGCCAATAATTTGGTTTTACATTCCCATTAGGGAATATTTTGTCAAAACCAGAGCTGTGATCACAAAAATCTATACATGTGTAAAACCACTTTTTTTTGGAAATCTGCTTTGAAAATGTTTTCTTTTTAATGTGATCTAAGAGGCTTAAAAAACGTGAAGTAAAAGGATTACAAGGCATGTGGCTGAGGCAGGAAGAGATTAGCAGAAAATTGAGATTATTTGTAAAGAAAGTTTTAGAAATACTCCTGAGAAATCTGCTAAACTTCCTCAGAGCACAAATAATTCTGTAAGTCCCTGAAAAACCAGAAATCCTCCTCATGATTACTGCAGTGGCTGCAAGGCAATTAAAAATGTCTAAAAGAAAGGCTCCTGTAACAGCTTTATTTGCAGCTTTCCTGCACTGAAAGCAGCCCAAGCTGCAGGAAAAGCAGAATTTGGGAGCTGCAATTCCCAGAATTCTGCTTTTCCTGGGCTTTCTCTTCAAGCACAAATATAATATTTATAATTGTTTTTTTAAATAAATAATTGCAGAGATTGTTTCCAGCAAGTTCTGGGGGTTATGTGAGGACACAGGCTCAACTCCAACTCCTGAGTGCACTTCCAGCAAGATGAATTTCTTTAATAATTCAGTTTTCCAGTGAAGTTTTCCCAGAGAAAAGCTGTTCCCATGATAGAACTGCCTGCTTTCAGTTTCTCTATGGATATACATTGTTGGTAATGATGGAAAAATTGCTGCTCTGTTCATTAATTTGCAAAAATTAGCAGATTAAGGTAATTATCACAGAATCCTTAAAGGTGGAAGTGACTTTCCCAGCAGAACCATCATGGAAATAGGACAAAATATGGTGTAAAATATGGAAATAGGTTTAAAATATGGTTTTTAAACACCTAAAATGTCCCCAGGTACCACATCCAAACACCTCTGGAACACTTCCCAGAGATGGAGACTCCACCACCTCAAAATCTCAGAAATATTTTCAAGTTTAAGAGAAAGTTGTTTCCATCAAAAACCCCAATGATTTTGTGAGAAATTAAATTCTTTGAAGGAGCTCTTGGTGCTCCTCTTTGCCCACAGTGAAGGGGAAATGGAAACTGGATTTGGGTTTTTTCTGTTAAGGCTGGGATTCAATGTGTGAGCTGGTATCTTTTATTTGTTAGTTTTTATTTGTATTACAGTTTCACAAACTGTGAGTTTTGTAGTATTTTATTTTCATAAACTAAAAATGGAGTTGTATTTTTATAAGGTTTTTTAAGAATAATTTTTTAAATTAAGGAATTATTATTAAATTATTATTACTTTTAACTTAATAACTACTTGTGGTGTACAATGTGGCTTTTTTATTTACTTACAGAATATTACTTATGAAGAAGGTGAAGAAGGATCAGTTTCTGTTTTAAAACTTTTATCTTGCTTTATATATATTATTATATTTTAAAATTTAAACTCTAAGTTTTCTACTTGGTGATACTACACACTTCTATTTAAACTACACAGTTATAATTGTAGTTCTATAATTTAATTTTGGAAGTTTTCTCCACAAATTCAGGTCAAATGCAGTGTTCTCCTGGGGGTCAGTATTTGTCAGCACAGAAAGTCTGAAATTCTGAGTACCCAGGGTTCCAGCAAGACATAAATGGAATTATTTCGTTATTTAACCTTCCAGTGACTGCACCAGAATTCAATGTAAAAGACAGTTCAGAAAATCCATATTTTTCCAAGGTAATTTGCCAACTTGAAGATCAGAAAAAAGGGTTTTATCTGTGGTAATTTCCTGTACTTCAATAAAAAGAAAAAAATACAGAATTTCAATGAATTCCTGAACTGTGCTTTAGAAAATTTGAGAGTAAGTCCTTAGGTGTTCTCTAGAAGATTTTGGGACTGATATTAAAAAAAAAAACAGTCATTAAGAATTATTTATTCTGAGAATTAACTGTCATTTAGCAGAACTGACAAGAAGGTCTGGTTTTAAGAGACTGATGACAAACCACTTAAAATTTCTGATTTATCAATACCTCAATAAACAACATTCAAAAACTGAAGAGGAGGAAGAAGAGGAATATTCAAGCAGCACTTCCATGACAAATAATGATTTGGGAGGGACAGAATAGAAATAATTAGCAGTGGCTGTCTTGTCTCACCTCTGATAGGATCAACCCTTCCAAAATAGGGTAATCCAGGATTATTAAGGGGCCCACTGAAGGGAAAAAAAAACAACATTTAACTGGAGAGAAAAGGTATTTTAGGAGTGTTCCATCTGCTGGTAAAAGCAAAATGTTCAGAGAGTAGAACCAACACAGCAAAATTCAGACACTATCTGTGAGGATCCTCACCAGCACCAAATTCCACACCTCTGCTGCACAAATTGGAATTTTCTGGGCACATTCTACACCAAACCCAAGGAATTTTCTTCAAATTCACCTCCTAACCAAGTGCAGCCTTTGGAAATTACCTTGGAATCTTTCTCAGGTGGTCCAGACAGGGACATTTCAGTGTGCCCACATCACCTCACCCACCTGAGTGACAAAACTCCTGCATTTCCTTGGACACCAGCACCACCAAATGCTCTGGAAAACTGGAGGCACCACGGGAAAATGCAATGTTTTTCCTAATTTCTAACAGAACTTTGTTTTTCTTAAATCATCCAAACGCTGAGGGCACCTTTAACACCTCCAAAATCTGGGATACAGCCCGAGGGCCTCATTCCACTTTGTCTCTCTGCACCTTCTTGACATTTGGCCAACAAAACAAATGAAAAACGTAGCTAACCCATGTGTGTTCCTAAAAATGCCACTTATTTCCTGCTTTAAAGAGTTGCCAGTTCTGTAACTTTATTAAATAAAGCTAATTTATGCATTTCAGTGCTGAAATTCAGTGACCTAAACTGATTTTTCATCCATGAAAAGTCTGTGCGCACCTACCTTCCAAGGACCTCCACCTGCCTTTTTTTTAAGTTTTGTATTATTTCTAAAACTTTGAGACTTTTCTTCCCTCCTGGAGACAGATATTGATGCAAGTTCAAGACAGTTCTCCTATTCTTTCCCTTAGAAATGTAATTTCTGCAGTATCTGTTGATATTGTCATCTACGATGAAGACAACACAGTTTATGCTGAGATTATGAAATTTAAATTAATTTGTTAACCACGGCCTAATTTTTCAAGTCCACTGAGTTCAATTCAAGTATGTTTAAAAACTAAGCACCTCCTTCAGTATGAAAGGGTTAGACAGCAAAACCAATGACAAAAGCAAGCAAAAAAAAAAGCAAAAGTAAAATATAGGGTGCACCAAACAGAACCTTAAGGAGAAAGCTCAGGCAAGGGTGGTCCAGGGATATTTTAATTGATTTCTTTATCATGCAGAGGTTCACCCTGGGCTACAGGCTCAGGAATCAAAGGAATGAAGGTAAAACAGCTGTTTGTGTTGGAAATGCCAGAATCATGGAACAACTGAGGCTGCAAAAGCCCTCCCAACCCATGGAGTCCCACCTTGTCCCCAGCCCAGAGCACTCAGTGCCACCTCCAGGGGACACCTGCAGGGATGGGCACTGCAAAGCTCCCTGGGCAGCCCCTGCCAGGGCCTGAGCACCCTTTCCATGGGGAAATTGCTGCTGCTGTCCCAGCCTGAGGCCGCTCCCCGGCAGCGGAGCGCGGCCCCGCCCGGCTCCACCCTCGGCTCAGCCCCGGCAGCACCGAGGGGCCGGGCAGCCACAGCCTCGCCCCCTCATCCCCCCGGGGTTTCTCTCGCTCCGGGAACCGCGACACCCCCGCCCCGCCCCGCTCTCCCCTCACGGCTCCCGGCCCCCTCACCCGGCACGGGCCGTCCTGGAAGACGCGCGGGTCCAGCCTGCAGGCGATGGTGGCGGTGGGCAGGTCGCGCAGCGCCACCGCCTCCATCTCGCGGTCAACGAAGCTCCACTCAGCGTCCGCCTCCTCTTCTTCCTCCTCCTCCCCTTCCTCTTCGTCTTCCCCGGGCGGCGGCGGCGGCTGCTGGAGCGGCGGCTCCTCCATGGTCGGAGGCGAGCGGAGGCGGCTGCGGCGACGTCGCTGAGGCGGCTTCTCCCGCCCCCCGCCCGCCATCTTGTTTCCTTAGCCCCCGCCTCTCATCAGCCAATCGGGAGCCGCCGCCGTGGCCGCGCCCAGGCGTGTGAGCCAATCGGGAGCCGCCGCTGCCGCGGCAACAAGTGGCGGGCGAGGCGGCGTCCGCCATGTTGGGTGAGGGCAGCGCCGTGAGGGAGGCAGCGCTGCCACCCACAAAATAAACAATATATGTATAAAATTTACTATATTTGTCACCTATTCTGTGTACGTAGTATATATTCTGTATGTAATACATGTACGCACTCTATAATAGATTATAGATGAAAATTTACCGTCTCTAATACATCATATATATATATATATATATATATATATATATATACACCCTACAGCGTGTGTACTGTATATATGCTGTTTTTATCTATTATACATACCGTATATTATTATACACAGCATATTTTATATGTATTGTATATACTGCATGTTACAGATATTCCCACATACACATACAGTATATTGTTACATAAAGCGACTTTTTATATATACCAAACAGACATACAGCATATTATACACAGGATATTTTTATATCTATTATGTTACATTTTATTTAATTATTTAATTATTTAATTTTATTTAATTATTTAATTTTATTTAATTATTTAATTTTATGTATGCCTCAAAAAAAAATTTCACATTTCACAAGGGAAATGTAGCTGTCTGAAATGAAAATGAAATGAAAATGAAATAAAATTAATTAATAAAATAAAATAAAATGTAACATGCGGTATGTACAAAACATATAAAATATGCTGTGTATACTAATATACTGTATGTATATATATATTTATATATAAATTACTGTATTTAGTGCTATATTATTGCTAGAAAGGGAAAAATATGAGGTCCATGTCCCATCCCCGGACACGTTCAAGGCTAGGTTGCATGGTGTGTAATATAAATATTAAATATTTATATAAAAATGCCACAAGAATATAAAAATTCCTCACTCAGAGACTTAAAAATCAGCTGAAAATTGCCACTGTGTGTGTTGGAATTTTCTTATCTGCCTTGAGGACAAGCTGCCCCACCCTTGGTGTGCTTGGTTAGTCTGACCTAAGAGACCTAGACAAATATTTTATTATAAATTTTTTATATTTTAATATTTATTGTATATGCGCCTGTATCTATAGAAAATATTTTATATAATATTATGCTTATATTTATTTATATATCTATGTAGCACCACCTTCCAGGGGAAGGCCTAAGAATGAGTTCCAAAGGTCACAGAGGTTGATTATTAAATTATTGGGGTTTTTTTATGAAGTTACTGGTTTTTTATTAAGGTTTTTGTGAAGTTATTGTTTTGTTACTGATAGTTTATGAAATTAAATTTTATTAAGTTTATTTTTCCTGAAACTTTTGTTACAGTCGCGCATCTCCAAACATCCCACACCAAATTTCTTCAGCCTCTCAAATCGGTTTGGAATTATTTATGTCTTTTACTGAGGGATAAACTAAATAAAAGATGGATTTGTGATCATTTGTGCTAAGTGACATAAAATTTTAAAATTTCGCCTTCTCAGATCCGGACAAATGGTCTCTTAAATAAAAGGCAATTCTCTGAGCAAGTGTTTCATGCTAAATCCAGCCAAAATAAAGCCATTTTTAACTAAATTCTTGATGCCAGAGCTGCTTCCTTACAGGGCTGGTGATTCTGAGGGGAGGAAAAAATCAGATTTTTTTTTCTCTAAGGAGAATTTCTGGATTTTCTGCAGCAGAAGCTCCAGGAGAAATTCCACCTGAGGAATTTTCCACCACAGAAAATTTTGCCCCAGAAATGGAAATTCTGTTCCACAAAATTCAAAACCTCCAGCCAAAATAAAGCCATTTTTTAACTAAAATTTGATGCCAGAGCTGCTTCCTGACAGGGCTGTTGATTCTGAGGGGAGGAAAAAATCAGATTTTTTTTCTCTGAGGAGAATTTTTGGATTTCCTGCAGGAGAAATTCCACCCGAGGAATTCCCACCGGAATCTGCAGCGCAGCCAGGGAAAGGTCCCGGCGCTCACACCCCACCTGGTGGCGCTGGGACCTCCGCGGGATTTTGTGGAATAATCAAATCAAATCAAATAGAAAATGAAATGAAATGAAATAAAATATGAAATTAAATTAAATGAAATTTAAAAAATAAAATAAAATAAAATAAATGAAATGAAATGAAATGAAATGAAATGAAATGAAATGAAATGAAATGAAATAAAAAAAAATGAAATTAATTTAAATTAAACTAATTAAAATAAAATAAAATATAAAATGAAATAAAATGAAATATTATAAAATATTAAATAAAATAATAAAATAAAATAAAATAAAATAATAAAATAAAATAAAATAAATAAAAAATAAAGTGAAATTTAATTTAATTTATTAAAATATGAAATTAAATAAAATAAAATGTAACATGAAATGAAATATAAAATAAATAAAATTAAATTAAATTAAATATAATAAAATAAAATATTAAGTAAAATAAAACAAAATAAAAAATAAAATAAAATAATAAAATAAAATAAAATAAAATAAAATAAAATAAAATAAAATAATTGGTTGTCATTCAATAGAGAAAGACGAAACCTCCCAGAATCCCAGAATTAGGAAGGTGGGAAGGGACTTTGACATCAGCCAGCGGCACCCAGCGGTGCCCCGGCTCTCGGAAGGGAAGGGAAGGGAAGGGAAGGGAAGGGAAGGGAAGGGAAGGGAAGGGAAGGGAAGGGAAGGGAAGGGAAGGGAAGGGAAGGGAAGGGAAGGGAAGGGAAGGGAAGGGAAGGGAAGGGAAGAGAAGGGAAGGGAAGGGAAGGGAAGGGAAGGGAAGGGAAGGGAAGGGAAGGGAAGGGAAGGGAAGGGAAGGGAAAGGAAAGGAAAGGAAAGGAAAGGAAAGGAAAGGAAAGGAAAGGAAAGGAAAGGAAAGGAAAGGAAAGGAAAGGAAAGGAAAGGAAAGGAAAGGAAAGGAAAGGAAAGGAAAGGAAAGGAAAGGAAAGGAAAGGAAAGGAAAGGAAAGGAAAGGAAAGGAATAAAATATTGGTTATAAATTGATGTTTAAAAATTGGTGTTTTCCTTGGGGAAAGGTTTGGACCAGTTGCGAAATTACTTTTTGCAGCTTTAAGAGAAATAAAACCACTCCTGAGGTGTTTTCAGGGCTGGATGTGCTTTGCTGAGCAAAAAGAATAGTGAGGAGAGGCTCCAGCTGAACTTGGGAGAGTTTTGGTCACAGAACAAGAACAAATGGCCCCAGCTATTAAACAGATTTAACCAAGAAATAAAAAATAACTTTAACAACATTTAGCATCAGCATAAACTGTTAAATGAGCCTGGGGATTTCCTTAATGTCTGTTTTCTTTTGGAGGACACCTGCTTTGCTCAGAGTGGGGTTAGATTAAAATATTGGGATTTTGGGAACTTTGTAAACTCCCTTTAAACGTCTGGAGAGGCTCAGAGCTGAGCTGTGGGAGACTCTTGGGGGGAAGAACCTGTCTGAGAAACACGAGCCCAGAGGGGCTGCTTGGCACTGGAAAAGCACCTCAAAAAGGCAGAGGGGAGACTTTGCTGGGTGGGATTTTTAGTGGAATATCCCAGGACATGCAGCAAACAGGAGGCAAATCCCTTTGGGCAGCCTGTGAAGGAGCCACGGACTGGAGAGGTCAAACTGCACTGGAGAAAAGCAGGAGTGGCACCCGGGCAGGGAAGGATCACAGATCATGGCATGGTTTGGGTTGGGAAACCTTAAAACCCATCCAGATCCATGGCAGGGACACCTCCCACTGTGCCAGGCTGCTCCAGCCCCAGTGTCCAACCTGGCCCTGGGCACTGCCAGGGATCCAGGGGAATCTGGGAATTCCATCCCAGCCCTGCCCACACTCCCAGGGAGGAAATTTTTCCTAATATCTGAGCTAAACCTGTAATTTTTCACTTTGAAGCCATTCCCTGTGTGCTGTCCCTCCATCCCTGGAAATTGTCTCTCTGCAGCTTTCCTGGGGCTCCTCCAGGCCCTGCCAGGCCACCCTGAGCTCAGCCCAAAGCTTCTCCTGTGCAGGTGAACAATCCCAGCTGTGCCAGCCTTTCCTGCCAGCAGAGCTGCTCCATCCCTCTGCTCATCCTGGAGCCTCCTCTGGGCTCTCTGCAGCAGCTCCAGCTCCTCCTGGGCTGGGGCAGGGCTGCAGGTGGGATCTCATCTGGGGGGCGCAATCCCAATCCCAACCCCAACCCCAAACCCAACCCCAAACCCAAACCCAAACCCAAACCCAATCCCAATCCAAACCCCAATCCTATTCTCAATCCGAACCCCAAATCCCAACCCAAATCTCAACCCAAACCCCAACCCCAATCCCAATCCCAATCCCAACTGCAATCCTATTCTCAATCCCAACCCAAATCCCAATCCTAACCCCAACCCCAAACTCCAATCCCAACCCCAAACTCCAATCCCAACCCCAAACTCCAATCCCAACCCCAACCCCAATTCTATTCTCAATCCCAACCCAAATCCCAACCCCAACCCCAAACTCCAATCCCAATCCCAACCCCAATCCCTTTCCTGCTGCTCCCAGGGCAGGGTTGGAGATCAGAACCCTCAGGTCCTTCCCCCAGAGCTGCTCGCTGTGGGAACCCAGGGCACTGGGAAATTCAGGGTTTAGGATTTTTATTGTTATAGATGGATACAAGATGGTGGATATGGGGTGTTGTCTCGAGTTCTTCCTTCTTCATCTTCCTCTTTCTTCTTGGGTTTAGGTGGTATCTTGTAATTGGGTGGGAAAATTCTCATTGTGGGTCTTTAGGGTTCGGTTATTGGGTTAGAAAGGAAAATAATTCAGGTGTAATTTCTTAATTGTGTAGCTTAGTTTTTGATTAGGTTTAAAAAGCCTTGTAACAGGAGGTTTTTGGCCATTTTTGTGCTGCTTTTCCTGCACACAGAGCCCAGTGCAGACAGTGTGCTGAAGTTTTGATAAGGTAACAATAAACAGAAACTGAAGACTGAAAAAGCTCAAATTGTCTCTGGTTCCTGACACAGAACTGCTCCAGGAGGGTCTTTGGTTCCTGACACAGAACTGCTCCAGGAGGGTCTCCAGGGGAGTTCCCAACTTGGGCTCACAAACTCCCAATCCATGCTCATGTCTGGGATTGTCCCAGAGCAGCAGGATTGTCCCGGCACTGGGACTTGTGAAAATCCCTGAGGTCCTTTCTAAGGAAAGATGGAAATAAAACCAAACCATGAAGCAAAACCAGCACAGTGGAGTTCAGAGCTTTATGGCAGGGAAATGCCTCCAAAAATCCACGTTTTGCATGGGAAATGTAGCTGGGTGAAATGGGAATGGGAATGGGAATGGGAATGGGAATGGGAATG